>NC_091977.1:492290791-493490791 GCF_044704955.1 Pristiophorus japonicus | reverse complement strand
CTTGAACAGAGTCTCACAAAATTTACCCTTTTGTTGAACTCCACAGGTTAAAATCCAATTCAGTTAATCCATTAAGTATTAAAACCACAAACATTCCCAGAATCATTTCCTAGTGTTTCCGGCAGGGCCTAGCGTGGTAATGATTAGTGGCTGAATTAAATGAGCAATGGGGCACAAAACCGACAGGTATGTCGTAAATAAAAACTGCTGGAAATACTCAGAACACCAGGTAGCATCTGTGGAGAGAGAAACAGAGTTAACGTTTCAGGTCGATGACCTTTCGTCAGAATTGGCAAAGGCTAGAGATCTAACAGGGTTTAAGCAAGTACAGAGGCAGGGAAAGGGGGTGGGGAGGAAAGAGCAAAAGGGAAGGTCTGTAATAGGGTGGAAGGCAGGTGAATAAATGACAAAAGGGATGATGGGGCAAGGCAAAAGGGTTGGTAATGGGACATGTAAAGAAACAAATGATGGGTCTGGAGGAGGTGTAAATGGCAACAGCAGAACCATTACCAGCATCTGCTGTCCGAAGAAATTGGGAGTTTGGCTATGATCAGTAATTGTTGAGCTCAATGTTGAGTCCAGGAGGTGATGAAGAATCTAATCGAAAGATGAGGTGCTGTTCATCAACCTCCCGTTGAGCTTCATTTGAACAATGTAGGAGGCCAAGGACAAGGAGGTCAGAGCGGCAGTTGGGTGGAGAATTAAAATAGCAAGCGAACTGAAGCTCAGGGTCACGCTTATGGACTGAATGGAGGTGTTCAGCAAAGAGATCATCCAATCTGCATTTGGCATCCCCAATTTAGAGGAGACCACATCGTGATAAACGAATACTATATATTAAATTGAAAGAAGTACAAGTAAATCACTGTTTCACTTAGCAGGAAGGTTTGGGGCCCTGGATGTTGGGAAGGGAGAATGTGAAAGGGCAGGTGTTGCATCTCCTGCGCTTGTGTAGGAAGGTGTCCTGGGAAGGGGAGCTGGTGTTGGGGGTGATTGAAGAATGGACCAGGGTGTCACGGAGCAACAGTCCCATTGAAATGATGAAAGGGGAGAGTAAGATGTTTGGTGGTGGGATCACGCTGAAGGTGGCGGAAATGGCGGAGGATGATCTGTTAAATACGGAGGCTGGTAGGGTGGAAGGTGAGGACAAGGGGAACCCAATTGTGGTTCTGCAAGAGAGGGGAAGGATTGAGGGCAGATGTACAGTAAATGGGATGCACACTGCCTATCAACCACGGTGGAGGGGAATCCTCGGTTGAGGAAAAAGGAAGACAAATCAGAAGCACTGGTGTGAAGGTTGTGTTGTCAGAAGATATGCGACGGAGATGGAGAAACTGGGAGAATGGAATATAGTCCTTACAGAAAGTGGGTTGGAGAAAGTGTAATGATGGCAGCTGTGGGAGTGGATATTGGTCGCTAGCCTATCCTCCCCAGTAATGAAGATAGGGTAGTTGAGGAAGTGAAGAGTCAGAGTCAGAAATGAAGGCGAGGGAGAAGTGAAAATTGGAAGCAAAGTTGATTCATTTTTCCAGTTCGGGCTGAGAACAGGAAGTAGTGCCGATACAGTCATCAATGTTCCGGAAAAAGAGGTGAGTGAGGAGGCCTGAGTAGGACATAAATAAAGAATGTTCCACGCATCCCACAAAAAGACAGCCATAGCGAGGACCTATGCGGGTTCCCATAGCAACACCTTTAATTTGGAAGAAGTGAATGGAGTCAAAGGAGAAGTTATTCAATGTGAGAACTAGTTCAGCCAGGCAGATGGAGGTGGTGGTGGATGGGGCCTGGTTGGGCCTCTGTTCAAAGAAGGCCCTCAGGCCGTCCTGCTGTGCGGTGGATGTGTAGAGGGCCTGGACTTTCCTGGGTTAGGGAAAGGGAAATCAGCCAAGTTTCCTGCTGCTGGTCAATATTCAGAGACCCCTGCTGGGAAGAGAGAGGCATGGCGTAAGCTGACTATGTGCTGTCTGTTTAAAGTGTAAAGACAAGCTTTATGTATTGTTAAACAGCTACTGGGCCTACGACATATGTGCTTTCCAATAAGCCATGTAAAAATATTTGTACTATCATCAACTCCACTCAATCTCTTGAGAGGTGACAAATCACAGGCAAAACTTCCAATAAAGTAAAGCTCGGTGAAATTTCTCGCCCCAGCTCTTCTGATGGCGCAGTTGATTAGTACCCTTCCCGATGTGGAACTGAGCCACACAGACCGGGAAAGTCCCGGGTTAAATCTCTGGTCTGTGGTGATCCATGTGTGAGAAGAATTTGAGCTGCTACAATTGAGCTCAGTGCCATGGTTTAGGAAAGGGGAAACCAGCCAAGTTTCCTGCTGCTGATCTTTATTTAAGGACTCCTGTTGAAAAGAGAGAGGGGGGCTGAAATTCAGCCTCCCGAAAATGCCTCTTACCACCAGAAAGCGACAGCCATGTGGCGGAGTCGAATGGCTGCTGGTCACGAAATTTTCCTAGGTGATTTTTCCAGTGGTCCCCACTTCCACCCCACTGCTGCCGTCCCCTCCTAAGTGCATCATCAAAGGGCGCACCGCCGATCTCCCGCACCTCAATCTAAATTCAGGGGAAAAAAATCTTCGGGCCGCTGAGCGATACCCCCGACAGTTTGTTTTGTCAGTGCACTGTTTGCAGTATGCGCGACAAGACTGTGCGGCGACCATTCAAGAGGAGGGCGCACTGCCGCGGCCGCCATTTTTTTTTTGTTGGCCTACTGCCAGGTTCCTCAGCCCTCGGGGCCAATTCAGCCCCTGGAAACGCTCCCTGGTGGCCAGGTGGACCTGCTGCGAATTGCAGAGTTCGCAGCAGCTCTCCCCTTTAAGTGAAGGGGAGAGAAGTAGTGACGCACAAGCGTCGACTGACAGTGGCCGAGACTGCATCCCGCCTCCACTTCCACCCCTCTAGTGTGTTCACCACCGCACTACTGCCCCCATTATGACTGATTTCCAGTCCACTCAAAAAAAAAAATGACAATGAGCTGAATTTCGTGCAAGAGGCCACCTCATCCCCTGCGGCGGAGAAAACACATCAAGAGCGGTAGGTGCGACCTGTTTCGGGCAGTGATGAATTTCGACCCCAGAATGTGCGTATGTGTAGATGTGGGGAGAGGACTGTATTGGGCTTGTCTGTGCTGTATCCGTTATTCAATAAGCCATTAGCACTCATTGAATCGTAGAATTGTATCGCACAGAACAAGGCCATTTGGCCCATTGTGCATGTGCTGGCTCTTTGAAAGAGCTACCCAATTAGGCCCACTCCCTTGCCATATCCCTGTAAATGTCAGCATCCAGTCCTATATACTATCCAGAGATGCATATGCGGATGTCAGGTGAGGACAATTTTGGGAGCGACTGTGATTTCCTCACAAATTTGAGAATGAGACACATTGCTAAAATATCTGAGGATTGTCCATGCTGCAAAATCATATCAGTGCTTTCAGGGTTGCCAATTGCCACATCCCTGCTTGCACCCTAACTGATTAGGTGACCAATCACAGACCAGAGATTGAGCTGAGTGGCTGCTGTGTCCCTTGCCCAATCAGGGGATTCGCATCATTGTTGAACAAGGGAAGCATTGCAGTTGTGCTCAATCCTGTTGTCATCCAATGCACATGCTCCCAAGGATTTCCAACAGTGGCCATTAGGCAGTGATCTGGAGCAAGAATCCTGGCTAATATTTCCTCTCCATGGTCCACTGGGACACATATGAACCTTATCACCAACTCAGCTGGGATCACCCAACTCAATATTGAATACATTTATTGACCAAGCCATTGAAGAAGCTATGTTTTATCACAATTAAATTAATGACATCACCATAGTTGAGTCATGAAGTGCTAACTTGGACTGGCAACATGTACTGCAGCTATTTCTGGCAGTATTTTCCCCTGTATTGTGATGGATGTTTCCTGTTTGGTTTTCTAGCTCTGCAGGATGACCTTTTGAGCCACCAGCAGGGAGGCCGGAATCAGGGAAATGGAAACTATGATTTATTTTAAAAAAATACACCATACATTTAAAGGGGAAGTGTATACGGTTAATTGTTGCATAATTCAATATGTTATGAAGAGACAATATCAGTATACTGACCTGTGTCTCTTAGTTGGCTCTTGTTGCTGAGTTTTATGCTTAAAACTGCTTGTTTAAACATAGTAAGAACTTGCATTTATATAGCACTTTTAACATAGAAAAACCTCCCAAGGCTCTTCACAGAAGCGTAATCAGACAAAAATGCAGCACAAGGCACAGAAGAAAATATTCAGAATGGTGGCCAAAGGCTTGGTCAAAGAGTTGGAGTTTTAAGGAGGGTCTGAAAGTAGGAGAGGAAGAAGCAGAGAGGTTTAAAGAAAGAAAGACTTGGATTTATATAAGCGGCTTTCACGACCACCGGACGTCTCAAAGCGCTTTACAGCCAAAAGTAAAGTCACTGTTGTGGTGTGGGAAACGCGGCAGCCAATTTGTGCACAAGCAAGCTCCAACAAACAGCAATGTGATAATAACCAAATAATCTGTTTTTTTGTTATGTTGATTGAGGGATAAATATTGGCCAGGACACCAGGGATAACTCCCCTGCTCATCTTCGAAATAGTGCCATGAGAGCAGACAGAGGCCTCGGTGTAACAACTCATCCGAAAGACGGCAACTCCAACAGTGCAGCATTCCCTCAGCACTGCACTGGAGTGTCAGCCTAGACTTTTTTTGTGCTCAAGTCCCTGGAGTGGGACTTAAACCCACAAACTTCTGACTCAGAGGTGAGAGTGCTACCCACTGAGCCACAGCTGACACTTTAGGGAGGGATTTCCAGCGCATGTAGCCTAGAAGCTAAATGCACAACCGCCAACGGTGAGGCGAAGATTGGAGGGTGCACAAGAAGCGAGAATCAGAGGAATAGAGACTTCTGGGGGATCTGAGACAGCAATTTTGTGGAGAACTCCCAATATGATATTTAACAATGAAACTTGATTTGAGTGGCATTGTGAATTGGGATGGCAGGCTGTGAGTGAGCTTTTCGGGTCTCTCCTGCCCACCTGTCTGTCTGACTCCCTCATGGCTCCTGATCTCGAGGGTGGTGAATCTTTGGAATTCTCTACCCCAGAGGGTTGTGGAAGCTCAGTTGTTGAGTATGGAATTCTCTATCACAGAAAGTTGTTGAGTGCAGTTCGTTGGATATATTCAAAAGGGAGTGAGATGTGGCCCTTACGGCTAAAGGGATCAGGGGATATGGAGAGAAAGCAGGAATGGGGTACTGAAGTTGCATGATCAGCCATGATCGTATTGAATGGTGGTGCAGGCTCGAAGGGCCGAATGGCCTGCTCCTGCACCTATTTTCTATGGGCCCAAGTTTCCGTCCTCTGTAAGAATGGCGCACCTCCATAAGGTGCGCGACTTTCTGGAATAAAAAGGGCGCCGAAAACTTACCTTGTGATTCTCCGAGCTCCTCAGGACATCTTCGGCCTTGGCGTAGCGCAGCACAAGGGATGGGGGGGTGGAGCCAGGTCCCGGCGCTGAAAACAGTGCCGGGACCTCTGCAGATGCGCGCTAGAGTGTGCGCGCATGTGCAGTAGCTCCTTGCAGCCTGACGCTCTGCAGTTCAGCCTCCATTCAGCCTCCCTCCCCCTTCCGTTCAGCCTCCCTCCCTCCCGTTCAGCCTCACCCCCCCTCCTTCCCGTTCAGCCTCCCCCCATCCCCACCTTTCAGCCTCCCTCCCTCCCGTTCAGCCTCTCTCCCCCCTCCCGTTCAGCTTCCCCCCATCCCTCCCTCCCGTTCAGCCTCCCCCCCTCCCTCTCTCCTGTTCAGCTTCCCTTCCCCCCCATTCAGCCTCCCCCACTCCCCCGCTCCCATCCAGCCACACCCCATACTCCCTCCCATTCAGCCTGCTCCCCCCTCCCTCCCTCCCACCCATTCAGCCTTCGTTCAGACTCACCCCCCTCCTGTTCAGCCTTCCTCCCTCCCTCCCATTCATCCTCCCTCCCGTTCAGCCGTCGTTCAGCCTCCCCCCCTCCTTCTCATTCAGTCTCCTCCAATCTTCCCGTTCAGCCTCCCTCTCTCCCTCTCGTTCAGCCTCCGTTCATTCTCCCTCCCCCCTCCCATTCAGCCTCCCCCCCCCTCCCTCCCATTTCCTCCGTTCAGCCTCCCACCCTACCTCCTGTTCAGCCCTTCTCCCTCCTCCCCTCCTCTCCCCCTCCCTCCCTCCCCTTCCTCCACCCCCTCGCCTTCCTCCACCCCCTCCCTCCTCCTCCCCCTCCCCCATCCTCCCCCCTCTCTCCCCCCACCCCTCACTGTCAGAAACACAGAGAGACACTGACAGAGACAGAGAAAGAGACACTGGGTGGGCCCTGTCCCAGCACGCTGTTGGAGGGCTCCCAGTGCTGCAGTGGGTGAGTAGAAACTTATTTTTTTATTTATTGATTGTTTTTTTATTATTTTTTTTACTTTTTAAATTTTTTTTGATTGATTTATTGGTTGATTTATTGATTTATTTATCATTTATTATTGATGAAGTGGTGTTTAATGATTGTAAACTTCCTTCCCCCCCTCCCCATCTCTCATTCCCTACGCCTGATTTATAAGTGTAGGCAAGGTTTTTCTGAGCATACAAAAATCTACACGTACTCCATTTTCTAAGTTAGTTTGGAGCAAGTTTTCGCTGCCTAAACTTGCAAAACAGGCGCAAGTGGCTGGTAACGCCCCCTTTTGAAAAAAAAAACTGTTCTAAAACAAAACTATTCTAACTCACTAGAATTGGAGCAAACGAAGTGCCGAGAATTGCAATTTCTAAGATACTCCATTCTAAACTAGTTGCTCCAAAAAAATAGGAGCAACTCGAGCCGAGACTTGTGCCCTATGTTTCTATGTGCAAGACAGAGATTGATAGATTTTTGGATATTAAGGGAATCAAGGGATATGGGGATATGCAGGAAAGTGGAGCTGAGATAGACGATCAGCCATGATCTTATTGAATGGTGGAGTAGGCTCGAGGGACCGAATCGCCTACTCCTACTCCTATTTCTTATGTTCTTATGAGCCAAGACCAAAGGTGCTGAATGAACTCTGGAACGGTTGGAATTCTAAGAAAACTATGGAAAAGAATGACGAAAGATAGTTGGGCTCCCCTAATGGCTCAGGCATAAAGGTAGCTTAAGCCGTACAGGCCAGAAAGATCCATTGTTTAACCCCTGGTCCGAGCTCAGTTAAGAGATGTCAGCCCTTCTGGTTGCTAATCGATGACCCACGCTGGAATGTAGTCCCCTGTCTGTAGGTGTTGTTCAGGTGAAAACGTGGCTTGGCTATGATGCAGTAGTTGAATAGCCTGCTAACACTCACTGGCTTGTGACTCACTGACTCATCTTCACTTCTGACTCTTCTGGCTCCATCACGTCCTATGCTTCATCCACTGATAAAACCTCACCAGCACAATCTATTTCGCCCCCTGGACGGATCACTCTGAAATAGTGAGTACGATAGAAAGGGTGAATGACGGCGTGGGTGAGGGTGTCTGGTAGCATAGCCCGAGCAGATGGGACTGTGCGCATTTTATTCCTTCTCCTCAACAGCTTCTTGCTTATTTGGAGTAAAAGAAGATGGAGAGATTAGAATATTTGACATCCTCCATTCTTCGCCTCACCATTGGCGGACGTGCATTCAGCCCTCTAGGCCACACTGGAAGTTCCTCCCTAAACCTCTTTGCCTCTCAATGTTCCTCTCCTACTTTCAGGCCCTCTGAAACCCCACCTCTTCTTGCTGTATTTATTTGGAGTAAAAGAAGATGGAGAGGTTAGAATATTTGGCAATCAAAATAAAGTGAGCTGCATTTGAGGGAGCACAAACAGTTAAATAAATATTTCTTTACACTTTTTACGTCACAGAATTTCTTTGCAGCTACTCAAAAAAATTTAACAGAAAAATAAACATAATCCAAAAGATTTTAAAGGGAGAGGGCTGGATCTTGCATTTTGCCTTTACATTTGCATTTATATATCGTCTTTTACAGGCAAAGGACAACGCATTGCACTTTATGTTGTGTTCCTAACATCAGATGAGACTGCACACAGGGAGGTCTTTATTAAGACAATCCAGAGTCAGGAACAGGCCTTAGGGGCCGGCTTATATACAGTGCTCCCAAGGGATGCTGGGATCCCTAGGGACTTCAGGGGATGCGCTCCCTGGTGGCGGAACATGGGAGTGCATGCTTTACAGATACACAACATCACTCACCCCAAAGTCAAAGTGAAAACTATTTACAAGGTGAGGTAGTCGGAAGCCTTTCTTTCCCTGGTGGACCGCCTCGGTACAAATGTCTGTTCTGGTGTGTTGGCTGTGCCCTCGCTGGGCTGGCGTGTTGTTGGCCCTGCAGGGCTGCTGGGTGAGCCTGGCCTTGCTGGGCTGTTGGGCGTGATGGGTTCGATTTCCTGGTCCGGCGCGATGTCGTTGATCCTTTGGGTGTGTGTTGTGGGCTCGAGAAATGTGGTGTCTGCTGTGGGTTGTTCAGGGCAGTCTGTGAACCGCAGCCTCGTTTGGTCCAGGTGCTTTCTGCAAATTTGTCCATTGTCTAGTTTGACTACAAACACCCATCTCCCTTCTTTAGCTATCACTGTGCCCGCGATCCACTTGGGACCATGTCCATAGTTTAGCACATACACGGGGTCATTCAGATCAATTTCCCGTGACACAGTGGCGCGACCATCGTTTACATTTTGTTGCTGCCGCCTGCTCTCTACCTGATCATGCAGGTTGGGGTGAACCAGTGGGAGTCTGGTTTTAAGTGTCCTTTTCATGAGTAGCTCAGCCGGGGGCACCCCTGTGAGCAAGTGGGGTCTCGTGCGGTAGCTGAGCAGTACTCGGGACAGGTGGATTTGGAGTGAGCCTTCTGTGACTCGTTTAAGGCTCTGTTTGATGGTTTGTACTGCCTGCTCTGCCTGCCCATTGGAGGCTGGTTTAAGCGGGGCCGAGGTGACATGTTTGATCCCATTGCGGGTCATAAATTCTTTAAATTCGGCACTGGTGAAACATGGCCTGTTGTAACTGACCAGTATGTCAGGCAGGCCGTGGGTGGCAAACATAGCCCTCAGACTTTCAATGGTGGCGGTGGCGATGCTTCCCGACATTATTTCACATTCAATCCATTCTGAAAAAGCATCCACCACCACCAGGAACATTTTGCCGAGAAACGGGCCCGCATAGTCGACATGGATCCTTGACCATGGTCTGGAGGGCCAGTACCACAAACTTAGTGGTGCCTTTCTGGGAGCGTTGCTCAACTGAACACACACGCTGCATTGCCGTACACAGGACTCTAAGTCAGAGTCGACACTGGACCACCACACGTGAGATCTAGCTATCGCTTTCATCATTACTATACCTGGGTGTGTGCTGTGGAGATCCGAGATGAACGTCTCCCTGCCCTTTTTTGGTAGCACTACACGGTTACCCCACAACAGGCAGTCTGCTTGAATGGACAGCTCAGCCTTTCGCCGCTGAAATGGCTTGATTAGCTCTTGCATTTCAACGGTGATGCTGGCCCAGCTCTCATGCAGTACACAGTTTTTTTTACTAGGGACAGCAGAGGATCTTGGCTGGTCTCGGTCCTAATCTGGCGGGCTGTGACAGGTGATTTATCATTTTCAAATGCTTCCATAACCATCAACAAGTCTGCAGGCTGCGCCACCATCAACAAGTTTGCAGGCTGCGCCATTTCCACCCCCGTGGTGGGCAATGGTAGCCGACTGAGAGCATCCGCACAGATCTCGATGCCTGGCCTGTGGCAGATGGCATAGTTATACGCTGATAGCGCGAGTGCCCACCTTTGTATGTGGGCTGAGGCTTTAGTATTTATCCCCTTGTTTTCAGCGAACGGGGATATGAGGGTTCGGTTTCCAGCTCAAATTTGAGGCCAAACAGGTACTGATGCATTTTCTTTACCCCGAACACACACGCTGATGCCTCTTTCTCAATCATGCTGTAGGCCCTCTCCGCCTTAGACAGGTTCCTGGAAGCATAGGCGACAGGTTGCAACTTCCCCGCAACGTTCGCTTGTTGTAATACACACCCGACTCTGTACAACGACGTATCACATGCTAGCACGAGTCTTTTACATGGGTTATATAATACAAGCAGCTTGTTGGAGCATAAAATGTTTCTGGCTTTCTCAAAAGCAATTACTTGTTTTTTTCCCCATACCCAGTTCTCACCTTTATGCAATAACACATGTAGGGGCTCTAAGAGGGTGCTTAACCCTGGTAGGAAGATACCAAAATAGTTGAGGAGTCCCAGGAACGACCACAGCTCCATGACGTTCTGTGGCCTGGGCGCGTTCCTGATAGCCTCTGTCTTGGCGTCTGTGGGCCGAATGTCGTCCGCCGTGATCTTTCTCCCCTAAAACTCCACTTCTGTTGCCATGAAGACGCATTTCGACCTTTTCAGCCATAGCCTTATGCGATCCAGTCACCGGAGGACCTTCTCCAGGTTTTGTAGATGCTCGACGGTGTCCCGACCCGTGACCAATATGCCGTCTTGTAAAACCACCGTGCGTGGTACTGACTTGAGTAGGCTCTCCATGTTTCTCTGGAAGATCGCTGCAGCCAACCGAATTCCAAACGGGCATCTGTTGTAGATGAATAATCCCTTGTGCGTGTTGATGCAGGTGCGGCCCTTCAAAGACTCCTCCAGCTCCTGCATCATGTAGGCCAAAGTCAGGTCGAGCTTGGTGAACGCCTTGCCTCTTGCCAGCATCGCAAATAGGTCGTCTACCTTAGGTAGCGGGTATTGGTCCTGTAGCGAGAAACGATTAATAGTTACTTTATAATCGCCGCAAATCCTGACTGTGCCATCACTTTTGAGTACTGGAACAATCGGGCTGGCCCACTTACTGAATTCCACTGGGGAGATGATGCCCTCGTGTTGCAGCCTGTCCAGCTCGATTTCCACTCTCTCCCTCATCATGTGAGGTACTGCTCGCGCCTTGTGGTGAATAGGTCGTGCCTCTGTGACCAAGTGGATCCGCACCTTCGCCCTGGAAAGGTTTCCAATGCCTGGCTCAAAAAGGGAAGGAAATTTGTTAAGAACCTGGGTACATGAGGCCTCATTGACATGTGATAGCACTCAGATGTCATCCCAGTTCCAGCGGATTTTGCCCAGCCAGCTCCTTCCAAGCAGTGTGGGGCCATCGCCCGGGACAATCCAGAGTGGCAGTTCATGCACCGTGCCCTCGTAGGTGACCTTGACCATGGCGCTGCCCAGGACAGTGATAATCTCTTTGGTGTATGTTCTCAGTTTCGTGTGGATAGGGCTCAGGGCTGTTCTGAGTGCCTTGTTGCACCACAGTCTCTCAAACATCTTTTTACTAATGATGGATTGGCTAGCGCCAGTGTCCAGTTCCATGGCTACGGGTAAGCAATTCAATTTTACGTTTAGCATTATAGGTAGGGATTTCGTCAAAAATGTGTGCACCCCGTGTACTTCAGCATCTGCCTCCTTTCTCTGAGGCTCGAAATTGCTTTGACCCACCATGGACCGATCTTCCTCTGCCACGTGGTGGTTAGCAGATTTTGCAGAGCTTGCAGCTCGTCTGTAAGCTCGTTGGAGGTGCCCCATTGTTCCACAGCTCTTGCAAACATACCCTTTGAAGCAGCATGAATACGCTGAATGGAAGCCTCCACAACGTCAACAAGGTGTGAATTGCCTTGCATTCATCCTTTGTTGCGGACTCTGAGTCATCTGGGTCACATGAGGTCTGCTGGCAGTTGCAGACTCGTGGTTTCTGCCCTGTACATTTCTGCTCACAAACACAGTTCCAGTTAATTTATGAACATTGCTAGCACTTGTGTGCTGAGAGATTTGTTTGGTGTTATCACTGGTGGACATAAACACCTGTGCTATCGTAATAGCCTTTCTGAGGATCGGTGTCTCTACAGTCAAAAGTTTTCGTAGGATGGTCTCATGGCCAATGCCCAGTACAAAAAAGTTTCCGAGCATCTGCTCCAGGTAGCCATCAAACTCACATTGTCCTGCAACTCGCCTTAGCTCAGCGACGTAGCTCGCCACTTCCTGACCTTCAGATCGCTGGCACGTGTAGAACCGATACCTCGCCATCAGCGTGCTCTCCCTCGGGTTAAGATGCTCCCGAACCAGTGTACACAGCTCCTCATACGACTTATCTGTGGGTTTCACCGGAGCCAGAAGTTTATTCATGAGGCTGTAGGTCGGTGCCCCGCAGACCGTGAGGAGGACCGCTTTCCTTTTTGCAGCAGTCCAGCTCGTTGGCTACAAAGTACTGGTCTAACCGTTCGGCATAGGCTTCCCAGTCCTCACCCTCCGGGAACTTCTCCAGGATGCCCACAGTTTGCTGCATCTTTGCGTTGGAATCATGTACTCGTCGCCAGTTGTTGTGTTCCTAACACAGATGAGACTGCACACAGGGAGGTTAAATTAACAGTGACATCAGTCTTTAAGACACTCCAGAGTGAGTAACAGGCCTTCAGGGCGGCTTAGATACAGTGCTCCTAAGGGATGCTGGGATCCCTTGAGACTTCAGCGGATGCGCACCCTGGTGGCAGAACATGGGAGTGCATGCTTTACAGATACACAACACTTTACAGCCAATTAAATGCTTTTGAAGTGTAGACACTGCTGTAATGTTGGAAATAGGTCTGCGAGATTAGCCACGCCCACTTAAATGAGGCGGAGTGGACTCTGGTGGGCCTTAAAGGGGACTGGCATGTTTTTATGAGAGGATTGTTTTTGTGCAAAGACAACCCAGCAGTTTTGAGGGAATAGACATTGCCCCCCATTTTACTATATTTATTGCTTCAAAAGAAGTGGGTAGTTAGAGGAAGATCCAGCCTTCTCCCTTTAATATCTTTTTGATTATGTTTATTTTTCTGTTAAATTTCTTTGAGTAGCTGCAAAGAAATTATGTGAAGTAAAAAGTGTAAAGAAATAAATTAACATGTGCGGTTAAACTCCAAATACTGTATCTATGCCTGGATCTTTTAGAAACATAGAAACATAGAAAATAGGTGCAGGAGTAGGCCATTCGGCCCTTCGAGCCTGCACCACCATTCAATGAGTTCATGGCTGAACATGCAACCTCAGTACCCCATTCCTGCTTTCTTGCCATATCCCTTGATCCACCAAGAAGTAAGGACGACATCTAACTCCTTTTTGAATATATTTAGTGAATTGGCCTCAATAACTTTCTGTGGTAGAGAATTCCACAGGTTCACCACTCTCTGGGTGAAGAGGTTTCTCCTCATCTTGGTCCTAAATGGCTTACCCCTTATCCTTAGACTGTGACCCCTGGTTCTGGACTTCCCCAACATTGGGAACATTCTTCCTGCATCTAACCTATCTAAACCCGTCAGAATTTTAAACATTTCTATGAGATCCCCTCTCATTCTTCTGAACTCCAGTGAATACAAGCCCAGTTGATCCAGTCTTTCTTGATATGTCAGTCCTGCCATCCCGGGAATCAGTCTGGTGAACCTTCGCTGCACTCCCTCAAAAGCAAGAATGTCCTTCCTCAAGTTAGGAGACCAAAACTGTACACAATACTCGAAGTGTGGCCTCACCAAGGCCCTGTACAACTGTAGTCACACATCCCTGCCCCTGTACTCAAATCCTCTCGCTATGAAGGCCAACATGCCATTTGCCTTCTTAACTGCCTGCTGTACCTACATGCCAACCTTCAATGACTGATGTACCATTACACCCAGGTCTCGTTGCACCTGCCCTTTTCCTAATCTGCCACCATCTTGGTGTTAATACCATGGAATTGGAATTAACTGATACCACATTTACATAAAGCCTTCGGTTTCGAGTTGTAATTTAAACATGACGCTGGGCATGTCACTATGGGGCACAGTCTGTGAGGTGCTTCCACCCCTGACTCTTAAGTCAAAGAGCCATGATAAAACATAAATGGCCCACTGGCATTGAATGACAGAGATGGCATTTTGTTCTGGTGACATCAAGGAAATGTCCACATCTAGAACGGTAGTCAGACATGTGCATGTGCAGCGGCTCGGAAGTTGCGTTCACAACTTTTAAGCAACCATACATGCACATGTCTTGCAATTGCAGCTATTCTAGTGTTACCGCAGATGTTTCAGATCCAGCTTGAGTGTATAGAGACACCAGCAGAACCAATTCTACTGGAAGATCTTCTAATATACAACATGGGTCCGACTTTGTCTTCCAGTTCATAGTTTAATTGTATTTTTTTGCCTGAGCTGCTCCAGCTTCTCAAAGATGCTGCTATAAAGAGTAAAACAATTAAAAAGATTTTACAGAGCAACAGCTGATCATGAGCCTGGACTGTTATTTTATATTGCATTCTATTTGCTTTAGTTGCCAATTTTCTGTTCTCCTTTCTTGCAGATGCTTACTCCTTGCTCAGGACAGCTTCACAGATGCCAGTTACCCTCTGAAAACTTATCCATGTGGTTTGTGTTCTAGTGTGAGCACTGAAAGTTGGCAGACTATTTGACTGTGGGAGCTTCACAATCAATACTGATCCTGCCCACTCAGCATCAACATGGCAGCTCATTTGCACACAGCAAGGTCTCACAAACAGCAATGAGATAACAACCAGAAAATCTGTTTTTAGTGATGTTGGTGGTCAGATAAATATTGGCCAGGATACGGGAGAACGCCCCTATTCTACTTTTATCGCCTGTGTTATGTATGCAACACCTTTAAACCAGCATTCTACCGCCACTAGCGGGCGCATCTGTTGGAGTCCCAAGGGACTCTGGAGTCAGAATAAAGAGACTAAGGTCACACTTACTCAAGTCTACAGTACTCAGTCACATTGCTTTATTTGAGACATAAAAACTGGCGACGAGTAATAGATAATGAACCATCACGTGAAAGTGCAGAGAACTGTTGGTATCAACCAGTGGGAACCTGTTCAACCTGTGCCGTCTCCAGGCCAGGTCCAAGACCACCCCAACCTCTTTCGTTGAGCTACAGTACGCAGACGACGCCTGTGTCTGTGCACATACAGACGCTGAACTCCAGGACATAGTCGACGTATTTACTGAGGCTTACAAAAACATGGGCCTTACGCTAAACATCCGTAAGAGAAAGGTTCTCCACCAGCCAGTCCTCGCCACACAGCACCAGTCATCAAGATCCATAGCGCAGCCCTGGACACCATGGTCCACTTCCCAAATCTCAGGAGCCTCTTATCAACAAGAGCAGGCATCGACGACGAGATCCAACACCACCTCCAGTGCACCAGTGCAGCCTTTGGTCGCCTGAGGAAAAGAGTATTTGAAGACCAGGCCCTCAAAACTGCCAACAAAGCTCTTGGTCTGCAGGGCTGTAGTAATGCCCGTCCTCCTGTATGGCTCAGAGACATGGACCAAGTACAGTAGACACGTCAAGTCGCTGGAAAAATATCACCAACGATGTCTCTGCAAGATCCTTCAAATCCCCTGGGAGGACAGGCGCACCAACATCAGCGTCCTCATCCAGGTTAACATCCCCAGCATTGAAACATAGAAACATAGAAAATAGGTGCAGGAGTAGGCCATTCAGCCCTTCGAGCCTGCACCACCATTCAATATGATCATGGCTGATAATTCACTTCAGTACCCCTTTCCCACTTTCTCTCCATACCCCTTGATCCCTTTAGCCATAAGGGCCATATCTAATTCCCTCTTGAATATATCCAACAAACTGGCATCAACGACTCTCTGCGGCAGGTTAACAACTCTCTCAGTGAAGAAGTTTCTCCTCATCTCAGTCCTAAATGGCCTACCCCTTATCCTAAGACTGTGTCCCCTGGTTCTGGACTTCCTCAACATCAAGAACATTTTAACCTGTTCCATCCCATCAGAATATTATACGTTTCTATGAGATCCCCTCTCATCCTTCTAAACTCCAGTGTATAAAGGCCCAGTTGATCCACTCTCTCCTCATGTGTCAGTCCAGCCATCCCTGGAATCAGTCTGGTGAACCTTCGCTGCACTCCCTCTACAGCAAGAATGTCCTTCCTCAGATTAGGAGACCAAAACTGAATACAATATTCCAGGTGAGGCCTCACCAAGGCCCTGTACAATTGCAGTAAGACCTCCCTGCTCCTATACTCAAATCCCCTAGCTATGAAGGGCAACATGCCTGCTGTACCTGCATGCCAACTTTCAATGACTGATGAACCATGACACCCAGGTCTCGTTGCACCTCCCCTTTTCCTAATCAGCCACTATTCAGATAATATTCTGCCTTGGTGTTTTTGCCACCAAAGTGGATAACCTCATATTTATCCATATTATACTGCATCTGCCATGCATTTGCCCACTCACCTAACCTATCTAAATCACCCAGCAGCCTCTTAGCATTCTCCTCACAGCTCACATCGCCACCCAGTTTAGTGTCATCTGCAAACTTGGAGATATTACACTCAATTTCTTCATCCAAATCATTAATGTATATTGTAAAGAGCTGGGGTCCCAGCACTGGGCCCTGCGGCACTCCACTAGTCACTGCCTCCCATTCCGAAAAGGACTGGTTTATCCGACTCTCTGCTTCCTGTCTGCCAACCAATTCTCTATCCACACCAGTACATTACCCCCAATACCATGTGCTTTGATTTTGCACACCAATCTCTTATGTGGGACCTTGTCAAAGGCCTTTTGAAAGTCCAAATACATCACATGTAGAGGACACAGAGAGGCTGCAAAGAGATTTAGATAGGTTAAGCGAATGGGCTAAGGTTTGGCAGATGGAATACAATGTCGGAAAGTGTGAGGTCATCCACCTTGGGAAAAAAAACAGTAAAAGAGAATATTATTTGAATGGGGAGAAATTACAACATGCTGAGGTGTAGAGGGACCTGGGGGTCCTTGTGCATGAATCCCAAAAAGTTAGTTTGCAGGTGCAGCAGGTAATCAGGAAGGTGAATGGAATGTTGGCCTTCATTGCGAGAGGGATGGAGTACAAAAGCAGGGAGGTCCTGCTGTAACTGTATAGGGTATTGGTAAGGCCACACCTGGAGTACTGCGTGCAGTTTTGGTCACCTTACTTAAGGAAGGATATACTGGCTTTGGAGGGGGTACAGAGACAATTCACTAGGCTGATTCCGGAGATGAGGGGGTTACCTTATGATGATAGATTGAGTAGACTGGGTCTTTACTCGTTGGAGTTCAGAAGGATGAGGGGTGATCTTATGGAAACATTTAAAATAATGAAAGGGATAGACAAGATAGAGGCAGAGAGGTTGTTTCCATTGGTTGGGGAGACTAGAACTAGGGGGCACAGCCTCAAAATACGGGGGAGCCAATTTAAAAGCGAGTTGAGAAGGAATTTCTTCTCCCAGAGGGTTGTGAATCTGTGGAATTCTCTGCCCAAGGAAGCAGTTGAGGCTAGCTCATAGAATGTATTCAAGTCACAGATAGATAGATTTTTAACCGATAAGGGAATTAAGGGTTACGGGGAGTGGGCGGGTAAGTGGAGCTGAGTCCACGGCCAGATCAGCCATGATCTTGTTGAATGGCGGAGCAGGCTCGAGGGGCTAGATGGCCTACTCCTGTTCCTAATTCTTATGTTCTTACATCCACTGGTTCTCCCTTGTCCACTCTACTAGTTACATCCTCAAAAAATTCCAGAAGATTTGTCAAGCATGATTTCCCTTTCACAAATCGATGCTGACTTGGACTGATCCTGTCACTGCTTTCCAAATATGCTGTTATTTCATCCTTAATAATTGATTCCAACATTTTCCCCACTACTGATGTCAGAGTAACTGGTCTATAATTACCCGTTTTCTCTCTCCCTCCTTTTTTGAAAGGTGTTGTTACACTGGCTTCCCTCCAGTCCATAGGAACTGATCCAGAGTCGATAGACTGTTGGAAAATGATCACCAATTCATCCACTATTTCTAGGGCCACCTCCTTAAGTACTCAGAGATGCAGACAATCAGGCCCTGGGGATTTATTGGCCTTCAATCCCATCAATTTCCCCAACACAATTTCCTGCCTAATAAGGATATCCTTCAGTTCCTCCTTCTCACTAGACCTTCGGTCCCCTAGTCCATCCAGAAGGTCATTTGTGTCTTCCTTCGTGAAGACAGAACCAAAGTATTTGTTCAATTGCTCTGCCATTTCTTTGTTCCCCATTATTAATTCACCTGAGTCCGACTGCAAGGGAACTATGTTTGTCTTCACTAATCTCTTTCTCTTCACATATCTATAGAAGCTTTTGCAGTCAGTTTTTATGTTCGCGGCAAGCTTCCTCTCGTACTCTATTTTCCCCCTCTTAATTAAACCCTTTGTCCTCCTCTGCTGAATTCTAAATTTCTCCCAGTCCTCAAGTTTGCTGCTTTTTCTGGCCAATTTATATGCCTCTTCCTTGGATCTAACACTATCCTTAATTTCCTTTGTTAGCCACAGTTGAGCCATCTTCCCTGTTTTATTTTTACTCCAGACAGGGATGTACAACTGTTGAAGTTCATCCATGTGATCTATAAATGTTTGCCATTGCCTATCCACCGTCAACCCTTTAAGTATCATTTGCCAGTCTATTCTAGCCAGTTCGCGCCTCATGCTGTCGAAGTTAGCTTTCCTTAAGTTTAGGACCCTAGTTTCTGAATTAACTGTGTCACTCTCCGTCTTAATAAAGAATTCTACCATATTATGGTCACTGTTCCCCAAGGGGTCTCGCACAACAAGATTACTAATTAGGCCCTTCTCATTACACATCACCCAGTCTAGGATGGCCAGCTCTCTCGTTGGTTCCTCGACATATTGGTCAAGAAAACCATCCCTAATACACTCCAGGGAAGCATTGACCACACTCGATCAGCTCCACTGGGCAGGCCACATAGTTCGCATGCCACTCACGAGACTCCCAAAGCAAATGCTTTACGTGGAGCTCCTTCATGGAAAACAAGCCAAAGGTGGGCAGTGGAAATGTTACAAGGACAACCTCAAAGTCTCCCTGATAAAGTGCGACATCCCCACTGACACCTGGAAGTCCCTGGCCAAAGACCGCCCTAAGTGGAGAAAGTGCATCCAGGAGGGCACTGAGCACCTCGAGTCTCAACGCCGAGAGCATGCAGAAATCAAGCGCAGGCAGCAAAAGAGCGTGCGGCAAACCAGTCCCACCCACCCCTTCCCTCAACGACTATCTGTCCCACCTGTGACAGAGTATGTGGCTCTCATATTGTAATGTTCATCCACCAAAGAACTCACTTCAGGAGTGGAAGCAAGTCTTCCTCGATTCTGAGGGACTGCCTATGATGATGTTATATTTTGCAGAACTTGAGGCCATCCCTGACAATGCAGAAGAATATTCAGATGAGGACAAGCCTGAAGAGGAGAACATCTTGCAATCCCACCTTCCAGACCACGAGCATGAGGGTGAGGGGGAGGGGGAGGTGGAGGGGATGGATGAAGCCCCATCTCTTCTACACACTTTGGAGGAGGTGCAGGTGCCGCCCATTGACTTGCTAGCCCCCTCCTGACTGGTGGTTAGTGTTGGTGGGACATTCCATGGTTTCCCACCGTCCGAGGCTGGGGATTCCAATGGCGTGCAGTGAGGCACACCCAGGGCCCCACCGTCTGAGGCTGCGGGTCCCAGTGGTGGGGTGCAGCGATGCACACACAGGGCTCCACCATCTGAGGCTGCGGGTCCCAGTGGCGGGATGCAGCGAGGCACACCCAAGTCCCCACTGTCCGAGGCTGCGAGTCCCAGTGGTTGGATGCTGCGAGCCACACCCAGGGTCCCACCATCTGAGGCTGCAGGTCCCACTGGGATGCTGCGAGTCATACCCAGGGTGAGGAGGGTCGGGAGAGCTCAACCGCGCTCTCCTGAGTTGCGGAATCTAACAGATGTAGTTCACATGATGGCAATGTGTGGCGAGCATTAACTTTACGCGATCACTCCTGGACACCATCAGTGAAGTGTGTGATGAGGTATCGGGTCTGTCGGGAGAAGTAACAACACTCTCACAAGAAATGGGAGCGATGTTCGGGACCATGAGTCAGGGAATATCTCAGTCAGCTCAAACCATGTTAATGAACATGAGGGAGGGAAAGTCACAGATAGTTCAAACACTCTCAGTGAACATGAAGGAGGGAATGTTTCAAGTAGTTGAGACACTTTTGCTCAACATGAGGGAGGGAATGTTGAAGATCGCTGAGACACTATCAGGGCGCATGAGGGAGGGCATGTTGGAGTTTGCTGCAATAAGGGAACACGCCCAGACCCTGCGCCCATTGACAGAATCAACTGCCACGCCCACTCCAATCCCCAGACCAGCTTCTGAAGAGCCCCAAGCCGGGCCATCCACATTGTCGCCTGCCCCCGCTCCTCCCTCCGACCACACTCAACAGGTGCGCAATACCTGAGATGTTAGAAAGAGTAAGCTTGGTACCAATCCTAGAAACACTGAGTCACTGCCTGCGGGCAGGGGTAGAGTCATCAAGACCAAGCGCGGCAGGCAGGTCTTAGAATAAGGTGGAGGAGTGATGGGTGCAGCCTTTCTTTGCTGCTGCTGTTGTTGTTATTATTATTGTTGTTACTCAAGTTAAAGGTTTTTTGTAAGTTATGTAAATTTACAAGTTTAAAGTTAGTAAGTGATCTTAAAGTTTGTAAGTGATCTTAACTGAAATCTTTAAAGTTTGATACAAGAATATTTTTATTTAAGTTAAGTAAAAATGTTTGTTAACCTTTTGAATACATATATTTTAAATTATAACTGAATCATTTCCATTATTTGTTCGATTATTAACACAAATTTTGAAGTAAACAAGAAACATTCCCATCATTTGTTCCATTAACACAACACATTACAGAACAGGTCCAAACATGGCCCATTTGGAATAGTTGTCGCTGAACCGAAGGCAGCAAAGCATTTACGGATGAGCTGCTGGCGCAAGGCTTGAACAATCGTTAAAGGGGCACGATGGTCCGCCTTCCTTCGCTGTCATGCTCTGGGTTCAGATACTTGCATGGCTTCCTCATCCTTGTCCTCCTCCTCCTCCTGCTCATTATCTGCATCTTCCTCATCATTATCAGCCACTCTCACCGCAGGTGGGTCTTCTACTATCAGCTGCTGTCGTCTCATGATGGCTAAGTTATGCAGCTTGCAGCTCACAACAATGAACTGAGTGACAATCTCAGGGGAGTATAGCAAGTAGCCTCCGGAATGGTCCAGGCATCAGAAACGCTGCTTTAAGATGCCAATGGTCCTCTCTATGATGTTGCACGTCGCAACATGCGATATGTTGTACTGACAGTCAGCTTCCGTCCGGGTTACACGTAGGGGTGTCATGAGCCAAGTGGCGAGACCATACCCTTTGTCCACCAGTAGCCAGCTCTTCCCTTCTGGCTGCTGCTGAAACATGGCAGATATAACGCTCTCACGTAGGATGAACGCATCATGGGTGTTCCAAGGGTATCTTGTATCAACTGACATGATGCGATGCATGTCATCACACACGAGCTGTACATTAATGGAGTGGAAGCCTTTTCTGTTCCTGTACATCTCAGAATCCTCCAAAGGTGCTCACAAGGCGATATGGGTACAATCAAAGCAGCCCTGTACTTTTAGGAAGACAGCAATCCTGGAGAAGCCCACAGCCTGTCATGCATTGCCTGGGCGGTCATGGGGAACTTTATGTAGTCATTCCTCCGGGCATATAGTGCAGCAGTCACCTGCTGAATGCAGACATGTGTTGCATGTTGAGAAATGGTGCACACATCCCCAGTTGTAGCTTGGAAGGATCCGAATGCATAGAATGAAAGTGCAACTGTAACCTTCACTTCAACCGAAAAAGCAGTCCTCCTGACGCTTCTAGGTTGCAGGTCTGCTTTCACTAACTCACAGATCTCAGTTATAAATTATTTGCAGAAACGCAGCCTTCTCACACGGTCTGCATAGAAACATAGAAACATAGAAAATAGGTGCAGGAGTAGGCCATTCGGCCCTTCTAGCCTCCACCGCCATTCAATGAGTTCATGGCTGAACATTCAACTTCAGTACCCCATTCCTGCTTTCTCGCCATACCCCTTGATCCCCCTAGCAGTAAGGACCTCATCTAACTCCTTTTTGAATATATTTAGTGAATTGGCCTCAACAACTTTCTGTGGTAGAGAATTCCACAGGTTCACCACTCTCTGGGTGAAGAAGTTCCTCCGCATCTCGGTCCTAAATGGCTTACCCCTTATCCTTAGACTGTGACCCCTGGTTCTGGACTTCCCCAACATTGGGAACATTCTTCCTGCATCTAACCTGTCTAACCCCGTCAGAATTTTATATGTTTCTATGAGGTCCCCTCTCATTCTTCTGAACTCCAGTGAATACAAGCCCAGTTGATCCAGTCTTTCTTGATAGGTCAGTCCCGCCATCCCGGGAATCAGTCTGGTGAACCTTCGCTGCACTCCCTCAATAGCAAGAATGTCCTTCCTCAGGTTAGGAGACCAAAACTGTACACAATACTCCAGGTGTGGCCTCACCAATGCCCTGTACAACTGTAGCAACACCTCCCTGCCCCTGTACTCAAATCCCCTTGCTATGAAGGCCAACATGCCATTTGCTTTCTTAACCGCCTGCTGCACCTGCATGCCAACCTTCAATGACTGATGTACCATGACACCCAGGTCTCTTTGCACCTCCCCTTTTCCTAATCTGTCACCATTCAGATAATAGTCTGTCTCTCTGTTTTTACCACCAAAGTGGATAACCTCACATTTATCCACATTATACTTCATCTGCCATGCATTTGCCCACTCACCTAACCTATCCAAGTCGCTCTGCAGCCTCACAGCATCCTCCTCGCAGCTCACACTGCCACCCAACTTAGTGTCATCCGCAAATTTGGAGATACTTCATTTAATCCCCTCATCTAAATCATTAATGTACAGTGTAAACAGCTGGGGCCCCAGCACAGAACCTTGCGGTACCCCACTAGTCACTGCCTGCCATTCTGAAAAGTACCCATTTACTCCTACTCTTTGCTTCCTGTCTGACAACCAGTTCTCAATCCATGTCAGTACACTACCCCCAATCCCATGTGCTCTAACTTTGCACATCAATCTCTTGTGTGGGACCTTGTCGAACGCCTTCTGAAAGTCCAAATATACCACATCAACTGGTTCTCCCTTATCCACTCTACTGGAAACATCCTCAAAAAATTCCAGAAGATTTGTCAAGCATGATTTCCCTTTCACAAATCCATGCTGACTTGGACCTATCATGTCACCTCTTTCCAAATGCACTGCTATGACATCCTTAATAATTGATTCCATCATTTTACCCACTACCGATGTCAGGCTGACCGGTCTATAATTCCCTGTTTTCTCTCTCCCTCCTTTTTTAAAAAGTGGGGTTACATTGGCTACCCTCCACTCCATAGGAACTGATCCAGAGTCAATGGAATGTTGGAAAATGACTGTCAACGCATCCACTATTTCCAAGGCCACCTCCTTAAGTACTCTGGGATGCAGTCCATCAGGCCCTGGGGATTTATCGGCCTTCAATCCCATCAATTTCCCCAACACAATTTCCCGGCTAATAAGGATTTCCCTCAGTTCCTCCTCCTTACTAGACCCCCCGACCCCTTTTATAACCGGAAGGTTGTTCGTGTCCTCCTTCGTGAATACCGAACCAAAGTACTTGTTCAATTGGTCCACCATTTCTTTGTTCCCCGTTATGACTTCCCCTGATTCTGACTGCAGGGGACCTACATTTGTCTTTACTAACCTTTTTCTCTTTACATATCTATAGAAACTTTTGCAATCCGTCTTAATGTTCCCTGCAAGCTTCTTCTCATACTCCATTTTCCCTGCCCTAATCAAACCCTTTGTCCTCCTCTGCTGAGTTCTAAATTTCTCCCAGTCCCCAGGTTCGCTGCTATTTCTGGCCAATTTGTATGCCACTTCCTTGGCTTTAATACTATCCCTGATTTCCCTTGATAGCCACGGTTGAGCCACCTTCCCTTTTTTATTTCTATGCCAGACAGGAATGTACAATTGTTGTAGTTCATCCATGCGGTCTCTAAATGTCTGCCATTGCCCATCCACAGTCAACCCCTTAAGTATCATTCGCCAATCCATCTCAGCCAATTCACGCCTCATACCTTCAAAGTTAGCCTTCTTTAAGTTCTGGACCATGGTCTCTGAATTAACTGTTTCATTCTCCATCCTAATGCAGAATTCCACCATATTATGGTCACTCTTCCCCAAGGGGCCTCGCACAACGAGATTGCTAATTAATCCTTTCTCATTACATAACACCCAGTCTAAGATGGCCTCCCCCCTAGTTGGTTCCTCGACATATTGGTCTAAAAAACCATCCCTTATGCACTCCAGAAAATCCTCCTCCACCGTATTGCTTCCAGTTTGGTTAGCCCAATCTATGTGCATATTAAAGTCACCCATTATAACTGCTGCACCTTTATTGCACGCACCCCTAATTTCCTGTTTGATGCCCTCCCCAACATCACTACTACTGTTTGGAGGTCTGTACACAACTCCCACTAATGTTTTTTGCCCTTTGGTGTTCTGCAGCTCTACCCATATAGATTCCACATCATCCAAGCTAATGTCCTTCCTAACTATTGCCTCAATCTCCTCCTTAACCAGCAATGCTACCCCACCTCCTTTTCCTTTTATTCTATCCTTCCTGAATGTTGAATACCCCTGGATGTTGAGTTCCCAGCCCTGCTCATCCTGGAGCCACGTCTCCGTAATCCCAATCACATCATATTTGTTAACATCTATTTGCACAGTTAATTCATCCACCTTATTGCGGATACTCCTTGCATTAAGACACAAAGCCTTTAGGCTTGTTTTTTTAACACCCTCTGTCCTTTTAGAATTTTGCTGTACAATGGCCCTTTTTGTTCTTTGCCTTGGGTTTCTCTGCCCTCCACTTTTCCTCATCTCCTTTCTGTCTTTTGTTTTTGCCTCCTTTTTGTTTCCCTCTATCTCCCTGCATTGGTTCCCATCCCCCTGCCATATTAGTTTAACTCCTCCCCAACAGCACTAGCAAACACTCCCCCGAGGACATTGGTTCCGATTCTGCCCAGGTGCAGACCGTCCGGATTGTACTGGTCCCACCTCCCCCAGAACGGTTCCAATGCCCCAGGAATTTGAATCCCTCCCTGCTGCACCATTGCTCAAGCCACGTATTCATCTGAGCTATCCTGCGATTCCTACTCTGACTAGCACGTGGCACTGGTAGCGATCCCGAGATTACTACTTTTGAGGTCCTACTTTTTAATTTAGCTCCTAGCTCCTTAAATTCATTTCGTAGGAACTCATCCCTTTTTTTACCTATGTCATTGGTACCAACGTGCACCATGACAACTGGCTGTTCTCCCTCCCTTTTTAGAATGTCCTCCACCCGCTCCGAGACATCCTTGACCCTTGCACCAGGGAGGCAACATACCATCCTGGAGTCTCGGTTGCGGCCGCAGAAACGCCTATCTATTCCCCTTACAATTGAATCCCCTATCACTATCGCTCGCCCACTCAGGTGTAGATGCAAACCCCTGTCTCGATATATCTGAGGCAGGTAAGGTGTTAGATCTCTCAATTTTCAATGATATGCGAACTCCGGTTGCAGATTTCAAGTAATTTTATTCTGGCAGCTACAACAAGCTCTGGCTGATTGCCAACCCTTTGTCCTTCTGAGAACACATGGCAAAAATGGTTGTTCTTATCCTGGATCAATTTACAGAAATAAACTCGCCTCCTTTAACTTTATTGGCTCAATTGATATGTGGTTAACCCCTAATTGGCTCGCTGCCAAAAGTCCTGAAATGTCAAGTTGATTGATGACTGAATGCAATGTGCTCATTCTCATGTAGGCATGGAGTCTGTGTTTTCTCAACTTTGCAGCCTGTTTGAATTCTCTATCAATCCCCCCTTTGATTCTTTCACAAACTGAAACATAAAACATCAGGTATCACTGGCTAAACATTCTACAAAATAATTTCATACATGTGAATAGAGTTTCCTTCTAAAATTTGTTGATGTGTTTCGCCACATATCCGGACTAGTAGCTTCCATACAAATTTCCATCAACCGAATTCCATCATGGCCACAATGGAAGTCTGGTTTTAGTAGGATAATTAACCTCATTCCAACTTAATCCAAATCAATATCTTAATTCAACCCGTAAACAACCTTCCCTTAAGCATAACATACCCCTGTGCCACATACAGATGGTCTGCTGGGACCTGAAAGTTGTCTCACCTGCGGGACAGCAGTTACAGCCGCCTGGTTGCAAAAACATTTAATTAACATAAACAAACAATATAAAAGTAAAATAATTAAAACAAATAGAATTAAACCTTCCACCAATGAAGTTTCTATTGAACCTAGCCATTCAGTGGCTCCGCTCCACAAAGTGAATGATGGGGGTTGCTTAAGTTTTTCTACCTCCTTTTGGATATGCTCCGCTAAGTGGGTAATTCCTTTGGAGCTATCTGGGATATATGTGCAACACTCAGTTCCGAGTAGGGCGCAAGTACGTCCCATTTCAGCAAGGATGTAGTCAAGGGCCAGTCTATTCTATAGGGCTAATGTGCAGATTGCTACCATTTCTGCATTGATTTTAACTAGGGCCTCTGAGGTATCATTGGCTACCCGTTCCACAACGGATGCCATGTTAATGGATTCCCTTGCCAGTTTGGCGGTCCCATACCTGGGGATCAGAATGGCAAAGAACCTCTCTGTTTCTGTGATAGCTCTCTTAGGATGGTGTAGATGTTCTGACAGTGACTTGATGTAATACGTATATGGCACAATGTAGGCTAAATAGCAGGATCCCGTCCAATTCTGGGGCAGCCAAGGGTAGGCCTTGTGGCCACACACACAATAGGTGCCATTATAGGCAATAAATGTTAGCTGTTTCTTTGTCAGTAACACTCCGGGACCTGTCCAGGCTTTTCCATCTGCTTTATTCAGGATCACCGTTATGTTAAAAATTCCCACATCGGCCCAGTTTGGACATTTCCGTGACTTGATTACATTATAATTCCGGGAGCAGTTGCTATACCCCATATTTTGGCCTCCTTTGATGTTTCTAATCAGACAGACCGATTCCCCCAGTCTTCCTACCCCCATTGTATTAGTGATAACAAAAAATGGGGGCCGTTTGGAACTATTGTAGCACGGGTGGTACCCCACTTCAAAGGTAGTCAGATTGTAACCTGCTGACTTCCATTTACGTGCCCAGTCTTCCGTATCCTGATATGCATTGCCTGTTTTGTTTTGATTAATTATCCACTCAACCATTTCCAAGATATTCAAGGGAACTGGCCTGAAGGGAATCCCTCCTTTTGAGTGAATAGGAATATGCCCAACAACTGGAAATGTTACCTTGTTTGGCATAAATGTATGACATATATAAAAAAGTATTTACGTGTAATTCCCTGGGTACTCTGCTATTTCCCTTTGGTGCAGAGGGTCGGCTAGTAAGAAGTAGGCAAATGCCTAGAATACCTGCAGTCAGTAGTACAGTAAATTTATACATTTTGGCAAAAAGTAATTGTCCTTATCAGATTTCAACTTCAGTTACGGATGTTCGATTAAGGTGTGAGGCATGGATCTAGGCTTTCTTTCCTTGGACTTTAACATCTGCCTGGGTGGTCAATAACACTTGGTAAGGTCCCTCCCACTTGGCACCCAAAGTTCTTTATGCAACTTTTTCACATACACCCAAACTCCCGGGATGATGTCATGTCCTCCTTCGGGTGGATTACCCCAAGCTGCCGAAACCTGTCGGGAAACAGAACTAATAGTATTAGTTAGGTACTGACAGTATGATAACAAAGTGTCACTCATTAGTGAACACCAGCTTTCCGTGAATCAATAGTTCCTGGCAACGACATGGGTCTTCCTGTTATAATTTCAAATGGGCTTAGACCTGTAGTTCTGTTCGGGGTTGCCCTAATGCTACATAGCACTATTGGTAGTGCCTGGGGCCATAGTGTTCCTTCTTGGTGATATTTGGCAAGCCGTTGTTTCAGAGTTCGATTCATTCGCTCTACTTGTCCTGATGATTGTGGGTGATAAGGACAGTGTAAATCCCATGTAATGTTCAGTCACCTACAGGCTTCGTAGCAGTCGCACCTGTGAAGTGTGTTCCCTGATCTGAGTCAATGCTATTCGGGACTCCCCATCGGGGAATGTAATCCTTACACAAGACCTTTGCAGTGTGATTGGCTGTGGCTCTTTTAGTTGGGACAGCTTCTACCCATCTACAGAATCTGTCGACCATGACAAGAATGTTCGAGGATCCTTGGCATGGAGGGAGAGATATATAATCGACCTGCAGATGCTGGAATGGTCCGACAGGGGCAGGGGGCCTCAGTTGGGGGTCCAGAATTATTTTTCTGGCAGACCACACAACGGTCTGCTACCAGCTGGGCATGTTTTTTAAATCCCCGACCCCACCAGCTTTTCTGGAACTGTGCCATCATCTGTTGTGAGGCCAAGTGGGCTAAAAAAGGCATAAGCGCTTGTGGCGCGACTGGCTTGTCGGTAACTCTTTGTCTCCAGACACCATCTTCGCATAGCTTAATTCCTGCCTCAATCCATGTCCATTTTTCCTCTTGGGAGCACTCGCCTTGCATTGTTTGAAGGTCTCGTGTCAGAGTCCTGAGTGCTTTCAATCTGCACATCTGTGTTGGTTCTTCTGGGGGAGCGCCCTGTGAGGCGGCATCTTTAGCTGCCTGGTCGGCTAGGGCATTTCCCTGTGCTTCCGTGGTATTTTCCTTGGTATGGGCCTTACACTTCAGGATGGACACTTACTGAGGTAATTGTATGGCCTCTAGTAAGTCTCAGACTTCTTTTCCATTTTGGATAGGTGTACCAGCAGCAGTGAGGAATCCTCTTTTCCGCCATAACAGACCAAAGTCGTGAGCGACTCCAAAAGCATAACGCGAATCTGTGTAGACATTAGCTGTCTGTCCTTCTGCTATTTGACATGCTTCTGACAGGGCCCATAATTCGGCCTGTTGTGCTGACATTCCTGAGGGTAAACATCCTTTTGCCACTACCTCATATAAGGTTTAACTGCCCACAAGAGATTAATGTGCAAAGTTAAAGCACATGGGATTGGGGGTAGTGTGCTGACGTGGATTGAGAACTGGTTGTCAGACAGGAAGCAAAGAGTAGGAGTAAATGGGTACTTTTCAGAATGGCAGGCAGTGACTAGTGGGGTACCGCAAGGTTCTGTGCTGGGGTCCCAGCTGTTTACATTGTACATTAATGATTTAGACGAGGGGATTAAATGTAGTATCTCCAAATTTGTGGATGACACTAAGTTGGGTGGCAGTGTGAGCTGCGAGGAGGATGCTATGAGGCTGCAGAGTGACTTGGATAGGTTAGGTGAGTGGGCAAATGCGTGGCAGATGAAGTATAATGTGGATAAATGTGAGGTTATCCACTTTGGTGGTAAAAACAGAGAGACAGACTATTATCTGAATGGTGACAGATTAGGAAAAGGGAAGGTGCAACGAGACCTGGGTGTCATGGTACATCAGTCATTGAAGGTTGGCATGCAGGTACAGCAGGCGGTTAAGATAGCAAATGGCATGTTGGCCTTCATAGCGAGGGGATTTGAGTACAGGGGCAGGGAGGTGTTGCTACAGTTGTACAGGGCCTTGGTGAGGCCACACCTGGAGTATTGTGTACAGTTTTGGTCTCCTAACTTGAGGAAGGACATTCTTGCTATTGAGGGAGTGCAGCGAAGATTCACCAGACTGATTCCCGGGATGGTGGGACTGACCTATCAAGAAAGACTGGATCAACTGGGCTTGTATTCACTGAAGTTCAGAAGAATGAGAGGGGACCTCATAGAAACGTTTAAAATTCTGACGGGTTTAGACAGGTTAGATGCAGGAAGAATGTTCCCAATGTTGGGGAAGTCCAGAACCAGGGGTCACAGTCTAAGGATAAGGGGTAAGCCATTTAGGACCGAGATGAGGAGAAACTTCTTCACCCAGAGAGTGGTGAACCTGTGGAATTCTCTACCACAGAAAGTAGTTGAGGCCAATTCACTAAATATATTCAAAAGGGAGTTAGATGAAGTCCTTACTACTAGGGGGATCAAGGGTTATGGCAAGAAAGCAGGAATGGGGTACTGAAGTTTCATGTTCAGCCATGAACTCATTGAATGGCGGTGCAGGCTAGAAGGGCTGAATGGCCTGCTCCTGCACCTATTTTCTATGTTTCTATGTTTCTATCCTGCTTTTCTGCTACCATTGTCCACAAAGGAGGAACCATCTGTAAACAGGATGAGGTCTGGGTTGTGCAGAGGCTCCTCTGCTGCTAAGGCTGCTGCTTCTGTTTCGTTTAAAATCTCCACGCAGTCATGCTCTTCACATTCTCCCCTCTCTTGCTCCCTCGATTCTGACATTGGGAGCATAGTTGCGAGATTAACCGGGCTGGCCCGGACAATATGGAGAATAGGAGGTTCCAAAACTGCTGTCGAGCAGGTCCATCTTGCTGCTGTCACCTGAGACATTCTATTCATAGACAGCAAAGCATGTACAGTGTGGGGACACTTGACCTTCAGCTTTTGTCAAGGACTGGACCCGCAGTGATCATTACCGCACGACATGTAGCTTCCATGGCCCTTCAGCAACTTCCCCATCCGAGGGCTACCGCATCCAGTTTTGCCAAATAATAGCCAATAGGTCTTTGCCGATTCCCATGTTCTTGTGTCAGTATAGCTGTCATATATCCTTCTTTTTCATGGACAAACAGGGTAAATGGCTTACCACTGTCGGGGATTCCCAAAGCCGGTGCCGAACACAAGGCCTTTTTCAAACTCAGGAAGGCCTCTTGCTGTTCCTTAGTGAGGGTGATGGCTTCTTTAGAGGCACGTTTCCCCTTTAAGATATCATTCAGTGGCTGAGCAAGCTGTGTGAAGGAGTCAATCCAATTTCTGTTAAAGTTACACAACCCCAAAAAGGACCTTAGTTCCTGAATACTGGTGGGTTTTTTAGCAGCCTGGTCGAGGACTAGACCTGCAGTTCTATCCTGGGTAAGTTCTCTCTTTCCTTGTGAAATTTTTTGTCCCAGGTATACAACCTCTTCTTGGGATATTTGTGCTTTGTCGATGCTGGCTTTATGTCCTTTCAGCCAAAGGTGGTCCAGCAAAGCTCGTAATCTTGTTCATGCTGTTCTACCGTGTTTGATGAGCAGGATATCGTCTACATATTGGATGACTGTGCATGACAGGGGAGGTATTCTCGCAAATGGCTTTGTAAAGCCATGTGGAATACCGCAGGACTGTTGTGGAAACCCTGTGGTAACCGGGTCCAAGTATACTGTTGTCCTTGGACAGCAAACCACTGTCGAACCTCCAGTGCCAGAGGCACCGACCAAAATCCGTTGGCCATATCTATAACCGAGAAATATTTATGTTCCGGTTTGAGGGCATTAAAAATGGTGGAGGGATCTGCGACCAAAGGAGATTTTTGATCAATACACTGGTTAGCTTTCGTATAATCGACGGTCAAACGCCAAGTCTCATTAGATTTCTGTACCAGCCACACGGGGCTATTGGAGGAGCTATGCGTTTTAATAAGCACCCCTTGTTTCTCCAATTGCTGAATAACCAGTAAGATTCCCGCGATGGCAGTTGGACTGATGGGATATTGTTTAGTGCATGGAGGCTTGGTTCCGGTAAATGACACAGACTCCATCTGGTGTAGGCCACAATCGTTCTTATCTTAAGCCCATATCGGGTGTTCCTTCAATTCTTCTTTCTTCAAAGTTCTAATTGACCATATCACCCGACCATCCTCGAAATGCAACAATGAATCTACTTGGATTAGAACGTCCATTCCCAAAAGGGGTGAACTACTGGGCCTATCCAGACCAGCGTGGTTAGTTCATGTGGACCCAGCCCTATAAGTACCGGTGTTGTCCTTTTAATTTCCATTTTATGGCCCCCAACTCCATAGGCTGTACGTTCCCTACCATTCAACGACAAAGAGTCTCCATATTGTAGGGGTAGGCATGTTAATTCCGCCCCTGTGGCTAAAAGACAGTCCACATCCTTATCACCCGCCCTCACAGTTATATATAGCCCATCTACCCTTTGTTGTATTAGTGCGAGGAGGTGGACCAGGGTGGGCTCTAATCGTTTTTTGCTATCCCAAGTAACTCCTTCTGTTGTTGTATTGTCAGTTGCTTAAATGTTTCTGTGAGGTCGTTATCTTGTGACAAGCCTGGTTTGTTGGCTGAATGGTATCCCTGGCTGCGTCCTCTTCCCCGGCCATGACCTTGCTGTTTTGCCCTGCACGTCTTGGCCCGGTGACCTTCTTTCCCACAATAATGACATTTTCCGGGTAATTTTCCGAATGACTGTTTATTAGAATCCTGGGATTTCCATCCCATAGCCTGCACAGCTCGGACTTTAGCCCCCATATCCCTGTCTAATTGGTTACATCGCTCCACCAATGCTGCAAAGGTAGTTCCGCTACCTTCCCAGTCCGGTAACACTACCTTAAGCATTTTGGACAGTTCTGGCTTTAGACCTGCCAAGAAAGCTGCTTTCAGGGGTCCAAACACTTGTTCATCCATTTCCTCATCCGTATTATTCATACCCGAATGTTCTAGCCACGTGCATCTAAACCGCTCGTCATGCTCCAGGACCTCCTCTCTTCCTTTCTGTTGGCAGGCTGCAATTTTTCCCCAGTCTGTCTTAGCTGGACTGAAGGCTTGCAGCCAGTGTTTAATCGCCTCCCATCCTGCGCTTAATTCTTGCTCATCCTGCCCCAAAGTTTCTTCTACCTTGTCGTGCAATTTTCTTCCTTGTGTTTTTGGCACTATTATGGTCAAAATTTGCACTCCGTCCCAGGGATGAAGTTGATATATATTTCTTAAGCGGTCCAATTGGTCCCACATTATTACTCCCCCTTTTCTTTGGATTGGGCAACTCCTTGGACCATTTATCAATTTTCTCTGGGTCTGCCGGATCATGAACTAAATATTTTGCATACACCCTTTTCTTCATTTTTTTGGTTCCGTCCTCATCCACAGTCTCTGCTGATTTGATTACAACTCATCTTTTTTTAAACGGGGCAAAGCGCACCCCTAATTCTTCATCCTCCGTCCCTGTATCGTCGGAGGATTCAGAATCCGTATCTATTCCTCGGTCGTGTCTTTGGGTTTGCACTTTTAATTTATCCAAACATGGGTACCCTGGGAATTGATCGATACATTTTCCTTTTCCTATTACTGTCTCTTGACCTAATAATTTTTTCCCTTCTTTATTTTCACCTTTAAGATCTTTAACTTCCGCTCCCAACTTTTCAAGTTCAAGCTTTTTCTGTCTCATTTGTTCACAAACCGTTTGCAATTGGTCCTTTGTACTGGTCAGGTCCCTATCATGTTGAGAACGTGTTATAATTTCATTCCGCTGTCGGATCTGTCCCATAACAGCTAAGGACCATCTGGTTCGCACTTTATTTTTCATATGGGTCGTTTTTCTCCAGAACCTTTTGATCTCATCCAAGGACCATTGTCCTTTGGAGGTACCGTATTTTCATTCGATCTTAATACAGGTTTTAGTTAAGTCGAATTGTTGCTCTATGTATTCTTTCAACTGTTGGAGGATTTCATCTATCGAAACCTCAGGTGGTGCCCGCCCGCCTTTAACAGTTGTAGGCAATTCTTTACTCTTATCTTCTGCCCCATTGTACTGATTTCTTTACTGGGGTCTCGAGTCGTAGGCTTTCCAGCCGATCAGTGGGTCGGTGATGAATTAACTAACACACTGTCGAAGTTTAGACACCTATGGAAGCATGAGCCGACTACCAACTGGAAGGTTCGCAAACCGGAGGCTTTCGGAATCGCGTAGAAGGGGAGGTGAATTTAGACTTTTGACCGAGGACTTTTATAAAGAGGAGTCCTTACCTCAGTATGTAGGTCCGATGTCCAAAATTCAGTTTCTTCCCTCAGCGATCCTGTTCGTGACGCCAAATTTGTTAGATCTCTTAATTTTCAATGATATGCGAACTCCGGTTGTAGATTCCAAGTAATTTTATTCTGGAAGCTACAACAAGCTCTGGCTGATTGCCAACCCTTTGTCCTTCTGAGAACACATGGCAAAAATGGCTGTTCTTATCCTGGATCAATTTACAGAAATGAACTCGCCTCCTTTGATCTTATTGGCTCAATTGATATGTTGTTAACCCCTAATTGGCTCGCTGCCAAAAGTCCTGAAATGTCAAGTTGATTGATGACTTAATGCAATGTGCTCATTCTCACGTAGGCATGGGGTCTATGTTTTCTCAACTTTGCAGCCTGTTTGAATTCTCTATCATAAGGCCTCCTGGCTCGCATCCTATGGGCTCTGAGATTCCTCACGCGATGATGCCAAATGAATTGTCTCCTCCACAGCACCATGATGCAGAAGGCTCACACAAGGTATGGCATTGTTAGTGTTGCCCCCGTGCCTAAATTTGACCTTTGCAAGAAGCTCAAACGGCAGGAAGGCAGGACAGGTTCTTTGTTCTCTCTCCCCAAGGTTTGTATGGACCACACCCAGGTCTGAGCAAGCGCAATGATCGGGAACCACCACCCCTCCCCCGCAACCCCCCCGGGTTTGTGATTTCTTCCGATCGCTTTCAACAGCACCTTCTTCCCCCCGGCCCCCCCCACCGCTGCTAATCCCCAGGGCTCATTGCAGTTTTGTGATTTCTTCCGATCACATTCAACAGCATCTTCTACTCCCCCGCCCTTCCAACCCCACCCCCCCCCCCCCCGGGCTCATTTAATGACTAATGCAGTCTTCCGATCGCCACCTACCCCACCGGCTTGTTTTGCAGCCGAGTCCCGAGCCCGTGTATCCGGACGCGGGTCCGATGCTGCCGGCTGATGCTTCAGCCCTGTTTGAAGATGTTCGGTGGTGGCGTGTGAGTTAAAAAAATTCCATCTACTCTGTTGTTAGGTAAAAAAATTTAATCTTTATTAGGCATATTTAAGGGGTTCTTATCTCCCTCCAAAACGTCGATGAAAAACAATGGAGTCTTTCTGTGCCGATTTTTCAATGTGTGCTGCTTTCTCTTAAATCACCAGAAGGTTTTTCGGGAGTGGCCAGATGCGCCGACCTAGGATAAAACATTTTTGGCAAATTTGAAAAATGATAAAAACTGGCGCAGACATGAGGTAACGCCTCCCAAAATGTCATAAAAAAACAAACCTAAAAAAATCGTAACTAATTCAGTTATGCTAGCGGAGATTCCTTAGGGAAACTTAAATTTAAAATGTACACCAAAAAAAGCGGCGTGTCAAACAAAATGGCACAAATGACCGAGGAAAATTGGGCCCAGAGAGTCCAATTATAGTTATCTCTTCAATGTCATCCTGGCTGAGGTCAATTAACTTAGCACAGACTGGGTTTGAATTTGGGATCTCTCTGATCAGTATGTACCACACTGCAGTAAAGGAAAGAAGGAAGGAAAGAAAGATGGTACCTGCATTTATTAAGAACTAGGGCTAGAACCTCCACTTTTATGGTTATCGCCCAAAAATGGGTGATGTTTCCAGCGTGGGCATTAAAAAAGGCTTTCCAGATCGCCGGCTTCTCGTCCATTCTCAAACAACCTAGTTTCCACTTTTGAAAATGGGCAGCAGCATTCAATTTTTTTGACCTTCTGCTGTAAAGTGTGGCCGTCCTTAGCAACGACTCGATTCCTGAGATTCTGGAGGTCAAGGGTCATCATGACATGCGCAGTAGAGGAGACAGAGAGAGAGGGAGCTCAGAGGGACTGAAGGCATGGCTGGGTGTGGTGTGGCTGCTTTGAGAGGAAGGAGGGAGACTTTAGAGCTTCACAGCAAGTAGGCAAACAAAAAGTAGCTGTTACCAGCCACATATTTGAGTGAATTTGGCCTATAATGGAGAGAGAGGAGGAGGCATCACAGCACGCTGTGGAGACTGACGCTGGAGAGAGCAGTGAGGTGGGAGATGAGCACATTGGAGGCCGCAAAAGAGCCAGGAGGTTCTCGAACAAGGCAAATGCCTCCCTCTTGCAGGAGGTCGAGTTACGCTGGGGTGATTTGACACAGGGTGGGTATGGGAAGCTCACCCCAAAGGCATACCAGAAGATATGGACCGAGATAGCAGAGGTGGTCTCGTCGGCGACCAATGAGGTGCGTGAGAGCAACCAATGCCGCAAACGATGGAATGACCTTGTGGGATCCGCATAAGTAAATATTACATTGATTTATATGTACTTATGTATTTATATAATTTGCTTTGTAACAGTCATGAATGACTATCAGCAGATGTGAGGTCTTTCACTTTTACCGGGAATGTTTTCCTCAAAGTGCAGTCATAGTGTACGTCTTTAGGTAAAGAATGATAATTATCATAATAATCATGATTACATCTGTCGGTTATGTGTTGCATCAGTGTCTGCAACAGTACCTAGCAAAGATATCATGCAATGATCTCATGCCATGTCGTCCTATCACCTTTTACAGAAGAAGCTATCGACGATGAAGGCCATGCAGAGGCGAACGGGTGGGGGGGCACCAATCACCAGCGACATCACTGAAATGGAGGAGCGTGTTCTCGCACTCGTGGGGAAGCACCCCCAGACAGCCATGGATGCATCTGCAGTCCCTGAAGTGATGCCACATGAGTAAAGCTTACACCAATGCGTGATGTAAAGTCAATAGAATCCACACCCATTCATATCCGAACAATCATATATGATAGATGATTTACATAGAAAGATAGAAAATAGGTGCAGGAGTAGGCCATTCGGCCCTTCGAGCCTGCACCACCATTCGATAAGATCATGGCTGATCATTCCCTCAGTACCCATTTCCTGCTTTCTCTCCATACCCGTTGATCCCCTTAGTCGTAAGGGCCATATCTAACTCACTCTTGAATATATCCAATGAACTGGCATCAACAACTCTCTGCGGCAGGGAATTCCACAGGTTAACAACTCTCTGAGTGAAGAAGTTTCTCCTCATCTCAGTCCTAAATGGCCTACCCCTTATTCTAAAACTGTGTCCCCTAGTTCTGGACTTCCCGAACAACGGAAACAATCTACCTGCATCTAACCTGTCCCATCCCGTCAGAATCTTGTATGTTTTTATGAGATCCCCTCTCATCCTTCTAAACTCCAGTGTATAAAGGCCCAGTTGATCCAGTCTCTCCAGTCCCGCCATCCCGGGAATCAGTCTGATGAACCTTCGCTGCACTCCCTCTATAGCAAGAACGTCCTTCCTCAGATTAGGAGACCAAAACTGAACACAATATTCCAGGTGAGGCCTCACTAAGGCCCTGTACAACTGCAGTAAAACATTCCTGCTCCTATATTCAAATCCCCTAGCTATGAAGGCCAAAATGCCATTTGCCTTCTTTACCGCCTGCTGTACCTGTATGCCAACTTTAAATGACTGATGAACCATGACACCCAGGTCTCATTGCACCTCCCCTTTTCCTAATCTGCCACATAGAAACATAGAAACATAGAAAATAGGTGCAGGAGTAGGCCATTCGGCCCTTCGAGCCTGCACCACCATTCAATTAGATTATGGCTGATCATTCACCTCAGTACTCCTTTCCTGCTTTCTCTCCATACCCCTTGATCCCTTTAGCTTTAGCCGTAAGGGCCATATCTAACTCCCTCTTGAATATATCCAACGAACTGGTATCAACAACTCTCTGCGGTAGGGAATTCCACAGGTTAACAACTCTCTGCATGAAGAAGTTTCTCCTCATCTCAGTCCTAAGTGGCATACCCCTTATCCTAAGACTGTGTCCCCTGGTTCTGGACTTCCCCAACATCGGGAACATTCTTCCCGCATCTCACCTGTCCCGTCCCGTCAGAATCTTATACGTTTCTATGAGATCCCCTCTGATCCTTCTAAACTCCAGTGTCTAAAGGCCCAGTTGATCCAGTCTCTCCTCATATGTCAGTCCAGCCATCCCTGGAATCAGTCTGGTGAACCTTTGCTGCACTCCCTCTATAGCAAGAATGTCCTTCCTCAGATTAGGAGACCAAAACTGAACACAATATTCCAGGTGAGGCCTAACCAAGGCCCTGTACAATTGCAGTAAGACCTCCCTGCTCCTATACTCAAATCCCCTAGCTATGAAGGGCAACATGCCATTTGCCTTCTTCACCGCCTGCTGTATCTGCATACCAACTTTCAATGACTGATGAACCATGACACCCAGGTCTCGTTGCACCTCCCCTTTTCTAATCTGCTGCCATTCAGATAATATTCCGCCTTCGTGTTTTTGCCACCAAAGTGGATAACCTCACATTTATCCACATTATACTGCATCTGCCATGCATTTGCCCACTCACCTAGCCTCTCTAAGTCATCCTGCAGCCTCTTAGCATCCCCCTCAAAGCTTACACCGCCACCCAGTTTAGTGTCATCTGCAAATTTGGAGATATTACACTCAATTCCTTCACCCAAATCATTAATGTATATTGTAAAGAGTTGAGGTCCCAGCACTGAGCCCTGCGGCACTCCAGTAGTCACTGCCTGCCATTCTGAAAAAGAACCGTTTATCCCGACTCTCTGCTTCCTGTCTGCCAACCAGTTCTCTATCCACGTCAGTATATTACCCCCAATAACATGTGCTTTGATTTTGCACACCAATCTCTTGTGTGGGACCTTGTCAAAAGCCTTTTGAAAGTCCAAATACACCACATTCACTGGTTCTCCCTTGTCCACTCTACTGGTTACATCTTCAAACATTTCCAGAAGATTTGTCAAGCATGATTTCCCTTTCATAAATCCATGCTGACTTGGACCGATCCTGTCACTGCTTTCCAAATGCATTGTTATTTCATCCTTAATAATTGATTTCAACATTTTCCCCACCACTGATGTCAGGCTAACCGGCCTATAATTACTTGCTTTCTCTCTCCCTCCCTTTTTAAAAAGTGGTGTTACATTAGCTACCCTCCAGTCCATAGGAACTGATCACGAGTTGATAGACTGTTGGAAAATGAGCACCAATGCATCCACTATTTCTAGGGCCACTTCCTTAAGTACTCTGGGATGCAGACTATCAGGCCCCGGGGATTTATCGGCCTTCAATCCCATCAATTTCCCTAACACAATTTCCTGCCTAATAAGGATATCCTTCAGTTCCTCCTTCTCACTAGACCCTCAGTCCCCCAGTACTTCCGGAAGGTTATTTGTGTCTTCCTTCGTGAAGACGGAACCAAAGTATTTGTTCAATTGGTCTGCCATTTCTTTGTTCCTCATTATAAATTCACCTGAATCCGACTGCAAGGGTCCTACATTTGTCTTCACTAATCTTTTTCTCTTCACATATCTATAGGAGCTTTTGCAGTCAATTTTTATGTTCCCGGCAAGCTTCTTCTCGTACTCTATTTCCGCCCCCCTTAATTAAACCCTTTGTTCTTCTCTGCTGAATTCTAAATTTCTCCCTGTCCTCAGGTTTGCTGCTTTTTCTGCCAATTTATATGTCTCTTCCTTGGATTTAACACTATTCTTAATTTCCCTTGTTAGCCACGGTTGAGCCACCTTCCACGTTCTATTTTTACTCCAGAAAGGGATGTACAATTGCTGAAGTTCATCCATGTGATTTTTAAATGTTTGCCATTGCTTATCCACCATCCACCCTTTAAGTATAATTTGCCAGTCTATTCTAGCCAATTCACATATCAAACCATCAAAGTTACCTTTCCTTAAGTTCAGGACTCTAGTTTCTGAATTAACTGTGTCACTCTCCATCCTAATTAAGAATTCTACCATGTCATGGTCACTCTTCCCCAAGGGGTCCCGCACAACAAGATTGCTACTTAATCCTTTCTCATTACACATCACCCAGTGTAAGATGGCCAGCGCCCTGGTTGGTTCCTCGACATATTGGTCTAGAAAACCATCCCTAATACACTCCAGGAAATCCTCCTCCACCGCATTGCCCAATCAATATGTTGATTAAAGTTGCCCATGATAACTGCTGTACCTTCATTGCATGCATCCCTAATTTCTTGTTTGATGCTGTCCTCAACCTTACTACTACTGTTTGGTGGTCTGTACACAACTCCCACTGGCGTTTTCTCCCCTTGGTATTCCGCAGCTCCACCCATACCGATTCCACATCAGCCAATATCCTTTCTTATTATTGCATTAATTTCCTCTTTAAATTGTCATATTAATAATGATGGCCTAATGAAAATCACTGGAATGAAAATGTGTTGATGGTCATGAAATGTGATGTCTGCGATGATTTTGATAGCAGTGGTGCTTTTGTCGTGCATATGCTGTGTGTAGCGCTGGACTTACCTTGTCACCCTAGCACCCACTTCTCCTCTAATAACCTCATTTGTGTTTTGCAGCTCAACTAGCAGTGTGTCCCAAGCAAGACCACAGAGGCCAGAAGGTGGGGGTGCGGGGCAGGAGTCGGTGGTTGATTCTACTACATCTGGTGCTGAGGAGCTCCGATTGTCTCCCGTCAATCCGCTGGGTCTGTTCTCCATGGATGAGAGCACGGACTTCGAGGAACCTCCATCGCCATGCTCCAGAAGCCATTCCATCCCAAGGCCACCTAATGGTCCTCCAATCATTCCAGCCTCCACTCTGGAGGTACCGGGCCCAAGCACCTCGCCACAGGGCAACCCATTTGTCCCCAAGACAGCGCCGACTCCGCGGAGGCCTCGTGGACGCGGCGGGTCTGTTCCACGAGAACCACATGATAGCGGAGAGATGGTACAGTTGTTCAGGAAGATGGTAGACATTGGTGATCAGCTCATCGATGCATTGGGGGGCATATCCCGACAGCTGGCCACCATGACCAATTGCATTCTGCGCATGGCGGAGGACCAAGATCCCACTTCTGCAACAGAGAATGTTGCCCCCTCGGCATCCTCCGCTCCCGTACCCGTGCAATGACTGGATCTGCCTTCATCCTCCCAAATGAGGCATCGTCTGAGGAGCTCCTCAGCCAGGCACCATGGAGTGAGGAGGGGAAGGGATAGAGGTGGGGAAAAGAAGGGGAGGGGGAAGGAAAGTGAGGTGCATGTCCGCAGGTGATGGCTGTGTTATATCTCCATCTAGGTGTATGCATTTTGTTACAATGTATGGGGCTGGGGACCATGCTCCTGCTTTGCCTTTGTATTCTGTGTTGCTGGACATGTTGAACATGTGATTTATGTCAGTGGTGGAAAAAGTGGGGTGTGGGCAGGGGTTGGGTGTTATTGGCTATGATACTTATGATTTCCGACCAATGTTGGAATAAAATTTTTGTTATTGAACATAACCTTGTTGCACATTGTCTCAGATAGTTGCACTGTTACACAGTGGTGATTCCTTAACATGAAAGGTTTAAATATAACTTAACATCAATCAACGTAAACTTTAACTGGCATCAAGGTGATGGGCACCATTGATGTCTGAGCTGCACACACACAGCAGTGTGTCAGCATTGTCACTCACATCAACGCTCTTTCAGGCAAATCGTTCAGATATCAGCTCCTCATGTAAGAGTGGGATTTTACAAATGCCAACCACACCGCTGGTGTTCGTTCTAGTTAGTTCCTCTTTTTGTGGGCGGTTTTTTGGGCGAATGATATTGTGGGCAATATGTGTGCGAGGTGGTGAAATTGACGGTGGGCGATCTCATGGCCGCTAGTTTCGGTAAATATGCTCTTTACAACAAAAAACAGTGGGCGGGCGGTATTATTGAATCTCAGCGTTAAATCAGTGCGGAAAGTAATGCTGGCGATATTATGGGCATTGATTTCGTCCATTCTGATGATTCCGTCCAAAAAAAGTGGGCAGCTTTTTTTTTTTCCCGGCGTTAAGCACATGTGGAAAGTAATGCTCGCTGGTAAGTTTCCAAAAAATGGGCATCAATTTCCATTTTGTGCCAAAATGGGCGATATATGGGCATTATATGTTATTTCTGCAGTAAAATGGGCATTAAGTGGGCGTTAAGCATGCAAAAAAAGTGGAGGTTCTAGCCCCTAGACTCTGCTTGGATACACTGGTGTGCCCTACTGGGCTTTACTTATTTATCAGGCTATTATAAAGAGGACAAAGCAAAGCCAAACCGCCATCAGCTGAGGAAGGCTAATGCTTGGATTGTAATAGTAGGTGTATAATTTTGCTGCTAGACAGTGTTTAAGAATCTGTATTAGGAAAGGATTAGAGATGCTTCTATCTTCTTCTTCAGCAATCCCTGGGAGTCGAGGATGGCTTGCTTCCACACTAATATGAGTTCTCAGGTGACTGAAGAGACCAATGCGGGACCTACAGTCTCTGTCACAGGTGGGGCAGACGGTGGTTGGAGGGATGAGTGGGCGGGGTGCTTGGGTTGTCGTGTGCTCCCAATACCTCAAATTTAAAATCCTCATCCTCTTATTTAAATGCCTTCATGACATTTCACCTCCCTGTATTAGTACCCTCAACAATCCTTAGCCCCTCCAAATTCATGACGTTTACCTGTTGTGCATCCCTTCGGCCCCACTCCTGGCAGCCATACCTTCAGCTGCCTAAGCCCCATACTCTGGAAGTCCTTCCTAAAACCCTCCACTTCTACACCTCCCTAAAGCTTCTTCAACCAAGCTTTTGGTCACCATTCCTAATATCTCTTTCTTTGACTCAAAAATAATTTTTCCTTACTCTTCTGTGAAGCACCTTGGGACTTTTTTCTATGTTAAAAGTGTTATGAAAATAGAAGTTTTTTTTTGTACAGCCTCTCTTTCACAATCTCAGGACATCCCAAAGCATTTGTACAGCCAATGAAATAGTGTTAAAGTGTTGGCACTGTTGTTATTATGTTCAGAATAACTCCACAAGACTGTGTTGCAAGCTCAAACCATTGTGACCTTGGTCTCTTTAATGTAACTTCGGAGAGGAGGCAGTGCGGGAGTCCGGGGGAGGCCTATAAAGGCCCAGCGTCCGTGAGTCATCGGGAGTTCGGAGAGGAGGCAGTGCGGGAGTCCGGGAGAGGCCTATAAAGGCCCAGCGTCCGTGAGTCATCGGGAGTTCGGAGAGGAGGCAGTGCGGGAGTCCGGGAGAGGCCTATAAAGGCCCAGCGTCCGTGAGTCATCGGGAGTTCGGAGAGGAGGCAGTGCGGAAGTCCGGGAGAGGCCTATAAAGGCCCAGCGTCCATGAGTCATCGGGAGTTCGGAGAGGAGGCAGTGCGGGAGTCCGGGAGAGGCCTATAAAGGCCCAGCGTCCGTCCGTGAGTCATCGGGAGTTCGGAGAGGAGGCAGTGCGGGAGTCCGGGAGAGGCCTATAAAGGCCCAGCGTCCGTGAGTCATCGGGAGTTCGGAGAGGAGGCAGTGCGGGAGTCCGGGAGAGGCCTATAAAGGCCCAGCGTCCGTGAGTCATCGGGAGTTCGGAGAGGAGGCAGTGCGGGAGTCCGGGAGAGGCCTATAAAGGTGCAGCTGCAGCAGGGAGAGAAGGCAAAAAGAAGTAGAAAGAAATCGAAAGGTGATGTCACTGCCAAGGGGGTAAGTGATTGACTGGTGATTGGTAAGTAGTTTTTCTTTTTCTTTTCTTTATCAGTAAGTAACCTTTAGCATTGTTGTTGCCAAATTAAGTTTATCTAAAGGTTAAGTCATGGCAGGAGAGCTCGAACACGTGTTATGCTCCTCTTGTACTATGTGCAGAAAACGCTCGTGGGAGTTGTGTACAGACCACCAAACAGTAGTAGTGAGGTTGGGGACAGCATCAAACAAGAAATTAGGGATGCATGCAATAAAAGTGCAGCAGGTATCATGGGTGATTTTAATCTACATATAAATTGGGCTAACCAAACTGATAGCAATGCGGTGGAGGAGGATTTCCTGGAGTGTATTAGGGATGGTTTTCTAGACCAATATGTTGAGGAACCAATTAGGGAGCTGGCCATCCTGACTGGGTGATGTGTAATGAGAAAGGACTAATTAGCAATCTTGTTGTGCGAGATCCCTTGGGGAAGAGTGACCATAACATGGTAGAATTCTTTATCAAGATGGAGAGTGACACAGTTAATTCAGAAACGAAGGTCCTGAACTTAAGGAAAGGTAACTTCGATGATTTGAGGCATGAATTGGCTAGAATAGACTAGCAAATGATACTTAAAGAGTTGACGGTGGATAGGTAATGGCAAACATTTAAAGATCACATGGATGAACTTCAACAATTGTACATCCCTGTCTGGAGTAAAAATAAAACGGGGAAGGTGGCTCAACTGTGGCTAACAAGGGAAATTAAGGATAGTGTTAAATCCAAGGAAGAGGCATATAAATTGGCCAGAAAAAGCAGCAAACCTGAGGACTGGGAGAAATTTAGAGTTCAGCAGAGGAGGACAAAGGGTTTAATTAAGAGGGGGAAAATAAAGTACGAGAAGAAGCTTGCCGGGAACATAAAAACTGACTGAAAAAGCTCCTATAGATATGTGAAGAGAAAAAGATTAATGAAGACAAACGTAGGTCCCTTGCAGTCGGATTCAGGTGAATTTATAATGGGCAACAAAGAAATGGCAGACCAATTGAACAAATACTTTGGTTCTGTCTTCACGAAGGAAGACACAAATAACCTTCAGGAAGTACTAGGGAACGAGGGTCTAGTGAGAAGGAGGAACTGAAGGATATCCTTTTAGGTGGGAAATTGTGTTAGGAAAATTGATGGGATTGAAGGCCGATAAATCCCCGGGGCCTGACAGTCTGCATCCCAGCGTACTTAAGGAAGTGGCTCTAGAAATAGTGGATGCATTGGTGATCATTTTCCAACAGTCTATCAACTCTGGGTCAGTTCCTATGGACTGAAGGGCAGCTAATGTAACACCACTTTTTAAAAAGGGAGGGAGCGAGAAAGCGAGTAATTATAGACCGGTTAGCCTGACATCAGTAGTGGGAAAATGTTGGAATCAATTATTAAAGGTGAAATAGCAGCGCATTTGGAAAGCAGTGATAGGATCGGTCCAAGTCAGCATGGATTTATGAAGGGGAAGTCATGCTTGACAAATCTTCTGGAATTTTTTGAGGATGTAACTAGTAGAGTGGACAAGGGAGAACCAGTGGATGTAGTGTCTTTGGACTTTCAAAAGGCTTTTGACAAGATCCCACACAAGAGATTATTGTGCAAAATCAAAGCACATGTTATTGGGGGTAATATACTGACGTGGATAGAGAACTGGTTGGCAGACAGGAAGCAGAGAGTCGGGATAAATAGGTCCTTTTCAGAATGGCAGGCAGTGACTAGTGGAGTGCCGCAGTGCTCAGTGCTGGGACCCCAGCTCTTTACATCAATGATTTGGATGAAGGAATTGAGTGTAATATCTCCAAGTTTGCAGATGACACTAAACTGGGTGGCGGAGTGAGCTGTGAGGGGGACGCTAAGAGGTTGCAGGGTGACTTGGCCAGGTTAGGTGAGTGGGCAAATGCATGGCAGATGCAGTATAATGTGGATAAATGTGAGGTTATCCACTTTGGTGGCAAAAACGCGAAGACAGAATACTATCTGAATGGCGGCAGATTAGGAAAACGGGAGGTGCAATGAGACCTGGGTGTCATGGTTCATCAATCATTGAAAGTTGGCATACAGGTACAGCAGATGGTGAAGAAGGCAAATGGTATGTTGGCTTTCATAGCTAGGGGATTTGAATATAGGAGCAGGGAGGTCTTACTGCAGTTGTACAGGGCCTTGGTGAGGCCTCACCTGGAATATTGTGTTCTGTTTTGGTCTCCTAACCTGAGGAAGGATGTTCTTGCTATTGAGAGAGTGCAGCGAAGGTTCACCAGACTGATTCCCGGGATGGCTGGACTGACATATGAGGAGAGACTGGATCAACTGGACCTTCATACATTGGAGTTTAGAAGGATGAGAGGGGATCTCATAGAAACATATCAGATTCTGACGGGACGGAACAGGTTAGATGCGGGTAGAATGTTCCCGATGTTGGGGAAGTCCAGAACCAGGGGACACAGTCTTAAAATAAGGGATAGGCCATTTAGGACTGAGATGAGGAGAAACTTCTTCACTTAGAGAGTTGTTAACCTGTGGAATTCCCTGCCGCAGAGAGTTGTTGATGCCAGTTCATTGGATATATTTAAGAGGGAGTTAGATACGGCCCTTATGGCTAAGGGGTCAAGGGGTATGGAGAGAAAGCAGGAAACTGAGCGAATGATCAGCAATGATCTTATTGAATGGTAGTGCAGGCTCGCAGGGCCGAAACGCCTACTCCTGCACATATTTTCTATGTTTCTATGTGAGGAAGCAGCATGGTTTATTGCCTTTTATACCTACTTGCCCAGGGTGTACAGGTGACCCTTAGGTTTCCCACAGGTATGCCCCCTAGTGGCAAGTCTTACACATTGGTGAGGTTTGCATACATAACAGTTGTAATGCAGGGAAACACAGCAGCCAATTTGCATACAGCTCAGTCCCTTAAACAACAATGAGATAAATCACTCTATAATCTTTTTTGGTGGTGTTGGTTGAAGGATAAAAACTTGCCAGTACATTGGCAGACCATAACAACATTATGAACATGAGTAGGCCATTCGGGCCCTCGAGTCTGTTCTGCCAATCAATTAGATCATGTCTGATCTGCACCTAACTCCATTTCACCACCTTTGCACTATATCCCTTGATACCTTTACCAAACAAAAATCGATCTATCTCAGTTTTGAAAGCTCTGATTGTCCTAGCATCCACAGCCTTTTGGGGAAAGGAGTTCCACATTTTTACCACTTTTGGCTTAGAAATTGGATAAGGCCCGAAAACAGATGTGGAAATCTCATAGTGTTATGTGCCCGTGCCAGTTCAAAGTGGTGCAGGCAAAATTTGTGCTGCCTGCTGATTATAATGAGTGCGCTGTTGATTGGCTTAGCGCTGAACAGGAGTGCCACTCTCTGCACTACTTAAAGGGGAGAAGCTTTGTTACAGAAGAACCTCATTGCCATTGTAGACAGAGCATGGCCCAACAGCTAGGAAAAAGGGCAAGGAGATTCTCAGATGCGGCATTGGAGGCCTTGGTCCAGGGAATACAAAGATGACATTAAATCTTCTACCCGCAGTGGGACAGGAGGCCTTCAAGGCTGAGCACCAGAAGTCTGGGAGAAGATCACTCAAGCCGCCATTGCCACAAATGTTGTCACCAGAACTTGAATCCAGTGCCACAGAAAGTTTAATAACCGCACACGGCAGGTCAAAGTGAGTGAATGCATCAAATGCCATATCCCACCATGTGCACCACAGGCCTCACACACAGCTCAATGCACCACACCCCCATCATTCACCTACCATTAACCTCTAGCAATCACCATTCATACATCACAATCATAGCTTCACTTCACCCTCATACATTTACCACTGCTGTAAGACTCACACATTATACACACTGCCAGCTATTCAACCATGGCAGGCACATCACCCAAACACATTGCACCACACTCACTGACATACTTCCCTTTCTCTTTCAGGCAAAGAAAGCACACAACTACAGGGAGCAGCAGCAGATGGGTGGAGGAGAAGCTCGACTTCAGAACCTGATGGAGCTGGAGGAAGCCATTCTCAACATAATTGGAGGGGCAGTCACAGATTCCGTGGCGAGTGGAGAAGTTGAAAGCATTGCTGTGGATGATGGTATGTCTAATTCTTTCTTCTTTCAGATAAGAACTAAAAATTGGCCAGCTAGTCCGCGATGTCATGGAGGAGGACAGTGGTAGAGGAGTAGACGACACATCATCACTGCATCTGACACTCACAGACACCAGCTCAGAAAATGGCACTGCATGTACTTTAGAGGGTGGTATAGAGGCGGGATCTGCATGTGGTGAGTCACTGGGCACGAGTGGGCTGCAGCCAGGCCAGAGGGAAAGGGTGGCTCAGGTGCCAGCTCCCCGGAGGGGTAGTCCTACTGCACAGGACTCGGATGATGACCTTGAAGGGGCGACCTTCAGAAGAAGAGTGATGGACATGCACACAGAAATGCTAGATGCAATGGCAAGCCTGCCAGATAGGCTATTGTCAGTGCCAAGGAGCATGGAGGAGTCTAGTTCCAACATTGCACGGGGCTTTGCGGAGCCCGTGATTTTCAGGATGGAAATGATGGGCAACTCCATGACAGACCTTGTGGAGCCAGCGTCTGATGGGTGATGTCGCAGCTTCATTTGCAGCACAGGCGGAAGCGACCCAATGTCTCAGTGCTGCAGTGGAAGCTCAGATTGCTGCCATTGTGGCTGGGTTTATGAATGTTTCCACTTGTAGTGTCTCATAGCACTTCAGAAATATGTCCCTTAACAGATGGCTAGGAATGCTGAGGCGCCGGGGCCCGGGGAAGTGGCAGTGGCTCCATGGAGCAAGAACCTGCTGTCCTCTCTCAGGATGACAACATTCGTACTCCCACCACTGCCACTCGGCCAACCTCCTTGCTGCTGCCTATCCTCCAGCCAGCCCAGACTGCTGCTGCCCATGCCGAGGTGTTGCAGTCTACAGTCGGGCCATAGGATGGTGGGGGTCTGGAACTCACTGCCTGAAAGGATGGTAGAGGCAGAAACTCTCATCGCATTTGAAAAGTACTTGGATATGCACTTGAAGCCCTACAGTGCTACGGACCAAGAGCTGGAAAATGGGATTAGGCTGGATAGTTCTTTTTCATCCGGAACAGACACAATGGGTCGAATGGTCTCCTTCTGTGCTGAAAATTTCTATGATTTATAGGCCCAGAGCTACTCGAGGTCATCCTGCAAGGCCATCTGCAGTCTCCCCCACTGAAAGTCAGCAGCCTTCCACCTGCCATGCAGCAGCCAAGAGTGAAGCACTTCGTAGGAGCATTTAGAGTAGATCAAGGTACATGAAAGACAGACACTAAGGGATGCACAAGGGTGATTAGTTGACATTATTGTTTTGATTTGCATTGAATAAATTTATATATTATGTTTAGAATGTTTGATTTGTGATGGCTCTCATTTCAGCTTTGTGCTCAACAGGACACCGTGATGTTCTGTGTCAGAGGGATGGTAAGATGGGGAAGTAGTGAGCAACGGGGATCTGAGATCTCAGTCATTGGAATCAGAGTCTGATGAGGTGCTCATGGATAGCTCGTCCAATATGGGTTCTGCTGCCTGCTTCTTCCCTTCTTCCTCCTCGTCCTCCTCCTCCTCAGGAGATCCCGGAACCCGTGGTGCCAAGGGTTGCACCTTCTTGATGATGATGGAACATGCAGAAGACCCCCATGAAATGGGACAGCCACTCCCACACATACTGGAGGGCTCCTCCCGAGCGGTGAAGTCAGCTTAACTGTTGCTTGAGCACCCCGATGGTCTGCTTGATGACGTTCCTTGCGGCAGCATGGCTGTCATTATATGAGTGCTGGCCACAAGTGGTGGGATTGTGGAGGGGAGTCATCAGCCAGGTGTAGCACGGATAGTCGTTGTCGCTGATTAGCCACCCTCAGGTTTGACGTGGTGGCTGGAAGTTTGCTGGCACACCGGACTGGCACAGGATAAAGGCATCGTGACTGCCGCCAGGATACCATCATGATGTCCTGGGCGTGGCCACACAACATTAAGTGAGTGGCAGTCTTTGCGCTGGCGGTATATTTCAGGATTGGTTATATGCCACCCACAAAGACACGTGTGTGTGTGTGTATGTGTAGTCGATGGTGCCCTGCGCCATGGGAAGCCCGATATGCTGGCAAAGCCACATGTGCAGTCCTCCTGCTTCTCTCTGTCCAGTGAGAAGACAATGAAGTCTTTTCTCCTTGGGTAGAGAGCCTCTGTGATTTCCTGGACCCACTGATGGACGGCGAACTGGGAGATGTTAGATATGTCGCCTACTCCAGACTGGCAGGATCGGGTGCTTCTCAAGGGTAAGGCCTTTTGCTGACAGCCCTCCTGCCCATCCTCCTCCTCCCTCTGCATGCATGTTGTCCTCTTCTTCGCTGCCTCCGCTCCATCTCTCTGTTGTACCCAAGCGAGAGGAGGACTACAAGTAAAGCCCCCATGTTGGGAGGAAGTGGTGATAAGCAAGGCGTCCTCGACTTGTGGCAACACTCCTGTCATCTCAGCAACTTTAAATAACTCTAGAAAGCTCCAAACGGTTGTACATGCTTACACAGAACCAGTAGAAATAATAAAGCAAGTAAGCTGCAAGTTGTTGATGGTCTCTTTAAATAGCACAGTGGGGAGGGGGTTCTTCCTGCTGTTGAACGCATGGTCAGCTGGTTGTGATTAGGAGAGGGTATTAATTCGAAAGGCAACATCTAAAATAGCAGATTGTGTGTCAAAGCAGCACTGCACACTCATTGACATCACGATTTGCCTCATCTAAATATCTGCAGCGAGCGTGGGCAACGGCAGCACTGCCGACCTGCCCAAAATGACAGCCACCAGAAGCGAGGCAGCTGCCATTTTTTCTTTCAAACCGGCCTTAACAGCCAGCGCTGAAGAGTCCAATTTCATGTCTTTGTGTGAAAAATTGCTTCCTGTTTTCACTCCTGAATGGACTGGTTCTAATTTGTTCTCCTGTTCTTGATTCCCCCACCAGAAGAAATTGTTTCTCTGAATCCTGTTAACATTTTAAATACCTTAATCAATTTATGCAACTCCCCTGCTCTCCTTTGAATAGTGCTATAGGATCTTTTACATCCAACTGAGAAGACATAATGAGTCCTCAGTTTAACATCCCATTAGAAAAACATTTTGTTCCCCGAACTACAGGGCAGCAACTACTCAGCATTGTACTGAAATGTCAGGCTAGATTATGTGCGCAGAGTGAAATTTGAATCCACAACCTTCTGACCCAGAAGCAAGAGTGCTACAACTGAGCCAAGGTTGATACAGTAGCAACAACAACAACTTGTATTTATACAAGTCCCAATCCAGGGACTTGAGCACAAAGATCTAGGCGGACACTCCAGTGCAGTACTGAGGGAGCACTGCTTGGAGGTGCCGTCTTTCAGATGAGATGTTAAACTGAGGTCCCACCTACTCTCTCAGGTGGATGTAAAAGATCTTATGGCACTATTTCAAAGAAGAGCAAGTGATACGTCCTTACTATACATGTAAATGCACACGAGGCCCATGCTTGAGAGAAGGTCAGTCTGTGACCTGTCCTTTATTCCTTAGCACTCAAGTGATGAAGGTGGACGGAGCTTCCCCTTTTCTACCCGAAGGTCCAGGTTAGGAGTGTCTCCCACAAGTTCACCACCTAGTGGTCATTGTTCTCACAGTGTACAACTTAGGTCAGATTATACATGGGTTACAATGCTGGTCTTATTGGGATCACAGGTTGAGTCTCTCTAGTGGTTTACACTCTCTTGTAGAGCGCCTGAGTTGGGGCTCTGGTTGTTGGGCGCTGGCCTGAGTGTCTGCTGTTTGCAGTGCCTCAGGCCTATCCAGACTGCCCACAGTGACTGGGCTCTCCTCCCTTTGATTCCGGTGTTCGGTCACCTGTGGTGGATTGAACTCTATGTCGTGTTCTTCCTCTGCTTCTTCTACGGGGTTGCTGAACCTCCTTTTTGTTTGATCCACACGTTTGCGGCAGATTTGTCCATTGGTAAGTTTAACTACCAGAATCCTATTTCCCTCTTTGGCAATCACAGTGCCTGCGAGTCATTTGGGCCCTGCAGCATAGTTGAGGACAAAAACAGGGTCATTTACATCAATACATCGCTCCCTCGCATTCCTGTCATGGTAGTGATATTGTGACTGGCGCCTGCTCTCGACAATTTCTTTCATGGTGGGGTATATAAGGGATAATCGGGTTTTGAGTGTCCTTTTTGTTAGCAGCTCTGCGGATGGAACCCCTGTGAGCGAGTGTGGTCGGGATCTGTAGGCCAACAAGAGGCATGACAAGCGGCTGTGTAGAGAACCCCCTTGGATTCTGAGCATCCCCTGTTTGATTATCTGCACTGCTTGTTCTGCCTGGCCGTTTGAGGCCGGCTTGAACGGTGCCGTTCTAACATGGTTAATTCCATTGCCTGCCATGAAGTCCTGGAATTCAATGCTTGTAAAGCACGGGCCATTGTCACTGACCAAGACGTCCGGTGGATCGTGGGCGGCGAACATTGCCCGTAGACTTTCTACCGTGGCAGAGGATGTGCTTGAATTAAAAATGTCACACTCGATCCATTTGGAGTAGGGGTCTACTACAACCAAAAACATTTTTCCCATGAAAGGACCTGCGTAGTCCACATGGATGCGTGACCAAGGCTTGGCGGGCCAGGACCAGGGGCTAAGGGGGGTTTCTCTGGGCGCATTGCCCAGCTGGGCACACGTGTTGCACTTGCGAACACAAAGTTCCAGATCTGCGTCTATCCCTGGACACCAAACGTGTGACCTGGCAATTGCGTTCATCGTGACAATGCCCGGGTGCCCATTGTGGAGTTCTCTGATGAACACCTCTCTGCCCATCTGGGGCATGACTACGCGGTTTCCCCACAGTAGGCAATCGGCCTGAATCGAGAGTTCATCCCTGCACCTGTGAAATGGTTTAAATTCCTCAGGGCATGCCCTGTACGTGGCTGCCCAGTCCCCATTCAGGACACATTTCTTGACAAGAGACAATAGCGGGTCTCTATTTGTCCAGACTTTAATCTGATGGGCTGTCACGGGTGAGCCTTCATTTCGGAAAGCTTCAACAGCCATGACCATCTCAGCAGCATGCTTGGTAGCCCCCTCAGTGGTGGCTAGTGGACGCCTGCTGAGTGCATCGGCGCAGTTTTCGGTGCCCAGTCTGTGCAGAATTGTATAGTCATAGGCGGCTAACGTGAGTGCCCACCTCTGTATGCGGGCCGATGCATTTGCATTTATGGCCTTGTTGTCGGCCAAAAGGACCGTTAGGGGTTTGTGATCTGTCTCCAGCTCAAATTTCCTGCCAAACATGTACTGGTGCATTTTCTTTACCGCATATACACATGCGAGCATCTCCTTTTCTACCATCCCGTAGCCCCTTTCTGCCTGGCACAGACTCCTGGAGGCATAAGCTACCGGCTGTAACTAACCCTTGGCATTAACATGCTGCAACACACACCCGACACCATAGGACGATGCATCGCACGTTAACACAAGTTTCTTACATGGGTCATATAGATTGTTGGAACATAACAAATTGCGTGCTCTATTAAAAGCCCTTTCCTGGCTGTCCCCCAGACCCATTCGCGACCTTTGCGTAGGAGCACATGTAGCGGCTCTAGCAGCGTGCTCAATTTGGGAAGAAAGTTACCAAAATAGTTCAGGAGCCCCAGGAATAAATGCAGCTCCGTGTTACGGGGTCTGGGTGCTTTCTGGATCGCTTCCGTCTTAGACGCAGTAGGGCTGATCCCGTCTGCTGCTACCCTCATCCCCAGGAATTCTACCTCTGGAGCTAGGAAGACGCACTTCGCCTTTTTCAGTCGCAGCCCTACCCGGTCCAGTCTGCGTAGCACCTCCTCCAGGTTGTGGAGGTGTTCTTCCGTATTGTAACCCGTGATGAGGATGTCGTCCTGAAAAACCATCGTCCCTGGAATCGACTTGAGGAGGCTTTCCATATGTCGTTGGAAGATCGCGGCGGCCAAGCGAATCCCGAACGGACATCTGTTGTACTCAAACAACCCCTTGTGTGTCGTAATGATGGTCAGCTTCTTCGACTCACTCGCCAGCTCCTGGGTCATGTAAGCTGAGGTCAGGTCCAATTCTGAAAAAAGTTTGCCACCGGATAGCGTCGCAAAGAGGTCCTCCGCTCTCGGTAGCGGGTACTGGTCTTGAATGACACCCAATTGATGGTGGCCTTGTAATCACCACATATCCTGACCGACTTGAGCACCGGCACAATTGGGCTCGCCTAGTCACTGAATTCGACTGGCGAGATGATGCCTTCCCTCAGCAGGCGGTCCAATTCGCCTTCTATCTTTTCCCGCATCACATACGGCACCGCCCTGGCCTTGTGGTGTACTGGCCTGACGTCCAGGTTTATGTGAATCATTACCTTGACCCCCATGAAAGTGCCAATGCCGGGTTGAAATAATGAGTCAAATTTGTCCAGGGTCTGTGAGAATGATACTCGCTCCACAGAGGAAATGGCATTGACATCGCCCCATTTCCAGTTCATCACAGCAAGCTAATTCCTACCCAGTAGTGCGGCACCATCCCCCAGGACAACCCAGAGTGGCAACCTGTTCTCCGAATCTTTGTGGGTCACGACTACTGTGGCTCTGCCTAGCACCGGAATGATCTCCTTTGTATATGTCCGTAGCTGTGCGTCAATCGGCGATAATTTTGGCCTCCTGGCCTTGGACGCCCACAACTTTTCGAACTGTTTGATACCCAACAGGGACTGGCTGGCCCCCGTGTCTAGCTCCATTGATACTGGGATGCCATTGAGGAGCACTTTCATCATTATCGGTGGCGTCCTGGTGTATGAACTGTCTACATGCTCCACATGAACTCGCTGAACTTCAGCTTCCAGCGATTTCCCCCAGCGTTCATTTCTGCAATTTCTGCAAGTATTTTGCTCATCTCTGCAAACTCCAGCTGAGTGTGTGCCTCCACGCCTCCAACATGAGCTGCTGTTGGAAACAAAATGGCCCCATTACTGGCCGCATTGTCCCTTGCAATGGTGTGAATCGCCGTTCAGCTTGCCATTGTCGCTGTCGAACACCCCCTCTGGGTTCGACTACATGTTGGGGCATGCCCGATTACCTTTGTCTGCCTGGAGAACTGTGTGCTGCTTTAACAATGTTGAATCTCTGTCCCAACCATTCCTTAACACAGTACCTCTCGTCTGTTCTGCTAGTGACCATGCTCGCGTGGTTTAAATCCTAGGGAATTAAGGGTTATGGGGAGCGTGCGGGTAAGTGGAGCTGAGTCCACGGCCAGATCAGCCATGATCTTGTTGAATGGCGGAGCAGGCTCGAGGGGCTAGATGGCCTACTCCTGTTCCTAATTCTTATGTTCTTATGTTCAGTTTCTCGTCGCCATTGATATGTCCTTACTATACAGTATAAATGCACACGAGGCCCATGCTTGAGAGAAGGTCAGTCTGTGACCTGTCCTTTATTCCTTCGCACTCAAGTGATGAAAGTGGTCGGAGCTTCCCCTTTTTTACCCGAAGGTCCAGGTTAGGAATGTCTCCCACAAATTCACCACCTAGTGGTCATTGTTCTCACAGTGTACAACTTAGGTCAGATTATACATGGGTTACAATGCTGGCTGAATACATGATAGCAAGGAAATTATCCTGGTGTCATGGCCAATATTTACTCCTCAATTAAATCATAAAAATCAGATTCTTCAGTCATTGTCCATTGCTGTTTGTGGGAGCTTGCTGAGCACAAATTGACTGCCGCATTTCCTACATTACAACAGTGACTACACTTCAAAAGTGAGATCATGAAAGACACTATATAAATGCAAGTCTTTCTTTCTTTTTATATGGCACCTTTAACGTAGTAAACCATCCCAAGGTGCTTCACAGGATCATTATCTAACAACACTGAGCTATATAAAGAGATATTAGAGGTAGGTTTAAAGGAGCGTCCTCAAGGAGGAAAGAGATATAGAGAGGCAGAGAGGTTTTGGGAGGGAATTCCAGAGATTAGGCCTTGGCAGCTGAAGGCAGGGTTGCCAATGGTAGAGCAATTAAAATTGAGGATGTTATGTATATAAACTTTTTAATGGTGTAAGACTTGCCACCAGGGGGCGCACCTGTTGGAGACCCACGGGTCACCTGCACACCTAGTGCAAGCAAGTATAAAAAGTTGTCTCCCAGGCTGCTTCCTCAATCTGGAGTTTGATTAAAGAGACTAAGGTCACATCAGTTTGAGCTTACAGCATACAGTCTTGTGGAGTTATTCTGAACATAACAATTGGCGACGAGTAACAGATCACGAACTTTCACGCGGTTATGGCTGCCGTTGGTATTCTTGAGAGATTTGTTGAGGGTGATGATTGGGAAGCCTTCGTTGAGCGTCTTGACCAGTACTTCATGGCCAACGAGATGGATACGGACAGTAACTTGGTCAAGCACAGGGCAATTCTTCTCACCATTTGTGGGTGCACGACTTATGGCCTCATCAAATATCTGCTAGCACCGACAAAACCAATGGACAAGACATATGCAGAGTTTTGTACACTGGTTCTGGCACACCTCAAGCCGAAGGAGAGCATTTTAATGGCCAGGTATCGCTTTTATACGCACCATCGCTCCGAGGCCCAGGATGTGGCGAGCTATGTCGTCGACCTAAGACACCTTGTGGAACCGTGCGAATTTGCCGGATTTTTGGGGGAAATGTTGCGGGACTTTTTCATACTTGGAATCGGCCACGAGGTCATTCTTTGCAAACTACTGTCTGCCAAATCCCCAGATCTGAGCAAGGCCATCACGATAGCCCAGGCTTTCATGTCCACGAACGATAACACTAAGCAGATATCTTCTCAGCATCGAAGCTCACCGGCAAGTAATGTGCATAAAATAACGCTTTCAGCAGGCAGAACTGTACATGGCAGGGCCCACACGCCTGCAGAGGCCAGACCTAGGATGACTCAGAGTCTGCCGTGGGGCGTGAATGCAAATCCATTAACACCATGTTGGCGCTGCGGGGGTAATCATAGAGCCCATCAATGTCGATTCATGCACTACGTGTGCAAAGGCTACGGAACAATGGGGCACCTCCAGCAAATGTGCAAACGTGCTGCGACTCACCGCGTGGCAGAGTCGGTAGAAGATGACCGATCTGGCACAGATCATGTGAACGAGTAAGAAAGGCAATTCAACCCGAGGCTGAGAGGAAGTGTATGGGGTACACACCTTCACCACCAAAAGCCCTCCGATAATGTTGAAAGTCAAATTAAACGGCATTCCAGTTTCCATGGAATTGGACACGGGGGCGAGTCAGTCAATTATGAGCCAGAAGGCTTTTGAAAAACGGGGACAACAAGACACAAAGGCCAAAACTAAGCCCGATTCATACAAAGCTGCGCACTTACGCCAAAGAGTTCATACCAGTCATTGGCAGTGAGGCAGTGAAGGTATCATATGATGGAGCTGTGCATGATTTATCACTATGGATTGTACCAGGCGATGGCCCAACGCTGTTCGGCAGAAGCTGGCTAGGAAAGATCCGATGGAACTGGGACGACATCAAAGCGCTGTCTTTGGTGGATGACGCCTCATGCACTCAAGTGCTAAACAAATTTCCATCGCTATTTGAGCAAGGCATTGGCAACTTCACAGGCGCCAAAGTGCAGATCCATCTAGTCCCTGATGCACTGCCCGTTCATCACAAGGCCCGAGCGGTTCCATATATGATGCGAGAGAAAGTCGAAATCGAACTGGACAGACTTTAACATGAGGGAATTATATCGGCAGTCGAGTTCAACGAGTGGGCCAGTCCAATTGTTCCGGTGTTGAAAAGCGATGGCACAGTCAGAATCTGCGGAGACTACAAAGTAACGATCAACCGAGTGTCGTTACAGGACCAGTACCCACTACCCAAAGTGGAGGACCTGTTCGCAACATTACCAGGGGAGAAGTCATTCACCAAGCTGGATCTAACCTCTGCTTACATGACACAGGAGCTGGCTGAATCTTTGAAAAGATTGACGTGCATCAACACGCCCAAAGGACTGTCCATGTACCACAGGTGCCCTTTTGGGATTCGCTCGGCTGCTGCCATCTTCCGGAGGAACATGGAGAGTCTGCTGAAATCGGTTCCGCGCACCGTTGTGTTCCAAGACGATATCCTGATCACTGGTCGTGACACCACCGAACACTTGCACAACCTGGAAGAGGTTCTAAAGCGACTGGACAGAAGTGGAGCTCAGGCAGAAATGCTCCAAGTGTGTTTTCCTGACGCCAGATGTGGAATTTTTGGGGAGAAAGATTGCGGCAGATGGCATCAGACCCACAGACTCTAAGACGGAAGCCATCAAGAATGCACGCAGACCACAGAATGTGACGGAGCTGCGTTCGTTCCTGGGACTCCTCAACTATTTTGGAAACTCTCTACCCGGGTTGAGCACTTGGCTGGAACCTTTGCATTTATTGCTACGCAAGGGTGATGACTGGGTTTGGGATAAATCTCGAGATCGCCTTCGATAAGGCCAGAAACCTGCTATGTTCTAACAAGTTACTTGTAGTGTATGACCCATGTAAACGTTTAGTACTAGCTTGTGATGCATCTTCATACGGGGTCGGTTGTGTGTTACAGCAAGTCAATGTGTCAGGCAAACTGCAACCGGTAGCATATGCGTCCAGAAGTTTATCTAAGGCTGAAAGAGCCTACAGTATGGTTGACAAAGAAGCGTTAGCATGCATACACGGGGTTAAGAAAATGCACCAATACCTATTTGGACTCCAGTTCGAGCTCGAAACCGACCACAAACCGCTCACTTCACTGTTCTCAGAAAGCAAAGGTATTAACACCAATGCTTCATCCCGCATCCAAAGATGGGCACTAACATTATCTGCATATGATTATGTAATCCGCCATAGACCAGGCACTGAGAACTGTGCTGATCCCTCAGTCGGCTACCATTGCCCATCACCAGGTTGGAAATGGCACAACCCGCAGACTTGCTTCTTGTAATGGATGCTTTTGAGAGCGAGGGGTCACCCGTCATGGCTCGCCAGATCAGGACCTGGACTAGCCAGGACCCTGTGCTATCAGTAGTAAAAAGCTGCATCCTCAATGGGAGCTGGTCGGCTGTTCCCAGGGAACTGCAAGACGAAATTAAGCCGTTTTACCGATGCAAGGATGAAATGTTCATCCAATAGGATTGTCTCCTATGGGGGAATCACATGGTTTTGCCCAAAAAAGGCAGGGAAACATTTATACGCGACCTACACAGTACCCACCCAGGCATAGTCATGATGAAGGCTATCGCCAGGTCGCACATTTGGTGGCCCGGCATTGACTCGGATTTGGAGTCATGCGTACACCAATGTAACACTTGCTCACAGTTGAGCAATGCACCAAGGGAGGCCCCACTGAGTCTGTGGTCATGGTCCTCCAAACCATGGTCTAGGGTCCACATAGATTTCGCTGGCCCCTTTCTGGGAAAGATGGTCCTAGTAGCAGTGGACGCTTACTCTAAATGGATTGAATGTGTGATAATATCATTATGTACGTCCACTGCCACCATTGAAAGCCTCCGGGCCATGTTCGCCACCCATGGTTTGCCTGATGCCCTTGTTAGTGACAATGGACCATGTTTCACCAGCTCGGAATTCAGCAAGTTCATGACCCGCAATGGCATCAAACATGTCAGGTCTGCCCCATTTAAGCCCGCATCCAACGGTCAAGAGGAACGGGCAGTCCAAACTATCAAGCAGAGCTTGAAACACGTGACGGACGGTTCTCTGCAGACCTGCTTATCTCGGGTTCTGCTCAGCTACCGGACGCTACCCCACTCGCTTACCGGGGCTCCCCCGGCAGAATTGTTAACGAAGAGAGCACTCAAAACCAGGCTCTCCTTAGTTCACCCGGGTCTCAATGATCATATAGGAATCCGGCGTCACCGGTATAACATGTACCACGATTGCACAGCTGTATCGCGTGACATTTAGGTTAATGACCCTGTGTTTGTTCTTAATTACGGTCATGGTCCCAAATGGGTTGCTGGCACTGTTTTAGCCAAAGAGGGGAATAGAGTGTTTGTTGTCAAACTTCTGAATGGACAAACGTGCAGAAAGCATTTGGATCAGACCAAACTGCAATTCACTGACAACCAAGAACAGTTTGAAGAGGACATTACCATCATTGATCCACCAACACCCACCCAACCAGCAATCGGCCTCGCTGTTAATCACGAGGATGAACCACCGTGCCCGACAGGTGATCAGACCAGCCGCGCTGCAGTGCAGCAATGATCCGACCAACTCACCCAGGCCAGGACTTCAACTCAGGCGATCAACCTGGGAACGAAGAGCCCCTGATCGCCTCAACTTGTAAATAACTTGTATCTAAGACTTTTGGCAGGGGGGGGTGATGTTATGTATGTAAACTTTGTAATGGTGTAAGACTTGGCACCAGGGGGTGCATCTGTTGGAGACCCAAGGGTCACCTGCACAAGCAAGTATAAAAGGTTGTCTGCCATGCTGCTTCCTCACTCTGGAGTTTGATTAAAAAGACTAAGGCCACATCAGTTTGAGCTTACAGCATACAGTCTTGTGGAGTTATTCTGAACATAACAGAGGATGTTCAAGAGGGCAGAATTGCAGAGCATAGGTATCTCAGAAGGTTGTAGGGCTGGAAGAGATAACAGAGATAGGGAGGGGTGAGGCCATGGAGGGATTTAAAAACAAGGATGGGAATTTTAAAATTGAGGCCAATGTCGGTCAGCGAGCACAGGGGTGATGGGTGACTGGGACTTGGTGCAAGTTAGGACAAGGTGTTTTGGATAACCTTAAGTTTACAGAGGTTAGAACATGGGAGGCTGGCCAGGAGTGGAATGTAATAGTCAATTCTAGAGGTAACAAAGGCATGGATGAGGATTTCAGCAGCAGATGAACTGCGGCAGGGGCAGAGTTGGGCAATGTTATGGAGGTGGAAATAGACGGTCGAAGTGATGATGTGGATATGTGATCAAAAGCTCAGCCTGGGATTAAATTTGACACTAAGACTGCGAGCAGTCTGGTTCAGCCTCAAACAGATTCCAGGGAAAAGAATGAAGTTATTGGTTAGGGAACGGAGTTTCTGACGGAGCCCGAAGACAATGGCTATGGTCTTCCCAATATTTAGTTGGAGGAAAAATCTGCTCATCCAGTACTGGAGGTCGGACATGTTGTCTGACAAATCAGAGGCAGTGGAGGCATCGTGAGAGGTGAGGTGTCATCAGCGTACATGTGTAAATTGATGGTGTGTTTGCGGATGATGTCGCTGAGGGGCAGCATGTAGAGGAGAAATAGGAAATGGCAAACGATAGAACGTTGGGGAACACCAGGTGTAACGGTGCAGTCATGGGAAGAGAAGCCATTACAGATGATTTTCTGGCTACGACTGGATAGATAAGAATGCAACCAGACGAGTGCAGTCCCACCTAGCTGGACGAAGGTGGAGAGGCATTCGAGGAGAATGGTGTGGTTAACTGTGTCAAAGGCTGCAGAAAGTTCGAGAACGATGAGCATGGATAGTTTACCTTTGTCATAGAATGACATAAAAGACATGGGTCAGGGTGAGAGAGAGTAGTAGGTTTAATGGGAACTAGGGCATCAAAGGTGGAGGTGAGGGTATGGTTGAGCAGATCGGCAGCTGCAGAAATGTCGTGGTGAATGGAGGGCCAAAGGCTGGAGAGTTGGGATTTTGAAAGTGCAGTTGTAAGTGAATTGGGAGGGAGTTTTTTTCATTGCCGGACACAGAAGGAAGTAAGGTTGGAAGGGGAAGGGGGATGTGAGTGGAGAGTGATACAAGGAAATGATCAGAGATGGCATGTCTTATTTCAAAATTTTGTTGAGAGACAAACAATTCAAAAATTTAAACAATGTCAAACCACAACACATCAGTTAACATTCGGATGAAAACCACACATGGCTTATCTCTTTTCTCTCTCCTCACACAAAAACTGTTTGCCAATTAATTTTTCAAGAAGCTATTGTCCCTTTAATGCAGATTTTTGACTTGTAGCTACATGGTAAGATATATGGGAGCAGAAATGCAGTTAAGAAAGAAAGAGTGGATTTATTAAGCGCCTTTCACAACTACCGGATGTCCCAAAGTGCTTTACAGCCAATGAAGTACTTTTGGAATCTAGTCAATGTTGCAATGTAGGAAATCAGATGAATTTGGTTGTGAATCATTGTGGAACTGATTCAACATCCATATCATAAAGCAAAGCTCAATATATCTATTTGAATAAGAGTGTAAAAACAGATAATGGAACTGGAACATGCACAGGATCAAAAATTCCACTAACCTTTTATCTCTGTGACCTGATTCCACAACCAAAGCTGTTGGGATAAAAGTATTTTCTCAGTGAAGAAACAGTTGAATTTATATAGCACCATTCACGACATTACAAAGTGCTTTGCAGCTAATGAAGTATTTATGGTGTAGTCGCTTTTGTAGGAAATGCAGCAGGCAATTTGCGCACAGTAAGTTCCCTCAATCAGCAATGAGATAATGACAAGATAATTTATTTTAGTGATGTTGGTTGAAGGATAAGTATTGGCCAGGACACTGGAGAGAACTCCCCTGCTCTTCTTCGAAATAGTGCCATTGGATTTTTTATGTCCATCTGAGAGGGCAGATGGGGCCTCAGTTTAAAGTCTTATCAAAAAGCCAGCACCTGTGACAGTGCAGCACTCACTCAGTACTGCACTGACATGTCACCTGGATTATGTGCTCAAGTCTCTGGATTGGGACTTGAACTCACACCCTTTTGACTCAGAGGTGAGAGTGTTACCCACTGAACCACAGCTGACTTCTTTTGCTCTTTCATTCCATTGAAAGAAAGAAAGCCTTGCATTTATATAGCACCTTTCATTACCACCGGATGTCTCAAAGCGCTTTACAGGCAATGAAGTGTAGTCACAGTTGTAATGTGGGAAATGCGGCAGCAAATTTGTGCACAGCAAGCTCCCACAGACAGTAATTTGCTCATGACAAGATAATCTGTTTTTGTTATGTTGATTGAGGGATAAGTATTGACCAAGACACCGGGAATAACTCCCCTGCTCTTCTTCGAAATAGTGCCATGGGATCTTTTACGTCCACCCAAGACAGCAGACGGGGCGTCGGTTTAAAGTCAAACGAAAAGACGGCACCTCCGACAGCGAAGCACTCACTCGGTACTGCACTGGAGTGTCAGCCTAGATTTACGTGTTCAAGTCCCTGTGGTGGGACTTGAGCCCACAACCTTCTGACTCAGAGGCGAGTGTGCTACCCACTGAGTCACAACTGAGTCACATAAGTGGATCGAATTACAGAAGCTCGGTGAGCCTATCATCATAGAATCATAGAAATTTACAGTACGGAAAGTGGTCATTTCGGCCTATCATGTCCGAGCTAGCTGACAAAGAACTATCCACGCTAATCCCACTTTCCAGCTCTTGGTCCGTAGCCTTGTAGGTTACGGCACTTCAAGTGCACATCCAAGTACTTTTTAAATGTGCTGAGGGTTTCTGCCTCCACCACTCTTTCAGGCAGTGAGTTCCAGACCCCCACCACCCTCTGGATGAAAAGGATTCTCCTCAAATCCCCTCTAAACGTCCTACCAATTACTTTAATGTATTCCCCCTGGTTGTAGACCCCTCTGTTAAGGGAAATAGATCCTTCCTATCCACTCTATCTAAGCCCCTCATCATTTTATACACCTCAATAAGATCTCCCCTCAGCCTCCTCTGTTGCAAAGAAAACAAATCCAGCCTATCCAATCTTTTCTCATAGCTAAAATTGTCCAGTCCAGGCAACATCCTTGTAAATCTTCTCTGTACCCTCTCTAGTGCAATCACATCTTTCTTGTAATGTGGTAAAATGAACTGCACACAGTGCTCCAGCTGTGGCCTAACCAGAGTATTATACAATTTAAGCATAACCTCCCTGCTCTTGTATTTTATGCCTCAACCAATAAAGGCAAGTATTCCGTATGCCTTCTTAACCACCTTATCTACCTGGCCTGCTACTTTCAGGGATCTTGGACATGCATTCCAGGGTCCCTTTGTTCCTCTACACTTCTCAGTGTCCTACCGTTTAATGTGCATTCCCTTTCCTTATTAGCCTTCCCTAAGTGCCCTCCCTTCAGCCTCCTCTTTTCCAAAGAAAACAGACCCAGCATCTCTAATCTTTCCTCATGGCCAAAATTCTCCAGTCCAGGCAACATCCTCGTAAATCTCCTCTGTACCCTCTCTAGTGCAATCACATCTTTCCTGTAATGTAGTGAAATGAACTGCACACAGTACTCTAACTGTGGCCTAACTAGTGATTTGTACAGTTCAGGCATAACCTGCTTGCTCTTGTATTCTATGCTTCAGCTAATAAAGGCAAATATTCCGTATGCCTTCTTAACCACCTTATCTACCTGGCCTGCTACCTTCAGGGATCTGTGGACATGCACGCCAAGGTTTCCTTGTTCTTCTACACTTCTCAGTGTCCTATTGTTTAATATAACATTGCCTTGTCAGCCCTCCCCAAATGCATTACCTCACACTTCTCCAGATTGAATTCCATTTGCCACTGTTCTGTCCACCTGACCAATTCATTGATATCTTCCTGCAGTTTACAGCTTTCTTCTTCATTATCAACCACACAGACAATTTTTGTATCATCTACAAACTTCTTAATCATACCCTCTACATTCAAGTCTACTTCATTGATATACACCACAAAAAGCAAGGGAGCTAGTACTGAACCCTGTAGAACCCCACTGGAAACAGCCTTCCTGTCACATAAACATCCATCAACCATTAGCCTTTGCTTCCTGCTTCTGAGCCAATTTGACCTGGATCCCATGGACTTTTACTTTTGTGACCAGTCTGCCATGTGGGACCTTATCAAAAGCCTTGCTAAAATCAATATACACTACATCAAGCGCACTACCCTCATCGACCCTTCTTGTTACCTCCTCAAAAATTAAATCAAGTTAGTCAGACTCGACTTCCTCTTAACAAGTCCACGCTGACTGTTCTTGATTAATCTGTGTCTTTCTAAATGAAGATTTATCCTGTCCCTCAGAATTTTTTCCAATAATTTTCCCAACACTGAGCTTATGCTGACTGGCCTGTAATTACTCAGTCTATCCCTTTCTCCCTTTTAAAACAAAGGTACACGGCACCACGGGAGGCTCAGCTGCACAGGAGGGGAGGAAGAAGGATGGAAGAGCTATAGTGGTGGGGGATTCAATAATCAGGGGAGCAGACAGGCATTTCTGTGGCTGCAGACATGACTCCAGGATGGTATGTTGCCTCCCTGGTGCCAGGGTCAAGGATGTCACTGAGCGGCTGCAGGGCATTCTGGGGGAAAAGGGTGAACAGCCAGAGGTCGTGGTCCACATCGGTACCAATGACATAGGTAGGAAGAGGGATGAGGTCCTGTAGGCAGAGCTTAGGGAGCTAGGAGAGCGATTAAAGAGCAGGACCTCAAAGGTAGTAATCTCCAGATTATTCCCAGTGCCATGAGCTAGTGAGTACAGAAATAGGAGGATAGAGCAGATGATTATGTGGCTGGAGAGATGGTGCAGGCGGGAGGGCTTTAGTTTCCTGAGGCATTGGGACCGCTTCTGGGGGAGATGGGACCTGTACAAGCCGGACGGGTTGTACCTCAACAAAGCCATGACCAATATCCTTGCGGGGGGGTGTTGGGGAGGGTTTAAACTAGTTTGGTAGATTGATGGGAACCTGAAAATAGATTAATTGGGAGGGGAGTAAAGCTGGAATTAGAAAGCAAAATTAAAGAAAGTGAGTTTGAAGGAGAGAGGAAACAAGCAGGAAAAAAGGGTAAAATAAACAAACTTAAAGGCACTTTGTCTAAATGCATGTAGCATTTGTAACAAAATAGATGAGTTCACGGCACAAATTGAGACAAATGGGTATGATCTGATAGCCATTACAGGGACGTGGTTGCAAGGTGACCAGGACTGGGAATTAAATATTCAGGGGTACTTGACAATCCGGAAGGACAGACAGAAAGGAAAAAGAGGTGGGGTAGCTCTATTGATAAAGGATGGAATCACTGCAATAGTAAGAAACAATATTGGCTCAAATAATAAGAATGTTGAAACAGTTTGGATGGAGATAAGGAACAATAAGGGGAAAAGTCACTGGTGGGCGCAGTCTATAGGCCCCCTAACAGTAGCAACTCTGTTGGTTGGAGCATAAATCAGGAAATAGTGGGGGCTTGTAAAAAGGGAACAGCAATAAACATGGGTGATTTTAACCTCCATATTGATTGGACAAATCAAATTGGTCAGGGTAGCCTTGAGGAGGAGTTCATAGAGTGCGTAAGGGACGGGTTCCTTGAGCAGTATGTCACGGAACCAATCGGGGGGCAGGATATCTTAGATCTGATCCTGTGTAATGTGACAGGATTAATAAACAATCTCCGAATAAAGGATCCCCTCAGAATGAGTGATCATAGCATAATTGAATTTCAAATTCAGATGGAGGGTGAGAAAGTTGGATCTCTAACCAGCATACTAAGCTTAAATAAAGGAGACTATGAAGGTATGAGGGCAGAGTTGGGTAAAGTGGACTGGGAAAAATAGACTAAAGTGTAGGACGGTTGATGAACAGTGGTGTACATTTAAGAAGATATTTCACAACCTTCAAGAAAAATATATTCCAGTGAGGAGGAAAGGGAGTAACAGAAAAGATAGCCATCCGTGGCTAACTAAAGAAATAAAGGACGGTATCCAATTAAAAACAAGGGCATACAAAGTTGCCAAAACTAGTGGGAGGACAGAAGACTGAGAAGCTTTTAAAAGTCAGCAAAGAATGACTAAAAAACTGATTAAGAAAGGGAAGATAGACTATGAAAGTAAACTAGCACAAAATATAAAAACAGATAGCAAGAGTTTCTATAGGTATATAAAAAGGAAAAGAGTGGCTAAAGTAAATGTTGATACCTTAGAGGACGAGACCGGGGAATTAGTAATACGGAACATGGAGATGGCAGAAACAATCTTTACGGTAGAGGACACTAACAATATTCCAACAGTGGATAGTTAAGGGGCGAAAGGGGGGGAGAGGAACTTAACACAATCACAATCACTAAGGAGGTGGTACTCAGTAAGATAATGGGACTAAAAGCAGATAAATCCCCTGGATGGCTTGCATCCTAGGGTCTTAAGAGAAGTAGCGGCAGGGATTAGAAAACTGCAAGTGTAACGCCCCTATTTAAAAAAGGAGGCAGACAAAAAGCAGAAAACTATAGCCAGTTAGCCTAACATCTGTGGTTGGGAAAATGTTGGAGTCCATTATTAAAGAAGCAGTAGCAGGACATTTGGAAAAGCAAAATTCGGTCAGGCAGAGTCAGCATGGATTTATGAAGGGGAAGTCATGTTTGACAAATTTGCTGGAGTTCTTTGAGGATGTAATGAACAGAGTGGATAAAGAGAAACCAGTGGATGTGGTGTATTTGGACTTCCAGAAGGTATTTGACAAGGTGCCACATAAAAGGTTACTGCAGAAGATAAAAGTTACGGGGTTGGGGGTAATATATTAGCATGGTTAGAGGATTGGCTAACTAACAGAGAACAGAGAGTCGGGATAAATGGTTCATTCTCAAGTTGGCAACCAGTGCTGCAGGGATCAGTGCTGGGACCCCAAATATTTACAATCAATATTAACAACTTGGAAGAAAGGACTGAGTGTAACGTAGCCAAGTTTGCTAACAATACAAAGATGGGAGGAAAAGCAATGTGTGAGAAGGGCAAAAAAATCTGCAAAAGGACATAGACAGGCTAAGTGAGTGGGCAAAAATTTGGCAGATGGAGTATAATGTTGGAAAGTGTGAGGTCATTCACCGAGGCAGAAAAAATCAAAGAGCAAGTTATTATTTAAATGGAGAAAGATTGCAAAGTGCCGCAGTACAGCGGGACCTGGGGGTACTTGTGCATGAAATACAAAAGGTTAGTATGCAGGTACAGCAAGTGATCAGGAAGGCCAATGGTATCTTGGCCTTTATTGCAAAGGGGATGGAGTATAAAAGCAGGGAAGTCTTGCTACAGCTATATAAGGTATTGGTGAGGCCACATCTGGAATATTGTGTGCAGTTTTAGTTTCCATAATTACGAAAGGATATACTTGCTTTGGAGGTAGTTCAAAGAAGGTTCACTAGGTTGATTCCGGGGATGAGGAGATTGACTTATGAGGAAAGGTTGAGTAGGTTGGGCCTCTACTCATTGGAATTCAGAAGAATGAGAGGTGATCTTATCGAAACATATAAGATTATGAGGGGACTTGACAAGGTGGATGCAGAGAGGATGTTTCCACTGATGGAGGAGACTAGAACTAGAGGGCATGATCTTAGAATAAGGGGCTGGGCATTTAAAACAGAGAGGAGAAATTTCTTCTCTCAGAGGGTTGTTAATCTGTGGAATTCGTTGCCTCAGAGAGCTGTGGAAGCTGGGACATTGAATAAATTTAAGAGAAATAGACAGTTTCTTAAACGATAAGGGGATAAGGGGTTATGGGGAGTGGGCGGGGAAGTGGAGCTGAGTCCATGATTTGATCAGCCATGATCTTATTGAATGGCAGAGCAGGCTCAAGGGGCCGTATGGCCTACTCCTGTTCCTATTTCTTATGTACTTATGCTAACGTCCTCCAATCCTCTGTCACCACATCTGTAGCCAGGGAGGATTGGAAACTGATGGTCAGAGCTTCTGCTCTTTCCTCTTTTGCTTCTCTTAACAGCCTGGGATACATTTCATCCGGGGCTGGGGATTTATCCACTTTCAAAGCTGCTAAACCCCTTAATACTTTCTCTCTCACTATGTTTATTTCATCTAATATTTCACACTCCTCCTCCCTGATTGCAATGTCTGCATCGCCCCTCTCTTTTGTGAAAACAAATGCAAAGTATTCATTAAGAACCATACCTGCATCTTCTGTCTCCACACACAGATTACCCTTAAGATCTCTAATAGATCGTACTCTTTCTTTAGTTACCCTCTTGCTCTTAATGTATTTATAAAATATCTTTGGGGTTTCCTTGATTTTACTTGCCAAAATGTTTTAATGCTCTCTCTTTGCTTTCCTAATTTCCTTTTTAATTTCACCCCTGCAATTACTATTATTGAGCCCTCGGTATCTGTCATAAGCCTCCCTTTTTCTTCTTTATCCTACCCTATCAGTGTTATCAGTTTCCTGGAGCTCCCTTGTTTGCCTTTTGAGGTTAGAGAGGAATTTTCTAAATGAGTTTTTTCTTAAATTGGCCTGTTATTTTTCTCTATTGCCCCCCCCCTCTCTTCCAGGAGATTACATGGCTTAGGGGAGGGGGGTTGCAGGTTGATAATCCACATATGCTACACCACGTCTAGATGGAACAGGCTGAATGGACTAGTTGGTCTTTCCTTGTCCCTCTTTGTCATTTGTTTATAGTCTGTATGTACTCTGATCATTCTCGTGAACGGGAAACATATTGCCAAACATACAGTGGCTGATGAAATACAGCTCACAGATCCCAATTGCTCAAATATTATTTTTGAGCCCGTAAGTAAATTGAAACAAGACTTTTCTTGGTAGCTAATCTAGGTTTGTTTTGTTCCGCTGCTCTGAGGCTTGGCTTCAATCTATGTTAAAGTTTAGATCTTGGCAATTGGACAAGTCACAGGATAGACTGGATCATGAAATAAAATCCCCATGCGGCAAAGCCTGCAGAAAACATTTATAATAAATACACAAGTGTCAGCTATTCAGGGTTGGATGATATAATTGCGCTTTTCATTTATTTTACAGCTGAAGATAGCAGTTCTGCAACTAAATTTAATTTCCCATAATGTGCACCACAATAAGGCCTTAGAAGTAGAGATCAAGATTCCTCAATCCTGCATTGCCTCTGCAAGTGTGGCAGTGTGACAATTGCGGTTCCCTGGTGACCCGTACTCCTGACTGAGCCAGGGTGTCCAGGGTCAGGGCAGGGTCGCATTGTTTACTCAAAACTTAGATGTCAGCTGTCAGGGTTGCCAACACTGGTTAGAGGCATTCTGATCACATGACATCTGATTACATGTCTTCTATAAATGTTATTGCGTTTAACTTATAAAAGATTGGGTCCCCTGTATCAGGAGATCACCCGTGAGTAGGCGAGGAGGGGAAACAGGGTGGGAAAGAGGGGAATCCAAAGGTGGGGGAGCGACTTGCAGAGGGGAAACCAGAGGTGGGAGGTAACTCATTGAAATTGCACAGATAACTAATTTAAAGTGGCAACACTCAGATTCCTCTCATAACAGTAATACAATAACTCACTGATAGTATATATTTAAGTGGTAGTAATAGGTGTAATGCGGATATCCTACCTAACTAGTAGTAATCACAGAATCATAGAATCATAGAAATTTACAGCACGGAAGGAGGCCATTTCGGCCCATTGTGTACGTGCTGGTCGACTAAGAGCTATCCAGCTTAATCCCACCTTCCAGCTCTGGGTCCGTAGCCTTGTAGGTTATGGCACTTCAAGTGCATATCTAAGTACTTTTTAAAAGTGGTGAGAGTTTCTACCTCTACCATCCTTTCAAGCAGTGAGTTCCAGACCCCCACCATCCTCTGTGTGAAAAAATTTCCCCTCAAATCCCCTCTTACCAATTACTTTAAATCTATGCCCCCTGGTTGTTGACCTCACTGCTAAGGGAAATAGGTCCTTCCTATCCACTCTGTCGAGGCCTCTCATAAATTTATACACCTCAATAAGGTCTCCCTTCAGCCTCCTCTGTTCCAAAGAAAATAAACCCAACTTATCCAATATTTCCTCATAGCTAAAATTGTCCAGTCCAGGCAACATCCTTGTAAATTTCCTCTGTACCTTCTCCAGTGCAATCACATCTTTCCTCTAATGTGGTGATCAGAACTGCACACAGTACTCGAGCTGTGGTCTAACTCGTCATTTGTACAATTCAGGCATAACCTCCCTGCTCTTGTATTGTATGCCTCGGCTAATTAGGACAAGTATTGCATATGCCTTCTTAACCACCTTATCTACCTGGCCTGCTACCTTCAGGGATCTGTTGGCCTGCACTTCAAAGTCCCTTTGTTCCTTTACACTTCTAAGTGTCCTACCATTTAATGCGTATCCCATTACCTTGTTAGCCCGCCCCAACTGTATTACCTCATTCCTCTCCGGATTGAATTCCATTTACCACTGTTCTGCCCACCTGACTAGTTTATTGATATCAGTCCACAGCTTTCTTCTTCATTCCCAACTACACAGTGATTTTAGTATCATCTGTAAACTTCTTAATCATGCCCCTTATATTCAAGTCTAAATCATTGATATTAACCACAAAATGCAAGGTACCTAGTACTGAGCCCTGCGGAACCCCACTGGAAACAGCCTTTCAATCACAAAAACACCAATCAAACATTATCCTTTGCTTCCTGCCTCTGAACCAATTTTGGATCCAACTTGCCACTTTTCCCATGGATCCCTTGGGCTTTTACTTTCATGATCAGTCAGCCATGTGGGACCGTATCAAAAGTCTTGCTAAAATCCATATACACTACATCAAACACCACTACTCTCATCGACCCTCCTTGTTACCTCCTCAAAAAATTCAATCAACTTAGTCAGACATGACCTTCCCTTAACAAATCCATGCTGACTGTCCTCGATTAATCCGTGTCTTTCCAAATCCGTGACTATGACCTGCTGATATTTAGAGGTAGTGTGTATTTGCAATACTTGAGAGGAATTGGCAAGTGAGCCCAATGTGGGCAGAGGAAACGTTCCAAGGACACCCTCAAAGGCTCCGTGATAAAGTGCAACATCCCCACCAACACCTAGGAGTCCCTGGGCAAAGACCATGCTAAGTGGAGGAAGTGCATCCGGGAGGGCGCTGAGCACCTCGAGTCTCATCGCCGAGAGCATGCAGAAACGAAGCGCAGGCAGTGGAAAGAGCGTGCGGCAAACCAGTCCCACCCACACTTTCCTTCAACGATTGTAGTCCCACCTGTGACAGAGATTGTAATTCTCGTATTGGACTGTACAGTCACCTAAGAACTCACTTTTAGAGTGGAAGCAAGTCTTCCTCAATTTCGAGGGACTGCCTATGATGATGATGGTGATGCTGATGTATTTGCAATACCAAGTTTCTGATTGGTCCCCTTGGATGACAAGACAAGATTTCTGATTGGTCCCCTTGGAGAATAAGGCACACCGAGCAGTTTGTCTGGAACATCTAATTAGATCCTGCCTGCCTGAGTAATCAAGTACTTTGCAATGTGTAATTTGATTTATTCATTCTGACTGCCAGGCTCCAGAGCTCACAGTATTAAGAACATAAGAAATAGGAGGAGATGTAGGCCATTTGGCCCCTTGAGCCTGCTCCGCCATTCAATAAGGTCATGGCTCATCTGATCATGGGCTCAGGTCCACTTCGCTGCCCGCAAACCATAACCCTTTACACTCTTACCTCTCAAAAATTTGTCTATCTCCACCTTAAATATATTCAATGACCCAGCCTCTACAGCTCTCTGGTGCAGAGAATTCCACAGATTTACAACCCACTGAGAGAAGAAATTCCTCGTCATCTCAGTTTTAAATGGGCGACCCCTTATTCTGAAATTATGCCCCCTAGTTCTAGATTCCCCCATGAATGGAATCTTCCTCTCTGCATCCACCTTGTCGAGCCCCCTCATTTTCTTGAGGGTGAGAAGGTCTCAAACCTGTTGCGGGGTTCAGGAACTCAGGGGTGAGGGTAGATGGCCAGGAACCCAGGGGAGGGGGGAGAAGGTTGGAACTTGTTGGGTTCAATAAGATAACCTCACATTCTTCTAAACCCCAATGAGTTTAGGCCCAACCTACTCAACCTTTCTTCATAAGTCAAACCCTTCATCTCAGGAATCAACCGAATGAACCTTCTCTGAATTGCCTCCAATGCAAGTATATCCCTCCTTAAATAAGGAGACCAAAATTGTATGCAGTACTCTAGATGTGGCCTTACCAATAGCCTGTACAGTTGTAGCAGGACTTCTCTGCTTTTATACTCTCTCCCCCTTGCAATAAAGGTCAACGTTCCATTGGCCTTCCTGATTACTTGCTGTACCTGCATACTAACTTTTTGTGTTTCATGCACAAGGACACCAAGGTCCCTCTGTACTGCAGCATTTTGTAACTTTTCTCCATTTAAATAATAATTAGCTTTTTTATTTTTTCTGCCAAAGTTGATAACCTCACATTTTCCCACATTATACTCCATCTGCCAATTTTTTGCCCACTCACTTAGCCTGTCTATATCACAAAGCAGTACTGCTTTCAGAGAACAGACAGGGCTCACCCTCGCAGGTTAGGCCCTTCTCCCCCGCCAACAAGTTCCTGACTACCACCCAACAAGTTCTTGACCTTCCCCCACCCCCTCAGATCCTGACCTTTTGCCTCCCAACAAGTTCCTGACCTTCTCCCCCATTTGGGTTCCAACCTTCTCCCCCACTCCCCTGGGTTCCTGGCCATCTACCCCCACCCCTGAGTTCCTAAACCCCGCAACAGGTTTGTGACCTTCTCACCCTCAACAAGTTTCAGACCTTCATCTGCATCCCCCCATAGATAGGGCATTGTGTGTGGGTCTCAGATTGTTAACAGGTTTATTGGGCAGGAACTGAATAGTGACAGTGTCATGATTTCATATTTCATCCAGTCCAATAATGTCACTTGCCGCACACATGCCAGACTTTCTGAGAAATTAACCAGGGGGAGGAGAGGGAGAACGTGGTGCAGGTGTAAAGGGGGCGAGGATGGGGATGGAAGAACGTAATCCACATCTAACAGAGGGAAGAGAAGGTGATCCTTCTTCCCATCTGGATCATGTTCTTCCCCCATCCCCACTGCTCTGTCCATGCTGTTCCCGTCACCCCGCGTTCCTCACCTGCTCTTCCCCGAGCTCCTGACCTCCATTCCCCCCTCCGAGCTTCTCTCCCTACCCTTTGATCCACTCTCCTCTCTACTCCGGCTCTGAATTGCTCTCCTCGCTCCCCTTCAATCCTCTCTCTCTTTCTCTCTCTCCTTCAATTCTTTTTTTTTCTCTCTCTCCTTTAATCCTCTCTCTCTCTCCTTCATTCCTCTCTGTCTCCTTCCATCTTCTCTCTCTCTATCTCTCTCCTTCCATCTTCTCTCTCTCTCCTTCAACCCTCTCTCTCTCTCTCCTTCCATCCTCACTCTCTCTCTCCCTTAATCCTTTCTCTCCCTTCCATCATCTCTCTCTCTCCTTCCATCCTCTCTCTCCCCTCCCATCCTCTCTCTCTCCTTCCATCCTCTCTCTCCCCTCCTTCCATCCTTTCTCTCCCTTCCTCCCATCATCTCCCTTCCTTCCATCCTTCCATCCTCTCTCTCCTTTCGTCCTCTCTCTCTCCTCCCATCCTCTCTCTCGCCTTCCATCCTCTCTCTCCCCTCCCATCCTCTCTCTCTCCTTCCATCCTCTCTCTCTCCTTCCATCCTCTCTGTCCCCTTCCATCCTCTCTCTCTCCTTCCATCCTCTCTCTCTCCTTCCATCCACTCTCTGTCCTTCCATCCTCTCTCTCTCCTTCCATCCTCTCTCTCCCCTTCCATCCTCTCTCTCTGCTTCCATTTGCTCTCTCTCTCCTTCCATCCTCTCTCTCTCCTTCCATCCGCTCTCTCTCCTTCCATCCACTCTCTCCTTCCATCCTCTCTCTCTCCTCCTTCCATCCTCTCTCTCCCCTCCTTCCATCCTCACTCCCTCTCTCCTTCCATCCTCTCTCTCCTTCCATCATCTCTCTCCACCTCCCAACCCCACCCCGGTCACCGACCCGATCCCCTGACCTTCTCCGTATGGAGCCAATAAAGCTGTGGTGGTGCAGGCCACAGCTGCGGCCCCAGTGGGTACTGCGCGTGGCGACTGGATCAAATGGGCAAGCACACCACTAAACGGACATGCATGCACAGAGAGTCAAAAATTTGGTGCAAATAATTTCTCCATTATTCTAATCTCAATCACTCCCTGAGCTCAGACTCGACAATGGAGAGTTTTCATAGAATTGTAAAATTACAGCACAGGAGGAGGCCATTCGGCTCTTGGTTTTGGAGCTCTCTCCTGTAACCCCAGTTCCCAACCCCCAAAGATCTTTTCAAATATATATTCTATTCCCGTCGAACAGAAGTTTTACTCGCTACCTCAATAGCTGTGTGTGGTGAAGGATCCCATGGACTAATTGTCCTCAGGTCAAGAGCGTTCCTCATCCCTTCCCCCCTTGTTTGTTTTAGTGAGAATCTTTGGTTTCCATTCCCAAGTTCCCCATTCACCGACCAGTGGAAATAATCTTTCACTATTTACCCACAGTCAAGGCCCCAGTTTCCACTTATACAAAAGCAAAATACTGCAGATGCTGGAATCTGAAATAAAAAACAGAAAATGCGGGAAATCGCAGCAGGTCAGGCAGCACCTGTGGAGAGAAACAGAGTTAACGTTTCGGGTCTGACCCTTCGTCATAACTGGAAAAGTTTGAGATGTAACAGATTCTGAAGGAAGTGCAGGAGCACTGAAAGGGGGAGGGGAGGAAAGCACAAAAGGGAAGGTCTGTGATAGGGTGGAAGGCAGGAGAGATTAGAGAGACAAAAGGGATGATGGGCAAAAATAAGGCACAACCCTTATCCACATAACTCTTTACTGGCCTCTCCTCTCACAGTGCCACTCCCACTCATCACCTTGTTGCTGCTGCTCCTGGATATGCAGAAAATGTTGGTCCTCACCCCCACCACATCTCCTCCTTTGCATGAACCTCAATTCCCGACCTCCCAGTCACCTTCTCTCCCCCAACCTCCCATATCCATCTCTCCCCAAGCCGATTCTCTCTCCTCCGAATCCCTGTTCCCCAGCCTCTATCTCCCCCTGAGTCCCTATTCCTCAGTCTCCCTCTCTTCCCCCATCCTCCATTCCCCACTCTTCATATCTCCCCCAGCCCCTGAGCCCCTATTCCCCAGTCTCAATCTTCCCTATTCCCTATCTTTCCCCCAAGCCCCCATTCCCCAGTCTCCATCTCTACCCGAGCCCCATTTCCCCATTCCCTATATTTCCCCCCATGCTCCCATTCCCCAGTCTCCATCTCTCTCCCGAGCCCCCATTTCCTGGTCCATCTGCTCACCGAGCCCCTATTTCCTAGTCTCAATCTACGCCCAAGCCTTCAATCCCCAGTCTACATCTTTCCCCTGGTTTCAGAGAAACTTGATTTTAAAGACCCCCCTGATTTCAGAGACTACTTTTCATTTCAGAAACCCCTCCGAATTTCAGAGACCCCTCTAATTTAAGAGCCCCCCTCCCGATTCCTGACTCTCCAGCCCCCTCCCGACTGCACTCCAGGAGGTATCAGCTCTCTGTGGCCTAAAGAAGCCGTGGTTGGGGGTGGGTGGCGGGGAGTGGGGGGGAGGGGGGGGACCCATGCCCAATTGTGGGAGTTCCCGGACATTCCTGGAAGGTTGGGAACCCTAGCTGTGGTTAAATGATAGCACTATCCCCTCCGAGTCAAGAAGACATGGGTTCAAGCACCACTACGGAGACTTGAGCACATCTTTCTGATGAAGCATTAAAATGAGGCTCTCTGGCTGAGCGTAAAAGATCTCATGGCACTTTTCAAAGAGCAGGGGGGTTCTCCCCTGTGTTCTAGCCAATAGTTATCCCTCAACCAAAATAGATCATGTGGTCATTTATCACATTGCTGTATGTGGGAGCTTGCTCTGTGCAAATTGGTTGCCGTGTTTTCTACATTACAACAGTGACTACACTTCAAAAAGTTTTGCATTAGCTGTAATGGGATTTGGGACATCCCGAGTCATAAAAGGCACTATATAAATGCAATTTCTTTCTTTCTTTAAATCCAGCAGGTATACCAGTTTGGGTGTACCTTAGGCACCTGCCAGAATAGGGAAGGATTACAAAATGCAGCTCTTGGCAACAGCTCAAGGAACCAACTGGCACGACTGGCTGAAAATGCAAGACTCAAGAGAAACCAATCCTTTTTATAAGTGGACCAATTTTGTTGTGGCTACATCAAGTCTTCTGGGAGGGTGGGGGAGGGACAGTTCTAGGCCAAGAGCCCAGGATGGACACTTCTGAAAGGCTTACTTCTACTGTTTTATTGACCCAGATGCCATTGCTGGCATTCAGGTCACTCAGCACAAAGGAGACAGGAGCAGCAGGAAGTTTGTTGGGTGGAACTACCTTGCCGACTCCACCTATTTTCTGACATCAATGGGGTAGACAAAACTATTGCTCGCACCACACCTCCATCAGGTATTTCCTAATTAACATACTGGAATGCAAAGTTTTTGGGTGTTACCCAGATTTTAATGTCCACAAGCTCATTCTCGCTGTTTTAACAGTAGCACGCCACACTAGGCCTCCAGGAAATGCGAGGCGTAGTTTATTTTTCTGTACGTCCCCAAAATTTGCATTCATTCCTGAACAATAGTGGTTATTCTCCAACTTCACTGCCATGGTGGGAGAGGCTTCATGTCCGTTGTACCCCAGAGGGTACGAAATCTTCACTGTGACTCCGGGAGGAGCTCCTCGACCATGGGGAGAAGACGATTGAGGAGGACTCTAACGACGACTTTCCCAGTGGTTAATAGGGTCTACAGGGCCATAGTAATACCTGCCCTCCTGTATGGTTCAGAGACGTGGACCATGCACAGTAGACACCTCAAGTCGCTGGAGAAATACCACCAGCGATGTCTCCGCAAGATCCTGCAAATCCCCTGGGAGGACAGAAGCACAAACATTAGTGTCCGCATCCAGGCCAATATCCCCAGCATTGAAGCACTGACCACACTTGATCAGCTCTGCTGGGCAGGCCACATAGTTCGCATGCCAGACACGAGACTCCCAAAGTAAGCGCTCTACTCGGAACTCGTCCACGGCAAACGAGCCAAAGGCAGGCAGAGGAAACATTACAAGGACACCCTCAAAGCCTCCCTGATAAAGTGCAACATCCCCACTGACACCTGGGAGTCCTTGGCCATAGACCGCCCTAAGTGGAGGAAGTGCATTTGGGAGGGCGCTGATCTCTTCGAGTATCGTCGCCGAGAGCATGCAGAAATCAAGCGCAGGCAGTGAAAGGAGCATGTGGCAAACCAGGCTCCCTGCCCACCCTTTCTCTCAACGACTATCTGTCCCACCTGTGACAGAGACTGTGGTTCTCGTATTGGACTGTATAGCCACCTAAGAACTCATGCTAAGAGTGGAAGCAAGTCTTCCTCGATCCCGAGGGACTGCCTATGATGATGATGATGAGGAGAGGCTTACCAACCGTAGTGTATGTTGGAAATTCATGTCATGATTCTGCAAACATTAGCTTGAAAGGTTAGAAAATTACCCCTTAATTAGCATTAATTAAGGAAAGCCAGCACAGATTTGTTAAAGGCAAATAGTGTTTAACTAACTTCATCGAGTTTTTAATGAGGTAACAGAGAGGGTTGATGAGGGCACTGTGGTTGATGTGGTGTATATGGATTTCCAAAAGGCATTTGATAAAGTGCCGCATAATAGGCTTGCCAGCAAAGTTGAAGCCCATGGAATACAAGGGACAGTGGCAGCATGGATACCAAATTGGCTCGGTGACAGGAAACAGAGAATAGTGGTGAACGGTTGTTTTTCAGACTGGAGGAAAGTATACAGTGGTGTTCCCCAGGGGTCGGACAGGATCACTGCTTTTCTTGATATATATTAATGACTTGGACTTGGGAGTACAGGGTACAATTTCAAAATTTGCAGATGACACAAAACCTGGTCAATGAGGAGGATAGTGATAGACTTCAAGAAGACATAGACAGGCTACTGAAATGGCCAGATACTTGGCAGATGAAATTTAACACAGAAAAGTGTGAAGTGATGCATTTTGGTAGGAAGAACGAGAAGGGGCAATATAAACTAAAGGGTACAATCCTAAAGGGGGTGCACGAACAGAGAGACAGGGTATATGTGCACAAATCGTTGAAGGTGGCAGGGAAGGTTGATTAAAAAGGCATATGGGATTCTGGGCTTCATAAATAGAGGTATAGAGTACAAAAGCAAGGACGTTATGATGAACCATTATAAAACACTGGTTCGGCCTCAACTGGAGTATTGTGCTCAATTCTGGGCACCGCATTTCAGGAAGGCCTTAGAGAGGGTGCAGAAAAGATTTCTGAGAATGATTCCAGGGATGAGTAATTCCAATTATGTGGATAGACTGGAGAAGTTGGGGTTGTTCTCCTTAGAGCAGAGCAGGTTGCAGAGAGCTGGCACGGGCTTGATGGGCCGGATGGCCTCTGTAATGTATTTGCTTCATGGGTTCTTTGCTTAAGAATTCATAGCAACACATTGCTATTAAGAACTAGTTGGTTTATTTACAAAGGTTTAACAATCACACTACACATTACCAGTTCATCAACTAAGCTCACAACTGCATGCCTCATCGTGGATGACCTAGACCCAACTGACTGGGGTTTTATTGAGTCTTGTGAACATCACGTGACTGGCTAAGCCATTCACAATGCAGCAGCTTTACAACTATTTTATTGTGCACTTTAACACTTTAATCAAGTGCCCTCTGGTTAAAGGGCGGGCACACTCCAAACACTTTCAAACAACTGCCCCCTTGTTTTTTTCCGAGGGCACTAAAAACACAAATTATAGAAGTGCCCCCTGGCTAAAAGGGGGACGGAGGGAGGGGGCACTAAAACCGACAAACATAGACAAATGAAGCTTTAAACATTAAGGGTCAAATTCAAATTTGGTTGCTGGTGGTGATGATGCACTCCAGTCCCTCCGGTGCCCACCTCTCGCGGAAGGCCGCGAGCGTACCGGTGGGCACCGCATGCTCCATCTCCAGGGATGACCTGGCTCAGATGTAACCACGGAAGAGAGGCAGGCAATTGGGCTGAACGACCCCCCTTGACCGCCCGCTGCCTGGACTGGCTGATGGCTCCCTTGGCCATACCCAGGAGCAGTCCCATGAGGGGCCCTTCTGACCTGCCCGCTCCCCTCCACACAGGGCGCCAAAGATTAGGAGTGTGGGACTGAAGTGCAACCAGAATTTGAGGAGTAGCCCCTTTAAATAATGGAATAGGGGCTGCAACCTCGCACATTTCATAAAAACATGGAACACGGACTCTTCCAGACCGCAGAAATTGCTTGCGGCCTGGGAGCCCGTGAACAGACTTAAAAATGTATTGCACGGGACTGCTCCATGCACCACCCTCCAGGCCAAGTCCCCAATAAATAGTGGGAGGACTCCCGCGTAGAGGTCACTCCAGCGGGGACTCCCGCCTCCTCTGGATGGCAAGATGGTACGCCATGGCGTGTCCGGACGGCAGATGAAGATGGCAATGTGGAGAGTGTGCAAGAGCAGCCCGTACAAGAATCCCCTCCAGCAGCAGCATTACAACTCTTTTGTTGAGAACAAAAATAAACATTAAATCAAGTGCCCCCTGATTAAAGGAAGAGGACACTCCAAACACTTTTCAAGTGCCCTTTTTTTTAGGTTTTTTTGTGTTTTTTGGGGGGCACTAAAACCACAAATTATACAAGTGCCCCTGGCTTAAAGGGAAGGGACACTGAAACCTGGCAATAAAACAAATTAAACTTTAAAACATATAAAATCAAATTAAAATTTGGTTGCCGGGGGTGACAATGCACTCCAGTCCCTCCGGTGCCCACCTCTCACGGAAGGCCGCGAGCGTACCGGTGGACACCGCGTGCTCCATCTCCAGGGACACCCTGGCGCGGATGTAGGCGCGGACGAGAGGCAGGCAGTCGGGCTGAACGACCCCCTCGACCGCCCGCTGCCCGGACCGGCTGATGGCACCCTTGGCCGTGCCCAGGAGCAGTCCTACGAGGAGGCTCTCGGACCTACCCGCTCCCCTCCGCACAGGGTGCCCAAAGATCAGGAGTGTGGGACTGAAGTGCAATCAGAATTTCAGGAGCAGCCCCTTTAAATAATAAAACAGGGGCTGCAACCTCGCACACTCCATAAAAACATGGAACACGGACTCTTCCAGACCACAGAAATTGCAGGCTGCCTGGGAGCCCGTGAACCGGCTTAAAAATTTGTTGCACGGGACTGCTCCATGTACCACCCTCCAGGCCAAGTCCCCGATAAATAGTGGGAGGACTCCCGCGTAGAGTGCACTCCATCGGGGACCCCCGCCTCCTCCGTCGGCAAGATGTGTCCGGACTGCAGACGAAGATGGCAACGTGGAAAGTGTGCAAGAGCAGCCCGTACAGGAATCCCCTCCAGCAACAGCATTACAACTCTTTTGGTTGGTTGGAAACAATAAATAAACAGTTAGATCAAGTGCCCCCTGATCTGGGGGACACTCCAAACATTTTTCCAGGCCCTTTTTTTTGTTTTTTGTTTTTTTTTGTATTTTCTGTAGTTTTTTGGGGGGTTTTTTTGGGCACGAAAACCATAATTTTCAAGTGCACCCTATAAGCAGCAGCATTACAACTCTTTTTAAGGAGACAAAATAAAGTTAGATCAAGTGCCCCCCGATCTGGGGGACACTCCAAACATTTCCCAAGGCCTTTTTTTGTTTTTTTTGGGGTTTTTTTGGTATTTTTGTAGTTTTTTTTGTGTTTATTTTTGGGCTCTAAAACTATAATTTTCAAATGCCCCTGAAAAGCAGCAGCATTACAAACCTGTGAGCATGCTGACAGGTGCATACATTACAGCCTCCTTCTGTACTATAACCATTCTATGATTCTATGATTTTCCAATCACCTGTCCTTGCTGATCTCCTCTGGCACGCTGTTCCCCATGCACCAAATCCCAAATCCTTGTCCTTGTTTACAATCCCATAATCTTGCCCATACTACCTCTGAAATCTCACGAGCCTCACATGCCAGCGCATACCACCATTCCTTTTGGTCGTCCGCCTCTGGCTTCTTTGTATCCCTGATATTCTTTGATTTCCCACTCCCCTGGCATTTCTTACTTATGGCAGAGCTTTAGTCATTTTGGTTCAACACTCCAGGACTTTCTCTCTCCACCTTTTTGCATTGCTCTGTATCTTCTCCTCCATTTCCTCCTCACCCTTTTTCACGTTCATCTCCTCTATGACGCCCACTTCCTAATTCCTCAATCCTCTCCCTAGCCAACTACTGACTGTTCAATTTCCCTTTCTTGCCCCAATGCTCAATAACTATTAACAGCTCCCATTGTACAGGCATTGTTTCCCTTCTCTTCAAAATTGTCATCATTACCTCCTGTTCATAAGGCCCACTCTCATCCCTTTGATCCTCTTCAACTACTGCTCCATTTTTAAACCCTTTTCTTTCTTAAGGTGCTTACTGCAACATCACCACCCAGCCCATGCAGCCTTTTCCACAATTCTGTTTGAATCCCTTCAGTATGACTTCTACAGTGCCACAGCACTGAGACCAACCTGATCAGAGTCACCAGTATCATTGATGACTCCGACCATAGTTTACTATCTCTCCTGAACTCTCAACAGTGTTTGCCACCGTCTATCTGTGGTCCACCCCCATGAGACTACCCTCACAACTCCACCTCTGCTCACCTCTCAACCTTTGAAAGTCAAGGAAGTACAAGCCACGTTTAGTCCTCACAATGTAACCCTTTGAGCCCTAGTATCATTCTGATGAATCTGCCCTGTAACCCCTACAAGGCCAATATATCTTTCCTGAGGTTCGGTGATCTAAAATCAGCGCAGTACTCCAGATGGGGTCTGATCAAGGCTCTGTTCAATTGAAGCATCCTCACTTTTATATTACAGCCTCCTTGAGATAAAGGCCAATAGTCCATCAGCTTTTTTGATTACTTTTTGTAACTGTGCACTAGCTTTTAATGATTGGTGTACCTGAAATCCTAAGTCCCTTTTATTATGCAAAACAAGCTTTATAAGTGCAATTTGTTTTTGTTGCATTGTGACATCTAGTCAATGCCAGTTTTGCCTCATTGCATAGTAGATAAAGGCATCACTGCAATAGAGCTCCCCCTAGTGGACTCCTGCTCCACCTAGTGGACTACTGATGTACTGCAACTACTGATGTAAATAATAAAAGGGCCACGTGGTAAAGTCACAGGATGACAGCTTGTGTGAAGGGACATCTTATGTAGTGTGCTTCTTAGTGATGTCGTAAGAATAATTACATTGGTGATGAGAATAGGATTCCTGGATTCGCTGGCTGAAATTTTTGCTGGTGGATGTTCCTGCCAACCAACAGAGAGATTTTGAGAGGTTCTTTGTTTTGGAAAGCAGTGACAAGATCGGTCCAAGTCAGCACGGATTTATGAAAGGGAAATCATGTTTGATGAATCTTCTGGAATTTTTTAAGGATGTAACTAGTAGAGTGGACAAGGGAGAACCAGTGGATGTGGTGTATTTTGACTTTCAAAAGGCTTTTGACAAGGTCCCGCACAAGAGATTGGTGTGCAAAATTAAAGCGCATGGTATTGGGGGTAATGTATTGACATGGATAGGGAACTGGTTGATAGACAGGAATCAGAGAGTTGGGATAAACAGGTCCTTTTCAGAATGGCAGGCAGTGACTAGTGGAGTGCCGCAGGGCTCAGTGCTGGGACCCCAGCTCTTTACAATATACATTAACGATTTGGATGAAGGAATTGAGTGTAATATCTCCAAGTTTGCAGATGTCACTCAACTGGGTGGCAGTGTGAGCTGTGAGGGGGATGCGAAGAGGCTGCAGGGTGACTTGGACAGGTTAGATGAGTGGGCAAAGGCATGGCAGATGCAGTATAATGTGGATAAATGTGAGGTTATCCATTTTGGGGACAAAAACACGAAGGCAGAATATTATCTGAATGGTGGCAGATTAAGAAGAGGAGAGGTGCAACGAGACCTGGGTGTCATGGTTCATCAGTCATTGAAGGTTGGCATGCAGGTACAGAAGGCGGTGAAGAAGGCAAATGGTATGATGGCCTTCATAGCTAAGTGATTTGAGTATAGGAGCAGGGAGGTCTTACTGCAGTTGTACAGGGCCTTAGTGAGGCCTCATCTGGAATATTGTGTTCAGTTTTAGTCTCCTAATCTGAGGAAGGACGTTCTTGCTATTGAGGGAGTGCAGCGAAGGTTCACCAGACTAATTCCAGGGATGGCTAGACTGTCATATGAGGAGAGACTGGATCAACTGGGCCTTTATTCACTGGAGTTTAGAAGGATGAGAGGGGATCTCATAGAAACGTATAAGATTCTGATGGGATGGGACAGGTTAGATGCGGGAAGAATGTTCCCGATGTTGGGGAAGTCCAGAACCAGGGGGCATAGACTTAGGAAGGGATAGGCTATTTAAGACGGAGATGAAGAGAAACTTCTTCACTCAGAGAGTTGTTAACCTGTGGAACTCCCTGCTGCAGAGAGTTGTTGATGCCAGTTCATTGGATATATTCAAGAGGGAGTTAGATATGGCCCTTCCAGCTAAAGGGATCACGGGGTATGGAGAGAAAGCAGGAAAGGGGTACTGAGGGAATGATCAGCCATGCTATTATTGAATGGCGGTGCAGGCTCGAAGGGCCGAATGGCCTTTTCCTGCACCTATTTTCCATGTTTCGATGTTCCTATGTTTTGTAAGAACAGTAAAAATCCAAGGTAAATTACAAGCACACTTGGCTGAACTGTCAACGTTGCCAGAGTCCAGATGGCCACGCCTATGGTAATAATAGGGTGCTTAGGTGAGTTCCATCATGACCGATAGATGTTTGGAGCATATGTGGAGCAGCTAGACATGTTTTTCACCGCAAATAGTATCGTCGAAGTTCCTGATGATGAAAACAGTAACCGGGTGGTTTTAGAAAGGAAACGGGCTAATTTCTTGAATGAAACAGACCCCGAGGTGTATGAAACCATGACAAATGTTCTTGTTCCCATCAAGCCAAAGGACACACCAGTGACGGAGATTACAGCACTACAGCCCTGAGCCCCTGGAAATTGCTGAAAGTTATCATTTTGGAACACAATATCAATTAATTGACGAGGGTATCAGTGAGTACATTGTAGCTTTAAAAAAGCTACCCATTCACTGTCATTTTGGAAACTTTCAGGACCAAGCATTGCGTGACCGCTTTATTTGTGGGTTGAAAAATGAAGCAATCAGTTGTTGATAACCCCAACTTGACTTTTGATTTAGCTTGTCACACATCCATGTCGACCAATAATCCCATGAATTTCGTAACAGTTCCAGTCATCAGACAACCGAGATGAATTGCCTGCAGGTTGAAATATAAAGGGCAGTTGGCCTCCAAGGCCTCAGTAACTGGTCAAGGTAATAGAGCATTGAAGTCATGCTATCGGTGCCTGGAACAACACATTGATCAAAGCTGTTCATATGTGAAGGCAGAGTGTTTCCACTGCAAGAAAACTGGGTATCTTGCAAAGAGTAAACCGATGTTCAATGCTAGAAGTAGAAAATGTCAGACACTACATAGCATTGAAAAGAAACAACAAGACAAGGAGGTTCTGGAGATACATGTCATCAGGAGCACGAGGGTATCCAACAAGACTCGCAATGTATCGTCATCCAAGTAAATGTTGCAGGAACCAAGATACCCATGGAAATTGACGCTAGTGCATCCATGAGTGTAGTACCGGAATCGCTGTATCTCAACAAGTTGCATGATTTTCCACTGGAGAAATCGAGGATAGAGCTGCGAGGCTACGCAGGAGAGCAAATCTCTGTGGTAGGACGTATCACCACACTGGTGAAATACAAGGATCAGTTTCAGAGCTTGCCTCTCTTAGTAGCTGCTGGAGACAAGCCTGCCTTTATAGGTAGAAATTGGTTGGGATCACTGAAGCTAGATTGAAATTAGATTTTTCATGTGGAAATGAAATTTGCATCAAAAGATGATGTCATCAAGCAGTATCCGAAGGTGTTCCACAAAACAGGCAGTCTTATCCAAGGCTTCAAGGTGAGTGTCAGAGTACAGAAGGATGCTAGACTAATTTACTGCAAACCACGTTCCATACCATACGCACTCAAGGAGAATGTTGAGCAAGAACTCAAAAGACTAGAAACTGAGGACAATGGCCCTGAAATTCCGGCCACCCCGGGTCTGTACGGAGTATGTATGGACCCGGGAAGGCATCACAAAAGCCGTTTTTCTAATCTGTCAAGTTTTAGCATGGCAGATCCAATGTATCTCAGCAGCAAGGACATTTGCATCGGCAAGATTGTGGTATTTGCCTATCTCTTGCTCAGCGAATGTCCTTAAAACTCTTGAGCCTGGTAAAAGCAGGCGCAGCGTAAGAGTTTTCAAACATAATAAAAACATATAAAATTAAAATTTAAAAACAATATTTTATTTTTAAAACCCTGCCACTAAGGTAGGTTTATATTAAAACCTAATTACATAACAACAAAAAAATCGGAAAAATATGTTTTTTTCTTAGAAATTTATTAACTTTAATTTCAATTAATTTTAATTATGAGGTGTATTTTTTATTATGGTATTTAGTGTGTTTTTTTCCCTTATTAATAGAAATGAGAACTCGTAGATATGAAGTTCTCATTGCTATTGATGAGAATACTGTGCCTGATTGATTGTACAGTCACACGTGACTGCATCGTCTGCATTGGAAGCTGGAGGATGGGAGCGCGCTCCATAGCGCGGGAAGAGAAGGCTTCCCTACCGGAATCCCAGGTGCCTCTGGGACCACCAGGTCATTTCGTAAACGTTCTCCGGTTGGAGGTGTTCAGCCGAAAAAAGCCTCCGACCAGAATTTCAGGGCCATTATCTCTAAGGTAGATCTAAGTAATCAGGCTACACCCATTGATTTTGTACCTAAGTCAGATGGTAATGCTGATGCTATGTCAAGGTTGCTATCCCCATCACAAGTTATACCCAAGAGGGAAGAAGCGTTCTATTTTTCATACATTGGTAAACTGCCAGTCACAGCTGAAGAGATTGGTAGAACAACCAAACGTGACCCAGTTATGTCAAGGGTATATGATTACATAGCAAATAGCTGGCCAAACCAGGTGTCAGAAGAAGATATTCATCCATACTTTGTTCATAGGAATGAATTGTCAGTGGATAAAGATTGTATCATGTGGGGTGCAAGAGTGGTTATTCCAAATAAGTTCAGTTCCAAATTATTAAGAGATCTTCATGACCAGCACCTGGGAATGTGCTTGACTAAGAGTTTTACACGCAGTTACTTATGGTGGCCAGGTTAAGATAAAGATATAGAGTACATCGTTAGTCAGTGTACAACCTGTCAATCAGTAAGCAAGAAACCACCATCAGTACCATTACAGCCATGGAAATGACCTCCCAGGGTGTGGCAAAGGTTACATATAGATTTTGCTGAGCTAGAAGAACAACAGTTGTTCATTGTGATTAATAGACATTCAAAGTGGGTAGAGATGTTTCCGATGCGGAAAATAACAACAAGCAAAACACTAAACAAATTGCGAAGATTGTTTTCTTCATATGGCTTCCCAGAAGAAATTGTGTCTGATAATGGGCCGCAATTGGGTTCAGAAGAATTTACACAGTTCATGAGCAGAAATGGTGTGAAACATACCAAATATCCACCATAACACCCTGCTTCTAATGGTGCAGCAGAGCGCAGAGTACAAATTGTAAAACGTGCCCCCATAAAGCAAATGTTGGATCCTAATCCAAGGAACTGGCAGTTGTCGTTGGATTACAAACATAGATTTTCTAATTACTTATCGAAATACTCCTCATACAACTACTTGTAGAACACCAGCAGAGTTGTTTCTCAAATGATATCTGTGAACTATGTTCTCGTTGTTAAAGCTGGACTTGGCACAATCAGAAGAGCAAATCCCTGTGGTAGGACATATCACCGTACTGGTGAAATACAAGGATCAGTTTCAGAGCTTGCCTCTCTTAATAGTTGCAGGAGACAAGCCAGCCTTGATAGGCAGAAATTGGTTGGGATCACTGAAGCTGGATTGGAATGAGATTTTTCATGTGGAAACGAAATTTGCATATAAAGATGATGTCATCAAGCAGTATCCGAAGGTTTTCCACAAAATAGGTAGTCTGAGCCAAGGCTTCAAGGTGAGTGTCAGAGTACAGAAAGATGCTAGACCAGTTTACTGCAAGCCACGTCCCGTACCATACGCACTCAAGGAGAAAGTTGAGCAAGAACTCAAAAGACTAGGAACTGAGGACATTAGCTCTCAGGTAGATTGATAACTTTTATTTATGTAGCACCTTTAACGAGGTAAAATGTTTCGTGGTGCTTCACAACAATTTTACAACACATTAGATATTGACCATTAAGGGAAAGAGAGAAAAAGCGGGAGAAGGAAGTGTAAAAAGAGGTTAAAGGTTCGGGTCTGAATTAAGACAGAAAGAGAATCATGATAGAGATAGAGTAAGAGAGAGAAGTGTGAAATTGAATCAGAAGGTTAGAGTGAAGAACCATCACCATAAATGTTTAAAGGAAGAGTAGTGAAGATATGTGGCCTTCCCACATATTTGGTGAAGATGTTAGATCATAGAAAGGTTAGATTTGTTCACATTGATCATATTTTACCCACAGATATGGAAGGAGTTGAAAGTTAGAATGATTCGATTATTTCTGACGAGTCAGATCGTCTTTTTATAAGTACAGTATCAGTCACAAATCCTACATCAGATATTCTAGAAACAAGTCTAAGAGAATGTCAGAATTTAAGTCTGAGTCCGAGTCAGGCAGACAAACAGTCTGAAGTTGTAGATAGCCAAGTGTAGATCAAGGGTTGCCCTTGGAGAAAAGCTGTCCGCAGACTGAGTCTAAGTTTGACATCAAGTTGGAAAGTTCTGTTCGAGAGCGAAGGTATCCTCTTCAAAACAAAAAAAAAGTGGTTAATTTTGATTTGTAAATATGGAAAAATATGTCCCTATCTTTTGTTGTGTATACCATGCAAGTTATGTATGATGATGATTTTGTTATGATTACTTCTTCATTAAGGAGGGAGAAGTGTAATAGAGCTCCCCCTAGTGGACTACTGATCCACCTGGTGGACTACTGATATACTGCAACTACCGATATAAATAATAAAAGGGTCAGGTGGCTAAGTCACATGAGAATAGTGTCTGTGTAAGAGCCATCTTGTGTAGTATGTTCCGTAGTGATGTCGTAAGAATATATTACAATCAACATTTAAAAAAATAATTTTCAGACGCAGATATTGGTGGAAAGGCTAGCATTTATTGCCCACCTCTAGTTGCCCTCAAAAAGTAGTGTAAAATTGTTGCAGGTTCAATACAACTGCATGACTTGCTGGGTCAGTGTTAAGAATCAACCACATTAATGTGAGACTGGAGTCATAAAGGCCAGACCGGGTAAGGATGACAGGTTTCATTTACTGAAGGACATTTACTGAAAACCAGCTGGATTTTTACAACAATTCATTTTCACTTTTGCTGGAAAGGTACAAAGCTATAAGGACCAGACAATGTGGCTTAATGCTGAATTAGCTGATTTCAGCCAGGGATACCATTTGGACAACTAAAATTGGCCAGGATTTGAGCGGAAAAAAATCAGCCTTCTCTTGATCATTAGCACATGTTTGAGAGCAGAAGTGGGCTTGGCTGTGATTCTCTCTGCAGTTGACTAGCAGACAAATGCTCACCATCAAGGCTCACACTGGCCATTTGGATGAGGTGCTGAGGGTAACTGGTACCATTGGGTCAGTATCCCAACAACAGGTCCGTGAACGCCCCCCCAACCTGCGAGGGAACACTACTGTGGGAGGTCGGGGATAAAAGGCAGAGCCAGCCACTGCAGGGAGCGGTCCAGGAGTGCAACGGATTCTAGGAGGACGACTGGATTGACAACATCGGAGTTCAGGCAACCCATTGGAGAGGAACGAGACCAGCTGCGGGGTCATGACCCAGGTGACGGAGGAGCAGCGAGGCCCAGAGATCGAGACCAGCGGAGAGCGGCGATCGAGTTGAGTAGGGAGCAGAGATCGAGTCGAGCAGGGAGCGGCGATCGAGCCCATTGGGGTGCGGCAATCGGAGGCAGTGAACAGTGGAGGATCGATGGGGTCGTGGCCCAGGATAGGCGCTGTCAGAGTAGAGGAGCGAAGGGGTCGTGACCCTGAGTGGCGGTGTCAGAGTAGAGGAGCGAAAGGGCGTGGCCCAGGAGCGACGCAGCATACAACAACAGCGGGATCGGGGCCCAGGGATGGTGCAGCAGAGCTTGGTCTCCAGTCGTCTTGGTTAACCCTTGCCACTGGATCAAGGCCTTGCTCTGTCAAGCCCATGTGGTAGCTGGTGTGCAACGGCCACTCCATGTTAAAAGAATTAACGCACATGGATGTAGCTCATTGAAACACCTGTGAACTCATCTTTTCAGATGGGGAAGCGGGTCAGCCTCGACCTGAGGGAGTGCCTAATAATATACTATCCCAACACAGAAAATCAGAGAGGGGAAAAATAGTGCAAATCTTTTATGTCACCTGAACCATTGGAAAAATAGACAGGGCTTTGGTTTAACTTATCATCTGAAGTCAAGAGACACTGAGGCTAACACCATCTCCAGCAGGGATCAGACAATGCAGCATCGATCAGATACCAATTCTGGGAGCTTCCTGATATTTATGATTGAGGACAACATCATTAATTTCCACTGAACATTTGGGGCAAAGTCAGCAAAATTGTTAATGCAATGAAGCCATCACTTTGCAGAATATACCTAAATATCACTTCCCAGAATGTTTATAAATTTAAGAATTAGGAAGGGTTTTAAATGTGCAACACTGAATGAATGAGCTGGTCAATTCAGTAAGAAGCCAAGCATTATAGATCAGGAAGGTACTAGGTTTGATCCATTATCTGCAGTGAGTTAGTTAATCTCAGCAGAGGTGTTTGAAAAAAGAAAGCCTTGTATTTATATAGTACCTTTAATGAGCTCAGGACATCCTAAAGTGGTTTACAGCCAATTAAGTACTTTTGAAGTGTAGTTACTTTTGTAATGTAGGAAACACGGCAACCAATTTTTGCACAGCAAGGTCCCACAAATAGTAAGATGACAATGACCATATAATCTGATTTAGTTCAGTTTGTTAAGGGCTAGTTATTGGCCAGATAAATATTGGTAGTAGTGAATCTATAACTTGGTCTTCCTGCCTACACCAAGTCATCTACATAAGAACATAAGAAATAGGAGTCCATTATTAAGGAAGTAGCAGGATATTTGGAAAAGCATGATTCAAGCAAGGAGAGTCAGCATGGTTTTATGAAAGGGAAATCATGTTTGACAAATTTGCTGGAGTTCTTTGAGGATGTAACGCGTAGGGTGGGAACCAGTAGATGTGGTGTATTTGGATTTCCAGAAAGCATTTGATAAGGTGCCACATATGAGGTCACTACACACGATAAAAGCTCAAGGGGTTGGGGGTAATATATTAGCATGGATAGAGGATTGGTTAACTAACAGAAAACAGAGAGTTGGGATAAATGGGTCATTTTCCAGTAGGCAAACAATAACTAGTGGGGTGCCGCAGGGATCGGTGCTGGGTCCTCAATTTACAATCTATATTAATGACTTGGATGAAGGGACCAAGTGTAATGTAGCCAGGTTTGCTGATGATACAAAGATGGGTGGGCAAGAAAATTGTGAGGAGGACACAAAAAATCTGCAAAGGGATATAGACAGGCTAAGTGAGTGGGCAAAAATTTGGCAGATGGAATATAATGTGGGAAAAGGTGAGGTTATCCACTTTGGCAGAAATAATAGAAAAGCAAATTATAATTTAAATGGAGAAAAATTGCAAAATGCTGCAGTACAGAGAGACCTGGGGGTTCTTGTGCATGAAACACAAAAAGTTAGTATGAACAAAGCTCTTCCCTTTCCTCACCTCCACTCACCGGTTTCAGTGTCGACTTGATGTCTACCAGCCTTTAAAGTGTTCTGAGACATGTTTCTGTACATAGTGAGCCATGTGTTGGAGTAGGGAATATGGACAGTGGTCCTACTCCTCATCATTATCCAGCGAGCCTGACCTTATAAAGAGTTACACCTGGAGGGCACTAAACAAGACGATGCCTGACAAAAAGAAACCAGTTGCCAAAAAAGGCGCCAAGAAAGTAATTAAGAAAACATCACCGAAGAGCGGCAAGAAGTGCAGAAAGTCGAGGAAGGAGAGTTACTCCATCTACATCTACAAAGTAATAAAGCAGGTTCACCCCAGCACTGGCACCTCCTCCAAGGCCATGGGGATCATGAACTCATTTGTGAACGATATTTTTGAGCGCATTGCGGGTGAGGCTTCCCGTCTAGGCCATTACAACAAGCGCCGCACCATCAGCTCCTGGGAGATCCAGACCGCCGTGCGTCTGCTGTTGCCCGGGGAGCTGGCCAAGCACGCCGTGTCAGTAGAGACAAAGGCAGTGACCAAGTACACCAGCTCCAAGTAAAACTGCACGCTGTCCTGAGAGAATAACCCCAGCATCCCTGAAGCCATACATCAACAAAGAGTCAAAGGCTTCAACAACAACAACAACCTGCATTTATATAGAACCTTTGATGTAGTGAAATGTCCGAAGGCACTGCACAGGAGCGTTATCACACAAAAATTGACACTGAGCCAAAGAAGGAAACATTAGGACAGGTAATTTAGTCAAAGAGATGGGTTTTCAGGAGGAGAAAGAAGTGGAGAGGAGAATCTTTAGGAAGGGAATTCCAAAGTTTAAGAGCTTAAGGCCGAGGTGGCTGAAGGCACAGCCACTAATGGTGGGGTGAAGGAAGTGGGGAAAGAAGTTAGAGTTGGAGGAATGCAGAATTCTCGTCGGGTTTATGGCTGGAGGCGGTTAGATATAGGGAGGGGCTTAAACATGGAGGGATTTAAAAACAAGGATGAGAAGTTTAAATTTCAAAATTTAAAGACTTCAGGAGAAATAGGAAAACGAGAAAATTGGCAGAAAAAAGATCAGCAGAAAAAAATAGTGTCTGGTTGCAGTGAGTTCTGCACGTATCTGCCTGCACTGATAGAACTGTTTGTTGATGTGTGTCCTGTTATTGCTCAGTTTGCTCCTTGACCTGACCTTGAATTATAAATAAAATCATTAAAGTAAACTGCACAAGTCTGGTTCTTAAACTCTGTTCAAATTGTGAACCCCAGTTGAAAGCTGAATCTTAATTTTTTCCATTTTACTCTTGTGAAGTTAACCCAAGGGTGGAATGTATCCTTTCATTGTCAGTTCTTCCCTTTGTCCGTGTAGGAAAGCATTTTACTGCTACTGCGCTGCAGTACCATCCAAGCCATGTGGCCTCCTATATATTGTTCAAGTACCCATTCTTCATGCATGATCTTGGACAGTGAGTGTTGGAGTGTTGGCAGGCTATTCGACTGGGGGAGGTCACACCCATGCTTACACAAACAAATTTATCCCTTTCCACTACAAGAGCAGGCACCTTGGCTGATACTTGCCTTACTCTAGCTCACCGCCTTTACTGATGCCTCCACTGAGATTACTTGAGTCATGGAACATTTTTCCTATTCTTTCGAGCTCACTCCCACACGGGAGAAAGTGCTGCAATTGGCCTCAACATACTTTGGTTGGGGTTAGGGATTTCTGCTTGTGTTTGCTTTCCATTGACCCCTGCTGGAAGTGAATATGTGCAGGCATTAGGTGAAGGGCAGATTGGCCTTGCTGCACTTGCAGTGGAATAACCTGCCATTACACACTGACCACTTGGACGAATATTGGAAGGCCTCAGTGGAACCATCCCCAAACAAGGAGTCACAAGACCCTCAGGAAGTGGGCAGGGGGAGAAATTGACAGAGAAAATTTGCAACGGTAAGTGTATTTGCAGATGATTCCGAAAGAATAATGATTTTTTTTCCTGAGATCTGCTGAATGTTTCTTCATATTTTTTGACAGACACTTGCCATAGAGTAAGGAACAACACAGAAAATCTTACGATTGCTCAGCACCACCCAGCAGGATACTGGGCCATAAAGAACAGGAGATCCCAAGTTTTTGTCAATTAGTTGACTCAGCCAGTGTGGCAGTAAGGGTGATATGTTGGACCTGGACTAAGGAGGAAGTTGGTGGGGGGGGGGCGGGGACGAGGAAATCAGCCAGGGTTCCTGCTCCTGCTTGCAATCCAAGAACAGGATCTGCCTTGGCTTTGTTGCATTCAACAATTAAACTGTCTACCAAGTGTTCAGGTTCACCACTTGAGTACGTGAGAGTGGCTGACAGCACCAACAACATCTTGCATTTATATAGCGCCTTCATGGAAGTGTTATCTGACAAAATTTGACACCGAGCCACATAAGGAGATATTATGTGAGGAAAGAGGTAGATTTTAAGCCTTAATGGAGGTGAGAGAGGTGGTGAGGAGGAGAGATTTAGTGAGAGAATTTCAGAGCTTAGGGCCTCGGCATCTAAAGGCACGGCTGCCAATGGTGGGGCAAAGGAAATCGGGGATGGGTAAGATGCCATCATTCGAGTTAAAATTGTCAGTTGTAAATTCATTTATTTGAGTGTGTGGGCCAACCTACCATATCTGTGCCAGGTTGCACAATTCAGCTAATAATTTTTCATGTTTTCACTGTTATTTATTATAGATCTTCTGCATTTCAGACTGTTTGCACCAACTTTCTCTGCTCCTCTTCTGAGGACATTACCTCATGCTAGACTATAGCTCCACTGATGTTGACAAGCCTTGGCAGCAGTGGAAACTTAGTTTTCCAGTTAAAGAGATGTTGAAAATGGGTTTAAAAACAAACAGACACAGGAAAGGCCAGTTAGGAAACACTGGTTTCCTAAATGTAAATGACAGAAGGCTGTGACAGACTCACTCAGCTACCTCAGTTGACCATATTCATTCCTGTAAAATGGACCGATATAGGACCCTGTGGAATCTAATCAAGGGGTTCAGATGGATAGAACGATGGATCCCTGGGAATGAGTTACAGGATAGGATCTAATTGTGGGGTTTATATATGGAATAATGGATACCTGAGTCTGAAACTTAACTAGTCTGTAATTATGGTCTGAAGCTGGAGATTAGATTGCAGCCTCACACCACTTTAACATTTGTATTTTCATTGCTATATCCTGTTCGAATTTTATGATGATTTTATTTTGATTTTCACTTGTCATTTATTGTAGGTACAGATGTCAACACTCAATGCATTTATATGTTGTGCAAAGAAGTTTGTATGGGATAGTTAGTGATTGTCAATCATTACTGCAGCCTTAACAAAATAAATAAATAGCTCCCCCAATGGCTCAGTGAGTTCATTAAATGAGCTGTACAGGCTAGAATAGTTCATGGTCCGATCCTCAGGATGTGCTGAGTTAGCTGATCTCACCCAAGGTGGCCTTAGAACTGCTACAGTTTTCTTTAGTGCCCCTAAGTTAGGTAGGATAAAAATCATTTGGGTTCCTGCTTCTGATCACTTTCTGGTGACTCCTGCTGGAAGTATGCATGTGTTGATGCTGGGTGGTCAGGATCAGTTTTGATTGTGAAGCTCCCACAGTCAAATAGTCTGCCAACTTTCAGTGTTCACACTAGAAAACAAACCACATGGATAAGGTTAAGGAGGGTAACTGGCATCTGTGAAACTGTCCTGAGCAAGGAGTAAGTAGCTGCAAGAAAGGAGAACAGAAAATTGGCAACAAAAGTAAATAGTATATAATATAAAATAAGAGTCCAGGCTCAGAATCAGCTGTTGCTCTGTAAAGTCTATTTATTTGTTTTAATCTTTATAGCAGCCATCTTTGTGAAGCTGGAGCAGCTCAGGCAAAAAAATACAATTAAACTATGAACTGGAAGACAAAGTCGGACCCATATTGTATATTAGAAGATCTTCCAGTAGAATTGGTTCTGCTGGTGTCTCTATACACTCAAGCTGGATCTGAAACATCTGCGGTAACACTTGAATAGCTGCAATTGCAAGACATGTGCATGCACGGTTGCTTAAAAGTTGTGAACGCAACTTCCTAGCCGCTGCACATGCACATGTCTGACTACCGTTCTGGATGTGGACCTTCCTCGATGTCACCAGAACAAAATGCCATCTCTGTCATTCAATGCCAGTGGGCCATTTAGTTTTTATCATGGCTCTTTGACTTAAGAGTCAGGGGTGAAAGTACCTCACAGACTGTGCCCCATAGTGACATGCCCAGCGTCATGTTTAAATTACAACTCGAAACCGAAGGCTTTCTGTAAATGTGGTATCAGTTAATTCCAATTACATGGTATTAACACCAAGAAAAGATCCAGGCATAGATACAGGGTTGATTGAAGTTTAACCACACATGTTAAGTTATTTCTTCACAATTAGGCAGAGATTCTTTGAAGCTACTAAAAGAAATTTAACAGAAAAATAGCTATAATCAAAAAGATGTTAAAGGGAGAGGGCTGGATCTTCATCAAACTACCCGCTTCTTTTGAAGCAATAAATAGAGTAAAATAGGAGGGTAATACCAGTTATATATGTGTTAAGTATGGAAAAACTCCACAAGACTGTGAGCTAAAACTGATGTGACCTTAGTCTCTTTAATGCAACTCCAGAGTGCCTAAGCAGCATGGCAGACAACCTTTTATACTCCCTTGCACGAGGTGTGCAGGTGACCCTTGGTGTCAAGTCTTACACAGTTACAATGTTTACATACATAACATCACTCCCCCCAAAGTCTTTGATACGAATTATTTACAAGTTGAGATGATCCGGGGCCCTACATTCCCTGGTTGATCGTCTGAGTTCAAACTCTGGCATGTGTGAGTTGGTCGGACCATTGCCGCCCTGCGGCACGGCTGGTCTGACAGGACTGTTGGGAATGGTGGGCTCATCCTCTTGATTGACAGTGAGGTCGATTGCTGGTTAGTTGTGTGTTAGTGGATCGATGATGGTGATGTCGTCTTCAGGTTGTTCCTGGTTGTCGGTGAACTGCAGTTTGGTCTGATCCAAATGCTTTCTGCAAGCTTGTCCATTCAATTGTTTGACTATAAACACTCTATTCCCTTCCTTGGCCAAGACAGTGCAAGCGACCTACTTAGGACCATGACCGTAATTAAGGACAAACACAGGGTCATTAACATCAATGTCATGTGATTACAGCCGCGCTGTTAGATCTCTTAATTTTCAATGAGATGCGAACTCCGGTGATAGTTTAACATAACTTTATTCTGGCAGCTGCAACAAACTGCTAGCTTTATGCCAGATCTTTGTCCTTCTGAAACACATGGCAAAAAATGGCTGTACTGATCTTGGATCAATTTACAATCGTGACCTCGCCCCCTTTGACCTTATTGGCTCAATTGATATGTTGTTAGCCCATAATTGGCTCGCTGCCAAAAGTCCAGAAATGTCAAGCGTGAGTTATAGCTCAATGCAATGTGTTAACTCTCACGCAGGCAAGGGTCTGTGTTTTCTCAACTTTGCAGCCTGTTTGAATTCTCTATCAATACCCCCTTTGATTCTTTCACAAACTGAACCATGAAACATCCGGTATCACTGGTTAAACATTCTACAAAATAATTTCATACATGTGAACAGAGTTTCCTTCTAAAATTTGTTGATGTGTTTCACCACATGTCCGGACAAGTAGCTTCCACACAAATTTACATCAACCCAAATTCCATCGTGGCCACAATGGAAGTCTGGTTTTAGTAGCTTAATTAACCTCATTCCAATTTAATCCAAATCAATATCTTAATTCAACCAGTAAACAACCTTCCCTTAAGCATAACATACCCCTGTGCCATGTACAGACGGTCTGCTGGGACCTGCGAGGTGTCTCACCTGCGGGACAGCAGCTACAGCCGCCTAGTTGCAACAACATTTAATCAACATAAACAAACAATATAAAAGTAAAATAATTACAACGAATAGAATTAAACCTTCCACCAATGAAGTTCCTATTAAACCTAGCCATTCAGTGGATCCGCTCCACAAGGTGAATGAAGGGGGTTGCTTAAGTTTTTCTACCTCCTTTTGAAAATGCTCCGCTAAGTGGGTAATTTCTTCGGAGCTATCTGGGATATATGTGCAACACTCAGTTCCGAGTAGGGTGCAAGTACCTCCCTTTTCAGCCAGGATGTAATCAAGGGCCAGTCTATTCTGTAGGGCTACTGTGCGGATTGCTACCATTTCTGCATTGATTTTAACTAGGGCCTCTGAGATATCATTGGCTACCCGTTCCACAACGGATGCCATGTTAATGGATTCCCTTGCCAGTTTGGCGGTCCCATACCCAGGGATCAGGATGGCAAAGAACCTCTCTGTTTCTATGATAGCTCTCTTAGGACGGTGTAGATGTTCTGACAGTGATTTTATATGATACATATATGGCACAATGTAGGCTAAATAACAGGATCCCGTCCAATTCTGGGGCAGCCAAGGGGAGGCCTTGTGGCCACACACCCAATAGGTGCCATTATAGGCAATGAACATTAGCTGTTTCTTTGTCAGCAACACTCCAGGGCCTGTCCAGGCTTTTCCATCTGTTTTATTCAGGATCCCCGTTACGTTAAGAATTCCCACCGGCCCAGTTTGGACGGTTCCGTGGCTTGATTATATTATAATTCCGGGAGCAGTTACTATACCACATATTTTGGCCTCCTTTGATGTTTCTAATCAGACAGACCGATTCCCCCTGTCTTCCTACCCCCGTTGTATTAGTAATAACAAAAAATGGGGGTGGTTAAGAGGGTAGTCAGATTGTAACCTGTCGACTTCCATTTACGCCCAGTCTTCCGTATCCTGAAACGCATTGCCTGTTTTGTTTTGATTAATTATCCACTCAGCCATTTCAGAGATAGTCAATGGAATTGGCCTCAAGGGAATCCCTCCCTTTGAGTGAATAGGAATATGCGCACACACCCAACAACTAGAAATGTTACTTTGTTTGGCATAAATGTATGACATATATAAAAAAGTATTTACATGTAATTCCTAAGGTACTCTACTATTCCCATGGGTGCAGAGGATCGGCTAATAAGAAGTAGGCCTATGCCTAGAATACCTACTGTCAGTAGTACAGTAAATTTATACATTTTGGTAAAAAGTAATTGTCCTTATCAAATTTCAGCTTTAGTTACGGGTGCTCGTTTAACGTGTGAGGCGTGGATCCAGGCTTTCTTTTCTTGGACTTTGACAGCTGCCTGGGTGGTCAATAACACTTGATAAGGTCCCTCCCACTTGGCACCCAAAGGTTCTTTATGCAACTTTTTCACATAGACCTAGACTCCCGGGATGATGTCGTGTCCTCCTTCGGGTGGATTACCCCAAGCTGCCGATACCTGTCGGGAAACAGAACTAAAAGCATTTGTTAGGTTCTGACAGTGTGATAACAGAGTGTCAGTCATTAAGTGAACATCAGCTTTCCGTAAAGCAATAGTTCCTGGCAGCGACATGGGTCTTCCCGTTATAATTTCAAATGGGCTTAGACCTGTAGTTCTGTTCGGGGTTGCACCGAATGCTACATAGCATTATTGGTAGTGCCTGGGGCCATGGTGTTCCTTCTTGGTGATATTTGGAAAGCCGTTGTTTCAGAGTTCGATTCATTCGCTCTAATTGTCCTGATGATGGTGGATGATAAGGACAGTGTAAATCCCATGTAATGTTCAGTAACCTACTTCTTGGCAGACAGCACCTGTGAAGTGTGTTCCCTGATCTGAGTCAATGCTCTCCATCGGGGAATGTAATCCTTGCACAAAACCTTTGCAGTGTGATTGACTGTGGCTCTTTGAATTGGGACAGCTTCTACCCATCTACAGAATCTGTCGACCATGACAAGAATGTTAGTGTATCCTTCACATGGAGGGAGAGATATATAATCAACCTGCAGATGCTGGAATGGTCTGACAGGGGCAGGGGGCCTCAGCTGGGGCATTACCGTGATGGGTCCAGAATTATTTTTCTGGCAGACCACACAGCGGTCTGCTACCAGCTGGGCATGTTTTTTAAATCCCCGACCCCACCAGCTTTTCTGGAAACGTGTTGTCATCTGTTGTGAGGCCAAGTGTCCCCATGAGTGGATCTGTTGGGCTAAAAAAGGCATAAGCGCTTGTGGCGCGACTGGCTTGTCAGTAACTCTTTGTCTCCAGACACCATCTTCGCATAACTTAATTCCTGCCCCAATCCATGTCCATTTTTCCTCTCGGGAGCACTCGCCTTGCATTGTTTGAAGGTCTCGTGTCAGAGTCCTGAGTGCTTTCAATCTGCACATCTGTGTTGGTTCTTCTGGGGGAACGCCCTGTGAGGCAGCATCTTTAGCTGCCTGGTCGGCTAGGGCATTTCCCTGAGCTTCTGTGGTATTTTCCTTGGTATGGGCCTTACACTTCAGGATGGACACTTCCTGAGGTAATTGTATGGCCTCTAGTAAGTCTCGGACTTCTTTTCCATTTCGGATAGGTGTACCAGCAGCAGTGAGGAATCCTCTTTTCCGCCATAACAGACCAAAGCCGTGAGCGACTCCAAAAGCATAACGTGAATTTGTGTAGACATTAGCTGTATGTCCTTCTGCTATTTGACATGCTTCTGACAGGGCCCATAACTCGGCCTGTTGTGCTGACGTTCCTGAGGGTAAACATCCTTTTGCCACTACCTCATATAAGGTTGTAACTGCTTTTCTGCTACCATTGTCCACAAAGGAGGAACCATCTGTAAACAGGATGAGGTCTGGGTTGTGCAGAGGCTCCTCTGCTGCTAAGGCTGCTTCTTCTGTTTCTTTTAAAATCTCCACGCAGTCATGCTCTTCACATTCTCCCCCCTCTTGCTCCCTCGATTCTGACATCGGGAGCATAGTTGCGAGATTAACAGGGCTGGCCCGGACGATATGGAGATTCGGAGCTTCCAAAACTGCTGTCCAGCGGGTCCATCTAGCTGCCATCACCTGAGACATTCTATTCATAGACAGCAAAGCGTGTACGGTGTGGGGACACTTGACCTTCAGCTTTTGTCAAGGACTAGACCCGCAGTGATCATTACCGCTCGACATGTAGCTTCCATGGCCCTTCAGCAACTTCCCCATCCGAGGGCTACCGCATCCAGTTTTGCCGAATAATAGCCAATAGGCCTTTGCCAATCCCCATGTTCTTGTGTCAGTATAGCTGTCAGGTGTCCTTCTTTCTCATGGACAAACAGGGTAAATGGCTAACCACTGTCAGGGATTCCCAGAGCCGGTGCCGAACACAAGGCCTTTTTCAAACTCAGCAAGGCCTCTTGCTGTTCTTTAGTGAGGGTGATGGCTTCTTTAGAGGCACGTTTCCCCTTTAAGATATCATTCAATGGCTGAGCAAGCTGTGTGAAGGAGTCATTCCAATTTCTATTAAAGTTACACAATCCCAAAAAAGCCCTTAGTTCCTGAATAGTGGTGGTTTTTTTAGCAGCCTGAATGGCTGCAGTTCTATCCTGGGTAAGTTCTCTCTTTCCTTGTGAAATCTTTTGTCCCAGGTATACAACCTCTTCTTGGGATATTTGTGCTTTGTCGATGCTGGCTTTATGTCCTTTCAGCCAAAAGTGGTTCAGCAAAGCTCGTAAATCTTGTTCATGCTGTTCTTCCGTGTTTGAAGCGAGCAGGATATCGTCTTCATATTGGATGACTGTGGATGACAGGGGAGGTAATTCTCGCAAATGGCTTTGTAAAGCCATGTGGAATACCGCAGGGCTGTTGTGGAAATCCTGCGGTAACCGGGTCCAAGTATACTGTTGTCCTTGGACAGTGAAAGCAAACCACTGTCGAACCTCCGGTGCCAGAGGCACCGACCAAAATCCGTTGGCCATATCTATAACCGAGAAATATTTATGTTCCGGTTTGAGGGCATTAAAAATGGTGGAGGGATGATAGATATTCAAACAGGCTCATTTAGACAGACTGTGAAAATTCACAAACCCCCAAGTCAAGGCTGCTACATGCAGTTCGGCATGTTGCATTAACTCATCAATCAACTTGACATTTTCGGACCTTGGGTAGTGAGCCAATAAGGTCAAAGAAGGCGAGTTCTTTTCTGTAAATTGATCCAGGTATAAAATACAGCCATTTTGACCGTGTATCTCAGTAAGAACAAAGACCTGGCTTGAAGCCAAGAAGTTTTTTGCTCTCTGCCAAGATTAAAAAGTTAAAACTACCATCGGAGTTAGTATTTCATTGGAAATTAAGAGATCTAACAATTTTGGCGCTGCGAACAGGATCGCTGAGGAAAGAAACTGAATTTTGGATATCAGACCTACATATTAAGGTAAGGACTCCTCTTTTTAAAAAAAAAGTCCTCGGTCAAAAGTCTCAAATCGCCTCTCCTTCTACGCGATTCCGAAAGCCTCCGGTTTGCGAACCCTCCGGTTGGTAGTCGGCTCGAGTTCCCATAGACGTCTAAACTTCGGCGGCGTATTAGTTAATTAATCACCGACCTATTGATCGGCTAGCAAGCCTACGACTCGAGACCCCAGTAAAGAACCCTAGTAAAGAAATGGCAGCAGGAGACAAGAACAAAGAATTGCCTACAACTGTTAAAGGTGGGCAGGCACCACCTGAAGTTTCGGTAGATTTAATTCTCGAACAGTTGAAAGAATACATAGAGCAACAATTCAACTTATCTAACATCTGTATTAAGATCGAACAAAAGTACGGAACCTCCAAAGGACGAGATTAAAAGGGTCTGGGGAAAAATGACCCGTATGAAAAATAAAGAGCGAACTAGATGGTCCCTAGCGGTTATGGGCCAGATTCGAAACCGGAATGAAATTATAATGCATTCCCAACATGATCGAGAACTGACCAGTACAAAGGATCAATTGCAAGCAGTTTGTGCACAGCTGCGACAGAAAAAGCTTGAACTTGAAAAGCTGGAAGCGGAAGTTAAAGATCTTAAAGGTGAAATTAAAGAAGGCAAAAAATCATTAGGTCAAGAGACAGTAATAGGAAAAGGAAAATGTATTGATCAATTCCCAGGGTACCCATGTTTGATAAATTAAAAGCGCAAACCCGAAGACACAACCGAGGAATAGATACGGTTTCTGAATCCTCCGACAATACAGTGTCGGAGGATGATGAAGAATTAGGGGTGCGCTTTGCCCCATTTAAAAAAAGACAAGTTGTAGTCAAATCAGAAGAGACTGTGGGATGAGGGCGGAACCAAAAAAACAAAGAGAAGGGTGTACGAAGAATACTTAGTTCATGATCCGGCAAACCCAGAGAAAATTGATAAATGGTCCAAAGAATTGCCCAATCCAAAGAAAGGGGGAGTAAAAACGTGGGACCAATTGGACCGCTTAAGAAATATATATCAACTTCATCCCTGGGACGGAGTGCAAATTTTGACCATAATGGTGCCAAAAACACAGGGAAGAAAATTGCACGACAAGGTAGAAGAAGCTTTGGGGCAGGATGAGCAAGAATTAAGCGCAGGATGGGAGGCGATTAAACACTGGCTGCAAGCCTTCAGTCCAGCTAAGACAGACTGGGGAAAAATTGCAGCCTGCCAACAGAAAGGAACAGAGGAGGTCCTGGAGTATGACGAGCGGTTTAGATGCACGTAGCTAGAACATTCGGGTATGAATAATACGGATGAGGAAATGGATGAACAAGTGTTTGGACCCCTGAAAGCAGTTTTCGTGGCAGGTCTAAAGCCAGAACTGTCCAAAATGCTTATGGTAGTGTTACCGGACTGGGAAGGTAGAGGAACTACCTTTGCAGCATTGGTAGATCGATGTAACCAATTAGATCGGGATATGGGAACTAAAGTCCGAGCTGTACAGGCAATGGGATGGAAATCCCAGGATTCCTATAAACAGTTATTAGGAAAATTACCCGGAAAATGTCATTATTGTGGGAAAGAAGGTCACTGGGCCAAGACGTGCAGGGCAAAACAGAAAGGTCGTGGCTGGGGAAGAGGACGCAGCCAGGGATACAATAACGACCTCATAGAAGCATTTAAGCGACTGACGATACAACAACAGAAGGAGTTACTTGGGATAGCAAAAAATGATTAGAGCCCACCCTGGCCCCCCTCCTCGCACTAATACAACAGAGAGGAGATGGGATATATATAACTGTGAAGGTGGGCGATAAGGATATGGACTGTCTTTTAGACACGGGGCGGAATTAACATGCTTACCCCAACAATATCCTGCTAGCTTCAAACACAGAAGAACAGATTTACGAGCTTTGCTGGATCACCTTCGGCTGAAAGGACATAAAGCCAGCATCGACAAAGCACAAATCACCAAGAAGGAACACCATGGCCCCAGGCACTACCAATAGTGCTATGTAGCATTAGGGCAACCCCGAACAGAACTACAGGTCTAAGCCCATTTGAAATTATAACAGGAAGACCCATGTCGCTGCCAGGAACTATCGATTTACGGAAAGCTGATGTTCACTTAATGAGTGACACTTTGTTATCATACTGTCAGAACTTAACCAATGCTATTAGTTTTGTTTCCCGACAGGTATCGGCAGCTTGGGGTAATCCACCCGAAGGAGGACACGACATCATCCCGGGAGTCTAGGTCTATGTGAAAAAGTTGCATAAAGAACCTTTGGGTGCCAAGTGGGAGGGACCTTACCAAGTGTTATTGACCACCCAGGCAGCTGTTAAAGCCCAAGGAAAGAAAGCCTGGATCCACGCTTCACACGTTAAACGAGCACCCGTAACTGAAGCTGAAATCTAATAAGGACAATTACTTTTTGCGAAAATGTATAAATTTACTGTATTATTGATTGTAGGTATTATAGGCATAGGCCTACTTCTTACTAGCCGACCCTCTGCACCAAAGGGAAATATTAGGGTAGCAAGGGAATTACATGTAAATACCTTTTTATATATGTCATACATTTATGCCAAACAAGGTAACATTTCTAGTTGTTGGGTGTGTGCACATATTCCTATTCACTCAAAGGGAGGGATTCCATTGAGGCCAGTTCCCTTGAATATCTCGGAAATGGCTGAGTGGATAATTAATCAAAATAAAACAGGCAATGCGTTTCAGGATACGGAAAACTGGGCACGTAAATGGAAGTCAGCAGGTTACAATCTGACTACCTTTGAAGGGGGATACCAACCGTGCTACAATAATTCCAAACGGCCCCCATTTTTTGTTATCACTAATACAACGGGAATAGGAAGACCGGGGAAATCGGTCTGTCTGATTAGAAACATCAAAGGAGGCCAAAATATGGGGTATAGTAACTGCTCCCGGAATTATAATATAATCAAGCCACGGAACCGTCCAAACTGGGCCGATGTGGGAATTTTTAACGTAACGGGGATTCTGAATACAACAGATGGAAAAGCCTGGACAGGCCCCGGAGTGTTGCTGACAAAGAAACAGCTAACATTCATTGCATATAATGGCACCTCTTGGGTGTGTGGCCACAAGGCCTACCCTTGGCTGCCCCAGAATTGGATGGGATCCTGCTATTTAGCCTACATTGTGCCTTATATGTATCATATAAAGTCACTGTCGGAATAATTACACCGTCCTAAGAGAGCTATCACAGAAACAGAGAGGTTCTTTGCCATCCTGATCCCTGGGTATGGGACCGCCAAACTGGCAAGGGAATCCATTAACATGGCATCCGTTGTGGAACGGGTAGCCAATGATACCTCAGAGGCCCTGGTTAAAATCAATGCAGAAATGGTAGCAATCCGCACAGTAGCCCTACAGAATAGACTGGCCCTTGATTACATCCTGGCTGAAAAGGGAGGTACTTGCGCCCTACTCGGAACTGAGTGTTGCACATATATCCCAGATAGCTCCGAAGAAATTACCCACTTAGCGGAGCATATCCAAAAGGAGATAGAAAAACTTAAGCAACCCCCATCATTCACTTTGTGGAGCGGAGCCACTGAATGGCTAGGTTCAATAGGAACTTCATTGGTGGAAGGTTTAATTCTATTTGTTGTAATTGTTTTACTTTTATATTGTTTGTTTATGTTGATTAAATGTTGTTGCGACCAGGCGGCTGTAGCTGCTGTCCCGCAGGTGAGACACCTTGCAGGTCCCAGCAGACCGTCTGTACGTGGCACAGGAGTATGTTATGCTTAAGGGAAGGTTGTTTACTGGTTGAATTAAGATACTGATTTGGATTAAATTGGAACAAGGTTAATTAACCTATTAAAACCAGACTTCCATTGTGGCCACGATGGAACTCGGGTTGGTGTAAATTTGTGTGGAAGCTACTAGTCTAGACATGTGGCGAAACACATCAACAAATTTTAGAAGGAAACTCTATTCACATGTATGAAATTATTTTGTAGAATGTTTAACCAGTGATACCTGAAGTTTTATGATTCAGTTTGTGAAAGAATCAAAGGGGGGATTGATAGAGTATTCAAACAGGCTGCATTTAGACAGACTGTGAAAATTCACAGACCCCCAAGTCAAGGCTGCTACATGCAGTTCGGCATGTTGCATTAACTCATCAATCAACTTGACATTTTCGGACCTTGGGTAGTGAGCCAATAAGGTCTAAGAAGGCGAGTTCTTTTCTGTAAATTGATCCAGGTATAAAATACAGCCATTTTGACCATGTGTCTCAGTAAGAACAAAGACCTGGCTTGAAGCCAAGAAGTTTGTTGCTCTCTGCCAAGATCAAAAAGTTAAAACTGCCATCGGAGTTCGTATTTCATTGGAAATTAAGAGATCTAACAAGGAGCTTTTTGATCAATACACTGGTTAGCTTTTCTATAATCGACGGTCAAACGCCAAGTTTCATTAGATTTCTGTACCAGCCACACGGGGCTATTAGAAGAGCTATGCATTTTAATAAACACCCCTTGTTTCTCCAATTGCTGAATAACCAGTAAGATTCCCGCGATGGCAGTTGGACTGATGGGATATTGTTTAGTGCATGGAGGTAAATGGCGCAGGCTCCATCTGGAGTAGGCCACAATCGTTCTTATCTTCAACCCATATCGGGTGTTCCTTCAATTCTTTTTTCTTAAAAGTTCTAATTGACCATGTCACCCGACCAACCTCAAAATGCAACGATGAATCTATTTGGATTAGAACATCCATTCCCAAAAGTGGTTGATCTATTGGGCCTATCCAGACCAGCGTAGTTAGTTCATGTGGACCCAGCCCTATAAGTACCGGTGTTGTCCTTTTAATTTCCATTTTATGGCCCCCAACTCCTTAGGCTGTACGTGCCCTACCATCCAATGGCAAAGAGTCTCCGTATTGTAGGGGTCGGCATGTTAATTCCGCCCCTGTGTCTAAAAGACAGTCCACATCCTTATCGCCCACCCTCACAGTTATATATAGCCCATCTCCCCTCTGTTGTATTAGTGCGAGGAGGGAGGCCAGGGCGGGCTCTAATCGTTTTTTGCTATCCCAAGTAACTCCTTCTGTTGTTGTATTGTCAGTTGCTTAAATGCTTCTGTGAGGTCGTTATCTTGTGACAAGCCTGGTTTGTTGGCTGAATGGTATCCCTGGCTGCGTCCTCTTCCCCGGCTATGACCTTGCTGTTTTGCCCTGCACGTCTTGGCCCGGTGACCTTCTTTCCCACAATAATGACATTTTCCGGCTAATTTTCGGAATGACTGTTTATCGGAATCCTGGGATTTCCATCCCATAGCCTGCGCAGCTCGGACTTTAGCTCCCAAATCCCTGATAATTGGTTTCATCGCTCCATCAACGCTGCAAAGGTAGTTCCTCTACCTTCCCAGTCCGGTAACACTACCTTAAGCATTTTGGACAGTTCTGGCTTTAGACCTGCCATGAAAGCTGCTTTCAGGGGTCCAAACTCTTGTTCATCCATTTCCTCATCCGTATTATTCATACCCGAATGTTCTAGCCACGTGCATCTAAACCGCTCGTCATACTCCAGGACCTCCTCTGTTCCTTTCTGTTGGCAGGCTGCAATTTTTCCCCAGTCTGTCTTAGCTGGACTGAAGGCTTGCAGCCAGTGTTTAATCGCCTCCCATCCTGCGCTTAATTCTTGCTCATCCTGCCCCAAAGCTTCTTCTACCTTGTCGTGCAATTTTCTTCCCTGTGTTTTTGGCACCATTATGGTCAAAATTTGCACTCCGTCCCAGGGATGAAGTTGATATATATTTCTTAAGCGGTCCAATTGGTCCCACGTTTTTACTCCCCCTTTCTTTGGATTGGGCAACGCCTTGGACCATTTATCAATTTTCTCTGGGTCTGCCGGATTATGAACTAAGTAGTTTTCATACAGCCTTTTCTTCATTTTTTTGGTTCCGCTCTCATCCGTGGTCTCTTCTGATTTGACTACAACTCGTCTTTTTTTAAACGGGGCAAAGCGCACCCCTAATTCTTCATCCTCCGACCCTGTATCATCAGAGGACTCAGAATCCGTATCTATTCCTCGGTCGTGTCTTCAGGTTTGCGCTTTTAATTTATCCAAACATGGGTACCCTGGGAATTGACCGATACATTTTCCTTTTCCTATTACTGTCTCTTGACCTAATGATTTTTTGCCTTCTTTAATTTCACCTTTAAGATCTTTAACTTCCGCTTCCAACTTTTAAAGTTCAAGCTTTTTCTGTCTGAATTGTTCACAAACCGCTTGCAATTGGTCCTTTGTACTGGTCAGGTCTCAATCATGTTGGGAACGCGTTATAATTTCATTCCGCTGTCGGATCTGTCCCATAACAGCTAAGGACCATCTGGTTCACTCTTTATGTTTCATATGGGTCGTTTTTCCCCAGACCCTTTTGATCTCGTCCAAGGACCATTGTCCTTTGGAGGCTCCGTACTTTTGTTCAATTTTAATACAGGTTTTAGATAAGTCGAATTGTTGCTCTATATATTCTTTCAACTGTTCGAGGATTTAGTCTATCGAAACCTCAGGGGGTGCCCGCCCGCCTTTAACAGTTGTAGGCAATTCTTTGCTCTTATCTTCTGCTGCCATAGTACTAATTTCTTTACTGGGGTCTCGGGTCATAGGCTTTCCAGCCGATCAGTGGGTCAGTGATGAATGAACTAACACACCGCCGAAGTTTAGACGTCTATGGGACCTTGCGCCGATTACCAACTGGAGGGTTCGCAAACCGGAGGCTTTCGGAATCACGTAGAAGGGGAGGTGAATTTAGACAATTGACCGAGGACTTTTATAAAGAGGAGTTCTTACCTCAGTATGTAGGTCCGATGTCCAAAATTCAGTTTCTTCCCTCAGCGATCCTGTTCGTGACGCCAAAATTGTTAGATCTCTTAATTTTCAATGATATGCGAACTCCGGTGATAGTTTAAGATAACTTTATTCTGGCAGCTGCACCAAACTGCTGGCTTTATGCCAGGTCCTTTGTCCTTCTGAAACACGTGGCAAAAAATGGCTGTACTTATCCTGGATCAATTTACAATCGTGACCTCACCCCCTTTGACCTTATTGGCTCAATTGATATGTTGTTAGCCCATAATTGGCTCGCTGCCAAAAGTCCAGAAATGTCAAGCGTGAGTTATAGCTCAATGCAATGTGCTAACTCTCACGCAGGCAAGGGTCTGTGTTTTCTCAACTTTGCAGCCTGTTTGAATTCTCTATCATGCGCAATCGTGGTACATGACGCCGGGTTTCCACATGATCATTTAGATCCGGGTGGACTAGGGAGAGCCTGGTTTTGAGTGCTCTCTTCATTAAAAATTCTGCAGGGGAACCCCAGTGAGCGAGTGGGGTCGCGTCCGGTAGCTGAGCAGAACTGAGATAAGCGGATCTGCAAGGAGTCTTCCGTCACATGTTTCAAGCTCTGCTTGATAGTTTGGACTGCCCGTTCTGCTTGACAGTTGCATGACGCCTCATGTGCTCAAGTGCTGAGCAAGTTGTCTTCGCTATTCGAACCAGGCATCAGAAACTTCACAGGCGCCAAGGTACAGATCCATCTAGGCCCCGATGCATGGCTTGTCCATCACAAGGCTTGAGCGGTTCCATACATAGGGCCCAAGTTTCCACATGATTTGCACCTGATTTTTAGGAGCAACTGGTGGAGAACGGACTATCTTAGAAATCGCAATTCTCCGCATTTTTTTTTCTGCAGTTCTAGTCAGTTAGAACAGTTTCACTTTGGAACAGAATTTTTCCTTCAAAAGGGGGCGTGTCCGGCCACTGACACCTGATTTCAAAGTTTCCACAGTGAAAACGTACTCCAAACTAACTTAGAATGGAGCAAGTGAAGATTTTTGTAGAACTGAAAAAACCTTGTCTACACATTAAAAAATCAGGCGCAGGTTACAAATTAGGCGTCCAGAACAAGGTGGGGGGGGGGGAGAGGGGGAAGGGAAGTCATTAAATTCTATAATAAATCCTTATTTAGACTTATACAAATATTATACAAATAAATCCAACCTGAATAAAAATTTATAAGCAAAGAAAAGATTAAATAAACCATCTTCCTATCTGTGTGAAAGTGCTTCAGCCAGGGAGAATGCTGCAGGAAGCCTCACAAGTTGAGGCAGCCGTTCGTTCCCGACGGCAGGGGGGGAGGAGGAAGCCGTTCCCGACGGCGGGGGGTGGGGGGGGGGGGGTAGGAGACAGTGAGAAGGCTGCAGGAAGCCTCAGAAGTTGAGCAGCCATTACCGACGGCAGGGAGGGGAGGCCGCCGGGAAACGGCTGCCTCAACTTCTGAGGCTTCCTGCAGCCTTCTCACTGCTGAAAGAAGCCTCAGTGCTGATCATGGAAGGGCAATGTGCTTTTATTAAAAAATGTTCAAAAATTAAACAGCTACAAAGAACTACAAAAATGGGCGAGTGCCAATGTTTCCTTCACACTGCGCGTGCGCGAACGCTCCAACGCGCACCAAGGCCCTGTACAACTGCATTAAGACCTGCAGCCTCTTAGCGTCCTCCTCACAGCTCACACTGCCACCCAGTTTAGTGTCATCTGCAAACTTGGAGATATTACACATAATTCCTTCATCTAGACCCGTTTAACCCGACTCTCTGCTTCCTGTCTACCAACCAGTTCTCTATCCACATCAATACATTACCCCCAATAACATGTGCTTTAATTTTGCACACTAATCTCTTGTGTGGGACCTTGTCAAAAGCTTTTTGAAAGTCCAAATACACCACATCCACTGGTTCTTTCTTGTCCACTCTACGAGTTACATCCTCGAAAAATTCTAGAAGATTTGTCATTACATTTCATAAATCCATGCTGATTTGGACCGACATTATCACTGCTTTCCAAATGCGCTGCTATTTCATCTTTAATAATTGATTACAACATTTTCCCCAGTACTGATATCAGGCTAACCGGTCTATAATTAAGCGTTTTTTCTCTCCCTCCTTTTTTAAAAAGTGGTGTTACATTAGCTACTCTCCAGTCCATAGGAACTGAACCAGAGTCGATAGACTGTTGGAAAATGATCACCAATGCATCCACTATTTCTGAGGCCACTTCCTTAAGTAATCTGGGATGCAGACTATCAGGCCCTGGGGATTTATCGGCCTTCAATCCCATCAACTTCCCTAACATAATTTCCTGACTAATAAGGATTTCCTTCAGTTCCTCCTTCTCGCTAGACCCTAGGTCCCTAGTATTTCCGGAAGGTTATATATGTCTTCCTTCGTGAAGACAGAACCAAAGTATTTGTTCAACTGGTCTGCCATGTCTTTGTTCCCCATTATAAATTCACCTGATTCTGACTGCAAGGGACTTACGTTTGTCTTCACTAATCTTTTTCTCTTCACATATCTATAGAAGCTTTTGCAGTCAGTTTTTATGTTCCCAGCAAGCTTCCTCTCATACTCTATTTTCCCCCTCCTAATTAAACCCTTTGTCCTCCTCTGCTGAATTCTAAATTTCTCCCAATCCTCAATCAGGTTTGCTGCTTTTTTTGGACAATTTATATGCCTCTTCTTGGATTTAACACCATCCCTAATTTGCCTTATTAGCCACGGTTGAGCTACCTTCCCCTTTTTATTTTTACTCCAGACAGGGATGTACAATTGTTGCAGTTCATCCATGTGATCTTTAAATGTTTGCCATTGTCAATCCTTTAAGTATTATTTGCCAGTCTATCCTAGCCAATTCACGTCTCATGCCATCAAAATTATCTTTCCTTAAGTTCAGGACTCTAGTCTCTGTGTCACTCTTCATCTTAATAAAGAATTCTATCATATTATGGTCACTCTTCCCCAAGGGGTCTCGCACAACAAGATTGCTAATTAATCCTTTCTCATTACACATCACCCAGTCTAGGATGGCCAGACCTCTAGTTGGTTCATCGACATATTGGTCTCAAAAATTGGTCATAATACACTCCAGGAAATTCTTCTCCACCATATTAGCCCAATCTATATGTAGATTAAAGTCGCCCATGATAACTGTTGTACCTTTATTGCATACATCCCTAATTTCTTGTATGATGCCGTCCCCAACCTCACTACTACTGTTTGGTGGTCTGTACACAACTCCCACTAGCGTTTTCTGCCCTTTGGTATTCCTGCCCTTTGGTACCCATACAGATTCCACATCACCCAAACTAATGTCCTTCCTTACTATTGCGTTAATTTCCTCTTTAACCAGCAACGCCACCCCACCTCCTTTTACTTTCTGTCTATCCTTCCTGAATGTTGAATAACCCTGGATGTTGAGTTCCCAGCCTTGGTCACCCTGGAACCATGTCTCCGGAATTCCAATTATATAATATTCATTAACAGCTGCCTGCACAGTTAATTCAACCACCTTATTATGAATACTCCTCGCATTGAGGCACAGAGCTTTCAGGCTTGTAATTTTAACACACTTTGTACCTTTAGAGTTTTGCTGAAACATGGCCCTTTTTGATTTTTGCCTTGGGTTTCTCTGCCCTCCACTTTTACTTGTCTTCTTTCTATCTTTTGCTTCTGTCCCCATTTTATTTCCCTCTGTCTCCTTGCATAGGTTCCTATCCCCCTGCCATATTCATTTAACCCTTCCCCAACAGGACTAGCAAACACTCCCGCTAGGACATTGGTTCCGGTCCTGCCCAGGTGTAGACCGTCCGGTTTGTACTGGTCCCATCTCCCCCAGAACTGGTTCCAATGTTCCAGGAATTTGAATCCCTTCCTCCTGCACTACTCCTCAAGCCACGTATGCATCTTAGCTATCCTGAAATTCCTACTCAGGCTAGTACGTGGCACTGGTAGCAATCCTGAGATTACTACCTTTGAGGTCCTACTTTTTAATTTAACTCCTAGCTCCCTAAACTCAGCTAGTAAGACCTCATGCCACAGGGTTCAGTGCTGGGACCCCAGCTATTTACAATATGCATCGATGATTTAGATGAAGGAATTGAATGTAATATCTCCAAGTTTGCAGATGCCACTAAGCTGGGTGGCAGTGTGAGCTGTGAGGAATATGCTAAGAGGCTGCAGGATGACTTGGACAGGTTAGGTGAGTGGGCAAATGCATGGCAGATGCAGTATAATATGGATAAATGTGAAGTTATCCACTTTGGTGGCAAAAACAGGAAGACAGAATGTTATCTGAATGGTGACAGATTAGGAAAAGGGGAGGTGCAACGAGACCTGGGTGTCATGGTACATCAGTCATTGAAGGTTGGCATGCAGGTACAGCAGGGGGTGAAGAAGACAAATGGTATGTTGGCCTTCATAGCGAGAGGATTTGAGTATAGGAGCAGGGAGGTCTTACTGCAGTTGTACAGAACGTTGGTGAGGCCTCACCTAGAATATTGTTTTCAGTTTTGATCTCCTAATCTGAGGAAGGACATTCTTGCTATTGAGGGAGTATAGCGAAGGTTCACCAGACTGATTCCCAGGATGGCAGGACTGACATATGAGGAGAGACTGGATCAACTAGGCTTGTATCCACTGGAGTTTAGAAGAATGAGAGGGGATCTCATAGAATCATATAAAATTCTGACAGGATTGGACAGGTTAGAGGCAGGAAGAATGTTCCCGTTGCTGGGGAGTTCCAGAACCAGGGGTTACAATCTAAGAATAAGGGGTAAGCCATTTAGGACCGAGATGAGGAGAAACTTCTTCACTCAGAGAGTTGTTAACGTGTGGAATTCTCGACCGCAGAAAGTTGTTGAGGCCAGTTCGTTAAATATATTCAAAAGGGAGTTAGATATGGCCCTTACAGCCAAAGGGATCAAGGGATGTGGAGAGAAAGCAGGAAAGGGGTACAGAGGTTGAATGATCTGCCATGATCTTATTGAATGGCGGTACAGGCTCGAAGGGTCGAATGGCCTTCTGCTGCAGCTAATTTCTATGTTTCTATATTTCTATGTTTCTATCCCGTTTTTTACCTATATCATTGGTACCTATATGTACCACGACAGCTGGCTGTTCACCCCCCCCCCCCCCCCCCGGCTGCAGAATGTGCTGCAGCCGCTCCAAGACATCCTTTACACTTGCACCAGGGAGGCAACAGCTCGGAATTCAACGAGCTTATGACCTGCAATGGCTTCGAGCAATGCTCCATTTAATCCCGCGTCTAACAGTCAAGCGGAGCGGGCAGTCCAAACAATCAAGCAGGATGGACGACTCCCTGCAGACTCGCTTGTCTCGCATTCTGCTCAGTTACTGGACGCGACCCCACTCGCTCACCGGGGTTCCTTCGGCAGAATTGTTAATGAAGAGAGCCCTCAAAACCAGGCTCTCCCTAGTTCACCCGGATCATAATGATCACGTGGAAATCCTGCGACACCGGCAGAACATGTACCATGATCGCGCAGCTGTTTCACGTGACATTGATGTTAATGACCCTGTGTTTGTCCGGAATTACGGTCATGGTTCCAAGTGGGTTGCTGGCACCGTTTTGGCCAAGGAAGGGAATAAGGTGTTTATAATCAAACTGTTAAATGTCCAAACGTGCAGAAAGCATTTAGATCAGACCAAATTGCAATTTACTGACAACCAGGAATGACTCGAAGAGCACATCACCATCGACGATCCACCAACACACACCCAACCAGCAATCAACCTCGCTGTCAATCACGAGGATGAACCCACCATTCCTGACAATCCGGTCAGATCAGCCGCGGTGCAGTGCCGCAATGGTCTGGGCAACTCACACACGCCAGGGTTTGAACTTAGCCGATCAACCAGGGAGGGAAGGGCTCCAGATCGCCTCAACTTGTAAATAACTTGTATCAAAGACTTTCGGCGGGGGGGGGGGGGCGGTGGGGGAGTGATGTTATGTATGTAACTATGTAATACTTGCCACCAGAGGACGCGACTGTTGGAATCCTAATGGTCACTCGCAGGGCCAGTATAAAAGGTTGGCTGCCATATTGTTTAGGTACTCTGGAGTTGTAATAAAGAAGACTAATATCACACTAAGTTTAGCTGACAGTACTCAGCCTCGTGGAGTTCTTCTATACACAATACCTATCCCTTCAAAACCACTGGTCTAATATTGCACTAGAATTATTCTCCAAAAAATAAACTCCGGTCCTCTTTAAGACCCACTAGAGTCTACCCTGTCTCATTTAAGTGAGTTCAAGTGGGCATGGCCAATCTCTCTGTCTTAAACTTTCATTCCAAATCCACCACAAATAATTTCCACCATTGACAATAGGAGCATCAGTAATGTATTCCTGAGGTGGATATACTTGGAAAAGGCCATTTAGTCCCTGGTCACATCTTCATTGAATTATTCCAGGATTAGAAACATTAGGAACAGGAGTAGGCCATTCAGCCCCTCCAGCCTGTTTCACCATTCAATTAGATCACAGATGATCTGTAGCTCAAAAAGGAACATTTCCTCTTTAAGATATTTGCCCTTGTCAATGTTGACACTCACTCTTAAATGTTTTGGTTTTCAAATCTTTAAGATTATCTTTATGGTGGGTTACAAATGGATACATACAAAACAAAGTTCAATTCATATCTTAATTGTCAATAGCTACGTTCATAGAAGCTTTCTTTAAAATTTGTTCAACTAGGTATGCAGAATCTCCAAGCCATGCATTAGATTTTCCAAAACAAATTCCTGAGAAATCCACTTAAGTAACGGCTGTGTTTGCCTAATGTGGAGCGCATATTCTCCCCACATTGGACACACCCCATATACCTAAACTCAGAGAGCTCGGGTGCATTTTTGAAAGATCTAAGATGTATAGCTTATCAGCATTTAAATGCCAATATACAGTATTATGAATGAAGGCAGGCCATCAATGTTTACAACAGCAATATCCCATTGAGGTCAAAAATTAAAAGACATAAACAACACTTGTAATGCATCACAACCCAAGGAAGTGTGTAAACTACTGAAGTTATTTTAAAAATCACTTTTTTTTAAAAGTAGGAAATCAACTTCATCAGGAACCGATAATACAAATGTGCCATGATGACTCATAGGTGAAATCAGGATGTGATGTGTTATTGAGTCATCCAGACCAGAAAAAGCACAATTTAGTCACTGTGACTATACTATGATTAATCTTAATGTGCTGTGACAGGAAAATGAAGAAATCAACTGGAGTTTGCATTTCTGATTGCTATGGAACAAGTGTAGACCATTCAGCCCCTGGAGACTGTTCTTCATTCAATTAGATCATGGTAGATCTATACATCAAATCCATTTACCCACCTTTGTTCTATATCCCTTGAAACTCTTAACCAACACAAATATATTGATCTGTTTTGAAAGTTCCAATTGTCCCAACATCCACAGCCTTTTGGAGGAGAGTGTTCCATATTTCCACGACTCTTGTGTGAAGAAATGCTTCCTGATTTCACTTCTGGCCTGACTCTAATTTTAAGATTATGCCCCATTGTTCTGGATTCCCTGCCAGATGAAATAGTTTATCCTTATCACCCAATTGAATCTTTTATCATTTAAACTTTTCAGTTAGATCACGCTCTCAATCTTCTATAAAGAGAATACATGCCATGTTTATGCAACCAGTCCTTATAATTTAACCTTTTTATCCAGTGACTCATGTTGGAAAGTATGCAAGTATTTGAATTGTTAGGTGATGATTGGGCTCAGCTGTAACATCCTCTGTCGTTGAATAGTCTAATAACATTATCTCAAGTGAAGAATGACTTCTTGAGGGAAATACAGGAGACAAGCCACTGTGTTCCAGTAAGTCAGAGTCAGATGGCCACACAAGGAAAGAGAGTACTAAGATGTATCACCATCTATATGGAGGTATTAGTAAATGGTATTAAACTCAGAGATATTAAACAAAGACACCAATGTTGGAAACACTCAGTAGGATGATCAGCTTCTGTGCAGAGAACAAACAAGTTGGTGTTTTAGATGTGGACCATCATCAGAATTGCATGTAGTCTTCACAATGTAACCCACTCAGAGCTATGCAGTCTCCGCACTCTAACCCACTCAGAGAGATCCAGTCTCCACACTCTAACCCACTCAGAGATATCCACACTCTAACCCACTCAGAGATATGCAGTCTCCGCATCTAACCCACTCAGAGATATCCACACTCTAACCCACTTAGAGATATGCAGTCTCCATACTCTAACCCACTCAGAGATATCCAGTCTCCACACTCTAACCCACTCAGAGATATCCAGTCTCCACACTCTAACCCACTCTCTGTCTGGAGCAAAAATAAAACAGGGAAGGTGGCTCAACCGTGGCTAACAAGGGAAATTAAGGATAGTGCTAAATCCAAGGAAGAGGCAGATAAATTGGCCAGAAAAAGCAGCAAACCTGAGGACTGGGAGAAATTTAGAATTCAGCAGAGGAGGACAAAGGGTTTAATTAGGAGGGGGAAAATAGAGTATGAGAGGAAGCTTGCTGGGAACATAAAAACTGACTGCAAAAGCTTCTATAGATATGTGAAGAGAAAAAGATTAGTGAAGACAAACGTAGGTCCTTTGCAGTCAGATTCAAGTGAATTTATAATGGGAAACAAAGACATGGCAGACCAGTTAAACAAATACTTTGGTTCTGTCTTCACGAAGGAAGACACAAATAACCTTCCGGAAGTACTAGGGGACCAAGGGTCTAGTGAGAAGGAGGAACTGAAGGATATCCTTATTATGTGGGAAACTATGTTCGGGAAATTGATGGGATTGAAGGCCCATAAATCCACGGGGCCTGATAGTCTGCATCCGAGAGTACTTAAGCAAGTGGCCCTAGAAATAGTGGATGCATTGGTGATCATTTTCCAACAGTCTGTCGACTCTGGATCAGTTCCTATGGACTGGAGGGTAGCTAATGTAACACCACTTTTAAAAAAAGGAGGGAGAGAGAAAACGGGTAATTTTAGACTGGTTAGCCTGACATCAGTAGTGGGGAAAATGTTGGAATCAATTATTAAAGATGAAATAACAGCACATTTGGAAAGCAGTGACAGGATTGGTCCAAGTCAACATGGATTTATGAAAGGGAAATCATGCTTGACAAATCTTCTGGAATTTTTTGAGGATGTAACTAGCAGAGTGGACAAGGGAGAACCAGTGGATGTGGTGTATTTGGACTTTCAAAAGGCTTTTGACAAGGTCCCACACAAGAGATCGGTGTGCAAAATCAAAGCACATGGTATTGGGGATAATGTACTGACGTGGATAGATAACTGGTTGGCAGACAGAAAGCAGAGAGTCGGGATAAACGGGTCCTTTTCAGAACGGCAGGCAGTGACTAGTGGAGTGCCGCAGGGCTCAGTGCTGGGACCTCAGCTATTTATAATATACATTAATGATTTAGATGAAGGAATTGAATGTAATATCTCCAAGTTTGCAGATGACACTAAGCTGGGTGGTGGTGTGAGCTGTGAGGAGGACACTAAGAGGCTGCGGGGTGATTTGGACAGATTAGGTGGGTGGGCAAATGCATGGCAGATGCAGTATAACGTGGATAAATGTGAGTTTATCCACTTTGGTGGCAAAAACATGAAGGCAGAATATTATCTGAATGGCGGCAGATTAGGAAAAGGGGAGGTGCAACGAGACCTGGGTGTCATGGTACATCAGTCATTGAGAGTTGGCATGCAGGTACAGCAGGCGGTGAAGAAGGCAAATGGTATGTTGGCCTTCATAGCTAGGGGTTTTGAGTATAGGAGCAGGGAGGTCTTACTGCAGTTGTACAGGGCCTTAGTGAGGCCTCACCTGGAATATTGTGTTCAGTTTTGGTCTCCTAATCTGAGGAAGGACGTTCTTGCTATTGAGGGAGGTTCACCAGACTGATTCCCAGGATGGCTGGACTGACATATGAGGAGAGACTGGATCAACTGGGCCTTTATTCACTGGTGTTTAGAAGGATGAGAGGGGATCTCATAGAAACATATAAAATTCTGACGGGCCTGGACAGGTTAGATGCAGGAAGAATGTCCCCGATGTTGAGGAAGTCCAGAACCAGGGGACACAGTCTAAGGATAAGGGGTAAGCCATTTAGGACTGAGATGAGGAGAAACTTCTTCACTCAGAGAGTTGTTAACCTGTGGAATTCCCTATCGCAGAGTGTTGTTGATGCCAGTTCATTGGATATATTCAAGAGGGAGTTAGATGTGGCCCTTACGGCTAAAGGGATCAAGGGGTATGGAAAGATAGCAGGAAAGGGGTACTGAGGTGAATGATCAGCCATGATCTTATTGAATAGTGGTGCAGGCTCGAAGGGCCGAATGGCCTACTCCTGCACCTATTTTCTATGTTTCTATGTTTCTATGTTTCCACACTCTAACTCACTCAGAGATATCCAGTCTCCACTCTGTAACCCACTCAGAGATATTTGGTCTCCACATTCTAACCCACTCAGAGATATCCAGTCTCCACACTCTAACCCACTCAGAGATATCCAGTCTCCACATTCTAACCCACTCAGAGATATCCAGTGTCCACACTCTAACCCACTCAGAGATATCCAGTCTCCACACTCTAACCCACTCAGAGATATCCAGTCTCCACAGTCTAACCCACTTGGAGATATTAGGGTCGAAATTCACCACCGCCCGGAAAGGGTTGCACCTTCCGTTTTTGAAGTGATTTCTCCGCTGCGTCGGATGAGGTAGCCTCTTACGCGAATTTCAGCTCTTTGTCGAAGTAGACCAGAAGTCAGTCATAATGGGGGCAGAAGTGGAGCAGTAAGCACTCTAGAGGGGCGGAAGTGAAGGTGGGACGGAGTCTCCGCCACTTTCAGTCAGCAGTGGAGCGGTGATGGCGTCATTATGCGTATGCATCACCACGTCTCTCCCATTCATTTAAAGGGGAGAAAAGTAGCGATTCTTTAGGTTCGGTCCACTGGGCCATTAGGGAGGGTTTCGGCTGGGCCAGCGGTCTGGCACCTGAGAGGTGGTGCCAGGCTGCCTGTTAGCGGCCCGGCCGAACCCGGGGGCACAATTATCTGGCCAACCTGGAAATCGGCCGGCAAAGAAAATGGCGGCAGCAGCGGTGGATCCTCGCCTTTAATGGCCGGCGCACAGCCAAGTCCCACACACAGAAGACAAGGTGCACCAACAGAAAAAGTTGTCGGGGGCACCGCTCGGCGGATCGAGGATTTTTACAATTGGATGTACGGGAGAGCGGCAGTGCGCGCTTTGATCACGCACTTAAGACTGGTCAACAGCGGCGGGGCATAAGTGGGGACCACCAGAAAGATCGTTGAGCTGAATTTCACTGGCTGCGGTCATTGGACCGGAAGTCGGCGGCCACTCGACTCTGCCGCTTGGCCCCTGCTTTCTGGCGGTGAGCAGCCTTTTTAGGGAGCCGAATTTTAACCCCATCCAGTCTTCACAGTCTAACCCACTCAGAGATATCCAGTCTCTGCAGTTTAACCTTTTTTTTAATTCGTTGCTGGGATGTGGATGTCGTTGGCAAGGCCAGCATTTATTGCCCATCCGCTGCAGCCGTGGTGATGACGGTACTCCCACTGTGCTGCTAGGGAGGGAGTTCCAGGATTTTGACTCAGCAACAATGAAGGAACAGCGATATATTTCCAAGTCAGAATGGTGTGTGACTTGGAGGGGAATTTGGAGGTGATGTTGATCCCAGGCGCCTGCTGCCCTTGTCCTTCTAGGTGATAGAGGTCGTGGGTTTTGCAGGTGCTGCCAAAGAAGCCTTGGTGATTTGCTGTAGTGCATATTGTAGATGGTATACACTGCAGCCATAGTGCGCCGTTGGTGGAGGGAGTGAATATTTAAGGTGGTGGAGGGGGTGCCAATCAAGTGGGCTGCTTTGTCCTGGATGGTGTCGAGCTTCTTGAGTGTTGTTGGAGCTGCACTCACCTAGGCAAGTGGAGAGTATTCCATCACACTCCTGACGTGGCTTGTAGCTGGTGAAAAGGCTTTGGGGAGGCAGGAGGTGAGACACTCACCGCAGAATACCCAGCCTCTGACCCGCTCTTGTTGCCACCCGTATTTATGTGGCTGGTCCAGTTAAGTTTCTGGTCAATGGTGACCCCCAGGATGTTGATGGTGGGAGATTCGGCAATGGTTATGCCATTTAATGTCAAGAGGCAGTGGTTAACCTCTCGCTTGTTGGAGATAGTTATTGCCTGGCACTTGTGTGATTCGAATGTTACTTGCCACTTATCAGCCCAAGCCTGAATGTCATCCAGATGTTGCTGCATGTGGGCATGGACTGCTCCATTATCTGAGGAGTTACTAATGGAACTGAACACTGTGCAGTCATCAGTGAACATCCCCACTTCTGACCTAATGATGGAGAGAAGGTTATTGATGAAGCAGCTGAAGGTGGTTGGGCCTAAGACACTGCCTTGAACTCCTGCAGCGATGTCCTGGGGTTGAGATGATTGACCTCCAACAATCACAACCATCTTCCTTTGTGCTAGGTATGACTCCAACCAGTGGAAAGTTTTGCCCCTGATTTCCATTGATTTCAATTTTACTAGGAATCCTTGAGGCCACACTCAGCCAAATGCTGCCTTGATGTCAAGGATAGTCACTCTCACCTCACTCAGAGATATCCAGTCTCCATAGTCTACCGCACTTAGAGATATCCAGTCTTCGCTGTCTAACCCACTCAGAGATGTCTTCTATCTAACACAGTCTGAGATTCCTCTACCAAACCCAGTCCAAGGTGTGCAGTTTCTTCTCTCTAACGCAATCTAAGGTGTCCAGTCTCCTCTATCTAATCCACCCAGAAGTACCCAGCCTCCTCTACTTCTCAGCCTGTGCTAATATTCTTGTGTCTCTATGAGAGCTGATGAGTACCAGAGAGAGTGTGAGTAGCATAATTTCAGAAAGGCCCCTTCTCTCACTCTTACGGATCTTTACATCATAACTATTTTTCTTTTGTTTCCCTCCCTCCTAGATTTCTCCCTTCCTCAAGACTCCTGCTGGAATATGGCCCAGGCAAACCGGAACCTGTCATCATCTAATGTCACCACACTTGCAATTTGCAATAGGAATTAGTAAATTGGTACTGGCTCTTCAACTGGGACTATTTACTCAAATTCCATTTCCCTGCTCTCGTTTAATTTCTCTGCCTATTCCCATATCCTTTTATATTTTTCCTTTTCAAATACTGGCACAATTGGCTTTTTAAGTGTTCCAGCCACTGTGGAATGCATTCCATGTTCTATTAAACTGTGGAAATAAATTCTTTGAATTTCCCTCTTTGTTCTTCGAGTGATAGTCCTGAGTTGAGACATCCCTCGTTACTGATTCACCAACCAATGGAAAGGATTTTTCAATATTTACTCCATGAAAACCTTACAGAATTCTGAAAAGCTCTATTAGATCTCCCCGCTTAATCTTCCTTGTTAGAATGTTAGAAATAGGAACAGGAGTAGGCCATTTGGTCCCTCGAGCCTGCTCCACCATTCAATAAGATCATGAGGGGGTTGACTTATGAGGATAGATTGAGTAGGTTGGGCATATACACTTTGGAGTTCAGAAGAATGAGAGATGATCTTATTGAAACATAAGATGAGGGGGCTCAACAAGATGGATTCAGAGAGGAAATTAAAACTAGGGGGCATAGTCTCAGAATAAGGGCCCGCCCATTTAAAACTGAGATGAGGAGAAATTTCTTCACTCAGAGGGTTGTAAATCTTTGGAATTCTCTGCCCCAGAGAGCTGTGGAGGCTGGGTCATTGAGTGTATTTAAGGCGGAGATAGACAGATTTTTGAGCGATAAGCGAGTAAAGGGTTATGGGGAGTGGGCAGGGAAGTGGAGTTGAGTCCAGGATCAGATCAGCCGTGATCTTATTGAATGGCGGAGCAGGCTCAAGGGGCTAAATGGCCTACTCCTGCTCCTATTTCTTATGTTCTTACGTTCTTATGTTCTTATGGCTGATCTTCTACCTCAACTCCATTTGCCTGCTCTATCCCCATATCCCTTGATTCAATTAATATCCAAATTCTAGTGAAAAAAGAAGTTTTTTTTAACCCTTTGTTAAATATAATGTCTCTATTCTGCAGTAATTCGAGGCAATCTTCACTTTATCCTTTCCATAGCTCTAATATTCTTTCTATAATGGAGTTCCAACAATTCCAACTGTGGCCTAACCAGTGTCTTTTCTCCTGTCTTCCCATTCTTTCATGTCATTCAGTTTCCCTTACTATTTGCTATCTGTCCATCTTGCTATCCATAGAGCTACGTTAGTATTTACATTCATGTGCCTTAAGTTACGTAACAAGTCTTATGTGACAACTTATCATGTGTCTCTCGAAAATCCATAACATTCCCTTTAACTATAAGCCTGTGTGGTGGCTGGTGTGCAAAGGCCACCTCACGTTAAAAGAATCCATGCATAGGCATCTTCCACCCTTCAATATGTAGTTTGGGACCTAGAATGTCAGGTCTCTCATTGAAACACCTATGAACTCATCCCTTTTTGGTGTGGAAGCGGGTCATCCTCGATACGAGGGACTGCTTAATAATATACATTCTGTAATTTCCTCAAAAAAAAAATCAATGAAATTGGTCAAGCATAAAGCATCCATTACAAATCCATACTGACTGTTCCTGATTAGTCAACGACCAAATTAAGGCAAGTGATTTCTCGATAGTAATTAGGAGATATGTGGCCTCTTGGGGCTTGCTCGAATACTGATAAGTGACAGGAGGTAAGGAGAGAGGATAACTGGTGCTCAGGGATGAAATTAGCCGATGGTTGAGTCCTTTTCTTGTCCTGGATTCATAAATATAAACAAATGTGTTCACAAATTTCAGCCTGTATTATCGGTTTTAGAAGTTATCCAAATGAAGGTAAGACCTACAATTTCTTGGCTTATCACTTTCTTTCCTGAGTAGGATTGTAAGACTGGCACCATGCTCGTGTGTCCCTGCTCCCTCCCTCCCTCCCCTGATCACCACCCCATTCTTCTGGCATGATTCACATTTCCAAAAAACTTTTGGAAGATTAAAGTTAGTACCTCAGTTATCTCATCCTCCAACTTTATTTAATATTCTGAAATGTAAAAAAAGAAAGAGCTTTCATTTATATCGTACCTTTCATGACCTCAGGACATCCCAAAGCGTTACATAGACAACAAAATACTTTTGAAGTGTAAACTGTTGTGTTCCTAACACAGATGAGGCTGCACACAGGGAGGCTAAAGTAACAGTGACCTCAGTCTTTGTTAAGACACTCCAGAGTCAGGAACAGGCCTTAGGGGCCGGCTTATATACAGTGCTCCCAAGGGATGCTGGGATCCCTTGGGACTTCAGGGGATGCACTCCCTGGCGACGGAACATGGGAGTGCATGATTTACAGATACACAACATCACTCCCCCACAAAGTCAAAGTGAAAACTATTTACAAGGTGAGGCGGTCGGGAGCCTTTCTTTCCCTGGTGGACCGCCTCGGTACAAATGTCTGTTCTGGTGTGTTGGCTGTGCCTTCGCTGGGCTGGCGTGTTGTTGGCCCTGCAGGGCTGCTGGGTGAGCCTGGCCTTGCTGCGCTGTTGGGCACGATGGGTTCGATTTCCTGGTCCGGTGTGGTGTCGTTGATCCTTTGGGTGTGTGTTGTGGGCTCGAAAAAGGTGGTGTCTGCTTTGGGTTGTTCAGGGCAGTCTGTGAACCACAGTCTCGTTTGGTCCAGGTGCTTTCTGCAAATTTGTCCATTGTCTAGTTTGACTACAAACACCCTACTCCCTTCTTTAGCTATGACCATGCCCGCGATCCACTTGAGACCATGTCCATAGTTTAGCACATACACAGGGTCATTCAGATCAATTTCCCGTGACACAGTGGCGCGACCATCATTTACATTTTGTTGCTGCCATCTGCTCTCTACCTGATCATGCAGGTTGGGGTGAACCAGCGAGACTCTGGTTTTAAGTGTCCTTTTCATGAGTAGCTCAGTCGGGGGCACCCCTGTGAGCGAGTGGGGTCTCGTGCAGTTGCTGAGCAGTACTCGGGACAGGCAGATTTGGAGTGAGCCTTCTGTGACTCATTTAAGGCTCTGTTTGATTGTTTGTACTGCCCGCTCTGCCTGCCCATTGGAGGCTGGTTTAAACGGGGCCAAGGTGATATGTTTGATCCCATTGCGGGTCATGAATTCTTTAAATTCGACACTGGTGAAACATGGCCCGTTGTCACTGACCAGTATGTCAGGCAGGCCGTGGGTGGCAAACATGGCCCTCAGGCTTTCAATGGTGGCGGTGGCAGTGCTTCCCGACATTATTTCACATTCAATCCATTTTGAAAAAGCATCCACCACCACCAGGAACATTTTACCGAGAAACGGGCCTGCATAGTCGACATGGATCCTTGACCATGGTCTGGAGGGCCAGGACCAAAAATTTAGTGGTACCTCTCTCTCAACTGAACACACATGCTGCATTGCCGTACACAGGACTCTAAGTCAGAGTTGATACCGGGCCAGCACACGTGGGATCTGGCTATCGCTTTCATCATTACTAGAAGCGGGTGTGTGCTGTGGAGATCCAAGATGAACATCTCCCTGCCCTTTTTGGGTAGCACTACGCAGTTACCCCACAACAGGCAGTCTGCCTGAATGGACAGCTCGTCCTTTTGCCGCTGGAACAGCTTGATTAGCTCTTTCATTTCAACGGGGCTGAAGGCCCAGCTCCCATGCAGTACACAGTTTTTTACTAGGGACAGCATAGTATCTTGGCTGGTCCAAGTCCTAATCTGGCAGGCTGTGACAGGTGATTTATCATTTTCAGATGCTTCCATGACCATCAATAAGTCGGTGGGCTTCACCACCATCAACAAGTTTGCAGCATGCGCCATTTCCACCCCCGTGGTGGGCAATGGTAGCCGACTGAGAGCATCCGCACAGTTCTCGGTGCCTGGCTTGTGGCGGATGGTATAGTTATATGCTGATAGCGCGAGTGCCCACCTTTGTATGCGGGCGGAGGCATTAGTATTTATCCCCTTGCTTTCAGCAAAAAGGGATATGAAGGGCTTGTGATCGGTTTCCAGCTCAAATTTGAGGCCAAACAGGTAATGATGCATTTTCTTTACCCCGAACACACACGCTAATGTCTCTTTTTCAATCATGCTGTAGGCCCTCTCGGTCTTAGACAAACTCCTGGAGGCATAGGCGACAGGTTACAACTTCCCCGCAACGTTAGCTTATTGTAATACACACCCAACTCTGTACGACGATGCATCACATGCTAGCACAAGTCTTTTTCACGGGTCATACAATACAAGCAGCTTATTGGAGCATAAAATGTTTCTGGCTTTCTCAAAAGCAATTACTTGTTTTTTTCCCCATACCCAGTTCTCAACGCAATAACACATTTAGGAGCTCTAAGAGGGTGCTTAACCCCGGTAGGAAGTTACCAAAATAGGTGAGGAGTCCCAGGAATGACCGCAGCTCCGTGACGTTCTGTGGCCTGGGCGCGTTCCTGATAGCCTCTGTCTTGGCGTCTGTGGGCCAAATGCCGTTCACCGCAATCTTTCTCCCCAAAAACTCCACTTCTGTTGCCATGAAGACGCATTTCACCTCTTCAGCCGCAGCCCTACGTGATCCAGTCACTGGAGGACCTCCTCCAGGTTTTGTAGGTGCTCGACGGTGTCCCGACCCGTGACCAATATATCTTCCTGAAAAACCACCGTGCTTGGTACTGACTTGAGTAGGTTCTCCATGTTTCTCTGGAAGATTGCTGCAGCCGATCGAATTCCAAACGGGCATCTGTTGTAGATGAACAGTCCCTTGTGCGTGTTGATGCAGGTGAGGCCCTTCGAAGACTCCTCCAGCTCCTGCGTCATGGAGGCCGAAGTCAGGTCGAGCTTGGTGAACGTCTTGCCTCCTGCCAGCGTCGCAAATAGGTCGTCTGTTTTAGGTAGCGGGTATTGATCCTGTAGCGAGAAACAATTAATAGTTACTTTATAATCGCCGCAAATCCTGACCGTGCCATCACTTTTGAGTACTGGAACAATCGGGCTGGCCCACTCGCTGAATTCCACTGGGGAGATGATGCCCTCGCGTTGCAGCCTGTCCAGCTCGATTTCCACTCTCTCCCTCATCATGTGACGTACCGCTTGCGCCTTGTGGTGAATGGGTCATGCCTCTGGGACCAAATGGATCCGCACCTTCGCTCCGGAAAAGTTTCCAATGCCTGGCTCAAAAGGGAAGGAAATTTGTTAAGAACCTGGGTACATGAGGCCTCATCGACATGTGATAGCGCTCGGATGTCATCCCAGTTCCAGCAGATTTTGCCCAGCCAGCTCCTTCCAAGCAGTGTGGGGCCATCACCCGGGACAATCCAGAGTGGCAGTTCATGCACCGTGCCCTCGTAGGTGACCTTGACCATGGCGCTGCCCAGGACAGCAATAAGCTCTTTGGTTATGTTCTCAGTTTTGTGTGGATGGGGCTCAGGGCTGGTATGTGTGCCTTGTTGTACCACAGTCTCTCAAACATCTTTTTACTCATGATGGATTGGCTAGCGCCAGTGTCCAGTTCCATGGCTACGGGTAAGCCATTCAATTTTACATTTCGCATTATAGGTGGACATTTCGTCGAAAATGTGTGCACCCCATGTACTTCAGCATCTGCTTCCTCTCTCTGAGGCTCGAAATTGCTTTGATCCGCCATGGACCGATCTTCCTCTGCCACGTGGTGGTTAGCAGATTTTGCAGAGCTTGCAGCTCATCTGCAAGCTCGTTGGAGGTGCCACATTGTTCCACAGCTCTTGCAAACATAGCCTTTGAAGCGGCATGAATAGGCTGAATGGAAGCCTCCACAACGCCAACAAGGTGTGAATTGCCTTGCATTCATCCTTTGTTGCAGACTCTGAGTCATCTGGGTCACCTGAAGCCTGCTGGCAGTTGCAGACTCGTGGTTTCTGCCCTGTACATTTCTGCTCGCAAACACAGTTCCAGTTAATTTATGAACATTCTAGCACTTGTGTGCTGAGAGATTTGTTTGGTGTTATCGCTGGTGGACATAAACACCTGTGCTATTGCAATGGCCTTACTGAGGGTCGGTGTCTCTACAGTCAAAAGTTTTCATAGGATGGTCTCGTGGCCAATGCCCAGTACAAAAAAGTCTCTGAGCATTTGCTCCAGGTAACCATCAAACTCACATTGTCCTGCAAGTCTCCTTAGCTCGGCGACGTAGCTCGCCACCTCCTGACCTTCAGATCACTGGCACGTGTAGAACCGATACCACTCCATCAGCACGCTCTCCCTCGGGTTAAGATGCTCCCGAACCAGTGTACACAGCTCCTCATACAACTTATCTGTGGGTTTCACCGGAGCCAGAAGATTCTTCATGAGGCTGTAGGTCGGTGCCCTGCAGACCGTGAGGAGGACCGCTCTCCTTTTTGCAGCGCTTCCTTCTCCGTCCAGCTCGTTGGCTACAAAGTACTGGTCTAGCCATTCAACATAGGCTTCCTAGTCCTCACCCTCCGAGAACTTCTCCAGGATTCCCACAGTTTGCTGCATCTTTGTGTTGGATTTGTATACTCGTCGCCAGTTATTGTGTCTTTATTAAGACACTCCAGAGTGAGGAACATGCCTTAGGGGCCGGCTTATATACAGTGCTCCCAAGGGATGCTGGGATCCCTTGGGACTTCAGGGGATGCGTTCCTTGGTGGCGGAACATGGGAGTGCATGCTTTACAGATACACAACAGGAAACACTTCTACATGCAAAGAGTAGTAGAAGTTTGGAACTCTCTTCTGAAAATTGCAACGTCAATTGTTAATTTTAAATCTGAGATTGATAAATTTTTGTTAATCAAAGGTATTAAAGGATATGGGGCAAAGGTGGATATATGGAGTTAGGTCACAGATCAACCATGATCTCACTGAATGGTGGAACAGGCTCACGGGGACTAAATGGCTCACTCCTCTTCCTATGTTCCTGCGTAAACGCGCACTGCAAGATCCTGTAAACAGCAATGAGATAGATGACCGGATAATGTTTTTTAATGATGTTGGTTGAGGGATAAATATTGGCCAGGACAATAGTGCCATGGGATCTTGTATGTTCACTTGAGAGGGCAGACAGGGTCTCAGTCTAATGCCTTAGTTGAAAGACAGGACCTCCAACAGTGCAGTACTGCATTGAAGTGTCAGCTTAGTTTATGTGTTCAAGTCTCTGATGTGGTACTTGAACCCATAACCTTCTAATTCAGATGTGAGAGTGCTGAGCCAAAGTTGACACCTGAAACAATACAATACAATGTTATTTGTTTTGTACTCTCTTCCTGTGCTACTGCATCCCAGACCTCATTTGTTATTTTCTACCTGCAGCCAAGCTGCAGGCCGACAATTTTATGGATTTAGCCATGAACCGTGCTAGATCAAGCATTGTAGTGGCACTGAGCAGGGCTGGATGCCCATTGAAGGCTCAGTTCCCAGTATTAATCACACGGAGCAGAGGCTGTGGCATCTCCCAGCAGAGGAGATGGAAAAATCAGAGGGCAGACTCATGCTGGATGGACTCTGGTGCTGATAACAGGGAACGACTTTGGGAGCAGAGTGTTCACCTGGCCTCTGAACTCCTGGCATTTGGTCAGACAGATGAAGAATAAGGAATAAAAAGAGAAGAAAAATTAATGAAGAACTGACTTTTAAAAACCATGGGGCCGAAATGGCCCTGTTTTGTGTCTCCTGTTAGCGCCGCCAGGGGAGCGCCAACGGGGGAAAAACTGTTTTCGCCCGAGGGAGGGCGGGGGGTGCGGGGGAGGGGAGCGCTACCGATGCCTGTAAAATTGCGCTGGAGTTAGCGGTGGTGCTGTGCCGCGCCGTGCAACCAGTAATAATGTCATCGCCACGCGCGGTGACCCTTTCCAAGTTGGCCAGCCCCTCACAAGGATTCTGAGAGCGGTGTCAGCACGCTCACGGGGTGAAAGTTAAAAGGGAGGTCGGGAGCGCCGCGTGCCGGCATTATTTTTTCCGGACGGCTCACCTGTCAGCCCTTTATGTGTTTCTTTGCCACGGTCTGGGCCGCCATTGTGCAGCCCGGCACTCTGTTTTGGGTGCCAGGCTACGGCCTCGGCACCACGCCACCCTAGTGGCCCAGTGGAGGCCATCAGAGGCCCGGTAAAGTGCGCAGCGGCCCTCCCCTTTAACGGAAGGGGAGGGGTGTTGAATCACGTCAGCGCTATGCAGAGCAGCTGTGTAGAAACATAGAAACATAGAAAATAGGTGCAGGAGTAGGTCATTCAGCTCTTCGAGCCTGCGCCCCCATTCAATGAGTTCATGGCTGAACATGCAACTTCAGTACCCCATTCCTGCTTTCTCGCCATACCCCTTGATCCCCCTAGTAGTAAGGACTACATCTAACTCCTTTTTGAATATATTTAGTGAATTGGCCTCAACAACTTTCTGTGGTAGAGAATTCCACAGGTTCACCACTCTCTGGGTGAAGAGGTTTCTCCTCATCTCGGTCCTAAATAGCTTACCCCTTATCCTTAGACAGTGACCCCTGGTTCTGGGCTTCCCCAACATTGGGAGCATTCTTCCTGCATCTAACCTGTCTAAACACGTCAGAATTTTAAACGTTTCTATGAGGTCCCCTCTCATTCTTCTGAACTCCAGTGAATACAAGCCCAGTTGATCCAGTCTTTCTTGATATGTCAGTCCCGCCATCCCGGGAATCAGTCTGGTGAACCTTCGCTGCACTCCCTCAATAGCAAGAATGTCCTTCCTCAAGTTAGGAGACCAAAACTGTGCACAATACTCCAGGTGTGGCCTCACCAAGGCCCTGTATAACTGTAGCAACACCTCCCTGCCTCTATGCTGACGAACGCTCCCGAGTAGCACCCCAGAACCCGCCCCAACAGGAAGTGGAGCACGTGACATTGTGCCCCATCTACTGTGCCGGGCGATAATTGCAATTTCGTGGCTGGGACGGGCCCTCCACGTCGAGCGCAGGAAGTCCCGCCCCAAGCCGGTTACCGTCCCCAATCAGGATGCTGGGAAATTTCGTCCCCCTAGAACCCTTTGTCCTGTGCACGACACATTCCATGTTTTCTATTATTCACTTATGCAATAAAATCCTTCCTGTTTTCCTAGATTTCACTAGTAATGAAACAAAACATTTTTATGAAAGCTCCATGCATTATAAACATAATACGTTTGGAATAATAACTTTGGACAATACCTTGAATGTATGAGATCACTACTTCTGTTGTGTGACTTTTGACCACTACAGGATACCAGCCTGCAAGTTAAACGCTGTTAATCTGTTGCTCGATTCAGGTGGATGTCCTATCTGACATGGAAGAAAAGTAGATATCTGTTATTGCAAGGACTGGAATATCTCATCACCTCAGTGGCCACTGCACTCTTTGGAGCTTTAAGGCAGATTAGAAAATCATTGACGGAGATGTTTGTTCTGTGGTTTCTGATACATTGAGTTGTAAAATATCAAAAGTCTGAACTTGACCTGCATTGAATCACTTGTTGATTGCTTGAAGGAACAAGTATATCTCTTAACCTAAGCTAAGGTACAGTTCCACAGGACTGCCGGCACTGTGCAATGTTGACTATAGCAGCTGTGTTCAATAGAAATCATTGACGAGTCACAGGTGTGGCTACAGTGACAACAATTTAACCACATGCACCAATTTTAGTACAAAATGCTGTATAAACGATACAAGTCAATGTGCTTCTTGTGTACATTTAATAACAAATATCTAGGGGTATGGTATCTAGTGGTTATGTTACTGGACTAGTAATCCAGAGGCCTGGATGAATGATCTGGAGATATGAGTTCAAATCCCACTATGGCAGCTGGGGGAATTTAAATTCAGTTAATTTAGTAAATCTGGAATTAAATCAGTAATGGTGATAATGAATCCACTGGATTGTTGTAAAATCCCATTTGGTTCACTAATGTCCTTTACGGAAGGAAATCTGCTGTTCTTACCTGGTCTGGCCTATATGTGACTCCAGCCCCACAGCAACATGGTTGACTCTTTTAACTCTTAATTAGAATGCTTGTGAGAATGTTGACTCTCACAGCGAGACGTGCAGGACCCACCCCTGCTCTCCATGCAGAATACTTCGTCCATTTTTAGTCCCTTCACATGGTGGTGATATTGAAACTTTTGGAAAGGTTCAGAGGGGAGATTCATAGAGTTACATAGATGTTCGGTTCTTAGGGCGCTAAATTTAGTGCCCTATAAAAGTATCCGCCTCCGTCCAGAAAATTCACCCGAACTCAGTGACAATGATCGGGGGCGCTAAACCAGGTGTGCTTTGCCACCCTCAACCGAAAACTGCCGCGCAAAAATAGCAGAAGCACACTATAGTTCCAGAACCCATCCGAAATTTTAGGGCGCGGCGATATAAGTTTGCACATGCGCATGCGCAGTTCCATCTGTGCACTTCGAACAGAGAGGAAGAAATGGCACAGCAGGAAGGACATGAGAGAGTACGCTGCTTCTCTGTCACGGCCACTGAGGCACTAATTCAGGCCATTGAGAGGAGGTGGCCTGCCTTGCATCTTGCTGGAGGAGGGAGGCCCCTGCCAAGTGTGTTTAGGGGGATTTGGAGAGAGATTGCATAGGAGGTGTCAGCAACAGACACGGTGCTTAGAAATGCTACCCAATGTCGCAAGAAGTTTAATGACCTCACGAGGGTTGTCAGGGTGCGTACCCGTTTACATTTATGCACCCCTGCCATGGTAGCACCATCACTGTCTCACGCAATGTAAAGTTTTTGATGGAGCTGCCCCTTCTCTATATTAATGATTTAGATGATGGAATTGAGTGTAATATCTCCAAGTTTGCAGATGACACTAAACTGAGTGGCGGTGTGAGCTGTGAGGAGGACACTAAGAGGCTGCAGGGTGACTTGGACAGGTTAGGCGAGTGGGCAAATACTTGGCAGATGCAGTATATTGTGGATAACTGTGAGGTTATCCACTTTGGGGGCAAAAACAGGAAGGCAGAATATTATCTGAATGGCGGCAGATTAGGAAAAGGGGAGGTACAGCGAGATCTAGGTGTCATGGTTCATCAGTCATTGAAAGTTGGCATGCATGTATAGCAGGCGGTGAAGAAGGCAAATGGTATGTTGGTCTTCATAGCAAGGAGATTTGAGTATAGGAGCAGGGAATTCTTGCTGCAGTTGTACAGGGCCTTGGTGAGGCCCCACCTGGAATATTGTGTTCAATTTTGGTCTCCTAATCTGAGGAAGGACGTTCTTGCTATTGAGGGAGTGCAGCGGAGGTTCACCCGACTGATTCCAGGGATGGCTGGACTGACATATGAGGAGAGACTCGATCAATTGGGCCTTTATACACTGGAGATTAGAAGTATGAGAGGGGATCTCATAGAAACATATAAGATTCTGACTGGACTGAACAGGCTAGATGCGGGAAGAATGTTCCCGATGTTGGGGAAGTCCAGAACCAGGGGACACAGTCTTAGAATAAGGGGCAGGCCGTTTAGGACTGAGATGAGGAGAAATTTCTTCACTCAGAGAGTTGTTAACCTGTGGAATTCCCTACCGCAGAGAGTTGTTGATGCCAGTTCATTGGATATAGTCAAGAGGGAGTTAGATATGGCTCTTACGGCTAAAGGGATCAAGGGGTCTGGAGAGAAAGCAGGAAAGGGGTACTGAAGGAATGATCAGCCATGATCTTATTGAATGGTGGTGCAGGCTCGAAGGGCTGAATGGCCCACTCCTGCACCTATTTTCTATGTTTCTATGTTTCTATGTTTCTATGGTTTTTTCAGCCGTGACTTTGGGCGGATGTTAAATGCATCATTATTACCTAATTTAGCGACCGGGTCTCTAGCGGGGATGACTGATGTCATGATCTGAATGAAACTACAGAATGAGGCAGTAGCGCTTTGCGCTGCCCCAAAACTGGCACCGAATTTCCCGGCGGGAAGCTGGCTGGCCAGGCGGTAAGCATTTCAACACCCTTTACTGTCTCGCTGGGGCGTGAACAGTGGCGTAATCCAACTGAAAATCCAGCCCATAGAGTTAATAAGGCCAATATCTGAACTGAGAGTTACTTAGGGCCCGAATTTGGTGAAGGCCTTACCCGTCCAAGTGCTGCCCAAAGGACCGCCGATGGCTGCCGAGTACCTGACGATACTTTGGGTGTGGTTTTCATCAAAAAGGTCTTTCAAAGGGTGGCGGGCGGCAAATGAGCGACATATGCCGTCAATCTGGGCTGCAGCTGATGGGAGCGCCCAATCTCGGCGGCAAAGGCTCTTGCCGCCCAAGTGCCGCCAAGGATGGAGTGGGGCCCACAGAGGGTTAAAGACCTGCAAAGAAAAAGCATTTAAAAAAACATCGGAACACCTTCAGGGGACCCCATCCAGGTAAGTCCCGGTAAAAAATAACGTCTGCTGCGGTGTTCTCCCACGTTACAACTACAAGCTGTGAAAAACTCTCCCTTATGTCCGCAGATAGTGATGCAATGTTTGCGGAGATCCCACCCAGGACCTCAAGGAGCTGTCGGCTGAGCTGGAGGCTCTTCCCAGAGTGTCACCATATCCATTTGCCTGTCTGCCTGCCCTTCGGCAGAGCGGCTTTGGCGACTCAGCCTCCGCACAGACAGCATGTGGGTTTCTGCCCTGTGTGTGCTTTGCTGCAACCCACTGGGACCCGGGACCTCAGATGCAGGATAACCGGGGAATGTGGTGTCTTCATTCGACGAACTGGTGGCTGCAGCTGAAGTGATTAGTATCTACGTGGGCTTCCCCCCTCCCCCCAAATCGCTTTGTTCCTCATCCTGCGCCTCCTCCTGTGGAGGTTCCTCAGCAGGGCTAAGGTCGGTGTCCTCAACCATTGCATTCATCGAGCTTGGGGCTTCATCTGGTAGATCGGATGAATTAGAATCCACATCTGCAAAATAGAAAACTACAGATGCCTGGTTAGCAACAGGGAAGGGGGGCAGAGTGACATCAGTAGGGCAACATAGCGCAGGCTCATTTGAAGGACCACCGCTACTGTATTACATGTCGACGACTGACATTAATAGCATTAATTAAACACGAGCCCGCAAATCAGTACATCGCATAAACCGCAGCCTAGCCCGCAGACAGGAAATCGCATAAACCCATACCCTCACTCTCCAATGTGGGGTCAGCACCCCCACGGGTAGTCGATCTCTGCAAGGCACCCATCAGACCTGCCACGCGACTTTGAAAGTGGGTGAGTGGAACCAGTCTTGCCGGACCGCCGCCCCATTTCCACTGCTCTCGATAGTTATGGGATAACTTTCCCTGCAAAGATGACAATATACATTTTTAACAGAGGGCCCACACACGTAGATAGTCATCAAAGCACATATACCATACTGCATTTAGTACAGTGATAGTTGCATTTAATACAGTGATGGTTGCACCTGGTTGATCAGGAAAACATCGAAGTGCAGAAGCATTTTTTAAGGTGTCTAAAAGCAGTCTTTATAATGTGTGATGATCTTTCATGGCAAATAAGATTCAACACTAAGCCTAGCAATACCAACATGTGTCACATTTACAATTTAAGTAATTGGAGTGCATAAAGAAGAATATTACTTACTCTTACGACCCTGCAATGGTCATTCCACCTCTTGCTGCATTGGACATGGTCCCTCTGGATAGAGTCCACTGAGGAAACGTGCTCAGCCACACTTTTCCAGACACGCACGCATAGCAGACGGGTATAGTTTTCCACGACCCTTCCTCGAGATCTTCCCCCATCTGCCTTCTACAGCAGTGATTAATGACTCATTAGCATCCTGAGTGAATTTCCTGGCCCTTTTCCTTGCTGAATCACCCTGCATTTTTGAAGTTCGATTAACTGTTTCTGAGCTGTGCTGATGTCTGCAGATCTTTAAATCTCTTCTGAAAAATGGCTGATTCAGCCCTGGGTGTATTGCGCATGCACGAGCGCCCCCTGCACGTGACATGGTTCATGCCAGAAGGATCGTGAGAAAAAAACGGGAGCGAAAAATTGGGGTTTTTTGCGCATGCGCAGAACAGTCATTATTTTTAATCACCGAAAAATTGAGTTTCGGCACACAAAAATGGTGCACATTTAGCACTATAGCAATCGCCGAAAAGCGTTTCACCAAAAAAAATGGCTCTGGTGCTATTTGGCTAATTTCTAGCCTGTGTGGTCTAACCAAGGTTCTATACAAGTGTAACATAACTGTTCTGCTTTTCGATTCTATACCTCTAGAAATGAACCACAATGCTTAGTTCGGTTTTATGCACTTATTAAACTGCGTCCCTACTTTTAGTGATTTGCATATCTGTACCCCTAGATCATTTTGATCCTATACCAGATTCAAACACTTATTAATATGAAGGTGGCTTCCAAGTGGGTACAGTGGAACTTTGATATGTTTCACTCCATTTCTGCTCATGAACTGTGCAAATTTTTCTGAACAAAATTGCGGCCCATTACCAGACGTAATTTCTTCTGGGAGGCCATATGAAGAAAACAATTTTTGCAAATTATCGATTGTTATACTTGTTGTTATTTTATGCATTAGAAACACCTCTACCCACTTTGAATGACGATCAATCACAATTAACAATTGTTGTCCTTCTAGCTCAGCAAAATCTATCTGTAACCTTTGCCACACTCTGGGAGGCCATTTTCATGGCTGTAATGGTACTGATGGTGGTTTCTTGCTTACCAATTGACATGCTGTATACTGACTAATGATATACTCTATATCTTTAAATAAACCTGGCCACCATAAGTAAGTGCATCAAAACTCTTGGTCAAGCACATTCCCAGGTGCTGGTCATGGAGATCTCCTAATAATTTGGACTTGAACTTATTTGGGATAACTAGTCTTGCACCCCACATGATGCAATCTTTATCCACAGATAATTAATTCCTACGAACAAAGTATGGTTGAATAGCTTTCTCTGATACCTAGTTTGGCCAGCCATTTGCTATGTAATCATATACCCTTGACATAACTGGGTCACGTTTGGTTGCTCTACCAATCTCTTCAGCTGTGACTGGCAGTTCATCAATGTATGAAAAATAGAACACTTCTTCCATATTGAGTGTAACTTGTGATGGGGATGGCAACCTGGACATAGCATCAGTATTATGGTGATCAGCTGATCATCTGTACTCAATGATCAGCTGACAAAATCAAAATCTCTGCATTCGGGCTGCAGCTTAGGTTATAACTGGGGACTTTGGATGCTGTCAAGGGCTTATGGTTAGTAATGATGATAAACTTATGACCATACAAGTATTTGTGGAACTTCTTGACCCCAAAAATCGATGCCAATGCTTCTCTTTCGATCTGCACATAAATATGCTCGCTGGCATATGAGAGTGCATGAAGCAAAAGCAATTGGTTTCTCCTCCCCATTATGTAGTACATGAGAGATCACTGCCCCATACGGAGAGGTGTCACATGCTAGTTGATCTCCTTAGATACGTCATAGTGAACTAACATGGTGCTCTCTGCCAATTGGCTTTTACACTCCTTGAATGCTGCATTATATTCTTCTGACCACTTCTAATGGACGTGTTTTTTTCAACAGTTCATTCAGTGGATGTAACACTGTAGCCAAATTTGGTAAGAATTTCCTATAATAGTTCAAAAGACACAAAAGTGATTGAAGTTCAGTGACATTCTTGGGAGTGGGTGCATTTCTGATTGCATCCATCTTTCCCTTGGTTGGATTTAAACCATCTTTGTCTACTCTGTGCCCTAAGTACTCCACTGAGCTTTGAAGTAACTCACACTTGCGACCAGTCACTCGTACTCTGTGCTTCTCTAGCCACCTGAGCACTTCATTCAACATGTTATTATGGATTTTCCTGTTTGGTGCTGAAATGAGTGTCATCTAACATACTAACATACTACCCCTTCAGTGCCTTACAAATTCTGGTTCATCACCCCTTGGAATATGGCAGGGGTGGAAGACACTCCAAATGGTAGCCTATTAAATTGATATGGGCCTAGATGAGTATTTATAGTCAAGCATGACTTGGACTCCTCATCTAGTTCAAGTTGTAAATAGGCATTTGTTATCTAACTTTGAGAAGATCTGGCCACCTGTTAACGTTGTGAACAAATCGTCTACATTTGGCATGTATTGGGGAGTTTACCCTCTAGAACCTGGTTTACGGTTACTTTATAATCACCACTCAACCTTACCTTACCATCTGACTTTGGTACAACAACAATGGGTGTAGCCCAATTATCTTAGAGATAATGTTCTCAGTGTCTATCTTTTGAGTTATTGCTCAGCTTTCGCCTTGAGTGCGCATGGCTTGCAGTAAACTAGTCCTTCTGCACCCTGATACTCGCCTTGACGTCTTGGATCGGACTATCTGTTTCGTGGAACACCTTTGGATACTGCTTGATGACATCATCCTGCGATGCAAATCTTGTTTCAACACGAAAAATCTCATTCCAATCCAGCTTCAGTGATTCCATCCAGTTTCTACCTATCAAGGCAGGCTTGTCTCCTGACACTACTAAGAGAGGAAAGCTCTGAAACTGATCTTTGTATTTCACCTGTATGATAATACCTCTTACAACAGGGATTTGCTCTCCTCTGTAGCCTCGCAGCTCTATCTTCGATTTTTCCAGTGGAAAATCACTCAACTTGTCGAGATATAGCGATTCTGGTACTATGCACATGGATGCACCAGTGTCAATTTCCATGAGTATCCTGGTTCCTGCAACATCTACTTGGATGACGGTACATTTTGAATCATTGTTAGATACCCTCGTGCACCTGATGATTGTATCTCCAAAATCTCCTCATCCTGTTGCTTCTCATCAATGTTATGTAGACTCTGGCAATTTCTATTTATTGCATTGAAAGTTGGTTTACTCTTCAGTCGGCATGCCTTCGCAAGATGCCCAATTTTCTTGCAGAAGAAACACTCTGCCTTCACATATGGATAGCTTTGAGCCATGTGTTGTCCCAGGCATCGATAGTCGATTTCAATTCACTGTTACCATGGCCAGTTCCTGAGGCCTTGGGGCCCAGCTGCCTTTTACATTTAACCTGCAGGTGATTCACCTCGATTGTCTGATGACTGGAAATGGTGCAAAATTGAGTATTGGCCGGCCATATACATTGGAGCAGGCCGCGGAGTGGAAGGAGCAGCGTAGAGGCCTAGCCCAGCAGTCTGAGCGGCCCCCGGCTTGCGAGCACCATCGGAGCAGGCCGGGGAGCGGAAGGAGGCATACCACTCCAGGGAGCAGCACGAGCTGGAGCAGGAGTGCAATGGCAGTGAAGATTGATGTCATCAAGGTACAGGTCGGTGATTGGAGCGTGGGCAAGTACAGCAGGAGCGGCAAGGTCGGGGCGAAGGAGCGACGAGAGATTGTAGAGGGACGTGATCAGAACCCAGGAGAGGTGTGAGTTCGGGGCCCAGAAGAGGTGAGGGCCCAGGGGCAGCACGGGCCAACCCACACTGTGATGTATGTGCGCACTATGTCCGTGCAGCAGAACTGGTCTGCAGTCGTCTTGGTTAGTCCTTGCTACTGGATCAAGACCTAGCTCTGTCAAGCCCGTGTGCTGGCTGGTGTGCAACGGTCACCACACGTTAAAAAAAATCCAAGCACAGGCATCTTCCACCCTTCAAGATTTAGTTTGGATCTAGAATTTTAGGCCCATCATTGAAACACCTGTGAACTTTTTGAAATGGAAGTAAGTTATTCTCGATTCAAGGGACTGCCTATGAAGATGACATTGACGTAGCTGTGTGACAAGCTAAATCAAAAATCATGTTCGGGGTTGTCAACAACTTTCTTCTGATTGCTTCATTTTTCATCCCACAAACAAAGTGGTAATGCAATGCTCAGTCCTGAAAGTTTACAAAATGACAGAGAATGGATAGTTTTTTTAATGCTACAATGTACTCACTGATACTCTCATCAGTTAATTGATTTCATATTCCAATACGATAACTTTCAGCAATTTTCAGGGCTCAGGACTGTATTACTGTATTCAGTCAGTGTTGTGTCCTTTGGCTTGACGGTTTCATACACCTCGGGGCCTACTTCAGCCAAGAAAATAGCTTGTTTTATTTCTAAAGCCACCCAGTTATGGTTTTCATCATCGGGGACTTTGACGATACGACTCGCAGTGAAAAACATTTCGAGCTGCTCTACATATGCGCTGAAAGTCTCTCTTTTTCAATGAAACTCACCCAAGCACCCTATTATTCTCATAGGTGTGGCCATCTGGACTCTGGCAATGTCAACAGTCTGCTTGAAATTTACCTTGGATTTTTAATTGTGTTGCAAAACAAAAAGCCTCTCAAAGTCTCTCTGTTGTTTGGCTTGATGATTCAACAACAAAAATTTCAGCTAGGGAATCCGATTATCCTATCTTCATCGCCAATGTGATATATTCTTTACTACATCGCAAAGCACAATGCACACAAGATGGCTCTACGGGAACTTGTCATGTGACATTGTCACATGAGGCTTTTATTATACACATCAGCAGTTGCATTACCAGAGTAGTCCACTAGGTGGAGCAGTCATCATCATCATCGACAGTCCCTCGGAATCGAGGAAGACTTGCTTCCACTCCTGAAGTGAGTTCTTAGGTGACTGTACAGTCCAATACGAGAGCCACAGTCCCTGTCACAGGTGGGACAGATGGTCATTGAAGGAAGGGGTGGGTGGGACTAGTTTGCCGCACACTCTTTCCGCTGCCTGCGCTTGATTTCTGCATGCTCTCGACAACGAGACAAGGTGGAGCAATAGTCCATTAAGGGAAGCTCTATATTACACCCAGGTCATGGATGCAATGTAGGAAGTGGTTTAATGACCCAACCAGGTCAGGAAAAGTGAGTAAATTTGATGATTCAACTTCACCTTGTACTTTAAGCCCATCCCTCCCCTCCATCCCCCCACCCCCGCTGCCCTCCCCCCGCACCACTTTCAAACTGTCTTGCGAAGTAGTCTCCATCACATCACTCCTTACACCCACAACTTTCAGCATCACCAAGCCTTCACTTTCAGTGCACTTCATGAGCTCTCTATTTATCCATCTACCGTTGACACTCACCCCGATCCTTATGCAATCTGATGCAAGTGTCTCGTAGTCACCCTCACCAAATGCATTGCATCCATTGGGTAAATACCTCAACTTCACTCATTCACAGGAATGGTTTTTCACCCCGTGTAGCAGAAGAGAGCACAAAACACAAGGGAGAGGGACATGACTGGAGTTGGACCACCACAATTAGTCCAGCTCACCGATGCAGAGTAAGGCACCCAGGAGATAAATGGCACATCTGCATCCCTCTCAATCAGAGATGGAAAGACATGCAGCTCATAGAGAGCTGATGACAGAATTTCAAATATCTCTGACACACATATGCTGACTTCATTTCATCAATGACTGAATTATGAGAAGACTGAGCATGGTGATTGTCATGATTATGGGGGAGAAATTAGCCTGGTTTGTGCCTCACGTTGGCACCTCCGGGGAAATCATCTACGCCCACGAACTTCCCTAGCGGGTGTGCGCTGTACAAAATATTACCTCCTCGATCTGTTACGACCCGGAGATCGTGACATCAACTGGTGCGCATCAGAGAATCTAAATGGGGTAGAGGAGCAGAGAGATCTTGGGGTACAGATACACAAAGCACTAAAAGTAGCGATGCAGGTTAATAAAGCCATTAAAAAAGCGAACAAAGCACTGAGGTTCAGTTCTAAAGGGATAGAATTGAAAAGTAGAGAAGTTACATTAAACTTGCATAGAACCTTTGTCAGACCATACTTGGAGTAACATGAACAGTTCTGGTCTCCATATTATAAAAAGGATATAAATGCACTTGAGAAAGTGCAAAAAATATTTACTTGGATGATAGTTCAGAGTGTATAAGGGATGGGTTCCTTGAGCAGTATGTAACGGAACCAACCAGGAGGCAGGCTATCTTAAATCTGGTACTGTGTAATGAGACTGGATTAATAAACAATCTCCTAATAAAGGATCCCCTCAGAATGAGTGATCATAGCATGGTTAACTTTTAAATTCAGTTGGAGGGCGAGAAAGTTGGATCTCAAACCAGCATACTAAGCTTAAATAAAGGAGACTACAAAGGTATGAGGGCAGAGTTGGCTAAAGTGGACTGGGAAACTAGATTAAAGTGTTGATGAACAGTGGCGTACATTAAGGAAATATTTCATAACTCTCAAGAAAAATATATTCAAGTGAGGGGGAAAGGGTGTAAAAGAAAAGATAGCCATCTGTGGCTAACTAAAGAAATAAAGGATGGTATCTGTTGTGTATGGAGAAAGAGTCAGACTGAACACTGTGAGCTCAAAGTAAATTGTGATCTTAGTCTTTTATTGCAGGTCTCCAGAGTGTCTCTCCAACCTGTGAAGACTCCTTAAATACTTGTGCTCCCAAGGAATTATGGGATCCTTTGGGACTCCAGGGGATCAGCCCTCTGGTGGCTGTACAGAGTAAATACAAGTATACATATATAACAGTATCCAATTAAAAACAAGGGCATACAAAGTGGCCAAAACTAGTGGGAGGACAGAAGATAAGGAAACTTTTAAAAGTCAGCAAGGAATGACTAAAAAATTTTTAAGAAAGTGAAGATAGACTATGAAAGTAAACTAGCACAAAATATAAAAACAGACAGCAAGAGTTTTTACAGATATTTAAAGGAAAAGAATGGCTCAAGTAATTGTTGGTCCCACCGAGGGCGAGACCGAGGAATTAGCGATGGGGAACATGGAGATGGCAGAAACTCTGAACAAATATTTTCTTACGGTAGAGGACACTAAAAATATCCCAACACTGGATAGTCAAGGGGCTATGGGGGGCGGGGTGGGGGTGGGGGGGGGGGGTGGGTGATGAACTATACACAATCACAATCGTTAAGGAGGTAGTATTCAGTAAGATAATTGGACTAAAGGCGGATAAATCCCCTGGACCTGATGACTTGCATCCTAGGGTCTTAAGAGAAGTACCGGCAGGGATTGTGGATGCACTGGTTGTAATTTACCAAAATTCCCTGGATTCTGGGGGAGATCTTAGCAGATTGGAAAACTGCAAATATAACGCCCCTATTTAAAAAAGGAGGCAGACAAAAAGCAGGAAACTATAGACCAGTTATCCTAACATCTGTCGTTGATATTTAAATGGAGAAAAATTGGAAAGTGCTGCAGTACAGCAAGACCTGGGGGTCCTGGTGCAAGAAATACAAAAGGATAGTATGCAGGTACAGCAAGTGATCAGGAAGGCCAATGGTATCTTGGCCTTTATTACAAAGGGGATGGAGTATAAAAGCAGGGAAGTCTTGCTACAGCTATACAGGATATTGGTGAGGCCACATCTGGAATAATGCATACAGTTTTGGTTTCCATATTTAAGTAAGGATATACCTGCTTTGGAGGCAGTTCAGAGAAGATTCACTAGGTTGATTCCAGAGATGAGGGGGTTGACTTATGAGGAAAGTTTGAGTAGGTTGGGCCTCTACTCATTGGAATTCAGAAGAATAAGAGATGATCTTATTGAAACGTATAAGTTTATTGTTATATATGTAAACCTGTAAATACCATGTTTAACCACCAGAGGGCTCATCCCCTGGCATCCCAAGTAATCCCACAATCCCTTAGGAGCACCTGTACATAAGGAGGCCTCACAGGCTGGAGAGGCACTCTGGAGACCTGTAATAAAGGACAACGGTCAAACAATACTTTGAGCTTACAGCATCTGGTCAGATTCTTTATTCAAGACATAACAACTGGCGACAAGATATAGATGATGAACCCTACTGCAACAATGCTGAGAACCGTGGGCATCGTGGGAGAAATATTCGGAGGGAGATGATTGGGAAACCTTCGTGGAGCAACTCGACCAATACTTCGTGGCCAACGAGCTGGAAGGAGAAGCGAACGCTGCCAAATGAACGGCGATCCTTCTCACCGTTTGCGGGGCACCTCATGAAAAATCTGCTTGCTCCAGCAAAACTCACAGTGAAGTCATACAATGATTTGTGCACACTGGTCCGGGAGCATCTAAACCCAAAGGAAAGCGTTCTGATGGCGAGGCACCGGTTCTACACGTACAAGAGGTCTGAAGGCCAGGAAGTGGCGAGCTACGTCACCGAGTTAAGGCGCCTTGCAGAACATTGCGAATTTGAAGGACACTTGGAGCACATGCTCAGGGACTTCTTTATACTTGGCATTGGCCATGAAGTAATACTTCACAAACTTTTGACTGTAGATACCCCAACCTTGAATAAAGCCATAGCGATAGCCCAGGCGTACATCGCCATCAGTGACAATACCAAACAAATCTTTCAGCACACGAGTGCTGCTGCAAGTACTGTGAACAAAGTAATGTTGTTTTCGAATTGTAATGTACAGAGCAGGACTCACATGCCTGCAACTGCATGTCGCAGATGTCTCAGAGCCCACGATCATGAGTGGTGAATGCAAGGCCATTAACACCTTGTTTGCGCTGCGGAGGTGATCATCGTTTCCATTTATGCTGCTTCAAAGGATACGTTTGCAAGGGCTGTGGAACAATGGGACACCTCCAACGGATGTGCAGGCGAGCTGCAAACCCTGCTAATCCTGCAAACCACCATGTTGCAGAGGAGGACAGATCCACGGTGGATCACGATGAACCAGAGCCTCAGACTGAGGAGGCAGAGGTATATGGGGTGCACACATTTACCACAAAGTGTCCCCCTGATAATGCTGGAGATTAAATTAAATGGACTCCCGGTGTCAATGGAGCTGGACACAGGTGCAAGCCAGTCCATAATGAGCAAAAAGACTTTCGATAAATTGTGGAGCATCAAGCCCTCAAGGCCAGTCCTGACTCCCATTCATACTAAACTGAGAACGTATACAAAGGAACTGATTCCCGTAATCGGCAGTACACCGTAAAGGTCTCCTACGATGGAGCGGTGCACAAGTTATCACTCTGGGGTGGTACTGGGCGATGGCCCCATGCTGTTCAGCAGGAGCTGGCTGGGAAAGATACGCTTGAACTGGGATGACGTCGTAAACACTCTCGTCCGTCGATGACACTTCATGTGCCCAGGTCCTAAACAAGTTCCCCTCGCTGTTCAAACCGGGCATCGGGAAGTTCCAAGGAGCAAAAGTGCTGATCCACTTGATTCCGGGAGCACGACCCATCCATCACAAGGCAAGAGCGGTACCATACATGATGAGAGAGAGGGTGGAGATCGAGCTGGACCGGCTGCAACGAGAGGGCATCATTTCGCCGATCGAATTCAACGAGTGGGCCAGTCCGATTGTTCCAGTCCTCAAGGAAGACGGCACCATCAGAATCTGTGGTGATTACAAAGTAACTATCAATCGTTTCTCCCTGCAGGATCAATACCCGCTACCAAAGGCAGATGACCTATTTGCGACGCTGGCGGGAGGAAAAATGTTCACAAAGCTGGTCTTGACCTCAGCCAACATGACACAGGAGCTGGAGGAATCATCGAGGGGCCTCACCTGCATCAACACGCACAAAGGTCTTTTCATTTACAACAGATGCCTTTTTGGGATTCGATCAGCCGCGGCGATATTCCAGAGGAACATGGAAAGGTTGCTGATGTCGGTCGCGCACACCGTGGTCTTCCAGGACGACATCTTGGTTGCAGGTCGGGACACCGTCGAGCACCTGCAGAACCTGGAGGAGATTCTTAGTCGGCTTAATCATGTGGGGCTCAGGTTAAAACGCTCGAAGTGCATTTTCCTGGTGCCTGAAGTGGAGTTCCTGGGGAGAAGAATCGTGGCAGACGGCATCAGGCCCACTGATTCGAAGACGGAGGCAATCAAGACCACACCGAGACCACAGAACGTGACGGAGCTGCAGTCGTTTCGAGGACTCCTGAACTACTTTGGTAACTTCTTACTGGGTCTTAGCACACTGTTAGAACCACTGCACTCTTTACTGCATAAAGGAGATGAATGGGTATGGGATAAATGCCAAGAAAATGCCTTTGAGAAAGCTAGGAAACTGTTATGCTCAAACAAATTGCTTGTGTTATATGATCCATGTAAGCGTTTGGTACTAGCCTGTTATGCGTCGTCATATGGTATCAGGTGTGTATTGCAACAAGCTAATGAATCTGGGAAATTACAACCGGTTGCTTATGTATCCAGAAGGTTGTCTAAGGCTGAGAGGGCCAACAGTATGATCGAAAAAGAAGCGTTAGCGTGTGTTTATTGGGGTAAAGAAAATGCATCAATATGTGTTTGGGCTCAAATTTGAATTGGAAACCGACCGTAAGCTACTTATATCCCTCTTTTCTGAAAGTAAGGGGATAAATACGAATGCATCGGCCCGCATCCAGAGATGGGCGCTCATGTTGTCCACATACAACTACGCCATCCGCCACAGGCCAGGCACAGAAAACTGTGCCGATGCTCTCAGTAGGCTGCCATTGCCCACCACAGGGGTGGAGATGGCACAGCCCGCAGATTTAGTTATGGCAATGGAAGCATTCGAGAGTGAGCAATCACCTGTTACCTCCCGACAGATTAGAACCTGGACAAGCCAGGACCCCTTTCTGTCCTTAATAAAAAAACTGTGTGCTCCACGGGAGTTGGTCTAGTGTCCTGTTAGAGATGCAGGAAGAAATAAATACGTTCCAGCAGCGCAGAGATGAAATGTCCATTCAGGCAGACTACCTTCTATGGGGTAATCGGTTAGTAGAAACATAGAAACTAGGTGCAGGAGCAGGCCATTCGGCCCTTCGAGCCTCCACTGCCATTCAATAAGATCATGGCTGATCATTCAACCTCAGTACCCCATTCCTGCTTTCTCGCCATACCCCTTGATCCCCCTAGTAGTAAGGACTTCATCTAACTCCTTTTTGAATATATTTAGTGAATTGGCCTCAACTGTAGAGAATTCCACAGGTTCACCACTCTCTGGGTGAAGAAGTTTCTCCTCATCTCGGTCCTAAATGGCTTACCCCTTATCCTTAGACTGTGACCCCTGGTTCTGGACTTCCCCAACATTGGGAACATTCTTCCTGTCTAAACCCGTCAGAATTTTAAACGTTTCTATGAGGTCCCCTCTCATTCTTCTGAACTCCAGTGAATACAAGCCCAGTTGATCCAATCTTTCTTGATAGGTCAGTCCCACCATCCCGGGAATCAGTCTGGTGAATCTTTGCTGCACTCCCTCAACAGCAAGAATGTCCTTCCTCAAGTTAGGAGACCAAAACTGCACACAATACTCCAGGTGTGGCCTCACCAAGGCCCTGAACAACTGTAGCAACACCTCCCTGCCCCTGTACTCAAATCCCCTCGCTATGAAGGCCAACATGCCATTTGCTTTCTTAACCGCCTGCTGTACCTGCATGCCAACCTTCAATGACTGATGTACCATGACACCCAGGTCTCATTGCACCTCCCCTTTTCCTAATCTGTCACCATTCAGATAATAGTCTGTCTCTCTGTTTTTACTACCAAAGTGGATAACCTCACATTTATCCACATTATACTTCATCTGCCATGCATTTGCCCACTCACCTAACCTATCCAAGTCACTCTGCAGCCTCATAGCATCCTCCTCGCAGCTCACACTGCCACCCAACTTAGTGTCATCCGCAAATTTGGAGATACTACATTTAATCCCCTCGTCTAAATCATTAATGTACAATGTAAACAGCTGGGGCCCCAGCACAGAATCTTGCGGTACCCCACTGCCTGCCATTCTGAAAAGTCCCCATTTACTCCTACTCTTTGCTTCCTGTCTGACAACTAGTTCTCAATCCACGTCAGCACACTATCCCCAATCCTATGTGCTTTAACTTTGCACATTAATCTCTTGTGTGGGACCTTGTCGAAAGCCTTCTGAAAGTCCAAATATACCACATCAACTGGTTCTCCCTTGTCCACTCTACTGGAAACATCTTCAAAAAATTCCAGAAGATTTGTCAAGCATGATTTCCCTTTCACAAATCCATGCTGACTTGGACCTATCATGTCACCTTTTTCCAAATGCGCTGCTATGACATCCTTAATAATTGATTCCATCATTTTACCCACTACTGAGGTCAGGCTGACCGGTCTATAATTCCCTGTTTTCTCTCTCCTTCCTTTTTTAAAAAGTGGGGTTACATTGGCTACCCTCCACTCTATTATAACTGTGTTCTGCTAGTCTGCGTGCTGCTCCTTGCTGGTCTTTTCTTGTAAAAACTGGGGGATAGATATATCCCAAAAAAAGGCTCCGTTATCTCCCATCAAATCTAGCTCAGTTCTTTGTTTCGATTTTTCAGCCAGCTAACTGAAACTTGATTAAGTGGTTTTAACCTGGCGTTAATAGGCTTTTCGAAGTTGATGAGCTCTCCATTGTGCTAGTCTGGCCTGAGCCAGATATTTCTTTGCCTGTTGAAAAGGTGTTGGAATATGTATGTGGCATTGTTTAAATGCTAATGTTTTCAAGGGGCAAGTTTATATAACTCCCTTTTGAATATATCGAAAGAACTGGCCTCAACAACTTTCTGCGGTAGAGAATTCCACAGGCTAACCACTCTCTGAGTGAAGAAGTTTCTCCTGGTCTCAGTCCTAAATGGCTTACTCCTTATTCTTAGACTGTGACCCCTGGTTCTGGAACTCTCCAGCAATGGGAACATTCTTCCTGCCTCTAACCTGTCCAATCCCATCAGAATGTTATATATTTCTATGAGATCCCCTCTTATTCTTCTAATCTCCAGTGGATACAAGCGCAGTTGATGCAGTCTCTCGTCATTTGTCAGTCCTGCCATCCCGAGAATCAGTCTGGTGAACCTTCGCTGTACTCCCGCAATAGCAAGAAAGTCCTTCCTCAGATTAGGAGACCAAAACTGAACGCAATATTCCAGGTGAGGCCTCACCAAGGCTCTGTACAACTGCAGTAAGACCTCCCTGCTCCTATACTCAAATCCTCTAGCTATGAAGGCCAACATGTCATTTGCCTTCTTCACCGCCTGCTGTACCTACATGCCAACCTTCAATGACTGATGTACCATGACACCCAGGGTTCGTTGCACCTCCCTTTTTTCTAATCTGTCACCATTTAGATAATATTCTGTCTTCCTGTTTTTGCCACCAAAGTGGATAACCTCTCATTTGTCCACATTATACTGCATCTGCCATGCACTTGCCCACTCACCTAACCTGTCCAAGTCACCCTGCAACCTCTTAGCATCCTCCTCACAGCTCACACTGCCACCCAGCTTAGTGTCATCTGCAAACTTGGAGATATTACACACAATTCCTTCATCTAAATCATTGATGTATATTGTAAAGAGCTGGGGTCCCAGCACTGAACCCTGCGGCACCCCACTAGTCACTGCCTGTCATTCTGAAAAGGACCTGTTTATTCCGACTCTCTGCTTCCTGTCTGCCAACCAGTTTTCTATCCACATCAATACATTACCCCCAATACCATGTGCTTTAATTTTGCACACTAATCTCTTGTGTGGGACCTTGTCAAAAGCCTTTTGAAAGTCCAAATACACCACATCCACTGGTTCTCCCTTGTCCACTCTACTAGCTACATCCTCAAAAAATTCTAGAAGATTTGTCAAGCATGATTTCCCTTTCATAAATTCATGTAGTGGTGCCAAAAAGGGGCAGGGGCACATTCATTAGTGACCGCCACAGTACCCACCCAGGCATTGTAATGATGAAAACAATAGCCAGATCTCACGTGTGTAACAAATGTAACACATGTTCACAGTTAATCAATGCACCTAGGGAGGCGCCACTAAGTTTATGGTCCTGACCCTCCAAACCGTGATCCAGCATCCATGTCAACTATGCAGGCCCATTCTTGGGAAAAATGTTCCTTGTGGTTGTAGATGCTTACTCCAAATGGATTGAATGTGAGATAATGTCACCAAGCATGTCCGCTGCCACCATTGAAAGCCTGCGGGCCATGTTTGCCACGCACAGGCTGCCTGATGTCCTTGTGAGTCACAATGGGCCGTGCTTCACGAGTGCCGAGTTCAAAGAGTTCATGACCCACAATGGGATCAAACATGTCACATCTGTCCCGTTTAAACCAGCGTCCAATGGTCAGGCAGAGCGAGCAGTGCAAACAATCAAGCAGATCTTGAAGAGGGTAACTGAAGGCTCACTGCAGACTCGCCTATCCCGAGTCCTGCTTAGTTACCACATAAGACCTCACTTGCTCATTGGGGATCCCCCTGCTGAACTGCTCATGAAAAGGGCACTTAAGACAAGGCTCTCGTTAATCCACCCTGATCTACACCAACAGGTAGAGAGCAGGCAGCTTCAACAGAATACATATCATGATCGTGCAAATGTGTCATGCGAAATCGAGATTAATGATCCTGTATTTGTGTTGAACTATGGACAAGGTCCCAAGTGGCTTCCCGGCACTGTCGTGGCCAAAGAGGGGAGTAGTGTTTTTCTGGTCAAACTTTCAAATGGACTCACCTGCAGAAAGCACTTGGACCAAAACAAACTCAGGTTCACGGACTATCCAGAACAACCCACAATAGACTACCTTTTTCGCCCATTTAAAACAGAGATGAGGAGAAATTTCTTCTCTCAGAGGATTGTAAATCTGTGGAATTCGCTGCCTCAGAGAGCTGTGGAAGCTGGGACATTGAATAAATTTAAGACAGAATTAGACAGGTTCTTATCAAAACGTATAAGATTATGAGGGAGCTTGACAAGGTGGATGCAGAGAGGATGTTTCCACTGATAGGGGAGCGTTGAACTAGGGGGCATAATCTTAGACAAAGGTCCTCCACCAGCCTATCCTCGCCGCACAGCACTGCCTCCCAGTCATCAAGATCCACTGCGCAGCCCTGGGAAATGTGGACCATTTCCCATACCTTGGGAGCCTCCTATCAACAAAAGCAGACATTGATGACGAGATTCAACACCACCCCCAGTGCGCCAGTGCACCCTTCGGCCGCCTGAGGAAAAGAGTGTTCGAAGACCAGGCCCTCAAATCTGCCACCAAGCTCATGATCTACAGGGCTGTAGTAATACCCACCCTCCTGTATGGCTCAGAGACATGGACCATGTACAGTAGACACCTCAAGTCGCTGGAGAAATACCACCAACGATGTCTCCGCAAGATCCTACAAATCCCCTGCGAGGACAGACGCACCAACATTCGCGTCCTCGACCACGCCAACATCCCCAGCATTGAAGCATTGACCACACTTTGATCAGCTCCGCTGGGCAGGCCACATTGTCCACATGCCAGACACGAGACTCCAAAAGCAAGCGCTCTACTCGGAACTCCTTCACTGCAAACGAGCCAAAGGTCGGCAGAGGAAACTTTACAAGGACACCCTCAATGCCTCCCTGATAAAGTGCAACATCCCCACTGACACCTGGGAGTCCCTGGCCAAAGACCACCCTAAGTGGAGGAAATACATCCGGGGGGGCGCTGAGTACCTTGAGTCTCATCGCCGAGGACATTCGGAAATCAAGCGCAGGCAGTGGAAAGAGCATGCGGCAAATCTGTCCCTCCATCCCTTACCCTCAATTATCTGTCCCACCTGTGACAGAGACTGTGGCTCTCGTATTGGACTGTTCAGCCACCTAAGGACTCATTTTAAGAATGGAAGCAGGTCTTTCTCGATTCCGATGATGAGGGGGTTGCCTATGATGATGACTAGGTTGATTCCGGAGATGAGGGGGTTGACTTATGAGGAAAGGTTGAGTAGGTTGGGCCTCTATTCATTGGAATTCAAAAGAATGAGAGATGATCTTATAGAAATGTATAAGATTATGAGGGAGCTTAACAAGGTGGATACAGAGAGGATGTTTCCACCGATAGGGGAGAGTAGAACTAGGGGGCATAATAGAATAAGGGGCCGCCCATTTAAAACTGAGATGAGGAGCAATTTCTTCTCTCAGAGGGTTGTAAATCTGTGGAATTCACTGCCTCAGCGAGCTGTGGAAGCTGGGTCATTGAATAAATTTAAGTCAGAGATAAACAGTTTCTTGACCGATAAGGGAATAAGGGATAATGGGGAGTGGGCAGGGAAGTGGACCTGAGTCCATGATAGGATCAGCCATGATCGTATTAAATGGCGGAGCAGGCTAGAGGGGCCGTATGGCCTACTCCTGCTCCTATTTCTTATGTTCTTATGTTCTTGATACTAAACTTGAGTGGTTAAACCTATTAGGAAAGATTGAACATGCTAGGGGTCTTTTCTCTATCAAAGAGAAGACTGAAGGGTGACCTGATAGAGAGAGGTCTTTGATAGAGTAGGTGAAGAGAAGATGTTTCCACTTGAAGTGACTCCTTACAATAACATTTGTTGAGTGTGAGATGGAGCATGGCAGCGAGGAAGATCGAGAAGAGCATTGGCACGATGACCCAACCCTGCTTGACCCCGGTCCGGATGTAGATTGGGTCTGTGGTGGATCTGTTGGTCAGGATTCCGGCTTGCACATCGTCGTGGAGCAGGCAGAGGATGGTGACACACTTTTGGGGGCAGCCGAAACAGAGGAGGATGCTCCATAGTCCCTCATGGTTGACAGTGTCAAAGGCGTTTGTGAGGTCAAAGAAGGCCATGTACAAGGGTTGGTGCTGTTCGCTGCATTTCTCTTGTCATTGCCGCATGGTGAAGATCACGTCTATTGTACCCCTTAGTGAACGGAATCCGCATTGTGACTCTGGGAGGAGCTCTTCAGCCACAGGGAATGGAACTAAACTATAGAACCAATGGGAACCTGTTCAACTTTCGTCACCTCCAGGCTAGATCCAAGGTCGTCCCATCCTCTGCCATCAAACTACAGTATGTGGATGATGCTTGCGTCTGCGCATATTCAGAGGCCAAACTCCAAGCCATCATCAATATCTTCACTGAGGCGTACAAAAGCATGGGCCTCACACTAAACATCCGTAAGACAAAAGTCCTCCACCAACTTGACCCCGCCTCACAGCACTGCCCCCCAGTCATCAAAATCCACGGCGCAGCCTTGGACAACGTGGACCATTTTCCATACCGCGGGAGCATACTATCAGCAAGGGCAGACATCAATAACGAGGTGCATCACCGCCTCCAGTATGCCAGCACAGCCTTCGGTCGCCTGAGGAAGAGGGTGTTTGAAGAGCAGGACCTCAAATCTTGCACCAAGCTTATGGTCTACAGAGCAGTAGTGATACCCACCATCCTATATGGCTCAGAGATGTGGACCATATAGAGTAGAGACCTCAAAGCGCTAGAGAAGTACCACCAACGTTGCCTCCGCAAGATCCTGCAAATCCACTGGGAGGATAGATGCACCAACGTCTGTGTTCTCGATCAGGCCAACATCCCCATCATCGAAGCACTTACCACACTCGACCAGCTCCGTTGGGCAGACCACATCATCCGCATACCCGACACGAGACTCCCAAAGCAAGCGCTCTACTCGGAACTCCTACATGGCAAGCGGGCCTCAGGTGGGCAGAGGAAACGTTTCAAGGACACCCTCAAAGCCTCCTTGATAAAGTGCAACATCCCCACCAGAGAATCCCTGGCCCAGGACCGCCCTAAGTGGAGGAAGAGCATTCAGGAGGGTGCTGAGCACCTCGAGTCTTGTCACGGAGAGCATGCAAAAAACAAGCGCAGACAGTGGAAGGAGCATGCGGAAAACCAGACTCCCCACCCACCCTTTCCTTCAACCACTGTCTGTCCCACCTGTGACAGAGACTGTAATTCCTGTATTGAACTGAACAGTCACCAGAGAACTCACTTTTAGAGTGGAAGCGGGTCTTCTTACATAAGAACATACATAAGAACATAAGAAATAGGAACAGGAGTAGGCCATACGGTCCCTCGAGCCTGTTCCGCCATTCAATAAGATCATGGTTGATCTGATCATGGACTCAGCTCCACTTCCCCATCTGCTCCCCATAACCCCTTATCCCCTTGTTGTTTAAGATGATGATGATGACAAATTACAATAACAAGTCAAATTTATACAGCAACAACTCAAGGTACTTCACAGAGCCATAATCAGTCAAACATTGACACCCAAAAAAACTCGTTTAGGTTTTGCTAGCAAAATGAACCGACGACTTCTTCATAGACAGAGTCATGATGTCCTGTGACATCCGGGATACAGAAGCATCCATTGTGCTTAGTGTTGCTAACAGGGTATGGTAATGTAGTAGTAGTAAAGAAAGAAAGACTGGCATTTATACAATGCCTTTCACAACCTCAGGATGTTCCAAAAGGCTTTACAATTAATGAAGGACTTTTGAACTGTCGCACTGTTGTAATGTAGGAAACATGGCAGTCAATTGAACACAGCAAGCTCCCACAAACAGAATTATCACAAACAGATATTCTGTTTTTTTGGTAATGTTACCTGAGGTTTAAACATTGGCAAGGGCACCAGGAGGAACTCGCTGCTCTTCTTCAAAATTGTGCTACGGGATCTTGTGACCTGAGAGGACAGATGGGCCTTCATTTGAAAATCTCATCTGAACGACAGCAGCTCTGACAGTACAGCAGTTCCTCAGTACTGTACCGGAGTGTCAGCCCAGATTTTGCGCACAAGGCTCTGGAGTGGAACCTGAACTCAATTTTCTGACTCAAAGGTGAGAGTGCTACCACTGAGCCACGACTAGCACCTAGTAGTAGCATAGTAGTAAAGCTGTGGGACATTTTATGACATTAAAGGCGCTGTATAAATCCAACCTGCTCTTGTTGTTATGCTACTGGAATAGTAATCCAGAGCTTTGTACTAATAATTCAGAGAATGTGAGTTCATGACACTTCGAGAATTTCAACTCAGTATAAAAAATGGTCGTGTAATTGGCAAATTAACTGCGATATAGATAAGTGTGAGGTAGTATGTTTTAGTAGGATAAGGAGGCCACATACTCCTTGGAAAATGATTGTCTAAATGGGTTGGAGGAACGGTGGGATCTGGGGAACAGACGTACAAATTACTAAAACTAGCAATGCAGGTTAATAAAGCCATTATAAAAAGTGACTAAAGCACTGTGGATCATTTCGAAGGGATAGATTTGTAAAGCGGAGAAGTTATGTTAAACTTGTATAGAATCGTGATTAGACCACACTTGGAGTACTGTGAATAGTTCTGGTCTGCATGTTATAAAATGGATATAGAGGCTCTGGCCATGATGCAAAAATGATTTACTAGGACGATATCAGAACTGAGAGGTTCTCCCTATCAGGAAATATTGAACATGCTGGGGCTCGAAGACTGAGGGGTGATCTGAGAGAGGTCTTTAAGATTATGAAAGGGTTTGATTGGGTAAACGTAGAGACAATGCTTCCACTTGTGGGAGAGACCAGAACTACAGGCTTTAAACATAACATAGTCACTAATAAATCCAATAAAGATGTTGTGTATGTAATAACGCGATAGACTGATTACTGTAAACTCACTCAGGTCCAAACCTGGCTCAGCCCAAAGTGCCTACATTACATGGTGGCTTGCTTTATATACCTGGCCCGCACACACGTGCGTACAGCCCAATGACCTCCGACAGCGGCGCCCCCTAGTGGCTAGTAATCCCAAGCATACATACATGACAACATCCCCCTTCAAGATCTTAGCATCAGTCTTTTTACAAGTTAAGATGGTCCGAGGCTTTCCGCTCACAAGTTGATCATCTCAGTTCAACTCCAGTTCTGGGCGACTGTTCTGAGTCAGTTATGACTGGAGGTTGGGTAGCCAATCTGATGGGAGTGGCAATAACTATGTCAGGGATTGAAAGTCCAGATTCATAGATGACGGTGGAGTCCTCTGATGAATGAATATAGGTTGGTTGGTTACTGATCGTATCTTCCTCAACTTGTTCCAGTTCATCCGTGTGCCACAGCTTTATCTGATCAACATGTTCCCTGCATGTTTGCCCATTCTTGAGCATGACAATAAACACTCTGTTACCCTCCTTGGCCGTAACAGTACTGGCAATCCACTTGGGACCTTGACTATAATTTAGCACATACACAGGATCGTTTACAGAGATGTCGCGTGATACAGCAGCACGATCATGATACCACTGCTGATTTTGCCGTCTGTTTTCAACAAGATCATTCAAGTGAGGATGGACGAGAGAGCGCTTGGTCTTGAGACCTCTCTTCATCAATAGTTCAGCAGGGGAGACCCCGGTAAGCGTGTGATGTCTTGTGCTGTAACTAAACAATATGCATGACAAGCGAGTCTGCAGTGAACCCTGAGTTACATGTTTCATACTCTGCTTGATTGTTTGGACAGCACGCTCTGCTTGACCATTAGAAGCAGGTTTGAATGGTGCTGACCTCATATGTTTAATACCATAGAGTTTCGTGAACTCTTGAAACTCCAGACTTGTGAAGCAAGATCTGTTGTCGCTCACAACGATGTCAGGCAAACCATGAGTAGCAAACATGACATGAAGGCTCTCAATGGTAGCTGGATGACATGATTATACACTCTATCCACTTGGAATATGCATCCACCACAACAAAAAACATCTTACCCAGGAAAGGACCTGCAAAGTCGATGTAGATCCTCAAGCATGGATGGCCACGACCACAGACTCAGCGGCGATTCCGCTAGTGCTTTGCTTAGCTGCATGCAAGTGTTGCACTGATGCACACAGGATTTCAGATCAGAGTCAATTCCAGGCCACCATACATGAGATCTGGCGATGGCTTTCATCATGACAATACCGAGATGAGTGCTATGTAGATCATGTACAAATTTCTCTCTGCCTTTCTTAGGCGTAACAACACGATTACCCCACAGTAAACAATCTGACTGAATGGATAGTTCGTCTTTGCGATGGTTGTAAGGTTTGGTCTCATCGCACATTTCAATAGGTATAGCAGACCAATCACCACTAAGGGCACAACGTTTTACAACCGATAAAATCGGGTCCTGTCTGGTCCATGTCCTAACTTGTTAAGCAGTGACAGGGGTTTCTTTACTCTCAAAAGCATCCATAACTAACAGTAGATCTGCAGGTTGTAGCATCTCCACCTCCGGTGTGGACAAAGGCAGACGGCTCAGTGCATCGGCACAATTCTCGGTGCCAGTTCTATGGCAAATGACATAATCATAGGCAGATAATGTCAGTGCACACCTCTGGATGCGGGACGATGCATTGGTATTGATACCTTTGTTTTCCGAAAACAATGAAACGAGTGGCTAGTGATCCATTTTGAGTTCAAAACAAAGACCAAACAGACATTGATGCATCTTTTTAACCCCATACATGCAGGCTAAAGCTTCTTTTTCTACCATGCTGTAGGCTCTTTCCACCTTTGACAAACTTTACGAAGCATACACAACAGGTTGTAGTTTACCCGACTCATTAGCTTGTTGGAGCACGCAGCCAACCCCATATGATGAAGCATCACAAGCCAATACTAGACGCTTAGACGGATCATAATGTACCAGCAACTTGTTAGAGCAAGCAGATTTGTAGCTTTCTTGAAAGCTCTATCTTGAGACACACCCCAAACCCAGTTGTCGCCTTTTCTGAGCAGCATGTGCAATGGCTCTAATAAGGTGCTCAATCTAGGTAAGAAATTACCAAAGTAGTCAAGTATCCCAAGGAACGATCGCAGCTCTGTCACATTCTGTGGCCTGGGTGCATTTTTGATGGCCTTGGTTTTCGAGTCCGTAGGCCTGATACCATCAGCAGCAAGCTTAATCCGCAGAAATTCGACTTCTGGTGCCATGAAGACGCACTTCAAACGTTTCAGCCTGAGTCCCACTTTGTCCAGACGATGTAGAACCTCTTCCACGTAGTTCAGATGTTCGGCGGTTTCACGACCTATGACCAGGATGTCATCTTGGAACATGACGGATCTAGGAACGGACTTCAGTAAACTCTCCATGTTCCTCTGAAATATGGTTGCAGCCGAGCGAATTCCAAAAGGTCACCTGTTGTAAATAAACAGTCCTTTATGAGTGTTGATGCACGTATGTTTCTTCGACTTGTCGACGAGCTCCTGTGTCATATAGGTCGACGTCAGATCCAGTTTAGTGAGCGACTACCCACCGGGTAGCGTTGCAAACAAGTCATTAGCCTTCGGTAACGGGTACTGATCCTGTTTCGAAAATCAGTTGATCGTAACCTTGTAGTCTCCACAAATCTTGGCACTGCCATCACTCTTCAACACAGGAACAATGGGACTGGCCTATTCATTAAATTCGACCAATGATATGACCCCTTGACGTTGGAGTCTGTCCAGCTCAATTTCGACTTTCTCCCTCATCATGTACGGAACAGCCCAAGCTTTGTGATGGACGGGTCTTGCAATCAAGTCCAGGTGAATCTGTACCTTGGGTCCCATGGAATTGCCGATGCCTGTAACAAACAGCGAGGGAAACTTGCTCAGCACTTGAGCACACGAAGTGCCACCCACCGATGACAACGCTTTGATATCGTTCCAATTCCATTTGATTTTTTCGAGCCAATTCCTGCCGAACAGCGTTGGACCATTTCCTGAAACAATCCATAACAGTAGATCACGAACCACACCATCATACGACAACTTGACTACTACACTGCCAATCATAGGTATGAGTTCTTTGGTGTAAGTACGCAACTTGGCATTGACTGGACTCAGCTTGGTGATCATTTTCCAACAGCCTATCGACTCTGGATCAGTTCCTATGGACTGGATGGTAGCTAATGGAACACCACTTTTTAAAAAAGAAGGGAGAGAGAAAACGGGTAATTATAGACTGGTTAGCCTGACATCAGTAGTGGGGAAAATGTTGGCATCAATTATTAAAGATGAAATAGCAGCGCATTTGGAAAGCAGTGACAGGATCGGACCAAGTCAGCATGGATTTATGAAAGGGAAATCATGCTTGACGAATCTAGAATTTTTTGAGGATGTAACTAGTAGAGTGGACAAGGGAGAACTAGTGTATGTGGTATATTTGGACTTTCAAAAGGCTTTTGACAAGATCCCGCACAAGAGATTGGTGTGCAAAATCAAAGCACATGGTATTGGGGGTAATGTACTGACGTGGATAGAGAACTGGTTGGCAGACAGGAAGCAGAGAGTTGGGATTGACGGGTCCTTTTCAGAATGGCAGGCAGTGACTAGTGGGGTGCTGCAGGGCTCAGTGCTGGGACCCCAACTATTTACAATATACATCAATGATTTGGATGAAGAAATTGAGTGTATTATCTCCAAGTTTGCAGATGACACTAAGCTGGGTGGCGGTGTGAGCTGTGAGGGGAATGCTAAGGGGCTGCAGGGTAACTTGGACAGGTTAGGTGAGTGGGCAAATGTATGTCAGCTGCAGTATAATGTGGATAAAAGTGGGGTTATTCCATTTTGGTGGTAAAAGCACGAAGACAGAGTATTATCTGAATGGTAGCAGATTAGGAAAAGGGGAGGTGCAACGAGACCTGGGTGTCATGGTACATCAGTCATTGAAAGTTGGCATGCAGGTACAGCAGGCGGTGAAGAAGGCAAATGGTATGTTGGCCTTCATAGCTAGGGGATTTGAGTATAGGAGCAGGGAGGTCTTACTGCAGTGGTACAGGGCCTTGGTGAGGCCTCACCTGGAATATTGTGTTCAGTTTTGGTCTCGTAATCTGAGGAAGGACATTCTTGCTATTGAGGGAGTGCAGCGAGGGTTCCCAGGATTCCTGGGATGGCAGAACTGAAATATGAGGAGAGACTGGATCAACTGGGCCTGTATTCACTGGAGTTTAGAAGGATGAGAGGGGATCTCATAGAAACATATAAAATTCTGACGGGACTGGACAGGTTATATGCAGGAAGAATGTTCCCGATGTTGGGGAATTCCAGAACCAGGGGACACAGTCTAAGGATAGGGGTAAGCCATTTAGGACTGAGATGAGGAGAAACTTCTTCCCTCAGAAAGTTGTTAACCTGTGGAATTCTCTACCGCAGAGAGTTGTTGATGCCAGTTAATTGGATATATTCAAGAGGGAGTTAGATGTGGCCCTTACGGCTAAAGGGATCAAGGGATATGGAGAGAAAGCAGGAAAGGGGTACTGAGGTGAATGATCAGCCATGAGCTTATTGAATGGTGGTGCAGGCTCAAAGGGCAGAATGGCCTACTCCTGCACCTATTTTCTATGTTTCTATGTTTCTCTGTTTCACAGCCTTAGTGTTCCACAGTTTGTCGAATATTCTTTGTTCATTGTCAACTGACTCGCACCCGTATCCAATTCCATCGATACCGGCACGTCATTTAGTTTCACATTAACTATCGGTTGGCTCTTTGTCAGGAACGAATACAGTCCATACACTTCCTCCTCGCGTATCTCGAGTTGCATATCCAAGTCCGTGCTGGACTGGTCGTCATCATCCACGTGGTGAGTCGCAGCATGTTTGTTCAGTTGTGGACACATTCGATGAAGATGCCCCACTTTCGAACAGCCTTTACAGATGTACTCTTTAAAACGACACTGATGATGCCAATAATTGCCCCCACAACGGCAACAGGGTGAAATCGGATTCGTACCCGTTGGCAGACTTTGAGCAGCTACAGGTTTCGCATACACAGTCGAGTAGGCCCTACCATAAGCAGCTCTGCCATACGATGACACAATCTTGTTTACAGTACTTGCTGTGGAGCTCCGACTGTTCGATGATATCTGCCTTAAATTATCATCCGTCGTCATGCATGCCTGGGCAATCGCGATGGCCTTGCTCAAATCCAGCGCCTCCGCAGCCAATAACTTTTGAAGGATCACATCATGGTTGATTCCTATTGCGAAGAAATCTCGCAGCTTGTCTCCCAACACGTCTTCGAACTTACATGGCCCAGCAAGACGTCCTAGGTCGGCGACGAATTCCGACACATCCTGGCCCTGAGAACGAACATGCGTGTAGATGGTGATACCTTCTTTTGGTTTGAGATGGTCACGTACCAGAACACACAATTCCTCATAGTCCTTGTCCGTTGGATGTGCAGGCGAGAGGAGATTCTTTATGAGCCATAGATTTTTGGACCGCAAACAGTGAAGAAAACCGCCCTGCGCCTAACTGAGCCAGTAGCTTCCTCCATTTTGTTGGCCACGAAATACTGGTCCAGGCGATCGATAAAATCCGACCGGTCTTCTCCTTCCACGAATCTCTCCAGAATTCCAATGGTGCTCATTTTGCATGCGAAGGTTCTTGAGTTACCTCATCGCCAAATGTTGTGCTTGTAATAACTCGATAGACTGAATATTGTAAACTCACTCAGGTGCAAATCTGGCTCAACTTTATTCCGGCCCAAAGTGCCTACATTTCATGGTGGCTTGCTTTATATACCTGGCCCGCACACACGGGCATACAGCCCAATGACCTCCGAAAGTGGCGCCCCCTGGTGGCTAGTAACCCCAAGCAAACATGCATGACAAGAGAATTCAGGAGAAATTTCTTTATCCAGAGATTGGTTAGAATGTGGAACTCGCTACCACAGAAAGTAGTTGAGGTGACCAGCATTTAAGGGGAAGCTATAGAAACACATGAGAGAAAGGGTATATTGATAAGGTTAGATGAAGAAGGATAGAAGGAGCCTTGTTTTATTTATTCAAGGAATGTAGGTATCGCTCGCAAGGCCAGCATTTATTGCCAATCCCTAATTTCCCTTGAGAAACTGATGGTGAGCCACTGTCTTGAACCATTGCAGTCCGCAGAGTGAAGTTAATTCCACAGTGCTGTTAAGGTGTTCCGTGATTTTGACCCAGCAACAATGAAGGAATGATGATATATTTCCAAGTCATGATGGTGTGTGGTGGACTTGGAGGGGAACTTGGATGTGGTGGTGTCCCCATGCGCCTGCTGTCTGTATCGTTCTCGGTGATAGAAGTCGCGGGTTTGAGAGGTGCTGTTGAAAAAGCTTTGGTGAGTTGTAGCTTAACCAGGTTCGCACCTAATTTTTAGGTATGCCTGATGCTGCTCCTGGCATGCTCTTCTAAGCTCCTGATTGAACCAGGGTTGGTCCCCTGACTTGATAGTAATAATGGTAGAGTGAGGAAAATGCCAGGCCATGCAGTTACAGATTTTGGTGGAGCATAAACACTGGCATAGACCTGTTAGGATGAATGGCCTGTTTCTGTACTGTAAATACTATGTAATACTATGTATATACTTTAGAAAAGCATTGACTTGGGGTCGATTTGATTGAGCTGTTAAAAATTATTTCCATTAGAGAGATTGAGAAGTTTTGTATAAATTACACGAGAGAATAAATAGGTTAGATGTTAGGCATTTCTTCTTTTCCCAGGGAATAGTTGCTGGTGGGCATAGTCTATAGGCCCCCTAACAGTAGCTATACTGTTGGACGGAGTATAAATCAAGAAATAACGGAGGCTTGTAAAAAACGAACAGCAATAATCATGGGCGATTTTAATCTTCATATTGATTGGACAAAATAGATTGGCCAGAGTAGCCTTGAGGAAGAGTTCATAGACTGTATCTGGGTTAGTTTCCTTGAGCAGTACGTTGTGGGACCAACCAGGGAGCAGGCTTTCTTAGATCTGGTACTGTGTAAAGAGACAGGATTTATAAACAATCTCCTGGTTAATGATCCTCTAGGAATGAGCGATCGTGGCATGGTTGAATTTCAAATTCAGTTGGAGGGTGAGAAAGTTGGATCTCAAACCAGTATCCTAAGCTTAAACAAAGGAGAATACAAAGGTATAAATGCAGAATTGGCTAAAGTGCACTGGGAAAATAGATTAAAGTGTGGGACAGTTGATGAGCAGTAGCAGACATTTAAGGAGATATTTCATAACTCTCAACAAAAATATATTCCAATGAGAAGGAAAGACTGTAAGAAAAGGGATAACCATCCATGGCTAACTAAGGAAATAATCGAATTGAAAACAAGGGCATACAAAGTGGCCAAGACTAGTGGGAGGCCAGAGGATTGGGAAACTTTTAAAAGCCAGCAAAGAACGACTAAAAAATAAAGAAAGGGAAGATAGATTATGAAAGCAAACTAGCACGAAATATAAAAACAGATAGTAAGAGTTTCTACAAGTATATAAAAAGGAAACAAATGGCTAAAATAAATGTTGGTCTCTTAGAGGATGAGACTGGGGAATTAATAATGGGGAACAGGGAAATGGCAGAGACTTTGAACAAATATTTTGTATCAGGTATTGGTGAGGCCACATCAAGAGTACTGTGTACAGTTTTGGTCTCCGTATTTAAGGAAGGATATACTTGCTTTGGAGGCTGTTCAGAGAAGGTTCACTAGGTTGATTCCAGAGATGAGGGGGTTGACTTATGAAGATAGGTTGAGTAGATTGGTCCTCTACTCATTGGAATTCAGAAGAATGAGAGGTGATCTTATTGGGGGCTCATCAAAGTGGATGCAGAGAGGATATTTCCATTCATAGGGGAAACTAAAAGTAGGGGGCATAGAATAATGTGCCACCCATTTAAATCTGAGGTGAGGAGCAATTTCTTCTCTCAGAGGGTTGTAAATCTGTGGAATTCGCTGCCTCAGAGAGCTATGGAAGCTGGGTCATTGAATAAGTTTAAGACAGAGATAGACAGATTTTTGAACGATAAGCGAATAAAAGGTTATGGGGAGCGGGCAGGGAAGTGGAGCTGAGTCCATGATCAGATCAGCCATGATCTTATTAAATGGCGGAGCAGGCTCGAGGGGCCATATGGCCTTCTCCTGCTCATATTTTTTTTTTCTAATGTTCTTATTTGTCCTATGGAACAAATTGATAAAACTGTTAAAAAAGCATATGGAATTCTTGGCTTTCTAAATAGAGGCTTGTTATAAAAGATGGGAAGTTATACTAAACCTTTATAAAACACTGGTTAAGCAGGAGTATTGTGTTGAATTCTGGGTACCACACTTTAGGAAGGATGTGTGCAGAGGGTGAACAGTAAGATTTATCTTTTATAAGATTACGTTTTAGCCTGTAAGATATATGTCTTGACTCTGCACGTACTGAGTTCAGACTTGTGAGACAACACAACACAGACACAGGATATTCCTGCACTCACCGCTATTCAGAGGATAGCATAATCAAAAGAAATACGACATGATTGCATCAAATGCACAATCATTTCTAATTATTAGGCCACACCAACTTATCCCATTAAAATACCTTATAACAGTTAAAATTGCCTATCCTCTAAGTGATTAAGAGAAAGCAAATACACTCACACAGGGTTAATTCTAACCGTGATCAACGATCGTAAATTAAGCCACTGTCTCTTTGTATCTGACCATGTTACCAATCTCTTGACTGTAGCATTTGACCTCACGTGTTACAGCCATTCTATATTGTTTTTCTGGATGTCTGCCCACCGTGTACCTAATTGTCTGGTTTAAAACAAAGGGTCACTCTCTCATGATAAATAGGTCTTTCATAGAATCATAGAATTTTACAGCACGGAAAGAGGCCATGTCGACTCATCGTGTCCGCGCCGACCGACCAAGAGCTATTCAGCCTAATCGCACTTTCCAGCTCTTGGTCCGTAGCCCAGTAGTTTACGGCATTTTAAGTGCACATCTAAGTATTTTTTAAATGTGGTGAGGCTTTCCGCCTCTACCACCCTTTCAGTCAGTGAGTTCCAGACCCCCACCACCCTGGGTGAAGAAATTTCCCCTCATATCTCCTCTAAACCTGCCCCCAATTACTTTAAATCTATGCCCCCTGGTTGTTGATCCCTCTGCCAAGGGAAACAGGTTCTTCCTAGCCACTCTATCCAGACCCTCCTAATTTTATACAGCTCAATAAGGTTTCTCCTCAGCCTCCTCTGTTCCAAAGAAAACAGACCCAGCATCTCCAACCTTTCCTCATAGCCAAAATTCTCCAGTCCAGGCAACATTCTTATAAATCTCCTGTGAATCCTTTCCAGTGCAATCACATTTTTCTTGTCATATGGTGACCAGAACCGCACACAATGTTCCAGCTGAGGCCTAACCAGTGTTTTATACAGTCCAAGCATAACCTCCTTGCTCTTGTATTCCATGCCTTGATTAATATGCCTTCTTAACCACCTTATCTACCTGGCTTGCTACCTTCAGGGATCTGTGGACCTGCACTCCAAGGTCCCTTTGATCCTCTACACTTTTCAGTGTCGTACCATTTAATGTGTATTCCTTTGCCTTGTTAGACCTCCCCAAATGCATTACCTCACACTTATCCGGATTGAATTCCATTTGCCACTGTTCTGCCCATCTGACCAGTACATTGGTATTTTCCTGCAGTCTGCAGCTTCTTCATTATCAACCACATAGACTATTTTAATGTCATCTGCAAACTTCTTAATCATACCCCCAACATTCAAGTCCAAGTCATTGATATATACCACAAAAAGAAAGAGACGCAGCACTTTGCGGAACCCCACTGGATACAGCCTTCTAGTCACAAAAAGGGTAATCAACCATTACCCTTTGCTTTCTGCCTCTGAGCCAATTTTGGATCCAACTTGCCACTTTGCCCCAGATCCCATGGGCTTTTACTTTCGTGACTAGTCTGCCATGTGGGACATTGCTAAAATCCATATACACTGCCCTCATCGACCCTCCTGGTTACCACCTCGAAAAGTTCAATCAAATTAGTCGGACACAACCTTCCCTTAACAAATCCATGCTGATGTCCTTGATTAATCCATGTGTTTCCAAATGAAGATTTATCCTGTACCTCAGGATTTTTTTCCAATAATTTTCCCGCCACTGAGTTTAGGTTGACTGGCCTGTAATTACTCAATCCATCCCTTTCTCCCCTTTTAAACATTATATTAGGCAGTCCCTCGTATCGAGGATGACTTGCTTCCACACCAAAAAGGGATGAGTTCACAGGTGTTTCAATGAGGGACCTGACATTCTAGGTCCCGAATTATATACTGAAGGGTGGAAGATGCCTGTGCGTGGATTCTTTTAACATTGGGTGGCCATTGCACACCAGCCGCCACACGGGCTTGACAGAGCTAGATCTTGATCCAGTGGCAAGGGTTAACCAAGATGACTGGAGACCAGTTCTACTGCACAGACCTAGTGCGCACTCATGCTCCTACTATCCACTGGCCCATGCTGCCCCTGGGCCCTCACCTCTCCTGGGCCCCGAACCCTCGCCTCTCCTGGGCCCCGAACACGACGCTTCTGGGCCCTGATCTCTCACCGCTCCTCCGCCCCGATCAAAAATGGAGCAATCAGAAACAGGACATCAATTAGTCTCCTCTTGTCTTGGAGACATCAAATATTGACACTGGTATTTGAAATATCAAAATATTAAACTCCAGCCTAGTTGAAGGATTATTAACATCAGTAGAAACAAACACCAACTAACAGAATGAACACTGTTCATTAGGATGTGAATAACAGCAGAATCCAAACCCTGCAATCACTTGTGAACTGGCTGGTGTGTTAGCAGGTTGGATGACCGAGTGAGTCCCTTTCCACACTCAGAGCAGTTGAATGGCCTCGCCCCAGTGTGGACTCGCTGGTGTGTCAGCAGGTGGGATGACTGAGTGAATCCCTTCCCACACACTGAGCAAGTGAACAGCCTCTCCCTAGTGTGACTGCATCGATGAGTGTCCAGTTCAGATGGGTAATTGAATCCCTTCCCACAGTCTCCACATTTCCACAGATTCTCCATGGTACGGGTGTCCATGTGTCTCTTCCGGTTGGATGATCAGTTGAAGTCTCGTCCACACACAGAACACGTGTATGGTTTCTCCCCGCTGTGAATGGTGCGATGTTTTCCAGGCTGTGTAACTGGTTAAAGCTCTTTACACAGGCAGTGCACTGGAACACTCTCACTCAGGTGTGTGTGTCTCGGTGCTTTTCCAGTCACACTGATGTTTGAAATCTTTTCCCACAGACAGAACAGACAAACATTTCACCTTCCACATTCAAAAGCCACAGAAAATCAGGTTCTGATGAATCGACTGACTCTGTCAGATCTTGACGTGATGTTTGGTTCATGTTTCCTCATAACAAAGGTGCAACATTAGTAGTCCTCCAGTCCTCTTGCACCATACATGTAGCCAGAGAGGATTGGAAAATGATGGTCAGAGCCTCTGCTACTTCCTCTTTTGCATCTCTTCACAGCCTGGGATACATTTCATCCGGGTCTGGGGATTTATCCACTTTCAAAGCTGTTAAGCCCCTTAATACTTCCTCTCTCACTATGTTTATCTCGTCTAATATTTCACACTCTTCCTCCCTCATTACAAAGTCTGCATCGCCCCTGACCTTTGTGAAAATGGATGCAAAGTATTCATTAAGAATCATACCCACGTCTTATGCCTCCACACACAGATTTCCTTTATGATCTTTAATAGGCCCTATTCTTTCTTTAGTTATCCTCTTGCTCTTAATGTATTTATAAAACATCTTTCGGTTTTTTCTGATTTTATTTGCCAACATTCTTTCTTGCTCTCTCTTTGCTTTCCTGATATCTTTTTGAATTGCACCCCTGCACTTCTTATACTCCTCTAGAGTTTCTGCAGTATTGAGTTCTCGGTATCTGTCATAAGCTTCCCTTTTTTTCTTTATCTTATCCTATATGTCCCTTGACATCCAGGGGGCTCTGGATTTGTGAACCCCACCCTTTTTTTAAGGGACTATACTTGCTCTGTACCCTCAGGATCTCCTCCTTGAATGCCTCCCACTGCTCTGACATTGATTTACAATCACTTTGGCCAAATCCCAACTCAGTTCAGCAAAATTGGCTTTTTTCCAATGGAGAACTTTTATTCCTGGTCCACCTTTATCCTTTTCCATAACTATCGTAAATCTTACTGAATTGTGTTCATGAGCACCAAAATGCTCTTCTACTGATATCCCTTCCACTACCCCTCTTCATTCCCCAAAACCAAGTCCAGAACCGCCCCCTCCCTTGTTAGGCTTGTTGCATACTGGCTATAAAAGTTCTCCTATCTCCTGGACAGTTTTCTGCCACAGTTCTCAGACAAGTCTTGTGCAGCTGTGAGAAGTTAGAACTCATGAGAAAGTCTTTTGAATCCGCACAGCTTTGTGGGTCACTAAAAATGGCCAATCCCATGGTTTTAGCCAGCTTGGAGCAGTTTGCAAGCAGTTATTAGCAGATCATGTGAAGGAAAAAATGCTGTCGTCTTAGAGGGTGCAGAGGAGATTCACCAGAATTATACCAAAGATTAGCAACTTCATGTGCTAAATGACTAGAGAAGCTGTGATAGTTTTATTTAGAACAGAGAAGGTTAAGGGGAGACATTAAGGTGTTAAAAATTATGATAGCGCGATTAGGATGGGTGTTCTAGGATTTTGACCCAGTGACTATGAAGGAACGGTGATATATTTCCAAGTCAGGATGGTGTGTGACTTGGAGGGTACCTTGGAGGTGATGGCATTCCCATGTGCCTGCTGTCCTTGCCCTTCTAAGTGATAGAAGTCGCGGGTTTGGGAGATGCTGTCGAAGAAGCCTTGGCCAGTTGTTGCATCTTATAGATGGTACACACTGGTGCGCCGGTGATGGAGAGAGTGAATGTTGAATGTGCTGGATAGCGTGCCAATCATGTGAGTTGGTTTGTCCTGTATGGTGTCGAGCTTCTTGAGTGTTGTTGGAGCTGCACTCATCCAAGCAAGTGGAGAGTATTCCATCACACTCCTGACTTGTGCTTTGTAGATGGTGAAAAGGCTAGTCAGGAGGTGAAACACTCGCCGCAGAATACCCAGCCTCTGACCCGCTGTTGCAGCCACAGTATTTATGTGGCTGGTGCAATTATTCTGGTCAATGGTGATCCCCACGATGTTGATGTTGAGACATTCATAGAAACAGAGAAACATAGAAAATAGGTGCAGGAGCAGGCCATTCGGCCCTTCGAGCCTGCACCAGCATTCAATAAGATCATAGCTGATCATTCACCTCAGTACCCCTTAATATGTCCTTACTATACAGTATAAATGCACACGAGGCCCATACTTGAGAGAAGGTCACTCTGTGACCAATTACCTTTAATACCAAGACCTCAAGTGATGAAGGTGGGTGGAGCTTCCCCTTTTATATCTGAAAGTCCAGGTTAGGAGTGTCTCCCACAAGTTCGCCCCTTGTAGTCAATGTTCTCAAGGCGTACAACTTAGGTCAGCTTATACATGGGTTACAATGATAGTTGAATACATGACATCACCTCCCCCCTCAAAGTCTAACTGGGATCACAGGTTAAGTCTCTCTAGTGGTTTACGCTCCCTTGTAGAGCACCTGAGTTGGGGCTCCGGTTGTTGGGCGCTGGCCTGAGTGTCTGCTGTTTGCGGTGCCTCAGGCCTGTCCGGACTGCCCACAGTGACTAGGCTCTCCTCCACTTGGTTCCGGTGTTCAGTCACCTGTGGTGGAGTAAACTCTATGTCGTGTTCTTCCTCTGCTTCTTCTATGGGGTTGCTGAACTTCCTTATAGTTTGATCCACGTGTTTGCGGCAGATTTGTCCATTGGTAAGTTTAACTACCAAAACCCTATTCCCCTCTTTGGCAATCACAGTGCCTGCAAGCCATTTGGGCCCTGCAGCATAATTAAGGACAAAAACAGGGTCATTGGCATCAATACATTGCGCCCTCGCATTCCTGTCATGGTAGTCACATTGTGACGCCTGCTCTCAACAATTTCTTTCATAGTAGGGTGTATAAGGGATAACCTGGTTTTGAGCATCCTTTTCATGAGCAGCTCTGCGGGTGGAACCCCTGTGAGTGAGTGTGGTCGGGATCTATTGGCCAACAGGAGGCGTGATAAGCGGCTTTGTAGGGAACCCCCTTGGATTCTGAGTACCCCCTGTTTGATTATCTGCACTGCTCGTTCCGCCTGGCCGTTTAAGGCCAGCTTGAATGATGCCATTCTGACATGGTTGATTCCATTGCCTGCCATGAAGTCCTGGAATTCAGTGCCTGTGAAGCACGGGCCATTGTCGCTGACCAAGACTGCCGGTAGACCATGGGTGGCGAACATTGCCCGTAGACTTTCTACCGTGGCAGAGGATGTGCTTAAATTTAAAATGGCACACTCAATCCATTTGGAGTAGGTGTCTACTACAACCAAAAACATTTTTCCCATGAAAGGACCTGCGTAGCCCACATGGATGCGTGACCATGGCTTGGTGGGCCAGGATCAGGGGCTAACGGGGGCTTCCCTGGTTGCGTTGCCCAGCTGAGCACACGTGTTGCACCTGCGAACACAAAGTTCCAGGTCTGCATCTATCCCTGGACACCAAACATGTGACCTGGCAATTGCCTTCATCATGACAATGCCCGGGTGCTCATTGTGAAGTTCTCTGATAAACACCTCTCTGGCCATCTGGGGCATGACTACTCAGTTTCCCTACAGTAGGCAGTCGGCCTGAATCGAGAGTTCATCTTTGCGCCTATGAAACGGTTTAAATTCCTCAGGGCATGCCCCATATGTGGCTGCCCATTCCCCATTCAAGACACATTTCTTAACTAAAGACAGTAGCGGGTCTTTATTTGTCCAGACTTTAATCTGACGGGCTGTCACAGGTGAGCCTTCGCTTTCGAAAGCTTCAATGGCCATGACCATCTCGGCATCATGCTCAGTTGCCCCCTCAGTGGTGGCTAGTGGGAGCCTGCTGAGTGCATCGGCGCAGTTTTCAGCGCCCGGTCTGTGCTGAATTGTGTAGTCATAGGCGGCGAACGTGAGTGCCCACCTCTGTATGCGGGCCGATGCATTCGCATTTATGGCCTTGTTGTCGGCTAAAAGGGACGTTAGGGGTTTATGATCTGACTCCAGCTCAAATTTCCTGCCAAACAGGTACTGGTGCATTTTTTTTACAGCATATACACATGCTACCGCTTCCTTTTCTACTATCCCGTAGCCTCTGTCTGCCTGGGACAGACTTCTGGAGGCATAAACTACCGGCTGTAACTGACCATTGGCATTCACATGCTGCAACACATACCCGACCCCATAGGACGACGCATCGCACGTTAAAACAAGTTTCTTACATGGGTCATATAACGTTAACAGTTTGTTGGAGCATAACAAATTGCGGGCTCTATCAAAAGCTCTTTCCTGGCTACCCCCCCAGACCCAATCGTGACCTTTGTGTAGGAGCACATGTAGTGGCTCTAACAGCGTGCTCAATTTGGGAAGCAAGTTACCAAAATAGTTCAGGAACCCCAGGAACGAACGCAGCTCCGTCGTGTTACGGGGTCTGGGTGCTCTCTGGATCGCTTCCATTTTGGACGCAGTAGGTCTGATCCCGTTTGCTGCTACCCTCCTCCCCAGGAATTCTACCTCTGGAGCTAAGAAGATGCACTTCGCCTTTTTCAGTCGCAGCCCTACCCGGTCCAGTCTGCGTCGCACCTCCTCCAGGTTGTGGAGGTGTTCTTCAGAATCGCGACCCGTGATGAGGATGTCGTCTTGAAAAACCACCGTCCTTGGAATCGACTTGAGGAGGCTTTCCATATTTCGCTGAAAGATCGCGGCGGCCGAACGAATCCTGAACGGACATCTGTTATATTCAAACAACCCCTTGTGTGTCGTGATGATGGTCAGCCTCTTCGACTCACTTGCCAGCTCCTGGGTCATGTAAGCTGAGGTCAGGTCCAATGTTGAAAAAAGTTTGCCACCGGATAGCGTCGCAAAGAGGTCCTCCGCTCTCAATAGCGGGTACTGGTCTTGGAGTGATATCCGATTGATGGTGACCTTGTAATCGCCACATATCCTGACCGACCCATCCGCCTTGAGCACCGGCATGGTCGGGCTTGCCCAGTCACTGAATTCGACTGGCGAGATGATGCCTTCCCTCATCAGGCGGTCCAATCCGCATTCTATATTTTCCCGCATCACATATGGCACTGCTCTGGCCTTGTGGTGTACTGGCCTGGCATCCGGGTTTATGTGAATCACGACCTTGGCCCCCATGAAAGTGCCAATGCCGGGTTGTAATAATGAGTCAAATTTGTCCAGGACCTGTGAGCATGATACTCGCTACACAGAAGAAATTGCATTGACATCACCCCATTTCCAGTTCATGACAGCAAGCCAACTCCTCCCCAGTAGTGCGGGACCGTCCCCCGGGACAATCCAGAGTGGCAACCTGTTCTCCGAATCTTTGTGCGTCATGACTACCGTGGCGCTGCCTAGCACCGGAATTATCTCCTTTGTATATCTCTGTAGCAGTGCATCAATCGGCAATAATTTTGGCCTCCTGACCTTGGACACCCACAACCTTATGAACTGTTTGATACTCATCAGGGACTGGCTGTCCCTCGTGTCCAGCTCCATTTATACTGGGATGCCATTGAGGAGCACTTCCATCATTATCGTTGGCGTCCTGGTATATGAACTGTATATGTGCTCCACATGAACTCGCTGAACTTCAGCTTCCAGCGATTTCCCCCAGTATTCATTTGACCTCGTAGGGCTTACATTGGGCCCGTCCTCCTTGTACATCAACCTGGCTGCAGGCTTCCTGCACATACGCGCCAAGTGACCGCTGACATTGCAGTTTCTGCAGGTATATTGCTGATACCTGCAAGCTCTGGCTGGGTGTTTGCCTCCACACCTCCAGCATGAGCTGGAGGCTCTGTTGTTGGAAACAAAGGTCCATTACCAGTCGATCGTCTCTGACTGTCTCTGTAACTGTCCTTAAGCGCACCATTAACACGTGTTGATGGCCCCATTACTGGCCGCATTGTTCATTGCGATGGCATGGATCGCCGTTCAGCTAGCCATTGACTCTGTTGAATTCCCCCTTTGTGTTCGACTGCATGCTGGGGCATTAACGATTGCCCTTCTCTGCCTGGTGAACTGTGTACCGCGTTAACAATATTGACTCCCTGGTCGTTTGCCGCACTTGAGCCAAGATTTTTGTCATACATCATTCTGGTCTGTTCCTCCTCTGATATAAATGTCTGGGCTATCAGAGCCACCGCTTCCAAGGTCAAGTCTTTGGTCTCAATCAGTTTCCTGAAAACCCCAGCGTGCCCGATGCCCTCAATAAAAAAGTCTTGCAGCATCTCTGCTCTGCATGCATCTGGGAACTTATATAAGCTCGGCAGTTGCCGGAGATCTGCCACGAAATCTGGAACGCTTTGCCCTTCTCTCCGCCGGTGCGTGTAAAACCGTTGTCTCGGCATGTGCATGCTGCTCATCAGTTAAAGTGTTCCCCGATCAACTTACTGAGCTCTTCGAATGTCTTATCCGCCGGCTTCTCTGGCGCTAGAAGGTCCTTTATCAGGGAGTACGTTCTGGATCCACAAACCGTCAGGAGATGAGCCCTGCGTTTGTCGGCCGAATCCTGACCCAACCATTCCTTAGTGACAAAACTTTGCTGTATTCTCTCAATAAAGTCGTCCCAATCATCACCAACACAGTACCTTTCTTCTGTGCTGCTAGTGGCGATGCTCGCGTGGTTTAAATCCCAGTTTCTCGTCGCCAATAATATGTCCTTACTAAACAGTAAAAATGCACACGAGGCCCATACTTGAGAGAAGGTCACTCAGTGACCAGTTGCCTTTATTACCAAGACCTCAAGTGATGAAGGTGGGTGGAGCTTCCCCTTTTATGCCAGAAAGACCAGGTTAGGAGTGTCTCCCACAAGTTCGCCCCTTGTGGTCAATGTTCTCAAGGTGTACAACTTAGGTCAGCTTATACATGGGTTACAATGATAATTGAATACATGACACCCCTTTCCTGCTTTCTCTCCATACCCCTTGATCCCTTTAGCCGTTAGGACCATATCTAACTCCCTCTTAAATATATATAACGAACTGGATTCAACAACTCTCTGCTGTAGAGAATTCCAGAGGTTAACAACTCTCTGAGTGAAGAAGTTTCTCCTCATCTCGGTCCTAAATGGCTTACCCTTTATCCTAAGACTATGTCCCCTGGTTCTGGACTTCCCCAACATCGGGAACATTCGTCCTGCATCTAACCTGTCCAGTCCCGTCAGAATTTTATGTGTATCTATGAGATCTCCTCTCATCCTTCTAAACTCCAGTGAATACAGGCCCAGTCGATCCAGTCTCTCCTCATATGTCAGTCCTGCCATCCTGGGAATCAGTCTGGTGAACCTTCGCTGCGCTCCCTCAATAGCAAGAACATCCTTCCTCAGATTAGGAGACCAAAACTGAACACAATATTCCAGGTGAGGCCTCACTAGAGCCCTGTACAACTGCAGTAAGACCTCCCTGCTTCTATACTCAAATCCCCTAGCTATGAAGGCCAACATACCATTTGCCTTCTTCACCACCTGCCAACTTTCAATGACTGATGCATCATGACACCCAGGTCTCATTGCAACTCCCCTTTTCCTTATCTGCCACCATTCAGATAATATTCTTCCTTCATGTTTTTGCCACCGAAGTGGAAAACCTCACATTTATCCACATTATACTGCATCTGCCATGCGTTTTCCCACTCACGTAACCTGTCCAAGTCACCCTGCAGCCTTTTAGCGTCCTCCTCACAGCTCACACCGCCACCCAGCTTAGTGTCATCTGCAAACTTGAGATATTACACTCAATTCCCTCAAATCATAAATGTATATTGTAAAGAGCTGGGGTCCCAGCACTGAGCCCTGCGGCACCCCACTAGTCACTGCCTGCTATTCTGAAAAGGACCCGTTTATCCCGACTCTCTGATTCCTGTCTGCCAATCAATTTTCTATCCACGTCAGTACATTACCCCCAATACCATGTGCTTTAATTTTGCACACCAATCTCTGGTGTGGGACCTTGTCAAAAGCCTTTTGAAAGTCCAAATACACCACATCCACTGGTTCTCCCTTGTCCACTTACTACCTACATCCTCAAAAAATTCTAGAAGATTTGTCAAGCAGGATTTCCCTTTCATAAATTCATGCTGACTTGGACCAATCCTGTCACTGCTTTCCAAATGAGTTGCTATTTCATCTTTAATAATTGATTCCAACATTTTCCCCACTACTGATGTCAGGCTAACCGGTCTATAATTACCCGTTTTCTCTCTCCCTTCTTTCTTGAAAAGTGGTGTTACATTCGCTACCCTCCAATCCAATACTAAAGCTAGACCAGCACCCGTGTCATTAAAAAGAAGAAATAAATCCTTAATTTCTTGGGGGAGAAATTTGCATCGATAGTGCCTCCCGTTAGCGTCCCCAGGGGCGCAAACGACTTCTCGCCCGGGGTCACTACTGACTCCTGTAATATTCCATGGGAGTTAGTGGAGATGCTGACCGGTAGCGCACCGTTCCTGACAGTAGCGCCACAGGCCACTGCGCTGGCGATGACAACATCATCACCGTGCACAGCGACCGCTTTTCATTCACTGGGAAGCCACAACAGCCCGGCACAGAAGCGGAGTGCCGGGTTGCAACATCGCCGCACGGACCCCAGGATTTCAAGAGGTCATGGCCGCGACCGGATATTCAGCCATTTAAAAAAATGTCTGTGCCGCAACTCCACTGTAAATTTTGCCCCGCAAGCAGACTGAAGCCCGGTTCACGACCCGCGAGGCTGGCACAGAAATCTCCCAATGCAGCCTCACGGGGCGCTACTGAATTTTCGCTCTGGGATGAAAACCGGTCGCTGCGCACGGTGGTGATGTTGTCACCGCCAGCGCAGTGGCCTGTGGCGCTACTGGCAGGAACGGTGCGCTACCGGTCAGCATCTCCACTAACTCCCACGGAATATTACAGGAGTCAGTAGTGACCCCGGGCGAGAAGTCGTTTGCGCCCCTGGGGGCGCTAACGGGAGGCGCATTCGATGCAAATTTCTCCCCCAAGAAATTAAAGATTTATTTCTTCTTTTCTGACACTGGTGCTGCTCCAGCTTTAGTATTATTAAGAGATTTAACTAAAGGTCTGGTCTTCTTTTGGTGTCGAAGAGGCACGACTTCGAAATTCTGTAACCTAATATATTGTTTAAAGCCTAAGGGCTAGAACCTACACTTTTGTGGTTATTGCCCAAAAATGGGCGATATTTCTGGCGTGGGCGGTAAAAACGGGTTTTCAGATCGCCGGCTTCTCGCCCATTCTCAAACCACCTAGTCTCCATTTTTGAAAGTGGGCATTAGCGCGGACGATATAAAATGAGCGGTAGCATTAAATTTTTTTCACCTTCTGCCATAAAGTGTGGCATCCTTAGCAATGGCATGACAACGCCCGAGTCCCACAATTCTGGAGGTCAAGGGTCACCATGACATGCGCAGAAGAGGAGACAGAGAGATAGGGAGCTCAGAGGGACTGAAGGCGTGGTGTGGCTTCTTTGGGAGAAAGGAGGGAGACTTTAGAGCTTCACAGCAAGTAGGCAAACAAAAAGTAGGTGTTACCAGCCACATATTCGACCGAATTTGGCCATTAATGGAGAGAGAGGAGGAGGCATCACAGCACGCTGTGGAGACTGACGCTGGAGCGAGCAGTGAGGTGGGAGAGGAGCACATTGGAGGCCGCAAAAGAGCCAAGAGGTTCTCGGACGAGGAAAATGCCTCCCTCCTGCAGGTGGGCGTGTTACGCTGGGGTGATTTGACACAGCGAGGGCGTGGGAAGCCCACCCGAAAGGTCTACCAGAAGATATGGACCGAGATAGCAGAGGTGGTCTCGTCGGCGACCAACAAGGTATGTGAGGGCAACCAATGCCGCAAACGATGGAACGACCTTGTGGGATCTGCAAGAGTAATTGATTTACATAAACTTATGTATTTATATAATTTGATTTGTAACAGTCATGAGTGCCTAGCAGCAGATGTGAGGTCTTGCACTTTTACCGGGAATGTTTTACTCAAAGCCTGCGGTGTACGTCTTTAGGTAATGAATGATAATAATCATAATAATCATGATTACATCTGTCGGTTATGTGTTTATCTGTGTCTGTGACAGTACCTAGCAATGATATCACGCAATGTTCTCATGCCAAGTCGTCCTGTCACTTTTACAGAAGAAGCTATCAATGATGAAGTCCGTGCAGAGGCGAATGGGTGGGGGGCCACCAATCCCCAGCAACATCACAGAGATGGAGGAGCGAGTGCTCGCACTTGTGGGGAAGCACCCCCGGATAGCCACGGACGCATCTGCAGACCCTGAAGTGATGCCATGTGAGTAAAGCTTACACCTTTGTGTCATGTAAAGTCTATAGATGCCACACCCACTCATATCCAAACAATCATGTATGATTGATGATTTCTAAAAGTGTCATAGAAATAATGCTGGCCTAATGAAAATCATTGCAATGCACAATGTGTTGATGGTCATGAAATGTGATGTCTGTGAAGATTTTGATAGCTGTCATGTATGTAACCACAATGTAACACCACTGTATTACTGTATACACACAAGCTAGATGCACACCTTGACCACAAGGGATGAACTTGTGGGAGACACTCCTTACCTGATCTCCCAGGTATATAAAGGGAGGTTCCACGCAGGGTCATCACTTGTGGAGTGCTGTAAATAAAGAGTTGAGGTCACAGAGTGACCTTGTCCCTAGAATGTGCCTCGTGTGGATTCATGCAGTAGAGTAAGGACTTTACATTGGCGACGAGAAACGGGAACTCACGACCCACGAGAATGGCCACCGGTAGTGCAGAGGAATGGTACTGTGTTGGGGAAGACTGAGACGATTTTGTCGAGAGGCTTCAGCAAAGCTTCGATGCAAAAAATGGCTGGGGGATGAGGCGGCCGACAAGCGAAGGGCTCATCTCTTGACCAGCTGTGGACCAAAGACTTACGCACTCATGAAGGATTTACTAGCGCCTGAGAAGCCATCAGACAAAACCTTTGAAGAACTTACCAAACAGATCAGGGAGCACCTCAAACCGGCGAGTAGCATACATATGGCCCGACACAGATTCTACACCCACCGACGTCGTGAAGGACAGAATGTACAGGACTTCATAGCGGACCTCCGGCGTTTGGCCAGCCTCTGCAAGTTCACAGGGGGGAGATGCTAAGAGACTTCTTTATCGAGGGCATCGGTCATGCGGGAATTTTCCGCAAATTAATTGAGACCAAGGATTTGATCTTGGAAGCGGCGGCGTTGTTAGCTCAAACTTTCATGGCAGGGGAGGAAGAGACGAAAATAATATTCGCGCGCAATGCTGCCTCTAACGTGGCAATGGGTCAGGAAGTCAACATCATCAATGCGACTCAGAACCCTGCAGGCTGGCAGGGGCAGTCCGATATTCCCCAGGCAGCAATAGACCCCAGAGTAGGACTCCAACAGAGACAATGGCAGGCTGAACGGACATTTACGCCATCACAGCGGACAATGCGGCACGGGATGGGGCCATTGACACCCACTAATAGGGTACTTAAGAGCAGTCCAAGGGACAGTCAGTGCAGAATGCCTGGCTATAGTCCCTTTGTCCCCAACAATGGAAACTTTAACTCATGCTGGAGGTGTGGGGGAAAACACTCAGCCAGATCTTGCAGATTTCAATAGTTTGTCTGCAGAAACTGCAATCTCAGTGGCCATTAGCTCGAATGTGCAGGAAGCCTGCAACCAGACTAATATATGAGGCAGATGGACTAGAAGAGGGTCCTTTGAGGCAGGATGACTTTTGGGGCAAATCGATGAACGCCGAGCTTCAGCGGGTCCATGCGGCAAACAGTTCACACACAAAAACGCCACCAATGATGATGAGGGTTTTATTAAACAGCATCCCAGTACGCATGGAGCTGGACACTGGGGCCAGCCAGTCACTCATGGGCATCCAGCAATTCGAGAAGCTATGGCCACTTAAAGCCAGTCGACCAAATTAGAACGTATTGAGACACAATTACGGACTTGCACCAAATAAATCATTCCGGTGCTAGGCAGTGCAATGTTGGCAGTCATACACAACGGGTTAGTGAATTGGCTGCCGCTCTGGATTGTCCCGGGTAATGGTCCCGCACTATTGAGGAGGAGCTGGTTAGCCGAGATGAACTGGAAATGGGGGGATGTTCACGCAATGTCATCTGTGGAGCGAAGTTCGTGCTCACAAGATCTACAACAATTCGATTCACTATTCCAACCTGGCCTCGGAACTTTCAAAGGCACCAAAGTAGTAATACACATCACCCCGGACGCCAGGCCAGTGCACCACAAAGCCAGAGCGGTGTCGTATGTGATGCGGGAAAAGATCGAGAGCGAATTGGACCGACTGTTGAGAGAGGGCATCATCTTGCCTGTTGAATTCAGTGACTGGGCGAGCCCCATCATTCCCGTCCTAAAAGCAGATGGCTCTGTCAGGATCTGTGGCGACTACAAGGCCACCATAAATAGGGTGTCCCTACAAGATCAATACCCGCTCCCGAGAGCGGAGGACCTTTTCGCCACGCTGGCAGGCGGCAAGCTGTTCACCAAGTTGGACCTCATCTCAGCCAATATGACCCAGGAAATGGGCGACGAATCCAAACTACTGACCACAATCACCACGCACAAGGGGCTGTTCGTTTATAACAGGTGCCCGTTTGGCATTCGATCAGCGGCCGCGCTCTTTCAAAGAAACATGGAAAGCCTGCTTAAATCCATTCCTGGAATGATCGTATTCCAGGACGACATCCTCATCACGGGTTGAGACACCGAGGAACACCTTCACAATCTGGAGGAGGTGCTACGCCGACTGGACCGGGTAGGCCTGCGACTCAAGAAGTCTAAATGTGTGTTTTTAGCTCCTGAGGTTGAGTTTCTGGGCAGGAGGGTTGCTGCAGATGGGATTCGGCCCACCAAATACAAAACAGAGGCAATTCGACGAGCACCCAGGCCCTGTAACACATCGGAGTTGCGTTCATTTCTCGGACTGTTGAACTATTTCGGGAACTTTCTGCCGAACTTGAGCACATTGTTGGAGCTGCTACACGTGCTCCTGCATAAGGGTTGCAATTGGTTTTGGGGGGGACTGTCAGGAACGGGCTTTTGATCGGGGGCGAAACCTACTTTGTTCAAACAAGTTGTTGACCCTGTACGACCCCAGAAAAAATTGGTTCTGACATGTGATGCATCGTCCTATGGGGTTGGGTGCGTGTTGCGGCAGGTCAATGCTGAGGGTCAACTACAACCTATGGCTTATGCCTCTAGGTTGCTCTCTCAAGCAGAACGGGGATATGGGATGGTCAAGAAAGAAGCGCTCGCATGTGTCTATGGGGTAAAAAAAATGCATCAGTACCTCTTTGGGAGGAAGTTCGAATTAGAGACGGACCACAAGCCATTAACATCCCTGTTGTCAGACAGCAAGACTGTCAATGTCAACGCATCAGCCCGCATACAGCGATGGGCTCTCACGCTGGCTGCTTATGACTACTCCAGCCGGCACCGGCCCGGCACTGAAAATTGCGTTGACGCGCTCAGCAGGCTTCCACTGGCCACCACTGAGGGCGCATCGGAGCAAAGCGCCGAGATGGTCATGGCTGTCGATGCCTTTGACAGCATAGGCTCCCCCATCACAGTCCGCCAGATCAAAATCTGGACCAACAGAGATCCCCTCCTATCCCTGATTAATAAATGTGTCCTGACTGGGGATTGGGCGCCCGCACATGGAGCATGCCATGAGGAGGTCAGACCGTTTCACAGAGGGATGGATGAGCTATTCATCCAAGCCGACTGCCTACTATGGGGCAGCCGAGTAGTTATGCCCCAGAAGGGCAGGGAGGCATTCATCAGGGAACTCCACAGCGAGCACCCAGACATTGTGCTGATGAAGGCCATTGCCAGGTCACACATTTGGTGGCCTGGAATTGATTCAAACCTGGAACACTGTGTTCGCAGGTGCACAATGTGTGCCCAGCTGGGTAATGCCCCCAAGGAGGCCCAGCTCAGCCCGTGGCCCTGGCCCACCAGGCACTGGTCATGCATTCATGTTGACTATGCGGGCCCGTTCATGGGAAAGATGTTCCTTATTGTGGTAGATGCGTACTCGAAATGGATTGAGTGCATCATTCTGAACTCATGCACATCATCCACCACTGTGGAAAGCCTACGTGCAATCTTTGCAACCCATGGCTTGCCGGACATCCTGGTTAGTGATAATGGCCCATGCTTCACAAGCTACGAATTCCAGGAGTTTATGTAGGGCAATGGCATCAACCACGTCAGGACTGTACCATTCAAGCCGGCCTCCAATGGCCAGGCGGAACGTGCGGTCCAAAGCATTAAGCAAGGTATGCTCAGAATTCAAGGACCCCCCCCCCTGCAATGCCGCCTATCGCGCCTCCTGCTGGCCTATAGATCCCGACTGCACTCGCTCATGGGAGTCCCGACCGCAGAGCTACTAATGAAATGGACACTCAAAACCCGGTTGTCCCTCATTCACCCAGTCCTAACCGACATAGTTGAGGGCAAGCGCAAATCACAAAACGAGTACCATGACCGCAATTCAAGGGGGAGATGTATAGAAATAAATGATCCAGTATTCGTCCTCAATCACGCCATGGGGCCCAAATGGCTTGAGGGTACTATAATTGAAAAGAGGGGAATGGGGTCCTTGTGGTAAAACTCAACAATGGTCAGATACGCCGTAAACACCTGGACCAAGTAAAAAAAAGGTTCAGCATCGACACTGAGGAAACACCACCGCCAGTGAATGAGCAACAAGAGAAATCAGCAGAATGCACAGTCCCTGCGGTCAGCCCGGACAGGCTGGAATCACCACAGGCGACAGACACTCACGTCAGTGTCCAACAACCAGAACCCCAACTGCGGCGCTCCACGAGGGAGCGTAGACCACCCGAACGACTAAACCTATGATCTCCACAAGACTTTGTGGGGGGCAGGGGGGGGGGGGGGGGAAGGTGATGTCATGTATGTAACCACAATGTAACACCACTGTATTACTGTATACACACAAGCTAGATGCACACCTTGACCACAAGTGGTGAACTTGTGGGAGACACTCCTTACCTGATCTCCCAGGTATATAAAGGGAGGTCCTACGTAGGGTCATCACTTGTGGAGTGCTGTAATTAAAGAGTTGAGGTCACAGAGTGACCTTGTCCCTAGAATGTGCCTCATGTAGTTTCATGCAGTAGAGTAAGGACTTTACAATAGCGGTGGTGCTTTTGTCGTGCATATGCTGGACCCATCTTGTCACCCTAGCACCCCCTTCTATTCTAATAACCCCATTTGTGTTTTGCAGCTTAGCCAGCAGCGCGGCCCCAGGCAAGACCACAGAGGCAGAAGGTGGGGGTGCGGGGCAGGTCGGCGAACGATCCTCCATCTGGTGCTGAGGAGCTCCGATTGTCGCCCATCAATCCGATGGGTCTGTTGTCCACGGATGAGAAGAATCTGCATCGCCACACTCCAGAAGCCATTCCACCCCAAGGCCATCTAGTAGTCCTCTGGCCATTCCTGCCTTCACTCTGGAGGTACCGGCCCCAAGCACCTCTCCACAGGGCTCCCAATTTGCCCCCAGGATGGCGCTGACCCCGCGGAGACCTCGCGGACGCGGCAGGTCTGTTCCACGAGCGCGACATGACAGCGGAGAGATGGTACATTTGTCCCAGAAGGACTGTAGACATTGGTGACCAGCCCATCGAAGCATTGGGGACATATCCCGATAGCTGGCCACCATGACCGAGTACATTCCGCGCATGGCGGATCCCTGGATGCAATAACCAGGAACACTGCTGCCACAGGCCTCCCAGTGGTTCCCGAGCATGGCACTCCACCCCTAGGTTCCGCACCATTACTGCGAACGACAGCTGAGAGCAAGGATCAAGATCCTGCTTCTGAATCAGAGAATGTTGACCCCTCGGCACCCCCCACTCCCGTACCCGTGCAATGACTGCCTATGCCTTCATCCCTCCCAATGAGGCACCATCTGAGGAGCTCCGCGGCCAGGCGCGTGGAGCGAGGAGGGGAAGGGGTAGAGATGGGGAGAAGAAGGAGAGGAGGGAAGGAAAGTGAGGTGCATGTGCGCAGGTGATGGCTGTGTTATATTTCCATATTGATGTATGCAATTTGTTGCAATGTATGGGGGCTGGGGATCACGCTCCTGCTTTGCCTTTGTATTCTGTTTTCCTGGACATGTTGAACATGTGATTGATGTCAATGGTGGAAAAAGTGGGGAGTGGGCGGGGGTTGGGTGTTATTAGCTGTGATACTTATGATTTCAGACCAATGTTGGTATTAAATTTTTGTTATTGAACATAACCTCGTAGCGCATTGTCTCAGATAGCTGGACCGTTACACACTGTTGAAAGAGTTAAATACAACTTAACATTAATCAACGTAAACTTTAACTGGCACCAAGGTGATGGGCACCATTGATATCTGAGTTGCACACACACAGCAGTGTGGCAGCGTTGTCACTCACATCAGCACTCTTTCAGACAAATCTTTCAGATATCAGCTCCTCATGTAAGAGTGGGATTTAACAAATGCCAACCGCACCGCTGGCATTTGTTCTGGTTAGTTCCACTTTTTGTGGGCGGTTTTTTGAGCGAGCGATATTGTGGACGCTATGTGTAAGAGATGGTGAAATTGATGATCTCCATGGCTGCTAGTTTGGGTAAATAAGCTCTTTACGACAAAAAACAGTGGGCAGGCATTAATATTGAATCTCAGCGTTAATTTCATGCGGAAAGTAACGCTGGGTGATATTATGGGCGTTGATTTCGCCCATTCTGCTGATTCTGCCCAGAAAAAGTGGGCAGGCGATAATATTTTTTCCCAGCGTTAAACATATGGGGAAAGTAACACTCGGTGATAAGTTTCCTAAAAATTCCCGTCAGTTTCCATTTTGTGCCAAAATGGGCGATATATGGGCGTAATATGTAATTTCAGCAGTAAAATAGGTGTTAAGTGGGCATTAAGCATGCAAAAAAAGTGGAGGTTCTAGCCCCAAGTCACCTGGTCTGATGAAATGTTTATTCTTCTCCTAATTGAAGACTATAGCACAAGAGAGTTGGCATCAATTCATTAAGCTATTACAGTCACAAGAGCTTATGTTTGATACCAGATAGTAGAGGGAAATATTCTGTTGCCCTGCTTCTGGGGAATCAGTGATGATATATTGGTTGAATATTGTAGTGCATCTGAGATAAAAAAAACTGTGGGCTAAAAATTCGTGGCCGCCATGAGAGTTGCCAGTGTCACATGCGGCCTTGGGTGAACAGTTGCTGAAAATGGAAGAAGCGCTACCAGAGAAAATTTTGCACTGGGAGCTAAAGATTGTTAGCCCAGTGCTAAATTAGTGCAGGCATCAGAGGCGAAGTTCCCAGCTTCCAAAACCCTCTGGAAACGAGGCAATAGAGTTCCTTGGAAATTAAAAGGGTAATGCATTTAAAGGGCAATGCATTTTGAACTAATAAAAATTAAAATGAAGTGAAAAATTGCAGTTTTCAGCCCTTACTGCCTTTAAAAAAAATTTGCATTAAAAAAGAAGTCCCTGCAGGGTTAAGGACCTAGATCTGGTAATTGGGATTAGACTGGATAACCTCTTGTTGCCTTGCGCAGATATGCTGGTAAGTACTGCAAAGAATCAAATACGGCCAGGGTGATCTCCTGGACTAGTTCCAATCACCTGGATGGGTCGGAGAGGAATTTTCCCAGATTTTTCCCCCCTAATTGGCCTGAGTTTTTATCTGTTTTTTTGCCTCTCCCAGGAGATCACATGGCTCCGGTTGGGGTGGAGTGTAGAATGTTTCGGTGCAGTTGTGTGGGGCGGATTGGTTGGGCCGGGTGCTCTTTACATTTACCTTTTACCTTTCCGCCATTGTTCATTGTTCATAGGTTTATATGTAACCTTCAGGGCTGCTGACCGAAGGTCGTGTGGCTCTTTGTCAGCCGGCGCAGACACGATGGCCTCCTGCTGCGCTGTAGATTTCTATGTTTCTATGTTTCTTCTAAATGGGAGTCTTCAGCTGTTACAGCTGAATTACCTTCCAAACCTCAAAAAATGGGAAAAGTGCTTCAGCGCTAACACAAATGGCTCAGCAAGTCAGGGAAGGAGCACCGAGGGTCTCACATTGCAGCACTTCAGCTTTGTGCAGGGGGTCAACACTGCAAGTGAGGTCCTGTACCCACAGAGGCCAGGAGGCCCTCCAGAAAGAACAATGTGGTGCCACATCACCGAGGCCGTCACTGTCAGCCGTGTCGCCCCCACCACCTGACTCCAGTGCCCAAAGAAGCTTCATGACCTCAGACCACTAAGTCAAGGTCAGTGAATGTATCTTCAAAAGCCGTCTCCTACTAACTGCACCACTGGCCTCACACACTTCTCAATGCACAACTCTAATTCCCCACCCGACCCCCCACCTCCGCACCACCTCCAAAATGCATGTTTGCTGACCTGCTGAATATTTGCAGCACTTTATGTCTTCTCGGATGCCTTCCTTTACCATCCAAGGCCTTGCAAGTGTCCAGCAGCACTCCCTACAGACTTAAAACTCTTTTAACATCTGTTGCAGCCAACCACTACATCAATAACATTTAAAAAAACAGTCGAAAAGCTTAAATGCAGTTCCCTGAAAGATGTGTGCATCCCTTTAAGAGTTGCTGACAGCACCTCTGTCAGTCTGCTGCACACTAGGTTTACATGGCGAGCTTAGGACCCAGACTGAACACAGCACAAAGATCCAAATTCGGCATGGCGATGTTAAGTCGGCTTATGTCACTACTCCCTCATTTTAATTTGCAGGACGATGGATCTTACCAACAGCATTGCCAGGCCTGGGAAAATGGAGGATCCCGCGGAACCCGCCACAGCTGGTGAAAGGGTGGCGGCCACCTCGTAATGGGTGCTGTAAAGCCCCCACATTTTTAGCCCTCTGTTTTTTTGGTGATTTAATTTACTAGTTCGATGCCATACCTCCACAGTATTACACAACTAATCAAGTTTGTTAAACAATGGGCTGGAAATTCATCGAAAACTGCCACCACCGGTATGCCGCTAAAAAAAACACTACCCGCTATGAATTCTCAGTGGAAAATTCATGAAAAAGTAGGACAAAATCCGTCCAGTGGGAAAAATCGGCCTTGTATGAGAATTCGTGGCAGAAAACACGATCCTCGTTAATTTTAGTCCAAGGCCGATTACCGCTGCGAGTTGGACATCATCATCATCATCATCATAATAGGCCGTCCCTCGAGTCGAGAATGACTTGCTTCCACACCAAAAAGTTCACAGGTGTTTCAATGAAGGACTCAATACTCCAGGTCCCGAACTAAATCTTGAAGGACGGAAGATGCTTGTGCGTGGATTTTTTTTAATGTGTGGTGGCCGTTGCACACCAGCCAGAGCTAGGTCTTGGTCCAGTGGCAAGGGTTATCCAAGGCGACTGGAGACCAGCTCTGCTGCATGGACCTAGTGCGCACACATATCGCAGTGCTGCCCCTGGGCCCTCACCTCTTCTGGGCCCCGAACTCACGTCTCTCCTTGGCCCCAATCACGCCCCTCTAAAATCCATCGCCGCTCTTTTGCCTCGACCTCGCCGTTCCTGCAGTACTTGCCCACTCTCTAATCAGTGACCTTGATCTTGGTGACGTCCAATCCAGTTGCCCTTTTCGCTGCCATTGCTCTCCTGCTTCAGCATGTGCTACTCCCTAGTTGCGAGTTGGGCCTACGGAGGGGGGAAAACACAAAAAATATTTTTCCAAGAAACAAAAAATAAAAAATCACAAAACATTCACAAGACCCTTTTCTTATGAATCACTGCAAAAAAATTTAAAAATAAACTTCAACTTACATTTTTTGCAGGGTTTCATGCCTACTGCCGTTCCAAGGGCTGCTCCAACTGGTTTTTCCTCGCGTTTTGTTTCCATCTACGGGACACCGCTGTGACCAAACTCCGGCGGAAGCGGTGTTTCGATTGTTGCACGCCAGCAGTCCGCTCCCCAGTGGTATTTCAAAACTGCCGGCAGAACACTTCCATGAATTTCCCGCTGCACCGTTTTCCACTCAAAACGAAGAAATACCGCCGAAAAACTCTGATAAATTTTCAACTGTTTGTTAGGTGATTTAATTTATTGGTTCTATGCCATACCTCCACAGGATTACACAACTAATCAATTTTGTTGAACAATAAATGCACAGTGACATAAACATTCCACATATTTATAGTAGTTAAACTTTACTAATAACATGTATACTAAAAAATAATAAATCATTCACAGCATGTGCTAAAACTATGACTAATTAACTTGTGCTTATTCTAGTCATCCTTTCCTCAGCAACTAATGAAAACTATATTTTTCTCTTAATTCGTTAGTTAAGCTCTCTTTGACGGTTTCAGGTCAAACTCATTGGCCCGGATTTTGCCGTATGAATAATGGTGAAGCTATCAGCACTCACCGTTAAGTAGTAAATCAGACAGCATAGTAATTCCAGCATCCACACATGCTCACTTAAACACAGAACTCAGGAAGTTGCTGTCTGATTTGCCCTGCTCCTCCACAAGCTTCGTTCTAACAGTACCTCGCTGAGAGATGCGGCATTCATATACCTGGAAGGGCGTGAAGTTATGGTACTCACCCAATCAATACCCACTAAACACGTCAGAAAAAGTTGGTGTTTGTCCATTCAAGTGTACTGAATTTTTAATGGTGTGGTAAGTCTTAATTACTACCATGCAACCTCTCCGGCACTGGAACTTACTTTTACAAGTGTGAAGTCTCATTCCTTCATATTTTAATTAGTGTTGGTGATTTGAAAAAACAATTAAAATTAAAAATGTCCTCATGCTAAGAATAACACACACAAACAGTAGGCAGAGTCAAACCATTATTTAAATAAATGCTTCTTCTATTCAAAAAGTCAAAACATCAGGGAGCACCAAAATTGCCTCTTTCCTTAAGGCCTCTTAAACCGCAAAGCGGCGGCCACGCTGTGGAGTGCAATGGCCACCGATTTTTTGTGTAATGGGCGCCATTATCAAAATTCCGCTCCCGTGTTATCCCGGTGGTGACCCGTTACCTTCCCTATTGCTCCGTGTTAAGTGCGTCATCACAGTACGCACCGTCGATCCCCCCCCTCACCCCTGTCCCCGACCCCTCGACGGCGAAAGTCTTCGGGCCCGCCTGGCGATGCCAAAACAAGCTTTTTTGCGGTGGTCCTGTGTGGCTGAGGCCTTCTGCCATGTCGGCCTGACAATTATGTCCTGGGTTCGGCCGTGCCGCCAATAGGCAGCCTGGCATCCCCTCTTGGGTGCCAGGTCGCTGGCCCGCCCGAAATGCTCTCTGGTGGCCCAGTACACCAAAGTTTAAAGATTGCGCAGGCTCTCCCCTTTAAGTGAAGGGGAGAGCCGTGGTGACGCGGCACCGTGATGATGTCACTGTGGCGGCCACTTCGCACCCCCTCAACTTCCGCCCCTCTAGTGTAGCCACCGTCGCATAACCACTCCCATTAAGAGTGACTTCCAAATCCAATTTAAAAAAAAGAGCAGAATTTCGCTCAAGAGGCAACCTCAACCACCACAGCGGTAAAACCATACAAAATAGTATGCATGCGCCCCATTTCAGGTGGGGGGCAATTTCGGCCCCCAGAACTTTGTATTGAATTAAGCCGGGCCAAGGTGGCACAAATCAGCCATGATCTTATTGAATGGCGGAGCAGGCTTGAGGAACCATATGGCCTACTCCTGCTCCTATTTCATATGTTCTTACGTTCTTAAATATTTTCCTTTTGTGGAATTGGAGGGCATCTTTAATGTGACTGGGCTTCCATCCACCACAGAGATGCATTCCTGACCTGAATGAATTTCTGGCCTCGGGCTCGTGGCAGGCTCACTAACCTCCTCTGGTCATTTCGCCTAGCGAGCTGTGAAGGATGTCCACAGTCGACCTGCGGGGCCTGCTACAGCATTACAATGTCAGTGATCATGCTGGTGGCCAAAGAGATCTTTAAAAGAATCTTAAAAATAATGATTAAAAGTACTTAAGCCTAGCCTTACACACGTTTAACATTTACTTATTTTTATTATCTTTTGGGCCATTTTAACTTTAACTAGCCCTATGTTGTCCCTAGCAACAATCGACACCATGGAAGAACAGGTGCGTTCCTTGTGTCTAGCATTGCAATGGGTTATATCTGTTACTTGAATATAATTCAAAATGCCTGCCCAAATATGACAAGAGCATTGCGGGTTGCCAAGGGGAAATCCAGTGAGGGGGAGAAATAAGTAGGGACACAGTGGAGCACATCTCTGTCTCACTTTCAACCCTGCGCACCAGGTTCTGTCAATTAAATTATTGGAGGGAGGGAATAAGATCCCTGTTTGATTTCAATGAATGAAGCCTTTTTTTAACCAACTACCATGATCAAGTTAACAGAGCCAATATTAAACTTAACCTTCGGCAAACGCATAATTTGTTTCACAAGCTGGAAAGGATCTTTCTGAAAGAATAAGTTAAGATGAGCCAAAAGGCATTCATCATCTCTATTTATGGTGTCATTCCTTGCACTCAGTTGAAAAAAAGTTTTGGACAAGCTATTGTAAATCTAAATAGAATTGCCACAAAAGTTTTTGTACATAAAGATCCCAAGTTTGTTTCTCAGTCTATGGTGCTGATCCTGCCTTCATGACATTTACTGTTCAGCAGCTGAATGATGAATGGCCACTTGGGCAAAGTACTGGAGGACCACTGGTATTAGTGTGAGACAGTCTTTCTCAGGAGGGAGGAAAAGTGACGAAAGAAAACTCTTATAATTATCCAAGCTAAAGGACCAGAAGATCCCACGGCGATTCACCCTCAGGGAATTGAATTGCTCAGGTGGTGCAGATGAAGCTATAATCACGATCAGTCCTACACTTGATGCCAAGTGTGGCATCAACATTAAAAAAAGTAAAAAAGTATTCCATTCTTAATATTCCCCAACTTGCTGAGCACAAAAATTCAAAGAATAAACAACTCTGATCAATACCCTGACAATATAATGTGCTGTGTCCATTGTTTCCACTTTCCACACCATCTCACAACAAACTAAAATGAGTGTTCTCCTTTCCTGGATTACTCGGCCAGAATTTGAGCATACATCCCTTAGGTATTTAAAATGCAGCCAAAAACTGATTGCAACCTTCCATCATCGCATTATAGCAGAAAAGGCTGAATACTTCGGGAATGCAAGCAGAGACTTGAAATCATTAAAAGATTTCCATCCCACCATTATGAAAGCAAGGAATTCACTTTGTAAGCATTAGGATAGCCGTCGGCCAGAAGCAGCTCACAGCATTTTAGTGAAATCTTAGGGGCTGAAATTGGTCAAACACTATGGGCTAAACTTTCACCTTTATTTTCGGCGGATTTTCGGCGATTTTCTCGGCGGTACAGCTGTTTTTGCTAGAGAATCCACCCGGTGAAAGTTTCCCCCTTAGTTTTTTAATGGTATTGCCCAAATCTGAAAAGGCTTGTTGGAAATAAACCGCCGACGTGCACTGCCGAGAAAATCGCCAGGGCATAAGTTTGGCCTCAATGGAAGCCCATCCAGATCGCCGAGGAAACCGTCCTGTGAAAGCTGTTTAAACAGGGTGGTAGGTGATTACTCTGCAAAGAAAGGTAAGTTAAAGGTTCTTTTTTTTTTAATTGTTAAAAGGCAATTAGCTTTAAAAGTGTCTTGAGAATGTTTTCAAACTTTTATTTAGTGAACATTTTTTTTAAGTTTCCCCTCTCCCTAGGCCCAACCGCAGCCTCGGACTAAATTTGAAAAAACATTTTAAGCTCTGCCCGTTTTACTTAGTTTTCCCTTTAATCACTGAGAAACCACCAAGAATAATGGTGCAAGATCCATTTTCTCGCCGGGCGATTATTTTTAACTTAATAATGGAACTTTTCGCCAGCATTACTTGCAAAACGTTAGCGGTTTTTCCTGGCGGGCAATTGGGTGTTGAGGGGATCTCGGAAAAGTCTAGCCCGTGGTCCACCCGGTTTTCGGCAGTCCGTGGGCGGTGCATCATTTTTTACCGCCCGGTACCACTGGGGCTGAGTGGATGGGAATTTCATTGAATTTTTCTCGACAGTACGCCGAGTAGAGTGCAGTGGCTAGGAGCAGAATGCAGCCAGCGGTGTGCGGCGCAGAGGCCTTTTGACTTGGGAATCTTCAGCTCCCAAGTTGTGCGCACGCGCATGCTGCTGTGAAGCTCCGCCCCCCTGAGAGGCCCCAACGAGAGGCCAGAGACTGCCGGCCTGACAGCGCTGTGTGGGGACAGGTGGTGGGCGGGGGGGGGGGGGGGTGCGGGCGGGGAGATTGCTGTGTGCGGGGGGAGATCGTTGTAGGGCAGCCTGAGAGGGGGAGGGAGGGAGATCACTGTGTGGGGGGGGGGGAGGGAGATCGCTGTGGGGGAAAGAGATCATTGTGGGGAGGGGTGGGAGAGATCGCCGTGGGGGGGAAGAGACTGGGGGGGGCGGTGAGAGAGACTAGGGGGGTTAGAGAGACTGGGGTGTGGGAGATAGAGACTGGGGTGTGGGAGAGACTGTGGGGTGAGAGACACAGATAGCATTTTTATTATAGTTAATTAATAAAGGAGTAAATAAGGTTTTATTAGAACATTTATATTATTGCCTAACATTAGAAAATATTACAATCCATTTAAAAATACATCAAACTGTGGAGAACTATAAATATCAAACAAACCTGTCAGCTCTGTGTACATACTGCCCATTTAAGATCGACTTAAAAGCACCTTCTCCAGGACGGTATGCATTTCCGGTGGTATGTCGGTGGTATGTCATGGAATTTGCACTTTTGGGTGGTATGTCGGTGGTCTGAATGGGCGGGCGGTGTGCATACCGCCCGACGGTATATCACTGATGAATTTTCCGCCAGGCGGTATGTCGGTGGTATGTTTTTTGACCAATTTTGCATTTTTGGGTGGTACGCGGGCAGTAGTGGGCGGTATGTCCACTAATTTTGGGCCCTTATTGTTTAACTGTGGAGAACTGGCAGCTCAAGGAGCCAAAATGTAAGAACATGGATGATCATCCTCAATTAACAGTGTCACAGATAGATCTTAAATGACATATATGTATTGATCAGTAATAAGAAACAGTGATATAATTGCTCTATCGCTAGTAATAATCTAACCAAATACAAAGCCAGGAAGTGGCGAGCTACGTCGCTGAACTAAGGCGCTTTGCAGGACATTGCGAATTCAATGGATTCCTGAAGCAAATGATAAGAGACCTTTTCATGCTTGGCATTGGCCATGAGGTTATCCTTCGCAAACTATTGACTGTTGAAACACTGAACCTGAGCAAAGCCATAACGATAGCACAGGCATTTATGTCCACCAGCGATAACACCAAACAAATTTCGCAGCATAAAGATGTTTCAGCAAGTACTGTACACAAAATAACGTCGTTTTCAGGTAGGAATGCATATGGCAGAACGTACATGCCTGCAGCTGCACGACCTCAGATGACTCAGAGTCCGCCATCAAGCGTTAATGTGAGGCAATTGACACCTTGTTGACGCTGCGGAGGTGATCGTCAAGCTCATCAATGCCGCTTCAAACTCTGTGCGTGCAAAGGCTGTGGAACAATGGGATACCTCCAGCGAATGTGCAGACGAGCTGCAAACCCTGCAAACCACTACGTTGCAGAGGAAGACCGATCCATGGTGGATCAAACTGAACTAGAGACTCAAACCGAGGAGGCAGAAGTGTACAGGGTACAGACCTTCACCACAAAATGTCCACTGATCATGTTAAAAGTTGAACTGAACGGAATTTCAGTATCCATGGAATTGGACCAGGGTGAGAGTCAGTCCATCATAAGTAAAGAGGCCTGCGACAGGCTGGAGCAACAAGGCATACAACAAGTTGAGCCCTATTCATACCAAGCTGAGAACTTACACTAAAGAGATGATCCCTGTAATTGGCAGCGCAGCAGTAAAAGTCTCCTATGATGGAGCAGTGCATGAACTCCCACTATGGATTGTACCAGGAGATGGCCCCACACTGTTCGGCAGAAGCTAGCTGGGAAAAATCCGCTGGAACTGGGACGACATCTGAGCGCTTTTGTCCGTCGATGACGCCTCATGTGCCCAGGTTCTGAGCAAGTTTCCATCGTTGTTTGATCCAGGCATCGGAAGTTTCTCGGGGACAAAGGTGCAGATCCACTTGATTCCCGGTACACGACCCATTCACCACAAGGCACTGGCGGTGCCATATATGATGTGAGAGAAAGTGGAGATCGAGTTAGACAGGCTGCAATGAGAGGGCATCATTGCGCCAGTGGAGTTCAATGAGTGGGCCAGTCCGATTGTTCCAGTTCTCAAGGGCAAAGGCACGGTCAGAATTTGTGGGGACTATAAAGTAACGATTAACCATTTTTTGCTGCAAGACCAGAACCCGCTACACAAGGCAGATGACCTATTTGCGATGCTGGCAGGAGGAAAGACATTCACCAAGTTGGACCTGACCTCGGCCTGCATGACGCAGGAGCTGGTGGAATCTTCGAAAGGCCTCACTTTCATCAACATGCACAAAGGTCTGTCCATCTACAATAGATGCCCGTTTGGGATTCGATCGGCCACGGCTATTTTTCAAAGGAACGTGGAGAGTCTGCTAAAGTCAGTTCTGCGCACCGTGGTTTTCCAGGACGAATTATTGATCACAGGTCGGGACACCATCGAACACTTGCAGAACCTGGAAGAGGTTCTAAGTTGGCTAGATCGTGTGGGACTCAGGTTGAAACGCTCGAGGTGTGTTTTCCTGACGCCAGAGGTCGAGTTCTTAGGGAGAAGAATTGCGGCAGATGGAATCAGACCCACCGACGCCAAGACGGAGGCCATCAAGAATGTGCCGAGACCACAGAACATGATGCGGTTGTTCCTGAGACTCCTCAATTATTTTGGTAATTTCCAGGTTAAGCACCTTGCTAGAACCTCTACACGTGTTGCTACACAACGAAGATGACTGGGTATGGGGGAAATCACAAGAGACAGCTTTTGAGAAAGCCCGAAATCTGTTATGTTCCAACAAACTGCTTGTCCTGTATGATCCTTGTAAACGTTTAGTGCTAGCTTGCGATGCGGCTTCGTACGGGGTCGGGTGTGTGTTACAACAAGCAAACAAATTGGGAACGTTGCAACCGGTCACTTATGCATCCAGGAGTTTGTCCAAGGTCGAAAGGGCCTACAGCATGATTGAAAAAGAAGATCTGGCATCCGTTTACGGGGTAAAAAAAATGCACCAGTATCTGTTTGGGCTTAAGTTCGAGTTAGAAATTGACCATAAGCCGCTCATATCGCTATTCTCAAAGAGCAAAGATATCAATACCAATGCCTCTGCTCGCATCCAAAGATGGGCGCTCACGCTGTCTGCATATAACTATGTAATTCACTACAGGCCAGGCACAGAGAACTGCGCTGATGCCCTCAGTCGGCTACCATTGCCCACCTCCGGGGTGGAAATAGCACAGCCTGCAGACTTGCTCTTGGTGATGGATGCATTTGAAAACGAAAAGTCACCCGTTATGGCCCGCCAGATCAGGACCTGGACCAGCCAGGATCCTTTACTGTCCCTTGTAAAAAACTGTGTCCCCCATGGGAGCTGGTCCAACGTCCCAGCGGAGATGCATGAAGAGATCAAACCGTTCCAGCGCCGTAAAGACAAAATGTCCATACAGTTGGACTGTCTTTTGTGGGGTAATTGCGTGGTCTTGCCCAAGAAAGGCAGGGAAACGTTCATACGCGACCTACAGGCGTAGTAATGATGAAAGCTATAGCCAGATCCCATGTGTGGTGGCCTGGCATCGACTCAGATTTGGAGTCTTGCGTGCGCCAATGCAACACTTGCTTTCAACGGAGCAATGCACCCAGGGAGGTATCGCTAAGTTTGTGGTCATGGCCCTCCAAACCGTGGTCTAGGATCCACATAGACTTCGCTGGCCCGTTTCTAGGCAAAATGTTCTTGGTTGTTGTGGATGCTTATTAAAAATGGATTGAGTGTGTAACAATGTCTGTAAGCACATCCACTGCCACCATCGAAAACCTGCGAGCCATGTTTGCCATGCACGGCCTGCTCAGTGTCTTTGTCAGTGACAATGGGCCGTGTTTCACCAGCGCTAAATTCAAGGAATTCATGACCCGCAATGGGATCAAGCACGTCACATCTGCTCTGTTCAAGCCCGTATCCAACGGCCAGGCAGAATGGACAGTCCAAATCATCAAGCAAAGCTTGAAATGTGTGTCAGAAGTCTCCCTGCAGACCTGCTTGTCCCGAGTCCTGCTCAGCTACCACACTTGACCCCACTCGCTCACCGGGGTTCCCCCAGCCAAGCTGCTCATGAAAAGGGCGCTCAAAATAAGGCTCCCTCTAGTCCACCCTGATCTCATGATCACATTGAGGGCAGGCAGCATCAACAAAGCATGTACCATGATCGTGCAAATTTGTCACGGGATATTGAAGTCAATGACCCTGTAGTTGTACTCAACTATGGACATGGTCCCAAATGGCTTGCCGGCACAGTCATAGCCAAAGAAGGGAGTATGGTGTTTCAGATCAAACTCGCAAATGGACTAACTTGCAGAAAGCATCTGGACCAAACCAAACTGCAATTCACAGACAGCCATGAGCAACCTGAAGAGGATACCACCAACTTCGATCCTCCGACACACACACACAAGTGGAAACCGACATCACGGTTGACCATGAAGCTGAACTCATCATCCCCAGCAGCCCAGCAAGGCCAGCTGCGTAGCAGTCCAGCGAAGGCCCAACCAACTCACCTGCACCTGCATTTGTACCGAGATGATCGACTAGGGAGCGGAAAGCCCCAGATCGTTTCACCCTGTAAATAAGTGTACTTTTTACTTTGGGAGGGAGTGATGTTATGTATGCAACCCTATGTAACCAGCATTCTACCCACACCAGAGGGCATATCTGTTGGAGTCCCAAGGGATCCCAGCATCCCTTGGGAGTACTGTACATAAGCAGGCCTCCCATTCTGTACCAGTACTCTGGAGTTAGAATAAAGAGACGAAGGTCACACTCACTCACGTCTACAGTACTCAGTTACATTGCTTTATTCAAGACATAACAGAAGCAGTCTATGCCCATATGCAGCAAGACCCGGAAACATTCGGGCTTGAGCTGATAAGTAGCAAGTAACATTCGCACCACACAAGTGCCAGGAAATGACTATATCCAACAAATGAGAATCTAACCACCTCCCCATGACATTCAATGGCATTATCATTTCTGAATCCCCTAATATCAATATCCTGGGGGTCACCACCATTGACCAGAAACTTAACTGGACCAGCCACATAAAATATTGTGGCTACAAGAGCAGGTCAGAGGCTGGGCATTCTGCACCATGTGTCTCAGCTCCTGACTCCCCATCATCGACAAGCACAAGTCAGGAGCTGGGACACGTGGAATACTCTCCAGTTGCCTGGTGAGTGCAGCACCAACAACAGTCAAGAGCCTCGACACCACCCAGAACAAAGCAGCCCGTTTGATTGGCACCCGATCCATTACTTTAAACATTCACTCCCTCCACCACCGGTTCAACATGGTGTGTTATCATCATCATAGGCAGTCACTCTTAAAATGAGTCCTTAGGTGGCTGAACAGTCCAATATGAGAACCACAGTCCCTGTCACAGGTGAGACAGATAGTTGTTGAGGGTAAGGGATGGTGGGATAGATTTGCCGCACGCTCTTTCCGCTGCCTGCGCTTAATTTCTGCATGCTGTCGGCGATGAGACTCGAGGTGCTCAGTGCCCTCCTGAATGCACTTCCTCCACTTAGGGCGGTCTTTGGCCAGGGACTCCCAGGTGTCGGTGGGGATGTTGCACTTTATCAGGGAGGCTTTGAGGGTGACCTTGTAATGTTTGCTCTGCCCATATTTGGCTCGTTTGCCGTGAAGGAGTTCCGAGTAGAGCGCTTGCTTTGGGAGTCTCGCGTCTGGCATGCGGACAATATGGCCTGCCCAGCGGAGCTGATCAAGTGTGGTCAGTGCTTCAATGCTGGGGATGTTGGCCTGGTCGAGGACGCTAATGTTGGTGCGTCTGTCCTCCCAGGGGATTTGTAGGATCTTGTGGAGACATCATTGGTGGTATTTCTCCAGCGACTTGAGGTGTCTACTGTACATGGTCCATGCCTCTGAGCCATACAGGAGGGCAGGTATTACTACAGCCCTGTAGACCATGAGCTTGGTGGCAGATTTGAGGACCTGGTCTTCGAACACTCTTTTCCTCAGGCAGCCGAAGGCTGCACTGCCACACTGGAGGCGATGTTGAATCTAGTCATCAATGTCTGCTCTTGTTGATAAGAGGCTCCCAAGGAAGGGAAATGGTCCACGTTGTCCAGGGCCGTGTCATGGAACTTGATGACTGGGGGGCCGTCCTGTGCGACGAGGACAGGCTGGTGGAAGACCTTTGTCTTACGGATGTTTAGCGTAAGGTCCATGCTTTTGTACGCCTCAGTAGATACGTCCTATGTCTACAAGATGCACTGCAGCAACTCACCAAGGCTCCTTCATCAGCACCGCCCATAATTTCAAGAGCAAGCACAATTGCCTGAAACTCGCATATAATGCTCTGTCACTTGGGTATGGGGCAATTGTTATGGGCAGAGGGATCGATAAACGATTGTAAAAGATCAAGTATATTTGAGCATATTGAACTTGCGCGCATAATCACTTATGGCCCAAATTTAACAATCTTTTAGACCACATATTTGATTTGGGACCAGATTCTGCATGTCTCTAGGTGAAAATACACAGGAAATTCCACGACTACATGGTCACATGCATACCGTTTCCCAGATGGTAGGTGTAGCATTGCCAACACGTGAGCTCTGTGATTTGTAGCAGTTTTTAAATGGTTGCACTTCATAAAAGGATACTAAATACATCGATCGTTGCAAACTTAAATTCATCATATGAAACTCAACCACTAAAAATAACCTCTGCAAACCATGAGGTCCATAAGCAAACTGCGAATGCTGGAAAAGCTGTCGATGACGTAGTGGCAGATTTGAGCCACACAAAGAATTTACTTCCTCTTTTCAAGGTTGATTTCTTTCAGTGCAGCGAATGAACAGTAACCACATCTTTAGGGGAGGTGATTTGGAAGAATTACTGAGTTTAATGTTTTTTTAAATCTAGGCAAAGGGCCAAAACCCATAATGCAAAACTCAAACAGAGATAAGATAAATCAAGTAGTGCTTGTCTAGATAATATGATCCTTGATTCTCCATGGCCTCACCCCTCTCTATCTGCAACCTCCTCCAATGCAACAACTACCTGACATCTCTGCACTCCTCCATTTCTAGCCTCTTTCACACCCTCTATTTTCATCACTCCACTATTGAGCAGCTGTGCCTTCAGCTGTTTAGACTTTAAGCTCTGGAATTTCCTCCCTAAATCTCTCCACCTCTCTAGCTCGCTTTCCTCCTTTAAGACCCTCAAAACTCTTTAACCAAGCATTTGGTCACCGATCCTAATATCTCCTTATGTGGCTTGGTGTCAAATTTTGTTTGATAACGCTCCTGTGAAGTGCCTTGGAACATTTTACTACATTAAAGGCACTATATAAATGCAAGTTGTTGTTAAACCCATATTCCACCCATTCCTTGGTTTTCGTCCTTCAGACTACTGGCTACACAAATGCAACTGGTCGATGACGCTGCTACATGAATTCTGCACAGCACTAAGTCCATTACCTCATTCTCACTGACCAAAAATGTTAGCCCCAAGTTTCCACATGATTTGCTCCTGATTTTTAGGAGCAACTGGTGTAGAACGGATTATCTTAGAAATCGGAATTCTCGTCATTTAGTTTGCTCCAGTTCTAGTCAGCGTTTCACTTTGGAACAGAATTTCTTTTTCAAAAGGGGGCGTGTTCGGCCACTTACACCTGTTTTCAAAGTTTCGTCAGTGAAAACTTACTCCAAACTAACTTAGAATGGAGTAAGTGAAGATTTTTGTACGCTGGAAAAAACCTTGTCTACACTTTAGAAAATCAGGCGTAGGTTACAAATCAGGCGTAGGGAATGGAGGGGGGGGGGGTTTAAAGGGAAGTTTACAAACATTAAACACTTCAGTTTTACAAATAAAGAGCCATCATCAATAATAAATGATAAATACATCAATAAATCAACCAATAAATCAATCAAAAAAAATTAATAAGAAATATTTTTTTTTTTAAATCAATAAATAAAACATTTTCTACTTACCGACTGCAGCACCGGGAGCCCTCCAACAGCGTGCTGGGATGCCCCCACCAGTGTGTCTCTGTCAGTGTCTCTATCTCTCTGTCTGTCTGTCTGTGTGTGTCTCTCATTCTCTGTTTGTCAGTATCTGTGTTTCTGACAGCGAGGGAAGGGGGAGGAGGGGGAGGGGAGAGAGGGGGGAAGCAGAGGGAGGGAAGGGGGAGAAGGGGGAGGGATGGGGAAGAAGGGGGAGGGGGGGAGAAGGGGGGGGAGGGGGAGAGAAGAGGAGGGGGAGAAGAGGGAGGGGGGGAGAAGGGGATAAAGGGGAGAAGGGGGAGAAAGGAGTTGGGGGGTGGGAAAGGAGATGGGGGGAAGGAGATGGGGGGGAAAGGAGATGGGGGAAAGGAGATGGGGGGGAAAGGAGATGGGAGGGGGAAGGAGATTGGGGGGGGAAGGAGATGGGGGGGAAGGAGATGGGGGGGGAAGGAGATTGGGGGGGGGAAGGAGAAGGGGGAGGGAGGCTGAACAGGCTGGGCCTGAGACTTCGGGCAAGGCCCGTCCCCAGCACCAGATTTACAGGTAGGTGGCGTTGGGTCGGGTCGCGGGGAGCGCGGGTCGGTGGGGGGGGTAGTGGGAGGGAGGTCGGTTTGGTTCGGGTCAAGGGGAGGGAGGGAGAGGGAGGTCAGGTCGGGGGGAGGGAGGTCAGGTCGATCCAGTTCGGGGGGGGCGGGGGGGGGGAAGCGGGTGTCGGGTCGGGTCCGGGGGCGGGGGGTGGGAGAAGCGGGAGTCGGGTCGGGTCGGGTCCGGAGGCGGGGGGGGCGGGGGGAAGCGGGAGTCGGGTCGGGTCCGGTCAGGGGCGGGGGGTGGGGGGGAAGCGGGAGTCGGGTCGGGTCGGGTCGGGAGGAAGCAGGAGCTGGCCGTGGGAGGAGCCTTATTCACGCAGCCCCAGTGAGGCCATTGGGCCAGGGCTAGGGGCTGCGTGCTTCGGGCCCCTCCCACACAGTTTCGGGTGCCTGGAGCTACTGCACTTGCGCGCCCACTGTAACGCGCATGTGCAGAGGTCCCGGCACTGTTTTCAGCGCAGGGACCTGGCTCCGCCCCCTACAGCTCGTGCTGCGCTGCGCCGAGGGCCAGAAGACCTGCAGGGAGGTGGAGAATCTGGAGGGTTTTTTTCGGCGCACTTTGTGGCGTGAAAAACGGGCATCCAGGTCGGAACTGCGCCGTTCTAAGCGCGGCTCGAAACTTGGGCCCGTTGATTCCAGGGCAAACAGGCATTATCCATTTCCTCATTCACACAGTCTATTTCATAGCTCCGTCCCCAACACATTAAATTCAAAATCAATCCCTCCATGGCCTTGCCCCATCCTTTCTCGATAATCATCTCCCTGTATCACTGTCCAACTGCTCCGCTCCACTGACTTTAGCATTCTGTACATCTCACACTCTCTTCACTTCACCACCAGAGCTTTCAGCTGCCTCAGTCTCTGGATCTCCCTTTCTAAACTCACCATCTTTTAAAACCTCCTCTAAACCCATCTTTTCAACTAGACCATCTTTCATCCTAATATCTCTCTTCCTGCTTCGATCTATTATCTTTATGCCTATTTGTGAAACAGTTTGGGATTTTTTAATGTTAAAAGGCCTACATAAAAGTAAGCAGTTTGTTTGTTGTTTCCCCCAACCAAGACAACTCCTCCAAAGCCTCTGCTAATGCTAATGGTAGGAGATGCCAGAGAATGGCTGAGGATGATAATCCTTTCAACCTTAATTTCCACATTGCTTGGAAAGCATGTAATCTCTCTTCAGTGGTATGCTACAGTGATGTGGCTGAGACCAATCTGCCCTCTCCCTTCCCCTGTGTCGCACTCCACCTTGGAAACTTTGTGAATAATCAAACTCAAATCTGTATAAATGGACTTCCTTTTCCTTGTTCCTACCCACAGTTCAAATCATAGTTTTGCTCGAGACTTTTGAATGCCAACATGCGGTGTCCACTTGGTTTACCTCCTGTGGTCAGTGGGATTTTTGTTGATGCCCCCCCACCCCCCCATGTTAGCAATTTGCTATTTCAGTTAATTGTGGTTTGAAATCAGTTTGTGCCAAGATAACCCTGAATATTTTAGTGGTATTGTCTCTTTGACGAGTCACTTGACTGTGGCCGGTGATGAGATTTTCCCAGTCCTGAACTTAGATTGACCAATTGAAAATAGGATTATTTAATGTTTGCAGGTTGGGTGGAGCAAACAATTCATGAATGTTAGTGCTAATGCTCCTTTAATAGGATACCAGTGGGATTAGGCTTTTGTGGATCCACAGTTCTACTGACCTATTTAAATAAAGATGCTTATCATTGTTTTTGTCCACCTTTCAAGCTGTAGTTTCCCCCCAGATGATGCATAAAACACCAAATACTGGTTCACTCGACATTTTTTGTGACCTCTTTGCACCACATAGAATTTTGTTTTCATTTCATTTTCATTACTGTTAATTTTGGTTTTAAAATCACTTTGGATGGACCAATTCAGCCCCCAAATTTTTAGTGGTGTTGCACTTTTGGGGAGTAACTTAATTGTGTCCTTGTGCGGCTGGGCTTGCCTTACCTTGCATTTATATTGATCTATTAAAAATTGAATTAGTTTGTGTTTTTGCACACATTTTGAGCCATAATTTGCTCATGGGTGATCCTTAAACACCAACATGTGATGTCTATCAGTTTGCTGGATGCTTTCCATGACAGGTGGCGGTTCATTGGGAATTTTTATTTTTGCTAACTTAACCTTTTTGATTTAATGTTTTATTTTAGTTAATTTTCTATTTAAAAGAAATAAAATCTGTTTGCCGTCTTGAAATCTAAGGGTGTTATTCCTGTATGGTGAGGCATTTGATTGTGTCCATGTGGGACTAAGGTTGTCTAGCCCTGCATTTAAACTGGCCTACTTCAAAATTGAATCCCTTTCATTGTTTTGCGCATTACTGTCCATTTATATCGACATAAAAAGCCACCTGCTCTGCCTTGGCCCACATACTTAATGGGTCCAGATATCTGAATATTATTCACCTCCTCCTATATGTGTTACGTTTTGTGCTTATACGCCAGATATTCTCATTTGGTTCAATATTACTGACCACTCCTGTAAGAAGAACTTATGTTCTGTATGAAGCAGAGTGTGTCCACAATCTTGGTATATAATGAACCCAATGCAGTTAAACATAGAAGTAGGATCCATAATAGCTCTTAAAAGGGATGCGGATACATATTTGAAAAATAAACATTTTAAAGGGAAGAGAAGAGGGCAGGGGAACGGGTCTAAGTGGATAGCTCTTTCAGAGAGCCAGCAGAGGTGAGATAGGCAAAATGGCTTTCTTCTGTGCTGTAAGATTCTAGGATTTGTCATACCTAATGCCATAAATTGTTGGCATCAACAAATTTATAATATTACAAGTGGTATTCTCTCCAAATCATTTATGAATATTGTGAACAGTAAACTAGGAATGACTTGTAGCTGAACCCGAGTGTGATATACAATTCTTGCTTAACAGGACTTAGTAACATATTGCACCCTTGTACATGATTCTTGAGAACGACGCATTTGACTTGTTATAACAAGTTGTATGCTTCAGTAAGCTTCAAATAACAAATGAGAAATGTTGACTGTGCTTGAACATGCCATCCTACTACAGACAATACATATTTTCCTATTCCCTCACAACCACGTGGTATGATGTAATTGATGTACATGCAGGAAGACACATCAACTTTAGGGCCGGTCCAATACCTTTACTGGAAATGCAATCGAGTAATTTGTCATGTAATTGTTGTTTTGAAAGGGGGGTTTGAAATTTTTCCCCCTCCTTCCTGAACTAATTGACTCATTGGTGGGGTACAGTTCCATGAACATTAGCATCCTTTGATACCTTCCCTAAGTAGTCATTATTAATGCCTCAGCAAGTGTTGGTCAGCTATTTGACTGTGAAAAGCATCACATCCAAGCCTGTTCCTGCCATCACCTGACCTCACCCTCACTTTCCAGCAAGGGTTAGGAGCAGCAGCCCTATTAATTATTCCCAATCATGGTCATGGGTCTGAGTTCAATAGCGGTGCTCCAACTACAGCTTTGGCTGAGATTTTGTATAATTATCAGTATTAGTCAGTTTCCCGCTATTATGATATTTTATCCTTTAAAATTGCTCATGAGACAGCAGGGTAGCAATCACTTTATGTAGAATACCCCTGGAGGGCTTAGTTACAATGATATTATGAATGGAGAGTACTTCTGAGTGCTTTGTTATTCCTGTTCATGATTTCTAGTACTTATGAAAAAGGACAAGGAATAATCAAGGGTGAAAATACTCAACTAGAAGAGGGTGAATGTCTTTGGGGCCGATTTTCAACACCTCACCACCCGCTGCTGCTGACTGCCACCCACTCCCGCCGACATTCCTCCTGAAGGTCTGTCCAGCGCCACTTTCAGGGTGACCTGGAGCAGGCGGGAGGGGAGAGCCGCCGAGAACCGCCCGCTGACGTCAGCACAACTGACCTCCCGTCCGCCGAGCTCCCAGATTCCTGTGGGCATGAGTTGGCGGGACTCAGCAGCAGCTGGCTAGAGACTGGCCTGTCCTCGATGGTGAGCATGAAGAATCCGAAAAAAAGGTAAGTGACCATTTTATTACTTTTTTTCAACAGCGAATTACCTGTATGTGGTCCCCTGAAGGTCTTCGGATACTTTTTTTATTTTTTGCTGTTGTTTTTTTTCGACCCTCCGGTGGGTCCGACTCCATCCTCGGCAGCACTTGGGCGGCAAGCACCTCTGCCACAGTGAATGAGACCCACCGCCCACTGCCGCCCAAATTGGCGACGTACATCTTCCATTTGCCACCCGCCGACCTTCGAGGGACCTACTTACTGAATATCCCGCCCAAAGTACCGTCCGATATGTCAACAGCCATCGGTGGCACTTTGGGCGGCACTTGGGCGGACAGAGGCCTTGCTGAAAATCGGCCCCTTTGAGTTGAAAATGGAATGGAATGGATGCTTTTCACAGTCAAATAGCTGACCAACACTTGCTGAGACATGAATAATGGCTACTTAGGGAAGGTATCAAAGGATATAAATGCCTATGGAACAGTACCCCACCAATGAGTCAATTACTTCAGGAAGGAGGGGGAAAAATTGCAAAAACCCCTTTCAAACCAACAATTACATGACAAATTAATAGATTACTCTTCCAGGTGGAATGGAAACAAAGATTATCAGGTAAAACAGTAAATGAAGAATGAGGTGCCTTCAAGGAGGAGATAGGTCAGATACAGACTAGACACATTCCTATGAGGGGGAAAGGATGAGTATCTAAAGTCAGAGCTCCCTGGATAACTAAATAAATTGGGATTAAAATGAAACAGAAAAAAAAGAGGCTTATGATAAGTGTCAGGTTGATAATACAGTAGAGAATGAAGCAGAATATAGGAAGTGCAGAGGAGAACTGAAAAAGGAAATAAGAGGGGCAAAGAAAGTGTTTGAGAAAAGATTAGTGGGTAACATAAAAGGGAAAACGGAAGTATTTTATAAACATATAGAATAAAAGGATAGTCAAAGGAAGGGTAGAGCTGATTAGGGACCTAAAAGGAAATCTTGTGTTGGCAGATGGTAAGGCTGAGGTACAAAAATCAGTACTTTGCATCTGTCTTCAAGAGAGGCCACCAATGTCACAGTAAAGGAGGAGGCAGAAAGATTGTTTAGGATAAAAATAGATAGAGATCCTTGAACGGTTGGCTGAGCTCAAAGTAGAAAAGTCACCGAGTCCTGAAGAGAGGCATCCGAGGTTGCTGAGGGAAGTAAGGGTGGAAATGCCGGAGGCTTTGACCACAACCTTTCAATCCTCCTTGGATATTAGAGTGGAGTTTGTCAGAGGACTGGAGGTTTGCATAGGTTACACCCCTATTCAAAAAAGAGAGCGATAAACCAGATAGCTATAGGCCAGTCAGTCTTATATTTGGTGGTGGGGAATCTTTTAGAGACCATGGCCGGAATTTTCCCATAAAAAAATGAATGGGCTTGGAGCGTTAAATTTTTTTAAATGGGAATCCAAAACTAATCACGCCTCCAACCCACCTACTTCCAGTTTTGCCGGAGGCGGGTCGGGGGCAGGCGTGGAGGCCTCTTTTTCCCTGCCAATTTTGAACTTAATTGCCTGTGGACAGGTTTTACACAATTCATGAAACCCAGTAGTTAAACTGAGGCAGGGACTGCAGCATCCTGGAGTTAAGTGCATTTATACCTACTTCCTGGATCCAGGGCCCCGACTATACCCAACCCCCGCAATCGGAGACATCCCCCACAAGGCCTCCAATTGCATTCCCAGACCTCCGCACACCCCATCCCCTGACCTTCCCCCACAATGATGATGATGAGGCCAGCTACGATTCTCCAGTGGCTGGCTCCGATCCTCCAGCCCCCCTGCCAATCCTCCACTAGCCCCCCACGATCCCTGGCCAATTTCCCCGCAATCCCTGATCCCCTGCCCCCCGCGATCCTCACTTGCCTGTCAATCATCGACCTCTCTGATCCCCGATCCCCTGCCAATCCTACAACCACTCCCCCCACCGATCCTCTCTCCCCCCACCCGATTGTCGACACCCCGCACCAGCCTCCCGGGTTTCCGACCATCTCGGATCGTCCCCACTCACCCACCGAACTGCCCCCAACATGCCTCCCTGAAAAAATTCTGGCCCATAATACAGGACAAAATTAATTGTCACTTTGAAGAACACGACAGCCAACATGGATTTGTTAAATGCAAATTGTGTCTGACAAACTTGATTGAATTCTTCAATAAAATAACGGAGAGGGTTAAATGAAGGTAGTGTAGCTGATGTTGTGTATATGGACTTTTAGAAAGTATAAAAGAGGCATATAAAAGGTTTGCTAGCAAAATTGAAGCTCAATTAAAGTGGCAGTGGCAGCATGGCTATGAAATTGTCTGAGGCAGAAAGCAGAGAGTAGTGATGAATGATTATTTATCAGACTGGAGGGTGTTCCCCAGGGGTTGGTATTAGGACTGCTGCTCTTTTTGATATATATTAGTGACCTGGATGGGTATAGGGGGCATAATTTCAAAGTTGGCAGATAATGCAAAGCTTAGAAATGTAGTAAAGAGTGAGGGGGATATTAACAGACTTCAGGAGGACATAGACAGACTGGTGAAATGGGGCAGACACATGACAAATGAGGTTAATGCAGAGAAGTGTGAAGTATGCATTTTGGAAGGAAAAATGAGGAGATGGAATATAAATTAAATAACATAATTTTAAACAGGGTGTAAGGAAAGAGTGACCTGGTTGTTCCCATACATAAATCTTTGAATGAGGCAGGAGAAGTTGATAAGGCTATTAAAAATGTATTTGGGAATCCTTAGCTTTATAAATAGAGGCATAGAGTCAAGGAGGTTATGGTAAGCTTTTATTAATCACTGGTTAGTCCCCAGCTAGAATATTGTGTCCTTTCTGGGTACTACACTTCAGGAAGGATGTCCAGGCCTTGGAGAGGATGCAAAGAAGATTTAACAGAATGGTACCAGAGATGACGGACTTCAGTTATATGGAGAGACTAGAGAAGTTGTGATAGGTCTCCTTAGAGCAGAGAAGTTAAGGGAGATTTAATGAGATTTAAATTTGGACACAGATTTAAAATAATTGGCAAAAAAGCCAAGGCAGGTGACGAACAGATTTATTTTACACAGCAAGTTGTTATGATCTGGAATGCACTGCCTGAAAGGTTGGTGGAAACAGATTCAACAGTAACTTTGAAAAGTGAATTGGGTAGATAAAGGAGAAAGCTACATGGCTGTGGGGAAAGAGAAGAGTGGAACTAATTGGACAGCTCTTCAAAGAGCAAGCACAAGCACATTGGGCTGAATTTTTAAAAATTTGTTCAAGGGATGTGGACGGCATAGGCAAGGCCAACATTTATTGCCAATCCCTAATTGTCCTTAAGAAGGTAATGGTGAGCTGCCTTCTTGAACCGCTGCGGTCCCAGTGTTTTAAAAAATTCTTCCCAGGATGTGGGCATCGCTGGTAAAGCCAGCATTTATTGCCCATCCCTCATTGCCCTTGAGAAGGTGGTAGTGAGCCCCCTTCTTAAACCGCTGCAGTCCTTGTGGTGAAGGTACTCCCACAGTACTGTTAGGGAGGGAGATCCAGGATTTTGACCCAGTAACGATGAAGGAACGCCGATATATTTCCAAGTCAGGATGGTGTGTAACTTGGAGGGGAACTTGGAGATGATGGTGTTCCACTTCTCTGATGGTGGGGATCCCAGGAAGATGGTGATATGGATCATCCACTCGGCCTTCTGGTTGAAAATGGTTGCAAATGGTTCAGACTTGTCCTTTGCACTCACCTGCTAGGCTCTGCCTTCATTGTGGATGGGGATATTCATGGAGCCTTCTCCTCCCGTTAGTTGTTTAATGGTCCACCGCCATTCATGACTGGATGTGGCAGGACTGCAGAGCTTTGATCTGATCCGTTGATTGTGGGATCGCTTAGCCCTGTCTTTGGCATGCTGCTTCCTGTTTAGCATGCATGTAGTCCTGTGTTGCAGCTTCCTCAGGTTGGCACCTAAATTTTAGGTACGCCTGGTGCTGCTCCTGGTATGCTCCTCTACACTCCTCATTGAACCAGGGTTGGTCCCCTGGCTTGGTGGTAATCGTAGAGTGAAGGAAGTGCTAGGCCATGGGTTACAGATTATTGTAGAATACAGTTCTGCTGCTGCCGATGGCCCACAGCACATCATGGATGCCGAGTTTTGAGCTGCTAGATCTGTTCTGAATCTATCCATTTAGCACGGTGGTACTGCCATACAACACGATGGAGGGTGTCCTCAGTGCGAAGACGGGACTTCCTCTCCACAATGACTGCTAATAATGCTGTCATGGATAAATGCAACGGCAACAGGTAGATTGGTGAGGATGAGGTCAAGTGGTTTTCTCACCACATGCAGCAGACCCAGTCTGGCAGCTATGTCCTTCAGGACTCGGCCAGCTCAGTCAGTAGTGGTGCTACTGAGCTACCCTTGGTGGTGGACATTGAGGTCCCCCACCCACAGTATGGTCCACATTGTCCAAGGCCGCGCCGTGAATTTTGATGGCCGGGGCTCAGTGCTGTGTGGCAGGGTCAGGTTGGTGGAGGACCTTTGTCTTACGGATGTTTAGTGTAAGGCTCATGCTTTCGTATGCCTCAATGAAGATGGCTTGGAGTTTGGCCTCTGAATGTGCGCAGACGCAAGCGTCATCCGCGTACTGTAGGTCGATGACAGAGGATGGTACTACCTTGGATCTAACTTGGAGGCGACGAAGATTGAACAGGTTCTCATTGGTTCAATAGATTAGTTCCACTCCAGCGGGGAGCTTGTTGAGAGTGAGTTAGAGCATTGTAGCAAGGAAGATCGAGAAGAGCGTTGGCGCGATGACGCAGCCCTGCTTGACCCCAGTCTGGACATGGATTGAGGCTGTGGTGGATCCATTGGTCAGGATCACGGCTTGCATGTCGTCATGGAGCAGGTGGAGGATGGTGACAAACTTTTGGGGGCAGCCGAATCGGAGGTGGACGCTCCATAGTCCCTCATGGTTGACAGTGTCAAAGGCCTTTGTGAGATAAAAGAAGGCCATGTACAAGGGTTGGTGCTGTTCCCTAAATTACTCTTGTAATTGTCATGCGGTGAGGATCATGTCCATTGTACCCCTTAGTGGACGAAATCTGCATTGTGACTCTGGGAGGAGCTCCTCAGCCACAGGAAGAAGACGGTTGAGGAGGATTCTAGCGATGACCTTCCCAGTGGCTGATAACAGGGAGATTCCTCTGTAGTTGCCGCAGTTGGACTTGACCCCTTTTTTCAAGATGGTCATGATCTCTGAGATCTCCCGGCATGCTCTCCTCCTTCCAGATAAATTAGGTCATGCATTCATGCCAACAGTGCTTCTCCGCCATACTTTAGTGCCTCGGCGGGGATTCCATCTGCTCCTGATGCCTTGTTGTTCTTGAGCTGTTGGATGGCCTTTTCTACCTCGTGCAGGGCTGGGGTTTTGCTGAGATGCTGGTGGGTAGCATGCTGCGGGATGGAATCGAGGATACTCGTGTCGAAGGCAGAGTCTCTGTTAAGGAAATCTTCGAAGTGCTCCTTCCAGTGGGTCCTGACTGCTTTGGTATACTTAATAAGTGCTTCCCTGTTCTTGGCCAGAAGTGGGGTGGCGCCTTGGGTGCTTGGGCAACGTGGACCATTTTCCATACCTTGGGAGCTGACTATTGGCAAGGGCAGACATCGATGACTAGGTCCAACACCGCCAACAGTGTGCCAGCGCAGCCTTTGGTTGTCTGAGGAAGAGAGTGTTTAAAGACCAGGACCTCAAATCTGGCACCATGCTCATGGTCTACAGGGCAGTAGTGATACCCGCCCTCCTATATGGCTCAGAGACGTGGGCCATATACAGTAGTCACCTCAAAGTGCTGGAAAAGTATCACCAGTGCTGCCTCTGCACGATCCTGAAAATCCACTAGGAGAATAAACACACCAACGTCAATGTCCTCGCTCAGGCCAACATCGCTCGACCACACTCGATATGGCCCGCTCCTGGTACACTCATAATAAAGGTGGAAACTGAGTACTATGTACAATGAGCAAGTGTGACCTTAGCTCCTTTAATAAGATTCCAGAGTGCCAGTACCTCGTGGGTGGCCTGCATATATACTGTGCTTCCAAGGGATGCTGGGATCCTATGGTGGTCAGGTGTCATGCAGGTTACAATGGTTTAAATACATAACATTACTCCCCCGTGAAGTCAACAGTACACTTATTTACAAGGTGAGATGATCTGGGGCTTTACGCTCCCTTGTCGATCGTCTCGGTACAAATGTGGGTGTAGGTGGATTGGTCAGTGCTTCACTGGGCTGTTGGGCAGCCGGCTTAACCGGGCTGCTGGGGATGATGAGTTTGGTTTCGTGGTCAACCATGATGTCAGTTGCCACTTGTGTGTGTGTTGGATGATCAAAGTTGGTGATGTCCTCTTCTGGTTGTTCATAACTGTTGGTGAACCGCAATTTGATTTGGTCCAAATGTTTTCTGTGTGTTAGTCCATTGGCCAATTTGACCTGAAACACCTTACTCCCCTCTTTGGCTATGACCTTGCCAGCGAGCCATTTTGGCCCATGTCCATAATTGAGCACAAACACAGGATCATTGATCTCAATATCGCGTGACAAATTTGTGCGGTCATGGTACATACTTTGTTGATGCCGCTTGCCCTCCACGTGATCATTGAGATCAGGGTGGACAAGAGAGAGCCTTATTTTAAGCGCCCTTTTCATGAGCAGCTCGGCTGGGGTAACCCTGGTGAGTGACTGGGGTCTGGTGCGGTAGCTGAGCAGCACTCGGGACAACCGGGTCTGCAGGGAGCCTTCCGACATACGTTTCAAGCTTTGCTTGATAGTCTGAACTGCCCGTTCTGCATGGTCGTTGGATGCGGGCTTGAATGGGGCAGATGTGACGTGTTTGATCCCGTTGTGGGTCATGAATTCCTTGAATTCAGTACTGGTGAAGCAAGACCCATTGTCATTGACTAGGACATTGGGCAAACCGTGCGTAGCAAACATGGCTCGTCGGCTTTCAATGGTGGCCGTAGATGTGCTTACAGACATTATTGCACATTCAATCCATGTTGAGTAAGCATCCACGACAACTAAAAACATTTTGCCTAGAAATGGGCACACATAGTCTACATGGATTCTCGACCATAGTTTTAAGGGCCCCGACCACAAACTTAATGGTGCCTCTCTGGGTGCATTGCTCAGCTGAAAACAAGTGTTGCACTGGTGCACGCATGACTCTAAATCTGAGTCGATGCTGGGCCACCACACATGGGATCTGGCTATGGCCTTCATCATTACAATGCCTGGGTGGGTGCGGTGCAGTTCACATATGAATGTGTCTCTGCCTTTCTTGGGCAAGACCACGCAATTGATCCACAATAGACAGCCCGCCTGCAGGGACAACTCGTCTTTGCATCGGTGGAACGGCTTAATCGCCTCCTGCATCTCCACTGGGACACCGAACCAGCTCCCATGGAGGACACAGGTTTTTACCAAGGACAGTAAAGGATCCTGGCTGATCTGGCGGGCCATAACGGGGGACTTCTCATTCTCGAATGCCTCCATGACCATGAGCAAGTCCGCTGGCTGTGCCATTTCCACCCCCGTGGTGGGCAATGGCAGCCGACTGAGATCATCTATGCAGTTCTCTGTGCCCGGTCTGTGACAGATTACATAGCTGTATGCCGAAAAGCGTGAGCGCCCATCTTTGAATGAAGGCAGAGGCATTGGTATTAATCCCTTTGCTCTCAGAGAACAGCGATATGAGTGGCTTGTGGTCAGTTTCAAGCTCAACTTGTGGCCAAATAATACTGGTGCATTTTTTTTACCCCATAGACGCACGCCAGAGCCTCTTTTTCAATCATGCTGTAGGCCCTTTCGGCCTTGGACAAACTCCTGGATGCATAAGCGACTGGTTGCAAAATTCCCGATTCATTAGCCTGTTGTAACACACATCCGACCCCATATGACGACGCATCGCAAGCTAGCAGTAATTGTTTACAAGGATTGTACAGGACAAGCAGTTTGTTAGAACACAACAGATTTCTGGCTTTCTTAAAGGCAGCCTCTTGTGAATTCCCCCATACCCAGTCGTCTCCCTTGCATGTAGGGGTTCTAGCAGGGTGCTTAACCCAGGTAGGAAATTACCGAAATAGTTAAGGAGTCTCTGAACGACCGTAGCTCCATCACGTTCTGTGGTTGCGGCATGTTCTTGATTGGCCTCTGTCTTGGCGTCGGTGGGTCTGATGCCGTCTGCTGCAATTCTCCTTCCCAAGAACTTGACGTTCTGTGCCAGGAAAACACACTTCGAGTGTTTCCACTTGAGCCCCACGCGATCCAACCGACTAAGAACCTCCTCCAGATTCTTCAAGTGCTCCTTGGTGTCCCGACCTGTAACCAATATGTCGTCCTGGAAGACCACTGTACAAGGAACCGACTTTAGCAGGCTCTCCATGTTCTGCTGGAAGATCGCCGCGGCTGACCGAATCCCAAACGGGCACCGGTTGTAGATAAACAGACCTTTGTGCATGTTGATGCAGGTGAGGCCTTTTGAAGACTCCTCCAGCCCCTGCATCATGTAGGCCGAGGTCAGGTCAAGCTTGGTGAATGTCTTTCATCCAGCCAGGGTCGCAAATAGGTCATCTGCCTTGGGTAGCGGGTACTGGTCCTGCAGCGAAAAACGGTTAATTGTTACTTTATAGTCCCCACAAATTCTAACTGTGCCGTCCTCCTTGAGTACTGGGACAATCGGACTGGCCCAGTCATTGAATTCCACCGGCACAATGATGTCTTCACGTTGCAGCCTGTCCAGCGCAATTTCTACTTTTTCACGCATCATGTACGGTACTGCCCAAGCCTTGTGGTGGATGGGTCGCGTACCAGGAACCAAATAGATCTATCTGCACTTTCACCCCCGAGAAGCTTCCAATGCCTGGCTTGAACAATGATGGGAACTTGCTCAGAACTTGGGTACATGAGGCGTCGTCGACGGACGAAAGCGCTCGGAAGTCGTCCCAGTTCCAGCGGATTTTCCCCAACCAGCCTAACAATGTGGGGCCATCTCTTGGTAGAATCCACAGTGGGAGTTTGTGTACTGCTCCGTCATAGGAGACTTTGACTTCTGCACTGCCAATTACAGGGATTAGTTCCTTGGTGTAAGTCCTTAGTTTGGTGTGAATGGGGTTGAGCTTGGGCCTGTGTGTCTTTTTGCCCCACAGTCTGTCGAAGGCCTTTTTACTCATTATGGACTGACTTGCACCCGTGTCCAGTTCCATAGAGACTGGAATACCATTCAGTTCAACTTTCAACATTATTGGTGGGCATTTCGTAGTGAATGTGTGTACCCCGTACACTTCTGCCTCTTCAGTACGAGTCTCCAATTCAGCCTGACCCACAGTAGATCGATCTTGCTCTGCAATGTGGTGGTTTGCAGGGTTTACAGCTCACCTGCACATTCATTGGAGGTATCCCATTGTTCTGCAACCATTGCACGCATAGTGCTTAAAGCGGCATTGATGCGGCCGATGATCATCTCCGCAGTGCCAACAGGGTGTTAACTGCCTCGCATTAACAAGTGATGGTGGACTCTGGGTTATCTGAGGTCGTGCAGCAGCAGCCGGCGTGTACGTTCTGCCATGTACATTTCTGCTAGAGACCGACGTTACTTTATGTACAGTACTGGCCAAAGCTTCTTTATTCTGTGAAATCTGCTTGGTGTTGTTGTTGGTGGACATAAATGCCTGGGCTATCGTTATGGCTTTTCTTAGATTCGGAGTTTCTACAGTCAACAGTTTGCAAAGGATTGTCTCATGTCCGATGCCCAGTCCAAAAAAGTCTCTGAGCATTTGTTCTAAGAATCCCCCAAATTCACAATGTCCTGCGAGGCGCCTTAGTTCGGCGACGTAGCTCGCCACTTCCTGGCCCTCTGGTCGTTGACATATGTAGAACCGATATCTCGCCATCAAAACGCTTTCCTTAGGATTTAGGTGCTCCCGGACCAGCGTACACAATTCTTCATAGGATTTCTCTGTTGGTTTTGCCGGGGCCAGGAGATTCTTCATGAGGCCATAAGTTGTTGCCCCACAGACAGTTAGGAGGATCACCCTTCGTTTGGTGGCATTCTCGACCCCTTCCAGCTCGTTGGCCACGAAGTATTCGTCGAGTCTCTCCATGAAGGCCCAACAATCGTCCCCTTCTGAGAACTTCTCCAGGATGCCGACTGTTCTTTGCATTTTCACACGGCTCTTCGTTACCTTGTCGCCAATTGGTACACTCATAATAAATATGGAACCTGAGTACTGTGTACCATGAGCAAGTGTGACCTTAGCTCCTTTAATAAGATTCCAGAGTGCCGGTACCTCGTGGGTGGCCTGCATATATACTGTGCTCCCAAGGGATGCTGGGATTTTACAAAGAGTTAAATACATAACAACTCCGTTGGGTGGGCCACATCATCTGCATGCCTAAGACTCCCAAAGCAAGCGCTTCACTCGGAACTCCTACACGGCAAGCGAGCCCCAGGTGGGCAGAGGAAACATTTCAGCGACATTCTCAAAGCCTCCTTGATAAAGTGCAACATCCCCACCGGCACCTGGGAATCCCTGGCCCAAGACTGCCCTAAGTGGAGGAAGAGCATCTGGAAGGGCGTTGAGCACCTTGAGTCTTATCGCCGAGAGCATGCAGAAATCAAGCAGAGACAGCAGAAGGAGCATGCGGCAAACCAGACTCCCCATCCACCCTTTCCTTCAACCACTGTCTATCCCACCTGTGACAGAGACTGTCATTCCCATATTGGACTGTACAGTCACCTGAGAACTCACTTTTAGAGTGGCAGCAATTTCGAGGGGCTGTCTATTATGATGATGGTGTGGAACACTGAGATCTCCCAGCGCTTCTTCTAAGTTGTGTTCAACATGGAGGAGTACTGATTCATCAGCTGGGGGGGGGCGCTCAGTGGTAATCAGCAGGAGGTTTCCTTGCCCATGCTTGACCTGAAGCCATGAGACTTCATGGGGTCCGAATGGCCTCCTTCTGTGCTGCAAATGATATCAATGGGGTGGAACTTCATGCCATTGACATGCAAAGGGGCACTGATAGTTAAATTTAAGAATCTTATTATAATATAACATAACATTTCAAATTCCCTTATGAGCAATAATTATAATGCTTCTGTGCCAGATTGAAAACACCTGTCCAGGTGGCATTTAAGCACTGAAGCATTTATGTATTTCTCCGCCAAAAGTTGCGCCTTTTCTCCTTAAATACATAAAGCAATAGTTGAAAGGGTGCCAGAAATTACCTCCCGTTTGTCTAATTCTTTTGTGAGCAATATTACAGCATTATTATTTGACCCTGGGGGATGTTACCATTGAACCGAATCCTCAAACAATGCATAGATTTCCTGCAAGAATCACTAGAGAGCGATTCGGAGTGGGATCTCCAGCTCACACTGCATTATTATTCAATCTTGGGATGTGGGCATTGCTAACCAGGCCGGCATTTATTGCCCATCCCTAGCTGCCCTGAGAAGGTGCTGATGGACTTTCTTCTTATTCCTTGTAGCAGTCTGACACATTATCATCATCATAGGCAGTCCCTCAGAGACGAGGATGACTTGCTTCCACATTAAAAATTAGTTCTCAGATGACTGATAAGTTGGATGCGGGAACTACAGTGTCTGTCGCAGGTTGGACAGACGGTGGTTGAAGGGACGTTGGTTGAAGTGCCGGCTTGTTGAAGTGCTTGGTTTGTCATGCGCTCCTTCCGCCGTTTGCGCTTGGTCTCCGCTTGCTCCCGGCAAAGAGACTTGAGGTGTTCGCCGCCCTCACAGGTTAATCTCTTCCACTTTGAGCGATCTTGCTCCAGTGATTCCCAGCTGTCGGTGGGGATTTTGAACTTCTTTAAGGAAGCCTTGAGGGTGTCCTTGAAGCGTTTCCTCTGCCCACCTGGGGCTCGTTTGTCGTGTCAGAACTCCGAGTAGAGCGCTTGCTTTGTGAGTCTCGAATCGGGCATACGGACGATGTGACCGGTCCAGTGGAGCTCCATTGAGCGTTGTCAATGCTTCGATGCTGAGGATGTTTGCCTGATTGAGAACACTGACGTTGGTATGCCTATCCTGCCAATGGATTTGCAGGATCTTCCGGAGGTATCATTGGTGGTACTTCTCCAGTGCTTTGATGTGCCTGTTGATGTGCCTGTTCCATGTTTCATGAGAGCAGGCATCACTACTGCTCTGGAGATCATGAGCTTTGTGCCGGTTTTAAGATTCTGGTCTTTAAACACTCTATTCCTTCGGCGACCAAAGGCTGCACTGGCACACTGAAGGTGGTGTTGGACCTCGTCATCGATGTCTGCCCTTGTTGACAGTAGGCTCCCGAGGTTTGGAAAATGGTCCATGTTGTCCAAGGCCTCATCATAAATTTTTATAATCGGGGGGGCAGTGCTGTGTTGCGGGGGCAGGTTGATGGAGCACCTTTGTTTACGGATGTTTAGTGTAAGGCCCATGCTCTCGTAAGCTACGGTGAACGTGTTGATTCTTTGGAGTTTGTCCTCCGAGTGAGCGAACATGTAAGCGTCATCTGCATAAAGTAATTCGGTGACAAAGGATTGAACGACCTTGGATTCGGTCTGAAGCTGATGGAGGTTGAACAGTTTCCCGTTTGTTCTATAGATTATCTCCACTCCAGCGGGAAGCTTGCTGATGGTCAGATATCGCATTGCAGCGAGGAAGGTCAAGAGGAGCGTTGATGCAATGACACAGCCTTGCTTCACCCCGGTTCGTCCATGAATTGGGTCTGTGGTGGATCCATTGGTCAGGATCATGGCTTGTATGTCATCATGAAGCAAGCAGAGGATGGTGACAAAATTTTGAGGACAGTCGAATTTGAAGAGAATGTCATCTATTCAACCAGCGTTGTAACCAATGTATAAACTGACCTAAGTTGTACACCGTGAGAACACTGACCACTAGGTGGGAGACACTCCTAACCTGGGTCTTCAGGTATAAAAGGGGAAGCTCCACCCACCTTCATCACTTGAGTGCGAAGGAATAAAGGACAGGTTACAGACTGACCTTCTCTCAAGCATGGGCCTCGTGTGCATTTATACTGTATAGTAAGGACGTATCAATGGCGACAAGAAACTGGGATTTAAACCACGCGAGCATGGCCACTAGCAGAACAGACGAGAGGTACTGTGTTAAGGAATGGTTGGGACAGAGATTCAACATTGTTAAAGCAGCGCACAGTTCTCCAGGCAGACAAGGGCAGTCAGGCATGCCCCAACATGTAGTCGAACCCAGAGGGGGAGTTCGACAGAGACAATGGCAAGCTGAACAGCAATTCACGCCATTGCAAGGGACAATGCGGCCAGTAATGGGGCCATCAACACCTGTTAATGGTGCACTCAAGGACAATAACAGGGGCAGTCAGGGACGATCGACTGGCAAGGGACCTTTTGTTTCAAACCGCAACTCATGCTGGAGGCGTGGAGGCATACATTCAGCCGGAGTTTGCAGAGATGAGCAAAATACCTGCAGAAATTGCAGAAATGGACACTGGGGGATATCGCTGGAAGCTGAAGTTCAGCGAGTTCATGTGGAGCACGTATACAGTTCATACACCAGAACGCCACCTATAATGATGAAAGTCTCCTCAATGGCATCCCAGTATCAATGGAGTTAGACACGGGTGCCAGCCAGTCCCTAATGGGTATCAAACAGTTCGAAAAGTTGTGGGCATCCAAGGCCAGGAGGCCAAAATTATCGCCGATTGACGCACAGCTACGGACTTACACAAAGCAGATCATTCCGGTGCTAGGCAGCGCCACAGTAGTCGTGGCCAACAAAGATTCGGAGAACAGGTTGCCGCTCTGGATTGTCCCAGGGGACGGTCCCGCATTATTGGGGAGGAGTTGGCTTGCTGTCATGAACTGGAAATGGGGCGATGTCAATGCAATTTCCTCTGTGGAGCGAGTATCATGCTCACAGGTCCTGGACAAATTTGACTCATTATTTCAACCTGGCATTGGCACTTTCATGGGGGCCAAGGTAGTGATTCACATAAACCCGGACGCCAGACCAGTACACCACAAGGCCAGAGCGGTGCCGTACGTGATGCCGGAAAAGATAGAAGGCGAATTGGGCCGCCTGTTGAGGGAAGGCATCATCTCGCCAGTCGAATTCAGTGACTGGGCAAGCCCGATTGTGCCGGTGCTCAAGGTGGATGGGTCGGTCAGGATATGTGGCGATTACAAGGCCACCATCAATCGGGTGTCACTCCAAGACCAGTACCCGCTACCGAGAGCGGAGGACCTCTTTGCGACGCTATCCGGTGTCAAACTTTTTTCAAAATTGGACCTGACCTCAGCTTACATGACCCAGGAGCTGGCGAGTGAGTCGAAGAAGCTGACCATCATCACGACACACAAGGGGTTGTTCGAGTATAACAGATGTCCGTTCGGGATTCGCTCGGCCGCTGCGATCTTCCAACGAAATATGGAAAGCCTCCTCAAGTCGATTCCAGGGACGGTGGTTTTTCAGGACGACATCCTCATTACGGGTTACGATACTGAAGAACACCTCCACAACCTGGAGGAGGTGCTACGCAGACTGGACCGGGTAGGTCTGCGACTGAAAAAGGCGAAGTGCGTCTTCCTAGCTCCAGAGGTAGAATTCCTGGGGATGAGGGTAGCAGCAGATGGGATCAGCCCTACTGCATCCAAGACGGAAGCGATCCAGAGAGCACCCAGACCCCTTAACACGACGGAGCTGCGTTCGTTCCTGGGGCTCCTGAACTATTTTGGTAACTTTCTTCCCAAATTGAGCATGCTGCTAGAGCCACTACATGTGCTCCTACGCAAAGGTCGCGAATGGGTCTGGGGGGACAGCCAGGAAAGGGCTTTTAATAGAGCACGCAATTTGTTATGTTCCAACAATCTGTTAACGCTATATGACCCATGTAAGAAACTTATGTTAACGTGCGATGCGTCGTCCTATGGTGTCGGGTGTGTGTTGCAGCATGTCAATGCCAAGGGTCAGTTGCAGCCGGTAGCTTATGCCTCCAGGAGTCTGTCTCAGGCAGAAAGGGGCTACGGGATGGTAGAAAAGGAGGCACTCGCATGTGTATATGCGGTAAAGAAAATGCACCAGTACCTGTTTGGCAGGAAATTTGAGCTGGAGACAGATCACAAACCCCTAACGTCCCTTTTGGCCGACAACAAGGCCATAAATGCAAACGCAATGGCCCGCATACAGAGGTGGGCACTCACGTTAGCTGCCTATGACTACACAATTCGGCACAGACCGGGCACCGAAAACTGCGCCGATGCAGTCAGCAGGCTCCCACTAGCCACCACTGAGGGGGCTACCGAGCATGGTGCTGAGATGGTCATGGCTGTTGAAGCTTTCGAAAGTGAAGGCTCACCCGTGACAGCCCGTCAGATTAAAGTCTGGACAAATAGAGACCCGCTATTGTCTCTAGTCAAGAAATGTGTCCTGAATGGGGACTGGGCAGCCACGTACAGGGCATGCCCTGAGAAATTTAAACCATTTCACAGGCGCAAGGATGAACTCTCGATTCAGGCCGATTGCCTACTGTGGGGAAACCACGTAGTCATGCCCCAGATGGGCAGAGAGGTGTTCATCAGAGAACTCCACAATGGGCACCCGGGCATTGTCACGATGAAGGCAATTGCCAGGTCACACGTTTGGTGGCCAGGGATAGACGCAGATCTGGAACTTTGTGTTCGCAGGTGCAACACGTGTGCCCAGCTGGGCCATGCGCCCAGGGAAGCCCCCCTTAGCCCCTGGTCATGGCCCGCCAAGCCTTGGTCACGCATCCATGTGGACTACGCAGGTCCTTTCATGGGGAAAATGTTTTTGGTTGTAGTAGACGCCTACTCCAAATGGATCGAGTGTGACATTTTAAATTCAAGCACATCCTCTGCCACGGTAGAAAGTCTACGGGCAATGTTAACCGCCCACGGTCTACCGAACATCTTGGTCAGCGACAATGGCCTGTGCTTCACAAGCACTGAATTCCAGGACTTCATGGCAGACAATGGAATTAAACATGTTAGAACGGCACCGTTCAAGCCGGCCTCAAACGGCCAGGCAGAACTAGCAGTGCAGATAATCAAACAGGGGATGCTCAGATTCCAAGGGGGTTCCCTACAAACCCGCTTATCACGCCTCCTGTTAGCCTATAGAACCCGACCACACTCGCTCACAGGGGTTCCACCTGCAGAGCTACTAATGAAAAGGACACTCAAAACCCGATTATCCCTTATACACCCCACCATGAAAGAAATTGTCGAGAGCAGGAGCCAATCACAATATCACTACCATGACAGGAATGCGAGGGCGCGATGTATTGATGTAAATGATCCTGTTTTTGTCCTCAACTACGCTGCAGGGCCCAAATGGCTCGCAGGCACTGTGGTTGCCAAAGAGGGAAATAGGATTCTGGTAGTTAAACTTACCAATGGACAAATCTGCCGCAAACATGTGGATCAAACAAAAAGGAGGTTCAGCAACCCCATAGAAGAAGCAGAGGAAGAACACGATATAGAGTTCACTCCACCACAGGTGACCGAACACCGGAACCAAAGGGAGGAGAGCCCAGTCACTGTGGGCAGTCCGGACAGGCCTGAGGCACTGCAAACAGCAGACACTCAGGCCAGCGCCCAACAACCGGAGCCCCAACTCAGGCGCTCTACAAAGGAGCGTAAACCACCAGAGAGACTCAACCTGTGATCCCAATAAGACTTTGGAGGGGGAGGTGATGTAATGTATTCAACCAGCATTGTAACCCATGTATAAACTGACCTAAGTTGTACACCGTGAGAACACTGACCACTAGGTGGGAGACACTCCTAACCTGGACCTTCAGGTATAAAAGGGGAAGCTCCACCCACCTTCATGACTTGAGTGCTAAGGAATAAAGGACAGGTCACAGACTGTTCTTCTCTCAAGCATGGGCCTCATGTGCATTTGTACTGTGTAGTAAGGACGTATCAGAGAACATGCCATAATCCCTCACGGTTGATAGTGTCAAAGGCCTTTGTCAGGTCAAAGAAAATCATGTTGATGTTGTTCTCTTCATTTCTCTTGAATTTGTCATGTGGTGATGATCCATTGTGCCCCTTAGTGGGCGGATTCCGCATTGCGACTCTGGGGGGAAACTCTTCTGTCACAGGGAGAAGGCAGTTGAGGAGGATTCTTGTGATAACTTTCGCTCTGGTAGACAGAAGGGAAATTGCCTCTACAGTTACCACAATTGGACATTCCCTTTCTTGAAGATGGTCACGATTATGGCATCTCTGAGATCCTCTGGCATGCTCTCCTCCTGCCAATTAAGAGAAATTATCTCATGTAATCGCGCCAATATTGCTTCTCCACCATCTTTTAGTGCTTCGACGGGTATTACATCTGCTCCTGAGGCCTTGTTTCTCCTCAGTTGTCGAATAGCCTTTCAACCTCATGCAAGGTTGGGGTTGTACTGAGATGATGGCGCATAGCTTGCTGTGGGATGGAGTCGAGGACACTCACACCAAAGACAGAGTCTCGGTTAAGGAGATCTTCAAAGTGCTCCTTCCAGCGAGCACTGACTGCTTCTCTGTCCTTGATGAGAACTTCTCCGTTCTTCAACTGCAGTGGGGTAGGACCTTGGATACTTGGGACATAGGTGGTCTTTACTGCACTGAAGAATCCACGAACGTTGTGGTTGTAGGCTAGTTGCTGGATCTCCTGCGCTTTCTCCACCCATCATCTGTTCTTTAGGTCACGAGTTTTTTGTTGGACCTCGGCCTTCAGATGTCTGAAGATCTGCTATCTTGCACTCAAGTTGTCTTGCTGTTTCCAAATCAAGAATGCCTTGCGCTTCAGCTTATTAACTCCTGGATCTCCTGGTCGTTATCGTCGAACCAGTCTTGGTGTTTCCTGGTCGAGTGACCGAGCATCTCCTCACAGATCTTAATTATGGAGACCTCGAGGGCAGACCAGGTGCCATGAGCACCCGGAGTCTCTGGATCACTTTGAGTCATCAGGTTGGTAGTGAAGCACTAGCTGAATAAGACTTTCTTAGCAGGATCTCTGAGTGCTCCAATGTTGATTTTCCTGCAGCATTGTTTCTGTTGCCGCCGCTGTTTTGGGGCAACATTGATGGACGTCACCAAGCTGATTAGGCGGTGGTCTCTCCAGCAGTCATCAGCTTCTGTCATGGCACGGGTGATGCGCACGTCCTTGCGGTCTCTCGCTCAGACGATGACATAGTCCAGCAGATGCCAGTGCTTTGATCGAGGGTGTTGCCATAAATACTTGCACTTATCCTTCTGATGCAACAAGGTGTTGGTTATTGTCATGTATCTTACATTATTATATATAACTGTATCCTAACATGCTATACATGACTGTAATAAGATATGACCTGTAACCACCAGCATACCTTACCACCAGGATGCACTTGCAAGAGACAGGTATATAAGGGCAGGTCTCAGGCAAGTGCAGCATTCCAGAGCTGTGAAAAAAAGGTCCAGAGTGACCTTGACTTCACTACATGCCTCGTGTGAATCTGTACTGAGGGGACAGGACTTTACAGTGGCAACGAGGATAGGATTACAGAATCCACAGAATGGCGAACAACGGATCAGATGAAAAGTGCAAAGCGGGAGACAATTGGGAGGACTTTATAGAAAGTCTCCAGCAAAACTTTGTAACCAAAGACTGGTTAGATGACGATAAGGCAGACAAGAGAAGAGCCCATCTCTTGACCAGCTGTGGCTCGAAAACATACGCTTCAATGAAGGATCTGTTGGCACGCGAGAAACCACCAAGCAAGTCGTATGAAGAATTGAGCACACTGGTAAGAGACCACCTGAAGCCAGCGAGCAGCCTACACATGGCCAGTCACAGGTTCTACAACTACAGATGCTGTGTGGGCCAGAGCACACCCGACTTCGTGGCGGAACTTCGGAGGTTGGCTAGTTTATGTGAGTTCTCTGATGAACTGAGGAGAGAAATGCTGAGAGACTTTTTCATTGAAGGAATAGGCCACACAGGCATATTCCGAAAGCTCATAGAGACCAAGAACCTGACCTTAGAGGCAGCAGCACTGGTTGCACAGACATTCTTGGTTGGGGAAGAAGAAACGAGATTGATTTATAATGCAGGTACGACAACTAACGAAATATTGGAACAAGAAGTTCACAGCACTAAACAAGCTGCTACCCCCACACACAGACAAAGCCAGGAGAACAGGTTCTCGACAGCAGGCAGAAGCCATCAAGGGCCACAGGAATGGCCGTTCAGACCTCATCAACCCACAATGCGAGTAATCAACTACAAACTGAAAGAAGCTCAAGAGAGATCAGCCAGACGCAGCTCATTCTTTGGAAACTCTTTGAACAATGGAACAGGTCTGTGCTGGAGGTGTGGGAGTGGGCACTCGGCAAGGGGATGTCTATTTTAGCAGGCTGTTTGCAGAAATTGTGAAGATACAGGGCATTTGGCCCGCATGTGCAAAAAAACCGGCAGCTCGGCTGGTGTACGAATCGGATGGGTCGGAAAGCGGACCAGAAGATGGTGGGGACAGTATCCGGGACACCGGTGTACAGCGGGTCAACAAGATCAATGGCTGCTGCTCCTACAACAGGACGCCTCTTATAATGATGAGGGTCCTACTCAATGGGATATCTGTCAACATGGAGCTGGATATGGGAGCGAGTCAATCTCTCATGGGTGCTCAACAATTTGAACAACTGTGGCCGCATAAAAGAGACAGACCAAAACTCACAAGGGTTGACACCAAACCAAGGACCTATACCAAAGAAATCGTACCGGTCCTCGGCAGCGCCATGCTCTCTGTCACACACGAAGGGACAGTGAACCGACTTCCCCTGTGGATTGTCCCCAGAGACCCCTCCAACACTGCTGGGGAGAAGCTGGCTGGCAAAACTAAACTGGAAATGGGATGATGTCCATGCCATGTCATTAGAGGAACGGACCTCCTGCTCAACAGTTATAAAGTGATTTCAACATCTCTTTCAGCCAGGTGTGGGCACTTTCAAAGGGGCCAAAGTCAAAATCTACATCACACAGGATGCTAGACCGGTCCATCACAAGGCCAGAGCTGTACCCTATGTGATGAGGGAAAAGATTGAACACGAACTCGACAGGCTTCTGCGGGAAGGCATTATATTACCTGTGGAATTTAGCGACTGGGCAAGTCCCATCGTCGCAGTCATGAAGCCTGATGGATCCGTACGAATCTGTGGGGACTGCAAATCTACCATAAACAGAGTCTCCCTACAGGACCAGTACCCGCTGCCCAGAGCGGAGGACTTATTTGCCACATTGGCTGGAGGTAAACTTTTCTCAAAATTAGACCCCACATCTGCGTATATGACGCAAGAATTGACCGAGGAATCCAAGCTACTCACCACCATCAACACACATCGAGGCCTTTTCATGTACAATCGATGCCCATTCGGCATCAGGTCGGCAGCTGCCATATTCCAGCGCAACATGGAGAGTCTGCTCAAGTCCATCCCGGGGACGGTTGTATTTCAAGGCGACATACTTATCACGGGCAGGGACACCGACTCCCATCTCCGTAATTTGGAGGAAGTACTAAAGCGGTTGGATCGGGTAGGCCTACGAGTCAAGAAATCCAAGTGCCTGTTTCTCGCACCTGAGATTGAATTTTTGGGCAGAAGGATTGCCGCTGATGGAATCCACCCAACAGAGTCCAAAACAGAAGCAATTCGCCTGGCACCCAGGCCCCGGAATGTCTCAGAACTGCGCGCCTTTCTCGGGCTACTCAATTACTTTGGGAACTTTATATGCAGAACTTAAGCATGCTGCTGGAGCCTCTCCACGTGCTACTCAGAAAGGGGTGCGATTGGTTTTGGGGGGACGCCCAGGAACGCGCCTTCAATAAGGCACGCAACCTTCTGTGTTCCAACAGTGTTTTCACTTTCTTTGACCCAGGTAAAAAGCTAGTTCTCACATGCGATGCGTCAGCGTATGGGGTCGGGTGCGTTTTGCAACATGTCAATAGTGCGGGCAAATTACAACCCATAGCTTATGCCTCCAGGTCACTTTCGCGGGCGGAGTGTGGGTACGGAATGGTAGAGAAGGAGGTGCTCGCGTGCGTGTACGGTGTCAAAATGATGCACCAATACCTTCTCGGGGCCAAGTTCGCATTAGAAACTGACCACAAGCCCCTCACATGCCTCCTATCCGAGAGCAAGGCAATAAACGCCAACGCCTCGGCGCGAATTCAACTGTGGGCACTCATGCTGGCGTCCTACGACTATACCATAAGGCACAGACCAGGCACAGACAACTGTGCCGACACGCTCAGCAGGCTACCCCTGGCGACCACGGAAGGGTCTGACGAACAGGACTGTGAGATAGTCATGGCAATCAATGCTTTTGAGTCCACAGGTTCGCCCATGACGGCTCGCCAAATCAGAGCCTCGACGGCCAGCGACCCCACGTTATCCTTAGTAAAAAGATGTGTCCTAACCGGTAACTGGGCAGAGGCTCGCGATGCCTGCCCCGAGGAATTAAAACCCTTTCACAGGCGCATGCATGAGCTATCACTACAAGCAGACTGCCTGATGTGGGGCAGCCGAGTAGTCATGCCTCTGCGAGGCAGAGAGGCATTTGTCCAGGAGCTCCACCGCGAGCACCCGGGGATCATTCTCATGAAGGCCATAGCCAGATCCCACATCTGGTGGCCTGGTATTGACGCGGACCTGGGGCTCTGCGTCCGAAGGTGCACCATTTGTGCCCAACTCAGCAATGCCCCCAGGGAGGCTCCACTGAGCCCCTGGCCCTGGCCTACCAAACCATGGTCGCGGGTGCACGTGGACTATGCGGGCCCATTCATGGGCAAAATGTTCCTCGTAGTTGTAGATGCATTTTCAAAGTGGATCGAATGCACCATTTTAAACTCGAGCACAACCTTCACCACAGTGGAGAGCCTCACAACCATGTTTGCAACGCACGGAAATGCCTGGCATATTGGTCAGTGACAATGGTCCGTGCTTCACCAGTGCAGAATTCCAAGACTTTATAATTGACCATGGCATAAATCACGTGAAGACAGCACCGTTCAAGCCGGCCTCCAATGGCCAGGCGGTGAGAGCAGTGCAAATCATTAAATAAGGCATGCTTAAAATCCAAGGTCCCACGCTGCAGGGTCGCTGCTGGCATAAAGATCTCGTCCGCACTCATTGACTGGGATCCCCTCCGCGCAACTGTTGATGAAAAGGACTTTAAAAACAAGGCTCTCATTAATCCTCCCAGACATGCACAAAATCGTTGAGGCAAAGCGCCGTAAGCTGACTGAGTACCATGACAGAAATTCGAGGGGGGGATGGAATGAGATAGGGGACAAAGTGTTTGTACTAAACTATGGCAGGGGTCCCAAATGGCTTGCAGGGACAGTAACGGGCAAGGAAGGAAACAGGCTACTGGTAGTACAAATGGACAATGGCAAAACCTGCCGGAGGCATGTAGAGCAAGTCAAAAGCAGATTTACCAACAACACTGCGGAACCAGAGGCAGACTACAATGTGGAACTCGCACCACACCTGGTGGATAGACAGAGGGAACAACCTGAGGAAAGGGCAATCCCAACAGACAGCCCAGGCGAGTCAACAACAATCACATCAATCGAAACAAACAGCCCAGGCGAGATACCAGCAACCACACTCAAAGAAAAACAGACACCAAGGCAAACAACTGAACCACAACTCAGACGCTCCACGCAAGAGCGTAGACCACCTGAGAGACTGAACCTATAAAGACAATAAGATCTTGGGGGAGGGTGATGTCATGTATCTTACATTATTATATATAACTGTATCCTAACATGCTATACATGACTGTAATAAGATATGACCTGTAACCACCAGCATACCTTACCACCAGGGGTGCACTTGCAAGAGACAGGTATGTAAGGGCAGGTCTCCTTTCCAACTCTGGTGTTAAAGTTGCGAAGGAGGATCAGCTTGTCGCCCATTGGTACTCAGGACAGGGATTCTTCAAGATTGGAGTAGAATTCCTCTTTGATCTCGCCTGTAGCTTCCAGTGTTAGGGTGTATGCACTGATGACCATAGAGCATTGCTTCCGGGCTAGGGTGAGCCAAAGAGTCATGAGTTATTAATTTATCCCGCAAGGGGAGTCTCTGAGACGGCCAACTAGCTCATTTTTTATGGCAAAGCCCACCCCATGGAGGGGGCATTTTTCTTCTAGTTTACCTTTCCAGAAGAACGTGTAATCACCACTTTGTTTCCTGAGTTGGCTTTCCCCTTCCCGCTGCGCCTCGCTTAGGGTGGCGCTGTCTACGTCAAAGCGTCTGAGTTCCTGGGCAACGCTGACAGTATGACATTCCGGTCTGTTGCTGTTGTGATTGTCCATGAGTGTCCTGACGTTCCAGGTCCCGAACTTTATTTTAAGTGGTGGAAGATGCCTGTGCATGAAATCTTTTAACGTGGGGTTGCCGTTGCATACCAGCTACCACATGGGCTTGACGGAGCAAGGCCTTGGTCCAGACGACTGGAGAACAGACTCCGCTGCAATTTTGACAAGTCTGGCACAACTGAATGGCTTGCTAAGCTATTTCAGAAGTCAGTTAAGAAAGAGGCAAGAGGAGTGCTGTGGGTCTAGAGTCACAAATGGGTCAGACCAGGTAAGGACGGCAGATTTCCTTCCTAAAGGGCATTAGTGAAGCAGTTAGGTTTTTATTGACAATCTGACAGCTTCACAGTCATTTTTACTGATACCAGCTTTTTTTTTAAATTCCCAGGTGTTTCTTTTACAAAAAATTGAATTCAATTCTCAGCCATATTAGGATTTGAACTCATGTTTTCTGAATTATTAGTCCAGGCCTAAAATCACTACACTAACATACCTAAGTACTCATTTTGCAGATACTGAGGCCAATTTTTAAATATTGCTCATCACTTTTCATCCCACCACATATTAATATACCACCTGTACTCCTATGGTATTGCATACAATACATCCTGGATCTATATCATGGGTATTAGTTTTAGCATGGCTACATGCTGAACCTCACAAGCTGGAAGTAGATAACAGCAGGCTCAGCGGGGTGGGGGTAACTCAGTAAAGGACAGGAAGCCACAAAATGAAGCTAGGCAAGGCCGTGATGTGAATCTGCGGGGAAATGGGACTAATAATACTGGTTTGTGTACCTGCGACTTGCCACATGTTGAGTTCTTGATTTTAGCCATACTGTCGTAGGAGGACACAAAGCAGAGAGGCCAGTGAGAAGGAAAAAACATTGGAAAAAAACTCATTCACCCCAAGCCTCAGCTTCCTACTAACTGGCTGCAGTCTTGGGATAAGGTACCATTTAGCCTACATAACAACAGGTTACAGCGGAAGACAACAACGCTAATGATAAATATCTCAGTAACTTGACCTCAATGGCCAGTACAATGGCAGAGTCTTTTCAAACACTTTTGATTGACTGAAAGATCACTGAAGCCATGAAAATGTTGCCTGTAATGCCATTTGGTCTTGAGTTCTTATATATTGGGCTTTATATAACAGAGTATAGTGCCCTGTGGAAGTTAATGTGCTTTTACAATCATTGGCATTTCCTTTAGAGCTTTTGCATTAGATTACCTCATTCAAATGATCCTGAACCCTGATGGGTGCGCCAACACCCCAACTGAACAGCAGTAGTTAGTTCCGTATCTCAGTTTCTGAATGGAAACGACAGACTGCTGTTTGAGGTTGTACAATCGTAGCAATGTGCATGCATCTATCTGGACGTGTGTGAGATGGAGAGGAAAAGGCGACTGAGTGAATTTTGAATACATACGGGAAAAAAAACTTGATCTAAGTTTGTCTTAAATGTCATCTTTACCAACAAAGTGCATTCTTTCCAATCGTGTTTTATGATCCTGAGATTCTCTGATTTGTGGTTGTTCAGGAATGCACAACAAATGAAGTAAACTCCTAAAATCACAGCAAGTTCTGAAATCTTAGATCATCTGATGGGCAATTACTTATAGTTATATGTAATTTAATCTTGTGGGCAGATAGTCATAGTCATATTACGTGAGTTCAGGCACATCTCCAGAGAGCCCAGCAGCAGTGCAATTGTGTCTACAGTGCAGAACAAGCTGAGAGGGTGAGCAGGGCAGTTACATTGGGGTCAAGTTTCGGGCCGCGCTTAGAACGGCGCAGCCCCGACATGGACGCCTGTTTTTCATGCCTAAAAGCGCGATAAAAATCTACCTCGTAATTCTCGTGCTCCTTGCTGGTCCCTGGGAGCTCGGCGCAGACAGCAGTGGGGGGCGGAGCCACAGAGGCGCGCCGATTTTGCAAGTGGAGGTGGGTGGGGCTAAGTCAAATGAGGGAACGTCGTGCTGGCAGCCCTGCGTGTGCGCGTTGGAGCGCGCGCGCACGTGCAGTAACCCAGAAACACTGGCACTCGGCCATTTCTAAAGGAACTTAAAGAAAAATGCTGATTTGTCTCGTGGACCTCTGGAAAGGCTTGGGATTGAATTTTGGTGATTTTTTGGTGTCTGAAGGAGTGCTTTTAGCAGCACTGTTGAATAAATCACCTGCTGAAATCAGTGAGTGCTGCTTTTCACTGCTAAACTTCCAGAACAGGTGCTGCATTGGTGCATGCAAATTAAGGACTGTGTGTTTTGAAAAATAAGAGTGTCAATTCAATACAGCAATGGAACAACGTCCACCAAGAACAAAGAATTTCTTGCATGAGGAAGTGGAGATATTAGTCAACGTCATTGAGCAGTGATGGCAGGACCTAGATACCAGCAACTGAGGTCGCATAAAAGTGCCACCTAAAGAAATGAAGAAACGCTGGAACCAAGTTGCAGAAGATTACTGCGCAATGGTGCATGCCAGGAGATCTGGAAGCCAGTGTAAAAAGAAATGGCATGACCTTGGTCAAGTAGTTAGTGTAAGTAATATTTTAATTTTTTAATGTAATCGTAATTGTAACGTGACTATCTGTATGTCCCACCCTGCAGAAAGACGCACTCTGTAAATAGTTATATCTTACTCTTTGCAGAAGAAATTGGCCCACAACAAAAGGGAAGCAACTCGAACAGGAGGAGGCATGCACAATCTGCATCCACTGACACCCTTGGAACAGAGGGTAGCTGCTATGATGAATTGTACATGGAGAAAAGCAATCAGTACAGCACAAGCTGGGCCCACACGCGAGGAAGAGGGTAAGTCCTGAAAATGCATCGTGGCCCTTCAAATCAACCTGCTATGTGTGAGAGTACTCATGCCACCCATCCTGGCCCCTCCCTTGCTGTTAAACATTTGTCTGTTCTGATGTATTTTGCAGAACATGATGATGATAATGCTGCCAAACCTGAGGATCCTGAAGATACAGAACAAGAACCAGTACAACCAAATACGGACGATCCAGACTGGATGATGGCTGCAATGACTGAAATGTCTACAGGGGAGAGCTTCCAAATTAATGTTTATGAGCCCCCATTAAGGGGCATTAGAGTTTCAACCCCTTGCGTAGGTTCTGGTTCCACCTTCCATGGTTTTGATTCCGATGTTGCAAGTCCCAGTGGTGCTGCTGGTGTAATGCAGCAGTTTACAGCTAGTGCACCACCGTCCGAGCCTGCGCCTCCCACTCGCATAGGTTCTGGTTCCACCTTCCATGGTTTTGATTCCGATGTTGCGGGTCTCAGTGGTGCTGGTGATATAATGGAGCAGTTTACACCCATTCACCCACCATCCTAGCCCACGGCTCGCACTCGAGTGCTGTCGTCTGGAACACCGAGCGCCCCACCATCCCAGCCCGCACCTCTCTCTCGAGACACGCTCTCCTGAGATGCAGCGTGCAACAGATGCGGCTCAGGTTGTGGCATTGGGTAAGGAGACCAATGGGCTTACCCGATCACTCATCGGTAGCGTCAGTGCAGTGGGTGAAGAAATAGCAGTAATGACACGGGAACTTAGGGAGGGAATGTCTGAGGGAGTGCAATCGACGGCACAGGCCATCAGGGAGGTAGCTGCTGCAATAAGGGCACACAGCCCCGCCAATCAAATGACACCCCCATGAGGAAATGAACATTCACTGAGGTGTGGATGAGACATGGTTGCAGCCTTTCTTTGCTACTTTTGTTCTTGTTCTTGATGTAGCTGTAGTAGCGTTTTTCCAATTGAAATTGTTTTGTAAGTTTTGTAACTTTACAACTTATAAGTGATCTTAGGGTTTTTAAGTGATTTTATAGTGTAAATGCTCTCACATTTTGTATCTTATTTAATTTGGCACCTAAAAAGTGATCCTGAAGTTTAAGTGATCTTAAGAGTGTAAGATTTTTCACATTGAAATTGATCTGTAACTTTTCAAGTTTATAAGTGATCTTAAAGTTTTTAAGTGATCTTTAAGAGTCATATTAAAAAGTAAAGTTTGATACAACAAATATTTTATTACAGCGACGTTAACCTTTCAATAAAATATTTTTTCATTAAAACTGAATCATCTTCCATTAACATAACACAACGTAGGAACAACTCCAAAGAATAAACATGTCCATGCGCAACAGTGGTCGCAGAGCCCTCAGGCATCAGTAATTGAAGCGTTCACGGATGAGCTGCTGGCGCAGGACTCGAACAATCGTTAAAGGAGCACGATGGACGGCCCTCCTCTGACCTCGTGCTCCGGCATCAGGCACTTGCATGCTTTCGTGATCGTCGTCATCATCCTCATCCTGCTCTTCCAAATTACTATCATCAGGCACTGGCCCCTCACGTGGGTCTTCTGGTTCCACTACCAGCTCCTGCTGCCTCATGATGGCTAAGTTATGAAGCATGCAGCACACAACAGTGAAGTGACCGACAATCTGAGGAGAGTATTGCAAGTGGCCTCCGGAAAGGTTCAGGCATCGTAAATGCTGTTTCAATATGCCAATGGTCCTCTCAATGATGCTGCACGTCGCAATGTGCGCCATGTTGTATTGACGGTCAGCTTCTGTCCGTGTCACACGTAGGAGCTTCATGAGCCAGGTGGTCAGGCCGTACCCTTTGTCTCCCAGTAGCCAGCTCTGCCCTTCTGGCTGCTGCTCAAACATGTCAGATAGAACGCTGTCGTGTAGGATAAATGCATCGTGGGTGCTGCCAGGGTATCTCGCATCGACTGACATGATGCGCTGCTTGTCGTCACACACGAGCTGCACATTGATGGAGTGGAAACCTTTTCTATTCCTGTACTGCTCGGAATCCTCCACAGGTGCTCGCAAGGCTATGTGCGTACAATCAATGCAGCCCTGTACCTTTGGGAAGCTGGCAATTCTGAAGAAGCCCACAGCCCTCTCATGGATCGCTTGTGCGGTCATTGGGAAATTGATGAAGTCATTCCTCCATGCATACAATGCAGCCATGACCTGGTAAACGCAGGCATGTATTGCGCGTTGCGAGATGGCGCACACATCTCCAGTTGTAGCCTGAAACGATCCCGAGGCATAGAAGGCAAATGCAGCTGTTACCTTTATTTCAACAGACAAGGCAGTTGGCGTTCTGCTTCTGGGCTGCAAATCTTCGCTCAGCATATCACTAATCTCAACGACAACTTCTCTGCGGAAACGCAGCCTTTTGACACAATCAGTCTCGCTCATGTCCAGGTACGAGTGTATGGCTCGATATTGCCGACGTGGGTAGGGTCTCCTGCCCATCAGCCTACGGGCTATGACGTTCCTGGTGCAGTGAGCTCTAATCAATTCTCTCCTATGCAGTGAATTGCTGGCAAACCATTGCATAATCCGTGGTGTTAACAATGCAGCACCCATTCTGCAATTACAAATTTAAGTTTCAAACTGGCTATCTGGCTGCCTCTCCCTGTCCCTGGCTGAATGGCCTCAGCCTCCCTCGCAGCTCGAAGGCTGCTTGCTGTGTCTTCGGCCGCCGTCAGCCACTGCTGCCGCCCCTATCCCGTGGCCGAATGGCCTCCGCTTCCCTCGCAGCTCGAAGGCTGCTTGCTGTGTCTTCGGCTGCTGTCGAGGCACTGACGCCGCCCCTGTCTCCTACATGGAAGGAAGGCCTGCCTGAAGCACCACAGCTCGAAGGCTGCTTGCTGCCGTTGTTGTTGGGCTGCCGTCGAGTCACTGGCACCGCCCCTGTCTCCTACACGGAAGTCCTGCCTGAAGCACTGCAGCTCGAAGGCTGATGGTGCTTCACACAGGTAGGAATATTCAATATTTTGTATTTGCTTTGTTTATAATTTTTTATTCAGGATGGCTCTTTATTTGTATAAGTAAGATTGTTGAATGCTTGTAAAATGTAATTACTTCCCTTCCCCCCCTCCCCCACCCCCACCCACACCCCCCGCTCCCTACGCCTCATTTGTAACCTACGCCTGATTTGTAACCTACGCCTGATTTCTAAAGTGTAGGCAAGGTTTTTCTGAGCGTACAAAAATCTAGACCTACTCCATTCTAAGTTAGTTTAGAGTATGTTTTCACTGCCTAAACTTTCAAAACAGGCGTAAGTGGCCGGACACGCCCCCTTTTGAAAAAAAAAATCTGTTCCAAAATGAAACTGTTCTACCTGACTAGAACTGGAGCAAACTAAATGCCGAGAATAGCAATTTCTAGATACTCCATTCTAAACCAGTTGCTCCAAAAAAATTGGAGCAACTCAGGCCGAAACTTGACCCAAATTGAAACAGTGAGCTAGCTATCCCTTTGCTTTGCTACTTTTGCTGTTTGTAGGTGCAGCATGTGGTAAATTAGAACTGTCATATCGTAAAAATGATGTTACCACAAGCCCATTTTAGAGATGGAGCCTTGTCATTAAAAATGTATTGAGCGGGAGCTCGGAGCAGTCAGTCGAGGAGGCGGGAGCTCGGAGCAGCGCGAGTCCGGGGTCGGCGAGAGGCCTATAAAGGCCAGCGGGAGCTCGGAGCAGTCAGTCGAGGAGGCGGGAGCTCGGAGCAGCGCGAGTCCGGGGTCGGCGAGAGGCCTATAAAGGCCAGCGGGAGCTCGGAGCAGTCAGTCGAGGAGGCGGGAGCTCGGAGCAGCGCGAGTCCGGGGTCGGCGAGAGGCCTATAAAGGCCAGCGGGAGCTCGGAGCAGCGCGAGTCCGGGGTCGGCGAGAGGCGTACCGGTGCAGCTACAGGGAGAAGGCAAAAAAACAAAGGTGACGTCACAGCCTAGGGGGTAAGTGATTGGCTGGTGATTGGTGAGTAGTTTTTCTTTTTCTTCTTATATTGGTCAGTAACTTTTAACATTGTTATTACCAGTTTAAGTGTATCTAAGGGTTAAGACATGGCAGGAGAGCTCGGTCGGGTGTTATGCTCCTCCTGTACCATGTGGGAACTCAGGGACACTTCCGGTGTCCCTGACGACTACGTGTGCGGGAAGTGTATCCGCCTCCAGCTCCTGACGGTCCGCGTTGCGGAATTGGAGCTGAGGGTGGATTTACTCTGGAGCATCCACGATGCTGAGAATGACGTGAGTATCACGTGTAGTGAGTTGGTCTTACCGCAGGGAAAGGGTCCACAGCCAGATAGGGAATGGAAGACCAGCAGGAAGAGTAGAGCAAGGAAGGTAGTGCAGGGGTCCCCTGCGGTCATCCCCCTGCAAAACAGATACACCGCTTTGGGTACTGTTGAGGGGAATGACTCATCAGGGGAGGGCAGCAGCAGCCAAGTTCATGGCACCGTGGCTGGCTCTGCTGCACAGGAGGGCAAGAAAAAGAGTGGGAGAGCGATAGTGATAGGGGATTCAATTGTGAGGGGAATAGATAGGCGTTTCTGCGGCCGCAACCGAGACTCCAGGATGGTATGTTGCCTCCCTGGTGCAAGGGTCAAGGATGTCTCGGAGCGGGTGCAGGACATTCTGAAATGGGAGGGAGAACAGCCAGTTGTCGTGGTGCACATTGGTACCAACGACATAGGCAAAAAAAGGGATGAGGTCCTACGAAACGAATTTAAGGAGCTAGGAGCTAAATTAAAAAGTAGGACCTCAAAAGTAGTAATCTCGGGATTGCTACCAGTGCCACGTGATAGTCAGAGTAGGAATCGCAGGATAGCGCAGATGAATACGTGGCTTGAGCAGTGGTGCAGCAGGGAGGGATTCAAATTCCTGGGGCATTGGGACCGGTTCTGGGGGAGGTGGGACCAGTACAAACCGGACGGTCTGCACCTGGGCAGGACTGGAACCAATGTCCTAGGGGGAGTGTTTGCTAGTGCTGTTGGGGAGGATTTAAACTAATATGGCAGGGGGATGGGAACCAATGCAGGGAGACAGAGGGAAACAAAAAGGAGCCAAAAGCAAAAGACAGAAAGGAGATGAGGAAAAGTGTAGGGCAGAGAAACCCAAGGCAAAGAACAAAAAGGGCCACTGTACAGCAAAATTCTAAAAGGACAAAGGGTGTTAATAAAACAAGCCTGAAGGCTTTGTGTCTTAATGCAAGGAGTATCCGCAATAAGGTGGATGAATTAATTGTGCAAATAGATGTTAACAAATATGATGTGATTGGGATTACGGAGACGTGGCTCCAGGATGATCAGGGCTGGGAACTCAACATTCAGGGGTATTCAACATTCAGGAAGGATAGAATAAAAGGAAAAGGAGGTGGGGTAGCATTGCTGGTTAAAGAGGAGATTAATGCAATAGTTAGGAAAGACATTAGCTTGGATGATGTGGAATCTATATGGGTAGAGCTGCAGAACACCAAAGGGCAAAAAACGTTAGTAGGAGTTGTGTACAGACCTCCAAACAGTAATAGGGATGTTGGGGAGGGCATCAAACAGGAAATTAGGGGTGCATGCAATAAAGGTGTAGCAGTTATAATGGGTGACTTTAATATGCACATAGATTGGGCTAGCCAAACTGGAAGCAATACGGTGGAGGAGGATTTCCTGGAGTGCATAAGGGATGGTTTTCTAGACCAATATGTTGAGGAACCAACTAGGGGGGAGGCCATCTTAGACTGGGTGTTGTGTAATGAGAGAGGATTAATTAGCAATCTCATTGTGCGAGGCCCCTTGGGGAAGAGTGACCATAATATGGTGGAATTCTGCATTAGGATGGAGAATGAAACAGTAATTTCAGAGACCATGGTCCAGAACTTAAAGAAGGGTAACTTTGAAGGTATGAGGCGTGAATTGGCTAGGATAGATTGGCGAATGATACTTAGGGGGTTGACTGTGGATGGGCAATGGCAGACATTTAGAGACCGCATGGATGAAGTACAACAATTGTACATTCCTGTCTGGCGTAAAAATAAAAAGGGGAAGGTGGCTCAACCGTGGCTATCTAGGGAAATCAGGGATAGTATTAAAGCCAAGGAAGTGGCATACAAATTGGCCAGAAATAGCAGCGAACCTGGGGACTGGGAGAAATTTAGAACTCAGCAGAGGAGGACAAAGGGTTTGATTAGGACAGGGAAAATGGAGTATGAGAAGAAGCTTGCAGGGAACATTAAGGCGGATTGCAAAAGTTTCTATAGGTATGTAAAGAGAAAAAGGTTGGTGAAGACAAACGTAGGTCCCCTGCAGTCAGAATCAGGGGAAGTCATAACGGGGAGCAAAGAAATGGCGGATCAATTGAACAAGTACTTTGGTTCGGTATTCACTAAGGAGGATACAAACAACCTTCCGGATATAAAAGGGGTCAGAGGGTCTAGTAAGGAAGAGGAACTGAGGGAAATCTTTATTAGTCGGGAAATTGTGTTGGGGAAATTGATGGGATTGAAGGCAGATAAATCCCCAGGGCCTGATGGCCTGCATCCTAGAGTACTTAAGGAGGTGGCCTTGGAAATAGCGGATGCATTGACAGTCATTTTCCAACATTCCATTGACTCTGGATCAGTTCCTATGGAGTGGAGGGTAGCCAATGTAACCCCACTTTTTAAAAAAGGAGGGAGAGAGAAAACAGGGAATTATAGACCGGTCAGCCTGACCTCAGTAGTGGGTAAAATGATGGAATCAATTATTAAGGATGTCATAGCAGTGCATCTGGAAAATGGTGACATGATAGGTCCAAGTCAGCATGGATTTGTGAAAGGGAAATCATGCTTGACAAATCTTCTGGAATTTTTTGAGGATGTTTCCAGTAAAGTGGACAAAGGAGAACCAGTTGATGTGGTATATTTGGACTTTCAGAAGGCTTTCGACAAGGTCCCACACAAGAGATTAATGTGCAAAGTTAAAGCACATGGGATTGGGGGTAGTGTGCTGACGTGGATTGAGAACTGGTTGTCAGACAGGAAGCAAAGAGTAGGAGTAAACGGGTACTTTTCAGAATGGCAGGCAGTGACTAGTGGAGTGCCGCAAGGTTCTGTGCTGGGGCCCCAGCTGTTTACATTGTACATTAATGATTTAGACGAGGGGATTAAATGCAGTATCTCCAAATTTGCGGATGATACTAAGTTGGGTGGCAGTGTGAGCTGCGAGGAGGATGCTATTAGGCTGCAGAGTGACTTGGATAGGTTAGGTGAGTGGGCAAATGCATGGCAGATGAAGTATAATGTGGATAAATGTGAGGTTATCCACTTTGGTGGTAAAAACAGAGAGACAGACTATTATCTGAATGGTGACAGATTAGGAAAAGGGAAGGTGCAACGAGACCTGGGTGTCATGGTACATCAGTCATTGAAGGTTGGCATGCAGGTACAGCAGGCGGTTAAGAAAGCAAATGGCATGTTGGCCTTCATAGCGAGGGGATTTGAATACAGGGGCAGGGAGGTGTTGCTACAGTTGTACAGGGCCTTGGTGAGGCCACACCTGGAGTATTGTGTACAGTTTTGGTCTCCTAACTTGAGGAAGGACATTCTTGCTATTGAGGGAGTGCAGCGAAGGTTCACCAGACTGATTCCCGGGATGGCGGGACTGACCTATCAAGAAAGATTGGATCAATTGGGCTTGTATTCACTGGAGTTCAGAAGAATGAGAGGGGACCTCATAGAAACGTTTAAAATTCTGCCGGGTTTAGACAGGTTAGATGCAGAAAGAATGTTCCCAATGTTGGGGAAGTCCATAACCAGGGGTCACAGTCTGAGGATAAGGGGTAAGCCATTTAGGACCGAGATGAGGAGAAACTTCTTCACCCAGAGAGTGGTGAACCTGTGGAATTCTCTACCACAGAAAGTAGTTGAGGCCAATTCACTAAATATATTCAAAAGGGAGTTAGATGAAGTCCTTACTACTCGGGGGATCAAGGGTTATGGCGAGAAAGCAGGAAGGGGGTACTGAAGTTTCATGTTCAGCCATGAACTCATTGAATGGCGGTGCAGGCTAGAAGGGCTGAATGGCCTGCTCCTGCACCTATTTTCTATGTTTCTATGATCTCAGTTGGGGGTGCTACACTTGGCTTCAATGCCCTGGATTAGGGTGGGGAATAAAGTAGCCAAAGGTTGCTATTCATGATTACCTAAAAGGCCTTCTACCTAAGAGTGCTCATGTGTGGATTCAAATGATAATACGATCATCATCATAGGCAGTCCCTCGGAATCGAGGAAGGCTGCCACTCTAAAAGTGAGTTCTCAGGTGACTGTACAGTCCAATGAGGGAATTACAGTCTCTGTCACAGGTGGGACACAGTGGTTGAAGGAAAGGGTGGGTGGGAAGCCTGGTTTGCCGCACTCTCCTTCCGCTTTCTGCACTTGATTTCTGCATGCTCTTGGCGATGAGACTCGAGGTGCTCAGCACCCTCCTGGATGCTCTTTCTCCATTTTGGGTGGTCTTTGGCTAGGGATTCCCAGGTGCTGGTTAGGATGTTGCACTTTATCAAGGAAGCTTTGAGGGTGTCCTTGAAACGTTTCCTCTGCCCACGAGGGTCTCACTTGCGTTTAGGAGTTCCGAGTAGAGCGCTTGCTTTGGGAGTCTCGTGTCAGGCATGCGCAATGAAGCTGGTTCGAGCATGGTCAGTGCTTCAATGCTGTGGATGTTGGCCTGAGTGAGAACACTGATGTTGGTGCGTCTGTCCTCCCAGTGGATTTGTAGTATCTTGTGCAGGCAGCATTTGTGGTACTTCTCCAGCGCTTTGAGATGTCTGCTGTATATGGTCCATGTCTCTGACCCATTCAGGAGGGCGGGTATCACTATTGCCCTGTAGACCATAGCTTGGTGCCAGATTTGAGGTCCTGGTCTTCAAACACTCTCTTCCTCAGGCGTCCTCAGGCTGTGCTGGCACACTGGAGGCGGTGGTGGACCAAAATAGGAAACAAATCCGACTGCAGTAACTACAGCGAAATCTCCCTGCTGCTGGCCACTGGGAAAGTCATTGCAAGAATCCTCCTCAATCGAGAATACGATAAGCTTCAGCTGTATTCATCCTATACTTAAATAGACTACAGATATTCAATATCTCTGAAGAGTAGCCACATGGGTGAGGTTCCTGAAGACAACTACAACAAATACATGTATTTATATACTACCTTTAACATGGTAAAGCATTGCAAGGCGCTTCCCAAGAGCGTTATCAAACAAAATATTAAGACAGGTAACCAAAAGCTTGGTCAAAGAGGTAGATTTTAATGAGCATCTTAAAGGAGGAAAGAGAGGTAAAGAGGCATAGACACTAGGAAATGGTGTTAGGGAAATTGATGGGATTGAAGGTCGATAAATCCCCAGGGCCTGATAGTCTGCATCCCAGAGTACTTAAGGAAATGGCCCTAGAAATAGTAGATGCATTGGTGGTCATTTTCCAACATTCCATGGACTCTGGATCAGTTCCAATGGATTGGAGGGTAGCTAATGTAACCCCACTTTTTAAAAAAGGAGGGAGAGAGAAAACAGGGAATTATAGACCTGACATTGGTAGTGGGAAAAATGCTGGAATCAATTATTAAAGATGTAATAGCAGCGCATTTGGAAAGCAGTGACAGGATCGGTCCAAGTCAGCATGGATTTATGAAAGGGAAATCATGCTTGACAAATCTTCCAGAATTTTTTGAGGATGTAACTAGTAGAGTGGATAAGCGAGAATCAGTGGATGTGGTGTATTTGGACTTTGAAAAGTCTTTTGACAAGGTTCCACACAAGAGATTAGTGTGTAAAATTAAGGCACATGGGATTGGGGGTAATGTATTGACCTGGATTGAGAACTGGTTGGCAGACAGGAAGCAAAGAGTGGGAATAAATGGGTCCTTTTCAGAATGGCAGGCTAGGGTACAGCAAAGTTCAGTGCTGGGACTCCAGCTATTTACAATATATATTAATAATTTAGACGAAGGAATTGAATGTAATATCTCCAAGTTTGCGGATGACACTAAGCTGGGTGGCAGTGTGTGCTGTGAGGCGGATGCTAGGAGGCTGCAGGGTGACTTGGACAGATTAGGTGAATGGACAAATGCATGGCAGATGCAGTATAATGTGGATAAGTGTGAGGTTATCCACTTCGGTGCAAAAACAGGAAGGCAGAATATTATCTGAATGGTGACAGATTAGGAAAAGTGGAGGTGCAACGAGACCTGGGTGACATGGTACATCAGTCATTGAAAGTAGGCATGCAGGTACAGCAGGCAGTAAAGAAAGCAAATGGCATGTTGGCCTTCATAGTGAGAGGATTTGAGTTTAGGAGCAGGGAGGTCTTGCTGCAGTTATACAGGGCCTTGGTGAGACCACACCTTGAGTATTGTGTGCAGTTTTGGTCTGCTAATCTGAGGAAGGACATTCTTGCTATTGAGGGAGTGCAGCGAAGGTTCACCAGACTGATTCCTGGGATGGCAGGACTGTCATATGAAGAAATACTGGATCGACTGGGCTTATATTCACTGGAATTAAGAAGAATGAGAGGGGATCTCATAGAAGCATATAAAATTCTGACGGGATTGGACAGGTTAGATGCAGGAAGAATGTTCCCGATGTTGGAGAAGTCCAGAACCAGAGGTCACAGTCTAAGGATAAGGGGTAAGCCATCTAGGACCGAGATGAGGAGAAACTTTTTCACCCAGAGAATTGTGAACCTATGGAATTCTCTACCACAGAAAGTTGTTGAGTCCAGTTGTTGGATATATTCAAAAGGAAGTTAGATGTGGCCCTTTCGGTTAAAGGGATCAGCGGGTATGGGGAAAAGGCAGGAGTTGGGTACTGAGGTGAATGATCAGCCATGATCATATTGAATGGTGGTGCAGGCTCAAAGGGACGAATGGCCTGCTCCTGCACCTATTTTCTATGTTTCTATGTTTCCAGTGCCTGTGCAACTGTGTAACTGCAGGAGTCAGCATCAGGAGAGGAGAGAAAACTAATGGAAAAGTGAGTTTTAAGCAATTGTCTTCTTGTTTGGGGTGACAGAAGAATCAGTAGTGACATTCACTCACTTCTGTCAGTTATAAGTGATGTGATGATCCTTTTTGATGATCCATTAGAAGCAAAAAAGGTTGCCAAGGTTTTTCCTTAAATACAGTGTTCCTTTAAAGGAATTACATATTTCAATGATCAATTTAACGTACCTTCACTCCTCAGCATGGTATACAAATCGAATCATAGAATTAAACAGCTCATTATTAATAGATCCTCCAAGATGCTGTTGATAGAAGTGGCACTAAACAGTTGGAACAGATTGAACAGGATGCATGAACTTGGTTTGTATTCTCTTGAAGATAGAATATTGAGGGGTAATCTAACTGAGGTGTTTAAAATCAATTGGGTAGACAAGGAGAAACGATTTCCTCTGGTGAAAAAATCCAGACGGCATAATCTTAAAAATAGAGCCAGGCCATTCAGGAGTGAAATCAAAAAGCACTTGTTCACTTAAATGTTAGTGGAAACCTGAAACTCCCTATCCAAAAAGCTGTGAAAAAGGTGTTGCTGGGTCAATTGAAACTTTTAACATGGATATTGGTAGACCTAAAATGTTAACTCTGTTTCTGTCTCCACAGATGTTACCTGGCTTGCTGAATGTTTTCAGCATTTTCTGATTTAAATTCAGATGTAATACAGTATATTTTGATTTTTTTGATAAATTGAGAAACTAAAAGCCAACAAATCCCATGGACTGAATGGCCTACATCCTAGGGTTCTAAAAGAGGTGGCTGCAGAGATAGTGGATGCATTTGTTGTGATCTTTCAAAATTCTTTAGATTCTAGAATGGTCCCAGTGGGTCGGAAGGTAACAAAAGTAACCCCGCTATTCAAGAAAGGAGGGAAGAGAGAAAATAGGGAACAACACGCCAGTTAGCCTGACATCAGCTGTCGGGAAAAGGCTGGAATGCATTATTAAGGAAGTCGTAACAGGGCACTTAGAAAACCATAATATGATTAGGCAGAGTCAACATGGTTTTATGAGCGGGAAATCATGTTTAACAGATTGATTAGAGTTTTTTGAGGACGTAACTCGCAGGGTAGTTGAAGAGGAACCAGCGGATGTAGCATATTTGGATTTCCAAAAGACATTCAATAAGGTGCCACATAAAAGGTTGTTACGCAAGTTAAGGGCTCATGGGGTTGGAGTAATATATTAGCATGGATAGAGGATTGGTTACTGGACAGAAAACAGAGAGTAGGGATAAACGAGTCATTTTCATTTTGGCAGACTGTAACCAGTGGGGTGCTGCAAGGATAAGTACTTGGGCCTCAGCTATTTACAATCTATATTAATGACTTAGATGAAGGGATCATGTGTAATGTATCCAAGTCTACTGATGATACAAAGTTAGGTGGAAAGCAAGCTGTGAGGAAGACACAAAGAGCCTGTAAAGGGATATTTTTGGGTTAATAGGAGTGGGCAATAAGCTGGGTCCTCAACTATTTACAATCTATATTAATGACTTGGATGAAGAGACCGAGTGTAATGTAGCCAAGTTTGCCGATGATACAAAGATGGGTGGGAAAACAAATTGTGAGGAGGACACAAAAAATCTGTAAAGGGATATAGACAGGCTAAATGAATGGGCAAAAATTTGGCAGATGGAGTATAATGTGGGAAAATGTGAGCTTATCCACTTTGGCAGAAAAAACAGAAAAGCAAATTATAATTTAACTGGAGAAACATTGCAAAGTACTGCAGTACAGAGAGTCCTTGTGCATGGAACACAAAAAGTTAGTATGCAGGTACAGCAAGTAATCAGGAAGGCAAATGGAATGTTGGCTTTTATTGCAAGGGGAATAGAGTATAAAAGAAGAGAAGTCCTGCTATAACTGTACAGGGTATTGGTGAGCCCACACTTAGAGTACTGCGTACAGTTTTGGTCTCCATATTTAAGCAAGGATGTACTTGCATTGAAGGCTGTTCAGAGAAGGTTCACTAAGTTGATTCCGGAGATGAGAGGATTGACTTATGAAGATAGGTTGAGTAAGTTGGGTCTATACGCATTGGAGTTCAGAAGAATGAGAGGTGATCTTATCGAAACATATAAGATAATGAGGGGGCTCGGCACGGTGGATGCAGAGAGGATATTTCCACTCATAGGGGAAACTAGAACTAGGGGACATAGTCTCAGAATAACAGGCCGCTGAGATGAGGAGGAATTTCTTTTCTCAGAAGGTTGTAAATCTATGGCATTCTTAGAGAGCTGTGGAGGCTGGGTCATTGAATATATTTAAGGTGGAGATAGACAGATTTTTGAGCGATAAAGGAATAAAGGGTTATGGGGAGAGGGCAGGGAAGTGGAGCTGAGTCCATGATCAGATCAGCCATGATTTTATTAAAAGGCGGAGCAGGCTCGAGGGGCCAGGTGGCCTACTCCTGCTCCAATTTCTTATGTACTTATTCCAAAGAATACAAGCCAAGTTTAAGTAATCTCTCGTCATAATCTAACTCTATGTAGCTCTCAGTTCAGGTATGTCCAAAAAAAAATCACATATTTGCCAGTGCCTCTACATCCCTTTTGTAATATATAGACCAGAACTGTGCACAGTACTCCAAGTGTGGTCTAACCAAGGTTCTAATCAAGTTTAACATCTCTCTGCTTTTGAATTCTGTTCTTCTAGAAGTGAACCCCAGTGCTTTGTTTGCATTTTTAGGGCCTTGTTAACCTGTTTTGCTACTTTTAATGATTTATGAATCTGTACTCCTTTGCCCCTCTGTGCCATTTATGTTCTTGTTTCCCAAGGAGTAGGTGGCCTCATTATTCCTCCTACCAAAATGCATTACTTCACATTTCTCGATATTGAAATGAATTTGTCATTTACATGTCCATTCTACAAGTTTATTAAATTCTTCTTGTATTTAGCTGCAGTCTACTTCAGTACTAACTATACCCCACAATTTAGTGTCATCGCAAATTTTGAAATGTTATTTTATGTAAATAATAAACAACAGTGATCCCAGCACCAATCCCTGTGGAACACCACTTGCCACTTGGGTAACTACCTTTAACCCCTACTCTCTTATCCATAGAGAGGCCAAATGAAAAAGATAGCACCATTTTTTAAACCTTTCTTACCTGACTGTCAGCTTCATATGTTACGCGCTTAATTGGGCTCACTTCCAGCAAATCTTGAACAAAATAATATGAGATGCCCAGTGTCATGTATGTATGCTTGGATTTACTAGCCACCAGATGGCGCCACTCTTGGAGGTCATTGGGCTGTGCGCATGTTTGTGTGGTCCAAGTATAAAAGGCCAGCCATCTTGTAATGTAATCACTTTGGGCCCTAATAAAGTAGAGCCAGGTTTGCACCTGTGCGGAGTTTACAGTATTCAGTCTATTGAGTTATTGCATCACAAAATTTGGCGATGAGGTAACAAGAACCTACGCATGCAAAAATGAACACAATTGGAATTCTAGAGCGATGCATGAAGGAAGAAGATTGGGCAGACTTTGTAGCCCGCTTGAACCAGTACTTCGTGGCCAGCAAAATGGAGGAAGAGGCAGACGCAGTTCGGCGCCGGGCAGTCCTCCTCACGGTTGCGGTCCGAAAATCTATGGACTCATAAAGAATCTCCTCTCGCCCTTAAGTCCAACAGACAAAGACGATGAAACATTGTGTGCTCTGGTACATGAGCATCTCAAACCAGATGAATGCATCATTATCTTAAGATATCGTTCTGAGGGCCAAGATGTATTGGAATTCGTTGCCGACCTAAGATGTCTAGCTGGACCGTGTAAGTTCGAAACTGCTGCGGGACTTCTTTGTAATCAGCATCAACCACGAGGTGATCCTGCGTAAGCTACTGGTGATGGAGATGCTGGATTTGAGCAAGGCCATCACGATTGTCCAATCATGCATGACAACGGACAAAAGCTTAAAGCAGATATCATCGAAAAATCGGAACTCGGCAAGTACTGTAACTAAGATAGTATCGTCGTTTGGCAGAGATGCATATGGCAGGGCCTACCCGACTGCGTACACGAAACCTGTGGCTGCTCAAAGTCTGTCAACGGGAATGAATCCAATATCACCGTGTTGGCGTTGTGGAGGAAATCATCGGCATCATCAGTGTCGGTTTAAACAGTATATTTGTAAAGGCTATTTGAGAGTGGAGCATCTCCAGCGCATGTGTCTGCAACTGAGCAAGCGTGCTGCGACACACCATGTGGAGGATGATGACCAGTCTAGCGCGGATCCGGATATGCAATCCGAGATACCAGAGGAGGAAGTGTATGGACTGTATTCCTTCCTAACAAAGAGCCAACTGATAATGATTAATATAAAACTTAATGGTGTGCCGGTATCGATGGAATTGGACACAGGTGCGAGTCAATTAAGAATGAGCCAGGGGTCATTCGACAGGCTGTGGGATACTAAGGCTGTGAGGCCAAAGCTGAGTCCAGTCAATGCCAAGTTGCATATGTACACTAAAGAACCCATAACGGTGATTGGCAGTGTAGTAATCAAGGTGTCGTATGATGATGCGGTTCACGATTTACGGATTGTTATGGATTGTTCTAGACAATGGTCCAACGCTGTTCAGCAGGAACTGGTCAGAAAAAATCAAAGGGAACTGGAACGAGATCAACCCATTGTCGACGGAGGAGAATACTCCATGTGCTCAAATGCTGAGCAAGTCCCCCTCACTGTTTGAAACAGGCATCGGCCATTTCACGGGAGCCAAGGTGCAGATCCACGTGGACTCGGATGCAAGACCCATCCATCATAAAGCTCGGGCAGTTCCGTACATGATGAGGGAGAAGGTCGAAATCGAACTGAACAGACTCCAGCATGAAGGGATCATAACACCAGTTGAGTTTAACAAATGGGCCAGCCCCATTTTTCCTGTGTTGAAAAGTGGTGGCACTGTCAGCATTTGTGGAGACTACAATGTTACGATCAACTGAGTTTCGAAACAGGATCAATACCCATTAGAGAAGGCTGATGACCTGTTTGCAACGCTAGCCGGGGGGAAAGTCATTCACAAAACTGGATCTGACATCGGCCTACATGACACAGGAGCTGGTCAACACGTCGAAGAAACTTACGTGCATCATCACTCATAAAGGACTGTTTATCTACAACAGATGCCCTTTTGGAATTCGCTCGGCTGCAGCCATATTTCAGAGGAACATGGAAAGACTACTGAAGTCCGTCCCTAGAACTGTCGTGTTCCAAGATGACATCCTGGTCACAGGTCATGACTCCTCCGAAAATCTGAACAACCTGGAAGAGGTTCGACATCGTCTGGACAAAGTGGGACTCAGACTGAAACGCTCGAAGTGCGCCTTCATGGCATTGTAAGTCGAATACCTAGGGAGGAAAATTGCTGCCGACGGTATCAGGCCTACGGACTCAAAAACCAAGGCCATCAAAAATGCACCCAAGCCTCAGAATGTGATGGAGCTGCGTTCGTTCCTTGGTCTACTCAACTACTTTGGTTATTTCTTACCTAGATTGAGCACCTTATTAGAGCCACTGCATATGCTGCTAAGAAAAGGCAACAACTGGGTTTGGGGTGCATCTCAAGACAGAGCTTTTGAAAAAGCTACTAATCTGCTTTGCTCTAACAAGCTACTGGTACATTTGATCCGTGTAAGCGTCTAGTATTGGTCTGTGATGCTTTGTCATATGGAGTGGTTGCGTGCTCCAACAAGCTAATAAGTCGGGCAACTACAACCTGTTGCATATGCTTCAAAAAGTTTGTCAAAGGTAGAAAGAGCCTACAGCATGGTAGAGAAAGAAGCACTAGGCTGTGTGTATGGGGTTAAAAAGATGCATCAGTACCTGTTTGGTCTTTGGTTTGAACTGGAAACAGATCATGAGCCACTCATTTCATTGTTTTTGGAAAACAAAGGTATCAGTACCAGTGCATCGTCCCACATCCAGATGTGGGCGCTGACATTATCTGCCTATGATTATGTCATTCGCCATAGACCTGGCACTGAGAATTGTGCTGATGCATTGCCCACACCAGAGGTGGAAACACACAACTGGCAGACCTACTGTTAGTCATGGCTGCTTTTGAAAGTGAAGGAATCCCTGTCACGGCTCAACAAGTTAAGATCTGCATCAGCCAGGACCAGATATTATCGGTGTGAAACAATGTAACCTTAGTGGTGATTGGTCTGCCATACCCAAGCAAATGTGTGAGGAGACCAATCCTTACATCCGTCGCAAAGACGAACTATCCATTCAATCAGATTGTATACTGTGGGGTAATCATGTTGTTATGCCCAAGAAAGGCAGAGAGAAATTTGTACATGATCTACATAGCACGCATCCCGGTATTGTCATGATGAAAGGCATTGCCAGGTCTCATGTGTGGTGGCCTGGAATTGAATCTGATCTGGAATCATGTGTGCATCAGTGCAACACTTGCATGCAAGCATGGCTCAACCGTGGCTAACAAAGGAAATTAAGGAGAGTGTTAAAACCAAGGAAGAGTCTTATAAATTGGCTAGAAAAAGTAACAAACCTGAGGACTGGGGGAAATTTAGAATTCAACAGAGGAGGACTAAGGGTTTAATTAAGAGGGGGAAAATAGAGTATGAGAGGAAGCTTGCAGGGTACATAAAAACTGACTGCAAAAGCTTTGATAAATATGTGAAGAGAAAAAGATTAGTGAAGACAAATGTAGGTTCCTTGCAGTTGGATTCAGGTGAATTTATAATGGGGAACAAAGAAATGGCAGACCAGTTGAACAAATAGTTTGGTTCTGTCTTCACGAAGGAAGACACGAATAACATTCTGAATGTACGAGGGGGCAGTGGGTCTAGTGAGAAGGAGGAACTGAAGGATATCCTTATTAGGCAGGAAATTGTGTTCGGGAAATTGATGGGATTGAAGGCTTATAAATCCCCGGGGCCTGATAGTCTGCATCCCAGAGTACTTAAGGAAGTGGCCCTAGAAATAGTGGATGCATTGGTGATCATTTTCCAACAGTCTATCGACCTTGGAGGATACTGGAGGGTAGCTAATATAACACCACTTTTTAAGAAAGGAGGGAGAGAGAAAATGGGTAATTATAGACTGGTTAGCCTGACATCAGTAGTGGGGAAAATGTTGGAATCTATTATTAAAGATGAAATAGCAGCACATTTAGAAAGCAGTGACAGGATCGGTCCAAGTCAGCATGGATTTATGAAAGAGAAATCCTGCTTGACAAATCTTCTAGAATTTTTTGAGGATGTAACTGGTAGAGTGGACATGGGAGGACAAGTGAATGTGGTGTATTTGGACTTTCAAAATGCTTTTGACAAGGTCCCACAAAAGAAATTGTTGTGCAAAATTAAAGCACATGGTATTGGGGGTAATGTACTGACGTGGATAGAGAACTGGTTGGCAGACAGGAAGCAGAGAGTCGAGATAAAAGGGTCCTTTTCAGAATGGCAGGCAGTGACTAGTGGGGTGCCGTAGGGCTCATTGCTGGGACCCCAGCTAGTTACAATATACATTAATGATTTGGATGAGGGAATTGAGGATAATATCTCCAAGTTTGCAGATGACATTAAGCTGGGTGGCAGTGTGAGCGGTGAGGAGGATGCTAAAAGGCTGCAGGGTGATTTATACAGCTAGGTGAGTGGGCAAACGCGTGGCAGATGCAGTATAATGTGGATAAATGTGGCAAAAACACGAAGGCAGAATATTTTCTGAATGGCAGCAGATTAGGAAACGGGGAGGTGCAACGAGACCTGGGTGTCATGGTACATCAGTCATTGAAAGTAAGCATGCAGGTACAGCAGGCGGTGAAAAAGGCAAATGGCATGTTGGCCTTCATAGCTAGAGGATTTGAGTGTAGGAGCAGGGAGGTCTTACTGCAGTTGTACAGGGCCTTGGTGAGGCCTCACCTGAAATATTGTGTTCAGTTTTGGTCTCCTAATTTGAGGAAGGACGTTCTTGTTATTGAGGGAGTGCAGTGAAGGTTCACCAGACTGATTCCCGGAATGGCAGGACTGACATATGACGAGAGACTGGATCGACTGGGCCTGTGTTCACTGGAGTTTAGAAGGATGAGAGGGATCTCATTGTGACGGGACTGGACAGGTTAGATGCAGGAAGAATGTTCCCGATGTTGGGAAGTCCAGAACCAGGGGACATAGTCTGAGGATAAGGGGTAAGCCATTTAGGGCTGAGATGAGGTGAAACTTCTTCACTAGAGAGTTGTTAACCTATGGAATTCCCTACCGCAGAGAGTTGTTGATGCCAGTTCACTGGATATATTCAAGAGGGAGTTAGATATAATCCTTACGGCTAAAGGGATCAAGGGGTATGTAGAGAAAGCAGAAAAGGGACACTGAGGTGAATGATCAGCCATGATCTTATTGAATAGGCTCGAAGGGCCGAATGGCCTACTCCTGCACCTATTTTACATGTTTCTATGTTTATATCCGACAAATCCCCTGGGAGGACAGGTGCACCAACATCCGCATCCTCATTCAGGCTAACATCCCCAGCATTGAAGCACTGACCACACTCGATCAGCTCCGCTGAGCAGGCCACATAGTCCGCATGTCAGACATGAGACTCCCAAAGCAAGTGCTCTACTCGGAGCTCCTTCATGGCAAACGAGCCAAAGATGGGCAGCGGAAACACTACAACGACACCCTCAAAGCCTCCCTGATAAAGTGCAACATCCCCACTGACACCTGGGAGTTCCTGGCCCAAGACCGCCCTAAGTGGAGGAAGTGCATCCGAGAGGGTTGAGCACCTCGAGTATCAACGCCGAGAGTCATATGTCCTTCCTATACAGTATAAATGCACACGAGGCCCATACTTAAGAGAAGGTCACTCTGTGACCAGTTACCTTTATTACCAAGACCTCAAATGATGAAGGTAGGTGGAGCTTCCCCTTTTATAGCTGAAAGTCCAGGTTAGGAGTGTCTCCCACAAGTTCGCCCCTTGTGGTCAATGTTCTCAAGGTGTACAACTTAGGTCAGCTTATACATGGGTTACAATGATAGTTGAATACATGACATCACCTCCCCCCAAAGTCTTATTGGGATCACAGGTTAAGTCTCTCTGGTGGTTTACATTCCCTTGTGGAGCGCCTGAGTTGGGGCTCCGGTTGTTGGGCGCTGGCTGCCGTTTGCGGTGCCTCAGGTCTGTCCGGACTGCCCACAGTGACTGGGCTCTCCTCCACTTGGTTCCGGTGTTCGGTCACCTGTGGTGGAGTAAACTTTACGTCGTGTTCTTCCTCTGCTTCTTCTATGGGGTTGCTGAACCTCCTTTTCGTTTGATCCACGTGTTTGCGGCAGATTTGTCCATTGGTAAGTTTAATTACCAAAACCCTATTCCCCTCTTTGGCAATCACAGTGCCTGCAAGCCATTTGGGCCCTGCAGTGTAAGGACAAAAACAGGGTCATTGACATCAATACATCGCACCCTCACATTCCTGTCATGGTAGTTACCTTGTGACTGACGCCTGCTCTCAACAATTTCTTTCACAGTAGGGTTTGTAAGGGATAACCTGGTTTTGAGCATCCTTTTCATTAGCAGCTCCACCCCTGTGAGCGAGTGTGGTCATGATCTATTGGCCAAAAGGAGGCGTGATAAGCGGCTTTGTCGGGAACCCCCTTGGATTCTGAGCATTCCCTGTTTGATTATCTGCACTGCTCGTTCCGCCTGGCCGTTTGAGGCCGGCCTGAACGTTGCCGTTCTGACATGGTTGAGTCCATTGCCTGCCATGAAGTCCTGGAATTCAGTGCTTGTGAAGCCATGGGCCATTGTCGCTGACCAAGACATCCGGTAGACCATGGGCGGCAAACATTGCCCGTAGACTTTCTACCGTGGCAGAGAATGTGCTTGAATTTAAAATGGCATACTCAATCCATTTGGAGTAAGTGTCTACTACAACCAAAAACATTTTTCCCATGAAAGAACCTGCGTAGTCCACATGGATGTGTGACCATAGCTTGGCGGGCAGGTACCAGGGGCTAAGGGGGGCTTCGCTTGTTGCGTTGCCAAGCTGAGCACACGTGTTGCACCTGTGAACACAAAGTTCCAGTTCTGCATCTATCCCTGGCCACCAAATGTGTGACCTGGCAATTGCCTTCATCATGACAATGCCCGGGTGCTCATTGTGAAGTTCTCTGATAAACATCTCTTTGCCCACCTCGGGCATGACTACTCAGTTTCCCCACAGTAGGCAATCGGCCTGAATCGAGAGTTCATCCTTGTGCCTATGAAACGGTTTAAGTTCCTCAGGGCATGCCCCGTACGTGGCTGCCCAGTCTCCATTCAGGACACATTTCTTAACTAAAGACAGTAGCGGGTCTTTATTTGTCCTGACTTTAATCTGACGGGCTGTCACAGGTGAGCCTTCACTTTCAAAAGCTTCAACAGCCATGACCAGCTCAGCATTATGTTCAGTTGCCCCCTCAGTGGTGGCTAGTGGGAGCCTGCTGAGTGCATCGGCACAGTTTTCAGTGCCTGGTCTGTGCCAAATTGTGTAGTCATAGGCGGCTAACGTGAGTGCGCACCTCTGTATGCATTCGGATTTATGGCCTTGTTGTCGGCCAAAAGGGACGTTAGGGGTTTGTGATCTGTCTCCAGCTCAAATTTCCTGCCAAACAGGTACTGGTGCATTTTTTTTACTGCCTATACACATGTTAGCGCTTCCTTTTCAACCATCCCGTAGCCCCTTTCTGCCTGGGACAGATTCTGGAGGCATAAGCTCCCGGCTGTAACTGACCATTGGCATTCACATTCTGCAACACACACCCGCCCCCATAGGACGACGCATCGCACATTAAAACAAGTTTCTTACATGGGTCATATAACGTTAACAGTTTGTTGGAGCATAACAAATTGCGGGCTCTATCAAAAGCCCTGTCCTGGCTGCCACCCATACCCAATCACGACCTTTGCGTAGGAGCACGTGTAGTGGCTCTAACAGCGTGCTCAATTTGGGAAGAAAGTTACCAAAATAGTTCAGGAGCCCCAGGAATGAACGCAGCTCCGTCGTGTTACGGGGTCTGGGTGCTCTCTGGATCACTTCCGTTTTGGCCGCAGTAGGTCTGATCCCGTCTGCTGCTACCCTCCTCCCCAGGAATTCTACCTGTGGAGCTAAGAAGACGGACTTCGCCCTTTTCAGTCGCAGCCCTACCCGGTCCAGTCTGCGTAGCACCTCCTCCAGGTTGTGGAGGTGTTCTTAAGTATCGCTACCCGTGATGAGGATGTTGTCTTGAAAAACCATCGTCCTTGGAATCGACTTGAGGAGGCTTTCCATATTTCGCTGAAAGACCGCGGCTGCTGAACGAATCCCAAACGGACATCTGTTATACTCAAACAACCCCTTGTGTGTCGTGATGGTGGTCAGCTTCTTCAACTCACTCGCCAGCTCCTGGGTCATGTAAGCTGAAGTCAGGTCCAATTTTGAATAAATTTTGGATAGCGTCGCAAAGAGGTCCTCCGCTCTCGGTAGTGGGTACTGGTCTTGGAGTGACACCCGATTGATGGTGGCCTTGTAATCACCACATATCCTGACCGACCCATCCGCCTTGAGTACCGGCATGATCGGGCTCGCCCAGTCACTGAATTCGACTGGCGAGATGATGCCTTCCCTCAGCAGGCAGTCCAATTCACATTCTATCTTTTCCCGCATCACATACGGCACCGCTCTGGCCTTGTGGTGTACTGGCCTGGCGTCCGGGTTTATGTGAATCACGACCTTGGCCCCCATGAAAGTGCCGATGCCGGGTTGAAATAATGAGTCAAATTTGTCCAGGACCTGTGAGCATGATACTCGCTCCACAGAAGAAATTGCATTGACATCGCCCCATTTCCAGTTCATGACAGCAAGCCAACTCCTCCTCAGTAGTGCGGGACCGTCCCCCGGGACAATCCAGAGTGGCAACCTGTTCTCCGAATCTTTGTGGGTCGCGACTACCGTGGCGCTGTCTAGCACCGGAATGATCTCCTTTTTATATGTCCATAGCTGTGCGTCAATCGGCAATAATTTTGGCCTCCTGGCCTTGGACACCCACAACCTTTCGAACTGTTTGATACTCATCAGGGACTGGCTGGCCCCCGTGTCTAGCTCCATTAATACTGGGATGCCATTGAGGAGCACTTTCATCATTATCGGTGGCGTCCTGGTATATGAACTGTATATGTGCTCCACATGAACTCGCTGAACTTCAGCTTCCAGCGACTTCCCCCAGTATTCATTTTGCCTCGTAGGGCTTACATCGGGCCCGTTCTCCTCGTACATCAATCTAACTGCAGGCTTCCTGCACATACGTGCCAAGTGACCACTGATTTTGCAGTTTCTGCAGGTATATTGCTGATATCTGCAAGCTCTGGCTGGGTGTTTGCCTCCACACCTCCAGCATGAGCTGGAGGCCCCATTGTTGGAAACAAAAGGTCCATTACCAGTCGATCGTCTCTGACTGTCTCTGTAACTGTCCTTAAGCGCACCATTAACAGGTGTTGATGGCCCCATTACTGGCCGCATTGTCCATTGCGATGGCATGAATCGCAATTGTCTCTGTTGAATTCCCGCTTTAGGTTCGACTACATGCTGGGGCATATCCGATTGCCTCGAGAATTGTGTACCACATTAACAATGTTGACTCCCTGGTGTTTGCCGCATTTGAGCCAAGATTTTTGTCATACATCATTCTGGTCTCTTCCTCCCCTGAGATAAATGTCTGGGCTATCAGAGCCGCCGCTTCCAAGGTCAAGTCTTTGGTCTCAATCAGTTTCCTGAAAACCCCAGCGTGCCTGATTCCCTCAATAAAAAAGTCTCGCAGCATCTCCGCTCTGCATGCATCCGGGAACTTACATAGGCTGACCAGTCGCCGGAGATCTGCCACGAAGTCTGGAACGCTTTGCCCTTCTCGCCGCCGGTGCGTGGAAAACCAGTATCTCGCCATGTGCATGCTGCTCGCTGCTTTAAGGTGTTTCCCAATCAACTTACTGAGCTCTTCGAACGTCTTGTCTGCCGGCTTCTCCGGTGCTAGAAGGTCCTTCATCAGGGAGTACATTCTGGATCCACAAACCGTCAGGAGATGAGCCCTGTGTTTGTTGGCCAAATCCTGTCCCAACCATTCCTTAGTGACAAAACTTTGCTGCAGTCTCTCAATAAAGTCGCCCCAATCATCACCAACACAGTACCTCTCTTCGGTGCTGCTACTGGCCATGCTCACGTGGTTTAAATCCCAGTTTCTCGTTGCCAATGATATGTCCTTGCTATACAGTATAAATGCACACGAGGCCCATACTTGAGAGAAGGTCACTCTGTGACCAGTTACCTTTATTACCAAGACCTCAAGTGAAGAAGGTGGGTGGAGCTTCCCCTTTTTTACCTGAAAGTCCAGGTTAGGAGTGTCTCCCACAAGTTCACCCCCTTGTGGTCAATGTTCTCAAGGTGTACAACTTAGGTCAGCTTATACATGGGTTACAATAATAGTTGAATACATGACAGAGAGCATATAGAAATCAAGCGCAGACAGTGGAATGAGCATGTGGCAAACCAGTCCCACCCACCTCTTCCCACAACGACTATCTGTCCCACCTGTGACAGAGTCTGTGGCTCTCGTATTGGACTGTTCAACCACCAAAGAACTCACTTCAGTAGTGGAAGCAAGTCTTCCTCGATTCCGAGGGACTGCCTATGATGATGATGATGATAAGTAAGGAAGAATGTCTTTTCATAAGAGTGTTGAGAATGTGGAGTGTTCGCAGCAGATAGTATTGATTTATTTAAGGGGAGGTTTGATACATACATTCGGGATAAGAGAATAGAGAGAAATGGATAGGAAGAGGTGCTTAGAGGAGGATCGTGTGGAGTATAGACCAGTTGGGCTGAATGGCCAGTTTCTGTGCTATAGATTCTCTGTAAAGTACTTTTAAGTAGTGACAAAGCTTTTTTAAATCTGAAAGGGGAGATGGGTAGAAATATCCTTACTGTACAGCCACACACATCCGAAACGGGGCGGAGGACGTAGGGGCACTGTAACACTTCAATGCAAGAAAACCATATTTGCAAAGTAACTGCCTCTCTCATTGTGTGCTAAGGGTTTTATTGTATGCGAGATAAACACGCGTGATAGATTCACTGAATTATCGTCCTAGGATTTACTCCTTATCTGTTCTAAATTGCATCATCCTATCCGCGTGGTGTAATGTTATGGTGTGCGTGCATGTAATCACGTAGTGACTGTTGTAATCTGAGGGTAATTCTTTCTAGGTTGAGACAATGCACATTTGTTTTGATTTTTCCCTCCTGACAGCCTTAATTGCCCTAGTACGTGGATGTGTTCGGCAGCACATGCGCCATCGCAACTAGTTCCAGATTTTTTAAAAATGGCATTTTTCATAGATTTGTTCCTTCTTGTCGTTTTTTCTTTTCTTTTTTCAAAACGTTTACTTTGTAAATAAATACATTTCCTTTTGTTTGCAAAGTAACAGCGTTAAATTTGCAGTGTTTTTCTTTAATTAAAAAAAACACGTGTCTGTGAGATTAAAAAAAAAGTGGGCAGGACTGTAACTGGAGGCTTTATAAAACCTCCTACATCCGCTCATATCAAAACAGTAACAGGCAGCTGAGAGAAATATACGGAGAGAAACTTCTGAAGTTTAAAAGATAACATTTTTTGAAAACAAACGGACTGTGATTGTCCAACAACCTTTGCTAACTGCGAGATCTTTAGTTTGAGGTACGTTTTAAGCAGTTTTGTCTTTTTGTTTTGACAAAGCGTGTTTCAACGTGTCGTGTCAATTTTGACTTGTTTTTGTATAGATGGTTTTGAAATAAAAGATTCAAAAAGCACTGATTGTTTTGTTAAAATTATTAAAGTGCATTGAATCCTATAACTTCTGTCGAGTGCAACAGATAAGATACTTATTCTCATAAGGTTTTAAGGGGCTAGCATAGTAATGTTTAGAAATCAAAAGACTCGGAATAAAATATAACTATTCTACTGCTTGTCTTTGTATCTTGGAGTTGTAACCATATGGAAAGCCTTGTCTTTGTAAAATTAGTTCTTTTCGCGGCGTTCTTGATCGATACAACTATATTTACTGTAATAAGTATATGCCCTGTTATCCTGCTGTCTCATCTTCCCGTACTATGCAGTACGAAAATGCTTTATTCCCGATTTCTAGTCATTAAACTCCCACCCCCAAGTAGAATATTCTGCATTATGCAACAGTACCTGTAAATGTGATTGTTTAAAGTCCCTAAATACGACGTGGACCTCACCACCTGTTGCTCCAAACAGTGAGTGCGCCCCCAAAAGGTAATAACGTACGTGTATTTAAAAGAAAATACCAAACCTACAAAACATTACTAATTTATGTCTGTTGTGTAAACAAAATATACCTCTGAGAGTTACTAGAGCTCGCCAGTTATGTTACAGGTGCCACTCAGCAGTTTATTCCCTGTAAATCATTGATCCCAGGCGTAATTTAGATGTAAGTAATAGCTTAAAGAACCCAATACTCTTGAGCTAATGTGGCCAAACAACAGTTGGAGAAATATAGTGAACAGCTGGTATTTTTTCCCAAAAAGGAAAGTTAGATTGCTGGGAGTACACTACATGGTGATTCATCTTTAAGGTTTGGATAGAGTTCTAATCCACTGGAGTTTAGCTGTTACAGCTTCAGATGTTATTTGAACCCCTCCTATCTTCCCCGTTGGATTGCTTGCAATGGACTTCCACCTACAATAGGGAGTTAGTCGACTTGTTGACGGCATCGTCAGCTGAATAGCCATCTTATCTTGCGGGCCTGTATTGTGTATTATGTTGATCATAGCATGTAATTAAAATGAAAACTTTTCAGAATAAAAGATTGCCAATGCTGGAAATCTGAAACGAGAACGTATTTTTATCAAGAATTTTAAACTTGGGAGGGTTGGAGAGTGCGTTCTGGATGTTATTTTCCCTCCTTCCCTCCAGGTCTTTGTACGGTTTCTCTTTGTTGTCTCTTTTGCTCTCCCACAGCCAGCTGTTGCTCAGGAATGCAACTTGGGCAAGAGGGAAGCTGTCCTTAGAAAGATGGGATGCTCCAGTAGGTTTAGCTGACGATATCTGGGGAGCAACTGTCAGCCTCCTTCCACGCCCTCAGCGGGGTCTGTTATGTTCTCTCAGAAATTACATTGGGAGGACTGGGATAGTAAGAGGAGTTTCCTCTCGTTTTCTTGCATTCTTTCTCAATCGCACACAAGCACCGGTTCAGTTCCCATTTTGAAAGTCGCCACAGGGGAAGCAATGAGGAACCGTGGGCACTACAACTGCACAAGCCGCACCTCGCTTGCTGCCAATTTAGTTGATCCAGATTCCCATCATCTCCATCTAAACTGTTGCCCCATCTGCTCCTTTCCACCCCCCCCCCCCAAAACTGTGGTGGGCGGGGTTTTTTTTGAGGGTGTCATTCCCAATTATAGCAACCAAGTCCATTGAACCAGCTTCGAACATTAGCAGTCAGCAAGTGCAGTTTGCGGGTTAATCCGCTGCTCGCTCTCATACCAGGCGGCACAACTATGCACCAAAGTTCGAGGCCTTGGGGCCCAGCCCAACTTCAAACTAACGAGCTTTTATAACCAATTGGGCTGGTAATCTTTCCGTTTTATTGACGATAAAAGGCATATATGCAATATTTACAATTCTACTTTTTTTTAAAGTTTTTTTTCATTTGAAGGAGTTGTCCGCGCAAGTGTGCGTGGATTTGTTTTGTTTTTTGTTTTTTTTAAAATGCGACCTCAGTGATTGGTCAAGTAACACGTCAATCAAGTGGCAGCAGCCAATCCGTTTGGTACGAGTCCCGCCTCCAACCGTTTTTAACTGTTATCGATTGTTGGGGCAAAATTCAAGGCGCAGCAAACCTGAGCTCAAACTATCAATCAAATTAAGCCCCCGCCCACCGCACGGTACTGACTCTCCGATTGGTGGTTGCGGGGGGACGGCGCAATAAAGGGTCAATCAGTACGTTTCCCGCCTCCGCCATAGAGCTCGTGTTTTCAAAAGTAAACAGATCATCGAAGCTGGAAAGCAGGCGGCAATAAGGCACCTTGTGTGGCGAGTGTGCGGTTTTATATTGGAGAATCAAGGCGGAGGTAATTAAAAAAAAAACTCGCTGCACTTCATGGTCCAAAAACTACTTCAAAAATTAAATTACAGTGATTTGAAATTGAAAGACTTGCATTTATATAATATAAAAACAGAAAATGCTGGAAATACACAGCAGGTCAGGCAGTATCTGTAGAGAGAGAGAGATATTTCAAGTCGATTACCTTTCCTCACCACTTAAATATATATATGTATATAATATATAGCAACTTTCATGCCCTCAGGATGTCCCAAAGCTATTTACAGCCAATGAAATACTGTTGTAATGTCAGAGATGTGGGCAACTAATTTTTACACAACTATGTCCCACAAACAGCAATGAGATAATGATCAGACAACCTATTTTAGTGTTGTTGGTTAAGGGATAAATATTGTCCAGATATCAGAAGTGCTCCCTTGCTCTTTGAACTGTGTCACGGGATCTTTGGCGTCTACCCAAGAGGACAGGCATTGTAAAGATGGCACCTCCGTCTGCAGCACTCCCTCAATCGCATTCTGTGCTGAAGTCTCTCGTGTGACTTGAACCCACAACTTTCTGACCTCTGAGGAGAGTGAGCCAAGTGTGATGTCTTAAATTAAAACTTCAAATTATATAGTTTCCACCCCCCCCTCAGTGTGACCAAGACTTTTTCTTGTACTCTGTTATGTCATCTAATTTTTAAAAAAGCAATAGCTGGTGTGATGGCTACCAATGTCCTTTTGACAGATGAGTTTCATCTTCCCATTTCTAGTACTATGTGACTTTCCAATTTGCCCTCATTTTGAGGGTGTCACTCCTATAGATAGTTTGAATGTTATTAAATTATATACCATAGAAACATAGAAAATAGGTGCAGGAGTAGACCATTCGGCCCTTCGAGCCTGCAAAGAGACAACAAAGAGAAACCATACAGTTATTTAATTTGCTATGTAACGTATATCAAGCAGAAAGTGGCTTTTGAATCCCCAGAAACTTAGACTTCATAAACTTCATAAACCCATCACTTGACTATCTGCTTTTAAAAAAAAAACTCTTGGTGATGGTATATTTATTTTGTTTATTTATATCATTTTGTTAATGACGCCATGAATTTTTATGTTTTGGGTTTTTTGTGCAATGTTTTTGTGGCATACTTATGTATTTTTAGTACATTAACTCTTTTTCATCAACAGTTTTCCAAGGTATGTTACAATTTATTATCCTGAAAAAGTGGCAAACTCTTTCGAAATGGAATGCAAAACAAAAAGTATTGCAGAAGGCTGAATACTCATCGGGTTTACACTTGTGAATTGATGGTTATGTTAGTTAAAAATATGTAACTGTCAATGTGAAGTTTCAAATTCTAATTAGTAAGTTTACAACTTCTTTTGAAACCAGGAATACTTGTGCTTTAGTGGAAGATTTGAGGGTCGAAATTTGTCTTGGGTACCTGTTATACGCCCTGCATGGTGCTCAGTTTCAATATTGATAAAAGAGCGATTACAGCAGTGGAAAGGACTTCTGTAAGAGTCAATAGGTACTGGAATCCATATGGGTAGAACGAAACAACAATAAAGGAAGCAAGACTTCAGTGGGAGTTATCTACAGACCTCCTGACAGTAAGTAATTTAGTTGAGGAGGGGTGTTGAGGAATGTATAGATAGGAAGATCATGGAAGCACGTAGCAGAAACATGGAAGCATGTAGCAGAAACAATGTGTTTATAATGTGAAATTTAAATTTTCACATCAACTCAAGAGGCAGAACAGCTTAAGTAGTACAATGTTTTCTGGGAAGAGTATGTTTTAGAACTGATGAGGGGTAAGGCCAAACTAGATTTGGGGGTGAAATTGCCCTGCGCCAGGTTTGGGGCACTTATTTCAATCTAAATGAAAATTTATTGCCAGCTCCAAGGGAAGGAAAATGACCCGGAATACGAGTCATTACGTTGGAAAAATATCCAGGGCGCTAGTGGAGGCTTTGTGCACCTCCGCGGAGCGAGGCGGAAGCCAGGCACTGTGTCTTGCTGACGCCTCGCAATATCCCTCCCCTTCTCTTAAAGGGGGTGATGCTGCGAAGCATAGCACCGGCTCCATGGCGCCCACTGGGTCACCAGGGAGGGTTTTGGCCGGGCCAGTGGCACCCAAGAGGAGGTATCAGGCTGCCTGTTGGCGCAAGGCCTTCCCTGGTAAAGCATACCAGCCACCACAGCTTTGCGACCTGCAAAGCCGTCGGTGGCATCGCCCCGTGCCAACCTCACTCCCGCGGGCAATATCCCCAAAAAGGGTCATTGCGCACGGCGTCCGCCGCTGCCCTGGCTGAAAATGAGGGGGGCGCGGTGCAAAGCCGTTTATGCCCACAGCATCCTGGGGGAAATTTCGGATGGGTCACTTCTGCCGCCTGCCCCTGGGCGAAAAGTACTTATTCGCCCAGTTAGCGTAACAGGCCTTTCGGAAAGAGGCAATTTCGGCCCCTTATTGTTTAACTAACCAGAATTAGTTAATAATCTGACTGTAATGGAACAGCTTGCAAATAGTAAGCTGAATTTGATAGTGGGTTTGAGGGAGAAGCAAGAGTCACAAGCCAAGGTTTTAAATTAAGTATAGCAACGTTTGAAGGGATGAGAAATAAATTGATCGCAGCAAACTGGGCTGAGTTGTTAATGCATAAACCTACAGACAAGCAGTGGGAAATATTCAAAGATATTTTTGGTACAATACCAAACCACTACATGCCCCACTCACGCAGGTAAACAACCGTGGTCAACAAACGAGGTAGCACAATATCAAGCTAAAAGTTAAAGGCTTGCACAATTGCAGGGAAAAGTAGAAATGGAGAACTATAAAAAACAACCTAAGAATACAAAGGAAGTAATGAGGTACAAAAAAAAGACTTTTTTTTGCAAGTAATATCAAAGCTAACAGTAAAAGCTTTTTATAAATATATTGTATGGGCCCATCAAAGACCGAAGCAGGTGATGCCCTGTACTATAAATGTTGAAATTAAAAAAACATGATATAACCAAAAATATTTTTAAAATTTAAGAGCACATGATGCACAAGAAAATAAAGACAGGTAGTGGGAGCTGTTTCTTTTAAACAACTAATGTTGCTATTAGATCAGCTAAAAGGATAATAGAAAAGAGCATTGTAGACAACTGGTAGCAATGGGAAAAGCTTTTTCAGATGTGAAAGGCAGAGGACTGTCGAAGTGTATTGGGCCATTTAAATGACACGTTAGTGAGGACTCTTGGGATATGGCGGAGGTACTAAATGAGTACTTTGCCTCAGTCTTTATTTTTGAAAATGATGTTCTACTGACAGAATTAAATGTTTTTTACCAATAAAGTTAATATTAAAATAGATGAACATATTGTTTTAGAAAACATTAGGAACCTCAAAATAGATGGGTCTGGTCTGTTGGCTCAGATGATCGCCACCCAAGGATCGTTAAGGAGATGGGGACAAGTGCTATCGCAACCTTAGTTCACTGGAGTCTGGGTTTGTTCACTTGGACTGTAAAAGGCTAACATTCCAATTAATGGGCCCAAATTTCGAGCCATGCCTAGAACGGCGCAGTCCCGACCTGGACGCCCGTTTTTCGCGCCCCAAAGCCTAAAAAAAACCTCCAGATTCTCCACCTCCCTGCAGGTCGTCTGGCCCTTGGCGCAGCGCAGCAGGAGCTGTAGGGGGCGGAGGCAGGTCCCTGCGCTGAAAACAGTGCCGGGACCTCTGCACATGCGCGCTACAGTGGGCGCGCAAGTGCAGTAGCTCCAGGCGCCCGAAACTGTGGGAGGGGCCTGAAGCATGCAGCCCCTAGCCCTGGCCGAATGGTGCGTGAATAAGGCTCCTCCCACGGCCAGCTCCTGCTTCCTCCCGACCCGACTCGACTCCTGCTTCCCATCCCCGGACCCGACACCGACTCCCGCTCTCCCCCCCCCCCCCCCCCCCCCCCCCGCCTCCCAGACCGGACCCGACACCCCCCCCCCCCCCCCCCCCCCGACCGGACCGGACCTGACCTCCCTCTCCCTCCCCCCGAACCGAACCGACATCCCTCCCCCGACCCGACCCAACGCCACCTACCTGTAAATCTGGTGCTAGGGACGGGCCCTGCCTGAAGTCTCGGGCCCGGCCCGTTCAGCCTCCCTCCCCCTTCTCCTTCCCCCCCCCCCCCCCCCAAATCTCCTTCCCCCCCCCAATCTCCTTCCCCCCCCCCAATCTCCTTCCCCCCCCCCCCAATCTCCTTTCCCCCCCCCCCAATCTCCTTCCCCCCCCCCCAATCTCCTTCCCCCCCCCCAATCTCCTTCCCCCCCCCCCCAATCTCCTTCCCCCCCCCCCAATCTCCTTCCCCCCCCCCCAATCTCCTTCCCCCCCCCCCAATCTCCTTCCCCCCCCCCCCAATCTCCTTCCCCCCCCCCCCAATCTCCTTCCCCCCCCCCCCAATCTCCTTCCCCCCCCCAATCTCCTTCCCCCCCCCCCAATCTCCTTCCCCCCCCCCCAATCTCCTTCCCCCCCCCCCCAATCTCCTTCCCCCCCCCCAATCTCCTTCCCCCCCCCCCCAATCTCCTTCCCTCCCCCCCCCCCCCAATCTCCTTCCCTCCCCCCCCCCCAATCTCCTTTCCCCCCCCCCCAATCTCCTTTCCCCCCCCCCCAATCTCCTTTTTCCCCCCCCCAATCTCCTTTTTCCCCCCCCCCCAATCTCCTTCCCCCCCCCCCCCCAATCTCCTTTCCCCCCCCCCCCAATCTCCTTTCCCCCCCCCCCAATCTCCTTTCCCCCCCCCCAATCTCCTTTCCCCCCCCCCAATCTCCTTCCCCCCCCCCCAATCTCCTTCCCCCCCCCAATCTCCTTCTTCCCCCCCCCCAATCTCCTTTCCCCCATCTCCCCTTTATCCCCTCCTCCCCCTTCTCCCACATCCTTCCCCCTTCTCCCCCCATCCCCCTTCACAACAGCGATGGGAAACATTTAGAACCATAGAAATTTACAGTGCAGAAGGAGGCCATTTCGACCCATCGTGCCCACGCCGGCCGACAAAGTGCCGCACGGCCCTTGGTCAGCAACCCTGAAGGTTACATATAAACCTATGAGCAATGACGGAAAGACAAAGAGCAACCAGTCCGCCACACACAACTGCGACACACCTTATACTCCTATTTAAAACAGTGTCCAACAGATTCTAGGGAAAAAAAATTCCACTTAAAAAAAAAAGCAAGAACACACTAATGAGACACCATGGATGAATAAAGACATAAGGGAAAAATTAAGGGTAACGAAAGAGGCATATACTAAGTACAGGTGCAGCGTCGAGAATCTGAGGCCATTCCAGGCTTTTCTGGACTTTCAATTGTCTTTCTGATGTCATGAATCTGGAAATGCCCTAGCCTAGGTTCGGGTATTTCCAGCTTTTGGAACGTCAAAAAGGGGGACGTGCGGGCGAGGAGCTGTTCCGGCTGGCCCTGTCAATGAGGTTGTCAGGCGCGGCCCCATTGTGGAGGAGCTGTTCGGGCCGGCGAAGAGGCCCCCAGGTAAGGGCAGCGGCGGTGAGGCGAGGTCTGAGGTCGGCAGGTCCGGATTCCAGAACATTTTATGGATTCCGGATGACCCTGCCACCAATCGATCCAGAACTCTGGATTTTCTACGCTGCACCTGTACATGGACAGCAGAGAAGAGCATGACGAGGGAAAATACGAAGAGATGAGGAGAGAGGTTTTAAAAAAAAAAATCAGGAAGGCAAAGAGGAAGTATGAAATTAAGTTATCAAGGAAGATGTAACATATTCTACAGACACATAAATTTTAAAAAAGGAACGTCTGGATGGGAATAGGGCTACTAAGCGATGGACAGGATAAAATCAGACAGAAATGGCAGAAATATTAAATAATTACTTTGTTTCAGTATTTACCAGGGTGGCAGATCAGGTGGCCATGATACCAGAAGATGAGATTAGAAATGATAGTTAAAATAAAAAGAGGAGATATTAAATAAACTAATCAAGCTCTGGTCGGATTACATTCACGCATTTAAAAAAAAAAAAAAAATCTCGAAGAGATAGCAGAGGCACTATTACATATTTAATAATTTGTTAGTAAAATACATAATGCCAGTGGGCTAGCAGATAAATTAATGTGATACCTAATATATAAGAAGGGAGATAGAACATGTTAAGCTGACTGGTCTATAGTTCTCGGAACAGTGGTAGGAAAAATAATGGAATCCCTACTAAAGGAGAAAATAGAAAAACACCTAGAAACCAAAAATATAATAACGATGAGTCACCATGGATTTCAAAAGGTCTTGCTTGACCAACCTTATTGAATTCTTTGAAGAGGTAACAGAGAAGGATAATGCAGTAGATGTCATTTATCTAGATTTCCAAAAGCCTTTCATAATGTACCACATTATAAACTAATGAATAAGGTCAGAGCACACGAAGTCAAGGGACAAGTAGCAGAATGGATAGCTAGCTGGCTTCTAAACAGAAAGCAGAGAGTAAGGGTAAAGAGTAGCTATTCAGAGTGGCAGACGGTAAAAAGTGGGGTCTCACGAGGATCAGTGCTGGGACCAATGTTTAGAATTTATATTAATGATTTAGACTTTGGAATCAAAAACACAATTTCTAAATTTACGGACGACGCCAAAATGGGGTGGGATAATCCGTACTGAGGAGGACTGCAATAAATTATAAGAAGACATTAATAAACTTGCAGATTGGACATCTAATTCGCAAATAAATTTCAATACAGATAAGTTAGATAGTAAGATAAATAAGTAGGTCACATATTACTGGGGGGGGCGGGGGGGGGGGGGGGAAGAGAGAGAATCTAAATGGAGTAGAGGAGCAAAGGCATCACAAAGTATCGACGCAGGGTTAATAAGGCCAAAAGCTAACCAAACACTAGAGTTTATTTCTAGAGGGATAGAATTGAAAAGTAGAGAAGTTAAGCTAAACTTGTATCAAATCTTGGTAAGACCACAATTGGAGTACTGTATACAATTCTGGTTACCATATTATAAAAAGGGATATAGAGCAATGTTTCTCTAACTGTGGTCCGCAGACCCCTGGGAGTCCGTAGAAGCTTCGCGGGGGTCTGCGACCAGAGGTAATTTCAAGCCTGCTCCTCTTTTTTTTTTTATAAAACCAATACTGAATTCAGTTCTTGCGAATTTTTCTCAACAGCTGTCACTCACTTTGCAACGAGCGCTCCCTGCCAATCAAGCCCTTTGCTTTCGCTGGCACCGCAACCCTGTGCCATTCTCCCGATACGTGATCAGAGCGCCTTCGGAGCCCTTCAAGTGCCTGAACGTGTTCACGCAAATGCGTACAATCCCACAGTACAGCTGTTATAAAACGTGCCAGTGGGACAGTATGGCAGTGAGCCATGCTTCCAGCAGCATGTGCATGGGTCCCATGCCCTCGCTCACCATGGCCTGCTGACAGTGCTGGACAATTTAAGCCAAGTGGCTAATAGTGGCCATCTGTTGCTGCGGTGTGCCCAGATTGGTGGGCGAAGCAGGCATACCCTGCCGATGGCTAAGCGATTATTAAAACCCTCTTTACATGCAGCACTTTAATATTATGAGTATTATATAATATTATAATGTAGATGTGGGAATCTGTGATTACTCAATCGATTTGGAAAGGGATCCTTCAACCAAAATAGTTTGAGAGGCACTGGAGAGAGTGCAAAAAATATTTACCAGAAATGGAAGGTTATACATATAGATGAACAGGCTGGGTCTAGGGGCGAGCTAATCGAGGTCTGTAAAATTTATGAAAGGTTTTGATGAGTAGACAGAGTGTTTCCACTTGTGGGGGAAGACCATAACTAGAGGCCATGAATATAAGACAGTCACCAAGAAATCAAATGGGGAATTCAGAATAAACTTCTTTACCAAGAGATTGGTGAGAATATGAAACTTGCTACTACAGGGAGTGGTTGAGGTGAATAGTATGGATGCATTTAAGGGGAGGCTAGATAAGCATATGAGGGTTATGTTGATGGATTTAGATGAGGAAAGGCTGGAGTAGAGCATAAACGCCAGCATGGACTGGTTGGGCTGTATGGCTTGTTTCTGTCCTGTTAATCCTGTTTTGAAAGTTGTTACTGAATCTGCCTCCACAAGCCTCTTAGGCGGTGCATTCCATATCCTAACAATTTCTTCTCATTTCCCCTCTGGTTCTTTCTTAATGATAAGAAACTAGAAACTGGAGGAAGAAAGGGATTTGGATATCCAGGTACACAAATCACTAAAGGATAATGCACAGTTACAAAATGTAATCAACAAGGCTAATGGAACTTGCTATCAAAGGAAGAGGCAAATAGCTTGGATGCTTTCAAAAATAAATTAGACTAGTACATGAGAGTAAAGGGAATAGAAACATATGCTGAGATGAGGTAGATGGAATGAGACAGACTATTTGGGCCGAATGGCCTGTTCCTGTGCTGTATATTCTATCTAATGCTATCTAGGCGGTTTTGAATATAAAGCGGAAGAAGTGATGCTACAGTTATACAGAGCCTTCATCAGACCCCATCTGGAGTATTGCTTTCAGTTTTGGGCACTGCATCTCAAGGAAAAATATATTGGCCTTAGAGAGAGTACAGTGCAGATTCACCAGGCTTTAGGGGTGAAGTTATATAGACAGGTTGCATAAACTTGGTTTGTATTCCCTTGAGTATAGAAGGTTGAGGATGAGGGATGATTTTAATATAGGTGTTTAAGATGATTAAATGGTTTCATGGGGTATATATAGAGAAGTTTTTTCCTCTGGTGGCGGGACGCAATTTTAAAATTAGAGCTAGGTAATTTAGAAGTGAAATCTGGTAGTACTTTTTCCACATGAGGGTAATAGAAAAATTGAATTCTCTCTCCCAGAAGCTTTGCCTGCTGGGTCAATTGAAATTTTCAAGACTGGGATTGATAGATTTTTGTTAGATAAGGATATCAAGGGATATGGATCGAAGGCAAGTAAATAGTCGAAGTACAGATTAGGCATGATCCAGTTAATTGATGCAACAGGCTCCAGGGGCTGAATAGCCTATTTCTGTTCCTATGAAGTTAATGGAACTGAATATCGAGCAGCTGATGCAATACTGCTCACCTTGCGCCACCAAACAAGATTAATTTCCACTCCTTCATATTTTACAGACTTTTCTATCTCGGCAAATTCCACGTAGCATTGCATTTTAGTTAGAAAAAAGAAACTCTTGGGAAGTAAGGTTAAATGTAGGCCATTCACATGTTGGCAATTCAGCAAATATAGTTGTGATGAAATTAAACAAAGTTTTTAGAGTTTCAGCATTTGAGTGCAAAATTGACCTTTGATTTGTTGGTTTATTAATGGCTCTTGCCTTGAATATATTCGCAGTAGTGTATTTGTTGCCAAGAGAATTGTCAGTGGCCCAAACCAAACTCTCTTTTATCAATTTTATCAACACTGGATATTGAGTTTGCATTGTTCAACTGATTGCACAAACAAGTCCCTATCTCTTGCAGTTAGCTAACAACTGCATCTTCCAGTGCAATATAAAAGCAGAAATGGTGGCTAGGTATTGTTCTTGATCCCTGATCTGTGCACAGTAAGTACATTTTCCATATCACTGAGTAGTCATTGGGTTGAGAGTGTCTGTTGATTACCACTTTATTCTGGGCTCTGTAACTATAATCGGACCAAATACATTTACCAGTCAAAAATCATCGATTCAGACTAATTCAGTTTTAAAATCTTCTGATGTATACCTGACGGGAAGCGTGAGAACATCTGCAGGGAAAGTCTGTACCACTCTGGCTTCACAAGAAGAGCAGTATAAATGCAGCCTGTCTGATCATGAAGTATAACAAAATTACTACTTATTGCCCCACTTCTACTCCAGTCACCAGTACTTTCCCCCACCCCACCCAATTATCTTTCCCATCCCCTGACTGCTAAGGCACAGTTCCGTGTTTGCCCTCTGTTACATTGCTGAAATACCCATTTACATGTCTGAGCCCAGAAGGTGAACATCAACATATAGTTTGTAGGTGGGGGTGTGAAGCCGTCAAAGCTGAAACTGATCCTCTCCTGAATGGATGTCCACTCAAACATTTAGCAGATGTCGCTGAATAGTAATCGGGAGTGATGATGGTGGCTGTATTCTCCCCCACCAATGCATCCCAAAGTGCTGAGGCCAGTTGTAACATGCTTTGCTATCCTGATTTTTCAGTATTTAAGACTGATGTTGTATGTACTGATAGTGAAGGCATTGTGAGCTTGGGTGTATTGCAAAGAATTTCAAGTATCCATGGCAAGGAATGGAAAAAATACTGCTTTCTGTTCTTCAAATATAGTTTCTTCACATCTTTTTGTGACTCAAATCTAATATCTATCACCTCTTCGCTTTATGTTCCCACTTTCATCATCCTTCATTTGTTAAAATTCTTGCTGTCTACTCATAACCAACTTAAAGTTGCACTCTCGCATCTTGATTGTTAAAGCTGTCTCGAAGAAGTGTAGATTTCTCTAATGCTAAAAATATTTTCCCTCAACATATGTTAAATACAAGTTTGTCCAAGACTTAACTTACTGTTCTGATATATGGGGAGCATGTTTTAGCATCTGGACAGACTTAAGAAAACAAAGTTCCAATCCCTTGGTAGCTTCTAACCTCTAATTTTTCGGGGGGGAAATTGCCCCCTTTAAAGCCCGTTGCCGTGCTAACGGGGCGGTAAGGCTTTTTTGCCTGGGGTCAGGCGGCTGGGCCGACCCATCCGCAAGTGCCCCCGAGCCGGAGGTGGCGGGAACGCTCCGTGTTTCTATCCCGCTTGGCGCTCCGACCACTTACTGCCTGGTGGTGACCTCTTTTCCCTCGCGTGGTGGAAATTGCCCCACCGGGGCGCGGCCGCCACTGGTTGGTGCCCTGGACAGTGTTGCAAGTCGGGAAGCTGCCAGTGGCTGGGCAGTGCGGCCGCCCTTAAAGGGGAGGGCGCGCGGCCACCCTTTTGTTTTAATTGTCTGACTCCTGAGTCAGCCCGACCATGGCAGTCGGGCTGCCAACAGGTAGCCTGGCACCCTCTCTTGGGGCCGAACCCCTTTCTGGTGGCCCAGTGGACTCCACGTAGACCTCATAGCGTTCCTCCTCTTTAAGTGAAGGGGAGGGACATTGCGACACGTCAGCGCCCCGCTCCCGCTCCCGCCTCTACATGGCCTCAAACAGCGCCCCGAAGCACTGGGAGGCGGTGTCAGAGTTAGAGCCAGATTTTCCGGTTCTTCCGTCTGACACCCGCCAGGCGGTAAATTTCCGGTTGAATCAAAGTGCCCTTAATTTTCCGCTCAGTGCAATTTCGGACCCTTCATCTTTTGGCTTCTTGTGACTTGTGTTCTCTTGCTAACTCTAACTAGTGCTCCTTCTTTCCTTCCTGTTCTCTGCTTCAAATATGGCATCCAATATATTCTTCCTCTTCCCTATAACACCACAGTGTTGAAATTCAGACATGTATGGCAGGCTTCTAGTTTAATTTTCCTGAAACTCAGAATTTCCCTCTTGCAGCCTTCTGTTTTTTTTTAAACCCTAGCTTGCCACTACCTAATGGCTTTCCTCACTACTTTTAATTTGTGCTTTTATACAAGGGCTTTGACCCTTCACCTCGATGGCACGGTAACATAGTTATGTTATTGGTCTAGCAATCCAGAGGCCTCTCCCACTGCAGCTGGGGAATTTAAATTCAGTTAATTAATTCATCTGGAATAAAAAGCTAGTATCGGCAATGGTGATCATGAAACTACTGGATTGTCGTAAAAACCCATCTGGTTCACTAATGTCCTTTAGGGAAGGAAACCTGCTGACTTATATGTGACTCCTGATCCTCAGCAATGTGGTTGACTCTATACTGCCCTCTGAAATAGCGGTTCACCACCACCTTCTCGAGGGAAATCGGGGAAATGCTGGCCTTGTCAGCAGTGTCCACGTTCTGTGACTGAAAAAAAACCTTGCTTCTTCAATGGGGAAAAAAATTAACCAAAATGTTTTTCAATCGTGTCTTATTATTCAGTCTAACTTTAAACTAGTTTGTAACCAGTCAAATACAGGCTTGGGATTTATTTAGGTCTGCGAAACACACTGCATTTGTTAGTACATTGTTTCTTTGGCGTTTAATCTGTTTGGAATTTAATCTCTCTTTCATCATACAGTGCACTGGCTTTGATAAATTTGTTTGAATAAGATAGGGGATTTGCTGTGCTGGCCCACAATAGACTGCAGCATTGTGCACATATGGTACCCAGCATACTGGTTAGACTAACTTATGCTCTGTTAATTATTGCTATAATGCTTCAGAGGCACCAAGCACCACCTTGTAGTGGATTCTTTTCCTATCAGGGCAAAACAGTTTAGTATTGTTGGCCTATACGAATACTCAACAGCCTTGCAAGGTCTGCAGCCAGTAATGTAAAGTTGTGAACACTACTCTGGAACAACAATATGTCTGCAAATCTTGTGTGTACAGTTGCTGGTGCTGTGAAATCTGCCTGTGATTAGAATTTGGAACAATAATTGCACCTCCATGAAAAATCATCTCTGCTGTAGATACTGTCACTGATTCAGTGGCACCTGTCGCACTTTTTTTTAAGCAGTCTGCGTGTCTTTTACAGGGTTAACGTTTCATGTTGGTAACCTTTTGTCATTCCTGAAACTCTGTTCCTCTCCCCACAGGTGTTGTCAGACCTGAGTATTTCCAGCATTTTCTGTTTTTATTTCAACTTCAACAACTTGAATTTATACAGCGTCATTAACGTAGTAAAATGCGCTAAGGAACTTCACAGGAGTATTTGACACTGAGCCACATAAGGAGATATTAAGGCAGATGACCAAAAGCTTGGTCAAAGAGGAGCGTCCTAAAGGAGAAGGTAGAGAGGCGGAGAGGTTTAAAAATTCCAGAGCTTAGAGCCAGGCAGCAGAAAGCACGGCTGCCAATGGTTGAGCGAATATAATCAGGGATGCGTAAGAGGCCAGAACTGGAAAAGCACAGATCTGAGAGTTGGAGGAGTTTAGAGGTGAGATGGGGTGAGGCCATGGAGGGATTTGAAAACCAGGATAAGAATTTTAAAATTGAGGCGCTGCCAGACCAGGGAGCCAATGTAGGTCAGCGAGCACAGGGGTGATGGATGAACGGGATTTGGTTTTGGATCAGCTCAAGTTTATGGAGGGTGGAAGATGGGAGGCCAGCCAAAAGAGTGTTGGATGGAATAGGCAAATCTAGAGATAACAAAGGTATGGATGAGGGTTTCAGCTGCAGATGAGCTGTGGCAGGGATGGACATGTTATGGAGGTGGAAGTAGGTGGTCTTGGTGAAGGCGCAGATATGGTGTCAAATACAATTGCGAACAGTCTAGTTCAGCCTCAGAAAGTTGCCAGGGTGAGGGATCGAATTGGCGGCTAGGGAACGGAGTTTGTGGCGGGGACCGAAGACAATGGCTTAGGTATTCCCAATATTTAGTTTGAGGAAATTTCTGCTTATCTATTACTGGCTGTCGGACAAGCAGTCAGACAAATTAGAGACCGTGGAGGTGTCAAGAGAGGTAGTGGTGCAGTAGAGCTGGGTGTCGTCAGCTTACACGTGGAACCTGACTTTGTTTTCAGGTGATGTCGCCGAGGGGCAATATGTAAATGAGAAATACGAGGGGGCACAGATGGATCCTTGTGGGACTTCAGAGGTAACTGAGTGGGAAGAGAAGCCATTGCAGGTGTTTCTCCGTCTACAACTGGTTAGATAAGAATGGAACCAGGAGAGGGGCTGGAGGAGGATAGAGTAGTCAACCATGTCAACGACTGCAGACAGATCGAGGAGGGATAGTTTATCACGGTAACAGTCATATAGAATGTCATTTGTAACTTTGACAGGGGCTTGGATTGATTAGATTCAGATTTTTAGCATCCGCAGTATTTTGCTTTTGCCTTTTATAAGAATTCATTCACACTGCCCTGCATCTCCTTGTATGATACCATAACAATAGTGTACGCTCTTGTGACCTGAAGTCAATTATTTGGGTCTTTTGCACGTGTGCTACTTCAGTATCTCAAGTTGGACCAACAAAACACTTGGTCATATGGAGCCAAGTACAAATTGATAGCTGCTTGATTTCACAGACATGCAGAGACGCTATTCTGATTAGACTGACTAAATCAGTACAACATATCTTCGCATTATATAAAATAAAAAGCGCTATGCTTCTCTACATCTATAGATGCAGGCTCAGTGTGGCTGAGTTGGTGGCGAGCTACTATCCTGGCTCCATGCCGGCGTCCTCCTCGACTTTCCCCTGATGGGGTTAAGGAAGCAGGTCTGATGTAATATAATGATATGTCATTAGCCAGTTTCTTTAAAGGGACCATGGCTCCATTGATTTTGACAATTGTGCTGTCAACTGCACAAAGGTGCACGGCTGCACCCAGGTTCTCCCATGACTCCCTCCATATGCTTCTGGAGAGAGTCAGAGCACAGAAGGAAGTTCTCTTCCAATCCCATAGGTGGAAGTAACCTCCGCAGAATACCAACGCAGCCTGGTTGCACAGGAGGGCACAAGCAGGGATACCGTCAAGAGGAGCTGGCTGCAGTGGCGCAAACCTTTCAATTATCTCAGTAAATCACAAAACATTACTGCAAAGCCACGCTCAACCGCATCCTGCTGTTGTTGATGAAGGAATTTGTGCCTTCAATATACATTTTTCAACGCTATATTTGAATGAATGGATGTGTTTTTTCAGTATAGTCATACCACTTTCAAAAGATCTGAACAGACATGTACTCTGTCAGATTATCTGTTTTACTCTGTTTTCTTGAAGTATAATCCAGGTGGTTTTCTTTTATCCGCAGTAATCCCCCATTGTGTACTGCTGATAGAATTTGGTTACCGATACAACTGGCTGAAATTCCATTCCATATGTTGATCAAGTTTATTTTTTTTTAAACTGTACGTGCTGGAAATCTGGAACGAAAACAGAAATTCTAAACATCTGTGCTGAGATTAAACAAGTTAACATTTCAGGAACTATACCACAACAACTTGTATTTATACCACAGAAAGCTTTAGTTTCCTGTGTTTACCCTTGCTACTATCTGCAAGCTTTTAAATCCCAATCGTGACATCCCCTAACAGCTAGTTATTAATTCTCGTAACACTGGTAATATTTTGAATTTTATTTAAGTTTTCCAATGGTTTTGGTTCTTTGTCTAGGCTCTCCAATTTAAAAAAATCAAATAAAATAACCTTACAAGATCAGTGGACCTATTCTAACTCTTGTGTCTAATTTCACTAACAGAACAATGGTAGAAAACCTGATATTTAAACTAAGTGTGCAGTGGGAAGTGTAGGAAGACCTGTGTACTTCGAGCGTTTGCCACTTTTAACTAATATTGGGCTACTGTGATGTGTTTATTGAATACTTGCATTGGAGGCTGTTCAGAGATGGAAGGTTCACTAGGTTGATTCCGGAGATAAGGGGTTTGACTTATGAAGATAGATTGGGCCTATACACATTGGAGTTCAGAAGAATGAGAGATGATCTTATTGAAACTTGTAAGATAATGAGGGGGCTTGACAAGGTGGATGCAGAGAGGATATTTCTACTCATAGTGGAAACTAAAACTAGGGGACATAGTCTCAGAATAAGGGGCCGCCCATTTAAAACAGACGGGGAGGAATTTTTTCTCTGAGGATTGTAAATCTATGGAATTCTCTGCCCCAGAGAGATGTGGAGGCTGGGTCATTGAATGTATTTAAGATAGAGGTAGACAGATTTTTGAGTGATTAAAGGGTTATGGAGAGCGGGCAGGGAAGTGGAGCAGAGTCCATGATCAGATCAGCCATGATCTTATTAAATGGCAGAGCAGGCTTGAGGGGCCAGGTGGCCTACTCCTGCTCTTATTTATTATGTTCTTATATTGAATGTTTGTGTTGAGAAATTGTACAATGTTTCGCTTTTAAAATGCAGTCTTTGTCATTCCCCCATCAAATTTACCACTGACAAGGATCTAGATAAATTTAGTAAAAGTGATTTGCACATTTTTTTTTTCAAGCGTACATGCACATTCCAAGTTCGCTAAGGATGAAGTTAAGATCTTCAGGGTGTTTGACTTGGCACTGAATGTTCAGTCAATGGAGCAGCAATCATTAAAGCAAATACAATGCAGAGTTATATTACTAACTCAGTGGAATATAAGTTACATACAGGATGTCATATTGAAACTATACAGTGCTTTGGTCAGATTGCACCGAGATTATTCTATACTATTTTAGTTACTCAAAAACATGAGCGACATGTACAAAGACCAGATGCAGTGCAGAGAAGAGTTCAGTAGTGCAACAGGCTGATCTCAGTTAATAAGGAAAGGCTTGGGGAAACTTGGCTCTTTCAGCCTTGGAATGTGGTGAGTGACTGAGGGGGCCTGGGACAGTTATACAAGGTACTAACTGTATAAAAATGGAGTGAACCCATTTATATAGTGCTTTTCACAACCTCAACGCCCCAAAGCACTTTACAGCCAATTAAGTAGTTTTGAAGTATTGTCACTATTGAAATGTATGAAACCAGACTGGCACCAGATGTTTTGTATTGTACATTTGTTGAAACATAGAAAATAGGTGCAGGAGTAGACCATTCGGCCCTTCTAGCCTACACCACCATTCAATAAGATCATGGCTGATCATTCACCTTAGTACCCCTTTCCTGCATTCTCTCCATACCCCTTGATCCCTTTAGCCGTGAGGGCCATATCTAACTCCCTCTTCAATACATCCAATGAACTGGCATCAACAACTCTCTGCGGTAGGGAATTCCACAGGTTAACAACTCTCCTTGAGTGAAGAAGTTTCTCATCTCAGTCCTAAATGGCCTACCCCTTATCCTAAGACTGTGTCCCCTGGTTCCCAACATCAGGAACATTATTCGCGCATCTAACCTGTCTAGGCCTGTCAGAATCTTATACGTTTCTATGAGATCCCCTCTTATCCTTCTAAACTCCAGTGTATAAAGGCCCAGTTAATCCGGTCTCTCCTAATATGTCAGTCCAGCCATCCCTGGAATCAGTCTGGTGAACCTGAGCAAGAATGACCTTCCTCAGATCAGGAGACCAAAACTGAACACAATATTCCAGATGAGGCCTCACCAAGGCCCTGTACAATTGCAGTAAGACCTCCCTGCTCCTATACTCAAATCCCCTAGCTATGAAGGCCAGCATGCCATTTGCCGCCTTCACCGCCTGCTGTACCTGCATGCCAACTTTCAATGACTGATGAATCATGACACCCAGGTCTCGTTGCACCTCCCTTTTTCCTAATCTGCTGCCATTCAGATAATATTATGCCTTCGTGTTTTTGCCACCAAAGTGGATAACCTCACATTTATCCACATTATACTGCATCTGCCATGCATTTGCCCACTCGCCTAACCTGTCCAAGGCGTCCTCCTCACGGTTCACACCGCCATCCAGTTTAGTGTCATCTGCAAACTTGGAGATATTACACTCAATTCCTTCATCCAAATCATTGATGTATATTGTAAAGAGCTGGGGTCCCAGCACTGAGCCCTGCGGCACTCCACTTGTCACTGCCTCCCATTCCGAAAAGGACCCGTTTATCCCGACTCTCTGCTTCCTGTCTGCCAACCAGTTCTCTATCCACGTCAGTACATTACCCCCAATACCATGTGCTTTGATTTTGCACACCAATCTCTTATGTGGGACCTTGTCAAAGGCCTTTTGAAAGTCCAAATACACCACATCCACTGGTTCTCCCTTGTCCACTCTACTAGTTCCAAAAGATTTGTCAAGCATGATTTCCCTTTCATAAATCCATGCTGACTTGTACCGATCCTGTCACTGCTTTCCAACATTTTCCCCATTACTGATGTCAGGCTAACCGGTCTATAATTACCCGTTTTCTCTCCCTCCTTTTTTTAAAAAGTGGTGTTACATTAGCTACCCTCCAGTCCATAGGAACTGATCCAGAGTCGATAGACTGTTGGAAAATGATCACCAATGCATCCACTATTTCTAGAGCACTTCCTTAAGTACTGTGGGATGTAGACAATCAGGCCCCGGGGATTTATCGGCCTTCAATCCCATCAATTTCCCCAACACAATTTCCCGCCTAATTAGGATATCCTTCAATTCCTCCTTCTTACTAGACCCTCGGTCCCCTAGTACATCCGGAAGGTTATTTGTGTCTTTATTCGTGAAGACAGAACCAAAGTATTTGTTCAATTGGTCTGCCATTTCTTTGTTCCCCATTATAAATTCACCTGAGTCCGACTACGCTTGTCTTCACTAATCTTTTTCTCTTCACATATCTATAGAAGCTTTTGCAGTCAGTTTTTATGTACCTGGCAAGCTTCCTCTCGTACTCTATTTCCCCCCTCCTAATTAAACCCTTTGTCCTCCTCTGCTGAATTCTAACTTTCTCCCAGTCCTCTGGTTTGCTGCTTTTTCTGGCCAATTTATATGTCTGTTTCTTGGATCTAACACTATCCTTAATTTCCCTTGTTAGCCACGGTTGAGCCACCTTCCCTGTTTTATTTTTACTCCAGACAGGGATGTACAATTGTTGAAGTTCATCCATGTGATCTATAAATGTTTGCTATTGCCTATCCACCGTCAACTCTTTGTACCATTTGCCAGTCTATTCTAGCCAATTCACGCCTCATGCCGTCGAAGTTAGCGTTCCTTAAGTTCAGGACCCTAGTTTCTGATTTAACTGTGTCACACTCCATCTTAATAAAGAATTCTACCATATTATGGTCACTCTTCCCCAAGGGGCCTCGCACAACAAGATTGCTAATTAGTCCCTTTTCATTACACATCACCCAGTCTAGGATGACCAGCTCTCTAGTTGGTTCCTCGACATATTGGTCAAGAAAACCATCACTAATTGGTCAAGAAAACCATCCCTACCTAATACACTCCAAGAAATCCTCCTCCACCGCATTGCTACCAGTTTGGTTAGCCCAATCTATGTGTAAATTAAATTAAAGTTGAGGGATAAATATTGGCCAGGAGACTGGGAGAACTCCTCTGCTGTTCTTTGAATAATGCCATGGGATCTTTTGCATTCACTTGGTTTAACGTTGAAGACAGTACTCAGTCAGTACCCCAATGAAGTGTGTCGAAATCTCGACCTCAGAAAAGAATGACTCCGACACTTACAGCTCCGGCAGAAGTTTCTTTAATTTACTTGCTAGCAAGGGGCAGGTCACACTCAGTCAAGGGCTAAGTGAACACCTCCACAATGGTACAGTTTCACAAGATATTTATACAGTAAAACCCAAGTTATGGCCTCTCCCTGTGTATTGCTCTGTCTCACAGTCAGTGAATATAGATAAAGAGTTAATTACTATATCCTGGTCCTGACATGGTTTACAGATATTTCCTTTTGTCAGGTTTATCAGTTGGCCAGCCGGCCATTACTCCATGAGAATGAGGTAATGGGCTATCACCTGTCTTGTATTGCGTCAGGATTGTTCAATTTCCTAGTCAGTTTATCTGTTTGCATCAAATGGATGAGGTCTCTACAAGAGATAATGGCTGGTGGTTTGAGTCTAGAAGATAAGGGTGGGGTGACATGGAACTCCTGTCGTGTAGACAATAGGAGTGCACCATGGGGGGGTACTTGTCTCAGCATGACTTGTCTCCTAGCTGTCTGATGGCCATCAGCCATCTCAAACCAGGTTTAGCTGTTTATGCAAGCTGACCGCTAAAATGCAGAAAGTTCTGGAAGGGCCAGGACTCCATTTTGTTATATATATATATTGCAAAGGGCACACAAATACCGTATGGTATCAGCTTAGATAAAAATACATTTCCACAAGCGTCAGCCTGTATTTGGTACCCAAGTCTCTGGAGTGGGGCTATGAACCCACAAGTTTCTTAGTCTGGCGAGAATACTACCACTGAGCTAAGGCTGACACTTCAAAGCAATATTTACACCTAGCAAAAAGCTTTTCAGAACAGGTCTTTAGAAGTTAAAGCAAGTTAGGAATGGTACTACTTTTAATGATCAAAAGTGCTGCTATATACAAAGAGTATTGTGTTTAAAAAAAACTCTTGATTTCATTTTGGAGATTTGGGGGAGAAGAAAATTGACTAGTTATGCTCTCCCCTTTTGTTCTTCTGCTTCTCCCCATCTTGTAGTGTCCCTGCACCTTACTACAAACTCACACGAGGCATATATATATATCGATATATATAGCAGACACGGTCACTCTGTGACCTTCACCTTTATTCCCAGGAGCAAGGAGTCTGACCCTGGGTGGGACCTCCCCTTTTATACCTGGAAACCCAGGTGAGGAGTGTCTCCTGCAAGTTCACGCCCTGTGGTCAGGGTGTGCATTTCTAGGGTACAGGTACAGTGTACATGAGTTACAGTTACATGACTATGTCATTGCAAGATGGTTAACTACATGACATCATCTCCCCCCTTAAGTCTTTTTGTTTCAGAGGTTAAGTCTGTCAGGTGGTCGACGCTCTCTCGTGGAGCGCCGCAGTTGTGGCTCTGGTGGCTGAGCCTCGGCACGCGTCTGTCACTTGAGGTGAATCCGGGCTGGCCGCAGGGACTGTGCATGCTGAGGACTGTCTTTGTTGCTTGTCCACTGGCAGTGGTGTGGGTGCCAGCTCATGCTCTTCTTCAGGTTCCTCCGTGTCTATGCTGAACCTTTTCTTTACTTGGTCCAAGTGTTTGCGGCATATCTGCCCATTGTTTAGTCGGACCACCATGACTCTATTTCCTTCTTTGCCAATTACGGTGCCCTCAAGCCACTTGGGTCCCAAAGCATAGTTAAGAACAAATACCGGGTCATCTATTTCGATACAATTCCCCCTTGAGTTTCGATCATGGAGCTCGGTTTGGGACTGGCGCTTGCCCTCAATTTGGGACTGGCGCTTGCCCTCAACAATGTCTGCCAGGGCTGGGTGAATGAGGGACAGCCGCGTCTTGAGCGTGCGTTTCATGAGGAGTTCCGCTGGCGGGACTCCCGTGAGCAAGTGCAGGCAGGACCTGTAGGCCAGCAGGAGGCACGATAGGCGGTACTGAAGGGAGGGTCCTTGGAAGCGTAGCATGCCCTGTTTTATGACTTGGACCGCCAGTTCCGCCTGGCCATTGGAAGCCGGCTTGAACGGCGCTGACCGGATGTGCTTGATACCATTGCCCGACATAAACTCCTGGAATTCATGGCTGGTGAAATACGGGCCATTGTCACTGACCAGGATGTCCGGCAAGCCATGGGTCGCGAAAACCGTACGCAGACTCTCCACAGGGATGGATGTCATGCACGAGTTCAATATGATGCATTCGATCCACTTTGAGTATGCATCGACAACGATCAGGAACATTTCCCCCATGAACGGCCCCACATAGTCTATGTGAATACGTGACCATGGTCTGGTGGACCATGGTCACGGGCTGAATGGGGCCTTCCTGGGGGCATTGCCCAGCTGGGCACACGTCGTGCACCTGCGAACCCAGTGTTCCGGGTCTGAGTCAATCCCCGGCCACCATACATGTGACTGGGCAATGGCCTTCATTAACATGATGCCAGGGTGCTTGCTGTGGAGTTCTCTGATGGATGCTTCCCTTCCTTTCTGGGGCATGACTACCCGGCTGCCCCATTGCAGGCAGTCTGCTTGGATGGAGAGCTCATCCATCCGTCTCTGAAAAGGTCTGACTTCCTCGGGGCACGCCCTGTGTGCGGGCGCCCAATCCCCAGTCAGGACACATTTCTTTATCATGGATAGGAGGGGGTCCCTGTTGGTCCAGAGTTTGATCTGGCGGGCAGTGATGGGGGAGCCCACAGTGTCAAAAGCCTCAACGGCCATGAACATCTCGGCGCTCTGCTCCGACGCACCCTCAGTGATGGCCAGTGGGAGCCTGCTGAGCGCGTCAATTTTCGGTGCCTGGCCGGTGCCGTATGGTGTAGTCATACGCAGCCAGCGTGAGGGCCCAGCGCTGTATGCGAGCTGACGCATTGGCGTTGACACCCTTGCTGTCGGACAACCAGGATGTTAATGGCTTGTGGTCCGTCTCTAGCTCGAACTGTCTACCAAGAAGGTACTAGTGCATCTTTTTCACACCGTAAACACACCTGAGTGCTTCCTTCTCGACCATGCTGTATCCATGCTCTGCCTGGGAGAGTAATTTGGAGGCGTAAGCCACCGGTTGGAGTCGGCCGTCATTGTTTCCCTGCTGTAACACACACCCAACTCCGTAGGATGGCGCATCGCATGCATGTTAAGACCAGTTTTTTACAGGGGTCATACAAAATCAACAGTTTGTTGGAACACAGCAGGTTCCTCGCCTTACTGAAAGCCCGTTCTTGACAGTCCCCCCAAAACCATTCACAACCTTTACGTAGGTGCATGTGTAACGGCTCCAACAACGTGCTTAAGTTCCCAAAATAGTTCAAAAGTCCCAGGAATGATCGCAACTCTGACTTGTTGCCGGGCCTGGGCGCCCGGCGGATCATCTCCGTTTTTGATTCAGTGGGCTGGATCCCGTCTGCGCCAACCCTCCTGCCCAAAAACTCGACCTCTGGGGCCAAAAACGCACACTTGGCCTTTTTCAACCGCAAGCCTACCCGATCCAATCAGCGTAGCACCTCCTCCAGGTTGTGGAGGTGTTCTTCGGTGTCTCGACCCGTTATGAGAATGTCGTCTTGGAATACGATCGTTCCAGGAATGGATTTGAGCAAACTTTCCATGTTTCTCTGAAAAATGGCTGCTGCCGAACGAATGCCAAACAGACACCTGTTGTAGACAAATAATCTCTTGTGCGTCGTGATGGTGGTCAGAAGGTTGGATTCTTCAGCCAGTTCCTGAGTCATGTAGGCCGAAGTGAGGTCCAAGTTCGTGAACAGCTTGCCACCTGCCAGCGTGGCAATAAGGTCCTCCGCTCTCGGAAGCGGGTATTGGTCTTGCAGCGATACTCAGTTGATGGTGGCTTTGTAGTCCCCTATTGGATCACCCCTCAGCCTTCTATTTTCAAGAGAAAAGAGACCTAGTCTGTTCATCCTTTCCTGATCGGTATAACCTCATATATTTCTGATATCATCGATATATATCTTTTTTGCACCCTCTCCAGTGCCTATATCTTTTTTATAATATGACAGCCAGAAATGTATACCGTGCTCCCAAGTCTGGTCTAACCAAGGTTTCATACAAATTTACCATAACTTCTCTACTTTTCAATTCTATCCCTCTAGAAATAATCCCTAATACTTGGTTTGCTTTTGCTACGGCCTTATAACAGTAGGGATAAATGGTTCATTCTCGGGTTGGCAATCAGTAACCATTAGGGTGCTGCAGGGATCACTGCTGGGACCCCAACTATTTACAATCTATATTAACGACTTGGAGGAAGGGACTGTGTAACGTAGCCAAGTTTGCCGACGATACAAAGATGGGAAGAAAAGCAATGTGTGAGGAGAACACACAAAATCTGCAAAAGGACTAGGTTGATTCCAGAGATATGAGGGGGTTGACTTATTAGGAAAGGTTGAGTAGGTTGGGCCTCTACTCATTGGAATTCAGAAGAATGAGAGATGATCTTATCGAAACGTATAAGATTGAGGGGGCTTGATAAGGTGGATGCAGAGAGGATGTTTCCACTGATGGGGAAGACTAGAACTAGAGTGCAGAATAAGGGGCCACCCATTTAAAACTGAGATGAGGAGAAATTTCTTCTCTGAGGGTTGTGGATCTGTGGAATTTGGTGCCTCAGAGCTGTGGAAGCTGGGACATTGAATAAATTTAAGACCGAAATAGACAGTTTCTTCTTAAACGATAAGGGGTTATGGAGAGCGGGCAGGGAAGTAGACCTGAGTCCATGATCAGATCAGGCATGATCGTATTAAATGATGGAGCAGGCTCGAGGGGCCGAATGGCCTACTCCTGCTCCTATTTCTTATGTTCTTATTAACCTGCGCACTACTTTGTGATTTATGTATCTACTCCCAGATCCTTTGCTCCTCTACCCCATTTAGATTCTTATTTTCCAAATAATTTGTTACCTCATTTTTAATACAAAGTTTATCAATGTCTTCTTGGGTTTATTAATTTCTTACAGAACCTCCCCTAAGTAGTCATTCTTCTGACCCTAGATGGCAGGTGTCAGCAAATTATTCAACTTTGTGGGGCATCATGGAACCTGAAGCTGACGTGTATTTGCAGATTCAATCACAGATTATGGGTTGACAATCTTGGCTTTCATCCCCAGCCATCAACTATCTCTGCACAGACCATGGATTGAACGTTCCTAGTTATATTACCCGCTACTACACCAGGCACCCATACAGCGACATGTTATATTTTAACTATTGCTGGTGTATTTGTAGAACTTGGGATGAGGCCACCACTTTCAGCCTGGTAGAAATTACAGAATGTCTGTCTGCAGCCCGTTTCCATTTTCCCAACCATTGGCCCTGATATTCTGGGTGGGGAAGAGATCGGTGGGGGGAAGTTTTGGAAGGGAAGCCCATGCCGAAATTAACCGCAGGACATAGTCTAAATTTTTTCGACAGGCAACCTGTCAGTTGGGCGTGAAAGCAGCTAGGAACATAAGAACATAAGAATTAGGAACAGGAGTAGGCCATCGAGCCTGCTCCGCCATTCAATAAGATCATGGCTGATCTGGCCGTGGACTCAGCTCCACTTACCCGCCCGCTCCCCGTAACCCTTAATTCCCTTATTGGTTAAAAATCTATCTATCTGTGACTTGAATACATTCAATGAGCTAGCCTCAACTGCTTCCTTGGGCAGAGAATTCCACAGATTCACAACCCTCTGGGAGAAGAAATTCCTTCTCAACTCGGTTTTAAATTGGCTCCCCCGTATTTTGAGGCTGTGCCCCCTAGTTCTAGTCTCCCCGACCAGTGGAAACAACCTCTCTGCCTCTATCTTGTCTATCCCTTTCATTATTTTAAATGTTTCTATAAGATCACCCCTCATCCTTCTGAACTCCAACGAGTAGAAACATAGAAAATAGGTGCAGGAGTAGGCCATTCGGCCCTTCTAGCCTGCACCGCCATTCAATGAGTTCATGGCTGAACATTCAACTTCAGTACCCCATTCCTGCTTTCTCGCCATGCCCCTTGATCCCCCTAGTAGTAAGGACCTCATCTAACTCTTTTTTGAATATATTTAGTGAATTGGCCTCAACAACTTTCTGTGGTAGAGAATTCCACAGGTTCACCACTCTCTGGGTGAAGAAGTTCCTCCGCATCTCGGTCCTAAATGGCTTACCCCTTATCCTTAGACTGTGACCTCTGGTTCTGGACTTCCCCAACATTGGGAACATTCTTCCTGCATCTAACCTGTCTAACCCCGTCAGAATTTTAAATGTTTCTATGAGGTCCCCTCTCATTCTTCTGAACTCCAGAGTAAAGACCCAGTCTACTCAATCTATCATCATAAGGTAACCCCCTCATCTCCGGAATCAGCCTAGTAAATAGTCTCTGTACCCCTCCAAGGCTAGTGTATCCTTCCTTAAGTAAGGTGACCAAAACTGCACACAGTACTCCAGGTGCCAGTACTCCAATACCCTATACAGTTGCAGCAGGACCTCCCTGCTTTTGTACTCCATCCCTCTCGCAATGAAAGCCAACATTCCATTCGCCTTCCTGATTACCTGCTGCATCTGCAAACTAACTTTTTGGGATTCATGCACAAGGACCCCCAGGTCCCTCTGCACCACAGCATGTTGTAATTTCTCCCCATTCAAATAATATTCCCTTTTTACTGTTTTTTTTCCCATGGTGGATGACCTCACATTTTCCGACATTGTATTCCATCTGCCAAACCTTCGCCCATTTGCTTAACCTATCTAAATCTCTTTGCAGCCTCTCTGTGTCCTCTACACAACCCGCTTTCCCACTAAAAGGAAAGGGCTGTCCGGTAAGTCTGACATGGGTGGGGGGGAAAATCTGACATTACGGAGGTGGAACTGATAGTGGCTATCGTGTGGAGGCAAGCTTGTTGGGCCTGGGGGAAAACTGCTGCTGCTCCTGGCCCACAAGCAGTGCAATAAAGGCACTTCCTCATGGATCTGGCCCTTTTTACTTCCTTTTACCATCCGGGCTTCCAAAGGCCCAGAGATCCTAACCTGTTTGAAAATAAAAGTTGAGTTAAATGGGAGGCATGCAGCCTCCTTAAAAGATTTTAGTGACTGACCTGCCTGCTGTGAGGGGTTTGGTTGCCTACCCTCCTGACCTGCCTCTGTTAAATCCATAAGTGTGGGGGTTTAGTTCAGGTTTGAGAATGTAAAATTTTGTATCTTCTCACCCATTCATCCTTGGGGATTAAAAATCAGAAGTAGAACATTCTTCGGTCCACTTCATCTCGTTGTTTCAGATTGCCAGCTTTACAGTCTTTCTATTGCAGTATATAATTCGTTCATTCTTAAATGAATCCAAACGCCAGGATGGGTGGTTGAGACCGAGCAACCTGTTCGAATTATTAATTGCCCTCTGAGCAATGAAAAACTTTGCCATTTGACCATCAAAGTGGCTGCTCTCTCTATCTTGTCCTAATCCCTACCATTGAAGAAAGAAATAACTTGTATTTTATATAGCACCTTTAATATAGAAAACATCCCAGATTGTATCTGATTGCTTAACATAAAGACTAAATTAAACACTAATTTGCAGGAAGAGTAGTGCAAGGAAGGTAGTGCAGGGGTCCCCTGTGGTCATCCCCCTGCAAAACAGATACACCGCTTTGAGTACTGTTGAGGGGGATGACTCATCAGGGGAGGGCAGCAGCAGCCAAGTTCATGGCACCGTGGCTGGCTCTGTTGCACAGGAGGGCAGGAAAAAGAGTGGAAGAGCGATAGTGATAGGGGATTCAATTGTAAGGGGAATAGATAGGCGTTTCTGCGGCCGCAACCGAGACTCCAGGATGGTATGTTGTCTCCCTGGTGCAAGGGTCAAGGATGTCTCGGAGCGGGTGGAGGACATTCTAAAAAGGGAGGGAGAACAGCCAGTTGTCGTGGTGCACGTTGGTACCAATGACATAGGTAAAAAAAGGGATGAGTTCCTACGAAATGAATTTAAGGAGCTAGGAGCTAAATTAAAAAGTAGGACCTCAAAAGTAGTAATCTCGGGATTGCTACCAGTGCCACGTGCTAGTCAGAGTAGGAATCGCAGGATAGCTCGGATGAATACGTGGCTTGAGCAATGGTGCAGCAGGGAGGGATTCAAATTCCTGGGGCATTGGAACCGGTTCTGGGGGAGGTGGGACCAGTACAATCCGGACGGTCTGCACCTGGGCAGAATCGGAACCAATGTCCTCGGGGGAGTGTTTGCTAGTGCTGTTGGGGAGGAGTTAAACTAATATGGCAGGGGGATGGGAACCAATGCAGGGAGATAGAGGGAAACAAAAAGGAGGCAAAAACAAAAGACAGAAAGGAGATGAGGAAAAGTGGAGGGCAGAGAAACCCAAGGCAAAGAACTAAAAGGGCCATTGTACAGCAAAATTCTAAAAGGACAGAGGGTGTTAAAAAAACAAGCCTAAAGGCTTTGTGTCTTAATGCAAGGAGTATCCGCAATAAGGTGGATGAATTAACTGTGCAAATAGATGTTAACAAATATGATGTGATTGGGATTACGGAGACGTGGCTCCAGGATGAGCAGGGCTGGGAACTCAACATCCAGGGGTATTCAACATTCAGGAAGGATAGAATAAAAGGAAAAGGAGGTGGGGTAGCATTGCTGGTTAAGGAGGAGATTAAGGCAATAGTTAGGAAGGACATTAGCTTGGATGATGTGGAATCTATATGGGTAGAGCTGCAGAACACCAAAGGGCAAAAAACGTTAGTGGGAGTTGTGTACAGACCTCCAAACAGTAGTAGTGATGTTGGGGAGGGCATCAAACAGGAAATTAGGGGTGCGTGCAATAAAGGTGCAGCAGTTATAATGGGTGACTTTAATATGCACATAGATTGGGCTAACCAAACTGGAAGCAATACGGTGGAGGAGGATTTTCTGGAGTGCATAAGGGATGGTTTTTTAGACCAATATGTCGAGGAACCAACTAGGGGGGAGGCCATCTTAGACTGGGTGTTATGTAATGAGAAAGGATTAATTAGCAATCTCGTTGTGCGAGGCCCCTTGGGGAAGAGTGACCATAATATGGTGGAATTCTGCATTAGGATGGAGAATGAAACAGTTAATTCAGAGACCATGGTCCAGAACTTAAAGAAGGCTAACTTTGAAGGTATGAGGCGTGAATTGGCTGAGATGGATTGGCGAATGATACTTAAGGGGTTGACTGTGGATGGGCAATGGCAGACATTTAGAGACCGCATGGATGAACTACAACAATTGTACATTCCTGTCTGGCATAGAAATAAAAAAGGGAAGGTGGCTCAACCGTGGCTATCAAGGGAAATCAGGGATAGTATTAAAGCCAAGGAAGTGGCATACAAATTGGCCAGAAATAGCAGCGAACCTGGGGACTGGGAGAAATTTAGAACTCAGCAGAGGAGGACAAAGGGTTTGATTAGGGCAGGGAAAATGGAGTATGAGAAGAAGCTTGCAGGGAACATTAAGACGGATTGCAAAAGTTTCTATAGATATGTAAAGAGAAAAAGGTTAGTAAAGACAAATGTAGGTCCCCTGCAGTCAGAATCAGGGGAAGTCATAACGGGGAACAAAGAAATGGCGGACCAATTGAACAAGTACTTTGGTTCGGTATTCACGAAGGAGGACACGAACAACCTTCCGGTTATAAAAGGGGTCGGGGGGTCTAGTAAGGAGGAGGAACTGAGGGAAATCCTTATTAGCCGGGAAATTGTGTTGGGGAAATTGATGGGATTGAAGGCCGATAAATCCCCAGGGCCTGATGGACTGCATCCCAGAGTACTTAAGGAGGTGGCCTTGGAAATAGTGGATGCGTTGACAGTCATTTTCCAACATTCCATTGACTCTGGATCAGTTCCTATGGAGTGGAGGGTAGCCAATGTAACCCCACTTTTTAAAAAAGGAGGGAGAGAGAAAACAGGGAATTATAGACCGGTCAGCCTGACATCGGTAGTGGGTAAAATGATGGAATCAATTATTAAGGATGTCATAGCAGTGCATTTGGAAAGAGGTGACATGATAGGTCCAAGTCAGCATGGATTTGTGAAAGGGAAATCATGCTTGACAAATCTTCTGGAATTTTTTGAGGATGTTTCCAGTAGAGTGGATAAGGGAGAACCAGTTGATGTGGTATATTTGGACTTTCAGAAGGCGTTCGACAAGGTCCCACACAAGAGATTGATGTGTAAAGTTAGAGCACATGGGATTGGGGGTAGTGTACTGACATGGATTGAGAACTGGTTGTCAGACAGGAAGCAAAGAGTAGGAGTAAATGGGTACTTTTCAGAATGGCAGGCAGTGACTAGTGGGGTACCGCAAGGTTCTGTGCTGGGGCCCCAGCTGTTTACACTGTACATTAATGATTTAGATGAGGGGATTAAATGTAGTATCTCCAAATTTGCGGATGACACTAAGTTGGGTGGCAGTGTGAGCTGCGAGGAGGATGCTGTGAGGCTGCAGAGCGACTTGGATAGGTTAGGTGAGTGGGCAAATGCATGGCAGATGAAGTATAATGTGGATAAATGTGAGGTTATCCACTTTGGTGGTAAAAACAGAGAGACAGACTATTATCTGAATGGTGACAGATTAGGAAAAGGGGAGGTGCAAAGAGACCTGGGTGTCATGGTACATCAGTCATTGAAGGTTGGCATGCAGGTGCAGCAGGCGGTTAAGAAAGCAAATGGCATGTTGGCCTTCATAGCAAGGGGATTTGAGTACAGGGGCAGGGAGGTGTTGCTACAGTTGTACAGGGCATTGGTGAGGCCACACCTGGAGTATTGTGTACAGTTTTGGTCTCCTAACCTGAGGAAGGACATTCTTGCTATTGAGGGAGTGCAGCGAAGGTTCACCAGACTGATTCCCGGGATGGCGGGACTGACCTATCAAGAAAGACTGGATCAACTGGGCTTGTATTCACTGGAGTTCAGAAGAATGAGAGGGGACCTCATAGAAACATATAAAATTCTGACGGGGTTAGACAGGTTAGATGCAGGAAGAATGTTCCCAATGTTGGGGAAGTCCAGAACCAGGGGTCACAGTCTAAGGATAAGGGGTAAGCCATTTAGGACCGAGATGCGGAGGAACTTCTTCACCCAGAGAGTGGTGAACCTGTGGAATTCTCTACCACAGAAAGTTGTTGAGGCCAATTCACTAAATATATTCAAAAAGGAGTTAGATGAGGTCCTTACTGCTAGGGGGATCAAGGGGTATGGCGAGAAAGCAGGAATGGGGTACTGAAGTTGAATGTTCAGCCATGAACTCATTGAATGGCGGTGCAGGCTAGAAGGGCCGAATGGCCTACTCCTGCACCTATTTTCTATGTTTCTATGTTTATGCTAGTGTATATTTCAGCATTAAGTTAATGAGTGTTTTAATCATTCTGATTACAAGACAAATTAAGTTTAAACTTAAACAGTGGGCTGGAGCATGTTTAGGTAACATGAGTCATTGTGCATTATCTCAGAATTTCCTGTTATATTTGAAATTCATCATGTTAAGGATCGCTTGCTCCAATGCTTGTTCTCAAGTAGCAGTGGGAGTTTGCACATCATTTTCCTCCCCACCCCCAAATAAATGTAGCGCCAAAAGGGGTTAGAATCATAGAATGGTTACAGCACAGAAGGAGGCCATTTGGCCCGTCGAGCCTCTGCAAGAGTATTTCAGCTCGTCTCACTCCCCCTCCCTTTCCTCTTGGCCCTGCAATTTCTTTTTCCTTCGGGTACTTATCCAATTCCCTTTTGAAAGCTACAATTGAATCTGCCTCCAACATCCTTTCAGGTAATGAATTCCAGATCCTAACCACTCGCTGCTTAATGTTTTTCTTCTTGTTGCCCTTGGTTCTTATGCGAATCACCTTAAATCTGTATCCTCTGGTTCTCAACTCTTCCGCCAATGGGAACAGTTTTTCTCTCTTCCTCATGATTTTGAACACCCATCAAATCTCATCTCCATTTTCTCTGCTCCAGGAAGAACAACAGCTTTCTCCAGTCTATCCAGATAACTGAAGTTCCTCATCCCTGGAACCATTCTTGTAAATATTTTTTTCACCCTCTCTAAGGCCTTCACATCCTTCCTAATGTGGACACAATACTCCAGTTGAGGCCGAACCGGTGTTTTATGAAGGTTCATCATAACTTCCTTGCTTTTGTACTCTATATAGACTGACCAGTTATGCTGATTTTTCATCATTATGTGGAAATAAAGTATACTGCCTAAAATTTAAATTACATGGTATATTAGTGGTTTGGGTTTGATTCAGTAGGAGGAGGCTACTATTGGCCATGAAATTTGCTGTTCAAAACAAAAAATGGAAACTCTTGTGTTCTCTCCAAGGTTTCACTAAAACATGATGGCATTTGGTGGTAGATGGGAAGGTAAAAATTTTTGTACTAATCTAAACCACAAACCTAGCGAGGCCAAAATTCAGGCATGCTAGAAAACTGCCGCACCCACTATTTTTTACCTTTTTTTTCTCGCCGGGAGCGATCGGTCCTCAGAGCGATTTTCTCGACTTCAAATTTTTTTCCCCGTTGGACTGTAAGTCGGTCATAATGTGGGGCGGAAGTGCGGCGGTAAGTCCTGGTGAGGGGTGGGATCGAGTCACTTTCACTCAGTGGCGGAGCGGATGATGACGCAACGACACATGTGCGTCACCACGCTCTCCCCTTCACCTAAAGGGGACAGCATTCGGCATTTTTAAACTTTGGGCCACCAGTGAGGGGTGCTAGGCTGTCTGTTGGCGGCCCGGGGGCAATAATTCGCTGCCAAAAATATCAACATCGCCTTGAATGCTGCCGGGCCGCACACAGTCGGGAGAAGGGGCACCGACAGAAAAAGCTGTCGTGGGTACCATCCAGCGGCTCGAGGATTTTTAAAACTAAATTTAGGGCGGATTAAAATGTAGATGTGGGATAGCGGCGGTGCGCACTTTGATGACCTGCTTGCGGCGGTCGGCAGCAGTGGGGCGGAAGTGGGCAGGCCGAAAAATCCCCGACCTGCATTGGATCGGGGCGGCCAATGGACTGCAACGCGGTGGACAATCGATTCCGCCACAAAGCGGCGGTAACGGGCCTTATATGGACCCTGAATTTTGGCCCCATTGTTTTCGGGTGCAGATCAAAGTTTACTAACTGTACTAAATTAGGGGAAGGGTAAAATAAGGAAGGAGCGGACAGATTGCCAGTTTAAATGAGATGCTAACAGTGAAAGAAAGTACAACGTTGGTGTAAGATACTTAACTGTGGAGTGCAGATTTCTCTACTTACAATTCCACTTTTTGGAAGGGCATTTATTGATGAGAGCAAATGAGATTCTGGGGGGAAATTGCCCTCCGCCCCGTCTTGGGCGGATAATTCGAATTATTACTGTCCGGCGGGAGTCAGAGGGAAGAGGCGGAAAATTCAGCTCTTTAACTGTGATACCGTCTCCCAGTACTTTGGGGTGCTGTTTGTAGGGGTGGGTTTGGGTCGGGAGCGGGGTGGTGGCCACATCGCGCTGATGAGTAGCAACATCACCAACAAGATGGATTGGCGAATGATACTTAAGGGGTTGACTGTGGATGGGCAATGGCAGACATTTAGAGACCGCATGGATGAAGTACAACAATTGTACATTCCTGTCTGGCATAGAAATAAAAAAGGGAAGGTGGCTCAACCGTGGCTATCAAGGGAAATCAGGGATAGTATTAAAGCCAAGGAAGTGGCATACAAATTGGCCAGAAATAGCAGCGAACCTGGGGACTGGGAGAAATTTAGAACTCAGCAGAGGAGGACAAAGGGTTTGATTAGGGCAGGGAAAATGGAGTATGAGAAGAAGCTTGCAGGGAACATTAAGACGGATTGCAAAAGTTTCTATAGATATGTAAAGAGAAAAAGGTTAGTAAAGACAAACGTAGGTCCCCTGCAGTCAGAATCAGGGGAAGTCATAACGGGGAACAAAGAAATGGCGGACCAATTGAACAAGTACTTTGGTTCGGTATTCACGAAGGAGGACACAAACAACCTTCCGGTTATAAAAGGGGTCGGGGGGTCTAGTAAGGAGGAGGAACTGAGGGAAATCCTTATTAGCCGGGAAATTGTGTTGGGGAAATTGATGGGATTGAAGGCCGATAAATCCCCAGGGCCTGATGGACTGCATCCCAGAGTATTTAAGGAGGTGGCCTTGGAAATAGTGGATGCATTGACAGTCATTTTCCAACATTCCATTGACTCTGGATCAGTTCCTATAGAGTGGAGGGTAGCCAATGTAACCCCACTTTTTAAAAAAGGAGGGAGAGAGAAAAGAGGGAATCAGCCTGACATCGGTAGTGGGTAAAATGATGGAATCAATTATTAAGGATGTCATAGCAGTGCATTTGGAAAGAGGTGACATGATAGGTCCAAGTCAGCATGGATTTGTGAAAGGGAAATCATGCTTGACAAATCTTCTGGAATTTTTTGAGGATGTTTCCAGTAGAGTGGATAAGGGAGAACCAGTTGATGTGGTATATTTGGACTTTCAGAAGGCGTTCGACAAGGTCCCACACAAGAGATTGATGTGCAAAGTTAGAGCACATGAGATTGGGGGTAGTGTGCTGACATGGATTGAGAACTGGTTGTCAGACAGGAAGCAAAGAGTAGGAGTAAATGGGTACTTTTCAGAATGGCAGGCAGTGACTAGTGGGGTACCGCAAGGTTCTGTGCTGGGGCCCCAGCTGTTTACACTGTACATTAATGATTTGGACGAGGGGATTAAATGTAGTATCTCCAAATTTGCAGATGACACTAAGTTGGGTGGCAGTGTGAGCTGCGAGGAGGATGCTGTGAGGCTGCAGAGCGACTTGGATAGGTTAGGTGAGTGGGCAAATGCATGGCAGATGAAGTATAATGTGGATAAATGTGAGGTTATCCACTTTGGTGGTAAAAACAGAGAGACAGACTATTATCTGAATGGTGACAGATTAGGAAAAGGGGAGGTGCAAAGAGACCTGGGTGTCGTGGTACATCAGTCATTGAAGGTTGGCATGCAGGTGCAGCAGGCGGTTAAGAAAGCAAATGGCATGTTGGCCTTCATAGCAAGGGGATTTGAGTACAGGGGCAGGGAGGTGTTGCTACAGTTGTACAGGGCATTGGTGAGGCCACACCTGGAGTATTGTGTACAGTTTTGGTCTCCTAACCTGAGGAAGGACATTCTTGCTATTGAGGGAGTGCAGCGAAGGTTCACCAGACTGATTCCCGGGATGGCGGGACTGACCTATCAAGAAAGACTGGATCAACTGGGCTTGTATTCACTGGAGTTCAGAAGAATGAGAGGGGACCTCATAGAAACATTTAAAATTCTGACGGGGTTAGACAGGTTAGATGCAGGAAGAATGTTCCCAATGTTGGGGAAGTCCAGAACCAGAGGTCACAGTTTAAGGATAAGGGGTAAGCCATTTAGGACCGAGATGCGGAGGAACTTCTTCACCCAGAGAGTGGTGAACCTGTGGAATTCTCTACCACAGAAAGTTGTTGAGGCCAATTCACTAAATATATTCAAAAAAGAGTTAGATGAGGTCCTTACTACTAGGGGGATCAAGGGGCATGGCGAGAAAGCAGGAATGGGGTACTGAAGTTGAATGTTCAGCCATGAACTCATTGAATGGCGGTGCAGGCTAGAAGGGCCGAATGGCCTACTCCTGCACCTATTTTCTATGTTTCTATCCCTCCCCTTTAGTTAAAGGGGAAAGGGGAGGGATGCTGCGAGGCCTAGTGAGGCTTCCATGGCGCCCACTGGGCCAGTAGGGAAGGGTTCGGCCGGGCCAGCGGTCTGGCACCCAAGAGGGGTGCCAAGTTGCCTGTTGGCAGCCCAGCCTAATCCGCGGCTGTCATTGCCAGCGAGTCCAAACGGCTGACAATTAAAAGAAAATGGCAGCTACGGTAGTGCGACCTCCCCTTTAAAGGCAGCCACACCGCGCAGCCACTGGCAGCTCCCGCCTCGCGAAGCTGTCAGTGGCACCGACCGGTGGCAGCTGCACACCCGCGGGGCAATTTCCTCCGCAGGGCAGAAAAGGGGTCGGTGTGCCGGGCGGGGCGGAAATCCATTTCTGCCACACCCGGGCAATTGCAGATGAGTCGCGCCCTCCGCCTGCCCCCGGTCGGTAAGGCCTTCTTTAGGGTGGGGGGGGGGGGGGGGGGAAGAGGCAATTTTGGCCCCTTTGTCTTTTATATATTTAGTGGCATTGAATAAAACCAAACATGTCTTATCCCCTTTTTAGATGGATCAATAACTCCTACCTCCATTCAATTCCCTCTCTTTACCCGAAATGTATACTGAACCAATTCTGCTTCTCCTGGAAACTTGGATGCACAGGAAAAAGTCCTATCTGACATCCTGTCTTTTTCTTTCTCCTAACATTAATTTTAAACTTGCGTATCCTGACTATTTCAGTCTTTTAGATTGTGTTCCATAATTGTTTTGAACAAATTTCAAAGTATCCGAGCTGCATTACACTCCTAATTCAGGAATACCATAAGATTTTTTTTGGAGTATTTTGTGACTTGCAGAAGCCAGAATTTATTATTTATTATTGAGTGCCAGTAGGTGGACTGTATGATAGTATAGTCAAGTATGTATTCAGTGTTCCTAGACAACTTCATTTACCTAATCTATTGTTGTTAAATATCTTTAGTAGTCAGAGCTAAATGCCAGAAATTACTTTTTTAGAAGGACTGGGACAATTCATAAACTAGATAAATTAGGTGGCAGGTGTCATTTTTTTTTGAGATTGCAATCTCAGCACATTAAAGGCTCAAAAGGAACAATTTATGGCATTTTCGTGATTTGGCACTTGACAGCTGTCTTGTTCTAGCTGTACTACTACACTTTTTCTCTTAAAGCACAGTCGACAGCACTTCCCAAACCTGCGACCTCTACAGAGGATAAGGGCAGCAGTCATTTAGGAACACCACTACCTCCCCTCCAAATCACACACCATCCCAACTTGGAAATATAACGCCGTGGAACTCCCTACCTCCATCATCATAGGCAGTCCCTCGGAATCAAGGAAGACTTGCTTCCACTACTGAAGTGAGTTCTTTGGTGGCTGAACAGTTCAATACGAGAGCCACAGACTCTCACAGGTGGGACAGATAGTCGTTGAGGGAAGGGATGGGTGGGACTGGTTTGCCGCACGCTCTTTCCGCTGCTTGCGCTTGATTTCTGCATGTTCTCAGCGTTGAGACTCGAGGTGCTCAGCGCCCTCTCGGATGCACTTCCTCCACGTAGGGCGGTCTTGGGCCAGGGACTCCCAGGTGTCAGTGGGCATGTCGCACTTTATCAGGGAGGCTTTGAGTGTGTCCTTGTAGCCCACCTTTGGCTTGTTTGCCGTGAAGGAGCTCCAAGTAGAGCACTTGCTTTGGGAGTCTTGTGACTGGCATGCGAACTATGTGGACTGCCCAGTGGAGCTGATTGAGTGTGATCAGTGCTTCAATGCTGGGGATGTTAACCTGGATGAGGATGCTGATGTTGGTGCGCCAGTCCTCCCAGGGGATTTGTAGGATCTTGCGGAGACATCGTTGGTAATATTTCTCCACTTGAGGTGTCTGCTGTACATGGTCCATGTCTCTGAGCCATACAGGAAGAGGGGTATTACTACAGCCCTGTAGACCATGAGGTTGGTGGCAGTTTTGAGGGCCTGGTCTTCAAACACTCTTTTCCTCGGACGCCCGAAGGCTGCACTGCCGCACTGGAGACGGTGTTGGATTTCGTCGTCGATGCCTGCTCTTGTTAAGAGGCTCCCGAGATATGGTAAGTGGGTCATGGTGTCCAGGGCCGCGCCGTGGATCATGATGACTGGGGGGCAGTGCTGTGCGGTGAGGACGGGCTGGTGGAGGACCTTTGTCTTACGGATGTTTAGCGTAAGGCCCATGCTTTCGTACGCCTCAGTAAATACGTCGACTATGTCCTGGAGTTCAGCCTCTCTGCGCAGACGCAGGTGTCATACGCGTACTGTAGCTCGACAACGGAGGTTGGGGTGGTCTTGGATCTGGCCTGGAGACGGCGCAGGTTGAACAGGTTCCCACTGGTTTTGTAGTTTAATTCCACTCCAACAGGGAGCTTGTTGACTGTGAGGTGGAGCATGGCGGTGAAAGATTAAGAAGAGGGTTGGGGCGATGATGCAGCCCTGTTTGACCCTGGTCCGGACGTGGATTGGGTCTGTGGATTCGTTAGTAAGGATAACGGCCTGCATGTCGTCGTGGAGCAGGCGGAGGATGGTGATGAACTTTTGGGGGCATCTGAAACGGAGGAGGACACTCTATAGACCTTCGCGGTTGACAGTGTCAAAGGCCTTTGTATGGTCGAAGAAGGCCATTTATAAGAGCTGGCGCTGTTCCCTGCATTTTTCCAGTAGCTGTCTTGCTGCAAAAATCATGTCCATTGTGCCCCTTTAGAGGACGAAATCTGCACTGTGATTCCGGAAGAAGCTCCCCGGCCACAGGAAGAAGACAGTTGACATAATCTATTAACAGCATTATAGACCTGTGACCTCTACAGAAGATAAGGGCAGCAGTCGTATGGGAACACCACTACCTCCCTTCCAAATCAACCATCTCGACTTGGAAATATAACGCTGTGGAACTCCCTACCTAACAGCATTATGGGAGTATCATCACCACACAGACTGCGGCGGTTCAAGAAGGTGGCTCACCACCACCTTCTCGAGGGCAATAAGAATATAAGAATTAGGAGTGGACCATACGGCCCTAGAGCCTGCTCCGCCATTTAATACAATCATAGCTGATCTGATCATGGACTCTTTCTCGCTCCCCATAACCGCTTATTTCCTTATCGGGATGGGCAATAAATGATAGTCTTCCCAGCGATGCCCACATCCTGTAAATAATTATTTTTTTTAAGTCGCAAATCTATTGCATTAGAATTTGTGCAGAATACTGGTATTCTTTAAATGACTAGCAGTGAACCACTTGTGCTGAAATGGAAGGTTAGTTCAAAATACTATTGTGCTGTGGATAACTGCATTTCCTCTGTCAGCAGAATTGAGTTTTTTAGATGTGCATTTGTGCTGTCTATACTGAGGCTTTATTTATTCCCCCAATTTTCTTTCCTTCTCCTTGGATGTGCGGGCTGTTGGAAGAAGCCCTCCAAACCAGAATAAGCATATGTGGTGGACTATTCTGCTATCACAACCTAATCAATTTCAGTGAATATTCACATGTGTACACTTTCTCTTTCCTTCCCCTGCCCCCCACCTTCTAGGAGTCATTCAGTAGAGATCAGCACTGAGAACTTGATGATGTGCTATGAATTAGGATGTGACATTTATCCCACAGTGCAATTTCTATCTGCTCTCATTAACCACCAGGAGCATCAATACCCTTTTTTAAGCTGTCTGCCTATAGATGTTTTGAAATGATGGAGTAATGAAGTAAATTTGAAACAAATGAATGGAAGTTCACACTAGTATTTAACTGGTAGCTCTACTGTTCTGTGCTTTCATTAAATTATCTGTTCTGTAATTTAATTCACTTTGTTCTACTATGGCAAGAAAAGTAACCATAACTTGATTGTTGCAGAAGGTGCCATTTGGACAAAAGTAGGATGATTCTAAACTTAGCAAGACTTCCCAGACCAGTGGATACTGAAGTTGCTTGTTTGCATCACAACAAAGCTGGCTACTTCACTTACTGCCCTACTTTTCTTTTTCCCCCATCTTTTTGGTTTTTAATGTTGTTGTAAGAAAATGCCTGGCAACCTCAGTGGAACTGCACTTCCTTACAGCAGGACAGTTGACATTTCAGGTTTGATGGAGAGCAGACTTGATGTGGCCCCTGGTAGTCCAATGATTTCAACTTTAAAACTCTTGTTTAAATTCCATCATGGCCTTGCTGCTGCTGATCTCTAAACTTAAACCACACACCCTTCCCCAGAACTCTGTTCCTTCAGCTCTGGCCTCATCATTGATAGTCGTGACTTCAGCTGTCTAAGCTCCACGCTCTGGACTTTGCCTCCCTAAAGCCCTCCGCCTACTCCTTTTTCAAGACGCACTTTAAAATGCACCTCTGACAAAGGTTTTGATCACCATTTCTACTGTTTTCTAGTTGACTATCCATTTATGGAGAGGAGTTTGGATAGGTGGGATTGATTTATGAAGAAAAAAGGCTTGTTGGGCCTAGCGGCCTTTTCCTATTCCTAAGAATTCTTCTGTTTTTAATAAATCATTATTCTAATTAACCCAGAAGCTAATGACTATCTAGCACAGAAATCTGGAAGCACAAATAGTTTGGATTTTGTTAGGATAGGCGACTTGTCATGTGAAGTCAATATCTTGAGTTTTTTTGAATCAGTCCATTCTATTAGTTTGATGCACTGCTCCATTGGTACTAGCCTTTTCAATTATTGAAATCAAAGTCAATTTGTGGCAATGAGCCAGACTTAAACTGAAGTTGCTTTTAATCTGTCTCCCAACAAAGAGCCACTAAATGTATTCACGGACATTTTAATGTGTAAAAGTAACCCACATTGTACAGTTGTGCCTGGAGCTCATGGACTATTTTATAGCATCTAGAAGCAAGAAGCAATGGTCAACAACACATGGTTGTGAAAGATTTTGCAATGGGTTTCTAATTCAATACATTGACACTGGTGATTTCTTTGCTACCTTGCAACTTCATGAAGGGAATTTAAAAGTGGATTTAATCAGGAATGAAAATATTGTAGAAATAGTTTTTCTAATTTCTACTTATAGTAATAGTCATCCTTGTGGTTAATTTTCTTAGTGATACCCATTTTGCTCTTTTGCAGCTACCGTACAAAGTGTGCACTATGGCTCTACATGACATCACTCTCTCCGAAGTCAGAAAACTGCTAGTGGATAATACAGGGTTCTCCGAGGTGGTAAGCAAGCCTTTCTAAGTGTTTTGATAGAGCTATTTTGTGTAAGCAAACCAGTTTGGCATGTATTGTGATTAAAATCACAACTGGCATGTACATTATATGCAAGTGAACTCCTCTTCTGAAGCTGATGCAAGTAATTAACAATCTAGAAACTCGGGGCGAAATTGCCCCGCACCCCGTTTGTGGCACACAATTTAAATTAAATGAATATTTAGCGCCTGGCGAGTTGAGCTGCTAAATGTCGCTGAATTGGGGTTTTTGTGTCTGAAAAGAACATGCGAGACAATATCGGAAGCGTGATAAATGGGAATAATATCGTCCACGTGGTCTTACATTTATAGGATTACATGGGATATACAGCACAAACGGGCCATTCAGCCCAACCAGTCCATGTCGACATTTATGCTCTACTCGAGCCTCCTCCTCTGGCCTTTCCTAAATCTATCTGCATAACCCTCTATTCCCTTCTCCCTCATATATGTCTGTCTAGCCTTACCTGAAATGCATCTATACTATTCGCTTCAGCCACTCCTTGTGGTAGCGAGTTTCACATTCTCACCACTCTGGGTAAAGAAGGTTCTTCTGAATTCCCTATTGGATTTCTTGGTGATGATCTTCTATTGATGGCCTCTAGTTATGCTCTTACTCATAAGTGGAAACATTCTCTCTCTATCCACTCCATCAAAACCTTTCATAATTTTAAAGGCCCTTCAGCTTTTTTCAAGAAGAGACCCAGCCTGTTCATCCTTTCCTGATAGGTGTACCTTCACATTTCTGGTATCATCCTTGTAAATCTTCTCTGCATCCTCTCCAGTGCCTCTATATCCTTTTTATAATATGGCGACCAGTACTCTTAAGTGTGGTCTAACCAATTCAGTTTGATTTTTCATTATTAGCCTTTCACCAGTGTCCTGTTTCTTTCACTCTTAATGCTGAAAAAAGGTAATAACATGGTATCATGTGCCATGCCGTAATATTATACGGTTTGGATAACATATCACACGGAAAGAAACAGAGTGACATTCAAAACCTGAAATACTGGATCCATTGGCTGGGATAGTTGATCGCTTGCATTACATAAGTTCTCACCCAGTTAGAGATGGCTAGGATTGTTAATCTTATTTCCTGCAGTTTCGGCACAGGATATGAAACTGGATATTTTAACTTTGAAAGTTTGGTTCCGGACATGTCATTGGCCCTTGTCAAACTATTAAGTTTTTATTTCTTTGTACAGTGTGATAGCATTCCAGCAGTGCTGGAAATTTGTTTTCAATATCACTTGGCAAATATGACTTTAATTTACCTAATTACAATCTCGCTCAACAAATCTAAATATACAAATTTCTCCATTTATATTACAACCAGGAAATTAGTTAGTGTGGTAGGGAAGAGGTATAACTGGATATAAAGGCTCACATAGAGAAAAATTGAGTGGCTGAAGGAAATGGGGGGAAAGAAAGAGAAATAGTTATAAGCTGATGGGTGCTATTTTAACAAAACATCTTTCTTAAATCTGTTGAGCAGATGGAATTTTTCACTCTCTGGTGCAAGTTCATGTGCTTTGTAACTAGAAACTCTGAAGTGCATGACCATGTATTTTGCTCAGAATAATTTTCAAAGTGTATTTATAGGCTTTCTGTATGAAAGCTTTTGAGGCAGTGGATGGATTTATGATGCATAAAACAATCACACACAGATTGGGCAAGCATATTGAAGAAGCACAAATGCCTGAAGTGGAAGGCACCACAAATTGAAAAGACATATCAATCAAAAAGTAATGGTTAGGTGATACCAACCTTGGGGTTTAAAAGGCCTGAACAGTAAGGGGAAGGGAAAATTGGAGTAGGATAGAATGGTTACAGTGCAGAAGGAGGCCATTTGGCCCATTAAGCCCATGCCGGCTCTCTGCAAGAGCACTTCAGCTAGTCCCACTCCTTGTAGCCCTGCAAAATTTATCCCTTCAGGTACTTATCCAATTCCTTTTTTTGAAAGCCACAATTGAATCTGCTTGCACCACCCTTTCAGGCAGTACATTCCAGATCCTAACCACTCGCTGTGTAAATGATTTTCCTCATGTCGCCTTTGGTTCTTCTGCCAATCACCTTAAATCTGTGTCCTTTGGTTCTCGACCCTTCTGCCAATGGGAACAGTTTCTCTTTAGTTACTCTGTTTAGACCCCTCATGATTTTGAATACCTCTATCAAATCTCCTCTCAATCTTCTCTGTTCTAAGGAGAACAACCCCAATTTCTCCAATCTATCCACGTAACTGAAGTCCCTCATCCCTGGAACCATTCTTGTAAATCTTTTCTATACCCTCTCTAAGGCCTTCACAGGCTGAAGCAGTGTTTTATAAAAGTTCCTCATAACTTCGTTGCTTTTATACTCTATGCCTCTATTTATGAAGCCCAGGATCCTGTGTTTTTTTTTAACCACTTTCTCAACCTGCCCTTCAATGATTTATGCAAAAATACGGCCAATTATCTCTGTTCATGCACCCCCTTTAGAATTGTACCCTTTAGTTTATATTGCCTCTCCTCGTTCTTCCTACCAAAATTCATCACTTTGCACTTTTCTGCATCAAATTTCATCTTGAAGTCTATCACTGTCCTTCTCACTGTTCACTATACTTCCAAGTTTTGTCATTTGCAAATTTTGAAGTTGTGCCCTGTATACTCATATCCAAATCATTAATATATATCAAGAAAATCAGTGGTCCTAGTACCGACCCTTGGGGAACACCACCCTATACCTTCCTCCAGTCTGAAAAACAATTGTTCACCATTATTCTGTTGCTTTTTATTCCATGGGCTTCAGCTTTGTTTACAAGCCTATTAATTTGCACTTTATCAAATGTCTTCTATTACATTACACTTTATCAAATGTCGTTAACAACACATCAACTGCATTGCCCTCATCAATCCTATGTTACCTCATCAAAAAACTCTTAACATTAGTTTAAACACTATTTGCATGTATTACTTATCCATAATTATCCATGAGAAGATGGTGGTGAGCCGCCACCTTGAACCGCTGCAGTACGTGTAGTGAAGGAACTCGCACAATGCTGTTGTGGAGGGAGTTTCAGGATTTTTGACCCAGCAACAATGGAGTGGCAATATACTTCCAAGTCAGGATGGTGTGTGACTTGGAGGAGAACATGGAGGTGGTGGTGTTCCCGTGCGTCTGCTGCCCTTGTCCTTCTAGGTGGTAGAGGTCATGGGTTTGGGAGGTGCTGCCGAAGAAGCCTTGGTGAGCTCCTGCAGTGCATCTTGTAGATGGTACACACTGAAGTCACGGTATGTCGGTGATGGAGGGAGTGAATGTTTAAGTTGGTGGATGCGTGCCAATCAAGTGGGCTGCTTTGTCCTGGAGGGTTTCGAGCTTCTCGAGTATTTTGGAAGCTGCACTCATCCAGGCAAGTGGAGAGTATTCCATCACGCTCCTAACTTGTGCTGTATAGATGGCGAACAGGTTTTGGGGAGTCAGGAATTGAGAAACTTGCCGCAGAATACCTAGCCTCTGACCTGCTGTTGTTGCCACAGTATTTATGTGGCTGGTCCAGAAGTTTCTGGTCAACGGTAACCCCAGGATGTTGATGGTGGGGGATTTGGCTATGGTAATGCGATTCAATGTCAAGGGGCGGTGGTTAAACTCTCGCTTGTTGGAGATGGTCATTGCCTGGCATTTGTGTGGCGCGAATGTTACTTGCCACTTATCAGTTCAAGCCTGAATGTCGTCCAGGTCTTGCTGCATGTGGGCATGGACTGCTCCATTATCTGAGGAGTAACAAATGGCACTGAACACTGTACAGTCATCAGCGAACATCTCCACTTCTGACCTTCTGATGCAGGGAAGATCATTGATGAAGCAGCTGAATGAAGATGGTTGGGCCTAGGACACTGCCCTGAGGAACTCCTGCAGCGATGTCCTAGGGCTGTGATGATTGACCTCCAACCACCACAACCATCTTCCTTTGTTAGGTATGACTCCAGCCAGTGGAGAGTTTTCCCCTTGATTCCCATTGACTTCAGTTTTACTAGGGCTCCTTGATGCCACATTCCGTCAAATGCTGCCTTGATGTCAAGGGCTGTCACTCACCTCAGCTCTGGAATTCAGCTCTTTTGTCCATGTTTGGACCAAGGCTGTAATGAGGTCTGGAGCTGAGTGGTCCTGGCAGAACCCAAACTGGGCATCGGTGAGTAAATACCACTTGATAGCACTGTTGAAGACATCTTCCATCACTTTGCTGACGATTGAGTAGACTGATGGAGCGGTAATTGGCCGGATTAGATTTGTCCTACTTTTTGTGAACAGGATATACCTGGGCAGTTTTCCATATTGTTGGATAGATACCTCTGTTGTAGCTGTACTGGAACAGCTTAGGTAGTTCTGGAGCACAAGTCCTCAGTACGACAGCCGGGATATTGTCTGGGCCCACAGCCGTTGCGATATCCAGTGTGCTCATCTGTTTCTTGATATCATGAGAAGCCTGGCTTCTATGATGGTGGGGACCTCAGGAGGAGGTCAATATGGATCATCCAATCAGCACTTCTGGCTGAAGATGGTTGTAAATGCTTCAGCCTTGTCTTTTGCACTCGCGTGCTGGGCTCCACCATCATTGAGGATGGGGATATTCATGGAGCAGCCTCCTCCCGTTAGTTGTTTAATGGTTCATCACCATTCACGACTGGATGTAGCAGAACTACAGAGCTTTACTCTGATCCATTGGTTGTGGGATCGCTTAGCCTTGTCTATAGCATGCTGCTTCTGCTTTTTAGTGTGCATGTAGTCCTGTGTTGCAGCTTTCCCAGATTGGCACCTCATTTTTAGGTACGCCTGGTGCTGCTCCTGGATGCTCTTCTGCACTCTTCATTGAACCAGCGTTGGTCCCCTAGCTTGAGGGTTACAGATTGTGGTGGAATACAATTCTGCTGTTGATGGCCCACAGTGCCTCATTGATGCCCAGTTTTGAGCTGCTAGATCTTTCTGAATCCATCCCATTTAGCACGGTGCCACACAACAAGGTGGAAGTGTCCTCAGTGTGAAGATGTCACTTCGTCTCCACAACGACTGCTAGTAATAATGTCATGGACAGCGCGAAGATGGGACTTTGTCTCCAAGGACAGGTAGATTGGTGAGGACGAAGTCAAGTAAGTTTTTCCCTCGTGTTGGTTCTCTCCCCACCTGCTGCAGGGCTAGTCTGGCAGCTATGTCCTTCAGGGCTTGGTCAGTAGTGGTAGACACTTGAGAGTATATTATAGCCATTACAGAGACATGGCTGAGGGGCAGATTTGGCAGCTCAATATTCCTGGTTACAGGATTTTTAAACAAGACCGAGAGGGGGGTAAAAAAGGGGGGTCGCGGCATTGATTAAATAAACTATTACAGCTGTGAGGAGGGATGATATGTTCGAGGGATTATCAAATTACGGGTCGAACTGAAAAATAAAAAAGAGGTGATCGCACTGCTGGATGTGAATTATAGACCCCCAAACAGTGGGAGGGAGATAGAAGAGCAAATATGTAAGCACATTTCTGTGAAGTCCAAAAACCATAGGGTAGTAATATTAAAGGATTTTAACTATCCTAATATTGATTGGGACAAATATAGTATGAAGGGTATAGAGGTGTGGAATTCTTAAAATGCATTCAAGAGAACTTTTTTAGTCAGTATGTAACAAGTCCAACATGGGAGGAGGCAGTTTTGGGGTTTAGTTTTGGGGAATGAAGCTAGGCATAGAAACATAGAAAATAGGTGCAGGAGTAGGCCATTCGGCCCTTCGAGCCTGTACCACCATTCAATAAGATCATGGTTGATTATTCACCTCAGTACCCCTTTCCTGCTTTCTCTCCATATCCCTTGATCTCTTTAGCCGTAAGGGCCATATCTAACTCCCTCTTGAATATATCCAACGAACTGGCATCAACAACTCTTTGCGATAGAGAATTCCACAGGTTAACAACTCTCTGAGTGAAGAAGTTTCTCCTCATCTCAGCCCTAAATGGCCTACCCCTTATCCTAAGACTATGTCCCCTGGTTCTGGACTTCCCCAACATCGGAAACATTCTTCCTGCATCTAACCTGTCCAGTCCCGTCAGAATGTTATATGTTTCTATGAGATCCCCTCTCATCTTTCTAAACTCCAGTGAATACAGGCCCAGTCGATCCAGTCTCTCATATGTCAGTACTGCCATCCCGGGAATCAGTCTGGTGAAGCTTCGCTGCACTTCCTCAATAGCAAGAACGTCCTTCCTCAGATTAGGAGACGAAAACTGAACACAATATTCCAGGTGAGGCCTCACCAAGGTCCTGTACAACTGCAGTAAGACCTCCCTGCTCCTATACTCAAATCCTCTAGCTATGAAGGCCAATATGCCATTTGCCTTCTTTACCGCCTGCTGTACCTGCATGCCTACTTTCAATGACCGATGTACCACGACACCCAGGTCTTGTTGCACCTCCCCGTTTCCTAATCTGCTGTCATTCAGATAATATCCTGCCTTTGTGTTTTTGCCCCCAAAGTGAATAACCTCACATTTATCCACATTATACTGCATCTGCCATACATTTGCCCACTCACCTAACCTGTCTAAGTCACCCTGCAGCCTCTTAGCATCCTCCTCACAGCTCACACCGCCACCCAGCTTAGTGTCATCTGCAAACTTGGAGATACTACACTCAATTCTTCATCTAAATCATTGATGTATATTGCAAATAGCTGGTGGAAGGGGTATCAGTGGGAGAGCACTTGGGTGCCAGTGACCATAATTCCGTTAGATTCAAGGTAGTTATGGATAAGGACAAGGATAGACCAGGAATAAAATGCTCAAATTGGGGAAAAAGCTAACTTTGCTAAGTGGAGAAGTGATTTGGCCACAGTGGACTGGAGACAGCTACTTGTAGGTAAATCAGTTTCGGAACAGTGGGAGGCATTCAAGGAGGAGATCCGGAGGGCTTAGGCCAAACATGTGCCCTTCAAGAAAAAGGGTGGGAATAACAATTCTGGAGCCCCTTGGATGTCTAGGGACTTACAGGGGAGGATAAAGAAAAAAAGGGCCGCTTACGTCATACACCGATGGCTAAATACTGTAGAATCTTTGGAGGAATATAGAAAGTTCAGAGGTAAAATTAAAAGGGACAATAGGAATGCTAAGAGAGAGCATGAAAAATTCTTGGCAAGTAAAATTAAGGAAAACCCAAAGGTGCTCTATATAAATATATTCAGAGCAAGAGGTAACTAAAGAAAGGGTAGGGCCTATTCGAGACCATGAGGGTAATCTGTGTGTGGAGGCGGAAGATGTTGGTATGTTCTTAATGAATACTTTGCGTCTGCTTTCACAAAGGAAAGGGGCAATGCAGATACTGCTATCGGACGAATGTGAAATTCTGGATGAAATAAACATAGTGAGAGAAGTATTAAGGTATTCAGCAGCTTTGAAAGTGGATAAGTCCCCAGGCCCGGATGAAATGCATCTCAGGCTGTTGAGCGAAGTAAAAGAGGAAATAGCAGAAACCTTGACCCTCAATTTCCAGTGCTCTTTGGATTGGGGCATGGTGTCTGTGGACTGGAGGACTACTAGTGTGGTACCCTGATTTAAGAAGGGAGAAAGGGACAGGCTGAGTAATTACAGGCCTGTCAGCCTAACCTCTGGTGGGAAAATTATTGGAAAAAATCCTGAAAGACAAGATAAATCTACATTTAGAAAGGCACGGATTAATTGGGGACAGTCAGCACAAATTTGTTAAGGGAAGATCGTGTTTGACCAACCTGATTGAATTTTTCGAGGAGATAATCAGGAGTGTCGATGAGAGTGCGTACGATGTACATAAGAACATAAGAATTAGGAACAGGAATAGGCCATCTAGCCCCTCGAGCCTGCTCCGCCATTCAACAAGATCATGGCTGATCTGGCTGTGGACTCAGCTCCACTTACCCGCCCGCTCCCCATAACCCTTAATTCCCTTATTGGTTAAAAATCTATCTATCTGTGATTTGAATACATTCAATGAGCTAGCCTCAACTGCTTCCTTGGGCAGAGAATTTCACAGATTCACAACCCTCTGGGAGAAGAAATTCCTTCTCAACTCGCTTTTAAATTGGCTCCCCCGAATTTTGAGGCTGTGCCCCCTCGTTCTAGCCTCCCCGACCAGTGGAAACAACCTCTCTGCCTCTATCTTGTCTATCCCTTTCATTATTTTAAATGTTCCTATAAGATCACCCCTCATCCTTCTGAACACCAATGAGTAAAGACCCAGTCTACTCAATCTATCATCATAAGGTAACCCCCTCATCTCCGGAATCAGCCTAGTGAATCGTCTCTGTACCCCCTCCAAGGCTAGTATATCCTTCCTTAAGTAAGGTGACCAAAACTGCACGCAGTACTCCAGGTGCGGCCTCACCAACACCCTGTACAGCTGCAGCAGGACCTCCCTGCTTTTGTACTCCATCCCTCTCGCAATGAAGGCCAACATTCCATTCGCCTTCCTGATTACCTGCTGCACCTGCAAACTAACTTTTTGGGTCGGGTGGCACGGTTTAATGGTTTAATGTTTTATGTTTTTGCAGGTAGACTCTAAAAGAGTTTCATGCACAAGAACCCCCAGGTCCCTCTGCACCGCAGCATGTTGTAATTTCTCCCCATTCAAATAATATTCCCTTTCACTTTTTTTTTCCAAGGTAGATGACCTCACATTTTCTGACATTGTATTCCATCTGCAAAACCTTAGCCCATTCGCTTAACCTATCTAAATCTCTTTGCAGCCTCTCTGTGTCCTCTACACAACCCGCTTTCCCACTAATCTTTGTGTCGTCTGCAAATTTTGTTACACTACACTCTGTCCCCTCTTCCAGGTCATCTATGTATATCGTAAACAGTTGTGACCCCAGCACCGATCCCTGTGGCACACCACTAACCACCGATTTCCAACCCGAATAGGACCCATTTATCCTGACTCACTGCTTTCTGTTAGCCAGCCAATTCTCAATCCATGCTAATACATTTCCTCTGATTCTGCGTACCTTTATCTTCTGCAGTAACCTTTTGTGTGGCACCTTATCGAATGCCTTTTGGAAATCTAAATGCACCACATCCATCGGTACACCTCTGTCCACCATGCTCGTTATATCCTCAGAATTCCAGTAAATTCGTTAAACATGATTTCCCCTTCATGAATCCATATTGCGACTGCTTGATTGCACTATTCCTATCTAGATGTCCCGCTATTTCTTCCTTAATGATAGCTTCAAGCATTTTGCCCACTACAGATGTTAAACTAACTGGCCTCTAGTTACCTGCCTTTTGTCTGCCCCCTTTTTTAAACAGAGGCGTTACATTAGCTGCTTTCCAATCTGCTGTTACCTCCCCAGAGTTCAGATGTAGTGTATATGGACTTTAGCAAAGCTTTTGTTAAGTTCCCACATAGCAGACTGGTCACTAAGTTAAAAGCCTATGGGATCCAGGGCAAAGCAGCAAGTTGGATCCAAAATTGGCTTAGAGATAGGAAGCAAAGAGTAATGGTTGATGGATGTTTTTGTGACTGGAATGATGTTTCCAGTGGGGTACCACACGGCTCAGTAGTGGGTCCCTTGCTTTTTGTGGTATACATCAATGATCCAGATTTGAATATATGGGGTATGATTAAGAAGTTTGCAGATGACACTAAAATTGACTGGTTGATAATGAAAAGGGAAGTCATGGACTGCAGGTGGATATCAATCTACTGGTCAGGTGGGCAGAACAGTGGTAAATGGAATTTAATTCAGAGAAGTGTGAGGTAATGCACTTGTGGAGGGCTAATAAGGAAAGGGTATGCACATTAAACGGTAGGCCACTTAGAAGTGTATATGAACAAAGTGATCTTGGAGTGCTTGTCCATGGATCCCTGAAAGTAGCAGGCCAACTGGATAAGGTGGTTAAGAAGGCATACAGACTGCTTGCCTTTATTGGCCGAGGCATAGAATACAAGAGCAGTGAGGTTATGCTTAAATTGTATAATACTCTGTTTAGGCCACAGCTGGAATACTGCGTGCAGTTCTGGTCGCCTTATTATAGGAAGGACGTGATTGCACTGGAGAGGGTGCAGAGGAGATTTACTAGGATGCTGCTTGGAATGGAGAATCTTAGCTATAAGGACAGATTGGATAGGTTGGTTTTGTTCTCTTTGGAACAAAGGAGGCTGAGAGGAGACCTCATTGAGGCTCATAAAATTTTGAGGGGATATAGTGAATAGCAAGGGTCTATTTCCCTTGGTGGAGGAGTCAATTACGAGGGGGCATAGTTTTAAGGTGGTTGGTGGAAGGTTCAGAGGGGATTTGAGGGGAAGCTTCTTCATGCAGAGGGTTGTGGGGGTCTGGAACGCTTTGCCTGGAAAGGTGGTAGAGGCAGAAACCCTCACCACATTTAAAAGGTGCTTGGATGGGCACTTGGAAGTGCCGTAACCTGCTGGGTTAAGAACCTAGAGCTGGTAAGTGGGATTAGACTGGATAACCTCTTGTTGGCTGGCGCAGATGCGATGGTAGGTACTGCAGGGAATCGAATACGGCCAAGGTGATCTCCTGGACTAATATTGATTGCCTGGATGGGTCGGAGAGGAATTTTCCCAGATTTCTTTTTCCCCAATTGGCCTGGGTTTTTATCTGGTTTTTGCCTCTCCTGGGAGATTGCATGGCTCCGGTTGGGGTGGAGTGTAAAATGTTGTGATGTGTGGGGCGGACTGGTTGGACCGGATGCTCGTTACCTTTCCGCCATTGTTCATAGGCTTATATGTAACCTTCAAGGCTGCTGACCGAGGGCCGTGTGGCTCTTTGTCGGCCGACGTGGACACAGTGGGCCAAAATGGCCTCCTTCTGACCTGTGGATTTCTATGTTGCTATGGTGCTACTGAGCCACTCTTGATGATGAATATTGAAGTCCCCCCACCCAGAACACATTTTGTGCTCTTTGCTTCTTCCAAGTGGTGTTCAACGTTGAGAACTGCTGATTCATCGGCTGAGGGAGGGTGGTCGGTCCATACTTGTCTAAGTGACTGTTAATTTTGTCCCGGATTATCGTTTCTAACAGCTTCCCCACTAATGAGGTTAAACTGACTGGCCTGTAGTTGCTGGGTTTATTCTTGCACCCTTTATTGAACAAGGGTGTAACATTTGCAGTTTTCCAGTCCTTTGGCTCCAGCCCCGTATCGTATGGAAGATCTGCAATTTCCACCTTTTACTTCCCTCAATATCATAGGACGCATCCCATCCAGTCCTGGTGACCCAGCCTTTCTAGTACCTCCTCTTTATCAATTTTTATCTCAACTACCTCCTCTTTCACTGACTTTGACAGCATCTTCTTCCTGGGTAAAGCCAGGTGCAAAATACTAATTTAGTACCTTAGCCATGCCCTCTGCCTCCATGCGTAGGTCTCCATTTTGGTCCCCAATCAGCCCCACCCCATCTCTTGCTATCCGTTGGTACTATTTATATGCCTATAGAAGATTTTTGGATTCCCTTTTATGTTATCTGCCAATTTATTCTCATTCTCTTTGCCCCTTGTATGGGAGAATAAATTAGTTATAGAAGAAGAATAATGCATTTTAGAGTTTAGAAGAATGAGAAACCTCAGAGAAGCCCTGACCATAAAATGGTAAGATCAGAAAGATTAAGAAAGAAATGGACCAGAGAACTGAAAAAAAAAAGTTGTATCCTTGTCCTGAAGTGCTAGAAGAGCATTTCTATATTCAGTGAGAGTTTTCAAATTTGGATGTCTGCTACTAAACTCTACTTTTTGAGAGTTAAAGCTGAGGGGGAAGGAGGAGAGGAAGCCAGGCTTCTTAAAGGCAGACTTAGAAATTGAGGTATTCTAGTAAAGGATAGAGGATATGACAAGGCCAAGAATGTTGATAAATGGAGCACTTAAGAAGTTGGGTCATCCGAGGTAAGAATTGAAAGAAACAAGATTTTCATTGCCCTAAGCAATTGCTCCATGCGGAGCTCCTTCACGGCAAATGAGCCAAAGGTGAGCAGCGGAAACGTTACAAGGACACCCTCAAAGCCTCCCTGGTAAAGTGCGACATCACCAATGACACCTGGGAGTCCCTGGCCGAAGACCGCCCTAGGTGGAGAAAGTGCATACAAGAGGGCATGGAGCTCTTCGATTCTCAACGCCGCGAGCATGAAGAGGTCAGGCGCAGGCAGCAGAGGGAGCGTGTGGCAAATCGGTCCCCCCCCCCCCTTTTTACCCTGTCAAATGTCTATCCCGCCTGTGACAGGGTCTGTGGCTTTCGCATTGGACTGTTCAGCCACCAAAGGACTCACTTTTTAGGAGTGGAAGCAAGTCTTCCTCAATTCCGAGGGACTGCCTATGATGATGATGCTGAAATGTAAATGTGGTCAAAATACCGCGATTCAGCAAGTGCAAAGTTATTAAAGTAATGGAGAATGGAATCATCAGCAGAAGTTATTGATGTGAAGAATGGGAGAAAACAGAGCCCTGGAAAACCTTTTTTTATAGAAAATCAGTCCGATGCAGAACCATTAATTACAGCTCCGACTAGAAGTCAAATCCAGGACCATTGGATCTAATAGCCCACTTACATATTATATCAAGGAGCTCAGTTACTTGTCTCTTACGAATTCTACCTTTTTTATTTTACAACAGGCAAATGCGAGAAGCTTCCAAGGACTTGATGATAAGGTAATTTTTCAGTTTTAAATCTGTATTGAATCTTAAATCAAAAGCCAATAATAACTCTAAAATTTGCTTACTATTCTGTAGCGGGTATGTGATTTTTGTTTTGGAAAAAATAAATCAGAAAAGTGTTGAACATGACTGTAGGACAGCTATTACAGAAGCTATGGTTTACCTTTCTTTCCCCACCTTTGTTTTGATCTGGTTCCAAGGGCCTTGGCTTCTATTCAGTACTTTGTCTAAGTGGCTATTCTTCATGTGAGCCCACATTGAGTATCAGCAGGATATTTCACCACTGAAGGCTTTGCATTCAAATCCTACCCTCACATAGAAACATAGAAACATAGAAAATAGGTGCAGGAGTAGGGCATTCGGCCCTTCTAGCCCGCACCGCCATTCAATGAGTTCATGGCTGAACATTCAACTTCAGTACCCCATTCCTGCTTTCTCGCCATACCCCTTGATCCCCCTAGCAGTAAGGACCTCATCTAACTCCTTTTTGAATATATTTAGTGAATTGGCCTCAACAAGAAGGGTTCACTGGATGGAGCTCGAGACTGGAAACGCTGTATGATTTACTCCCTGCCCCCCCACCCCATAAATTCTTGCTGACATAGGTGCCCATATTTCTTGGCCACTGAGTAGATTGAAGCATTGCCGTTGATAGAATCATGCAGCACAGAAGGAGGTTATTCGACCCTTTGTGCCTGTGTTGGCTCTTTGAAAGAGCTATCCAAGTTAGTCTCACCCTAGCTTTTTCCACATAATTCTGTAAATTAGTCTGGCTCATACAAGACATTGGAGCAGTTCTATAGAAACATAGAAAATAGGTGCAGGAGTAGGCCATTCGGCCCTTTGAGCCTGCACCACCATTCAATATGATCATGGCTGATCATGCAACTTCACTACCCCATTCCTGCTTTCGCTCCATACCCCTTGATCCCTTTAGCTGTAAGGGCCACATCTAACTCCCTTTTTGAATATATCTAACAAACTGGCCTCAACAACTTTCTGTGGTAGAGAATTCCACAGGTTCACCACTCTCTGGGTGAAGAAGTTTCTCCTCATCTCGGTCTTAAATGGCTTACCCCTTATCCTTAGACTGTGACCCCTGGTTCTGGACTTCCCCAACATCGGGAACATTCTTCCTGCATCTAACCTGTCCAATCCCGTCAGAATTTTATGTTTCTAAGAGATTCCCTCTCATTCTTCTAAATTCCAGTGAATATAAGCCTAACCGATCCAGTCTTTCTTCATATGTCAGTCCTGCCATCCTGGGAATCAGTCTGGTGAACCTTCGCTGCACTCCCTCAATAGCAAGAATGTCCTTCCTCAGATTAGGAGACCAAAACTGTACACAATATTCAAGGTGTGGCCTCAACAAGGCCCTGTACAACTGCAGTAAGACCTCCCTGCTCCTATACTCAATTCCTCTCGCTATGACGGCCAACATGCCATTTGCCGCCTTCGCCACCTGCTGTACCTGCATGCCAGCTTTCAATGACTGATGTACCATGACACCCAGGTCTCGTTGCACCTCCCCTTTTCCTAATCTGTCACCATTCAGATAATATTCTGCCTTCCTGTTTTTGCCACCAGAGTAGATAACCTCACATTTATCTACATTTATACTTCATTTGCCATGCATTTGCCCACTCACCTAACCTGTCCAAGTCATCCTGCAGCCTCTTAGTGTCCTCCTCATGGCTCACACTGCCACCCAGCTTAGTGTCATCTGCAAACTTGGAGATATTACATTCAATTCCTTCGTCCAAATCATTAATGTATATTGTAAATAGCTGGGGCCCCGGCACTGAACCTTGCGGTACCCCACTAGTCACTGCCTACCATTCTGAAAAGGACCCGTTTATTCCTACTCTTTGCTTCCTGTCTGCCAACCAGTTCTCTCTCCACATCAATACATTACCCCCAATACCATGTGCTTTAATTTTGCACACTAATCTCTTGTGTGGGACCTTGTTAAAAGCCTTTTGAAAGTCCAAATACACCACATCCACTGGTTCTCCCTTGTCCACTCTACTAGTTACATCCTCAAAACATTCTAGAAGATTTGTCAAGCATGATTTCCCTTTCATAAATCCTTGCTGACTTGGACCGATCCTGTCACTGCTTTCCATCTTGAATAATTGATTCCAACATTTTCCCGACTACCGATGTTAGGCTAACCGGTCTATAATTCCCTGTTTTCTCTCTCCCTCCTTTTTTTAAAAAGTGAGGTTCCATTAGCTACCCTCCAATTCATAGGAACTGATCCAGAGAATATAGAATGTTGGAAAATGACCACCAATTCATCCACCATTTCTAGGGCCACTTCCTTAAGTACTCTGAGATGCAGATTATCAGGCCCTAGGGATTTATCGGCCTTCAATCCCATCAATTTCCCTAACACAATTTCCTGACTAATAAGGATTTCCTTCAGTTCCTCCTTCTCGCTAGACCCTCGGTCCCCTAGTATTTCCGGAAGGTTATTTGTGTCTTCCTTAGTGAAAACATAACCAAAGTGTTTGTTCAATTGGTCTGCCATTTCTTTGTTCCCCATTATAAATGCACCTGATTCTGACTGCAAGGGACCTACACTTGTCTTCACCAATCTTTTTCTCTTCACATATCTATAGAAGCTTTTGCAGTCAGTTTTTATGTTCCCTGCAAGCTTACTCTCATACTCTATTTTCCCCCTCCTAATTAAACCCTTTGTTCTCTGCTGAATTCTAAATTTCTCCCAGTCCTCAGGTTTGCTGCTTTTTCTGGCAAATTTATATGCCTCTTCCTTGGATTTAACACTATCCCTAATTTCCCTTGTTAGCCATGGTTGAGCCATCTTCCCCGTTTTATTTTTACACCAGACAAGGATGTACAATTGTTGAAGTTCATCCATGTGATCTTTAAATGTCTGCCATGGCGATGGCACCCCATGTACAGGACAAGAAATTAAGGAATGTTTTGATGTTTAACTAAATATGCATGTGCAGTTCAAGTGGATCATATGAAGAGCAGGGGAGTTGCCCCTGGTGTCCTGGCCACTGAAACCGATTGTCTGGTCATTATCACTGTTGTGTGTGGGAGCTTGCTGTGCACAAATTGGCTGCTGCGTTTCCTACATTACTACAGTTGCTCGACGTCAAAGTACTTCAGTGGCTGTAAAGTGCTTTGGGACATCCTGAGATCACAAAACGCCCTATATAAATGCAAGTCTACTTCTATTTCTCTCTCTTTCTCTCTCTCTGTCTCCTTCGCTGGTGGGCAGAAACTGATCTGCAACATAAACAATTGAGGTTCAGCTCTGGACTCAGCAGTGAAGATCTGCTGGTCATGAGCTTAGCTGGTAGACTGTAACAGCTGCAGAAGGAGTGTTTGCATCATACTCTTCCCACAATTGCATTTCAATACTGCACTGGTCTTGATTTGCGAATGAGTGCCTCTACACCAATCCTGAAAATTCGCCAAATTTATCTTGCCTCATAAGCTGATCTACTATTACAAAAGCATGTATTGGATAGCCCTGGATATTTCCATCTGACCACATTGCCTTAGGGCTCAATGTTACAGCAGAGTTCTAATGTAGGCCTTTAGGGAAGAGTGATATGATAGAATGTTATATTCAATTTGAAAGTGATTTAATTAAATCTGAAACTAGGGTCTTAAATCTAAAACTAAGGTCTTAACTCTAAACAAAGCAAACAACGTAGGTATGAGGTAGATTGGGAAACTACATTAAAAGTTGTGACGGTAGACAAGCAATGGCTAGCATTTAAAGAATTAAAACATAATTTACAACTAATATACATTCCTTTTAAGGCACAAACTCCACAGGAAAAATGGTCCAACCATGGTTAACGAGAAGGTAAAAATAGTATTAGATCAAAAGAAGTGGCTTGTAATATTGCCAAAAAGAATAGTAAGCCTGAGGATTGGGAGTATTTTAGAATTCAGAAAAGGAGGACCAAGAAATGGATGAAGAAAGGGAAAATAGAATACGAGAGTAAACTAGCGAGACACAAACAGACTATAAAAACTTCTATAGGTATGTAAAAAAGAAAAGATTAGCAAAAGTAAATGTGGTTCCCTTTCAGGATAAAACAGTAGAAATTATAATGGGGAATAAGAAAATGGCAGAGTAATTAAACACATATTTTGTGCCTGTCTTCACAGAAGAAGACGCAAAAAAACTTGCCGGAAATGGTGGAGAACCAAGGGTCTAGTGATAATGAGGAACTGAAAGAAATTAGCAATAGTTTTTTAAAAATGGTACTGGAGAAATGAATGGGACTGAAAGCCGATAAATCCCCTAAACCTGATGGCCTACATCTTAGGGTTTTGAAAGAGGTGGCTATAGAAAATGTGGGCGCATTGGTTGTCATCTTCTAAAATTCCATTGGTTTTAGAACGGTTCCTGCAGATTGGAAGGTAGCAAATGTAACCCCACTATTTAAGAAAGGATGAAGAGATAACATGGGGATCTACAGACCAGTTAGCCTGACGTCAATAGTAGGGGAAATGCTGGAATCTTATTATTAAAGACGTGGTAACAGGGCACTTCGAAAATAATAAGATTGGGCAGAGTAAACACGGATTTATGAAAGGGAAATCATGTTTGACAAATCTTAGTTTTTTAAGGCTGTAACTATCGGAATAGATAAGGGGGATGTGGTGTATTTGGATTTTCAGAAGGCATTCGATAAGGTGCCACACATGGTACATGGTTATTAAACAAAATTAGGGCTCATGGGATTAGGGGTAATAAACTAGCATGGATTGGTTAATGGACAGAAAACAGAGTAGGAATAAAGGGGTCATTTTTGGGTTGGCAGGCTGTAACTAGTGGGGTATCGCAAGGATTGGTGCTTGGGCCTCAGCTATCCACAATATATATCAATGATTTGGATGGGGGTCACCAAATGTAATGTATCCAAGTTTGCTGATGAAACAAAGCTAGGTGGGAATGTAAGTTGTGAGGAGGATGTAAAGAGGTTTGAAGATGATATAGACATGCTAAGTGAGTGGACAAGAACATGGCAAATGGAATAAAATGTGACGTTATCCCCGTTGGTAGGAAAAATAGAAAAGCAGAGTACTTTTTTAAATGGTGAGAGATTGGGAAATGTTGGTGTTCAGAGGGACCTGGGTGTTCTTGTACACAAATCACTCAAAGTTAACATGCAGGTACAGCAAGCAATTAAGAAAGCAAATGGTATGTTGGCCTTTATTACAAGAGGATTTGAGTATAAGAGTAAAGATGTCTTACTGCAATTATATATGGCCTTGGTGAGACCACACCTGGAGTATTGTGTACAGTTTTGGTCTCCTTACCTAAGGAAGGATATACTTGCCATAGAGGAGTACAACAAAGGTTCACCAGACTGATTCCTGGGATGGGGGATTGTCTGATGAGGAGAGATTGAGTAGACTAGGCCTATATTCTCCAGAGTTTAGAAGAATGAGAAATGATCTAATTGAAACATACAAAATTCTTACAAGGTTTGGCAGGGAGGATGTTTCGCCTAGCTGGGGAGTCTAGAAGGGGTCACAATCTCAGAATAAGGGGTTTATCCATTTCCTCCCCTGGTGCTGACTTTTGAATCTAACGAAACCCAGTTTCTTTAATTTATATTCATAGCTCAGTCTTCAGATGTTGGCCATCAACCTTATGGCCCTTATCAACCAAGTCCAGGACTTGAATATTTCTCTTGTGTCTTGGTGATCAAAACTGAAGCCTATCGTCGAGGTGTCATCTAACTAGAACATCATGAAGTTATACAAACAACCTGCTCATCCTCGGACATGTACTCTACTAATTGTGGCACTAGTTTAGCATTCTTTGCTTTAATTGCTGCTCTACTGTGCTTTGACATGCCAATCTACTAACCTCCAGATTTCTCTTGACCTCGCCTATACGTATTTCTGCATTACTTGTATGCAACATTTTTCCCACATGTACCTTTTTTTGTATCTGCATTAAATTTTAGTTGCACTCTGCTCATTTACAGATTTCTACCGAACTCCTCTAGGTCCCGATGATTATTTTTGCCTGAATGCACCTTTTCTAGTTTGGTTGGCAATGAGTCCAGGTTGTTGATGTAAATTTAGAAATGGTTAAGGCCCCAGCATCAAGCCTTTGGGTGTTTCATTGAGTACTTCCAACCTCACTCAAGCACCTGCTGCTTTTTTTTTTCAGTCAATTACTTGTCTGTTTCCACATTTTTGCCTTAAGTTCCCACCCACTGTTTGAATTAGCCAGCAGCCTTTTGTGAGGAACATTTTTCTTCTGGCAGTCTAAGGACAAAAGAGTCATAAAGTTAATACAGGTACGACCTCTCAAATCTGAAGTTCCAGAATGTTCCGAAATCGCGTAGATCGTTGGAGGGGTGGTCCGAAATCCGGACTATTTTTTTCACAACCGTAAATAATCATGCACAGACACACCCACCAAAAAAAAAATCAACACTTAACTATCGAATCGCTGCAAAATAATTAAAAAATAAAAACTTTAACTTAATCTTTTTTGCATGTCTTCATACCTACCGCTGTCCCAAGGGCCGCAACGCAGGTCTTTCCCAGGTTTTTTTTTTATAGGCAGTCCCTCGAAATTGGGGAAGACTTGCTTCCACTCTAAAAGTGAGTTCTCAGGTGGCTGTACAGTCCACTCAGGAATTAGTCTCTACAGGTAGGGCAGACAGCGGTTGAAGGAAAGGGTGGGTGGGGAGCTTGGTTTGCTGCATACTCCTTCCGCTATCTGCCCTTGATTTCTACATGCTCTCGGCGACGAGACTCTAGGTGCTCAGCGCCCTCCTGGATGCTCTTCCTCCATTTTGGGCGGTCTTGGACCAGGGATTCCCAGGTGCCGGTGGATGTTGCACTTTATCAACTAGGCTTTGGGGGTGTCCTTGAAGCGTTTCCTCTGCCTACCTGGGGCTCGCTTGCCATGTAGTAGTTCTGAGTAGAGCACTTGCTTAGGGAGTCTCGTGTCAGGCATGCAAATAATGTGGCCTGCCCAACGGAGCTAGTCGAGTGTGGTCAGTGCTTCAATGCTGGGGATGTTGGCCTGAGCGATAACACTGACGTTGGTGTGTCCAGTGGATTTGCAGGACCTTGCAGAGACAGCACTGGTGGTACTTCTCCAGCGCTTTGAGGTGTCTGCTGTATATAGTCTACGCCTCTGCGCCATATAGGAGAGCAGGTATCACTACTGCCCTGTAAACCATAAGCTTGGTGCCAGATTTGAGGTCTTCAAAACACTCTCTTCCTCAGGCGCTGGCACACTGGAGGCGGTGTTGGACCTAGTCATCGATGTCTGCCTTTGCTGATAGTAGACTCCCGAGGTATGGAAAATAGTCCACGTTGTCCAAGGCCAAGCCATGGATTTTGATGACCGGGGGGCAGTGCTGTGTGGCAGGGTCAGGTTGGTGGAGGACCTTTGTCTTACGGATGTTTAGTGTAAGGCCCATGCTTTCGTACGCTTCGGTGAAGGTGTTGACTATCGGCCTCTGAGTGTGTGCAGACACAAGCGTCGTCTGCGTACTGTAATTCGATGACCGGATGGGACCTTGGATTTATCCTCGAGGCGACGTAGTTTGAACAGGTTCCCATTGGTTCCACAGTTTAGTTCCTTTCCAGCGCAGTGCTTGTCGATAGTGAGGTGGAGCATTGCAGCAAGGAAGATCGAGAAGAGCATTGGTGCGATGACGCAGCCCAGGTTGACCCCGGTCCGGATGCACCAACGCTCTTCTCGATCTTTCTTGATTTTTTTTCTTACTAACTACGGGTCATCATTGAGCCAATTAGGTTTCCGGATTTGGGGCGTCTGATTTTGTTTCCGAAATCTGGAAATTACCAAACCTGTGCCCAGGCGTTTTCGGATTCGGGTTGTCGGAAATATGTTCCAATATCCGGAACGGCCTCTGTCCTGAGGTTTCTAGATTTGGGAGGTCGTACTTCTATCTAATATTAGATATCTAAGTTAAGGAAGAAGTGACGTGTTGGGGGAAAAGAGATTTTCAGGTAACCTAATGCCTCCAGATTTATGAAGGGGTTTGATGAAATTGATCAAGACACATTTTTCACATGAAGGTAGCTGCGCTGGATATTAGCCATATTGTAAGATGGGAACATTATAGAGCAGAAGAGATTTCCTCTACCCTCCAGGGGACGGAGATAAACAGCTAAGAGTCCCACCATATATTTGTTGCTTCCTTATAGACTTGAAGTTCGCAAGAAAAAAAATGTGGTTTTGGTCTCCTAATCTGAGGAAGGACATTCTTGCTATTAAGGGAGTGTAGCGAAGGTTCACCAGACTGATTCCTGGGATGGCAGGACTGACATATGAAGAAAGACTGGATCGACTAGGCTTATATTCACTGGAATTTAGAAGAATGAGAGGGGATTTCATAGAAACATATAAAATTCTGACGGGATTGGACAGGTTAGATGCAGGAAGAATGTTCCCGATGTTGGGCAAGTCCAGAACCAGGGGACACAGTCTAAGGATAAGGGGAAAGCCATTTAGGAACGAGATGAGGAGAAACTTCTTCACCCAGAGAGTGGTGAACCTGTGGAATTCTCTACCACAGAAAGTTGTTGAGGCCAGATGGTTAGATATATTCAAAAAGGGAGTTAGATGTGGCCCTTACGGCTAAAGGGATCAAGGGGTATGGAGCGAAAGCAGGAATGAGGTACTGAAGTTACATGATCAGCCATGCTCATATTGAATGGTGGTGCAGGCTCAAAGGGCCGAATGGCCTACTCCTGCACCTAATTTCTATGTTTCTTTTTGCAGCCTCATTGCTGATCCAGCACTGCTCTTGATAACCTATAGTCAACAAGCACTTAATTTGTATCTGTTTAAACTCTGGGAAACTGAAGAAGTAACTCATCTTACAAACAATTTTCTGGACTGTTTGTGACTGGACAGACTTATTTCTGTCTATTGCTGGTGTTAACTGCAATCCAGTTAGTTTTCCATTAATGTCCCACTGGGAAGTCTATACCTACAAGTTTGGCTCTAATATATAATACTTGAATCTTGACAGGATTTCAGAAACCGATAGGGGCAGAGAATGACACTCGATGATCTTTGGATTACTACTTTTGGGACACTTTCCTCCCCCCAGGATAGTACTTGATACTGATCAGTATAGTGAACAGCCTGACTGACACAGAGCTGACGTTTGTGTAAATGACCACCATATGTTTACAGTCCTTTGTATATCCACAACACGTAAACTACAATTCATTAAAGAGATTAAGTGTTGTAAGCTGTTTTCTTGGGGTGGGGGGAGGGATAGGAGCAGGGATGCAAAACCTGCAGATCCTTAATCGATGCAGACAGTCAGCACTGAGTTAAGTACTTGTATGATTATAATATGTTCTTTATGGGAAGCTTAAGCTGCACATTTTATGTTCAGCAGTAAACAACAACTACTTCTATTCATATCATGCCTTTTTTATTTGTGCACCTGACAGATTGCAAAGAATGAACAAACGCTAAACCTGTAAGAGGTGATCATAGTCTGTCCAGAGAAAAATAGGTTTTTAAGGAGGCTTTTAAAGGTGGAGAAAGAAAGGAGATGGGGCAGTTGTGCAGGGCTGAGGGAGCTGAAGGCTCTATCACAGATGGTGGGGGAAGGCCTGAGGCAGAATAACGAAGGGTGTGGGAGGGGATTAAACAGCTGAAGGAGACTGCGGAAGTCATTATAGGCAGTCCCTTAGAATCGAGGAAGACTTGCTTCCACTCTAAAAATGAGTCCTTCGGCAACTGAACAGTCCAATATGAAAACAACAGTCCCTGCCACAGGTGGGATAGATATGTAACATAGAAACATAGAAAATAGGTGCAGGAGTAGGCCATTTGGCCCTTCGAGCCTGCACCACCATTCAATAAGATCATGGCTGATTATTCCCTCAGTACCCCTTTCCTGCTTTCTCTCCATACCCCTTGATCCCCCTAGCCGTAAGGGCCATATCTAACTCCCTTTTGAATATATCCAACGCCATGGAAGAAGACAAAAAAAATGTTTTGGGTTGGGGATGGCGTAGGCTAGTGAGGAGGTGGATGATAGGACTGAGCATAGAACAAGATTTGGACGAGTTAGTTTGTACAGGGGTGAGAGGCTGAAAATCCTCCCCACATTGACAAAAACCGAAATCGACCCAATTTGGATTCTCGTTTCCTCTAATCTCAAATTAAAGGCATTGTGCTGCAAGATTTTGTATGTATACTAACAGCCAACTGCATTTACATAAAATGCTGGAAATCTCAATGCGTCAGGCAGCATCTGTGGAGAGAAAGCAGAGTTAATGTTTTGGGTCGATGACCCTTTGTCAGAACCTCGTCAGGTCATCGACCAGAAACATTAACTCTTCTTTCTCTCCACAGATGCTGCCTGACCTAGAACATAAGAACATAAGAATTAGGAACAGGAGTAGGCCATCTAGCCCCTTGAGCATGCTCCGTCATTCAATAAGATCATGGCTGATCTGGCCGTGGACTCAGCTCCACTTACCCGCCCGCTCCCCATAACCCATAATTCCCTTATTGGTTAAAAATCTATCTATCTGTGATTTGAATACATTTAATGAGCTAGCCTCAACTGCTTCCTTGGGCAGGGAATTCCACAGATTCACAACTCTCTGGGAGAAGAAATTCCTTCTCAACTCAGTTTTAAATTAGCTCCCCCGTATTTTGAGGCTGTGCCCCCTAGTTCTAGTCTCCCCGACCAGTGGAAACAACCTCTCTGCCACTATCTTGTCTATCCCTTTCAGTATTTTAAATGTTTCTATAAGATCACCCCTCATCCTTCTGAACTACAGTGAGTAAAGACCCAGTTTGCTCAATCTATCATCATAAGGTAACCCTCTCATCTCCGGAATCAGCCAAGTGAATCGTCTCTGTACCCCCTCCAAAGCTAGTGTATCCTTCCTTAAGTAAGGTGACCAAAACTGCACGCAGTACTCAAGGTGTGGCCTCACTAATACCCTATACAGTTGCAGCAGGACCTCCCTGCTTTTGTACTCCATCCCTCTCGCAATGAAGGCCAACATTCCATTCGCCTTCCTGATTACCTGCTGCACCTGCAAACTAACCTTTTGGGAGTGGCACGGTTTAATGTTTTATGTTTTTGCAGGTAGACTCTAAAAGAGTTTCATGCACAAGGACCCCCAGGTCCCTCTGCACCGCAGCATGTTGTAATTTCTCCCCATTCAAATAATATTCCCTTTTACTTTTTTTTTTCTAAGGTGGATGACCTCACATTTTCCGACATTGTATTCCATCTGCCAAACCTTAGCCCATTCGCTTAACCTATCTAAATCTCTTTGCAGCCTCTCTGTGTCCTCTACACAACCTGCTTTCCCACTAATCTTTGTGTCATCTGCAAATTTTGTTACACTACACTCTGTCCCCTCTTCCAGGTCATCTATGTATATTGTAAACAGTTGTGGTCCCAGCACCGATCCCTGTGGCACACCACTAACCATCGATTTCCAACCCAAAAAGGACCCATTTATCCCGACTCTCTGCTTTCTGTTAGCCAGCCAATTCTCGATCCATGCTAATACATTTCCTCTGACTCCGCGTACCTTTATCTTCTGCAGTAACCTTTTGTGTAGCACCTTATCGAATGTGTTTTGGAAATCTAAATACACCACATCCATCGGTACACCTCTATCCACCATGCTCGTTATATCCTCAAAGAATTCCAGTAAATTAGTTAAACATGATTTCCCCTTCATGAATCCATGTTGCGTCTGCTTGATTGCACTATTCCTATCTAGATGTCCCGCTATTTCTTCCTTAATGATAGCTTCAAGCATTTTCCCCACTACAGATGTTAAACTAACCGGCCCTTAGTTACCTGCCTTTTGTCTGCCCCCTTTTTTAAACAGAGGCGTTACATTAGCTGCTTTCCAATCCGCTGGTACCTCCCCAGAGTCCAGAGAATTTTGGTAGATTATTACGAATGCATCTGCTATAACTTCCGCCATCTCTTTTAATACCCTGGGATGCATTTCATCCGGGCCAGGGGACTTGTCTACATTGAGTCCCATTAGCCTATCCAGCACTACCCCCCTAGTGATGGTGATTATCTCAAGGTCCTCCCTTCCCACATTCCCGTGACCAGCAATTTTTGGCATGCTTTTTGTGTCTTCCACTGTGAAGACCAAAGCAAAATAATTGTTTAAGGTCTTAGCCATTTCCACATTTCCCATTATTAAATCCCCGTTCTCATCTTCTAAGGGACCAACATTTACTTTACTTCTAAGGGACCAACCTGCTGAGATTTCCCCAGATTCCAGCATCCGCAGTATTTTACTTTTGTTTCAACTGCATTTGTTGGGCTAGAAGAAAGGTGTTAATCATTTCGAAAGTCTTGTACTTGTGTCCCCTCATTTCCCAAACTTCTCAGGGCCAAAATTCAGGGTCCAGATATTTTGCGGCGGAATCAAGTGGCCGACGTATTGCAGTCTCCAATGGCCGCCCCGACCCAAATTCAGGACGGGGATTTTGTGGCCTGTCCCCACTTCCACCCTGCTGCTGATGACTGCCGCAAGCGCATCAAAACGTGCACCGCCGCGCTCCCTCTACTGCAGAAGACTCCGACCCATATTTAGGGAAAAAAATCATTGCCACCCTCCCTGGTGGACCCAGTGGGCGAAGATTAAAAAAAAGTGCCCAAGTCTCTCCCCTTTAACAGAGGGGAGAGAGCGTGGTGACATCGTCACCTCTCCGCCACTGACAGCGGCGGAGTCTCGATTCCACCCCTCAGCCTGATTTACCGCCGCACTTCCGCCCCACACTATGACCAACTTCCGGTACAACGTTAAAAAAATTAAGTTCCAAAAACCGATCAGGAGGCCGCTTCAACGCTCCCGGCGGAAAAAACTCAAAAAAAGGGTAGGTGCGCTAGCCTTCTGGCGGCCCTGAATTTCAGCCTCCTCTAATTTAAATATTTTGTTCACATGGACACACTTTTTAGTTCCTTCATCATTTAAAATATTTCAACCAAGTTTCCCTGAAGTCTGTGCTCTCTAGTAAAGTGACCCAGCTCTCTGAGCCTAACATGATTGCTAAAGGTTTTTAGATTAGGTGTTAATCTCGTGGCTCTCCCCTGAATCTTTTCTCTGGCCTCTATCTCCCACCATGTGAGGAGACCAGAACTGGGCATAGTATTCGAGATGGGACCTAACCAAAGCCTTGTACAGAGACAGTATGGTGTTCTTTATTTTGTATTCTATTGCCTTAGCTATACTAATTTGCGTTCCCTAAGTCAATTTGCACTAATCGTGGATCTTAGTCTCTTGCACTGACACTCGGGTCTCTTTACCTTTCAATACACAGGCAACACTCGATTATCCGGGTCCCTTGGGGATTGGGCTATGCCGGGTAAACGATTTCTCCGTTAGAGCGAGTTGACATTCTAAAGTTAAAACTTCAATGAATAAATACTGTGCAATCAGCTACAAACAGTAACAAGGTAGTTAAGCATGGACACTACCAGCATGTATGCAGGTGGCCTCGAGGAGGAGATTGTCTCACTCCGGGGTTCCGGAACGTGCTGCCTTCCCGGGCCGAAAGGACTCCGAACGCATCGGCCCGATGCCTTCCCAGGCCGAGAGGACTCCGAACGCACCGGCCCAATGCCTTTCCAGGCCGAAAGGACTCCGAACGCACCGGCCCCATGCCTTCCCAGGCCGAAAGGACTCCGAACGCACCAGCCCCAGGCCGAAAGGACTCCGAACACACCGGCCCAATGCCTGCCCAGGCCGAAAGGACTCCGAACGCACCGGCCCCATGCCTTCCCAGGCCGAAAGGACTCCGAACGCACCGGCCCCATGCCTTCCCAGGCCGAAAGGACTCCGAACGCACCGGCCCGATGCCTTTCCAGGCCGAAAGGACTCCGAACGCACCGGCCCGATGCCTTCCCAGGCTGAAAGGACTCCAAACGCACCGGCCCCAGGCCGAAAGGACTCCGAACGCACCGGCCCCATGCCTTCCCAGGCCGAAAGGACTCCGAACGCACCGGCCCGATGCCTTCCCAGGCTGAAAGGACTCCAAACGCACTGGCCCCAGGCCGAAAGGACTCCGAGCGCACCGGTCTGATGCCTTCCTGGGCCGAAAGGACTCCGATGTCAGCGGCGGCCGCGTGAGACAGCGGCTGCAGCAGTGCGCACACACGGAATTTTAAGTGCCGTTACAGAGGTTTCCCGTTGCATCCATTTGCGGATAATCGAGAGTTGCCTATATGTTAATTCAGAGAATAAGACTGGAATTTTACCTTGCACTATCATCCCTTTTGTCTCTTAATCTCTCCTGTTTTCCACCCTATTACAGACCTTTCCTTTTTGTTCTTTCCTCCCCTTTCCTTGCTTAAAAACCTCTCGCATTAACTTTTTCCAGTTGTGACGAAGGGTCATCGACCTGAAACAGTAACTCTGTTTCTCACTCCACAGATGCTGCCTGACCTGCTGAGTATTTCCAGCATTTTCTGTTTTTATTTCAGACTCTAGCATCTGCGGTATTTTGCTCTTGTCTACATTTCAATCTATCTTAACAATTTGATTTTGTTTTGCCATTGCACATATAATTTATGGACACTGGAAAAGCATGTGATGAATGACTGCTAATGCTGATCTCTTCCACAGGAGCATGATATTGAAACTCCATTTGGTGTTGTTCGCATAGCAGTGCGTGGGACGCCTAAAGGAAGTCAGCCAGTCATACTCACGTTTCATGACATTGGGATGAATCGTAAGTAGTAGTGTAACAATTCCTACACAATCTCAATATATTGATTGCAATGTCAAATCTTGAGCATCTTCTGCATGCTGCTAGCAGTTATTTCTCGAATAAGATAGACCAGATTTTGAGGGGAAGACCCATTAAAGATCTCTTTCGCCACCTTTGGTCTGCATGCTATTTATGGGCAAGAGGTTGGGAACAGTCCCCAGCATTCAGTGAGAGGAGGGATTCCAGAGCAGTCTGGGAGGGCTGGGAATTTGTGTCACATCAGCATCAAGGAGGGCTGGGGAATACTTTGCAATATGTGATCGGGGTGGCGGCGGGGTGGGGAAGTTAAGAGGAGATGGCTGGGTTAAAATTGTAACTTTTGAATGGGATGGGGCATTTGGATTTGGAGCATTCATTTAGCCTAATATAATCTAATTCTAATCCTCTAGACTTTGATATCTGGTAGTGTTGGTGGTTTCTAATGCAGCTTGTGTATATTAATAGGAGAACTCAGTGACCGATTCCTGGCCAGGTTACTGTAACAGTTAGATGGAAATGGGTCACAAATACCAGCTCAATCTAATACCATTTAGTAGTAATCTAATCTGGGATTAATCTAGTCCTTTATAATCTTATAACTGTCTAGCCAGATGCTTTTTAAATGTACTACTTGTGCCTTTTCAAACAAGCTGATTTGAGTACTGTAGACCTGTTGAGTTTATTTTAATTTGATTACATCTCTGAAATGCTGTGTGATGTTTTTCTATTTTAAAGGTTTAAGTGCAAGTTGTGATGCCTTTGGATTTGCTCCACTTTTGATTCTCCGCTACCTTTCATTTTTTAATGTATTTTATTGCGCACACTTTAATTTGTGCTCAGTCCAGACTAAATGGGCCAATTGCTTTTCTAGCTTGGCTACTTCCTATTCCTGTGTTCTTTTGGGGATATAAATTGTGTCGCTGCTTGCCTCTCATTTACCCTTCCTCCGACAATTTTCAACCATTTAAAATTCACACTTGGCTTTGCCTGAGCGCTACTACTTCATTTATCTGAACATTATCTCTCCCTCCAACCTTGGGCTTTGAGCTTTAGACCGTACATTGATTTTTTTAAATATAAACCTTCATGAACTGAAATAGATTCCCTTTTGAATGTATAGTTTTTTTAAAAATCTACTTTACCATGCAGTGATGCTATTAGTTAATGTATAACCTGGAGAAACTGGGCTTGTTCTCCTTGGAGCCAAGAAGGTTAAGGGAAGATTTGTTAGAGGTGTTCAAAATCACAAATGGTTTTTATAGAGTAAATAAGCTGAAACTGTTTCCAGTGGCAGAAGGGTCAGTAACCAGAGGGCACAGATTTAAGGTAATTGACAAAAGAACCAGAGAACATAAGAACTAGGAGCAGAAGTAGGCCATTCGGCCTATCGAGCGTGTTCCGCCATTCAACATGAGGGGGAAAAAAATGATGCAGCGAGTTATCATATGGAATGCCTTGCCTGAAAGCATGATGGAAGCAGAGTTAATAACTAGCAAAAGGGACTTGAATACATACTTGAAGTGGAAACATTTGCAGGGCTATAGGGAAAGAGCAGGGGAGTGGAACAAATTGGACAGCTCTTTCAAAGCACCGGCACGATGGGCCGAATGGCCTCCTTCTGTGATGTATCATTCTAAGAAGGATCCTAATGGAAATTGCTTCCACCATCCTTTCAGGTAGTGTCTTCCAGATCTTAACAACCTTCTGGGTAGGGGTGGGGTAAGATCTCCTAATTTCTCCTCTACTTTTGTCCATCATTTTAAATCTATGACCTCTGGTTACTGACCCACTTGCCAGAGGAAACTGTTTCTCCCTACTTTCTCTATCAAAACCCCTCATAATATTGAACACCTCTCTGCTCCAAGAAAAATCCTAGCTTCTTCAATTTTCCACATGTGAAGTCCCTCAACCCTGGTATTATCCTCGAAACCACCTCTGTACACCTTGACAGCCTTCCTAAAGTGTGGTGCCCAGTGTCTGTACAATATTCCAGCTGATGTCTGACAAGTAATTTGTGAAGGTTTAGCATGACTTCCTTGTTTTTGTATTCAGTGCTCTTATTTGCAAAGCCAAGTATCCCATATACTTTGTTAACCACCTTATCAACTTGCCCTGCCAACTTCAAAGATTTGTGAATCTGCAACCTTTGCTTTCTCTGCTCTTGCACTCTCCTTAAATCAGGCGGAGCAGGGGTGTTGCAGGAAAATGTAGTCTGAGTGATCCTAATTATGGTCATTGCACATCTGAATTTTCCTGTCTTCCTCTTGATCTTCAAATGCATATTTTTTTTACTACATGCATCCATTCTGTGTTAATTTAGAGCTGACCATATTGCCCGTCACCCAGGTTTGTCAAACCATTTTAATCTGCAACAACATTTTCCCATTACCCTCCTTCAAATCTGGGAGGCTGTTTAAAATGCTTCAATACTAACACAGGTTATCATCTGCTCTTATGGTGAGCACGTATGATTCTTTTCCTTCTTGCTTACAAAATAAAATTCTTGTTCTTTATCATCTTTGTAGGTAGTCATCTGATTTTCATGAAAAACAAATAAATTAAAGCTTCCTCAGTTGAACCTTCTAAATTAATTTGGATTTTGCAATAAGATCATATTTATGAGTATTGTAATAGTGTTTATAGCCTGCTGATAACATGAATATGTTCAAATATGCAGTCTTGCCTTGCAGGCTAAGTATTGTATGCAATGCCTTATCCATTTTATGTCAAACCTGTTGGTAGTGGCACACTTTGAACACATAGTTCACACATTTAAAATGCACTTTGATCTTTTAAGCTATGTTGTAACTTGCAGTGAGAATAATTAAGAGCTGTATATAATTAGAAAAGCTATAAGGTGCAGAATAGTTTCAAGAAATAGATTAGGGAAATGTTTTCTGCTTTAAGCATGGCAGTTTCTAAGTTTTAAAACTCCAGCTTTTTTAATTGGTTTGCATATCAAGATAACAATGGCCATTTTTAATCTATTTTGAAGGTCATGGACAGATTGACCTGGATGCCAAGTAAAAAAACTTAATTGAGTTGTGCTTTAAAGGAAAATAAAACTGTTCTTGCATTTATCCTAACTGCAAGCAGCCTTCTTTATTTGTTAAATCCACTTTGATGAGTATACTTGCAGCTGGCGTTGCATTACCTTTGATTTTCCATCCCTTAACTCTAATGGATGTAAAATCATTTGCAGCTTGGTCCTGATATAGACGGCCACCAGATGAGGCTCACTGTTGGTCGTGTGCACTAGTAACATTGGCCCCATCATCTATAAGCAATCTGCGTGTTCACTTAACCATTCGGTACACACTTCTAAAAAGTGTTTTCTCTTTTTTATAGACAAATCCTGTTTTGACTCGCTCTTCAACTCTGAAGACATGCAAGAAGTTACACTTCATTTTGCAGTTTTTCACATTAATGCACCTGGCCAGCAAGACGGAGCTCCAGCTTTTCCACCTGGGTAAGGATTATCATTCCAAACCAGTACCCGAGGCTGGAATTTTACCAGAGCTGTGAGTTTGGAAGTGGGTCAGCTGTCAAAATGGTTGTGATTGACAGCGGGGCGGAAGTCTGCTTTCAGCCTGCCTCCATGTCAGTTTCGAAGTGCCAGGTCTGTCTGCTTCAAACTTGACACCAAGCGGCGGAGAAGCAAATTGAAATTGTTAACCGCATGTTTAAAGGTATTTAAAAAGCATTGTACCAGGTACTTACCATTTTTTGAGATGCTCTGAGATCATGTCAGATAAGTATGTTGGGTTCTCCATTGCTGTGAATAGTTGACTGCTGCAAAACTGGTATTAAAGCTACCATTTCACAGCTGTTCAATGTCCATAGAAACATAGAAAATAGGTGCAGGAGTAGACCATTCGGCCCTTCGAGCCTGCAGTGCCATTCAATGAGTTCATGGCTGAACACGCAACTTCAGTACCCCATTCCTGCTTTTTCGCCATACCCCTTGATCCCCCTAGTAGTAAGGACTACATCTAACTCCTTTTGAATATATTTAGTGAATTGGCCTCAACAACTTTCTGTGGTAGAGAATTCCACAGGTTCACCACTCTCTGGGTGAAGAAGTTTCTCCTCATCTCGGTCCTAAATCCAATCTTAGAAGCTGGAGCCTTCAGGATTTGGAATACACTTTTCAGCTTTATGGAGGTTTGAAGTGTTTTGGATTGAGCTCTTTATCCAGTGTCACCTCCTTGGAGCAACCTCTCTCACCATTAACAGATCAGTGCCCTTGGAAGAAATCTCACCTTGGTCCACAAAATCACGATCAGCCCCAACACCAACATCAGGCACACCCGCAGCACCAGCCTTCTCTGCAACACCTGACCACATTGCTGCCCTGGATGCCAGGGATGACCTCACCATGGCCACATTTACTTCACTTGACCCTGTACACCCTGGTTGCCACATGATGTGCCAGGTTGGCACCACCCCACATGAACATCATAAAGCATCCCTACAATGTCCAAGCCAATCCTTTCACACTCATCACCATTTGAGGGGGTTACCGTTGTATCTAACCATTCACTGAAACTCATTAAGCCACTTTCAAAGGTGCGCAAAAATCTGTCCAAGCAGACAAAGTGTTCAAAATAAAGATATCAATGTTTGGCAACACATGAACTTTAAATGAATATTTACTAAAAGACCCAAGTCTCTACCCTTGTGTGTTATTTGGTATGATTGGATAAGGGTGAGTGTGAGGGGTAGCGAGTGAGATGGGGATGGAGGGAGGGAGGGAGAGAGAGGGAGGGATGGGTGTTGGCGAGAGTAAGGATGTGCAGGTAGGGAAGGCAGAGTGATGGGGATGTGATGAGTGGCACAGCAGGATGAGGTTGAGTATGGCTTTGCAATAATGTTTCGTGATCTACTGAGATCATTGAAAGATTTGCACCGCTGCAGCCAGCTCCTGACAACATCCCTGCTTGTACCCTGTACAATGTGCAACCAGGATGCGTTGGTGTCCTGGGAAGGTCTCTTCCGCCTATGGGAAAGGACGAGAACCTCCCCAAGTGCTCTGACTCCCTCCAGAAGCATATGGAGAGAGTCATGGGAGAGCCTGAGTACTGCCATGCACCTTTGTGCTGTGCTGGTCAGTGTCTGCAGCACCTCAGAACACTGACAGCACAACTATCAATCAGTGTGGGCCTGGTCCCTTTTAAGAGCTGATGACTCGTCATCAAATTACGCCATCAGACTCGCTTCCTTTTAATTGACCAGGAACCTCTCAGAGCGGGCTTAACAAGCCCAATCAGGGGAAGGTTGTTTGGGAAGTTGACATGGAGCCAGGAGCGGCGTTTGCATCCGCACCCGATGTCGCCCGCCTCTCTCCCGACCCTGAAGGAAAAATTGATCCCCGAGTGTGTGATATAGTTATTGGCTTCTGGATTTGTTGCTTCTATACTACTAGAAGCTAAACAAAAGATAACTAGCCTGCTTAACCGTTTATAGCTGCAGGGTTGTAATGGCTAGTTGGGGCTGCCTCTGGCCAACTTCACTGATGTTTAAGGTAAACCATTATATTTCTTCTTCCAGATGAGCAATGGAATGAGGTATATGTGAATTGCCACAGAAGCATCTCTAACAATATATCTTCCATCAATTCCCCTGCTCCCCCCCCCCCCTTTCAGTCTTCTCCCTTTTTCCTCTACTCTCTGTCCTTGAAGGCATTGATTCTTGTGGGAACAAATCCTTCCCACATACTCAGTTACCAAGCATAAGCCTAAGCAGTGTGTTGGCAGGCTTTTCACAGCTACACCCAATCCTGTCCTCTCTCCACATTTGCATAACCTGCAATTCTCTCAGCAGACTTACTGATTACGTATGGGAGTACTGGCTGATTTTTATCCTCCTTTCCTAAGCTGAGGTCAATTTTACTTCTTTGTAGCTGAAATCACTTAACTCAGGCCTGAGACCCCCCTGGTCTCTCTCTTGCTTCACTATTCACTATCTTAATCAACTGAGCCATTGGTGAAATGATGCAATGCGTATTATCTTCAGCACCATTTTCAGCAAACACAAGAACATAAGAAATAGGAGCATGAGTAGGCCATTTGGCCCCTCGAGCCTGCTCTGCCATTCAATAAGATCTTGGCCTCAACTCCCCTTCTCTGCCCGCTCCCCATAACTCTTGACTCCCTTATCGTTCAAAAATTTGTAGCTCCACCTTAAATATATTCAATGACCTAGTCTCCACAGCTCTGGGGTAGAGAATTGCAAAGATTGACGACCCTCTGAGGGAATAAATTCCTCTTCATCTCAGTTTTAAATGTGAGACCCCTTCTGAAACTATGTCCCCTAGTTCTAGATTCCTTCACGAGGGGAAACATCCTCTCTGCATCTACCCTGTCAAGCCCCCTCATAATCTTGTACGTTTCAATAAGATCACCTCTCATTATTAACTCCAATATGTATAGGCCCAACCTGTTCAACCTTTCTCCATAAGACAACCCCTTCATCTCCAGCATCAACCTAGTGAACCTTCTCTGAACTGCCTCCAATGCAAGTATATCCCTCCTTAAATAAGGAGACCAACACTACACAATACTCCAGATGTAGTCTCACTAATGCCCTGTACAGTTATACCAGGACTTCCCTACTCTTATACTCCATCCCCCTTGCAATAAAGGCCAACATTCCATTTGCCTTCCTAATTACTTGCTGTAGTTCATGTACAAGGACCCCCAGATCCCTCTGTACCATAGCATTTTATAATCTCCATTTAAATAATAATTGCCTTTTTTATTTTTCCTACAAAAGTCGATAACCTCATGTTCCCACATTATACTCCAGCTGCCAAGTTTTTTGCCCACTCACTTAGCCTATTTATATCCCTTTGCAGATTCTTTGCATCCTCCTTACAACCTGCTTTCCCACCTATTTTTATATCATCAAATTTGGCTACACTACATTCGGTCCCTTCATCCAAATCATTAGTATAGATTGTAAATAGTTGAGACCCCAGCACTGCTCCCTGTGGCATCCCGCTAGTTACAATTTGCCAATCTGAAAATTACCCTTTTATCCCAACGCTGTTTTCTGTTAGTTAGCCAATCCTCTATCCATTCTAATATATTCCCGCCCCCGGCCAACCCTATGAGCTCTTATCTTGTGCAGTAACCTTTTCCTGGCACCTTTTGAATGCCTTCTGGAAATCCAAATACATTACATCTACTAGTTCCCCTTTATCCACATAAATGCTCATTACATTCTCAAAGAATTCTAGCAAATTTGTCAAACATGATTTCCCTTTCGTACAGTCAAGCAGAGTCGGCTTGGTTTTATTATGATTTACTAAATGTCCTGCTACTACTTCCTTAATAATGGACTCCAGTATTTTCCCAATGACAGATGTTAGGCTAACTGGTCTATAGTTTATTGCCTTCTGTCTCCCTCCTTTCTTAAATAGGGGTGTTACAGGGACTTCTCCAGAATTCAGGGAATTTTGGTAGATTACAACCAATGCATCCACTATATCTGCGGCCATTTCTTTTAAGACTCTAGGATGCAGGCCATTGGGTCCAGGAGAGTTGTCCAACTTTAGTCCCATTAGTTTGCCTAGTACTTTTTCTCTAATGACAGTGATTGTTTTACGTCCGTCCGTCCCCGTTTCCCCCCCCCCCTTCATTATCAATTTTATTGGGATGCTTTTAGTGTCTTCTACTGTGAAGACCGATAGAAAATTATTTGTTGAACATCTCTGCCATTTCCGTTTCCCATTATTCATTCCCCAGTCTCATCTAAGGGACCAATGTTTACTTTAGCTACTCTTCTTTTTTTATATACCTGTAGAAGCTCTTACTGTCTGTTTTTATATTTCTTGCCAGTTTACTCTCAATCTATCTTTTTTTAGTCATCCTTTGCTAGTTTCTAAAAATTTGCAATCCTCTGGTATGTCTTTGTTTTCAATATGATACTATCCTTTAGTTAGCCAAGGATGTTTCATCCTTCTCAGAGTCTTTCTTTCTGACTGGAATATATCTTTCCTGAGAGTTATGAAATATCTCCTCAACTGTCTGCCACTGCTTATCTACTGTCTTGCTCTTTAATCTCATAGATACCCCTAGATATTCCCTATTTTCCCAGTCCACTTTAGCCAACTCTGTCTTCATGTCTTTGTAATTGCCTTTATTTAAGTTCAGGACATTAGTTTGAGACTCCACTTTCTCACCGTCAAACTGAATTTGAAATTCTACCATGGTATGATCACTCTTCCCAAGAGGATCTTTTACTATGAGATCATTAATTAATCCAGTCTCATTACACATTACCAGATCTAAAATAGCCTGCTCCCAGGTTTGTTCCACAACGTATTGTTCTAAGAACTCTTCCTCAGGACTACCTTTGCCAATTTGATTTGTCCAATAAATATGAAGATTAAAATCGCCCATGATTATTGCAATACTTTTCTTACAAGCCTCCATTATTTCTTGATTTATACTCTGTCCTACAGTGTAGCCACTGTTGGGGGCCTATAAATTACTCCCACCAGTGACTTATTTCCCTTATTATTTTTTATCTCCACCCAAATTGATTCTACATCTTGATCTTCTGAGCCAATACCATTTCTCACTACTGCACTGATCTGATCCTTTCTTTAACAGATCTACACCTCCTTTTCCTTTCTGCCTATCCTTCAAAATGTCAAATAACCCTGAATATTCAGTTCCCAGCCTTGGTCACTTTGCAACCACGCCCCTGTAATGGCTATCAGATCATACCCATTTATTTCTATTTGTGCCGTAAACTCATCTATCTTGTTATGAATGCTGCATGCATTTAGATAAAGAGCTTTTAATTTTGTCTTTACCATTTTTCTATAGCCCTAGTTACTCAATTCGCCAGTACACTGGTCCCAGCATGGTTCAGTGAAGCCCGTCCCAACGGATCGGCTCCCTCTTACCCCAGTACTGGTGCCAGTGCCCCATGAATCAAAACCCATTTCTCCCACACCAATCTTTGAGCCATGTGTTCATCTCTCTGATCGTATTTGCCCTAAGCAAATTTGCTTGTGGCTCAGGTAGTAATCCAGAGATTATTACCTTTGTGGTTCTGCTTTTTAATTTAGTCCCTAACTGCTCATGCTCCCTCAGCAGAACCTCTTTGTCCTACCTATGTCATTTGGTACCTACATGGACCACGACAACTGGATCGTTCCCCTCCCACTCCAAATTCCAGCCCAGAGGAGATGTTGTTAACCCTGGCACTGGGCAAGCAAAACAGCCTTCTGGACTCACGCTCTCGACTGCACAGAACGGTATCTATCCCCCTACTATACTGTCCCCTACCACTACAACATTTCTTTTTACTCCCCCAACTGGAATGGCCCCCTGTACCACGGTGCTGTGGTCAGTTTGCTCATCCTCCCTGCAGTCCCCGCTCTCGTCCACACAGTGAGTAAACCTCGTACCTATTGGACAAGAGCAAGGGTTGAGGCTCCTCTAATGCTACCTTCTGGATCCCCATACCTGCCTCGCTTGTAGTCACACCCTCCTGTCCATGACCACGGACCAAATTTGAATTATTTAATCTAAGGGGCGTGACTGCCTCCTAGAACACCGTGTCCAGGTAACTTCTCTTCCCCCCCCTCCCCCTCCCCCCCCCCCCCCTTGATGTATTGCAGTGTCTGAAGCTTGGACTGCAGCTCATCAACTCTTGAGCCAAAGTTCCTTGAGCAGCCAACAGTTACTGCAAATGTGGTCGCCGTGGATCACACTGGTGTCCACCAGCTCCCGAATGCTACAACTGCAACACATCGTCTAGCCTGCCATCTCTTTTGTATTTTATTTAACTAATTAGGTTTTCGGAGTTTTGAAATTTCAGTTATCTATGTATAGTTTTACAATGCTTAATTTAAACTGATGCCCAAGTTTAGAAAAAAGAGAAATAGTCATCAACCAATCCCTACCTGCTTTCCTGTGATGTCACACTTCAATTATTTTTTTCTCCTTCACGGGTCCGTTGCTCCCAGCTTGCACTTTATGTACTTGCGGCTGCTGGTTTGCTCACACTCTCTCTCTTTTTGTACTCCTGGCTGCTCCCAAGTTTTCCAAAAACTCCAGTATTCTTGTTTTCAGCAGCTAATCTATTCTTGTCTCATAACTTGGTAGTCAGATTTGGTTATTGCTTTGGCCACTTCATCAGATTTTCTTGAATTACTGTGACAATAGATGACCAAATTGTGACTGGACATATCTGTAGATTAAGAAGAATGCTTACAGTTTTGAGCAGTTACATAATATTTAAGCAAATATTTCAGTCTGGATTTCATAGCAGGCTTTTAGACTACAGATTCGTAGGGTGAAATATTTTAATGTCATCACTACTGTTAAGTCACATATCTAGCTAGATCACTGGGGAACGTCACCGTTCTGCAGTGACTGAGTCAAATCAACCTGTTCTCTATGCACACTTTCTGTTTGCTACTGCCAATGTGGCAAATTGTTTTTCATCATCCATAATTTCATAAGGATCATGGATTTAAGGAGTGAGAATGTTCCGGATGAGAATCAAATAGTACTGTTTTGAAATTACTTTGAAGAAAATAGTAATGATAACTTTTTGCATCTGATTTGCAGATACCTGTACCCATCAATGGACCAATTGGCTGAGATGCTTCCAGCTATTTTGAAGCATTTTGGGTAAGGTTGTAAGTCTAAAATGTTCATATTACAAATATCAATAATCCATTTAGCAAGACTTTAACCTAGTAATGTGCTGCAATTCTCAACCTGTGTGTCATTGTGATTTCTAAATATTCTGGGGCCGGAATTGCTTATCGGCCCGTTTGGGGACGGTAACTTTGGTGAGGTGGGACATCCTGCGCCCGGCTCAGAAGTCTCGCCCCGGAATCGAAATTAGGCTTCCTGCCCCTGAGAGGAAGTGGAGCGCAATGTCTGGCGCTCCCCTGCTTCCTCTGGGGCAATAAGTGCGCGCCACTCTGAACACTACGCAACCTCTCCGCGTAGCACTGACACAATTCCAGGGTCCTCCTCTTCCATTAAAGGGGAGGTCACGCTGTGAGCTCTGCATGGTTTTCAGGCATCTACACTATTCACCGGGGATGCGGGGTGACGTGGCTGCAGCCCGGCACCGAAACGGACCCCATGAAAATCCACACTGAGGCCGGAGGACAACGCAAAAGGGTGCCGCGCACTTATCTCTTAACTTTATCCCTGTGCGTGGATTGTGACCCAGTTCGCGACCTGTGACATCGCCCACGGTAGCGTCACGGGGTGCTGCCCAATATCCACCACGGGGCGAAAAGGGATCGCCGCTCACAGCGATGACATCATCGCCGGAGGGGGGGAGGAAGCAGCTCTTCTGGTTTTGTGCCTTCACTAACCCCCCCCCCGTGCAAGTTCGTGGGACTTGGTAGCTCCCCCCGGTGAGAAATGGTTTGCGCCCCCTGGAGGCACTGACAGCAGTCACAAACCATGCAAATTTCTCCCCTTCTGTTTTCATGAACTGTAGTACTTTGCCACTGTTTTTATATGCACTCTTAAGAACTTAGCTAGCAAACTAAACAATTGAAATGCAGGTGCTACAAATTTTATATGCTCAGTGACAGTTTACTGATTATGTAACATTTTGCCATCCCAATTTTCTTTCTACTTGTCCTAAAGATGCCAACTTTTGCTATGCCCAATCCTGTTCTGTTCTCGCCCAATACTCAAGAGTGCATTGAGTGGAGGTCACTTCATAAGAATTAGGCAAAGGACCCAAAGTGATTTTTTTTTTCCCCCACTGTACCTTTCCCAAGCACCGCACCATTGAAACCAATTGTAGCACTCCCAATTGCTGCACAAGTGAGAGAAGCTAACTCTGGAGAGACCAGAAATGAAACTTGGACCATTTTATCTGTGGTTTAGTATTGGATGAGACCATCTATGCACTGAATATCTCATCACCCATCAAACAGAACAGCCACCATTCAGAGAAATATTTTCACTCCCTGTTACTTTTTTTTAAAGTGGGAAGTTTTGTGCTACTTCTGACTTGGTCTCAAACTCCTCAATAAAGGTTTGAATGCCGTAAAGGTTTCACTGTATTTTTCCTAATACGAGAAGACATCCATGTAAACAATTCTATTTTCTGAAATAAATGCAGAAGCATGTATCTACTATACTGGTCTGAACTTTTTAAATTGGGTCTTAGTATTTTAGACCTTTTGGGCCCAAAGTTGTATGGTCATTGCATCTCACCTGTTCTGATGCAGCTGGCTAAAATGGTCTGATTTGTCTTTCAGTTTGAAGAGCATTATTGGAATAGGAGTTGGAGCTGGTGCATATATCCTGACTAAGTTTGCTGTAAGTTTGACAGAACTGCATTTGTCCATTTTAATACTCCTAGAGGTATGCTGCCAGGAGAGAGTCTCATTCACCAGCAGTACACATTAAAAATTCATGCATGAATGGACTCATAATTTTGCATTTGCTTCTGCCATACTGAAGTGAGTGTGCGACAAATAACGCAAACGCTTTCATTTTGTTTCTCTTCCAGTTGGCTTTTCCTGATCTTGTTGAGGGGCTATGTCTCATTAATATTAATTCCTGTGCTGAAGGATGGATGGACTGGGCAGCAACCAAGGTAATGTTCTAATGGAAGTAGGTTATCACCAGGTTTATTTCATTTATCAATACACTTGGGAGAATTCCACACTTAAACTATTACACATTAAAATAGTCATACACTTGTTTTCATGTAGTTGTATATTCTAGTTATATGGGAATTTTCAAAAGCATACATTTATATAAGTAGTTTCATTATAAATGTCCATATTGGTTAGTAGCCTTCTACATTTAGGATTAGGGTAGATCAGGAGAAGTGTTGGAAGGGGCTACAGAACAGTAGTCCTACCTTGGAGTGTCACTAGTTTGAATCATCATTATTGTGGTGCTTGGATCAGGTGGTCTCCCGCCCCAGGAAGAGACCATATATATCACTCAATCCAACTGGCATGCGTCCCATTGACACTTGATTTATATTTGTGGTGGAGGAGGGGTGAGGTCTTGTCATAGCAAAGGATACATCTTCTGGTTACTTGCACTGACTTGTGTGAGGAGGACCCATAACTCCTGAGGGAGGTCTAGCAGGTAGGCAAGTGGTTGCCAATACACTGCTCTCTGAATGTTCATTTCTGTACCACTGCCAGTATTTCATCTTTGTATTGCATCACTTCAACTGCTTTCAGGCACAAACTTCATTTGAAAGCCTTCCTTCACAATTCAGGTCGACCTAGTAGGAAAACCTCACTTTAGTGAAACACTAGTGACAACATAGACACTTCGTGTGGCACAGTTGTCCCCTGTTATTATGTTGGGTTCTAAAACTACCAATTTTAAAGGCAATTTGCAAGCATTTTGAACTTTCTTTGAACAATGTCTGCTCCAATGGACTTGGGCATCTCCTTCAACTGATTGCCAGGGTCTCCTGCTGCTGAAATCCTGCTCTCACCCACCAGCCAGGTAGTGGATCAGACAGGTCGCTTGGCAAATTTATGGAAATAAGGCCCAGTTGTCTCTGGGTTCAATGCCCGTGCTCTGTAACTCCCCCCCCCATCCCCCAAGTTAAAATCAAGACCTACATTTCTGGTGTTGACCAGAATTGCTCCGATAAATAAATGGTCTGCATCTGATGTATTAGTTCATCTTTTCTCTTTATAGTTGACCTGTGCATTTTATATATTTTATAATTCATTGAAAATCTGTAGTAACCCATGGTCCAATAACACATTGGGTCCAAGCTTCGGCCTCAGTTGCTCCTGATTTTTTGGAGCAACTGGTGTAGAATGGAGTATCTTAGAAATTCAAATTCTCGGCATTTAGTTTGCTCCAGTTCTAGTCAGTTTGAACTGTTTCACTTTGGAACAGAATTTTTTTTTCAAAAGGGGGCGTGTCTGGCCACTTACGCCTGTTTTCAAAGTTTCGGCAGTGAAAACTTACTCCAAACTAACTTAGAATGGAGTAAGTGAAGATTTTTGTACACTCTAAAAAACCTTGTCTACACTTTCGAAAATCAGGCATAGGGAATGGGGGGGCGGAGTTTAAAGGGAAGTTTACAAACATTAAATACTTCAGTTTTACAAATAAAGAGCCATCATCAATAATAAATGATAAAAACATCAATAAATCAACCAATAAATCAATCAAAAAATTAATAAGAAATAATTTTTTTTTAAATCAATAAATAAAACATTTTCTACTTACCGACTGCAGCACCGGGAGCCCTCCAACACCGTGCTGGGATGCCCTGCCCCACCCAGTGTGTCTCTGTCAGTGTCTCTATCTCTCTGTCTTTCTGTGTGTGTCTCTCACTCTCTGTCTGTCAGTGTCTGTGTTTCTGACAGCGAGGGGAGGGAGGCAGAGGGGGAGGAAGGGATGAGGGAGAAGGGGGGAGAAGGAGGAGGAGAGGGGAAGGAAAAGGGGGGAAAGGAAAGGAGAGGGGGGTGGGAAAAGGAGAGGGGGGTGGGAAAAGGAGAGAGGGGGAGGGAGGCTGAACGGGCCGGGCCCAAGACTTCGGTTAGGACCCGTCCCCAGCACCAGATTTACAGGTAGGTGGCATTGGGTCGGGGTCGGGAGCGCAGGTCGGGTCGGGGGTGCGGAGGGAGGTCGGGTCGGGTCCGTGGGGGGGGGGGGGGGAGGAGGGAGGTCGGATTGGTTCGAGTAGAGGAGGGAGCGCGGTTCGGGTCGGGGGGGGGGCGCAAAGGGAGGTCGGGTCGGATCAGTTCGTGTTGAGGGCTGGGGGGAGGGAGGTCAGGTTGGGTCCGGTCCGGGTGGGGCTCGGGAGCGCGGGTCGGGGGGGGAGGGAGGGAGGTCCGGTCCGGTCTGGGGGTGGGGTGGGGTGGGGGGGGAGTCGGGTCGGGTCCGGTCCCCGGAAGTCGAGTCGGGTCGGGAGGAAGCAGGAGCTGGGCGTGGGAGGCAGCCTTATGCACGCAGCCCCAGTGAGGCCATTCGGCCAGGGCTAGGGGCTGCGTGCTTCGGGCCTCTCCCACACAGTTTTGAGCGCCTGGAGCTACTGCACATGTGCGCCCACTGTAGCGCGCATGTGCAGAGGCCCCGGCACTGTTTTCAGCGCAGGGACCTAGCTCCGCCCTCCACAGCTCGTGCTGCAGGGAGCCGGAGAATACGTAAGTTTTTTTTAGGCGCACTTTGTGGCGCGAAAAATGGGCGTCCAGATCGGGACTGCGCCGTTCTAGACGCGGCCCGAAACTTGGGCCCATTATGTTGGTGTATTGACCAAACTGATAAATTGTGGATTATTTTCCTTTTACTGCCCACTCCTCCCATGTCCCATGTTCGAATCATACAGCACAGAAGGAGTCCATTTGGCCCATCATGTCTGTGTCGGCTCTTTGATAGAGCTATCCAATTAATATCACTCTCCAGCTTTTGTCCTACAGCCCTGAAAATTTCTGCTTTTGAATTATATATCCAGTTCCCTTTTAAAAGTTACTATTGAATCTGCTTCCATCAGCCTTCTAGGCAGTGTATTTCAGATCATAACAACTCACTGCACTTCTCCTCATTTCCCCTTTGATTTTTTTGCCAATTATCTTTAATCTTTGTCCTCTGGTTACTGACCCTTCTGCTAGTGGAAACAAGTTCTCCTTAAGCAAACCTCTCATAAAGCAAAGACCTCTATTAAATCTCCCCTTTCTCTATTCGAAGGAGAGCAATCCTACCTTGTCTTTTCTTTCCTCATTCTTGGTATAATTCCGGTAAATGTCCTCTGACCCCTCTCCAAGGCCTTGACATTTTTCCTAAAGTGTGGTGCCCAGAATTGGGGACAGTGCTCTAGCTGAGGCCTAACCAGTGATTTATAAAGGTTTAGCATAGTTTCTTTGCTTTTGTACATTATGCCTCGAGTTATAAAGTCAAGAATCCTATATGTATTTTTAACAACTTGATCAACTTGTCTTACCACCCTATTTATGTATGTGAATCCTTCTCATTTTTCCTTCCACAATGCATAACTTCACACATAATCTGCATTAAATTTCATCTGCTCATTTAACCAGTCTATGTCCTCCTGAAGTCTGCTACTATCCTCCTCATTTGTGTTATGTTACATAAGCTGCAAGATGAAAGGAAAAAGGATGTGTTGTGCAATGTGTGAGAATTAAGTTAGTGAAATTATTTTGTTTTGTTTTCCACTAGATTACTGGTTGGACCTCTAACCTGACGGATGTTGTGATCACTCATCTGTTTGGAAAGGTGAGGTCAGCATTTATGTATCTCATTCATGCCGTGATGTGGTTGGAGCATTGTTCCATCATGAGATTTGTGCTCATTTTAGCTTGGTTCAGTTTTCTGTACTAACTAGGGTAGGCTTTCATAATTTCAGTCTCCCTTCGAATCCTCAACATTATGGGCTCAAGTTTTGGGCCGCGCCTAGAACGGCGCAGCCTTGACCTGGACGCCCGTTTTTCGCGCCACAAAGTGCGCCTACAAAAAACTTCCAGATTCTCCGGCTTCCTGCTGGTCCTCTGGCCCTCGGCGCGGCGCAGCACGAGCTGTGGAGGGCGGAGCTAGGTCCCTGCGCTGAAAACAGTGCCAGGACCTCTGCACATGCGCGCTACAGTGGGCGCGCATGTGTAGTAGCTCCAGGCGCCCAAAACTGTGTGGGAGGGGCCCGAAGCACGCAGCCCCTAGCCCTGGCCGAATGGCCTCACTGGGGCTGCGTGCATAAGGCTCCTCCCACGCCCAGCTCCTGCTTCCTCCCGATCCGACTCGACTCCCGCTCCCCCCCCCCCCCCCCGCCCCCGGACCGGACCTGACACCGACCCGACTCCTGCTTGCCGCCCCCCCCCCCCCCCCCCCGGACCGGATCCGACCCAACCCCCCCTCCTTGACCCGAACCGACCTCCCTCCCACCACCCCCCCGACCCGACCCGTAACCGGACACGCCCCCTTTTGAAAAAAAAATTCTGTTCCAAAGTGAAACTGTTCTAACTGACTAGAACTGGAGCAAACTAAATGCCGAGAATTTGAATTTCTAAGAGACTCCATTCTACACCAGTTGCTCCAAAAAATCAGGAACAACTGAGGCCGAAACTTGGGCCCTATCTTTCTACCCCATGCAGTGTCATGACATGATTGTTTTGATTTGAATGGAAGGAAACTAGCTGATTGTCATCTTTTCATTCTCCCCTCCCTCCAATTGATGAATTTGTTTACTTCATTTTATTTGGAGGAAGCTCTGAGGGAAAACAAGGGCACAGAATTTACTCTTGGTGGTGCTATTAAACAGTCCTAGAGTTGTTTAATAGTACCCCCTCTGACCAAGCTGACTGAGTCCTGAAGGATGTAGCTGCCAGACTGAATCTACATGAGGAAGTAACTTGCTTGATCTCATCCTCATCAACATACCTATTGCTGTCTATGATGGCATTGGTAGGAATAACTGCTGCACAATTCTTGTTAAGACAAAGGTGGAGAATTGTTTGCGCCCCGTTAACGACCCTAATTTGAGACACAAATGACTCCTCGCGCGGGTCCGCTACCACCACCTGCAGGAGTTAGCGGAGGACCAAACCGGTAGCGCGCTGGGCCGCTGTGCCGACTATGACATTGTCATCACCGTGTGCAGAATCTCATTTTCATCCCGGAGCAAAAATTCGGCAGCGCCCCATGAGACCGCCGCGGGCAATGCCCGCGTCAGTTTTGCGGGTCACGAAACGGGCTTCACTCGGTTCACGGGGTGGGGACATGTGACACGTACTAATTTAAAAATGGCACACATAGAAACATAGAAACATAGAAAATAGGTGCAGGAGCAGGCCATTCAGCCCTTCTAGCCTGCACCGCCATTCAATGAGTTCATGGCTGAACATGAAACTTCAGTACCCCCTTCCTGCTTTCTCGCCATAACCCTTGATCCCCCGAGTAGTAAGGACTTCATCTAACTCCCTTTTGAATATATTTAGTGAATTGGCCTCAACTACTTTCTGTGGTAGAGAATTCCACAGGTTCACCACTCTCTGGGTGAAGAAGTTTCTCCTCATCTCGGTCCTAAATGGCTTACCCCTTATCCTCAGACTGTGACCCCTGGTTCTGGACTTCCCCAACATTGGGAACATTCTTTCTGCATCTAACCTGTCTAAACCCGTCAGAATTTTAAACGTTTCTATGAGGTCCCCTCTCATTCTTCTGAACTCCAGTGAATACAAGCCCAATTGATCCAATCTTTCTTGATAGGTCAGTCCCGCCATCCCGGGAATCAGTCTGGTGAACCTTCGCTGCACTCCCTCAATAGCAAGAATGTCCTTCCTCAAGTTAGGAGACCAAAACTGTACACAATACTCCAGGTGTGGCCTCACCAAGGCCCTGTACAACTGTAGCAACACCTCCCTGCCCCTGTATTCAAATCCCCTCGCTATGAAGGCCAACATGCCATTTGCTTTCTTAACCGCCTGCTGTACCTGCATGCCAACCTTCAATGACTGATGTACCATGACACCCAGGTCTCGTTGCACCTTCCCTTTTCCTAATCTGTCACCATTCAGATAATAGTCTGTCTCTCTGTTTTTACCACCAAAGTGGATAACCTCACATTTATCCACATTATACTTCATCTGCCATGCATTTGCCCACTCACCTAACCTATCCAAGTCACTCTGCAGCCTAATAGCATCCTCCTCGCAGCTCACACTGCCACCCAACTTAGTATCATCCGCAAATTTGGAGATACTGCATTTAATCCCCTCGTCTAAATCATTAATGTACAATGTAAACAGCTGGGGCCCCAGCACAGAACCTTGCGGCACTCCACTAGTCACTGCCTGCCATTCTGAAAAGTACCCGTTTACTCCTACTCTTTGCTTCCTGTCTGACAACCAGTTCTCAATCCACGTCAGCACACTTGTCAATCACGACCTTTCCAATTATAAGAACTAGGAGTAGCCATTTGGCTCCTCGAGTCTGCTCCACCATTTAATAAGATCATGGCTGATCTGATCATGGACTCAGCTCCAATTCCCTGCCTGCTCCCCATAACCCTTTATTCCCTTATCGCTCAAAAATGTGTCTATCTCCGCCTTAAATTTATTCAATGACCCAGCCACCACAGCTCTCTGGGTCAGAGAATTCCATAGATTTGCAACCCTCTGAGAAGAAATTCCTCCTCATCTCAGTTTAAAATGGGCGGCCCCTTATTCTGAAACTATGTCCCCTAGTTTTAGTTTCCCCTATGAGTGAAAAGATCCTCTCTGTACCCACCTTGTCGAGCCCCCTCATTATCTTAAGCTCTGATCATATCGCCTCTCATTCTTCTGAACTCCAATGCATATAGAAAATAGGTGCAGGAGTAGGCCATTCGGCCCTTCAAGCCTGCACCACCATTCAATAAGATCATAGCTGATCATTCACCTCAACATCCCTTTCCTGCTTTCTCTCCATACCCCTTGATCCCTTTAGCCGTAAGGACCATATCTAACTCCCTCTTGAATATATCCAATGAAATGACATCAACAACTCTCTGCGGTAGAGAATTCCACAGGTTTAACAACTCTGAGTGAAGAAGTTTCTCCTCATCTCAGTCCTAAATGGCTTACCCCTTATCCTTAGACTATGTCCCCTGGTTCTGGACTTTCCAACATCGGGAACATTCTTCCTGCATCCAACCTGTCCAGTCCCGTCAGAATTTTATCTTTCTGAGATCCCCTCTCATCCTTCTAAACTCCAGTGAATACAGGCCTAGTCGATCCAGTCTCTCTTCATATGTCAGTCCTGCCATCCCAGGAATCAATCTGGTGAACCTTCACTGCACTCCCTCAATAGCAAGAATGTCCTTCCTCAGATTAAGAGACCAAAACTGAACACAATATTCCAGGTGAGGCCTCACTAAGGCCCTGTACAACTGCAGTAAGACCTCCCCTGCTCCTATACTCAAATCCCCTCGCTATGAAGGCCAACATACCATTTGCTTTCTTCACCGCCTGCTGTACCTGCATGCCAACTTTCAATGACTGATGAACCATGACACCCATGTCTCGTTGCACCTCCTTTTCCTAATCTGCCGCCATTCAGATAATATTCTGCCTTCGTGTTTTTGCCACCAAAGTGGATAACCTCACATTTATCCACATTATACTGCATCTGCCTCTCGTTTGCCCACTCATCTACCCTGTCCAAGTCATCCTGCAGCCTTTTAGCGTCCTCCCCTCAACTCACACCGCCACCCAGCTTAGTGTCATCTGTAAACTTGGAGATATTACACTCAATTCCCTCATCCAAATCATTGTGTATTGTAAATAGCTGGGGTCCCAGCACTGAGCCCTGCGGCACCCTACTAGTCACTGTCTGCCATTCTGAAAAGGACCCATTAATCCCGACTCTCTGCTTACTGTCTGCCAACCAGTTCTCTATCCACGTCAGTACATTACCCCCAATATCATGTGCTTTAATTTTGCACACCCATCTCTTGTGTGGGACCTTGTCAAAAGCCTTTTGAAAGTCCAAATACACCACATCCACTCGTTCTCCTTTGTCCATTCTACCAGTTACATCCTCAAAAAATTCTAGAAGATTTGTCAAGCAGGAGTTCCCCTTCATAAATCCATGCTGACTTGGACCGATCCCGTCACTGCTTTCCAAATGTGTTGCTATTTCATCTTTAATAATTGATTCCAACATTTTCCCCACTACTGATGTCAGACTAACCGGTCTATAATTACCCACCTTCTCTCTCCCTCCTTTCTTAAAAAGTGGTGTTACATTAGCTACCATCCAGTCCATCGGAACCGATCCAGAGTCGATAGACTGTTGGAAAATGATCACCAATGGCTCAACCTTTCCTCAAGTCAAACCCTTCATCTTGGGAATCAACCGAATGAACCTTCTCTGAACAGCCTCCAATGCAAGTATATCCTTCCTTAAATACGGATACCAAAAAAGTATTCTGTACTCTAGGTGTGGCCTCACCAATACCCTGTACCGTTGTAGCAGGACTTCTCTCCTTTTAAACTCCATCCCCCTTGAAATAAAGACCAACATTCCATTTGCCTTCCTGATTACTTGCTATACCTGTACACTAACATTTTTGTGTTTCATACACAAGGACCCCCAGGTCCCTCTATACTGCAGCACTCTGCAATTTTTCTCCATTTAAATTATAATGTGCTTTTCTATTTTTTTTTTCTGCCAAAATGGATAATCTCTCATTTTCCCACATTATACTCCCATCTGCCAAATTTTTGCCCACTCTCTCTTAGCCTGTCTATATCCTTTTGCAGATTGCTTGTGTCCTCCTCACAATTTGCTCTCCCACCCATCTTTGTATCACCAGCATACTTGGCTATATTACACTCTGTCCCTTCATCCAAGTCATTAATATAGATTGTAAATAGTTCAGCACTGATCCCTGCGGCACCTCACTAGTTACTGTTTGCCAACCGAAAAATGATACATTTACCCCAACTCTCTGTTTTCTGTTAGTTAGCCAATCCTCTAACCATGCTAATATATTACACCCAGTTCAATGAACTTTTATCTTGTGCAGTAACCTTTTATATGGCATCTTATCGAATGCCTTCTGGAAATCCAAATACACAGCATCCACCGGTTTCCCCTGAATTGTAAATTTTTTTGCTAGACCTGGGAGTGATTACTGTACTGAACAGATGAACGGACAAATACCTTGGTTTCAACTGGCAATGCTTTATTAAAGCTACCTCAACACAGCAAAACTACAAGTAAACACAGTGACGATATAGTATAATCCAACACCCTGGCATGTATAAACTGCTCCAATTGCGAAGTACCCAACTTCTAAACCCTCTGCTCGGAGCCACAGTGTACCCCCGAATCTGTACCTACCGGCTGGGCGTACCCCTTTGGTCCTTGCAGAAAAACGTCCCCACTAAAATCCTTACTAAGGCTTGGTTGGAAGACCACATGACACCTCCTCACACAGTGGCTGTGATCTTAAAGATATGTGGGCAGGGATGATGCTCACCGATTCGTTGGCTTACTCGCTGCTTCTCCTGGTGAAAATGTGTCTCTTCTGGTTCCGTAGTGGTTTCTTCTCTACATCCCAGACGGAGTGCTCAGTTCTTGTAGAGGTGAAGCAAGAGAGAGAGCTGTGGCCACACGGCCACCTTTTATATCCCAACACTGTTTGCCTTGTCTGGCTGAATAAAGTTTGTCCTTGTTTCGAGGCTTCCTGTTTGTGTGGCTTCTGTGCATTCCACTGATGGCTGGTTGATGGGGTTTCGCTTCCAACCGGTCTGGGGCTTAATAGCTTTCTATTGTTCTGGATATCCCCCTCTCGGTTATCTCATCCAGGTAATGGCTTGATCACTGACCAGTTCATATCTGACAAGTTCACATTACTTAACAATGGTCCCTCTGGCTTGACCCATCCACCTCCACGGAGGTGTGTGGGGGACCTGACCCATCCACCTCCATGGCACGAACCTGGTATTGCAGTACTTCCAGGAACGGTGCAGTGGCTCTAGGCCTTTTGGCTAAGAGCATTGGCGCAGAGTGATATTTGGCGTGTGCAAGGTGACCTCTGGCGTTTGTGATTTGACAAAGAATTGGAACGATTGGCTACGAATTTCCAAAAAAAAAAATGGTCCCTCTTTGCCCATTACCTGTGATAAGTTGCCTTATCCTGGCCATTGTAACTTCCCAGACCACCCCCGCCCATCAGATGTGAATTTCGAGTACAACATGGAAAAGTACCTTCCACAACACGCTTCCAGCTTTTCTGCAGTGAGAAATATTAAAACGCAATGTCCAGATAATGTCCAACAATCCTTGGGGAGCCGATGCCTATATAATCCACCCTGCTCGTTACATCCTCAAAGAACTCCAGAAAATTTGTCAAACATGATTTCCCTTTCATCAAACCATGCTGACTCTGCTTGATTGAATCATGCTTTTCCAAATGTCCAGCTACTGCTTCCTTAATAATGGACTCCAGCATTTTCCTGACAAATATTAGGCTAACTGGTCTATAGTTTCCTGCTTTCTTTTTTAAATAGGGGCTTTACATTTGTGGTTTTCCAATCCGCTGGGACCTCCCCAGAATTCGCAGGGTCCGTTCCGTGATGTTGCAGCCCGGCACTCCGCTTTGTGCTGGGCTGCTGCCACGGCACCCTACTCCCCAGTGGTGGCCCCTTCTCCCCGATGCAGAGTTGGTAGTGTGCCCTTCCCTTTAATGGAAGGGGAGGGCCCTGTGATCCAGGCGGCGCTCCGTGTAGTGCTGGAAAATTCCCGCAGTTAACACCCCAGTACCGTCCCAGAGAGGAAGTGGACATACGACATTGCGCTCCAGTTCCCGTGCTGAGTCGGCATACAAATTTGGCCATCCCAATCGGGAATATATTGACCTGCTCATTGACCATCAATTCAGATTCTGCCAGAACCACTTGGCTCCACACCCTATCATGGCATTGATCCAGATATGGATGCAAGAACTGAATGCCAGAAGACAAGTGAGTAGCTGCCCTTGAAATTAAAACAGCATTTGAAAGTTTAGTATCAAAGAGCTATATCAAAACTAAGTAGCGAGGGTTTAAAGAGAAAATCCTCCAACAGCACCAGGACATCGCTATAGGACTTCCTCAGGCATTGTTCTCCACCTAACCATCTTTAGCTGAACCTTCAATGGCCTTCCCTCTGTCATGGGTCAGGATTGGGGCTGCTTGCTGATGATTTCAGTGTATTGCATTCACAACTCCTGATTCTGAAGCAGCTCATGTCAGTTTATAACTAGACCTGGATAACATGCAGTCTTTTGATGACAAGTGGCGGGTACAATTTGTCAGGTAATGACCACCTCCAACATCTTCCTCCTGATCTACAAAGGCACTGCCATCATAGAGTTCCCCACCATCAACATCTTGGGGGGCAGAAAGAGAAAGAGGGGTGCCTATTGACCAGAAGTTTAACTTGGATCAGCCATATCAATATTATGGTTATAAGTGTAGGGTAAAGACCGGGTACTTTGATGAATGGCCAGCCTGACTCGTCAAACATCTCCGCCAGGCCAAATATCAAAAGTCTGGTCCATCATGGAATACGTAACCACTCGCCTGGATGGGAGCACATGATTGGCACTCTTCCCCCATCCCCCCACCCCTCATCATCACTGGCACACTCTACCTGCAGCATACATAATCTACAGAATGCCAAAGCTGTAACTCACCAAAGTTGCTTTGACAGCATGTTGCTGCCTTGTGACTTCTACCATTGAGAAGGACAAGAATCACAATGTTGTGGGAAAACCATCACCAAGTTGCATACTTTCCTAACTTGGGCATCTGTTGCTGTTCAGTCATATTTGCTGGCTCAATATCGGGCTGCTCCCATGATGGTTTTCGCTACAAAATACCTATGAGGATTGAAGCAGTTGAAAGCTCACTTCCACCTTGGAGCAACTAGGGATGCTCAAAAAAGGTGATTTTGTCAGCATCATGCACACCCCAAGAATTAAAAAAAATATTGGCTCCCAGGTCATTGATGTAAAAACAAAATGTAAAATTGTCATTGGATTTTAAAATTTGAACATTGTGAAAAATCCTACCAATTTTGAACAGGTGTATCCATGGTAAGCAAACCTAAAGTTTACATAGAAACATGGAAAATAGGTGCAGGAGTAGGCCATTCGGCCCTTTGAGCCTGCACCACCATTCAATAAGATCATGGCTGATCATTCATCTCAATACCCCTTTCCTGCTTTCTCTCCATACCCCTTGATCTCTTTAGCCATAAGGGCCATATACAACTACCTCTTGAATATATCCAATGAGAATGGAATCAATTAGGTTAACAAACTACTTCAAATACAATTTCTGTCTTGACAAATGTTCAAGATCTTGAGCAAGAACCGGCAGTTCACACAGGAAGAGGGTTCACACAGGAAGAGGGGATAGGACAGGGGCTGAGTAGAAAGAAGGAAGTGAGTGACCATCTAGGAGGGGCACCGCAGTCACAGATGGAAGGAGCCCCTGAATACTGGAACTGTCCAATAGATACCTGGTATTGGGGAGTGTAAGGTGGATAGAGACAGTGACTCAGAGGATGGTCTTCCTGAGTAACAGTGTGGCACCAGATAGCAGGAGGCCACCCTGGGTGGGGCAGGGGTGAGAGGCAGGTGGGGCACAGGATTAGGAGAGCGATAGTGGTGGGAGATTCTATAGTCAGGGGAATAGACAGCCTCTTCTGTAGCCCTGAGCAGATCCCGAATGGTAAGTTGCCTCCCTGGTGCCAGAGGGAAGAACATCCTGGAACAGGAAAGCAGAGCAGAAAATACCCATGCTCTGAACCAGTAACATGGAGACAAATATATTTATAGAGGACATATTAAGAGTGAAGCACTAAACTAAAATATAATTCATCAAGCTTGAGGTCTCCGGATGGTTTTGCACTGGGCTGTTTATGGAGGGAAATATGAGGCAGGTCAATGTGGGGCTGCAAGGCTGGAGAAGGAGGGAAGGGTTCATGTTCTTGGGGCACTAGAGTGAGTTCAAGGAGAAGGGAAGGGAAGGCCATAATCTGACCCGACCATCAATGGTTTTACTCGAAGGGCCAAATGGTCTACTCCTGCTCCGATTTGTTTTGTTCTTATGACGGCGCAGGAACATCAAGAGCAAACAAACTTGCAATTATATAGCGCCTTTCATGTAATAAAACGTAGCAAGGCACTTTACAGCAGCGTTATAAATCAAAATGCAACACCGGGCCACATGAAATATTAGAACAGGTGAACAAGAGCTTACTCAAAGTGGTAGGGTTTAAGGAGCTGCTGAAAGGAGGAGAGGGGCAGAGAGATTTAGAACAAAAGGGTTTTCCAGAGAGCTATGATAATAGAGAATCAAGGCAGAATTATGGATGGAATTTGCAGGCCAGCAAGCTCTGGAGGTGATAGAGGGGGAGCTGGGAGAAGCTGGTTGTAGAGAATGCAGTTCTGGGGAGATAGAAAATATTTCCTTTAGTTTCTAAAAGTGATGGTGGATGTGAAAATGTTGGTGTACTAAAGGAAGATGTGGGTCCATATTTAGCCAAGTTTGGAGCAACTGTAGATTTGTAATAGTTTTTAAGTATTATATTGCATAAAATAATGTGATTTTTATAAGTAAAATCTTGTCAATCCTTGTCCACTGCCATTTATTAATTTTGCCCAAGTATCCTGTAATTTAGGTGTGTTATCATATTGCAATTAACATTGTCTAATATATTTGCAATCTATTTATAGGATGAAATGAACGCTAAACCAGGTTTGATCCAGGTGTACCGCACTCACATTTCTAATGAGCTTAATCACACCAACCTGCAGCTTTTTGTTGATTCATACAACAGGTAAAGTAGCTGGACTGGATCCCATTTCATTTTCTTAAGCTGTTAATAAAATAAATCACATGTCCTGGGTAAAGGCACTGTCCTGTGAAGCACAAAGCCATACAGGCCTAAAGTTACCAGGTTCACTTGCAGACTCTGCTATTTTTAGCAAGGCTGCAGTTGTGGCACAATCATGGGCCCCCATGCCTCTGAGCCAGGAGGGGGATAAAATCAGCCAGGATTCTTATTCCTGATAGTACTGACTCCTGCTGGACATATGTATCTGGGCATTTGGTGAAGGCAGGAGCAGGCTGAACTGTGGTAAGATACATTTTGCCAGCATATGCTATCTAAGCTGTCATGAACATGCAAAATACATTGGACAGGAAAAGACCAGCTTGCCCATCTAGCCTGTCCCATGCAGTAGTGAATCTTTATGCTTCACGATGTAAGAGATTCCCTACCCACCTGGGCTTTTGTAATCTCAAGGAAGAGGTGAAAAAACATTAAAAACCCAAGGCTAATTAGGGAATAAAATCAGGATAATTACCCTCCAACCCCGTTCAAGTCAATTGAAACTAGTCCAGGAGACCACATTGGCCATGGCATGTTGCTTGCTACTTACCTCCTTGATAATGTGATCTCCGATTCAGCCAGAAACAAGTCTAGCTCTCTTGAAGGCATGCAGCAAATTGACGGACTCAAAACTGGCTACAAATGTGGTGCCAGAGTACTGGAGGACTACTAATGTACCTTTGTTTAAAAAGGGATAGACTGAGTAATTACAGGCCTGTCAGCCTAACCTCAGTGGTGGGAAAAGTATTGGAAAAAATCCTGAGGGACAGGATAAATCTTTTGGAAAGACCTGGATTAATCATGGGATTTGTTAAGGGAACATGTGCAATCATATCTTTTCTGTAATGTGTCAGCATGGATTTGTTAAGGGAAGATCGTGTCTGACTAACTTGATTACATTTTTTGAGGAGGTAACCAGGAGGATCGATGAGGGCAGTGTATATGGATTTTAGCAAGGCTTTTGATAAGGTCCCACATGGCAGACTGGTCATGAAAGTAAAAGCCCATGGCAGATCCAGGGCAAAGTCGCAAGTTGGATCCAAAATTGGCTCAGAGGCAGGAAGTAATGGTTGATGGGTATTTTTGTGACTGGAAGGCTGTATCCAGTGGGGTTCTGCAGGGCTCAGTGCTGGGTTGCTTGCTTTTTGTGGCATATATCCATGACTTGGACTTGAATGTTGGTGGGGGTATGCTTAAAAAGTTTGCAGATGACATTAAAATAGGCTGTGTGGTTGATAATGAAGAAAAAAGTTGTGGACTGCAGGAAGATATCAATGTACTGGTCAGGTGGGCAGAACAGTGGCAAATGGAATTCAATCCGGATAAGTGTGAGGTAATGCATTTGGGGAGGTCTAACAAGGCAAGGGAATATACGTTAAATGGTAAAACACTGAAAAGTGTAGAGGAACAACGGGACATTGGAGTGCAGGTCTACAGATCCCTAAAGGTAGCAGGCCGGGTAGATAAGTTGGTTAAGAAGGCATATGGAATACTTGCCTTTATTAGTCGAGGCATGGAATACAAGAGCAAGGAAGTTATGCTTGAACTGTATAAAACACTGGTTGGGTTGCAGCTGGAGTACTGTGTACAGTTCTGATCACCACATTACAGGAAAGATGTGATTGCACTGGAAAGGGTACAGAGGAGATTTACAAGAATGTTGCCTGCACTGGAGAATTTTGGCTGAGGAAAGATTGGCGATGCTGGGTCTGTTTTCTTTGGAACACAGGAGGCTGAGGGTAAACCTGATTGAGGTGTATAAAATTGAGGGGCCTGGATAGAGTGGCTAGGAAGGACCTGTTTCCCTTAGCAGAAGGGTCAACAACCAGGGGGCATAGATTTAAAGTAATTGGGGGAGGTATAGAGGAGATGTGAGGGGAAATCTCTTTACCCAGAGGGTGGTTTGGGACTGAAACTCACTGCCCAAAAGGTAGTGGCAGAAAACCTCACCACATTTAAAAAATACTTGATGTACACTTAAATGCCGTAACCTACAGGGCTACGGACCAAGAGCTGGAAAGTGGGATTAGGCTGGATAGCTCTTGGGTCGGCCTGCGGGAACACGATGGGCCGAAATGGCCGCCTTTCGTGCTGTAAATTTCTATGATTCGATGATAACATGAGCCAGCAGCTTATTCCGTAGGTTTTCTATTCTGTATGAAAAGGAGAAACATCTAAGAGTTCTACCTTTGTGTATGGGTATAACCCTGGTCCTTCCCAACTATCTAATTCAAATTTGTCAGAAGACACAATTGAGTCCCTTTATTATTTATAAACTTCAATCAAATCAGCCATATTTCTGCTTTTCTTCAAAGTAAATAGGTCCTTTTTAAACCTATCTAGGTAGCTAAGGTAGAAAGACCACTTGGGTGAGATACCCAAGAACAACTCTGAAACCGTACCCCAGCAAGAGTTAGAGAAAGAAGGAAAGACTTTTTTTTTTTAAGTATTCATTTCATGGGATGTGGGCGTCCCAGGCACGTCCATAATTGCCCTTGAGAAGTGGCCTTCTTGAACCACTGTAGTCCGTGTGGTGAAGTTACTCCCACACTGTTGTATTGACATAGCACCTTTCACATCATCGTTTACAGCCATTGAGGTATATTTTTGTTTGGTAGTTTTGATGTTGGTTGAGGCATAATTATTGGCCAGGACATCGGACTAATACTTCTGCTCTTCGAATAGTGTCGTGGATCTTTTACGTCTACCTAAGGGCAGACTATGCCTCGGTTTAACATCTCATCCAAAAGACGACACCTCCAACAGTACTTCCTGAGGGTCAACCTAGATTATGTGCTCACGTCTCTGAAGGGGGACGTGAACCCACAACCTTCTGACTCAGTGATGAGAGTACTACTATTGAACCAAGGCTGGCAAATTAGTGGCATCAAACAACAAGAGAAAATTTGGAACTGAAGGACTGACTTCATTTGCAGATCAGCAGACAGTATGTTCAATTGATAGCTTTTTAAATAATTTGGTAAAACGATTGTGTTGTTTGATCCCTTATTCCCTTGTGCATCTTCTCTCTTGTTTCACAATAACTCATTACATAGGTTTGGGGAACTGGACAATTGGGAGCTGAAGACCTCATAATCAATTCATTTTGCTTTTTATTCCAGCCCAAGAACTGTATGTCTTCCATAACCCCCTAGAAAGTAGATTTGGTACATTTTTTTTTGTTATACAACTTTGACCAATGTGTACTGGCTACCTGTGGACGATACAAGTCAGTTGGATTGCACCATTTTAATGGTAAACTCTGTAGAGACAAATTCAAATATTCCTCAGTTTGTGGTATAATGTGTTGAAGTACCAGTGTGCAGGCCAAGGTATGGTGGAACGTGAACTTAATTATAAAGAACAATACTGATTATGGACCATTGACCTACCTAGCTCATCCTTGCAAAGAAACCTTCAGTTCTCCCCCTTCCCTTGCTCCCATCCAACACAGCATCCAACTGCCCCTTGAATCACTCCAGGTTTTGCTTCCACCACTCAATTGAGAAAACTAATCCAGTTATTAATCACTTATGTGAGGAAGTGCTTCCTGACTTGCCATTTGCTCGTTGGTACCTTTTTTGTCCTAGTTCAAGTAGTGTATCAATTCGGATTAACCTTTTCTATTCCACTAGTAGTAGTGAGGTTGGGGACAGCATCAAACAAGAAATTAGGGATGCGTGCAATAAAGGTACAACAGTTATCATGGGCGACTTTAATCTACATATATAGATTGGGCTAACCAAACTGGTAGCAATACGGTGGAGGAGGATTTCCTGGAGTGCATTAGGGATGATTTTCTGGACCAACTAGAAAGCTGGCCATCCTAGACTGGGTGATGTGTAATGATGTGTAAGCTTCTGTAGATATGTGAAGAGAAAAAGATTAGTGAAGACAAACGTAGGTCCCTTGCAGTCAGATTTGGGTGAATTTATAATGGGGAACAAAGAAATGGCAGACCAGTTGAACAAATACTTTGGTTCTGTCTTCACGAAGGAAGACACAAATAACCTTCCGGAAGTACTAGAGGACCGAGGGTCTAGTGAGAAGGAGGAACTGAAGGATATCTTTATTAGACGGGAAATTGATGGGATTGAAGGCCGATAAATCCCGGGGCCTGATGGTCTGCATCCCAGAGTACTTAGGGAAGTGGCCCTAGAAATAGTAGATGCATTGGTGATCATTTTCCAACAGTAGCGACTCTAGATCAGTTCCTATGGACTGGAGGATAGCTAATGTAACACCACTTTTTAAGGAGGGAGAGAGAAAACGGGTAACTATAGACCGGTTAGCCTGACATCAGTAATGGGAAAAATGTTGGAATCAATTATTGAAGATGAAATAACAGCACATTTGGAAAGCAGTGACAGGATTTGTCCAAGTCAGCATGGATTTATGAAAGGGAAATCATGATTGATAAATCTTCTGGAATTTTTTGAGGATGTAACTAGTAGAGTGGACAAGGGAGAACAAATGGATGTGGTGTATTTGGACTTTCAAAAGGCTTTTGACAAGGTTCCACACAAGAGATTGGTGTGCAAAATTAAAGCATATGGTATTGGGGGTACTGTACTGACGTGGATAGCGAACTGGTTGGCAGACAGGAAGCAGAGAGTCAGGATAAACTGGTCCTTTTCAGACTGGCAGGCAGTGACTAGTGGAGTGCCGCAGGGCTCAGTGCTGGGATCCCAGCTATTTACAATATACATTAATGATTTAGATGAAGGAATTGAATGTAATATCTCCCAAGTTTGAAGATGACACTAAACTGGGTGGCAGAGTGAGCTGTGAGGAGGACGCTAAGAGGCTGCAGAGTGACTTGGACAGGTTAGCTGAATGGGCAAATGCATGGCAGATGCAGTATAATGTGGATAAATGTGAAGTTATCCACTTTGGGGGCAAAAACACGAAGGCAGATTAGGAAAAGGGGAGGTGCAACGAGACCTGGGTGTCATGGTACATCAGTCATTGAAAGTTGGCATGCAGGTAAAGCAGGCGGTGAAGAAAGCAAATGACATGTTGGCCTTCATAACTAGGGGATTTGCGTATAGGAACAGGGAGGTCTTACTGCAGTTGTATAGGGCCTTGGTGAGGTCTCACCTGGAATATTGTGTTCAGTTTTGGTCTCCTAATCTGAGGAAGGACGTTCTTGCTATTGAGGGAGTGCAGCGAAGGTTCACCAGACTGATTCCCGGGATGGCAGGACTGACATATGAGGAGAGACTGGATCGACTGGGCCTGTATTCACTGGAGTTTAGAAGGATGAGAGAGATCTCATAGAAACATATAAAATTCTGACGGGACTGGACAGGTTAGATGCAGGAAAAATGTTCCCGATGTTGGGGAAGTCCAGAACCAGGAGACATAGTCTAAGGATAAGGGGTAAGCCATTTAGGACTGAGATGAGGAGAACCTTCTTCACTCAGAGTTGTTAACCGGTGGAATTCCCTACTGCAGCGAGTTGTTGAGGCCAGTTTGTTAGATATATTCAAGAGGGAGTTAGATATGGCTCTTACGACTAAAGGGATCAAGGGGTATGGTGAGAAAGCAGGAAAGGGGTACTGAGGTGAATGATCAGCCGTGATCTTATTGAATGGTGGTGCAGGCTTGAAGGGCTGAATGACCTACTCCTGCACCTATTTTACATGTTTCTGTGTTATTTGCGATAACTCACTTGAGCAGAGTTTGAACTTGTGTGGGTAAACCCCATTAAACCGTTGGCCATTGCAACCAGTTGCTAAATCCTCAATTGCTGTTTTTCTATCAGGGTACTAGTTAATGGAGAGAGTATAGATCAGGCACTGCTTTTCAAACAGACATGGTGGAGGGGGGAAAAATTACCAGAAGCAGTAGTCATGGACCACTTTTGCATACCCTGGCTGCTTGTTCAAAGCAACATTACTTCAAGTCTGGGGCCTTAACCATCTCAACCTCAGGTTGTCAAAAGGAGGGAGGGAGTCGGGGGGAGGAATTTAGGGGTACATGCTCTCAAAATAAGAATTTCCACTGTGGCTTTGTGAAGTTGGAATATGTTAGACACACTTGTGCATGAATGGCTTTAATGTTTAAAACACCAGTACAGTTACATAGTGTAGTTTTAGCAGAACATATTGGGTTGAATAATGGAGCGTTGGGGAAGGAGAGAAGGCTATAAAGGGGGAAATGCAAATTAAAGAAAGTAAAGCTCCTACTGGCTTTCTTTTGAAGGAAGACTTTTTAACCTCAGCAATTTAACTCTCAAACTGACCCACTTAAAGATGTTTTTTTCTCCTTGCAGCCGAAGAGACCTGAATATTGAGCGCCCTCTTCCTGGAACGCATCATAACATTCCTACCTTACAGTGAGTTTGATTTATTTAGCAGTACTTTTATAACTTCCAGAAGATGAATTTGGAAATGTTGGGTAGAAACTAGCCTGATTTTGTTTTGAGATTTATAATAGCAGTGAGGAATATTTTGGGTTGTGCAATAAAAGACTGGAACATTTTGAGTCCGGCTCGTCATTAAAAGTCCAAGGGGTCATAATTGCCCTTCCCTTAAGACCTATTGCCGCTGGAAATCAGTGGTCACGCCGCGGAGTGCAATGGCCGCCGATATTTTTTTTTAAATGTTGTTTGTTGAATGGCCGCCATTTTGAAAATTCCACTCCTGTGGTATCCTGGCAGTGAGCTGCTCCCCCCACTACTGCTCTGCTGCTGTCGAACCGTCTTGAATGCACACCGCCGATATTCTCTTTCCCCCCCGATGGCAACATTCCGCCGAAAAAAATCTTGATGTTGCTGCTCGGTGCCACCAGCAGCTTTTTCTGCCGGTGCACCATGCAGTGCTTCTAAAATGGCCGTGCGGCTGCCATAAAGGGGAGGATCTACTGCCGTGACCGCCTTTTTTTTGTCGGCCAACTGCTGACAATTATGCCCATGGGTTCGGCTGAACCACCAACAGGCAGCCTAGCACCCCCTCTTGGGTGCGAGGTCGCTGTCCCAGCTGAAAACCTCCCTGGTGGCTCAGTGGGCCGAACTTAAAGAATCGTACCGATCTCCCTTTTTTAAGTGAAGGGGAGATCCGTGGTGACATGGCACCGTGATGACGTCATCAACGACTGACAGCGGCGGACATTCCGTCTGCTCCACAACTTCCGCCCCTCTAGTGTGTGAACTTTGCTCACTGCCGCACATCTGCCCCCAATATGACCGACTTCCAGTCCACTGAAAAAAAAGCCAATGAGCAGAATTTTGTTCACAAGGCTATCGCATCAATCACACTGGTAAAAACAGACAAAACACGGTAGGTGCACCCCATTTCCAGCGGTGGGCAATTTCGGCCCCCAAATATCTTGCAGCCTTTTCCAGCCATGATTAAAACAGCTATTTTTAAAAAAAACATTTTTACATGTATTTCCAAAACTTTTACTTGCATAGGCCAACCAGTTAGACTCTATTGTGGGAAGGTCTCTTAATGCACCAACTACTGGTGAGACCATATGGTCTAGCTATTAAGTATCAGTTGTGCTGATCAATATTTTGTTTTGTTTGTAGATGTCCTGCTTTGCTAGTGGTTGGAGACAGTTCACCTGCAGTGGATGCTGTGGTATGTTGCGATTATTATCCTGATTACATTAATTTCTTGTTCAAACTTTGAGTTTTTACAAAGCTAACTGCTTATTGAGGACATGGCAACCATGCTGCCCATTGAGCTTTTGCTCAAATTCCCCTGTGCTAACACCCTTTGCCTTTATATAACCACAAAAATGGAAACGGCAGTTACTTAATTTTGAGTGCCATTTAAATTGGGGTAGTCGGGAGTGCTCACATTTGAGTTAATTTCTTGTGGGATCTTATCGAGGGAGTTTTATTTTTCACCAATACCAGTATTCCAGTACAGGTTGAACCACCCTTATCCGGAACCCTCTGGACCTGACCTGTTCCGGATGAGGAGTGGTCGCGTTAAATTGGATGGTACAGATACTGAGCAAGGGTTCTGGATGACGGGTGGTTTTGGATAAGGGAGTTCTGGATAAAGAAGCTGAATCAAATGGATTCCATTCCCCAGTGCTGACTTGTACAGGTTGAACCTCCCTTATCCGGAACCATTCCTGGCCACCAGGTGGCGCATGCACAGAACTCATGACATGAACAAATTGAAATCCTTCCTCGCTGCCGTCTCCTGCAATCGCTGGCCTGACCCCGCGATCACGGTGCACCCCCACCCCCGCCGCACTCCCAGAAGTCTGGCTTTCTTGGAATCTACTGAAGTTCAGTGTTTTTAATTACAAGTGGCTATTAGTGAAACACAAGTTCTTGAAGTTAACTGAAGCTCCCTTAACTCTTGCTGGAATAATAGACCAAAATGGCCTGCCTACTCATGCTCCAGCATAAACCTCATTGCTGCCTTTACTTGTTGCAAAATAATCCGTACTGCAAGAAAATCTATATCCTTTATAAAGATTATAATGTGTTGAATTCAATCATGTAGAGATTCAATACCCTTTAATATTTGTCCATAAATGTTCAGAAATCTACACTACGATTGTGTTTGCATCTGCATATTCATATTCTTCACAATAACATTGGAAAGTGGTGCTTAATGGAGACCAGGTACTCACTACCATGGAGTGAGGTAGATTGCTTCAGGTCACTTTTGTCCCCCCAAGTATTCATCCTCGTGATTGGCTTAAGCTCGGATAGATGACCCAAGGGATAAGTGAACTCAACTATGTTGTGACAAGCTGGAAGGAATTAAATTGGCATGATTCCTGAAACACCAGTAGGTGTGCCAAATAAAAATTGTTTTCTGCACTAGAATGACATTAAATCATTATACTGGGCATGTGAAATTTTCATACTGTAAGAAGCACCTTGCTGTGCAATTTTAGATTTTTCTTTCAAGCTTGAAATCTGATGCATTGAAAAGCAGTTGGACGAAGTATTGGTAGGTGCAAGTCGGAGTAATGCAGCAGTTTGAAATAATGAATTAAAACTTATATCATATTAGGAATGTATCCTACAACATTGAAATGTATTGAGTATGATTTCCCCAATAGCTAAGTGGATTTATCCAGTGAGTTGTCAAGCCATACAGACCAGGAAGACTCCAATAATGAATATCGTTGTTGGTGAAAATGGACTTGGAGTCCGAGGTCTTCTCACCATTAAGTTTGGATAACTTCATAACAGTTGCTGGTGCAATTCACGCTTAAATAATGGCTCCTTGATCGCCTTGAGGAGCAAAAATTAGTGACAAACTATTGATTTGGGTAGAATTTACTTGTATTTAAATTGTGTTCGAAGCCTGTGGATAATCCTGTCTGTTACACAAAGCAGCTTCTCTTTCCAAATTGTAATTGAAACCATGTGGGTAGGTCTCATCTGTTGTTCAGATTGTGCAAGATGTGTTTATTTAAATTGGGACCCTCTCCTGGCTGGGCATGAAGCTGATCACTTATCTATATAAAAGTGCTTAATGATAAAATATTGATGATCTCTTTCAGGTTGAATGTAATACTAAGCTTGATCCAACAAAGACTACTCTGCTAAAGGTAATGCAATGTAACTGCACATAGGCAAAATGTTGGCGTACTGTTTTAATTGGCTTTCGAACTAGTTTGAGAATACTGAAGTTTTCATTGCTGCCAAAGAAGCCATTGTCGCTTGCAGTTTGAACCAGGATGGGTTAGAACCTAAAGTTTTAAAAAAATTCAATCTTGAGGTATTAAAGATTATAATCCTCATCAAAGTCTCTTTTTTACATAGTAAACAGTTTTTGTGTTAGTTTCAATCTTTGGGGAGGACAAGATAGAATAGGGTAATGGGGATGTCCTTTTAGAAATGCACTGTAAAATTATCCTGCAAGTGGTGGTCTGTGCCAAATTTTGAGATTGGACCTAGTGCTTGTTTACAGAATCTGCTTCAATTTTGACTGAGATCAATAATTCAAAAGTGAGACTTGGAGTAAACCTGCTCAGGCAGACCACTTCAATATGACTTATTTGTCCAACCATTTAGGTTTAGAAGCCACTGAATTATAATAAGCTTCAATAAGTTGACAGCTGTCAACTCAAAATTGAATATCTATAATAACTTCCCTTGGCAATATCTTCAGTTTTTGTACTTGTGCTACTAACTTTATTTTTGAATGAGTCTACAATAATAAAGCACTCTGTACCTTAACCTGTAAACAAAAGGTACTGAATTTCCTACCCTTTAAATTTCACAAACCTTGCAGTTTTTCACCAGGTATTTGTGTTTCACCTGTAAGTCTGCGGGAAAATAGATGTCATGCATGATGCACAGACATTTTACTGTGTGGCTTACACCATTAAGTGTACAGATTATTGAGAAGTAAGCGGCCTTTGAGTTATTATGTGAGTAACCCAACGTTGTTTGGAGTGCTAGTAATTGGCAGAGTACAGCACAAAGCTGCTACTTTAATGCCTACTGCAATGCACATGCCAGTGGAGTAGGAAATGTTCCAGCAACTAATGAAGATGTGACTCCCCACTGGATGCTAAGAAATGGTTGATGTATTTGACGCTATGCACTAAATGCAATTATCTGTGTGACATATGCATAATCGGCACCACTTTAAACATTCACTCCCTCCACCGCCAGCGCAACGTAGTTGCAGTGCATACCATTTACAAAATACACTGCAGAAACTCGCCACGGCTTCTTTGACAGCAAATCCCAAACCTACAAACTCTGCCACCTAGAAAGACCAGGGCAGCAGGTGCATGTAAACACCACCACCTCTTGAGTTCCTCTCTAAGTCGCACACCATCCTGATGAAAATATATTGTCATTCTTTCATTGTCACTGGGTAAAAATCCTGGAATTTCCTACCTAACAGCACTGTGGGAGTACTTTCACCACATTGACTGCAGCGGTTAAAGAAGGCGGCTCACCATCACCTTCTCGAGGGCAATTGAGAAAGGATAATAAATGCTGGCCTTGTCAGCGACACCCACATCCCAGGAATGAATGAAAAATATATATACTCAGACCAGTGTTTTTGTTCCCAAACTAAAATGCCTAGGATCTTATTATTGAATTCCTGAGTCATTCTAGTTGCTAGCTTTTTCTTTCCTCATAATGTCTTAGAAGTGAAACATCATGTATTGAACGTGCACATATTATTCTTGCTGTGTTGTGCTGAAAATTGGTTGGAGTTACTCTGAAAATGTAAGCTGTTCCCAAGTTGCATATAACTTGGAGTTTTGTAAATGCAGATGGTGGGACTTACTGTACCCTATTTAATATGGGGCAGGGGAGGAGACAGTTATTGAGGGATAAATATTGACCAAGAAACCAAATGAACTCCCCTGCTCTTCTTGGAATAGTGCCATGAGATTTTTTACATCCATCTGAGGGCAGATGGGGCCTCTGGTTTTAACGTCTGAAAGACGGCACCCCTGTATGAAGCGTCAACCTACATTATGGGCCAGAATTTGTGGTGGGTAATCGCCGTTATGACCCCTTTGAAACTGACTGCAACTTCAGGATGTAGCACATGTGCATCTAAATGTAGATATCTTGAAGTTGCGGTCAGTGATTCACTGTTCCGGCACTGGCTATACTATGCAACCCGCACCCCCAATAGCCAGCAATCAGTGAAACTGACAAACATGGATTTTTCCGTGGTAATATCACTGTTAACCAATATTGGTGCTGTTAGCGTCTTTTATAACACTTTACCCAAAGCCAGTCTATTTGTTACAAGGCGTTTTCTCTTCCATTTGAGGCAGTTTTTAAAAGTAATTATTTCTCGTCATTTATTGTGTACTTAAATTGCTGGATGAATCATTTCAAATTATTTTTCAATCTTCTGTATTAAATATTTTTACAAGTCGAAAATGTGCATCTTGTCCTATCTATTCTGCATTGCCCTTCAGACAGCCAGAATAGTGTTCCAATTCATTCTGTTAATTAATTGAAGAAAAACATGTGTGGCACAGGCTTGACGGACCAGCTGGTCTCTTCCTGTTACTGCATTTTCCCACTATGAACATTCAAAAATTAGTAAGCTATATAGGCCAGAAGTCCTGCATTATGTCCAAGCTGTTGGTGTGCCTGTGCTCCCTTTGGTGAGGCAGGCGCGGAAAAATGTGTGGATGTCCTGGTGAGGATGGAATTGGGCTTGGCTATGGTGTCCTCTGCAATCAAATAGCCAGTTGGCATTTGGTCTCGGCTCAGTTTGGGTGAGGTGCTGATGCTCATTAGAACTATATCCCAATATTTTTTGATCCTCCTATTGATGTGTTGGGAGTGAGTGAGGATGGTAAGGGAAAGAAAGTTAGGTGGAGGCAAAGAGATGAAAGGAAAAATAAAACCACATAGTGCCTTTTACATTTCAATTAATTGTTTCTGAAGTGTACACACGGTTGTGTAAATAAACATATCATTCAATGTGTGTACAGCAAGGTCCCACAAATGCAAATGAGATAAATGACCACTTAATCTCTTTTGAAGATGGTGATTTGAAGGTTTAATGTTGAACAGAACACTTGCTGTTTGCCTACCATAGGATCTTTTACACCCACAGACAGAGCCTTGGGTAACATCTCTGCCCAAAGATTATACCTCTGACAACATTCTGTTTACCACTGGGCCATTCGAGGTACATTTTGTTGAAACCAATGATGTGCCCCAGGGTAGGAGATAGGTTCATAAATTTCCCATGATCGTTGCTGATTTCAGCCATACATCTAGATAGCTGAGTGAAAGCTGCATTTGCCCACAGGGAAGGGAGGGGAATTCATAAGATGAACCAGGTGGAGCCATGTATATCATGGTGCAGTTATAATGGTATCGACATAGCTTGAGCAACTGGTCTCCTGAGAACAGCTGGGCATGGATTTTGGGTCTGGGAGTAATTCCTTTTTGAAGAAAGTTAACCTTGAAAATAGTTACAATGCATATAGACATCTTTGAAACTAAAATGACCACTTCCAGCAAAGTAATTGTAGGATAGAGCAATGATGAACAGCAATCTTTCCCAAAAATTGGCATTCACTCCCAACTTATCAAAATGAGCAAGTTAAATAAATGACTCTCTAATGTGGCAAATCCAACTCTAGTCATTCATTCAGAGAATAATTAAGTCATTAAATAATGGGCTATACCATGGCCATAATTTAGATGAGAGTTTGAATTAACCATTCTCCTTTATTTGAAATAGATGTCTGACTGTGGAGGACAGCCACAAGTTGTTCAGGTATGTTTGAAACTTGCTGCGTAAAATGGACTGTAACATAACTCGTGTAACATTTTCATTTTCTTTAAAGGAGGTATCTTTCCATGAGGGTTCCATCCAAATATAAGGACTGGCTTTGTCTCCCATCTGTGGATTTTTTGGGGGGAAGCAGGGCGGGTAGATGAGAATAGAGTGGGGTTCTATCATGCATTCTGGCACACACAGCCACATGACAAATGAAAGGGACAGCATTAAGAAAGTATTCTCTTGTCAGCAAGATAGATAATTTTTATAGGATAGAAATTAAAACCTGTTAAACTTTTCAGAGGTTTCACTCTTATGTTTTCCTTTTGCAGCCAGCAAAGCTTACAGAGGCATTTAAATACTTTGTGCAAGGAATGGGCTACAGTAAGTAGAAACCATTTTTCTTAGATGTGAATTCAGTACAATAGTAGCACACTATCATTGTATCTGGTTAACCATGTGTTCTCTCTTTTTGCCCTGTTCTTTAATCTGAAGTGCCTGCAGCCAGCATGACTCGTCTAATGAGATCTCGTTCAGCATCCGGATCCAGCGCCGTGTCCCTAGATGGCAACAGGAGCCGATCTCACACCGGGGAAGCTGCGAAGTTTTATAGCCACCCAGCTACGGGGTTGAACCAGAACCCAAACTCAAATACTAACTCGAATGCCAATGTGGGAGGTGTTGAACACTCTGCCCCTCAATCAGCAGAAATTACATGTTGAGAACCTTACCTCTCCTCCACCCCAAGAAAAAGCAAACCATGTGTAATGTTACCCTTAATGCATTGTGTGGGCATGTCCGATAAAGACAAGTTTTTTGGGGGGACAAAAAAGGACTTAAAAGATTAAAAATAAATATGGTGCACAGACTGAAATCTACCTTTTTTGTGTGTGCATGCTCTCCTATTTGGGGCACTTCTAATTAGTACCATAATTGAATGCAATGACCCACACAAAATTTTATGGTAAAACCAAACAAATGCATTTTTTTTTTCTTGCAACTTTTTTGGGAGCAGTGTATTATGGGTAACACCGTTCTCCAAGCATTACTTGCCCGTTAGTGTCACAAGTCACGTGAAGCTACAGTTGAATGTTGAGATGTATATAGTTTAATTCATTTTCTTAATGAGAAATATTAAATCTCTTGTTAGTTTGTATAACTTTTGTCAAACTTCAATTGGCCGTTGACTTTTTTTTCCCCTTGTTGACCTGCTGTTGCTTTTAAACCAGAAGCATCTATATTGCTTTTTAAAACAAAAAATATTCCCATTAAGCATGTACGTAGATTGATATCGCTTCCTGGTATAACCTTGCCTTTTTCTAAACTGCTTGGATTTACGACTAGGCAAGTAAGGTTTTCATGTTCCTTTTCAAAAAGTTGGGCTAAAATGCTTAGAATTGTTTCATAGTTCCTGGTTGTGTAATGTGATTATTACAAAAAATGTGTTTATATTGTACTACAGAAATTTGGATTTTTGCATTTTTTTTAGTTTCGTTTTGAATGACAAATTAAGATCCTTGGCAGATGTTGTGCGTTTCGGAAAAGTCTGATAGAGTTATACCCAAAACATGAATTCTGATATCCCTTTCAGGTGCTGATTGACATGGTGTACGTTTCCAATGTTTATGCTTTTTCTTTTAAAGAGCGCTTTCAGGGCATTCATCCACTCTGCACTCTCAGAAATGTGTGGACTGGCAGGAATTCCAGGGTGAACTTTATAATGTAAAAATATATCGTCACCTTATCAGCATCTAATGAGATGTTGCCGAGCACTTCTATTGCTTAGCCCAAAAAAGTTCTCCCCCCCCACCCCCTACAGACCTGATCTCCTCCCCCTTCAGCCCTGATCCCTAAGCACATCTGAAGCTACAAATTACATTGAATATTATCGCACAGAAGCAGGCCATTCACCCTAACAAGTCTATACCTGTGTTTGTGCTCCACACGAGCCTCCTCGTACCTTACTTCATCTCATCCCTATCAACAATATTGAATTTGGATATTTCAAATGAGGGTAGAAGAAAGCTATAGGGATTTGAGGTTACCAATTAAAACACAATTTCTACAATAAATCTAGACTCCTATCTTCCTGCCCCAAGAGATGAAGGCTTGATTTTACAATTTTTAGATACTGCAGAATGCTGTCCCAGTGTGATCTCTTATCGTGGTGCCCTGAAAGTTATAGCACAGACAACCCAATTAAACATTTGCATCAAAAAAGTGTGTTTTTGCCCATGGGCACAATCAGCACCAGAAAGGCTCTTCTTGCCTTACAAGGTTGCCTCCAACAGCAAAGTTGGCCAAAGGTAACACAGCATGGGCATTATCTAGTGCCAGAAGTGCTGAAACCCTTGTTGAAAGATTATACTGTGTAGCATCGATTTTAAAAAGAGTGGTGTCAACAAAGGTAAATTGCTGGTAGGATGTGTTGGGTTTGCCATTTCCATTTTGGCTACGAGGGGGCTTGGGCCCCTTTCGCTGCAGTATATAGGCAGCAGTAAAATGACTAATAAATTGGATATCAAATGCAGTAATTTTTATGGGGGGCAGTGTCACAGATGACATTCTTGCATTGTATTTCCTTTAAATAATGTTGGGAGGGCAGGGGCAATACTGTTAAAAGTCTTGCATTGTGTTTTGGAACATGCTGATGTTCAGGGGCCAAACTTTTGCTACCTATCTTAAATAAAAATTGTTTCCTGATATAAATTGGATTTGCAGTTGATGATGATTAACAAATCTTTGCTTTAAAGACAGTATTGACGATGACCCTTTTTGATCCTGCAAGGGCCAATACTGAACAAACTAATTGAAATCCATTTTTGAAAAGTTTAATTGACATACACGTTTATATTTATTTTGAAAATAAATTTTTGAAACTTTGCAAAATTTGTTTCACTTTTTTATAATTAAGTTGTTGAATTCTAAATGGGATTTAAGTATTATAAACACCAACTATTCCAAGATCATCAACTGCCATGAGCCATGCAAATTGGATCCTGGAAGGTAAGTCTCAGCAAACCAGGAGGCGATGGGACCATGACCACTCCATTAACTAGGCACAAACTGTCAATTGAGCCTGGTGCATATGATTTAGCTAGTTGCTAACCAAACCTGCTGAATCAGGTGCCAGGAAGAGCATGTTTCCATATCGTGTGAAGTGGGATAATGCTTCAATATTACATTTTTAAAGTCCCACCACAAATCATAAATATGCCTTTTGAAGTCATGAGGTCTTGAGAGCACTCTGAATAAGATGAAATGAGTTTCCAGCCACATATCCGCAGCATAACTAAAACCGCCTTTTTCTACTTCCTTAACATTGCCCACCTACACACCTGCCTCAACTCTTCTGCTGCTGAAACCCTCATTCATGCATTTGTTACCTCTAGACTTGACTACTCCAACTCACTCCTGGCTGGCCTCCCACATTCTACACTATGTAAACTTGAGGTCATCCAAAACTCTGCAGCCCATGTCCTAACTCGCACCAAGTCACAATCACCCCGGTGCTTTCTGACCTACATTGGCACTTGGTTAAACAACGCCTCAATTTCAAAATTTTCATCCTTGTTTACAAATTACTCCAGGGCCTTGCCCCTCCTTATCTCTAATCTTTTTCAGCCTCACAACTCTACAAGATGTTTGCACTCTTCAAATTCTACCCTCTTGCTGCTCAACCATCAGTGCCTGTACCTTCAGCTGTTTGGTCCCAAAGCTCTGGAACTCCCTCCCTAAACCTCTCTATCTCCCCTCCTTTTAAGATGCTCTTTAAAACATATCTCTTTAACCAAGCTTTTGGTCATCTGCCTTAATTTATATTGTGGCTCAGTTTCAAATTTATCTGTTTTATCTTGTTGCAATGCAAAGTGGTTGCAGGAGGTACTACAAGACTGAATCGACCATGATATGCAACAAACCCTGCAATAGAGTAATGTTTTTTTAAGAATGTTGCCACTTTGTGATTAGCTACTCTAGCACCCTATCCTTGGGGTGATGAACAAATGATTCTGATCACACCAAAAGGAAAATATGGGTTGATGAAGGGGAAGTCTTGCCAATCTAACTTACTGGTTTCCTTTTTAAGGTGTGACAAAAGCCTTGATCGAGTTAAGGCAGTGCATGTGGTGTACTTTGGTTTCAGTAAGGCCTTTGGTGCAGCTCCTCTAGAAAGACTTACTGAAAGTAGTGTATCAGTGGAAATATTTTACAACATACGTAATTGGTTGAGAGAATCTAGAGGGTGCAGATACAGTCCCCACCACTTAAACATCCACGTTTAAAATGGACAGTTGCCAAAAAGCGCTAACCATTTACATTAATGTCAATTTCAACGTTACTGGTTATACTGTCTTAAGCCACTGGCATTGTATCTGATGTAAAGGGAGGTATGTGGCCTCAGGACATCCTGTCAAAAGTTCCTCTAGAAAGTATTCTCAGCCCAGTCATCCTCAGCTGCTTCATCAATGACGTTCCTTCCATCATAAGGTTAGGAGTTGTGCTGTTCACTGACCATTTCTCTGATATGAAGCGGCCCATGATAGCCAACAGCAGGATAATATCCAGGCTTGGATTGACCAGTAGTGGGTGTAATTAACAGATAAGTGCTGAGTAGTGACCATCTCCAACAAGAGGAAGTCCAGCTTGACCTTACATGGCACCATCAGCAGAGTTTCCCCACCATCAACATTTAAGAGATTCCCATTATCCAGAAATTGAATAGGGCCATCTATATTGACACTGACTGCAACAAGGAAGAGACTGGATACTCTGCAAAAAGTGGCTCACCACCTGAATCCTCAAATTTGCTCCACTATTTGAGACTCAATTCAGGAGTGAGGAGCACTCTCCTAGAGAGGTGCAACTGCAACAACAGCAATGCTCAGAAAGGAGCAGTTCACTTGATTGGTGCCACTGCCAGCAGAATCGATATCCACTACGTACAGCATCGACACGTTGACTAGTATATAAGATACAATGCAGCAGCTTAACATGGTTATTTTGACTACACATCTTTTTCAACCTTAACCACCATGAAAGACGAGCAGCAATGTCATGAAAATGCTATAACAACTTGGGCAAATTATCGCTGTTTCTTAATTGTCACTGGGCTTATAGCCTGGAATTCCCTACCTAACACTATTGTGGGAGCACCGTCTACTCCATTTCACTCCCATCAAATCTGAGTACCCCACTGGATGTTAACCCTGTACTTGGAGACTTGAGCTCTGGTCTCCTGCTCGATGGTGTGGGCACTCCTGTTCTATTGGACTCGAGTACCCTGCTGGATGTCAGCCCATTCACACTCCAGAACTCTCAACTCCGCTTGTCAGGGTTGTCTAGAATTCAAACCCATAACTTTACAACTCAAAAGGTGGGAATATTACCACTGAGCTTAGATTCACTTCATAGAGATTAGCATAATTACCTGTAAATGTCATTTATTTAATTCATCTATTTAAATTCAATTGATAATTGAAATGAGGTCTGATATGACTGCTGCTTTCCAAAGACATGAAACATCTTCTGGATGCACAACATTTTCTGTTCTGTTTCTGGGCACAATACCAACTAGATTGTGGGGCCAGTGAATATACTTTCAAGATTGTAAGTAGCTAAGAATTGTCCTATGAAAGTATTCTGAAAAACAGAAACTGAAATTTCCAGGATAAGAATGAAACACAATTCCAAATATAGTAAAAGTAGGAGAGCTCTGACAATCTGTGGCCATTTCATTAGAACTGACACATTTATGAGGGTCTACAAAAAGGAAAGGAGACTGACACAAAATTAATGGATTGAGGGAATTAAACCATGGTTAAAAGTAGAGGGGGAAATCGCCACTACAGAGGAAACGTTTCAAGGACACCCTCAAAGCCTCCTTGATAAAATGCAACATTCCCATTGATATCTGGGAGTCCCTGGCCAAAGACCGCCCTAAGTGGAGGAAGTGATTCAGGGAGGGCGCTGAGCACCTCGAGTCTCATCGCCGAGAGCATGCAGAAATCAAGCGCAGGCAGCAGAAGGAGCGTGCGGCAAACCAGTCCCACCCACCCTTTCCTTCAACGACTGTCTGTCCCACCTGTGACAGAGACTGTTGGACTGTTCAGTCACCTAAGAACTCATTTTTAAAGTGGAAACAAGTCTTCCTCAATTTCGAGGGACTGCCTATGATGATGATGGTGGTGGAGCAGTTTCAACAGAAACTTTCAGAAGGGCAATAGATGCATACTTCAAAAGGAATTATTTGCAGGGCTTTTGGGGAAGCAAGAGGGAGTTGGACTAATTGGATAGCTCACAGAGCCGGCACAATCATAATGAGCCGAAAGGCCTATGCTTTATGATTCTATGGTTGGAAGATTGACAATAGGAAAGTGGAGAAATGTTGATGTGGCTACCAATAAAATTAATTTGATCTATTCGGAAGCATTTAAAAGGCAAACATGTCTATTGTGGTTAATGAGGAATTTAAAGGTTGGTATAAGCAGTAGGTTTTTAAAACATTTAATGGACCTAGTCTGTAGGAGGACTGAATAACTAAAGATGAGCAAAAGCTGAAAAGTCAAGATACTGACTGCAAGATTATTGCAATGTCAAGTAACAAAGACATTTTCAAATCTACGAATAAAAATAACTCCTGCAGTTCTTGTTCACTCTCATTCACATGTACTTTTGACTGTACAATAAACAGTGTAATGCGGGAGATAGCGAATCAGCAGCCCATTTTACATGTCCCGATTTTTATTTCCAATGAGGTTACAGGTCAGTGTCAACCCCTTGTTTCAATAGCACCAGATTGCCCTCTGAAGATGTCAAAAACGATGCTGGATGTTTGAAAATTAACCCTTATAAATCCTAAACCTGTGTCTCCAGTTTTTCTCCAATCTTCCCTCATGCCCTATCTGAGCACATCTTGTCCATGAGACTTGTGCTCCTTTGGCTACTATCCCCCATGCTCACATTGTAAATGGGTCCCTCACCTGTGGCACTGACCATCTCGCTTTCAAAAACACCCATCACCACTTCCTCAAAAACCCAAACCTTGATTCCTCTCCTTGCAAACTACCACCCTATCTGCAACCTCCCCTTCCTCTCAAGTTCTTGAACTTGTGCTTCTTCTTTTTACCCCAACACTCTTTCCTGTAATTCCATCTTTGAATCTCTCCAACCAGTTTTCTGTCCCTGCACTGAAACAGCCCGAATCTAAGTGACAAATGACATGTGACTGTGGACGTGGTGCATTATGACACGCAGACCTCGGTTTTCTAACTGTAATACAAACAGCATTAAATCAAATGGGTTACCCGTGGCTTTGCAAGTGGAAAACGTAGGCCACAATGTTTTCAAAGGGAGCATTAAGAGAAAGACATCCATTTATATAGCGCCTTTCACAACTTCAGGACATCCCAAAGAGCTTTACAGCCAATCTAGTACTTTTGAAGTGTAGTCACTATTGTAATGTAGGAATCGCGGCAGCTTATTTGAGCACAATAAAGTCCCACAAGTAGTAATGACGTAATGACCAGATCATCTGTTTTAGTGATGTTGGTTAAGGGATAATAGTGGCCAGGACACTGGGGAGAAATCCTCTGCTCATTATTGAATAGTGCCATGAAATCTTATGCCCATCTGAAAGGGCAAACGAGGCCTTCAGTTAATATTCTTCTGCAAGTTGGCCTTTCCAAGAGTGCAGCATTTCCTCAGTACTGCACTGAAGTGTCAGCCTAGCATTATGTGCTCAAGTCATTGGGGTGGGTCTTGAACCCACAACCTGCCAATTTGGAGGCACGAGTATCACTGAGCCACAGCTGACAGCTACTATGACTTGGAACAGGGAATGAAATTGCCAAATTTCCAGATAGCAAAATAGGAGAGAGAACAAATAATGAAGAATTCAACCATATTCAGAACATTTGGATCTGCTGGGTTATTGGGACAGTAGGCAAATGCAATTCATCGATAAGTGTAAAATAATTAGTATTGGAGCAAGGAACCTAAAATGGAAGTTAGTTTTAATAGAACAATGCTGCTTAAGAGATCTAGGCTTATTAAAAATGCATTCTTCTGATGTAGGTGTCGCTGGCAAGGCCGGCATTTATCGCCTATCTCTAGTTGCCCTGAGAAGGTGGTGGTTGTACTTGAACCTCTGAAGCCTGTGTGGGAAAGCTTCTCCCACATTGCCGTTAGGTGGAGAGTTCCAGAATTTTGACCCAGTGACAATGAAGGAACAAGCATATATGTCCAAGTTAGGATGGTATGCGACTTGGAGGGGAGGTTGGAGATGACAGTGTTCCCATGCACCTGCTGCCCTTATCTTTCGAGCTGGTGAAGGTCATGGGTTGGGAAGTGCTGATGAAGAAGCCTTGGTGAGTTGCTGTAGTGTATGCTGTCGATAGTACACACAGCAGCCACGGTACTCCCAGTGGTGGAGGGAACAATTGTTTAAACTAGTGGATGAGGTGTAGATCCAGTGGATTGCTTTGGCCTGGATGGTAATAACCTTCTTGAGTGTTGTTGCAGCCATACCCATCCAGGTAAGTGGAGAACATTCCATCACACTCCTTCCAGGATGATGATGGCGGGGGACTCGGCGATGATAGTGCCATTGAATGTCAAGAGGAGCTGGTTACAGTGGATAAGTCTGATACCATCAAAGTAGTTGCTTCACTTTAATGCAAATGTCAATCAAGGTACTGAATACATGAACAAAGAGATCGAGCACACCTCTAAATATTGTAGTTATATACGGTGATCATGGGATGCCACTAAATCTACTGAGAGCAGTTCTGGTCGCCTAATAAGAACATAAGAAATTGGAGCAGGAGGAGGCTAATCATTCTTTTGAACTTATTCCGCCATTCAATAAGTGGACGTGCATCTGGGAGGGTGCTGAGCACCTCAAATCTCATCGCTGAGAGCATGCAGAAATCAAGCGCAAGCAGCGGAAAGAGCGAGCGGGAAACCTGTCCCACCCTACCTTACCCTCAACGACTATCTGTCCCACCTGTGACAGAGACTTATCGCTCTCGTATTAGACTGTTCAGCCACCTAAGGACTCATTTTAAGAGTGGAAGCAAGTCTTCCTCGATTCCGAGGGACTGCCTATGATGATGATGATGACTGATCTTCTACCTCAACAGATTCCCACACTAAACCCATATCCCTTCATTCAGGAAGGATAGAATAAAAGGAAAAGGAGGTGGGGTACCATTGTTGATTAAAGAGGAGATTAATGCAATAGTTCGGAAGGACATTAGCTTGAATGATGTGGAATCTATATGCGTAGAGCTGCAGAACACCAAAGGACAAAAAATGTTAGTGGGAGATGTGTACAGACCTCCAAACAGTAGTAGTGATGTTGGGGAGGGCATCAAACTGGAAATTAGGGGTGCATGCAATAAAGGTGCAGCAGTTATCATGGGTGACTTTAATATGCATATAGATTGGGCAAACCAAACTGGAAGCAATACGGTGGAGGAGGATTTCCTGGAGTGCATAAGGGATGGTTTTCTAGACCAATATGTCGAGGAACCAACTAGACAGGGTGTTGTGTAATGAGTGAGGATGAATTAGCAATCTCGTTGTGCGAGGCACCTTGGGGAAGAGTGACCATAATATGGTGGAATTCTGCATTAGGATGGAGAATGAAACAGTTAAATCAGAGACCATGGTCCAGAACTTAAAGAGGGGTAACTTTGAAGGTATGAGGCGTGAATTGGCGAGGATAGATTGGCGAACGATACTTAAGGGGTTGACTGTGGATGGGCAATGGCAGACATTTAGAGACCGCATGGATGAACTACAACAATTGTACATCTCTGTCTGGCGTAAAAATAAAAAAGAGAAGGTGGCTCAACCGTGGCTATCAAGGGAAATCAGGGATAGTATTAAAGCCAAGGAAGTGGCATACCAATTGGCCAGAAATAGCAGCGAACCCGGGGACTGGGAGAAATTTAGAACTCAGCAGAGGAGGACAAAGGGTTTGATTAGGGCAGGGAAAATAGAGTACGACAGGAAGCTTGCAGGGAACATTAAGATGGACTGCAAAAGCTTCTATAGATATATAAAGAGAAAAAGGTTAGTAAAGACAAACGTAGGTGCCCTGCAGTCAGAATCAGGGGAAGTCATAACGGGGAACAAAGAAATGGCAGACCAATTGAACAAGTACTTTGGTTTGGTATTCACTAAGGAGGACACAAACAACCTTCCAGATATAAAAGGGGTCAGAGGGTCTAGTAAGAAGGAGGAACTGAGGGAAATCCTTATTAGTTGGGAAATTGTGTTGGGGAAATTGATGGGATTGAAGGCCGATAAATCCCCAGGGCCTGATGGACAGCATCCCAGAATACTTAAGGAGGTGGCCTTGGAAACAGCGGATGCATTGACAGTCCTTTTCCAACATTCCATAGACTCTGGATCAGTTCCTATGGAGTGGAGGGTAGACAATGTAATCCCACTTTTTAAAAAAGGAGGAAGAGAGAAAACAGGGAATTATAAACCGGTCAGCCTGACATTGGTAATGTGTAAAAGGGGCAGGGAGGTGTTGCTACAGTTGTACAGGGCCTTGGTGAGGCCACACCTGGAATATGGTGTTCAGTTTTGGTCTCCTAATCTGAGGAAGGACATTCTTGCTATTGAGGGAGTGCAGCGAAGGTTCACCAGACTGATTCCCGGGATGGCGGGACTGACCTATCAAGAAAGACTGGATCAACTGGGCTTGTGTTCACTGGAGTTCAGAAGAATGAGAGGGAATCTCATAGAAACGTTTAAAATTCTGATGGGTTTAGACAGGTTAGATGCAGGAAAAATGTTCCTAATGTTGGGGAAGTCCAGAAGCAGGGGTCACAGTCTAAGGATAAGGGGTAAGCCATTTAGGACCGAGATGAGGAGAAACTTCTTCACCCAGAGAGTGGTGAACCTGTGCAATTCTCTACCACAGAAAGTTGTTGAGGCCAATTCACTAAATATATTCAAAAAGGAATTAGATGAAGTCCTTGCTACTAGGGGGATCAAGGGGTATGGCGAGAAAGCAGGAATATGGGTACTGAAGTTGCATGTTCAGCCATGAACTCATTGAATGGCGATGCAGGCTAGAGGGGCCGAATGGTCTACTCCAGCACCTATTTTCTATGTTTCTATGTGTCTATGTTGTGAATCTTTGCAATTCTCTACCCCAGATGCTCAGTTCTTGAGTTTATTCAAGACAGAGATTGATAGATTTTTGATACTAAAGGAATAGAAACATAGAAAGGCCCTGTACAACTGTAGTAACACCTCCCTGCCCCTGGACTCAAATCCCCTCGCTATGAAGGCCAACATGCCATTTGCTTTCTTAACCGCCTGCTGTACCTGCATGCCAACCTTCAATGACTGATGTACCATGACACCCAGGTCTCGTTGCACCTCCCCTTTTCCTAATCTGTCACCATTCAGATAATAGTCTGTCTCTGTTTTTATCACCAAAGTAGATAACCTCACATTTATCCACACTAAACTTCATCTGCCATGCATTTGCTCACTCACCTAACCTATCCAAGTCACTCTGCAGCCTCATAGCATCCTCCTCGCAGCTCACACTGCCACCCAACTTCGTGTCATCTGCAAATTTGGAGGTACTACATTTAATCCTCTCGTCTAAATCATTAATGTACAATGTAAACAGCTGGGGCCCCAGCACAGAACCCTGCGGTACCCCACTAGTCACTGCCTGCCATTCTGAAAAGTACCCATTTACTCCTACTCTTTGCTTCCTGTCTGACAACCAGTTCTCAATCCACGTCAGCACACTACCCCCAATCCCATGCGCTTTAACTTTGCTCATTAATCTCTTGTGTGGGACCTTGTCGAAAGCCTTCTGAAAGTCCAAATATACCACATCAACTGGTTCTCCCTTGTCCACTCTTTTGGAAACATCCTCAAAAAATTCCAGAAGATTTGTCAAGCATGATTTCCCTTTCACAAATCCATGCTGACTTGGACCTATCATGTCACCTCTTTCCAAATGCACTGCTACGACATCCTTAATAATTGATTCCATCATTTTACCCACTACTGAGGTCAGGCTGACCGGTCTATAATTCCCTGTTTTCTCTCTCCCTCCTTTTTTAAAAAGTGGGGTTACATTGGCTACCTTCCACTCGATAGGAACTGATCCAGAGTCAATGGAATGTTGGAAAATGACTGTCAATGCATCCGCTATTTCCAAGGCCACCTCCTTAAGTACTCTGGGATGCAGTCCATCAGGCCCTGGGGATTTATCGGTCTTCAATCCCATCAATTTTCCCAACACAATTTCCCGACTAATAAGGATTTCCCTCAGTTCTTCCTCCTTACTAGACCCTCTGACCCCTTTTATATCCGGAAGGTTGTTTGTGTCCTCCTTAGTGAATACCGAACCAAAGTACTTGTTCAATTGGTCTGCCATTTCTTTATTCCCCGTTATGACTTCCCCTGATTCTGACTGCAGGGGACCTACGTTTGTCTTTACTAACCTTTTTCTCTTTACATACCTATAGAAACTTTTGCAATCCGTCTTAATGTTCCCTGAAAGCTTCTTCTCGTACTCCATTTTCCCTGCCCTAATCAAACCCTTTGTCTTCCTTTGCTGAGTTCTAAATTTCTCCCAGTCCCCGGGTTCGCTGTTATTTCTGGCCAATTTGTATGCCACTTCCTTGGCTTTAATACTATCCCTGATTTCCCTTGATAGCCACGGTTGAGCCACCTTCCCTTTTTTATTTTTACACCAGACAGGAATGTAGAATTGTTGTAGTTCATCCATGCGGTCTCTAAATGTCTGCCATTGCCCATCCACAGTCAACCCCTTAAGTATCATTCGTCAATCTATCCTAGCCAATTCACGCCTCATATCTTCAAAGTTACCCCTCTTTAAGTTCTGGACCATGGTCTCTGAATTAACTGTTTCATTCTCCATCCTAATTCAGAATTCCACCATATTATGGTCACTCTTCCCCAAGGGGCCTCGCACAATGAGATTGCTAATTAATCCTCTCTCATTACACAACACCCAGTCTAAGATGGCCTCCCCTCTAGTTGGTTTCTCGACATATTGGTCTAGAAAACCATCCCTTATGCACTCCAGGAAATCGTCCTCCACTGTATTGTTTCCAGTTTGGTTAGCCCAATCTATGTGCATATTAAAGTCACCCATTATAACTGCTGCACCTTTATTGCATGCACCCCTAATTTCCTGTTTGATGCCCTCCCCAACATCACTACTACTGTTTGGAGGTCTGTACACAATTCCCACTTACGTTTTTTGCCCTTTGGTGTTCTGCAGCTCTACCCATATAGATTCCACATCATCCAAGCTAATGTCCTTCCTAACTATTGCATTAATCTCCTCTTTGACCAGCAATGGTACCCCACCTCCTTTTCCTTTTATTCTATCCTTCCTGAATGTTGAATACCCCTGGATGTTGAGTTCCCATCCCTGATCATCCTGGAGCCATGTCTCTGTAATCCCAATCACATCATATTTGTTAACATCTATTTTCACAGTTAATTCATCCACCTTATTACGGATACTCCTTACATTAAGACACAAAGCCTTCAGGTTTGTTTTTTTAACACCCTTTGTCCTTTTAGAATTTTGCTGTACAGTGGCCCTTTTTGTTCTTTGCCTTGGGTTTCTCTGCCCTCCACTTTTTCTCATCTCCTTTCTGTCTTTTGCTTTTGTCTCCTTTTTGTTTCCCTCTGTCTCCCTGCATTGATTCCCATCCCCCTGCCATATTAGTTTAACTCCTCCCCAACAGCACTAGCAAACACTCCCTTTGAATGAAAAAATTTCTCCTCATCTCAGTCCTAAATGGCTGACCCCTTATTCTGAGACTATGACCCTTAGTTCCAGACTCCTCAGCCAGGGGAAATGTCCTTCCCGCATCTACCTTATGAAGTTCCTTAAGAATTTTATATGTTTCAATGAGATCACCTCTCATTCATCTCAACATTATTGAATGCTTTTTGTATAATCATAGGATGGACAGTAATGTCATTCAGAATATACTGAGATAAACAACAAAGATGGATCTGTTAACAGGTGTGTAAGTGTGGCGAGGTCGGGGCGATGGAGCGGCGAGAGATTGTGGAGCGAAGTGATCAGGGCCCAGGAGAGGCGTGAGTTCGGGGCTCAGGAGAGGCGAGGGCCCAGGGGCAGCACGGGCCAACCCACACTGCGATATGTGTGCACACTAGATCCGTGCAGCAGAGCTGATCTCCAGTCGTCTTGGTTAACCCTTGCCACTGGATCAAGACTTAGCTCTGTCAAGCCCGTGTGGTGGCTGGTGTGCAACAGCCACCACACGTTAAAAAAAATCCACGCACAAGCCTCGTCCACCTTTCAATATGTAGTTCAGGACCTGGAATATTAGGTCCTTCATTGAAACACCTGTGAACTTTTTGGTGTGGAAGCAAGTCATCCTCGATATGAGAAACCACTTAAGAAGAAGAAGTTTTCTTCTTTTTTCTTTGTTTTGTTTTCTTTGGAAAAGAGACTTTGTGATCTATTTAATTTTTCAGGATTGTGAATGAAATTGTTCACTATATTGACAGTTTCAAGTACCAGGGATATAAGTTTAAAAATTTGGGAGTTGAAAGAAAAGAGGGAAATTGGACAGAGTTTAGACATCCAAAGGGTAATGGAACTGTTGAATGTGTTGCCAGAGAAAGACACTGAAGGGTGCAACAAAAGGGGTTCAAGCGACAATGTGATGCTATTCTGGTGACAGTTAGCATTGGGGTTATGATGAAAGGGCAAGTTAAGTTAATTAATAAATAAGAATTAAACTTTAAGGGCCTTTTTCTATTTTTGAAAATTCGTATGTTCTTAAGAACCTTAAAATAACAAAAGCTCACACATTACTTTTCAAATTGCATCTTTAATATCATAAGGACTCTTATAAGTAGAATTAAATAGATTTTTTTATTAAAGCATTCCTTTACATATATAGTACTGTATCCCTGATAACAAATTAAACACTTTTTTTTGTTTCATTTCTCTTTCATTCTGTGTTGCAGCACCATGATATTGAGCAGTGCAACTAATTCACCTCATGGACATTAAGGAGAAGATAACCGAGAGGAGGGGGAAGGAAGTACTGTGTATAATGAGCATTCACTCACAACTCACATTCATTGCTTTATTTTCAACGATTTTTAAAAATTTGTTTACAACTGTGCTATCGATCCTTGGGTGCTGTCCATTCTTAGATTGTCATCTTTTATCGGGGGTGAGGGGTGGGAATCGTGGCTCAAATTTGAAGTTTAGGTTGCCCACTCTAAAACTCAACTGAAAAATCTAGTCATTAATGTCGCCTCGTTGTAAGACATGGGGGAGAAGGGTACCTTCTATGTTAAAGATTAGACTTTTGGTAACTTATAGGAAATCACAGATGTGTGGATTGTTTGGGCCAAAAGATGAATCACACCTATCAAGGTGACAGCACCAAGGAGATCCCTTTGGGTGGTTACTCCATATGTTGTTTATGTCTTTAGCAACAATTGTATTACTGCCTCCACCATCTCAAAACAATCCACCAGGACATGAACTGGGGCTGAAGCACTTGCCCAATGAGTTACCTTTTTCCTTCAAAAGCAAAGAAGTGATTGATCAGCACTTTGTTGAACCTTAAAATCTAAAATAATGAATTGTACAGCCCCTCTATTAGAGGAATAACAATGTACATCACTGTTCATTTATAGGAGACACAATCTCAAGTTTAACAAAAGTCCTATATGTCTCAACTGCATATATTTGAGTTGTTTATTAATCAGTGCTGGCTTTGACCATGGACTAAAGCAACCCTGGTGAAAATCAGCTTTTTGGCAAGGAATGAATTACTAGTTTGTGCAAATCCTTAGTGGATGTCACTTTAATGGAAGAGGTGCTTTGTGAGGTGAGTATGTTGCAGCAAATATCCCTGCAGACTGTGGCAAATAGAACCTTAACAGACTGCAAGGTCTTATCTCATTCTGTGCTTTCTCATGAAAACTTTGATAACATTGTCTGAGCTCTGCAACTCTCTTGACCCTTTCCAACACATTATTCTTTATATTATGCATAGCCAAGTTTTATGGGGATAAATGAACAATTTTGTTCTGTTTGTATCGCCCTTTTGTTTTGCAAGCTGCTGATATCATAGCTGACTGACAGTGTGATCTTGTGACCAAATCATGTCATTTTATCTGCAGTGAATCATTTCAGGACATGTCGCAGGTGGCTAGTGGAAAATATATAAATATTACTTTATGTATAGTTCTCCTCTCGATGACTAACCTGTTAATGAGAAGTTCCTATAAAGGTAAAAAGTCTGACCTTTATAAATGTTTATCTAGAAAACAGCCACTTCAAACTAATGCACTGGCTGTGACACTTCAGGTGGAGGAGGTTTGAGGGCCGTCCCCAAAATTCCCTTTTATGGTGCCGCTGGATCTGGGAATTGCACATGATGGGGTAGAAATTCGGGCGCGCCATTTATAGGCATGGTGTAAAATGACTGCACCTGAATGGTGGGGCCCATGTGCCCATGATATTGGGCCCCAGGCCTCATTAATATCAAGCCGGCACTGAGTGCGCAGTCAACCAGCGAAGAATAAACAAATATTGGGCCACTGCTAGCGTCACGGTGGCCTTCAGGTAAGTGGAGTGGGATCGGAAGCCGGGGAGAGGAATGTGAGGCGGCGTGGTTGGGAGATAGGAGGCCGGGAAGGGGCATCGGAAGCCAGGGATCAGGAGATAGGAAGTTAAAGAGGGGGATTTGAAACCGGGGAGGGGAATCGGAGGCCAGGGAGGGGAATTGGAGGCAGGGTAACTGAAGATAGGAGGTGGTAATGTCTACTCCAAAACTGCCCCTAATTAGCATTCGCAAATAATTAAATAATGCATTAAAAGCAACTTTTAGGTGGATGTGAAAGATCCCATTGCATTATACTAGAATGTGCATGATGACTAACCCTGTTATGTTTTACTGAATATATGGATTCTATGGTGATAGGTCTGTGCTGAATTAGCTTATCTCAGTGAGCTAGACTATGGAGCAATGTTCCCTTAAGCTGCACTGCCTCCTGCGCAGCCTGTGTCCTCCAAAGCGTGGCCCTTTCAAATTGGATGCTACAGTAGACCTCAGTGTGAACTATCTTAAAGTACTTCCCAATTAATAATTTTTGAAGTACATTGACTGTTGTTATGGAGGCAAATGCGACAGCAGTCCTACATCTGCAATGTTGAATAAATGGCAATGAAATTAATAAACGGATAATAATGTGTGCTTTTGATGATGCTGTATGAGGGAGGAATGTTGGCCAGGACATTGGGAGAAGTCTCTGCTCTTCTTCAAACAAAAGAAAGAAATAGAAAGACTTGCATTTATGTAGCACCTTTCCCAACTTCAGGCCATCCCAAAATACTTTACAGTCAATGAAGTAGATTTTGAAGTGCAATCACTGTTGGAATATAGGAAACGCAGCAGCCAATTTGCAACAGCAAAGTCTCCAAAACAGTAATGATTAGATAATCTGTTTTTTAGTGATGTTTGCTGAGGGATAAACATTAGCTGGGACTTCTGCTCTTCTTTAAAATAGTGCAATGGGATCTTTCACATTCACGGAAGAGTTTGACGTCTCATCCATAAGATGACACCTCTGACAGTGCCGCTCTCCCTCAGTATTGCTCTGAAGTGGCAGCCTGGATTACATACGGTCTCTGGAGTGCGACTTGAACCCATGATCTTCTGTCTCGGAGGTAAAGGTGCTACCACTGAGCCACAGCTAATGTCATTGGATATTAATAATACCACTGGAATTTAATCCTTTACTTGAACAGGAAGACAAGACCTCAAATTAAATTCTTAGCAGAAAAGTACAGAACTACCTTGGCAATGCATGGAAGTTTCTGCCTGAATAGGCTTTGGAGGAGTTTGTACCCACAGCCTTGTAACTCAGAGGAGAGATTGCCACCAACTGAGCTAAACGGGGGAAAATGGCTTTTAAACACCAGTACCAAAAATGTAGTAATTATATGACTAGCCACGTGCAAGTCAGAGTAGGGATCGCAGATGAATACGTGGCTTGAGGAGTGGTGCAGAAGGGAGGGATTCAAATTCCTGGGGCATTGGAACCGGTTCTGGCGAGCTGGAACCAGTACAAACTGGACGGTCTGTACATGGGCAGGACATGAACCAATGTCCTGGGGGAGTGTTTGCTAGTGCTGTTGGGGAGGAGTTAAACTAATATGGCAGGGGGATGGGAACCAATGCAGGAAGGCAGAGGGAAATAAAAGGGACTCAGAGGCAAAAGATAGAAAGGGGAATAGTAAAAGTGGAGGGCAGAGAAACCCAAGGCAAAAAACAAAAAGGGCTACATTACAGCAAAATTCTAAAGGGGCAGAGTGTGTTAAAAAGACAAGCCTGAAGGCTCTGTGCCTCAATGCGAGGATTATTCGGAATAAGGTGGACGAATTAATTGCGCAGATAGCAGTTAATGGATATGATGTAATTGGCATCACAGAGACATGGCTCCAGGGTGACCAAGGCTGGAAACTCAACATCCAGGGGTATTCAACATTTAGGAAGGATAGACAGAAAGGAAAAGGAGGCAGGGTGGTGTTGCTGGTTAAAGAGGAAATTAATGCAATAGTAAGGAAAGACACTGGCTTGGATGATGTGGAATCGGTATGGGTGGAGCTACGGAATACCAAAGGGCAGAAAACACTGGTGGGAGTTGTGTACAGACCACCAAACAGTAGTAGTGAGGTTAGGGACAGCATCAAACAAGAAATAAGGGATGTGTGCAATAAAGGTACAGCAGTTATCATGGGTGACTTTAATTTACATATAGATTGGGCTAACGAAGCTGGTAGCAATGCAGTGGAGGAGGATTTCCTGGAGTGTATTAGGGATGGTTTTCTTGACCAATATGTCGAGGAACCAACTAGAGAGCTGGCCGTCCTAGATTGGGTGATGTGTAATGAGAAGGGACTAATTAGCAATCTTGTTGTGCGAGGCCCCTTGGGGAAGAGTGACCACAATATGGTAGAATTCTTTATTAAGATGGAGGGTGACACAGTTAATTCAGAAACTATGGTCCTGAACTTAAGGAAAGCTAACTTCGACGGCATGAGGTGTGAATTGGCTAGAATACACTGGCAAATGACACTTAAAGGGTTGACGGTGGATAGGCAATGGCAAACATTTATAGATCACATGGATGAACTTCAACAATTGTACATCCCTGCCTGGAGTAAAAATAAAACAGGGAAGGTGGTTCAACCGTGGCTAACAAGGGAAATTAAGGATAGTGTTAGATCTAAGGAAGAGGCATATAAATTGGCCAGAAAATGCAGCAAACCTGAGGACTGGGAGAAATTTAGAATTCAGCAGAGGAGTACAAAGGGTTTAATTAGGAGGGGGGCAATAGAGTACGAGGGGAATGTTGCCAACAACATAAAAACTGACTGCAAAAGCTTCTATAGATATGCAAAGAGAAAAAGATTAGTGAAGACAAACGTAGGTCCCTTGCAGTTGGACTCAGGTGAAGTTATAATGGGAAACAAAGAAATGGCAGACCAATTGAACAAATACTTTGGTTCCGTCTTCATGTAGGAAGACACAAATAACCTTCTGGATGTACCAGGGGACCGAGGGTCTAGAGAAGCAGGAACTGAAGGATATCCTTATTAGGTGGGAAATTGTGTTGGGGAAATTGATGGGATTGAAGGCCGATAAATCCCCGGGGCCTGATTGTCTGCATCCCAGAGTACTTAAGGAAATGGCCCTAGAAATAGTGGATGCATTGATGATCATTTTCCAACAGTCTATCGACTCGGGCTCAGTTCCTATGGACTGGAGGGTAGCTAATGTAACACCACTTTTAAAAAAGGAAGGAGAGAGAAAACGGGTAATTATAGACCGGTTAGCCTAACATCAGTAGTGGGGAAAATGTAGGAATCAATTATTAAACAGCGCATTTGGAAAGTAGTGACAGGATCGGTCCAAGTCAGCATGAATTTATGAAAGGGAAATCATGCTCGACAAATCTTCTAGAATTTTGTGAGGATGTAACTAGTAGAGTGGACAAGGGAGAACCAGTGGATGTGGTGTATTTGGACTTTCAAAAGGCTTTTGACAAGGTCCCGCACAAGAGATTGGTGTGCAAAATCAAAGCACATGGTATTGGAGGTAATGCACTGACGTGGATAAAGAACTGGTTGGCAGACAGGAAGCAGAGAGTTGGGATAAACAGGTCCTTTTCGGAATGGGAGGCAGTGACTAGTGGAGTGCCGCAGGGCTCAGTGCTGGGACCCCAGCTCTTTACAATATATATTAATGATTTGGATGAAGAAATTTAGTGCAATATCTCCAAGTTTGCAGATGATACTAAACTGGATGGCGGTGTGAGCTGTGAGGAGGATGCTAAGAGGCTGCAGGGTGACTTGGACAGGTTAGGCGAGTGGGCAAATGCAAGGCAGATGAAGTATAATGCAGATAAATTTGTGGTTATTCACTTTGGTGGCAAAAACACGAAAGCAGAATAATATCTGAATAGCAGCAGATTAGGAAAAGGGGAGGTGAAAAGGAGACCTGGGTGTCATGGTTCATCAGTCATTGAAAGTTGGCATGCAGCTACAGCAGGCGATGAAGAAGGCAAATGGCATGTTGGCCTTCATAGCTAGGGGATTTGAGTATAGGAGCAGGGAGGTCTTACTGCAATTGTACAGGGCCTTGGTGAGACCTCACCTGGAATATTGTGTTCAGTTTTGGTCTCCTAATCTGAGGAAAGACGTTCTTGCTATTGAGGGAGTGCAGCGAAGGTTCACCAGACTGATTCCAGGGATGGCTGGACTGACATATGAGGAAAGACTGGATCAACTGGACCTTTATACACTGGAGTTCAGAAGGATGAGAGGGGATCTCAAAGAAACATATAAGATTCTGACTGGACGGGACAGGTTAGATGCAGGAAGAATGTTCCCGATGTTAGGGAAGTCCAGAACCAGGGGACACAGTCTTAGGATAAGGGGTAGGTCATTTAGGACTGAGATGAGGAGAAACTTCTTCACTCAGAGAGTTGTTAACCTATGGAATTCCCTGCCGCAGAGAGTTGTTGATGCCAATTCATTGGATATATTCAAGAGGGAGTTAGATATGGCCCTTACGGCTAAAGGGATCAAGGGGTATGGAGAAAAAGCAGGAAAGGGGTACTGAGGTGAATGATCAGCCATGATCTTATTGAATGGTGGTGCAGGCTTGAAGGGCCGAATGGCCTGCACCCATTTTTTAATTTCTATCTTTTTTATGTTTCTATGTTTAAGACACATTACTGGCTTGAAATGCAACCATGTGAACACTGTATTTGGAGGTTGACCTAAATATTAAAGTGACATCACAGTAAATAATATTTTTCTAACATTTTCTGTTGGATATTTTCATAAATGAAATAAATGTATCTTTTTTTGTAGAAAATAATAATTCCTTAGAGCTGAGATAGGGAACTCGTATTTTTCAGACAATCAACTCACTAATGACAGGTGCGAGATCGCCTTCGTTACCCCAGGATAAAAATATATATATTATTCCAGCCTTCCCACTAATTCTGTTGTCCGTCAATCGAAGGGCATCAATTAAAAACATTTAATTTGAGATTTCAGAGTAGTCGGGATAGTATGACAGATCTGCAAAAATGTCATTGGTGTTCTTGCACCTCAAGTTGCAGAAACAGGAGTTTATCCACATCAGGTCCTTGGAGAAGCTCAGGCCGTCGGGGCAGACAAAATTCACCTCAATGGTCTTTGACTTCTGGGGAGTGCAGCATCGGTCGTCTGTGCAGACACCGCAGTACTTGGGCCGGTATGTGCGTTGGCTCACACAGCCGGACAAGGTGAAGTTCATGGGTTCTACCTGCTTCAGGACGCTGAGGCACTTTTTTCCTTCCTGCAAAAAGAGAAACTTGGTTGAATACTCTTTATCAATTCCCTTCACAATCCAGAAGATCTCAATTAAATTACTTCAACATTTTCCCTTTTCCCAAGGAAATACGACCAGCTTCCCTAACCACTCCTCACTGCAGTGGTGCTGAAGTGAAAGAATTAAAAGTGATAGTATTTTAAAATGTTATTTTCTCCCTCCAGAGAGCATTTAGGAGTGCCTCCTGTTTAGTCCAGCTCAATGATGTAAATGCAACTGAACTGACAAGACTAATTACTCTCAAAGTAATGGGCTATTGGAAAGTGTCGCATAGTAAAAATGAAGGTGCAGCATTGAAGTTCTGCCACCAGACATCCTCAGTACGTGTGTTAAACACCAGGGGGCTGAAATTTTCCCCTTTTTGTAGCCCCGTTAATTCATCCGGGGGTCTTTAATGGCACAATGGATTTATCGCCTGGGGAAGGAGGGTGCCTCCCAGGAAATTGCCTCGCAGACTTGGGGGGGGTGCTGATCCGATGGCGCCGCACCTCGCGATTGGTACCCCGGCCGGCACACTCCAGGCGACAACGTAATCATTGTGCGCGCTGACACCCTTACCGCCCTGTGCCAGCCTGATTGTGTCCGCGGGGGAAATTGCCCCACGGGTTGCATAGTTGGCGGACATCCGCTGCCAGGGCGCCCCTTAAAGGGGAGGCATTTAGCGCCCCGGACTGGCGTTTTATTTTGTCGGACGACTCTTGCGTCGTCCCGACAATGGCGACCATCACATCGACCGGGCCACCATCATGCAGCCCGGCATGCCGTTTTGGGTGCCGGGCTGCTGGCCCGGTTAGTGTGTCCCTAATGGCCCAGTGGCTGACCACTGAAGGACCTGCAGAGTGTGCAGCGACCCTTCCCTTTAAATGAAGGGGAGGGGCGTTGTTGCGCGTTAGCACTACGCCTGAGTGCGGCGCTGGACTCAGCACCATGCCCAGGAACATCTCTCCAAGGAAGCAGAGCACCGGAGACAGCGTTCTGCTTCCATTGAGGGGTGCCCCATTCTGCGTCGGGGGCGGGGCATCTGGGTCGAACGATAACAGTCCTGGCCCTGGAAGGTTACCACCCCAAATCGGGGTAATTTCTCCCCCCAAGTATTCTACCTCAAATCTGTTTTGCGCTGAGGACACCTAGAGGCTGCTGGTCACTATCACACCAACAGAGACGAGTCCCTGTAGCCTTGTTATTACGGTTGGTGATATTATCTCAAAACCTTAGTATGACATTCCTCTGTCTGTTATTTTAGCATGGACATTACTTTAAAGTAGCTAATACTTCCGTTATCCACTTTGGCAGAAATAATAGAAAAGCAAATTATAATTTAAATAGAGAAAAATTGCAAAGTGCTGCAGTACAGAGGGACCTGGGGGTCCTTGTGCATGAAACACTAAAAGTTAGTAAGCAGATACAGCAAGTAATCAGGAAGGCAAATGGAATACTGGCTTTTATTGCAAGGGGGATAGAGTATAAAAGCAGATGTTCTTTTCATACCCGTCAATTTTGAATGTTCGGAATCCGGCAGCTTCATTATCATGTTTTGTAATACCAGTATTTTTATATTTGCAGATTTAAAGAAAAACGAATTTCAAATTTTCAAGCTGTCATCATGGGATTTCAATTCAGTATCTCGGGATTATTAGTCCATTTATGGACTAGTTTTCCCTCGCAAATAGAAGGGTGGATGATATAACGGTGAACATCTGCCGCAGAGAGTTGTTGATGCCAGTTCATTGGATATATTCAAGAGGGAATTAGATATGGCCCTTACGGCTAGGAGGATCAAGAGGCATGGAGAGAAAGCAGGAAAGGGGTAATGAGGGAATGATCAACCATGATCTTATTGAATGGCGGTGCAGGCTCGAAGGGCCGAATGGCCTACTCCTGCACCTATTTTCTATGTTTCTAGTGCCTCAATCACTGAGTGTAAATTACTAACAGCATTCTGCAACACATCCTAAAGAAGAAAAACTGTTTCTTATTCAAAAAGTCAAACATAAAGACTGATCGTGACAAAACCAATCAGTGCTATTATGTTTGTGATGTACCTATAAATGACTCCACGAGGCAATGTGTTGTACTCAAACTGTAGTGACCTTGGTCCTTTATTTGTAACTCCAGAGTGAGGCAGCTGCATGGTGGCTGCCCTTTTATACAGCCCCTGCCACCAGGGCAGGAAACCCCAGTCTCCATCAGTTGCACCCTCTAGTGGTTCCAGCATAGTATATACATTGTGTAAACTTATTGATAATACATCAGGTAAAAAAGTTTCCATCTTATGCAACTATACAGTAACTACACAGAGAGTATATCTATAGTCTGCATATATAACAAATGCGTTAAAGCTGATGGCACCTAAACAGTAGCTCAGGAATCAGAGGAATCAGTGGTGTCAAATTTGATGGGGACAGTTTTCTTAAGGGTGGAACTGACCAGAAGACTTTGAAATTGACATAACTCACACTGAAGCAGGGCTTGGGGTGTCCACCAGTGCAGCCTCTATTAACTTAGCCTATAACTTGCCTTAAAGCCATCACACTACAAATCAGGCACACTTTCCTGCTTGCTTTTAATGAGGCCCTGCATCGCCAGCCAAGCCTTGCAAAATCAGAACTATAGCGACCAGACAAAATCTTCTGCTAAATTGGCCTTCTTTTTGACTCCGTAAATCCAGTGCTTGACTCTTGGAAATTAGATTTTGGGGGTTTGGATGGAGTTTTAGAATCTCAGATCTGACCATGGTTGTTACGAGTTGATATGCCGAAAGGTCATCGACCTGAAACATTCACTCTGTTTCTTTCTCCACAGATGTTGCCTGACCAGCTGAGTATTTCCAACATTTTCTGTTTTTATTTCAGATTTTCAGCATCTGCAGTATTTTGCTTTTGACAGAGTCAATCTTGTCCACCAAAATTATTTCTTTTAGATTGAGAAATGGCAGTGATTTGATGATTTCCTCCCAACCTGAGTATTCCTATTGCCCCATCTCTCCTGTATGGACTCCATCAGGAAAGGAATAGGGTTTTCCCCTTCCCCAATACTCAGCCCCTTTTTCCCCTCCTCTGCTGAAGACATTACGTCATGATTGCTCTGCTGCTAGTATCTAGTCTAGGTGGCCATTCTTCGTGTGTAAATCTGGACAGTAAGTACTGACAAGGTGTTTGACCATGCCAGGGGAGTGGGAGGGTATTAGGATAGACTTTGATTCTAGCAGGAATCACTGGGCAGCAATTGACCATTAACTCTGCCTAATTGTTTTCCCTTCTGAAGACAGGGGTCCATCTCAGAACAGCTGATTCACACAGACCAGAGGACGAATCAAGAACCTTCCTGGTCTGTGTGGCTTGATACCACACTGCATTTATCCAGCGAGAAACTGGGATAGCCTTGGGAGTAAGAATTCAATGACATCAAATAAGACTGATATTACCTTGATATGCTTCGTAATGTCAATGTCGCAGGGCCGTAAGTAGCAAAGGCGCCTTTCTGTTGCCAGCTGGCACTGGTCGTTTTCATTTGAAATCCTTGTCGATATTCCCATTCCACAAGATTTTGAGCAGGTGCTCCAAGGCGTAGTTTGCACCAGGCAGTTCTGGCGCCACACTTCCGATTCGCTGGTGTAAGCTGGAACACGGGAGTGTCAACAACAGAGATAGTATCATTCTCAACCCAGTCCTGCTAAAGCCGCCATGGCCATTTCTGTTCTCTGCGTCCCAAATATTCAAAAACATAGCAGCAAGACCTTTAGCACAAAGAAATCTAGGCTGACACTCCAGTGCAGTGCTGAGGAAGCACTGCACTGTTGGAGGTGCCATCTTTCAGATGCGACATTAAACCGAGGCCCCGTCTGCTCTCTCAAGTGGATGTAAAAGATCCCATGCCACTATTTTGAAGAGCAAGGGAGTTATCCCCGGTGTCCTGGCCAATATTTATCCCTCAATCAACATAACAAAAAAACAGATTATCTGGTCATTATCACATTGCTGTTTGTGGGAGCTTGCTTGTGCGCAAATTGACTGCTGTGTTTCCTACATTACAACAGTGACTACACTCCGAAAGTACTTCATTGGCTGTAAAGCTCTTTGAGATGTCTGGTGGTCATGAAAGGTGCTATATAAATCCAAGTCTTTCTTTCTTTAGTAGGTTCAACACGTGGCACAATTGGCCGCACAAAGTGTAACATTTCCTTTACAGTTACCTGCCTGCTGAAATATAGGCCACCTTTGTGGTAATTTAGAGCTACATTATAGGGTGGTTTTGTGCTGATTCAAAGCCAAGTGGAGTTATAGAATCATGCAGCATAGAAAGAGACCATTTGGCCCATCGTGCCACTGCTGGTTCTTTGAAAGAGCTATCCAATTAGTCCTATTCCCCTCCGCCATTTCCGCCACCTCCAGCATGATCGCACCACCAATCACATCTTCCCCTCCCCTCCCGTCTCAGCATCCCAAAGGGACCGCGCCCTCCATGGCACCCTGGTCCATTCCGCAGTCACCCCCAGCACCCCCTCCCCTTCCCACAGCACCTTCCCGTGCAAGCGCAGGAGATGCAACATCTGCCCTTTTACCTCCTCCCTTCCCACTGTCCAGGGCCCCAAACACTCCTTCCAGGTGAAACAGCTATTTATTTGTACTTCTTTCAATTTAGTATTCTGTATTCGCTGCTAACGATGTGGTCTCCTCTACATTGGGGAGAAAAAGCGTAGATTGGGTGACCGCTTTGCAGAACATCTCCATTCAGTCCGCAGGTGTGACCTGGAGCTTCCGGTCACCTGTCACTTTAATTCTCCACTCCACTCCCACTCTGACCTCTCTGTCCTCGGTCTCCTACACTGTTCCAACGAAGCTCAACGCAAGCTCGAGGAACAGCACCTCATTTTTCGTTTCGGCACTTTACAGCCTTCTGGACTCAACATCGAGTTCAACAATTTTATTGCATAACCAATCTTTGTCTCCCTTCCCTCACCCCCACCCCCCACCGAGCCTATGTTTTTTTTCTCCTTTTCTCCAATGACAGTTGGCCATTATCCCGCCATTCACACCCTATCTTGACTAATGTTTTTCTAACCCCTGGTATTATCTTTTAAATTCGGCCCATTATCTCTTTTGTCTCTCTAATCTCTCCTGCCTTCCACCCTATCACAGACCGTCCCCTTTTGTTCTCTCTTCCCCTCCTCCTTTCAGTGCTTCTTAAGAATGTGTTCTTTTCGAACACGCTCCAGTTCTGACGAAGGGTCGTCGACCCGAAATGTTCTCTCCACCGATGCTGCCTGAGCCGCTGAGATTTCCATCATTTTCTGTTTTTAGTCCTATTGCCCTGCTCTTTCCCCACAGCCCTCCAATTCTTTCCCCTTCAAGTATTTATCCAATTCCCTTTTGAATCAACGAGAAAAGTGCATGCCTACGTCAGACCTACTCGAACTGCCTGTGACTGATCGAGAAGAGGACACAAGAATTTTGAGGCGATATTACCAAAGCGAGAAGATGACAAATTTAATAATGAAATGTGTACATCCCACACAACTGAAATGTATGGACAAAGTATTTAAGTGTGAGTCTTTTTAGAAGGTAAAGCGGTCAATTGAGATTTGGAGTGGCGATCATATAGGCAACATCATAACATTAGAAGGGTTAGAATGAGAAAAGGCCATTCGGATATTCAAATCTGCTCGTTTCACACTCTGCTGCATGACTACATCAAGTATTGATTCCGCACCCTAACCAAGATGTCTATACTTTCTTCCCAACCCTGAAGCAAACATCTACAGTAACATATCAACCACCCTCAAACTCCTTTTTTGACAAGTAATGGGTCAGACCTTTTTAAAGGCATCAATTGACCCAGAATTAATTACATTTGCAGGGAATCTGTTCCACATATGCACATCTGTCACTGACATCAATTATGCCATAATGACTTAAACAGCCCAGTTTCTCAGTGGTCATACTCCCCTGGAATATGAAACTGAGGCACACAGACTGGGAAGGTCCCGAATTCGATATCTGGTCTGCGCTAAGTTAGCTGATCTCAGCTGGGATGGAGGACTGAATGGCAAAACTGGCTTCAGTGCCCGTGGGCTAGAGACGGGAAACCATCCAGGATTCCCACTTGTGATTAGCATCCGGTGACTGTTGCTGGCACGTGTGCATGTGCTGCTGAGTACATAGTCAAGTTGGCTGTGATTTCCCCCCAACCACCACCCCACCCCCCCCCCCCGCCCCCCTGCAACCACCCCTACTATCAACTAGCCTGCTGAGAAACATTGTCGTAGTTCACAAATGAAGAAATGTCACTTGGACAAGGTACTAGAGGCTGGGAACCCACTCCAGTCAGCATCAGCACCTTCAGGGGAGGACAGAGAGGGGAGGGGAGGGGGAGCAGAAGGATCATTGAATCATAGAATGATGCAGCACAGAAAGAAGCCATTTGACCTATCGTGCCTATGCCAGCTCTTTGAAAGAGCTATCCAATTAGTTTCACTTATGTGCCCCATATCCATGCAAGTTTTTCCCCGTCAAGTATTTATCCAACTCCCTTTTGAAAGATTTTATTGAATCTGCTTCCACCGCCCTGTCAGGCAATTTACAAAGATCTCCAGAAACCTCTATTGAACCAGAACATGAGTATTCCTCTTTACGTTCGCATTCTCCTACCTGACATGGACACATGACGAGGGGCTGTCTTCCTGAGCTTCTTCGACTCGTCACAGATCCACTTCTCGCAGCATTTTCCTGGCATTTTAATACGTTTAGGGTTCTGGCACCAGACGAGTGGAGGTCGAGACTGCCTGCACACAGGGATGCAGCCAATAGCACCGTTCACACATGTACATTTGTACTTGCAGTTAGGTTGAAAGTTTTGTCCATTGGAATATTTGGCTCCATTGAGCTCACACCCTACTCCAACCATATCTAAAAGTAACAAAATGAAAGATTCATTCTAAACCTATGAAGCAAGCTCATATATTATTTAATATTTAATATAGGAAAACAATTAATTTATTTGCTCTGTCATGATTCAAATCAATGGTAACAATAATAGTAATTCCTGCTATTCTTACTTCCTCCAGAGGATGGCACTGTTACTTTAAAAAGATTCCAATATTACATGAACACCTGTAATTCTTACCTGCTCTACAGGTGGCACTGTAACCCTTCTCAGCCTGTTACAACAAACACACCTAAAAGTCATATTGCTCCTGATATTTCTTTCCTTCCCCTGTGCTAAAGCTTTAGTCAAACACAGGGCACCTTGAAGGTCAAGTCACCTGACCTGGCTTGGACCTGCAAGTATTTGTAGATTTAACTTATTAGCCCTGATCTGCCCGGGCCCAGGGACACCATCTGGTCAGAGCCTGGGCCCAGAATTGGGGAGCAGAAAGACAGCCTCTGTAAGGGGCTTAACAAAAACAGCAGTGAAAGGGCCTGAGGATCCAATGGGTCCCTGTTGGAAGAAGGGCCATTCACTCTTTTAGGCCTCTTTGCCTTGCAGGCTGTCCCTCTGAGATTCACCAATGTGAGCGGAGGCAGAGGGCACAACAGCTGCCACCAATTTCTTCAGGGGTCCTCCAACTGAGAGACCTAACAGCATTCCGACAGGGAAATTATGTGGTCGGAGTCACATTTCTATTCTCTTCCAATGCGTGTACCTGTTACGGTGGTTACGGCCCTTGTGGAAAGCCTCAGAAGTACTAGTGTAAAGTAATGGGAGAGGAGGGCTGCTGTCACAGGTCTCTGCCACCTTATCCATTCCTTTGTGTATGGGAACTGCATGTCCCCAGGTATGTAGGAGAGCAATTTCAGGGTCACCATTTAATTTGGCTAACTGTGAGCAACACCACGAGAGATTTCCTAGTATGTTTTCAGATATAATATTTCTCTTTCTTTTATTCTCGGGATTTGGGTAAGGCCAGCATTCATTGCCCAGATATAATTGCCCTGATGTTGTGGTTTGTTATAACTGAGTGGCTGGCTAGGCCATTCAGTTCAGAGGGCAGTTAAGAGTTAAACACATTAGTGTAGGACTAGAGTCATATATAGGGCAGACCAGGTAAGGACAGGCAAAGGTCATTAGTGAAGCAGTTAGGTTAAAGGTGCTATATATGTTTTTATATTGGGGTTAATAGCATGTCAGTGCTGCAAGCTGGTAGCACATGGGTCTTGCGCACTTAACCCCAACTTGCTGATAAATTCCCCAAGCTTCACGAAGGTTAACGGTTTGAAAATTCCAGTAAAACACCTAACAAAGTCAACAGCCAGTCCAATGAACAGTGGTAACAGATAGATGAGTGTAAATTTGACCAGCCCAGTGACATAATAAACAGTCTGTGTATAACATTTCCATGTAACCTGATTCAGTTCCAGGTTCAATGCTTGGTCTGAGTTGAATTAGATAATCTTACTCAGGGCAGTCCTACTGTTAGTGTAGAATTAGCTGATCTTACCCTGGACAGTCATACTGTAACTTTCATCACTGCGGTAGGGAAGGGGTAAACAGGATCAGGCTGGTCTCCTGCTATTGATTGCTATCCAATGACCCCTGCTCGAAAATGCGAACATAAAGAACATGATTGAGCTCAAGTGTGATGCTTTCTATGGTTAAATAGCCTGCTGATAGTCATTGTTTAGGCATGAAAGTATGTTGCTTTGGTGATATATTCCAGTAGCAGTCCAGAGCTGTACTCCAGTGGCAGTCAGCAGTTTCAGCAGAAAAGAGCAGTAATTTGGGGGCAAAAACAGATGAAGGGCTTTGATAGGGAGGGTGCAGAGAAGATATTTCCACTTGTGGGGGAGACTGGGGCCATAAATATAAGATAGTCACCAATAAATCCAATGGGGAATTCAGGAGTGATTTCTTTACCCAAAGAGTGGTAGGAATTTGGAACTCACGACGGCAGGAGTAATTGAGGCGAATAGCATAGATGCATTTAAGGGGAAGATAGATGAGCACAACAGAAAGGAATAGAAGGAGATTATCATGTGTCCTACATGGCTACTGTTGGTACTATCACAAGGTGTGCCACCAGAGGGCACAGCAGTGGGATACTTGTCGGTTAACTGTACAGGTGTGCCTGGCCTAGTATAAAAGGCAGGCCACCAGGTGTGATCCTCACTCTGGAGTTAGCAAATAAAGGACTAAGGTCACTACAGTTCAAGTACAACACACTGCTTCGTGGAGTCACTTTTAGAGCATCTAAGGACACAACAGAGATGCTGATAGAGTTAGATGAAGAGGGGTGGGAGAAGGCTCGTGTGGAGCATAAATACCAACAGAATGGTTTGGGCTGAATGGCTTGTTTGTGTGCTGTGCTGAGAGTTCATACCAGACTTCTGAGGTTCTCCTATCACCTCCCAGATCTCTTTCAGCCTCTTCCCTAGTTAGTTGAACGTCATTCAGCAAGTCTGTACCCCATTTTTCCTTCCAATGTGTCTCTGAATCCTGGTTGTTTATGTAGAACAGGAACAGTAGGAGCTGCAGCACTGCTCCCTGGGTTCCTGTAATCAATGAGCTCCCCAGCCTGAAATCATACGCCTAATTCTGCTTCCCCTCTTTCAATCAAATCCTTATCATCTACACGTGTTATCTGGTACACCCATTGCCTCAAGCTGTGGAGCAATCCTTTCATGTGGCACCTATTGAAGGCTTTCTGAACGTTGAGAAGCAATTGATATTTGCCACAACCTTTCTAGTGAGCGCTTTAGATTGAATGAGCAGCCCTTGTCCTCCAGGAGTGATGTGTCCCTTTAAATCTCCCACAAATGTATTTATTTTATGTAAGTTACCAAAATATATATTTCACTTACATGCACATATTCCTACGTCGTACCTAGGGGTGTCCCCACTATAGTCGCAGTACAGTCCTTTGTGGTAATCGCAAGTGTCTGCCTCTGTACAGTTCTCGCCCAGCTGCTTGGCGCATGCCTTACAGCACTCGCAGCCATCCATCATCAAGCTAACTCCGGGTGGGCACCTGGGCATGCGCTTCGGACACTGACAGGGCCAGTGGCAGTACTGCGTGCGGTTATACGGGTGGACGAAATCTGTGGAGTTCTCGTCCCCCTCTGAAGCTGCCTTGGAATCCTGGGTGAGGAGGCCCTGTGAGGAAGAGATAACAGAATTAGCAAAGGGGCACTGGTGAGCTGCCACTGACCCGTCAGCGATCGCTCAGTCTATAAAATGTATGACACTTGGAACGTCCCAGGTTGCATCCCTGGCTTTTGCAAGTTAACTAATATCAGTTGGGTGCAGCAATTTGGATGCTATAATTGACCTTAGATCCCTGGAATTGGGAGCAGGGAGTGGAAATCAGGTAGGATCCTGATCACAATCCAGCGGCCTCTGCTGTAAAGTGCCACGAGTTGAGTGAAGATGGCATCAGTTGCTGCTTCGACACTTTTACAGCCGATTAGCCTGTTGAGGCTCAAATGGAAAAATTGATCATTTAGCTGAAGTACTGGCCTGACTCGGCACTGAGAGAGGAGGGGAGACAATTGGAATGGGAACAAAAATAAAACTGAGTATCTCAATTAAATATAGGGCCCAGTGCTCATCGGATTGTTGTAAAAACCCATCTGGTTTCCTAATGTCCTTTAGGGAAGGAAATCTGCCATCCTTACCTGGCCTGGCCTACATGTGACTCCAGACTACATGTGACCACATGGTTAATTCTTAACTGCCCTCAGAAATGGCCTAGCAAGCCACTCAGTTGTACCAACTTGTGACGACAAATTCACTGTGCGAATACTTTCAACACACAGACTGTAGCAGTCCAAGAAGGCAACTCACCCCAACCTTCGCAAGGGCAATTATGGATGGGCAATAAATGCCGGCCTTGCCAGCAACAACCACATCCCATGAATGAATAAAAAAAAAGTGAGTAGCACTCACATCTCTGAGTCAGAAGATTGTGGGTTCAAGTCCCACTCCAGCGACTTGAGCACAAAATCAAGGCTGACACTCCAGTGCTGTTCTGAGGGAGTGCTGCACTGTCAGAGGTGTTGTATCTCAGATTACACGTTAAACATAGAAACATAGAAAATAGGTGCAGGAGTAGGCCATTCGGCCCTTCGAGCTGCACTGCCATTCAATAAGATCATGGCTGATCATTCCTTCAGTACCCCTTTCCTGCTTTCTCTCCATACCCCTTGATACCTTTAGCCGTAAGGGCCATATCTAACTCCCTCTTGAATATATCCAATGAACTGGCATCAACAACTCTCTGCGGTAGGGAATTCCAAAGGCTAACAACTCTATGAGTGAAGAAGTTTCTCCTCATCTCAGCCCTAAATGGCCTACCCTTTATCCTAAGACTATGTCCCCTGGTTCTGGACTTCCCCAACATCGGGAACATTCTTCCCGCATCTAACCTGTCCAGTCCCGTCAGAATCTTATACGTTTCTATGAGATCCCCTCTCATCCTTCTAAGCTCCAGTGAATAAAGGCCCAATTGATCCAGTCTCTCCTCATATGACAGCCCAGCCATCCCGGAATCAGTCTGGTGAACCTTCGCTGCACTCCCTCAATAGCAAGAACGTCCTTCCTCAGACTAGGAGACCAAAACTGAACATAATATTCCAGGTGAGGCCTCACTAAGGCCCTGTACAACTGCATTAAGACCTCCCTGCTCCTATACTCAAATCCCCTAGCTATGAAGGCCAACATACCATTTGCCTTCTTTACCGCCTGCTGTACCTGCATGCCCACTTTCAGTGACTGATGACACCCAGGTCTCGTTGCACCTCCCCTTTTCCTAATCTGCTGCCATTCAGATAATATTCTGTCTTCTGTTTTTGCCCCCAAAATGGATAACCTCACATTTATCCACATTATACTGCATCTGCCATGCATTTGCCCACTCATCTAACCTGTCCAAGTCACCTTGCAGCCTCTAAGCAACCTCCTCACAACTCACACCGCCACCCAGTTTGGTGTCATCCACTAACTTGGAGATATTACACTCTATTCCTTCATCTAAATCGTTAATGTATATTGTAAAGAGCTGGGGTCCCAGCACTGAGCCCTGCGGCACTCCACTAGTCACTGCCTGCCATTCTGAAAACGACCCGTTAATCCCGACCCTCTGCTTCCTGTCTGCCAACCAGTTCTCTATCCATGTCAATACATTACCCCCAATACCATGCCCTTTGATTTTGCACGCCAATCTCTTGTGCGGGACCTTGTCAAAAGCTTCTTGAAAGTCCAAATACACCACATCCACTGGTTCTCCCTTGTCCACTCTGCTAGTTACATCCTCAAAAAATTCCAGAAGTTTCGTCAAGCATGATTTCCCCTTCATAAATCCATGCTGACTTGGTCTGATCCTGTCACTGCTTTCCAAATGTGCTGCTATTTCATCTTTAATAATTGATTCCAACATTTTCCCCACTACTGATGTCAGGCTAACCAGTCTATAATTACCCGTTTTCTCTCTCCCTCCTTTTTTGAAAAGTGGGGTTACATTAGCTACCCTCCAGTCCATAGGAACTGATCCAGAGTCGATAGACTGTTGGAAAATGATCACCAATGCATCCACTATTTCTAGGGCCCCTTCCTTAAGTACGCTGGGATGCAGACTATCAGGCCCCGGGGATTTATCGGCCTTCAATCCCATCAATTTCCCTAACACAATTTCCCGCCTAATAAGGATATCCTTCAGTTCCTCCTTCTCACTAGACCCACTGTCCCCTCGCACATTTGGAAGGTTATTTGTATCTTCCTTTGTGAAGACAGAACCGAAGTATTGGTTCAGTTGGTCTGCCATCTCTTTATTCCCCATTATAAATTCACCTGAATCTGACTGCAAGGGACCTATGTTTGTCTTTACTAATCTTTTTCTCTTCACATATTTATAGAAGCTTTTGCAGTCAGTTTTTATGTTCCCTGCAAGCATCCTCTCGTACTCTATTTCCCCCCTCCTAATTAAACCCTTTGTCCTCCTCTGTTGAATTCTAAATTTCTCCCAGTACTCAGGTTTGTTGCTTTTTCTAGCCAATTTATATGTCTCTTCCTTGGTTTTAACACTATCCTTAATTTCCTTTGTTAGCCATGGTTGAGCCACCTTCCCAGTTTTATTTTTACTCCAGACAGGGATGTATAATTGCTGAAGTTCATCCACGTGATCTTTAAATGTTTGCCATTGCTTATCAACCATCAACCCTTTAAGTATTCTTTGCCAGTCTATTCTAGCCAATTCACGCCTCCTACCGTCAAAGTTACCTTTCCTTAAGTTCAGGACCCTAGTTTCCGAATTAACTTTGTCACTCTCCACCTTAATAAGGAATTCTATCATATTATGGTCACTTTTCCCCAAGGGGCCTCACACAACAAGATTGCTAATTAGTCCCTTCTCATTACACATCACCCAGTCTAGGATGGCCAGCTCACTGGTTGGTTTCTCGACATATTGGTCTAGAAACCCATCCCTAATACACTCCAGGAAATCCTCCTCCACCGCATTGCTACCAGTTAGGTTAGCCCAATGAATGTGTCTGCCCTCTCAGGTGGACATAAAAGATCCCATGACACTATTTCGAATAAGAATGGGGAGTTCTCCCTGGTGACCTGGCCAATATTTATCTCTCAACCAACATGTGCATTGCCTTTTTCATGTGGGAGGGGCAGGGTGCCACACTGGGTTACTGCACTGTCCTTTCACTTCAGAGTCCAGAATCCAGCCCAGACTTCCTCCTAAGTTAAGTGACTTTGTGCAGCCTCCATCCAGTCCTCACATTTCAAAACTGTCCTTAATTTGACACTGGAGCTGTTTCAAGGAATATATAACCTCAGATGAACACCCTATTGTGCCAGTACGATTCCCCATACCTGTCAGTCTGGGTCAGTTAGACTGATGTGTAAACTGGAAATGCCCAATTTGGTGCAGTAGTGGGCACTTCTCTGAGTTTGGGATTCAGACATATTGCCGGGGCAGTGGGAGAGCTTTACTCTGTGTCAAATACAAGGGTGCTACTGTACTATGCCTGACCTGGGAATGTTTAATGCTGACACTAAAATGTCAGAAATGGAAAAATGGCCATTCCCCACGGCTGAAAGTTATCGTTTCAGAACTTGCAGCCATCTTACAGGTTGTGTGTTAGTGTGCTCTGAAAATATGACACCCGCCATCTTGATAATGGCCTAGCAAGCCACTCAGTTGTACCAAATTGTGAAAGGAATATGTCTGTTAACATCTACCTCAAAGTAATGTCACACAAGGGGTAATGCTTGCCTATGGTAATCATTCAGCACTGCACTGAGGCACTGGTGTACCACTATCCCACTATCACCGGTGAGGAATGTTTTAAATATAAATCTATTAATTTTCTCCCTTCTACTTCTCTGCTCAAGACTTTGGCCCTTCGCTGATGTGGCATTGCCTGCTGCCTACTGTACCCCCAGTGCCTCTCCCAAGTGGCCTTATTTCATCTGTGGTTCTTGACATTGAATGCCACAAGGCTATTGAATCGTGGGCCATCCTATCCTCGCCTGATGTCATACAATGCATATCCAGCAGAGGTTATTGGATCTTAGTTAGGAGTTGGAACTTTGGCCAATTGTCCTCTCCCTACTGCCAACAAACCGGAGATCAACAAAGTCAGTACAGACTAGGGGACAGAATCTGGGGTCTTGCACTTTGTATGACAGTCCATGACACCAACTTCTGTTTGAATTAGAATCATCCCAATAAAATAGTGAGAATTTTATTTTATTAAGTACTCCTCTGATTTGACAGATGTAAATGGTGGAGATGTGCATCAACACAATTGGCAGCACTCTGATATCTTTGGGTCATCGTTTCATTCTTTTACCAAATCATTCTGACTTTGGCTACTTATCAGTACTGAGTAAAGTGATCTCATCCAGGTTGGTTTGGGTTACAACAATTAAAAAAAAAAAATTAATTCATGGGATGTGAGTGTCGCTGGTAAGGCCAGCATTTATTGCCCATCCCTAATTGTCCTTGAGAAGGTGGTGGTGAGTCGCCTTCTTGAACCGCTGCAGTCCGTGAAGGTTAGGGAGGGAGTTCCAGGATTTTGATCCAGCGATGATGAAGGAACGGCAACATACTTCCAAGTCAGGATGGTGTGTAACTTGGAGGGTAACTTTCAGGTAATGGTGTTCCCATGCACCTGCTGCCCTTGTCCCTCTAGGTGGTAGAGATTGTGGGTTTGGAAGATGCTGCCGAAGAAGCCTTGGTGAGTTGCTGCTGTGCATCTTGTAGATGGTACCCTGCAGCCACAGTGTGCCAGTGGTGGAGGGAATGAATGGTTAAGGTGGTGGATGTGGTGCCAATCAAGCAGGCTGCTTTGTCTTGGATGGTGTCGAGCTCCTTGACTGCTGTTGGAGCTGTACTCATCCAGGCAAGTGGAGAGTATTCCATCACACTCCTGACTTGTGCCTTGTAGGTGGTGAAAGACTTTGCGGAGTCAGGAGGTGAGACACTCCCACTGCAGAATACCCAGCCTCTGACACGCTCTTGTTGCTATAGTATTTATGTGGCTGGTCCAGTTAAGTTTCTGGTCAATGGTGACCCCCAGCATGTTGATGGTGGGGTTTCGGCGATGGTAATGCCGTTGAATGTCAAGGGGCGGTGGTTAGACTGTTGTTGGAGATAGTCATTGCCTGGCACTTGTGTGATATGAATATTACATGCCATTTATCAGCCCAAGCCTGAATGTCATCCAGGTCTTGTTGCATGTGAGCACGGACTGCTTCATTGTCTGAGGATCTGCGAATGGAACTGAACACTGTGCAGTAAGAGCACCTCTTATTGCCCCAGTACAGTATATTCCCTTCGTGGTCTGCCAATTCATCATGAATTCTGTGACTATTTTTAGAATTTTCCAATAAAATACAATACATTCCCTCGGTATATTTGTGAAGCCAATGGTCGATAGTGAGTTAGATTTATATTTCACTCTCGCCCTGACTGATGGCCCTATGCTTGGGTATTCTTCCAATCCAGTGGGTATGATTATGCAGCATTAAACCACTCATTACATTCATTAAAAGCATAAGCATTGAGATGTCAGAAGGACTTCTCATGTGGGAAGTGGAACTGTATTGCTGCTGCAGTAGGTAGTGCTTTTCTGAGACTGGAATTAAGCCGTATTGCCATGCCTGACCTGGAACTGCTTGATAGTGACACCTGGTGTCCAGATTGGGAAGAGTTCCATTCTTTATCCTGAGCATCCTAGAAATTGAGGTCTTTTGCACCTCCCATTAATGTCCCCGGGTATTGTCCCCTGGAACTGTGCCGGGTGATGCCAGTGACAGCTTCACGGGATGTGAACCGGGTGGCAGGCCGCTCATGGGGCAATACTTAGAGGGGAGGTGGCAGCCATTGAAAAAACAATTAGCCGAATTTCTTCTGCACCGCGTTGGCGCTTCGATCGCGGGATCCGTGCCGCGATCGGTCAGCCCGGCACTCTGCTTGAGTGCCGGGCTGTTGGCTCGGCACCCCCCCCGCTCCCCAGTGATCCAGGGTGTCATGTATCTCACATTACTGTATATAACATTATTGTATATATCCAAGGTCCCACGCTGCAGAGCCGCCTGTCGCGACTGCTGCTGGCATACAAATCTTGTCCGCATTCGTTGACTGGGGTTCCCCCCGTGCAACTATTGATGAAACGAACCTTAAAGACCAGGCTCTCGTTAATCCTCCCAGACATGCATGAAATTGTTGAGGCTAAGCCTCGAATGTACCATGACCGAAATTCGAGGGGGAGGTGGAATGAGATAGGGGACAAAGTGTTTGTGCTAAACTATGGCTGGGGTCCCAAATGGCTTGCAGGGACAATAACAGACAAACAGACAAACAGGGAAACAGGCTACTGGTTGTACAAATGGACAATGGCCAAACCTGCCAGAGGCATGTAGACCAAGTAAAAAGTAGATTCACTGATAACACTGAAGAACCAGAGGCAGACTACAATGTGGAACTCACACTACACCTGGTGGACAGACAGGTGGAACAACCTGAGGAAAGGGCAGTCTCAACAGACAGCCCAGGCGAGATACCAGCAATCACACCGAACGAAACAGACAGCCCAGGCGAGATACCAGCAATCACACCGAACGAAACAGATAGCCCAGGCGAGATACCAGCAATCACACCAAACGAAAAACAGGCACCAAGGCAAACAACTGAACCACAACTAAGACGCTCCACGCGAGAGCGCAGACCACCTGAGAGACTGAATCTATAAAGGCAATAAGACCTTGGGGGAGGGTGATGTCATGTATCTCACATTACTGTATATAACTGTATCTTACCATGCTATACATGACTGTAACTGGATATGACCTGTAACAATAAGCATACCTTACCACCAGGGGTGCACTTGCAGGAGACACTCCATACCTGTCCCACTGTGGTTATATAAAGGGAGGTCTTAGGCAAATGCAGCACTGGAGAGCTGGAATTAAAGGTGTAGGTCCTGAGTGACCTCGACTTCAGCATGTGTCTCGTGTAAGTCACTACATTAGAGTCAGGACTTAACACAGGGAGGCCCGTTTCATCACTGCAGAGTTTGCAGCTTGGGCCCTTCCTTTTATTGAAGGAAAGAGCCCCTCCTATGCGGCAGCGCTACATGGCCTAGTGCGTAGCGCTGCACCTCACTCACGAACCGTCCGCCTCACTACTGCCCCAGAAAGGAAGTGGAGCACGTTATTTTTCGCTCCATTTCCTTTGGGGGGGCGGTAGTTTGAGCGGGGCGGGACTTCTGTACCTGATGCAAAATATCCCGCCTCCCGGAAGTTACCGTCCCCAAATGGGGCGCAATGCAATTTCACCCCCGATGTGTACAAAAAATAATTCGCCAATAAATCATTAAAAAAAATGAAATAGTACCTCTTTTATTATGTAATAATTATTGCTGTTATGTAATAATTATTGCTGTTTCAAACACATTTTCTCCTTGCTTCAGTTCTACCTTAACCTTGCATCACATATTCAACCAGAGAGAGAGAAAGAAGGGAGATACGAAGAGAGAAAAAAGAGGGAGAGAGAGAGAAAAAAAGAGAAAGATATAAGGGAGAAACACAGCCTGCTTCTCGGCCTCTGGCAGTGCTGCGTTGTGACAATTCATCGGCTGGTTTGTCGATATTCCTCAGGAGCTCTTAAACCCCATTTGCACCACCAGTCCTGGTGGAGAGCCTGCTGAGATCGTGAATTGAGGGATGACGGAGGAGGGGCAGAGGGAAATCATACATAGAGACCCAAGTCTCACTAGGCCTTAGGCCAAATGCCTGTCACCCAACTACTTATATGAATAAAATTCTAGGAGATAAAAATAAAACTGCAAATGTTCCACAACTGGTCAGAGCCAAAAAAAACACTCAAATCTTTCACCTGTTTTTCTCATTCAGATGCTGACTGACCTGCCATGAATTTCCAGTGTTTTCTCTTTAACACTTTTTATTCACAATTCAATGCACTTTTAGCTGTTTTCTGGCACAAACAACATGACCAGTTACACAATTAGATGGCAAAATTTTGGTAACACAACTGGATACTGGGAAAAGCAGACAGGGAGTTGGAATACGAATCATTCCGTCTCATCAACTGAGAATGTGAAGGGTTCGAAGTTATAGAGCCTAATTTTGGGAAGAAGTTACAGATGGGAGGTGGGAAGAGAGGTAGGGAGGTATACCAGAACTCAGCACCCTCAGAGGAGCAATAAATCTAACAATCCTTATCTTTCTTTTGCCCAAATGGAGCTTGAGTATTAAAAACAGAAAAAAGCAGCCATGTGTTTTGCAAATAAAGCGAAGAATATATGTGTGATAGAGAAAATGTTGGAATACTTAATTAAACATGAAAACATTAAACCTGATGAAATTCGTGTGCCTATTTCCAGACCCGCTACCAAAATTGGTGAACAGTAGCTGCAGCTTGTGTTGCCGCAAGCTCTGACTAATTTTTCAGACTTGACAGCGGCTTTATCGATGGTCCTTTTAAGACCCGCTGGAGGCCGCAGAGGAAGCTGGCAGGTAAGTTTTCCTGACCTTAGTGTGGAGCCAGGAGGAGCAGGCACGCTCCCCGTACTCACCTGTGTGCCTCGGCCAGCATCCAAGCCCACTGCAATTCGAAGGCCACGGGTGCTGCATGGAGACAGCTGATTGGCGCTTGCAGTTCACTACAATTATTCTGATGGGGTCCGCCTTGGCTTAAATGTAAGAGATATAGGACCAACAGCAGGAGAATTCTTTTTATACAGAGGGTGGTGAAATGCAGTACCAGAGTAAGTGATTGAAGCAGAGACCATGCTGGTGTATGTCTGGTCGGAATAGGATAGGCCATAACTGTAATGCCCGTACCAAGGTCCAATAGCTGACATTCCATGTCCAGGCTCATGCATGCAGAATGGCCTGTTGGGCAAGATACTGAAGGATACCTGCCACCCCTGGCTCCATATGGACTGTGGACAGCACACACACTGAGGTTAATTACTGTACTTTAGCTGCTTCAATTCATTGTTAAAAGGAGAACCTACAATATCAGGCTTGGATTGGAGCCACGTGGATGGGTACATTTTAAATTATTCCTGTACCCCCACCCTTCGGTAAATAAATGGGTAATACCAAAGTTTGTATTCTGTGTCTGTACCATTAAAAAAATGGCGTCCCTCCCATTATCTCCTTCCCAACATCCCTACAGTGTGATGCTACAGCCCCTGGAATTATTTTCATAGATGACATTTTTACAGGCTCAGGGAGAAAAAGCATCAGTGCAGCACCTGCATCCATCGATTAATACTGTCTCACTGTAACAGTGATGGAGTCAAACTTCCAGGCAGCATGCAGCCACCTTCGGCTCCAAAAAATACAAGCACACATTTTCAATACCGATTACATTTGCTGCACCTGTCTCCCCTTCTCCCACAGTGCACACCCTTTAGATCAATGAGAAAATATTTGGCATCTCAATATAAGCAGCACCTGGTCATTTGAACAGTTAAACACAGTGCGCAACGTTTCCGTAGTGTAGTGGTTATCACGTTCACCTAAAATGCAACAGGTCACGGGTTCGAAACCGGACAGAATCATTTGCTCCTGCACACTCTCAAACTTGCCATCCTCGTCTGCCATGGCGCACCATCTTGCTGCCCGGAGGAGGCGGGGGTCCCCGATGGAGGGCACTCTACGCGGGAGTCCTCCCATTATTTATCGGGGACTTGGCCTGGAGAGTGGTGCACGGAGCAGTCCCGTGCAACAAGTTTTTAAGTCGGCTCACGGGCTCCCAGGCCGCCTGCAATTTCTGCGGTCTGGAAGAGTCCATGTTCCATGTTTTTATGGAGTGTACGAGGTTGCAGCCCCGGTTCCATTATTTAAAGGGGCTGCTCCTCAATTTCTGGCTGCACTTCAGTCCCACACTCCTGATCTTGGGCACCCTGTGCGGAGGGGAGTGGGTAGGTCCGAAGGCCTCCTCGTAGGACTGCTCCTGGACACGGCCAAGGGTGCCATCAGCCGGTCTAGGCAGCGGGCGGTCGAGGGGGTCGTTCAGCCTGACTGCCTGCCTCTCTTCCGCGCATACATCCGGGCCAGGGTGTCCTTAGAGATGGAGCACGCGGTGTCCACCAGTACGCTCGCGGCCTTCCGCAAGAGGTGGGCGCCGGAGGGACTGGAGTGCATCATCACCCCCGGCAAACAAATTTTAATTTGATTTTATATATTTTAAAGTTTCATTTGTTTTAATTGCCGGGTTTTAGTGTCCTCTCCCCTTTTATAGGGGGCACTTGTATAATTTGTGGTTTTAGTGCCAAAAAAAAAGTAAAAAACAAAACAAAACACAAAAAAAAACACAGTGCGCTGATCTCTGTTTATTTAGCTTTCAAAGTAAATGGGACTTATCAGGAGGAATCAAGAAATCCAACATGTTGACGTTTGGCCCTAGCTTTTATACTTTGAACTAATGAAAGTGAACATTAACTTGCCTCCAGGTCCTGCATCTTACTAGGAAACTAGGGCAAGCCAATTAGTTTTTGCTGCTGTGCAGATTGTGCCAAAATTGATTATAGGACTCCAGTTATTTTTTGAATTGCAACATCTCGGTTCAGCAGGATAGGAGATGAAAATAAGATCGTAAAGTGACAACTTTACAGGGAGCTCAGAGAGAAACAAGCCACCTTAGTGTAAGCTGCACCATGGCAGTCAGCAAGACAGGTTAAAAGTAATATCCACCTGGCACTTTAGATAGGGAGCTGCTACGATCAACCTCTAATAGAAAACTTTTGAAAGGAAATATAATGATCTACTGTGTTTTTTTTTGTGTTTTGTTTTGTTTTTTGCTTTTTTTTTGCTCAGCTCATGGGCTTGGCAATTCCTTGCAGGTCGGTGTGCTACCGACGTCCGCCCATCAGACTGGCCCTTGTGCTGACCCTGTCATGTATGTATGCTTGGGGTTACTAGCCATCAGGTGGCGCAACTGTCGGAGGTCATTGGGCTGTACGCACGTGTGTGCGGCCCAGGTATAAAAGGCAAGCCATCATGTAATGTAGTCATTTTGGGCCCTAATAAAGCAGAGCCAGGTTTGTACCTGTGTTACTTTACAGTATTCAGTCTATCGAGTTATTACACACATAACATTTGGCGACGAGGTAACTTTAGAAACTCCGCATGCAAAAATGAGCACAATTGGAATTCTGTAGAGATTTGTGAAGGGAGAGGACTGGGCAGATTTTGTAGCTCGCCTGGACCAGTACTTCGTGGCCAAAAAAATGGAGGAACCCACTGACGCAGTCAGGCGCAGGGTGGTCTTCCTCACAGTTTGCAGTCCGAAAATCTATGGACTCATAAAGAATCTTCTCTCGCCTGCAAATCCAATGGACAAGGACTATGATGAATTGTGTGCTCTGGTACATGACCATCTCAAACTAGAAGAAGGCATCAACATCTCACGATATCGATTCTACACGCATGTTCGTTCTGAGGGTCAGGATGTCTCGGAATTCATTGCCGACCTAAGACGTCTAGCTGGACTGTGTAAGTTCGAAAACATGTTGGGAGACATGCTGCAGGACTTCTCTGTAATTGGCATCAATCACAAGGTGATCCTGCGTAAGCTACTGGTGGCGGAGATGCTGGATTTGAGCAAGGCCATCACGATTGCCCAGGCATGCATGACAACGGACAAAAACTTAAAGCAGATATCATTGAAAAATCGGAACTCAGCAAGTACTGTAAACAAGATTGTATCGTTGTTTTGCAGAGCTGCATATAGCAGGACCTACTCGACTGCGTACACGAAACCTATGGCTGCCCAAAGTCCACCAATGGGAATGAATCCGATTTCACCGTGTTGGCATTGTGGGGGCAATCATCAGCCTCATCAGTATCAGTTTAAATAGTACATTTGTAAAGGCTGTTTGAGAGTGGGGCATCTCCAGCACATGTGTCCACAATTGAGCAAGCGTGCTGTGACATGCCATGTGGAGGATGATGACCAGTATAGCGCAGATGCGGATATGCAATCCGAGATACCAGAGGAGGAAGTGTATGGACTGTATTTGCTCCTAACAAAGAGCCAATCGAGAATGATTAATGTGAAACTTAATGGTGTGCTGGTACTGATGGAATTCGAAACGGGTGCGAGTCAATCAATAATGAGCCAGAGGACATTCGACAAGCTATGGGATACTAAGGCTGTGAGGCCTAAGCTGAGTCCAGTCAACGCTAAGTTGCGCACGTACACTAAAGAACTCATAACGGTTATTGGCAGTGCAGTAGTCAAGGTGTCGTATGAAGGTGCGGTTCATGCTTTACCGTTATGGATTGTTCCAGGCAATAGTCCAATGCTGTTCGGCAGGAATTGTCTAGAAAAAATCAAATGGAATTGGAACGCAATCAAAGCGTTGTCGTCGGAGGATGATACTCCATGTTCTCAAGTGCTGAGCAAGTTTTCCTCGCTGTTTGAATCAGGCATCGGCAAATTCAGAGGAGCCAAGGTACAGATCCACGTGGACTCGGATGCAAGACCCGTCCATCATAAGGCTCGGGCAGTTCCGTACATGATGAGGGAGAAGGTCGAAATCGAACTGGACAGACTTCAGCGTGAAGGGGTCATATCTCCAGTCAAATTTAACGAATGGGCCAGCTCCATTGTTCCTGTGTTGAAGAGTGATGGCACTGTCAGGATTTGTGGAGACTGCAAGGTTATGATGAACCGAATGTCGAAACAGGAGCAATACCTGTCACCGAAGGCTGATGACCTGTTTGCAACGCTAGCCGGGGGGAAGTCGTTCACTAAACTGGATCTGACGTCGGCCTACATGACAGAGGAGCTGGTTGAGATGTTGAATAAACTTACGTGCATCAACGCTCATAAAGGACTGTTTATCTACAACAGTGTCCTTCCGGAATTCACTCGGCTGCAGCCATATTTCAGAGGAACATGGAGAGTCTACTGAAGTCCGTCCCAAGAACCGTCGTGTTCCTAGTTGACATCCTGGTCACAGGTCGTGACACCGCCGAACATCTGAACAACCTGGAAGAGGTACTACATTGTCTGGACAAAGTGGGACTCAGACTGAAACACTCAAAGTGCGTCTTCATGGCACCGGAAGTCGAATTCCTGGGGAGAAAAATTGCTGCTGACGGCCTCAGGCCTACGGACTCGAAAACCAAGGCTATCAAAAATGCAGCCAAGCCTCAGAATGTGACGGAACTGTATTCGTTCCTTGGTCTACTCAACTACTTCGGTAATTTCCTATCTAGATTGAGCACTTCATTAGAGCCACTGCACATGCTGCTAAGAAAAGGCAACAACTGGGTTTGGGGTGCATCTCAAAATAGAACTTTTGAGAAAGCTATTAATCTGCTTTGCTCTAACAAGCTGCTGGTTCATTATGATACGTGTAAGCATCTAGTATTGGCCTGTGATGCTTCGTCATATGGAGTTGGTTGCGTGCTCTAACAAGCTAATGAGTCGGGTAAACTACAACCTGTTGCTATGCTTCTAAAAGTTTGTCAAAGGCGGAAAGAGCCTACAGCATGGTAGAAAAAGAAGCATTAACCTCTGTGTGTGGGGTTAAAAAGATGCATCAGTACCTGTTTGGTCTTCGGTTTTATTGTGTTCCTAACACAGATAAGACTGCACACAGGAAAGTTAAAGTAACAATGACCTCAGTCTTTATTAAGACACTCCAGAGTGAGGAACAGTCCTTAAGAACCGGCTTATATACAGTGCTCCCAAGGGATGCGGAACATGGGAGTGCATGCTTTACAGATACACAACGTTACTCCCCTGCAAAGTCAAAATGAAAACTACAAGGTGAGGTGGTCGGGAGCCTTTCTTTCCCTGGTGGACCGCCTCGGTACAAATGTCTGTCTGGTATGTTGGCTGTGCCCTCGCTGGGCTGGTGTGTTGTTGGCCCTGCAGGGCTGCTGGGTGAGCCTGGCTTTGCTGGGCTGTTGGGCATGATGGGTTCGATTTCCTGGTCCGGGGTGGTGTCGTTGATCCTTTGGGTGTGTGTTGTGGACTCCAAAAAGGTGGTGTCTGCTGTGGGTTGTTCAGGGCAGTCTGTGAACTGCAGCCTCATTTGGTCCAGGTGCTTTCTGCAAATTTGTCCATTGTCTAGTTTGACTACAAACACCCTACTCCCTTCTTTTGCTATGACCGTGCCCGCGATCCACTTGGGACCATGTCCATAGTTTAGCATATACACAGGGTCATTCAGATCAATTTCCCATGACACAGTGGCGCGACCATCGTTTACATTTTGTTGCTGCCGCCTGCTCTCTACCTGATCATGTAGGTTGGGGTGAACCAGCGAGAGTCTGGTTTTAAGTGTCCTTTTCATAAGTAGCTCAACCGGGGGCACCCCTGTGAGCAAGTGGGGTCTCGTGCGGTAGCTGAGCAGTGCTCGGGAAAGGTGGGCTTGGAGTGAGCCTTCTGTGACTCGTTTAAGGCTCTGTTTGATTGTTTGTACTGCCCACTCTGCCTGCCCATTAGAGGCTGGTTTAAACGGGGCCAAAGTGACATGTTTGATCCCATTACGGTTCATGAATTCTTTTAAATTCGGCACTAGTGAAATATGGCCCGTTGTCACTGACCAGTATGTCAGGCAGGCCGTGGGTGGCAAACATGGCCCTCAGGCTTTCAATGGTGGTGGTGGCGGTGCTTCCCGACATTATTTCACATTCAATCCATTTTGAAAAAGCATCCACCACCACCAGGAACATTTTACCGCATAATCGACATGGATCCTCGACCATGGTCTGAAGGGCCAGGACCACAAACTTAGTGGTACCTCTCTGGGCGCGTTGCACAACTGAGTGCACACGCTGCATTGCCGTACACAGGACTCAAAGTCAGAGTCGATACCGGGCCACCACATGTGGGATCTGGCTATCGCTTTCATCATTACTATACCCGGGTGTGTACTGTGGAGATCCGAGATGAACGTCTCCCTGCCCTTTTTGGGTAGTACTACATGGTTACCCTACATGGACAGCTCGTCCTTTCGCCGCTGGAATGGCTTGATTACCTCTTGCATTTCAACGGGGATGCTGGCCCAGCTCCCATGCAGTACACAGTTTTTTACTAGGGACAGCAGAGGATCTTGGCTGGTCCAAGTCCTAATCTGGCGAGCCGTGACAGGTGATTTATCATTTTCAAATGCTTCCATGACCATCAACAAGTCTGCGGGCTGCAATACCAATGCATCATCCCGCATCCAGAGGTGGGCACTGACATTATCTGCCTATGATTATGTCATTCGCTATAGACCTGGCACCGAGAATTGTGCCGATGCACTGAGCTGTCTGCCATTGCCCACACCGGAGGTGGAGACGCCACACCCTGCAGACCTACTGTTAGTTATGGATGCTTTTGAAAGTGAAGGAACCCCTGTCACGGCTCAACAAGTAAGACCTGAACCAACCAGGACCCGATATTATCGGTTGTGAAACGTTGTGTCCTTAGTGATGATTGGTCTGCCATACCCAGGCAAATGGGTGATGAGACCAAACCTTACAACCATCGCAAAGACGAACTATCCATTCAGTCAGATTGTTTACTGTGGGGTAATTGTGTTGTTATGCCTAAGAAAGGCAGAGAGTACTTTGTACATGATCTACATAGCACTCATCCTGATATTGTCCTGATAAAAGCCATTGCCAGGTCTCATGTATGGTGGCCTGGAATTGACTCTGATCTGGAATCATGTGTGCATCAGTGCAACACTTGAATGCAGCTAAGTAAAGCACCAGCGGAATCGCCGCTGAGTCTTTTGCAGGTCCCTTCCTGGGAAAGATGTTTTTAGTTGTGGTGGATGCATATTCCAAGTGGATAGAGTGTACAATCATGTCATCCAGTACATCCACAGCTACCATTGAGAGCCTTTGTGTCATGTTTGCCACTCATGGTCTGCCCGACATCATTGTAAGCGACAACGGATCTTGCTAGTCTGGAGTGTCAAGAGTTCATGAAACTCAATGGTATTAAACATGTGAGGTCAGCACCATTCAAACCCGCATTTAATGGTCAAGTAGAGCGTGCTGTCCAAACCATCAAGCAGAGTATGAAACGTGTAACTCAAGGTTCACTGCAGACTCGCTTGTCATGCCTATTGCTTAGTTACAGGACAAGACCCCACATGCTTAGCATGCACAGACTGCTGTGTGACGCGACATTCCTGTTAACGATTCTGTGTATGTACTAAATTATGGTCAATGTCCCAAGTGGATTGTCGGTACTGTTACGGCCAAGGAGGGTAACAGAGTGTTTATCGTTAAGCTCAAGAATGGGCATGCAGGAATCCCAAAAAGTTAGTTTGCAAGTGCAGCAGGTAATCAGGAAGGCGAATGGAACGTTGGCCTTCATTGCGAGAGGGATGGAGTACAAAAGCAGGGAGGTCCTGCTGTAACTGTACACGGTATTGGTGAGGCCGCAACTGGAGTACTGCGTGCAGTTTTGGTCACCTTACTTAAGGAAGGGTATACTAGCCTTGGAGGGGGTACAGAGACGATTCACTAGGCTGATTCCGGAGATGAGGGGGTTACCTTATAATGATAGATTGAGTAGACTGGGTCTTTACTTGTTGGAGTTCAGAAGGATGAGGGGTGATCTTATAGAAACATTTAAAATAATGAAAGGGATAGACAAGATAGAGGCAGAGAGGTTGTTTCCACTGGTCGGGGAGACTAGAACTAGGGGGCACAGCCTCAAAATACGGGGGAGCCAATTTAAAACCGAATTGAGAAGGAATTTCTTCTCCCAGAGGGTTGTGAATCTGTGGAATTCTCTGCCCAAGGAAGCAGTTGAGGCTAGCTCATTGAATGTATTCAAATCACAGATAGATAGATTTTTAACCAATAAGGGAATTAAGGGTTACGGGGAGCGGGCAGGTAAGTGGAGCTGAGTCCACGGCCAGATCAGCCATGATCTTGTTGAGTGGCGGAGCAGGCTCGAGGGGCTAGATGGCCTACTCCTGTTCCTAATTCTTATGTTCTTATGAAACATGTTGATCAGATAAAGCTGCGGCACACGGATGAACTGGAACAAGTTGAGGAAGATACGATCAGTGACCAACCAACCTACCCTCAGTCTCAGAGGACTCCGCTGTCATCAATGAATCTGGACTTTCAATCCCTGACCTGATCACTGCCACTCCCATCAGATCGGCTACCCAGCCCCCAGTCATAACAGACTCAGAACGCTCGCCCAAGGCTGGACTTGAACTGAGACGATCAACTCGGGAGCGGAAAGCCCCGGACCGTCTCAATTTGTAAAAAGACTGTTACTAATATCTTAAAGGGGGATATTGTCATGTATGTATGCTTGGGGTTACTAGCCACCAGCTGGTGCCACTGTGTGCGGCCCAGATAAAAAAGGCAAGCCATCTTGTAATGTAATCACTTTGGGCCCTAATAAAGTAGAGCCAGGTTTGTATCTGTGTTAGTTTACAGTATTCAGTCTATCGAGTTATTGCATACATAACAGACCCCATCCCATATATTTAAATTGGACAAACTGGGGGGAGTCTGATGGGTGGAAGTGTCTGCCCATGGAATTTCAGAGTGATATCTTGCTACTCTGTTGGTGAAAGGCGCTGGAGATTGGTCGAATTGATCGGAGAACAATTCTTTTTATCTCCTGAAGTCCTACGTGGTTTTGTTGCTTCTTTCATAATGGCAGTAGAGGTATAGACACCAAAAGCAAGAAAGTTATGTTAAAAAAAACTTTTTGAGGCTTCAGCTGGAGTATTGTTTCCAATTCTGCACACCACACTTCAGGAAGTATATCAAGGTTTTAGAATGGTATTGGGATGCGGGACTAGAGTTATGTGGATAGATTAGAGATGCTGGGATTGTTCTCCTTACAGCAGAGAAGATTAAGGGGAGGTTTAACAGAGATGTTCAAAATTATGAAGGGTCAAAATAAATAAGGTGAAACGGTTTCCACTGGCAGGAGAGTCATTAACCAGAGGACACAGATTTAAGCTAATTGGCAAAAGAGCCTGAGGGGAGATGAGAATATTTTTTTTACGCAGTGAGTTATTATGATCTGGAATGCACTGCCTCAAGGAATGATTCTATAATTAACCTCTCTGAGATTAATTGTTGCTAGGAAACAGCATTGTGGGCCCCAATTATGCTTGTTGTATGGAAAGTAGGCTTGCATAATGCAGTCATACTGTACGTTGGTTGTGCTATATGTTGGTTGTACTTTATGTTGGTTGTACTGTACGTTGTATTTCCTGTGAACATCATCCTGCCAGTGTCTCCTCTTACATTGAAATCACACTGTTGAAATTCTGCACTGGTCCATGAAAGGGGAGATATCCTGCGGAACCAAGTTCTGACACAAATTCCTCCCTCTCAGCCCCCGATCCAGATTACGTGATTTCCTCAGCAAGAAACAATCCGAATTTTGGGACTATGGTACTTGAGATCATGAAGGCCATGTAGAAGAAACTGTCAGGCAGCATATGAAAATTATAAGCAATGTTTATATAGTAATTGTAATAAAACCAGTTGGTTAAAATAGCAAGTCCCTAACATGGTTTGCGTTCTTTAATTTATGTAACACTTGCCAGCTAAATGCAGATTACTCTTCCTTGCTTTCTCATTCCACCACAAACTGCAGTGGTGGAAGTGCGGCTATTATCTCCTAACACCAAGTTGCATATCGCTCTACTCCTTCCCTCTTTCTTTACCTTTGAACAGGTCACAATTTCCACCATTTCTTCAAAACTCTCATCTATCATCAGGCTACGTTTAAAAAAAAAATTATTCTTGGGATGTGGGTGTTGTCGGCAAAGCCGGCATTTATTGCCTATCTCTAGTTTACCTTGAGAAGATGGTGAGTATGCCTTCTTCTTGAAGGTGCTCCCACACAAGTCCCGGGTGTTTTCTTCTCTGAAATCTCTGCCTGCACTAAGAGACTTCTCAATGTCCATCTAATTCATCCTCTCTGACTTCCAATGACTTCCTTGCCTTCTTTGTTTCCCTGAACTTCATCTTCCACATCTATTCCCTGCCCATGCACATGCCCACCCCTTTGATCTCATCAAGGTAAAGGGGATCGAAATCGCCAAGATCTTTATGACTGGCAACGTTCTCTCAACGCAGCGGATTTGTAATATGGGTTTCACATTTTTATTATGTAATACTGGTATGATAAAGATAGTGATTGTGAATACCTTGTACAATACTGTGCAATATCACAGACTTTCTCATCTCCTGACATATCACGCTAACAACCAAATCTCCTCTACTTTGATCCAGATTCCTTGGGGAAAAATGCCCTCTAACTCTCATTAACCTTCTCAAAACCAACCTTCCCCTTTTACCTTTAAAGATATTGATGCTTCCATTGATCACCACCATTGCTACCTTCCCTCACTAATAGATCCCAGATCGTCTCTATCTCCTGTTGTTTTTCCTGGTACAACAGCTAACTCTGGGTCTAACATCTGTAGGCCGAAAGTTCAAATGCACTTGGCAAGAGATCAATTGTCTGAATACCTCAAGATTTCTTGCCGCTTCCTCTTCAAGATTAAATCAGATATTCTGTAGACCCCTATGCAGCCACTTTTCTTTAAGTTGTTGAACACTACCAGTAAGGGAAAGATGTGCCATTCGTGATCTCCTGTCCATATACTGAGCAGCAATACCTACATGCTTTATAGCGATTGAGTAGATTCAGTCCTGATATATGTTACATAGAGTTCACACAGTTTATATGATATAAACTGCAGCCCATTCATATTATATGAAATTATATAGTTATTGCAGATAATAAACTATATATAACCTGAAAATAAAAATTACATGGCCACTATATATTGCATAGAATTTACATTTACTGTATATAAATTGAAGTTATATATTATATATTACATTCATGGTATGTGCTGACTTATACAATCTTGGCTGGGATAGTATAGTGGGTACTATAATTGACCGGAATCTCCCCAGATAAGAGAGGGATGAAGCACCTGGCCAGGGCTACCTTCCTGAGTGTTGCGTAGGTCAGGAAACATCCTGCAGTCGTGCAAGCCATGAAGCAGTAATTCTATGTAATTCTATGCCAGAGATGAAGAGGAGACAGCCTAAAAGTGAGCCCTAGGCCATAAATCAGAAACACTCACAGGGTTAGAGTGTAGAGTGCAATAAAATTAAACACAGACAGGAAAAAAAACAATACTTTGAAGGTGGGGTGGAGAGGCGGGAGATGACAGAATTAAGCCTGCAGTGAAATCCATTGGCGGTCTGCAGGGTCATTTCACTCAGAAGTCTGTTCCATGCTTTATGACAATAACAGCACAAATTTCAACCAGACAGGGGCAGATTAAACAAGAATGAAAGTGACTCTCAGTATATCTGAGCAGACAAGGCCGTGATAGATCCCCAGTAGCATGGAACACTACACCAATATCTGGTCACCAGCAATAATTTTTTTTCATGTACTTATGTTTTAGTGCTCACAAAGACAAGTGGATCCTTGTCTTTGATTGGAGAGCTTTTGGACAAGTTCAGTTATCGCCTTGAAAACTCTGTTTAACAGCCACCATGTTGACCTGTTGAGAAGAGTTTGTGTTGTTCTCAATGCAGCATAAGCTTGAACTTCCACAATGTGTCTTTTTTTGGTCCAACTTTCTGAGAAAATTAATAGCAAAGACCAAAACTAAAAAATAGATGAACCAGTACATCTGGCTCTCACAGAGAAAGGCATTACATTTTAAAATAAAATTCTGTAGATCACTTTTTTCTCCCAGTATTCTCCCCTTCTTGAAGTTGGTAATGCCTCACTGCAATATGGTTCCACAGGAACCAGCTGTTGTCTAATAGTTCACACATTCTTCCTGCGTGAGACAGTGAGTATCAACGGGCATGCAACTGTGGCGGGCAAACCACATCTTATGTCTATACATGAGCTCTTTCCAGCAGGGATCACTGGATAGAGATTAGGAACAGGAACTGTGGCCAATTCTCCTCTTGATAACACACACAGGCTGTGGTCAATCGTAGAACCTTTAACCACTCTGGCTGAAATCAGCTAGCTTAGCACAGGCTGGACAACTGAACCTGCAACCTCACTGATGTGAAAGGGTTACCGACTTACCGGGTAGACTCACTCAGCTGCTGGTAGACCACAGTAGCTTTGTTTTAACAACCACTGTCAGCTCTGTATCTTTATTTTGTCTCTTCCTGTGAAGAAGTGCCTGGCCTTCACTTGGCAACTGTTCAGGGTGGTGCATTGGAATCAAAAGTTCTACATTTGTGGGTCATGTGATGTCGCCCGTCACTCCACGGTGCAGTGACTTAAAGTTTCCTACATTACAACAGTGCCTATGCTACATATGTATTTCATTGGCTGTAAAGTACTTTGGGATGTCCTGAGGATGTGAAAGGCTGTATGTAAATACAAGTCTTTCTTTTCTTTTTCTGATCTGAAATATCGCTGGATTGGATCCAACTTAATTCAGGTTCCTTTTGTATTTCAAGTCACCTATTAAAAGATTAACAACAACAACTTGCATTTATATAGCGCATTTAATGTAGTAAAATGTACCAAGGCACTTCACAGGAGTGTTATAAGACAAAAAAATTAAATAAATTTGACACCGAGCCACATAAGAAGAAATTACAACAGGTGACCAAAAGCTTATGGATAATACAAAATGTCTATCACTATAACTATCAATAGGTAGAGAGTTTGACTTTCAAAGAAGGAACTTTCACACCTCAGGATTTTCCAATGTCCTTTACAGCCATTTAAGTACTTTCGAAATGTATTCACTGGTGTAATGTAGGAAAGGCAATAGCCAATTCATTCACAGCAAAGTCCCACAAAAAGCAATGACCAGATAATTTGTTCTAGTGATGTCGATTGAGGGATTAATATTGTGCAGGACACTAAGAAGAACTCCCTTGCTTTTCTTTGAATAGTGCCATGGGATCTCTTGCGCCCAGCTGAGAGGGCAGACGAGACCTCAGTTTACTTTCTCATCTGAAAGATGGTACTTCTCATAGTTCAGCTATCCCTTAGTGCTGCATCGGAATGTCAGCTTAGATTTTTTTGCTCAAGTCTCTGGAGTGGGACTTGAACTCACAACCTTCTGACTTAGAGCCAGAGTGCTACTCCTGAACCACGGTTGAAACTGCCCTTGAAGATGGTGGTGGAAAACAATGCCGCAACGTGACGGAATTATCAAAATTGAATCTGAATTCAACTTTAACCAAATTGGCCTAAACAGGCTTGGACCCACAATTTGGTGGTTAATGCAGGTGTGATGCAAATGAAGGCTTGTCAGCTTGCCCAGATTAGCAGCTGTTTTAGTGTTCACAGTGATTGATGTAGTTCGGGAGTTTGGCCAGATTTCTCAGCATCAGAAAAGCATATAAATCAGGGCCTTGTGAAATCCCTCTATCCTCACCTTCCCCTCGAACACATCAGGCCACGGCTTGGATTCTGACAGCTAGAAACATCTATTTATCAGAATTGGACATGAGGGCTTTACAACTTATGATAAATTAATTCCAGTTTTTAATGGATGGAAAATAAGAGGCACTTCTCTGAGTTCTGGTAAGTGCTACTTAATGCTTAGCCGCTGAGATTTAGAAATTCCTCTCAGATAGACTATTGGCTGAGGAGGAGCTGTGCTGCACTAAGGGTAATTTTGTGCTCTGTGGATTCATGCTCATTAAGGAGTGAATTCAGACTGCCCCATTTCACTGAAAAGCCTTACAACCATCAGATAGAGGAGAGTTTCAACCCCTTAGTCTGCATGATTCAAACTTAGGTCCCATAGGTGAAAGGACATTGAGAAAAGATTTATTTTGTAGTTAAATGTTTATGAAGCAGATACAGTACAGAGAAAATTGTAGCCTAATGGTTATGGTACGGATTAAAGACCCGGATGGTTTAAACTCCACTATAGATCATTGTAAAAGCCGAACTGGTTCATTTCAATCAAATGCTACATGGCCAGCTTTTAGTGTCCTAATTTGTAAACAATCACTACAATAGAAACATAGAAAACATAGAAAATAGGTGCAGGAGTAGGCCATTCGGCCCTTCAAGCCTGTACCACCATTCAATAAGATCATGGCTGCTCAATAATAAGACGAAAATCAGACAGATCCAGCCATTGTAACAGAATGTGTCCTGTCACACTGACAGGAAGACCCACCATATATAAGGTGGGTCTGACTTTAGCTCTAGGTGTTCTCAACATTGACTCCGGGCCCAATGAAGTCTTATGGATTAGGTCAAACAAATTCAAAGAAAACTACCCCTCTCCCCCTTCAATTGATGATTTAGTACTCTGCCATGTTGCACATTACTTGAAGGAAGCTCAACGGGAAGTAAAAGCACAGAAAAAGTCATTGGTGGGCGCAGTCTATAGGCCCCCCCAACAGTAGCTACACTGTTGGACAGAGTATAAATCAAGAAATAATGGAGGCTTGTAATAAAGGAACGGCAATAATCATGGGTGATTTTAACCTTCATATTGATTGGACAAAGCAAATTGGCCAGGGTAGCCTTGAGGAAAAGTTCATAGAGTGTATCTGGGATAGTTTCCTTGAACAGTACATTGTGGAACCAACCAGGGAGCAGGCTATCTTAGATCTGTGTAATGAGACAGGATTAATAAATTATATCATAGTAAAAGATCCTCTAAGAATGAGTGATCATAATATGGTTGAAATTCAAATTCAATTGGAAGGTGAGAAAGTTGGTTCTCAAACCAGGGTCCTAAGCTTAAATAAAGGAGACTACAAAGGTATAAGGGCAGAGTTCGCTAAAGTGGACTGGGAAAATTGACTAAAGAATAGATGAAAGAAGTTGATGAGCAGTGGCAGACATTTAAACAGATATTTTATAACTCGCAAAAATATATCCCAATGAGAAGGAAAGACTGTAAGAAGAGAAGGGTTAACCATCCATGGCTAACTAAGGAAATAAGGGAGGGTATCAAATTGAAAACAAAGGCATACAATGTGGCCAAAACTAGTAGGAGGCCAGAGGATTGGGAATTTTTTAAAAGCCAGCAGAAAACGGCTATAAAAAATGATTAAGAGGGGTAAGATAGATTATGAAAGTAAACTAGCATGAAATATAATAACAGATAATAAGAATTTCTACAGGTACGTAAAAAGGAAAAGAGTAGCTAAAGTAAATGTTGGTCCCCTGGAGGATGAGACTGGGGAATTAATAATGGAGAACAGGGAAATGGCAGAGGCATTGAACAAATATTTTGTATCGGTCTTCACAGTAGAAGACACTAAAAACATCCCAATAGTGGATAATCAAGGGGCTATAGGGAGGGAGGAATTTAATACAATCACTATCACTAATGAAGTAGTACTCGGTAAAATAATGGAACAAAAGGCGGACAGGTCCCCTGGACCTGATGCCTTACATTCTAGGATCTTAAGAGAAGTGGCTGCAGAGATAGTGGATGCATTGGTTGTAATCTACCAAAATTCCCTGGATTCTGGGGCGGTCCCAGCAGATTGGAAAACCACAAATGTAACGCCCCTATTTAAAAAAGGAGGCAGACAAAAAGCAGGAAACTATAGACCAGTTAGCCTAACATCTGTTGTTGGGAAAATGCTGGAGTCCATTATTAAGGAAGCAGTAGCGGTACATTTGGCAAAACATGATTCAATCAAGCGGAGTCAGTGTGGTTTTATGAAAGAGAAATCATGTTTGACAAATTTGCTGAAGTTCTTTGAGGATGTAACGAGCAGGGTGGATAAGGGGGAACCAGTGGATGTGGTGTATTTGGATTTCCAGAAGTCGTTCGATAAGGTACCACATAAGAGGTTACTGCGCAAGATAAAAGCTCACAGGGTTGGGGGTAATATACTAGCAATGATAGAGGATTAGCTAACTGACAGAAAACAGAGAGTTGGGATAAATGGGTCATTTTCTGGTTGGCAAACAGTGATTAGTGGGGTGCCGCAGGGATCAGTGCTGGGTCCTCAACTATTTACAATCTATATTAATGACTTGGATGAAGGGACCAAGTGTAATGTAGCCAAATTTGCTGATGATACAAAGATGGGTGGGAAAGCAAATTGTGAGGAGGACACAAAAAATCTGCAAAGGGATATAGACAGGCTAAGTGAGTGGGCAAAAAATTGGCAGATGGAGTATAATGTGGGAAAATGTGAAGTTATCCACTTTGGCAGAAATAATAGAAAAGCAAATTCTAATTTAAATGGAGAAAAATTGCAAAGTGCTGCAGTACAGAGAGACTTGGGGGTCCTTGTTCATGAAACACAAAAAGTTAGTATGCAGGTACAGCAAGTAATCAGGAAGGCAAATGGAATACTGGCCTTTATTGCAAGGGGGATAGAGTATAAAAACAGAGATGTCCTGCTATACAACTGTAAGGATATTGGTGAGGCCACAGCTGGAGTACTGCTTACAGTTTTGGTCTCTGTATTTAAGGAAGGATATACTTGCATTGGAGGCTGTTCAGAGAAGGTTCACTAGGTTGATTCCGGAGATGAAGGGGTTGACTTATGAGGATACGTTGAGTAGGTTGGGTCTATACACATTGGAGTTCAGAAGAATAAGAAGTGATCTTATTGAAACTTATAAAATAATGAGGGGGTTCGACAAGGTGGGTGCAGGGAGAATATTTCCACTCATAGGAGAAACTAAAACTAGGGGACATAGTCTTAGAATAAGGGGCCGCCCATTTAAAACTGAGATGAGTAGAAATGTCTTCTCTCAGAGGGTTGCAAATATATGGAATTCTCTGCCCCAGAGAGCTGTGGAGGCTGGGTCATTGAATATATTTAAGGCGGAGATAGACAGATTTTTGAGCACGAAGGGAGTAAAGGATTATGGGGAGCAGGCAGGGAAGTGGAGCTGAGTCCATGATCAGATTAGCCATGATCTTATTGAATTGTGGAGCAGGCTCGAGGGGCCAAATGGCCTACTCCTGCTCCTGTTTCTTATGTTCTAGAATGTATTCTGGATAAGGGACTTCCCCATCCAGCACTAAAAGTGGCTCAGTAGAATTTCCCTGATAATGTGTCCTATCCACACAACATGACACATCTAAGTAGACCAATAACCACCCTATCTGCCTCTTCCTAATCATCAGTAAAGCAATAGAAGCAATCATCAATAGGGCTATGAAGCAAAACTTATTTACCAATAGGTTCTGCTAGAGTTACCTGGCCCCAGACCTTGATCCAGACATGGACACAAGAGCTGAATCACAAGAAGTGAGGTAAGAGTCACTGCACTTGATGTCAAGATAGCATTCGACCAAGTATGGATCTCAGGGGCCCTAGAAAAACTGAAGTCAATGGGGGCCAAAGGGAAAACTCTCCAGTAGTTGGAGTCATACCTGACACCAAGAAAAATAAAGAAATAAATTGCATTTATATAGCTCTTCTGACATCCTCAAAATGTTCCAAAGCAATATACAGGCAATGAAGTACAGTCACTGCTGGTATTCCCACAAACAGATTTGAGACAAATGACCAGATAAATTGTATTAGTGACATTGGGTGGGGGATGAATGTTGATCAAGTCCCCAAGATCATTTTGCTGCTCTTCTTTATTATAGCCATGGGATATTTTACGTCCACCTGAGAGAGCAGATGGGGTCTCAGTTTAATGTCTCATCTGAAAGACTTCCCCTCTAACAGTAAAGTACAGCACTGCAGTGTCAGCCTCGATTATATGCTCATTTCTCGAAAGGGGAGCTTGAACCTGCATCTTCTGACTCAGATGAGAGTGCTACCACTGAGCCACAGCTGACACACAAGATATCTATGGTTGTTAGAGGCCAGTCAGCACAGTCCCAGGACATTATTGACAAAGTTCCTCAGATAGCGTAATCAGCACAGCTATCTTCAGCTGCTGCAGCAATGACCTTTCCTTCATCATAAGATCATCTGAGATTTGGTCATTTGATGAACCAGGGATTAATTTGGCTAAGGTGAGAAGCAGCAGAAAGGCATCTCAAATTTCATGTGACTTCCTTAGTTCTACACACCACTCATTTTGAACTTGCTCAGATCAGTAGATGTCCCCTAGGTGTTTGGTCCACAGATTGTGTTACACTTGAGGGGTGCAGCATCTGGCTGCCAGAATTGAGAACTGGGTCAGGAAGGGCAATGTTCTATGACTGCATTCTAAACCACAATACATACACATGCTCATTTAAAAAAAAAGTTATATATTTAATATTTTATATCAGGATGGCTTCTGCGCTGACAGGAAGTTGCTAGGGACTAGCAATTATACTGTTCTTACAGACAAGCTCCTCACTGAGGGCCAATGCATGGATATAAAGGCCCATCCCACTGTCTCTGAGCAAACCAGTGTTGGAATGGGGGCCTGGAACAGGCAGTCCCTTATTTCCATATGCAAAGCACCTCACACCTGTCTTAGGCATGGCCACCACACAACATCTGTTTTGTTCTGTTCCAATGTGGCAGGTGGCTCACTTTCATCCCTACCATATTGGGACTTAGTAGGCTGTTTAGTACCTGAAAATAGGCAAGATTTAAAGGCCGTTCCCTATATGTTAACAGTTGCTTGTGATAATGTTGTTGCAGGTTCTGGTCTGGCCAATGAGTGGTGTCATAATGCAAGTTTCTGAAGTCTTTCCCTACTCCACCACCAGCTTGTATGTAAAATAAATTCGATTCATCAAATCAACTGTGGGCAATACTGTGGCAATTTACTAGTCATTAAAGTCACTGACAATCTGCTCGCTGAATTCCCGGCTGTTCCATCAGCGGGAGGGCACTGAATTTCCATATAAGGGCACCCCACCACTGCAGGTGCATCTCCCATGCCCACCTGGCCAATGCAGCTGGAAAACCTGGTGCCTGCTCACCATTGGTGAGGTGTGGGACTTGCCCAGGCTCATCCCAGAATTCAGCCCTACAGGCCCCTGTGTAAGGTTTTCAATCAACTTATCTATTCTTCTGAGGGTCAGGCCATTTGATTAGTCTGGAACTCCGCCCCCCCCCACCCCCGCCGTCCCCTCTCGTCCCCCAAAGGACCAACCGATAACCTTCTAGAGGCAAGTACCCTTCATCTCACTATGTGTACCGACTGCAGCATTAGGTTAAGAATGAGTCAAGGAAGAGGGAACACCCAGAATAGTGAATCCACCTACAATCCCACCCCACTGACAACGTTTGTCTTATGAGGGACAGGCAGAGGTTCTGGGGGCCGAAATTCCCCTGTTGTGCGCCTCCCGGTAGCACCCCCAGGGGGCGACAAAATGTTTTCATCTGGGGTGGGTTGGGTTGGGCACTATCAGCTCCCGCAAAATTGCGCGGCAGTTAGTGGAGGTGCAAATCCAGTAGCGCTGTGCCCCGGGCTGCCGATCTGGCGATGATGATGTCATTGCCATGCGTGGCGACCCCTGTTTGCAACCCATGGTGGAAATTGGGCAGTACCCCGTGAGGCTACCATGGGTGATGCCTGCGCCAGCCTCGTGGGTCATGAACCTGGCCGCAGATCGATTGCAGAGGGAAACTTAAAGGGGAGTTGCACTGCGCCGCACCATTTTTTCCTGACTTAACGGTCGGGCCGCTGTCCAATGATGTCGCGAGGTCCAGGTCACAATCGTGCAGCCTGGCACTCCGTTTCGGTGCTGAGATGATGCCACGGCATCCCTCATCCCCGGTGACACAGTGGAGGCCCATCAAAAGACCTGCAGAGCTCGCAGCATTCCTTCGCTTTAACGGAAGGGGAGGGATGTTGAAACGCTTCAGCACTATGGGAGAGGCCTGGGTAGCGCCTCCGATCCTGCCCCAAAAGGAAGTGGAACACGCGACATTGCACTCCACTTCCTGTGAGGGGTGGTAACCCCAATTTCGCTTCCGGAACGGGACTTCTGTCAAAAATCCCACCCTGGAGATGTTAGCGCCCCCAACCGGGCAATAGCCAATTTTGCCCCCTCTATCTCCTACAAGGCACATGGACTGCAGTGGTTCAAGATGGTGGCTAACCACCACCTTCTTTAGGGCAATTAAGGATGGGCAATAAATGCCGTCAGATACCAAGAGCTAAATACTGCAGGAAGCCTAGAGGAGTATAGAAAGTGCAGGGGTGAAATTAAAAAGGAAATCACGAAAGCAAAGAGCGGGCATGAAAAAATATTGTCAAGTAAAATCAAGGAAAACCCAAAGATTTTTTATAAATACATAAAGAGCAAGAGGATAACTAAAGAATGAGCACGGCCTAATAGAGACCAAATAAGGAGCTTATGTGTGGAGGGGGAAGACATGGGCATGGCTCTCAATGAATACTTTGTGTCTGTCATCACAAATGAGAGGGACGATGCAGACATTGTAGTTAAGGAGGAGGAGTCTGAAATATTAGATGAGATAAACATAGTGAGAGAGGAAGTATTAAGGGGTTTAGAATTTTTGAAAGTAGATAAATCGCCAGGTCCAGATGAAATGTATCCCAGACTGTTAAGAGAAGCAAGGGAGGAAGTAGCAAAGGCTTCAACCATCATTTTTCAATCCGCTCTGGCTATAGGTGTGGTGCCGGAGGACTGAAGGACTCCTAACATTGTAATGTTGTCTAAAAAGGGAGGAAGGGATAGACCGAGTAATTACAGGCCAGTCAGTCTAACTTCGGTGGTGGGCAAATTATTGGAAAAAATTCTGAGGGAGGGACAGTATTAATCGTCATTTAGAAAGGCACAGATTAAACAAGGACGGCCAGCATGGCTTTTGTTAACGGAACGCCGTATCTGACTAACTTGGTTCAATTTTTTGAGGTTACAAGGAGGATTGATGAGGGTAGTGTGTTTGATGTAGCCTACATGGATTTTAGCAAGGCTTTTGATAAGGACCCATATGGCACGTTGGTCAGAAAAGTAAAAGCCTATGGATCCAAGTGAAAGTGGCAAGTCGCATCCAGAATTGGCACAGTGGCAGGAAGCAAAAGGTAATGGTTGAGGGATGTTTTTTGTGATTAGAGGGCTGTTTCCAATGGTGTTCCGCAGGGCTGAGTACTAGGTCCCTTGATTTTCGTGGTATACATCAATGATTTAGACTTCAATATAGGGGGCATTATTAAGGAGTTTGAAGGTGATACAAAAATTGGCCGAGAGGAAGAAAGCTGTAGACTGCAGGAAGATATCAATCAACTGGTCAGGTGGGCAGAACAGTGGCAAATGGTATTCAATCCGGAGAAGTGTGAGATAATGCATTTGGGGAGGGCTAACAAGGTAAGGGCCTACACATTAAATGGTAGGATACTGAGAAGTGTAGAGGGACAGAGAGTCTGTGTAGTGCATTTCCCTGAAGGTGACACATCAGGTGGATAAGGTGGTTAAGAAGGCAGATGTGATACTTGCCTTTATTAGCTGAGGCATAGAATATAAGAGTAGGGAGATTATACTTGAACTGTATAAAACACTAGTCAGGCCACACCTAATGCACTGTGTATAGTTTTGGTCACTACAGCACAGAGAAGATTTATGAGGATGTTGACAGGACTGGAGAATTTTAGCTCCGAGGAAAGATTGGATAGACTGCGGTTGTTTTCTTTGGAACAGAGGAGGCTGAGGGGAGACTTGATTGAGATGTACAAAATTACGAGGGGCCTGCATAGAGTGGATATGAAGGACCTATTTTCCATAGCAGAGAGGTCAATATCCAGGGGGCATAGAATTAAAATAATTGGTAGAAGGATTAGAGGGGAGTTGAGAAGAATGCTTTTTACCCAGAGGGTGGTGGGGTCTGAAACTCACTACCTGAAAGGGTGGTAGAGGCAGAAACTATCGTCACATTTTAAAAGTACAGGAAACTCGTTTATCCGGATCGCTCAGGGATTCGGCAATTGCGGGTAAACAACTTTTCCAATTGGGCGAGTTTACATTTTAAAGTTAATATTTGTATATATATTTGACAACTCATTGGAAATCAAAATTCCCACGGTATGTTAGTGATCGCCTAGTTAATAGGCGCTGCATCTAAAGTAACTAATTGCAAGAAGAGTTCTGAGTGGTTTCAATGTGAGAATGTGCGAGGCAAACGGTTCATGCGCGACAATCGCAGAAGAAAAGGGGTCAAGTTGCCAGCATGCATGTACTTCCCCTGGACTGTAATCACGGAGGGATGAATGCCTCACTGGGACAGCTGCAGGTGGCCTCGAGGAGGAGATTGTCTAGCTCCGGGGTTCCGGAGTGCGCTCTCCGGGCTGTGTTCTGTGTCTGGAACCCAGTGCCGGCACTGCCCCCGTTCCCAACGTCAGCGGTGGCCGCGAGAGACAGCGGCTGCAGCATCGCGCACACACACACACACCAGCAAAGCAAGGGCAGAGGAGGGTGAACTTGTGTATTCAGTTTTTAGATTTTGACGGTAGATTTTCTGAGTCTTTGCTCATGGTGTCACGTTGTGCAATTGTTAGCGATTTTGCAACAGAAGGATCTGGATATGATATATGTCGAAGTGTTATGTACAGGGCCGCCAGCCGGCGAGAAGTGGCGATGCAATATTTTAAATTCCGTTACGGTGGGTTTTTCGTTAAATCCGTATCCGGAGAAACGAGAGTTACCTGTACTTGGATATACACTTGAAGTGCGGTAACCTACAAGGCTACGGGACAAAGAGTTGGAAAGTGGAATTAGGCTTAATACCTCTTTTTCTTCGACATAGAAACAATGGGCTGAATAGCCTCCTTCTGTGCCATAATTGTCTATGATTCTATGATTCTATGATTCTATGATTCTATGATTCTATGATTCTATGATTCTATGCCAGCGATGCCCCCATTCCATGAACGAATAGAAAAAAATCGCAGGTCAGGAAATCCAGGAAAGATTCCCTTGGAAGATGTTAAAATCAGTTAGTATTGATTAATTTAAATACAAATTTGACAGACTTCCTTCAGAAAATAACATTTTGGGATATGGTATTTGAGTAATTTGAGACCTGACATGTGGTAATGCTTGGGAGGAAAAGGGTGACTTTGGATCTATAGTTCCCAAAGCTCTCCACCATTGGGAATTTTCCTCACCTCATGTCAGGGTCAGTTGCAGACTAAATGATACAGATTGATTACTCTGATTAGTCGACAACTTCATTATTGTTGTATCATGTAACTCGCTAGACGACAAACTAGATGGATGTGGATCTTTTTTGTCTAGCAGTTTCCATTTTCCCATAGTTTTTCGGCGGTTCTGCCCGTCTCTTGTCATGGAATCCAGTGGAACTCTCTGGAAATTTGGAGTATTTATGTTTCTACGAATTAATGTAACATAATAGAGTCCCTGTTTCCTTCTTTTGATCCATGGTGATATATCCTTACTATATAGTATAAATGCACACAAGGCCCATACTTGAGAGAAGGTCACTCTGTGACCAGTTACCTTTATTACCAAAACCTCAAGTGATGAAGGTGGGTGGAGCTTCCCCTTTTATACCTGAAAGTCCAGGTTAGGAGTGTCTCCCACAAGTTCGCCCCTTGTGGTCAATGTTCTCAAGGTGTACAACTTAGGTCAGCTTATACATGGGTTACAATGGCAGTTGAATACATGACATCACCTCCCCCCTAAAGTCTTATTGGGATCACAGGTTAAGTCTCTCTGGTGGTTTACGCTCCCTTGTAGAGTGCCTGAGTTGGGGCTCCGGTTGTTGGGCGCTGGCCTGAGTGTCTGCTGTTTGCAGTGCCTCAGGCCTGTCTGGACTGCCCATAGTGACTGGGCTCTCTTCCATTTGGTTCCGGTGTTCGGTCACATGTGGTAGAGTAAACTCTACGTCGTGTTCTTCCTCTGCTTCTTCTATGGGGTTGCTGAACCTCCTTTTAGTTTGATCCACGTGTTTGCGGCAGAATTGTCCATTGGTAAGCTTAACTACCAAAACCCTATTCCCTCTTTGGCAATCACAGTGCCTGCAAGCCATTTGGGCCCTGCTGCGTAATTAAGGACAAAACAGGATGATTGACATCAATACATCGCACCCTCGCATTCCTGTCATGGTAGTCACATTGTGACTGATGCCTGCTCTCAACAATTTCTTTCATAGTAGGGTGTATAAGGGATAACCTGGTTTTGAGCATCCTTTTCATGTGGGTGGAACCCCTGTGAGCGAGTGTGGTCAGTATCTATTGGGCAACAGGAGGCGTGATAAGCGGCTTTGTAGGGGATCCCCTAGGATTCTGAGCATCCCCTGTTTGATTATCTGCACTGCTTGTTCTGCCTGGCCGTTTGAGGCCGGCTTGAACGGTGCCATTCTGACATGTTGATTCCATTGCTTGCCATGAAGTCCTGGAATTCAGTGCTTGTGAAGCACGGCCCATTGTCGCTGACCAAGACATCCGGTAGACCATGGGCGGCGAACATTGCCCATAGACTTTCTACCGTGGCAGAGGATGTGCTTGAATTTAAAATGGCACACTCAATCCATTTGGAGTAGGCGTCTACGACAACCAAAAACATTTTTCCCGTGAAAGTTCACATGGATGCGCGACTATGGCTTGCCGGGCCAGGGTGCATTGCCCAGCTGAGCACACGTGTTGCACCTGCGAACACAAAGTTCCAGGTCTGCATCTATCCCTGGCCACCAAACTTGTGACCTGGCAATTGCCTTCATCATGACAAAGCCTGGGTGCTCATTGTGAAGTTCTCTGATAAACACCTCTCTGCCCATCTGGGGCATGACTACTCGGTTTCCCCACAGTAGGCAATCGGCCTGAATCGAGAGTTCATCCTTGCGCCTATGAAACGGTTTAAATTCCTCAGGGCATGCCCCGTTCGTGGCTGCCCAGTCCCCATTCAGGACACATTTCTTAACTAAAGACAGTAGCGGGTCTTTATTTGTCCAGACCTTAATCTGACAGGCTGTCACAGGTGAGCCTTCACTTTCGAAAGCTTCAACAGCCATGAACATCTCAGCATCATGCTCAGTTGCCCTCTCAGTGGTAGCTAGTGGGAGCCTGCTGAGTGTATCGGCGCAGTTTTCAGTGCCCGGTCTGTGCCGAATTGTGTAGTCATAGGCAGCTAACGTGAGTGCCCACCTCTGTATGTGGGCCGATGCATTCGCATTTATGGCCTTGTTGTCGGCCAAAAGGGACGTTAGGGGTTTGTGATCTGTCTCCAGCTCAAATTTCCTGCCAAACATGTACTGGTGCATTGTTTTTACTGCATATACACATGTTAGCGCTTCCTTTTCAACCATCCTGTAGCCCCTTTCTGTCTGGGACAGACTTCTGGAGGCATAAGCTACCGGCTGTAACTGACCATTGGCATTCACATGCTGCAACACACACCCGACCCCATAGGACGACGCAGAGCACGTTAAAACAAGTTTCTTACACGGGTCATATAACGCTAACAGTTTGTTGGAGCATAACAAATTGCGGGCTCTATCAAAAGCCCTTTCCTGGCTGTCCCCCCAGAACCATTCGCGACCTTTGTGTAGGAGCATGTGTAGCGGCTCTAACAGCTTGCTCAATTTGGGAAGAAAGTTACCAAAATAGTTCAGGAGCCCCAGGAACGAACGCAGCTTCATCGTGTTACGGGGTTTGGTTGCTCTTTGGATCGCTTCCATTTTGGACGCAGTAGGTCTGATCCCGTCTGCTGCTACCCTCCTCCCCAGGAGTTCTACCTCTGGAGTTAGGAAGATGCACTTCGCCTTTTTCAGTCGCAGCCCTACCCAGTCCAGTCTGCGTCGCACCTCCTCCAGGTTGTGGAGTTGTTCTTCAGTATTGCGACCCATGATGAGGATGTCGTCTTGAAAAACCGCTGTCCTTGGAATCGACTTGAGGAGGCTTTCCATATTTTGCTGAAAGATTGCGGCGGCCGAACGAATCCTGAATGGACATCTGTTATACTCAAACAACCCCTTGTGCGTCATGATGGTGGTCAGCTTCTTCGACTCACTCGCCAGCTCATGTAAGCTGAGGTCACGTCCAATTTTGAAAAAAGTTTGCCACCGGATAGCGTCACAAAGAGGTCCTCCGCTCTAGGTAGCGGGTACTGGTCTTGGAGTGACACCTGATTGATGGTGGCCTTGTAATCCCCACATATCCTGACCGACCCATCCGCCTTGAGCACCGGCACGATCGGGCTCGCCAAGTCACTGAATTCGACTGGCAAGATGATGGCTTCCCTCAGCGAGCGGTCCAATTCGCCTTCTATCTTTTCCCGCACCACGTACAGCATCGCTCTGGCCTTGTAGTGTACTGGCCTGGCGTCCGGGTTTATGTGAATCACTACCTTGGTCCCCATGAAAGTGCCGATGCCGGTTTAAAAGAATGAGTCAAATTTGTCCAGGACCTGTGAGCATGATACTCGCTCCACAGGAGAAATTGCATTGACATCGCCCCATTTCCAGTTCATGACAGCAAGCCAACTCCTCCGCAGTAATGCGGGACCCTCCCCCGGGACAATCCAGAGTGGCAACCTGTCCTCCGAATCTTTGTGGATCATGACTACCGTGGCACTGTCTAGCACCGGAATGATCTCCTTTGTATATGTCCGTAGCTGTGCGTCAATCGGCAATAATTTTGGTCTCCTGGCCTTGGACACCCACAACCTTCTGAACTGTTTGATACTCATCAGGGACTGTCTGGCCCCCGTGTCTAGCTCCATTAATACTGGGATGCCATTGAGGAGCACTTTCATCATTATCGGTGGTGTCCTGGTATATGAACTGTATATGTGCTCCACATGAACTCGCTGAACTTCAGCTTCCAGCGATTTCCCCCAGTATTCATTTGGCCTCATGGGGCTTACATCGGGCCCGTCCTCCTAGTACATCAACCTGGCTGCAGGCTTCCTGCACATACGTGCCAAGTGACCGCTGAAGTTGCAGTTTCTGCAGGTATATTGCTGATACTTGCAAGCTCTGGCTGGGTGTTTGCCTCCACACCTCCAGCATGAGCTGGAGGCCCCGTTGTTGGAAACAAAAGGTCCATTACCAGTCGATCGTCTCTGATTGTCTTTGTAACTGTCTTTAAGCGCACCATTAACAGGTGTGGATGGCCCCATTACTGGCCGCATTGTCCATTGTGATGGCATGAATCGCCGTTCAGCTAGCCATTGTCTCTGTTGAATTCCCCCTTTGGGTTCGACTACATGCTGTGGCATGTCCGATTGCCCTTATCTCTCTAGAGAACTGTGTGCCGCATTAACAATGTTGACTCCCTGGTCGTTTGCTGCATTTGAGCCAAGATTTTTGTCATACATCATTCTGGTCTCTTCCTCCCCTGAGATAAATGTCTGGGCTATCAGAGCCACCGTTTCCAAGGTCAAGTCTTTGGTCTCAATCAGTTTCCTGAAAACCCCAGAGTGCCCGATGCCCTCAATAAAAAAGTCTCGCAGCATCTGCGCTCTGCATGCATCTGGGAATTTACATAGGCTCGCCAGTCGCCGGAGATCTGCCACGACGTCTGGAACGCTTTGCCCTTCTCGCTGCCGGTGCGTGTAAAACCGGTGTCTCGCCATGTGCATGCTGCTCGCCGGTTTAAGGTGTTCCCCAATCAACTTACTGAGCTCTTCGAATGTCTTGCCCGCCTTCTTCTCTGGCGCTAGAAGGTCCTTCATCAGGGAGTACGTTCTGGATCCACAAACCGTCAGGAGATGAGCCCTGTGTTTGTCAGCCGAATCCTGTCCCAACCATTCCTTAGTGACAAGATTTTGCTGTAGTCTCTCAATAAAGTCGTCCCAATCATCACCAACACAGTACCTCTCTTCTGTGCTGCTAGTGGCCATGCTCGCGTGGTTTAAATCCCAGTTTCTCGTCGACAAATGATATATCCTTGCTACACAGTATAAATGCACATGAGGCCCACACTTGAGAGATGGTCACTCTGTGACCAGTTACTATTATTACCAAGACCTCAAGTGATGAAGGTGGGTGGAGCCTCCCCTTTCTACCTGAAAGTCCAGGTTAGGAGTGTCTCCCACAAGTTCACCCCTTGTGGTCAATGCTCTCAAGGTGTACAACTTAGGTTAACTTATACGTAGGTTACGATGATAGTTGAATACATGACACATGGTAACTACCCAACATTATTGGTCAGTTGTTTAGCAGGGACTAACCAGACTGGAAAAAAAAACAAATCGACACTATTAAGGTTCCCAGCCAACTTCTCCTTCATGGTCTATAACCAGCCTTAGCGAGTTGAGTGCTAGAAAACATCAGACTAAGCAGCACATTCCCTCAACCACACCCCACCCCACCCAGCCCCTACCCTCTCTGTAAACTTGACCCCAACCCACCCAGCCGACGATCCCTATGTATCCCGAGCCCAGCCCCCGCTGCCACTCTGCCCCGGGCCCAGCCCCCGCTCCCTGTGTACCCCGAGCCCTGCCCCCACTCGCTGTGTGCCCCGGGCCCTGCTCCCGCTCCTTGTGTACCCCGGGCCCATCCCCCACTCCTTCTGTTCCCCGGGCCCAGTGACCACTCCCTGTGAACCCTGGGCCCTGCCCCACTCCTTGTGTACCATAGGCCCAGCCCCCGCTCCCTGTGTACCCCGGGCCCAGCCCCCTCTCCCTCTTTATCCCGGGCCCAGCGCCCGCTCCTTCTGTACCCCGGGCTCAGCCCCCACTCCCTCTGTGCCCCGAACCCAGCCCCACTCCCTGGGCCCAGCCCCCACTCCTTCTGTACCCCGGGCTCAGGCCCCGTTCCATCTGTACCCCGGGACCAGCCCTCTCTCCCTCATTACCCTGGGCCCAGCGCCAACTCCTTCTGTACCCCGGGCTCAGCCCCCGCTCCCTGGGCCCAGCCCCCGCTCCCTATGCTCCCCGGGCTCAGCCCCTGCTCCCTGGCCCAGCCCCCACTCCCTGTGCTCCCTGGGCCCCTGTACCCTGTACCCCGCTGCCTCTGTACCCTGGGCCCAGCGCCAACTCCTTCTGTACCCCGGGCTCAGCGCCCGCTCCCTCTGTACCCCGGGCCCAGCCCCCGCACCCTGGGCCCAGCCCCCGCTCCCTGAGCTCCCTGGGCCCAGCGCCCGCTCCCTCTGTACCCTGTAAGGGACGAAAATCCAGTGCTACAAAAAAAGGCACCCGGTAACAAGGAAACAGAGCATGGGACCATTCCATACACTTTTAATTGAACTTTGGCCAAGGCAAGCCACAGGAAGAAAGGCAGGCTGGGAAATATGTCTGTGGCTAGACACTATGTGAATTCGGGGGCCACAGGCAGGCTGAGAAGCCAGCCAATCCTGGGAAAGTGCATCCTGGGCCGGCCAATCAGTGAATCGAGCCGGGCCAGAAGCAGGGAAATCCTCGACTAATGGGGAATACCCGGCCCATTTTGTAAAGAACAGCTTACCTAGTTCTAATCAAGGAGATGGGCCTATTACCAGTCCATTACCCATATACATAAAGACAATGGGAAAGCCTCACACCTCAGTACATCCCGACCCTGACACAATAGCCAGCCAGACGATTGGGCACCGAGATGCACAAGAAACAATGCTTTACCTTAACACCTCATATCCACCTCGACTCAAACAATGAGACATTGATTCAGTTTGGGCGCAAAAGGGGCGGAACCAAACCGGATATAAAAGCAAGAGCAAGAAGGACACACAGACGAAGAAGGAGACGTACACAAGAAGGGCACACACTCGGAAGGAGACACACTCAGACAGAGACAGAGACCTGACGACACCTCGAAGAAAGAGAGAGGGACTCAGCCTCGCAGCAGATAAAACCTCCGAGGACGACTGGAGAAGCCCGATTTAAGGTGGGACCCACTATACCTGTCAAAAGGGAAACTGTGAGTATCACCCTGGAGTCTTTTCCCAACTGTCAGCTTAGGCTAGTTAGGTGTAAAGGAGGGGGTGGGTGATAGAGTGGGTGTAAGGATTTTAAACTTGTGTAAAACGTTCGATGTGTCCGTTCCTTCCATAGACCTTTTCTTAGTTCGAGGTGGTTCAACAAGCCAGTGCGTCGACCTTGTATTTCACTTGGTCCACACTTTGGGGGCTCGTACTAAATATACATGTGTATATTAGCCTTTGTGTTGTTTTAGCAATGTAACCTTGTTTAAACGCTCACCTGGGTTTTAATAAAGTAGGACTTACCTGAATTTTCCAGGAACATTTCTTGTCTTTTGCATCTCTGAGTGTTTTATTGTGGGAAGCTCACTATCCACCTAAATTCTGAGCTCAGAACCAAATAGGGGTACAGGACGCCTCAACACCGTCAAGGTTGCGATTGGATATAAGCGGCCGCAGACATATTGGTGGTATCAAACATATCACTAAGCTGTAATTGGGTATAAGCAGGAAAAAGAAAATGTCCACTGGTGATAGCAACTCAAATCACCATAGTCTGAAGGTTGCGCCCGGTCACCAGCAACCGTAGAAGGAAAAACCCCTACAACCCCCGGCCCAGCCCCCGCTCCCTGGGCCAGCCCCCGTTCCCTGTGCTCCCCGGGCCCAGCCCCAGCTCCCTGGACACAACCTGCTTCTAAGAGGCTCGAGGACAAAACATTTTTTTAAAGCAAGTAACGTTACGCAATGCAATTTCTCTGATGGCCTGTATTGGATACGGTCCAGTCGGATTGGTTCACATCGATGCACATGCTGACACAAGTGATATTGTCCTCGGGGAGAAGGTATGTCATGGAACGCCATTCAGGCACTGTGTGGATGAGGGGTTGCTCGACTGTAAACGGGTGGTACAGATCGGGCTCCGGGGTTCTACGTATGAACCAGATGGTTACATTTGGGGCAGAGAACGGGTCAGTTGCTTTTTAAAATTCTATTTCCTCCCCTCTTTATCCCCTTTGCACGGCTGAGGGGTTGGACAGGGTGAACTGTGGACTGGGCTCTGCTTATTCTGATTTCCCCACAACTCTTCTCCCCTTCCTTCCTTTTCTGAATCCACCCAAGTCTCCTTGGCTTACATTTCCACAGGTGCCAGTGGCCACTGTCCATTTGTGAGCCTGCACAGTGAGGGTCAACAGTCTATATGTTCGACATCACAGCTGAGCCTCATCCTGTACTCACCCATACTGCAATATGTGTGCGCACTAGGTCCGTGCAGCAGAGCTGGTCGTCCTGGTTAATCCTCGCCACTGGACCAAGACCTAGCTCTGTCAAGCCCTTGTGGTGGCTGGTGTGCAATGGCCACCACATGTTAAACAAATCCACGCACAGGCATCTTCCACCCTTCAACATGTAGTTCGGTTCCTGGAATATTAGGTTCTTCATTGAAACACCTGTGAACTTTTTGATGTGGAAGCAAGTCATTCTTGAATCGAGGGACTGCCAATGATGATGATTAGTGAAGAGCTTTCTGCACTGTTCAGCCAAGGGTTGAATCTGACTTGGAAAAAACAAATGTGTAATAAACGTCTCTCTAAATTCTGGCTTTTCTTTTCCAAGATAGAGCATATAAAATATGACAAACTCTTATATTTTTACAGTAGCCGGGGCTCAAAGGTCCTGAGAGTAGAATGAAGAACAGCAGGATAGAGAATTGGAAAAATAATTCACACAAATCATCAATGTTGTCTCAGGAAAGCACAAGTGAAATACCTAATTAAAATAACAAGTCGGTTCACAAGTTTTCCAAGGAGTCTCATACTGTCCCTTCCCTTACTGCATCCTTGCACAGAACAACTGACTCATCTGCTCCCCATGTTAACTATCGGACTTGATGTTCAGGGTTTCTGCCTGGCTCTCTCGTCAGACATTCCTGTCAAATTACCAACTGAAACAATTCACATAGAACTTCTCCCATCACAGCTGCTTTACATCACATTGTATCGACGTGAGTCAATTTTCTTTTAATCATATGATAGTAAAATCTGATAACCAGTTCTGATCCTTGTGTTGAGAATTTCAGGTTTTCCAATATGTAATTCAAATCAACGAAAGTTAATTGGGATTCCCAGCCAAGATGCCATGATGTCATCAAGCTGTCTAAGCAGCCAATCGAATGCAGATTCCGCCCGACATGCTGTGTATTTCCAGTATTACCTGCGACTATATATTTAGGTATCATCTAATAGCACCTCACTTCTTTTAAAAAAGGAAAGCTATTTCTGAATTATGGCCTGGAATTTGCGATCAATGGCAAAGCAAAGAAGTTAGCCATTGGTCATGATATATGCTTCGAACAAAGAGCTTATGATCCTTGTGTTGAGAATTTCAGGTTTTCCAATACGTAATTCAAATCAACGAAAGTGAATTGAGATTCCCAGCTAAGAGCTGCCATGATGCCATCAAACTGTCTAAGCAGCCAATCCAATGCAGAATTGTCATAGACAGCGAACCAGAAAGTGGGTAAGCCCCTAAAATGTTAGAGCGAGTGAAACAAAGACTGGGGCTCTCATAGAGTAAATGCAAACCAGAAATAATGATGAATTTAATTTTTTTGAAGTTTCTTAGATATGTAATTTTGATTAAAATGGATAAATTTGACACTGCACAAAATTTAAATTCATTTTGCAGGACCATAACCTTTGTTTAGAAATCAATATGCTGTAAAAACCCCAGTTACACCTAATCCCTTTGGGTCTAACTTTTAACGGCGAATTTAGCAGCACAATTATTGCAAAGGAACCGAAGTTGTCATCAGTTTCCATGATTTGAGAGATTACACTGATTCCCGGGACTGTGAGGTTGGGGGCGCTAACGGGGCGCAAATGACTTTGCGACCGGGCGCGGTGCCACTAACGACGCTCGCTAAATTCGGCAGGCGTTTAGTGGCGGTGGTAACATGTAGCGCCCCGCACTGCTGCACCACCGCTGCTAACCTCACGATCACGCGCAGTGCCCCGGACCCTAAATTGGGTATCTCCCACTCTGGTTGAGTGCCGGGCTGATGGTGCAGCACCCCCACTCCCCGGTGGTCCAGGTAGGATACTTTTTTTCCTGCGGACTATGCAGCTTGGGCCTTTCCCTTTAATTCAGGGAAGAGCCCCTCCTTCGCGGCAGTGCTAGGCGACCCAGTGCTTAGCGCTGCTGAGCCGTGAGCCCTGTTTCCGAGGTGGCCGCCCTGCTTCTGCTTGATTTAGTGCTCCACTTCCTTTCGGGGGCAGTAATCCTAATTTCTCGTGAGAGGCGAGACTTCTGCGCCTGCCGTAAAGTCTCGCGCCCCGTGAGTGGTCGGGACGGTACCGAATTTTTAGCCCATCAGTTCCTAATATCAGCATCAAGCAGCTTCAGATAGGGTAGGGCTTCAAAGTGAAGCTTCCTATATTGTGGCACAGAGAGAAGGAAGATTCTTTCTGGTGTCCATGAGGTTAATTTTATCTTTAGCGCTCCCGGTCCCGAGCTTCACTACCTTCACATTTTTTCAAATTTATTCTTGGATTGTGGGCATTGTTTCAAGGCTAGCATTTATTACCCATTCCTAGGTGCCCTTGAAAAGGTGCTGGGCACTCTTATTGAACCATTGCATTCCATGTGATGAAGGGACTCCCACAATGCTGTTAGGTAGGGAGTTCAAGGATTTTGACCCAATGACAATGGAGGAACAATGATATACCTCCTTTTCTGGATAGTCTGTGACTTGGAGGGGAACTTGCAGGTGACAATGTTCCCATGTACCAGCTGCCCTTGTCTTTCTAAGTGTTGGAGGTCACGAGTTTAGGAGGTGCTGTCAAGGAAGGCTTGGCGAGTTGCTGCAATGTATCCTGTAGATAGTGCACACTGCAGGCATGATACGCCTATGGTGGAGGGAGTGGATATTTAAGGTGGTGGCCGAGCAAGTGCCTGTCTTTTAAAATGTTTGGATGGTAGACCCGGAGGTGTGCCACCAAATGGTGAAACGTGCTTCTGGTACCTGAAGCTCTGGTCCATGATTGCTAAAAAATTCTGACCTCAGAACTCCGTCTGTTCACAACAAAATGGGAAGAATTCCTTCCTATACTATTGCTCGTGAAAATGTGAAAACATCTGATGGCAGAAACTTATCCTAGATCCACAAAGAGCACCAGCAATATGGAATAAACAGCCCCTACTCTGCATGTTTCCTGGTGGCTTTTCTGTGTGCAATTGACAATCCTGTACCCATTAGTATTTAATTTGGACAAGGGGACTGGAGTTAAGTCAGGCCAAATGCATTTACTTAAGATTCTTACAGCTGGCAGACAAGAAATTTTCATCTAATGTTTGAAATGAATACCAATTAATGTTGAATTAAGGGCTTTTTTACCCATTGGGCTCATTCCCACAAAGATCCAATACCGCTTAACTTCTGTTCCAAATCCCCATTGCTTGGTTTTAAAGTTATAGATGAAATAGATGGAAGTCACGAAGATTTGAAGAATTCAACGAAAATACATGAAACAAGATTGGTTTGAATCCAACCCAGTGACGAGATGAAAGGGTTCTTTGGAGTCTAGTTATTGAGTTTGGGACCCTAAAGGCCTCAGATCAACAAAACATTCCATAATTTAACAGTGCATTGGCATTAGTTATGCACATAAATTTAGTCAGACTAACAAGGTAATTAAAGGTTTTGAAAGTCTGTTATTTCTTCATTATTAAAAGCTCACTCACAAAATTGTGAGCATGAGGGGCTTTGGAATGGATGATTTGTAAGAATGCAATTATATTAACAGGGCATTAACAGTACACTCTAGTGCTTTTTATTAAAAGAGGAATTTCACTCCCAGTGTGTCAGCTGGAAACATTGGGGCCAAGTTTCGGCCTGAGTTGCTCCTGTTTTTTGGAGCAACTGGTTTAGAATGGAGTATCTTAGAAATTGCAATTCTCGGCATTTCGTTTGCTCCAGTTCTAGTCAGTTAGAACAGTTTCACTTTGGAACAGAATGTTTTTTTCAAAAGGGGGTGTGTCCGGCCACGTACGCCTGTTTTCAAAGTTTAGGCAGTGAAAACTTACTCTAAGCTAACTTAGAATGGAGTAAGTGTAGATTTTTGTATGCTCAGAAAAACCGTGCCTACACTTAGAAAATCAGGCGTAGGTTACAAATCCCATTTTGTTGTGAACAGACGGAGTTCTGAGGTCAGATTTTTTAGCAATCATGGAATGGTGGGGGGGCGGGGGGAGCGGGAGTCGAGTCGGGTCGGGTGGGGGGGGTCGGGGGGGAGGGGTCGGGTCCGGGGGTGGGCGGGGGGAGGGTCGGGTCGGGTCGGGGGTCGGGTCCGGGGGCGGGGGGGGGGGGTCAGGTCCGGGGTTGGGTCGGGTCCAGGGGTGGGAGGGGGAGCGGGAGTCGAGTCGGGTCGGGTCGGGTCCGGGGCGGGGGGGCGGGTCCGGGGGCGGGCGGGGGGGGGGGGGTCGGGTCCGGGGTTGGGTCAGGTCCGGGGGCGGGGGTCGGGTCCGGGGGCGGGGGAGGGTCGGGTCAGGTCCGGGGTCGGGAGGGGGGAGCGGGGGTCGGGTCCGGGGGCGGAGGGCGGTGGGGGGGGGAGTCGAGTCGGGTCGGGTCGCGAGGAAGCAGGAGCTGGGCGTGGGAGGTGCAGCCTGATCCACGCAGCCCCAGTGAGGCCAGTCGGCCAGGGATAGGAGCTGCGTGCTTCGGGCCCCTCCCACACAGTTTTGGGCGCCTGGAGCTACTGCACATGTGCGCCCAATGTAGTGCGCCTGTGCAGAGGTCCCGGCACTGTTTTCAGTGCAGGGACCTGGCTCAACCCCCACAGCTCGTGCTGCGCCGCACCCAGCTCTAGAGGACCTGCAGGAATCCGGAGAATTGGTAAGTATTTTTTAGGCGCACATTCTGGCGCGGAAAATGGGCATCCAGGTCGGGGCTGCGCCGTTCTAGGCGCGGCCCGAAACTTGGGCCCATTGTATTGGGCTTGTATTTTTGTTCTTGTCGTGTGTTACTGGGATCTGGGTTTTCACTGAGGAGACTGAACATTCTTAATATAATATGAAATATAACTTCACGCAAAAGTGAATATGTGGAATAACCTACCCTGGGATGTAATGGAAGCAAAGAATGTTATAACTTATAAGAAGAAGGTGATGATAGATTTTTGGCAGACAGAGCTATCGAGAGAAAGTGGGTTTGGAAGTCTAATTTTTAAAAAAAAATTTTTAATTTTTAAAAAATTTTTCATAGCCAATCTTTCCAATTCTTTGTCAGATCACAAACGCCAGAGGTCACCTTGCACACATCAAGGATCACTCTGCGCCAATGCTCTTAGCTAAAAGGCCTAGAGCCACTGCACCATTCCTGGAAGTACTGCAATACCAGGTTCGTGCCATGGAGGTGGATGGGTCAGGCCCCCCACTCAGCTCCGTGGAGATGGATGGGTCAAACCACCCCACCCACCTCCTATTTCCAAAAAGCATAGGAGAACCACCTTCCTGATCCAGGGAGAACCACGTTGGGGTCATGGTTACTCCCCTGTCAGGTCAGTTACGCATGATCTTAGCCAAAAGGCCGAGAAACTTGCCCAATGGATAGTGGCTACATTTTCTGGTCCTGTCAAGTCTTCTGCTCCTAAGGATATTGCAGCATTTTAAAGTGGAGGTGGGTTAATCTTTGGAGCAATAATCACAATATTTAACTTGGGTGATGTCCTGGAAAGCTGCATGCTCCTATGAAACCATGACCCATTGTGAGTCTGAAGAGGAAGGGGAAATTTAGGACAAAAATAAAACAAACAGAATGTTGGCCCATCATCCCTTTAGTCTCTCAAATCTCTTCTGCCTTCCACCTTATCACAGACCTTCCCTTTTTGTCTTTCCTACCCCCACAGCACCCCCCCCACCCTTTTCAGGGCCCCAGCACTTCCTTAAAAGTCTGTCACATTTTGAGTTTTTACCAGTACTGAAGAAGGGTCATCGACCTGAAACATTAACTCTGTTTCTCTCCACAGATGCTGCCTCACCCGCTGAGTATTTCCAGCATTTTCTGCTTTTATTTCAGATTCCAGCATCCGCAGTATTTTGTTTTTGTAAGAATGTTGGTCGAGTAGGGTTGTATCTCTTTGTGGGTTGTTGTTAAATCTTTTCACCTACTCAAGATCACCACTTAGACAGACCCTCTAATCACCTATCCCAGTTTGACAAGTCTTCATAGAAATTTACAGATCTTCTCATCACTACTCCCATTTTACCAGGTCCTTTTATCAGCTACCCCACTCAGGGAAGTTATCTCATCATCATTCCCACTAAGGAAGGTTTCTGTTAGAACTTGGTTGTGTCTCAGAAAGAAAGGAAAACAGAGCCCTGAATAGTTTCTGGAATTTTGGTGTGATCTCCTTCAGGGATTATTGCATACAAAATATATATTTGTTTATAATTCTAACATGCTTTACTTATTCCAGATGTCCTAAACTCTGCTCTGTCTGTGTTTATTGAACATTAGCAAAGGGGTAAATATCAGTTGAGGAACGCACCAAGTAAACATTTCAAATTTCAATTAAAGAAAGAAGCACAGTACATTTTAAATTGGTTGATGTATGGTTCAAATTGTTTAATGAATAAAGCATGATTGGAAAGTAGCTTGGACCTTCTGCTGTGGCTTCAGTCAATAAATATATACTAACTAAAAATATCTGGTTATTTATGTGTGTTGTCCTCAGTCAGAACCAATATGTTTAAAATAAAATGGAATAGGTTTGATGCCTGGTCTGTTTTGAATAAGATCATCCAAGTCAGGAAGGGAGTAATGACATTACATTTGGCCTCGGTGCCGCTGGGCTGGGGACTGTAAAAATCATCCAGGCTACCTGCACATGATCATAGTCTAGTGACTTGCTGGAAGCTCTGTCGATGTTGGGTGAGGACACTGCACTTGCCTCTTTTTCCATTAACTTAAGGGTTCTGCAGGACCTTCTCCTCTCTTGCACTCTGTTCCTTCTTCATATCAATAACTCCCGCCACTTATCTAATTGTGCGCACTCACAGATCCTCAGTGCCCACAACCTTCAAACACTCTGAATACGATGACTGGGTCACTATTTCTTGATCTCGTCCATGCCCTTTAATTCAACAGGAAGAGCAGTGGAAGGAAGGTAGTGCAGGGGTCCCCTGCGGTCATCCCCCTGCAAAATAGATACACCGCTTTGGCTACTGTTGAGGGGGATGACTCATCAGGGGAGAGCAGCAGCAGCCAAGTTCATGGCACTGTGGGTGGCTCTGCTGCACAGAAAAAGAGTGGGAGAGCTATAGTGATAGGGGATTCAATTGTAAGGGGAATAGATAGACGTTTCTGTGGCTGCAGTCGAGACTCCAGGATGGTATGTTGCCTCCCTGGTGCAAGGGTCAAGGATGCCTGGGAGCGGCTGCAGGACATTTTGAAGGGGGAGGGTGAACAGCTAGTTGTCGTGGTGCATATAGGTACCAACGATATAGGTAAAAAATGGGATGAGGTCCTACAAGACGAATTTAGGGTAGCTAGGAGCTAAATTAAAAAGTAGGACCTCAAAGGTAGTAATCTCAGGATTGCTACCAGTGCCACGTGCTCGTCAGAGTAGGAATCGCAGGATAGCGCAGATGAATACATGGCTTGAGGAGAGGTGCACAAGAGAGGAATTCAAATTCCTGGGACATTAGAACTGGTTCTGGGGGACATGGGACCAGTACAAACCAGGCGGTCTGCACCTGGGTAGGACCGGAACCAATGTCCTAGGGGGAGTGTTTGCTAGTGCTGTTGGGGAGGAGTTAAACTAATATGGCAGGGGGATGGGAACCTATGCAGGGAGACAGAGGGAAGTAGAATGGGGGCAGAAGCAAAAGATATAAAGAAGAAAAGTAAAAGTGGAGGGCAGAGAAAACCAAGGCAAAAAGCAAAAAGGGCCACATTACAGCAAAATTCTAAAGGGGCAATGTGTGTTAAAACGATAAGTCTAAAGGCTCTGTGCCTCAATGCGAAGTGTATTCGGAATAAGGTAGATGAATTAGCTGCGCAGGCAGCAAGTAATGAATATGATATAATTGGCATCACGGAAGCATGGCTCCAGGGTGACCAAGGCTGGGAACTCAACATCCAGGGGTATTCAACATTCAGGAGGGATAGACAGAAAGGAAAAGGCGGTGGGGTGGTGTTGCTGGTTAAAGAGGAACTTAATGCAATAGTAAGGAAGGATATTAACATGGATGATGTGGAACCTACATGGGTAGAGCTGCGAAACACCAAAAGGCACAAAATGTTAGTGGGAGTTGTATACAGACCACCAAACAGTAATAGTGAGGTTGGGGACAGCATCAAACAAGAAATTAGGGATGCGTGCAATAAAGGTACAGCAGTTTTCATGGGCGACTTTAATCTACATATTGATTGGGCTAACCAAACTGGTAGCAATGCGGTGGAGGAGGATTTCCTGGAGTGTATTAGGGCTGGTTTTCTAGACCAATATGCCGAGGAACCAACTAAGGGCTGGCCATCCTAGACTGGGTGATGTGTAATGAGAAAGGACTAATTAGCAATCTTGTTGTGCGAGGCCCCTTGGGGAAGAGTGACCATAATATGGTAGAATTCTTTATTAAGATGGAGAGTGACACAGTTAATTCAGAGACTCGGGTCTTGAACTTAAGGAAAGGTAACTTCGATGGTATGGGACGTGAATTGGCGAGAATAGATTGGCAAATGATACTTAAAGGGTTGACGGTGGATAGGCAATGGCAAACATTTAAAGATCACATGGATGAACTTCAACAATTGTACAACCCTGTCTGGAGTAAAAATAAAACAGGGGAAGGTAGCTCTACTGTGGCTAGCAAGGGAAGTTAAGGATAGTGTTAAATCCAAGGAAGAGGTATATAAATTGGCCAGAAAATGCAGCAAACCTGAGGACTGGGAGAATTTTATAACTCAGCAGAGGAGGACAAAGGGTTTAATTAGGAGGGGGAAAATAGAGTATGAGAGAAAGCTTGCCGGGAACATAAAAACTGACTGCAAAAGCTTCTATAGATATGTGAAGAGAAAAAGATTAGTGAAGACAAACGTAGGTCCCTTGCAGTCAGAATCAGGTGAATTTATAATGGGGAACAAAGAAATGGCAGACCAATTGAACAAATACTTTGGTTCTGTTTTCACGAAGGAAGACACAAATAACGTTTGGGAAATAGTAGGGGACCAAGGGTCTGGTGAGAAGGAGGAACTGAAGGAAATCCTTATTAGGCGGGAAATTGTGTTAGGGAAATTGATGGGATTGAAGGCTGATAAATCCCCGGGGTCTGATAGTCTGCATCCCAGCGTACTTAAGGAAGTGGCCCTAGAAATAGTGGATGTATTGGTGATCATTTTCCAACAGTCTATCGACTCTGGATCAGTTCCTATGGACTGGAGGGTAGCTAATGTAACACCACTTTTACGAAAGCAGGGAGAGAGAAAATGGGTAATTATAGACCGGTTAGCCTGACATCAGTAGTGGGGAAAATGTTGGAATCAATTATTAAAGATGAAATAGCAGTGCATTTGGAAAGTGGTCACAGGATCGGTCCAAGTCAGCATGGATTTATGAAAAGGGAAATCATGCTTGACAAATCTTCTAGAATTTTTTGAGGATGTAACTGTTAGAGTGGACAAGGGAGAATCAGTGGATGTGGTGTATTTGGACTTTCAAAAGGCTTTTGACAAGTTCCTACACAAGAGATTGGTGTGCACAATTAAAGCACATGGTATTAGGAGTAATGTACTGACGTGGATAGAGAACTGGTTGGCAGACAGGAAGCAGAGAGTCCGGATAAACTGGTCCTTTTCAGAATGACAGGCAGTGACTAGTGGGGTGCTGCAAGGCTCAGTGCTGAGACCCCAGCTATTTACAATATACATTAATGCTTTAAATGAAGGAATTGAATGTAATATCTCCAAGTTTGCAGATGACACTAAGCTGGGTGGCGGTGTGAGCTGTGAGGAGGATGCTAAGAGGCTGCAGGGTGACTTCGACAGGTTAGGTGAGTGGGCAAACGCATGGCAGATGCAGTATAATGTGGATAAATGTGAGGTTATCCACTTTGGTGGCAAAAACACGAAAGCAGAATATTATCTGAATGGCGGCAGATTAGGAAAAGGGGAGGTGCAACGAGACCTGGGTGTCATGGTACATCATTCATTGAAAGCTGGCATGCAGGTACAGCAGGCGGTGAAGAAGGCAAATGGCATGTTGGCCTTTATAGCTAGACGATTTGAGTACAGGAGCAGGGAGGTCTTACTGCAGTTGTATAGGGCCTTGGTGAGGCTTCACCTGGAATATTGTGTTCAGTTTTGGTCTCCTAATCTGAGGGAGTGCAGCGAAGGTTCACCAGACTGATCCCGGGATGGCAGGAATGACATATGAGGAGAGACTGGATCGACTGGGCCTGTATTCACTGGAGTTTAGAAGGATGAGAGGCGATCTCATAGAAACATAAAATTCTGACGGGACTGGACAGGTTAGATGCAGGAAGAATGTTCCCGATGTTGGGGAACCGGGGAACATAGTCTAAGGATAAGGGATAAGCCATTTAGGACTGAGATGAGGAGAAACTTCTTCACTCAGAGAGTTGTTAATCTGTGGAATTCCCTACATCAGAGAGTTCTTGATGCCAGTTCATTGGATATATTCAAGAGAGAGTTAGATATGGCCCTTATGACTAAAGGGATCAAGGGGAATGGAGAGAAAGCAGGAAAGGGGTACTGAGGTGAACCATCAGCCATGATATTGAATGGTGGTGCAGGCTCGAAGGGCCGAATGGCCTACTCCTGCACCTATTTTCTATGTTTCTATGTTAACTGTGAAAGAACAGAAGGGTCCAAGTACAGGATCACTAAAAGCTAGTGGACAGTTAAAAAAAAGTGTAAATTTCTATGGGCTGGATTTTCCACTTTTTTTGCATGCTTAACGCCCACTTAATGTCTATTTTAACTGCTGAAATGACGTATAACACCCATATATTGCTGATTTAGCCACAAAATGTAAACTGACGGGCATTTTTCGGAAACTTATCGGCGAGTGTTACTTTCCCCATTTGCGTAACGCCAGGCAAAAATAATACCGCCGCCCACTTTTTTTGGGCGGAGTCATCAGAATTGGTGAAATCAACGCCCATAATATCGCCCAACTTTAGTTTCCGCACGGAATTAATGCTGGATTCAATAATACAGGTCACCCACTTTTTTTTGTCGTAATGATCACATTTGCCAAAACTAAAGGCCATGCGATCGCCCAGCATCACTTTCACCACCTCGCACACATATCGCCCACAATATCGCTCGCCCAAAATACCGCCCAGAAAAAGTGGAACAAACCGGAACTAATCACAGCGTTATGGACGCTATGTTCTACATCACATGTTGCATCCTTTAAGAGGCTGCTCTGCTTCAACCTCGGGGGAGCTCGGATGTCCTCTGGAGGTCTTTGGAGGTGATGTGAACATCTGAACAAACATCTTTACCATACTGTGAACGATTGGAATTGAATAGGTGTCTTCGTCGGGACATTCATTCTTTGACCAATCGGTGGAAAACAGATAGCTATTGCAATGAAGCCTGTCCTTTCTCACCCTCTCTTGATTTTAAATTACATGCTGTAGACTAGAGATGGCCAAAGGTATGCGCTACAGCATTATGTGCCCAATTTAAATGCATTTTAGGAGTAACTGCTCTGTGCTTAATCTAAGACACAACAGCCATTCATCAATACTGACTCAGTTGAAATATTCAAAAAGGAAATGGACAGATACTTAGTTCAGCAGGGAGGAACTGGGGTTATATGGGCCCAAATTTGGCCAGAAGTTGCTCGGTTTTTTTTGGAGCAACTTGATTTTTTTTTGTAGTAAGGAGTATGGGGAGAAAGCAAGAAAGGGGTACTGAGGTGAATGCCATGATCTTATTGAATGGTGTTGCAGGCTCGAAGGGCCGAATGCCCTACTCCTGCACCTATTTTCTATGTTTCTATGTAAGACGTGCCAGACTGATGAGGAGGACCAGACATTATACCCCCCGCAAGTACAGGGACAAGCGATCTTACCTCGACTTGCCCGACACCACCTGCCTTCGGAGACTGTGCTTCCACAATGGGTTATCACGGAGGTATGCCAGCTCATAAGGGGAGATCTGCAGCCTGCCAGCTCCATCAGTACTGCAGTGTCCGTCAAGGTCAAAGTCACCATGGCACTGTCGTTCTACGCGTCGGGTTCTTTTCGAGCCTCAGCTGGCGACATTTGCAGTCTGTCTCAGCATGCCACACATCGCTGCATTAGACAGGTCACTGAAGCCCTGTACACACACAGGAAGGACTTGATCAGCTTCCCTATGACCAGGGAGGCTCAGACTGAGAGGGCTTTAGGATTCTCCAGAATTGCAAACTTCCCCAAGGCGCAGGGAGCAATAGACTGTATGCACATCGCGATGTGGGCACCTTTTCAAGATGCAGAGGTTTTCAGGAACTGCAAGAGATTCCACTCCCTGAATGTCCAACTTGTTGTCGACCACCATCAAATTATACTGGCAGTGAATGCTAAATTTCCGGGCTGCATCCATGATGCTCACATCCTGCGTGAGAGCACTGTATCTGACTTGTTTAAGCATCAGCCACAAGGTCAATGCTGGATGCTTGGTGACAAAGGATATGGGCTCGCCACCTGGCTGATGACCCCCTTGTGTGACACCCACACCGAAGTCGAGAGGCTATATGAGAGTCACAGAGCCACTCGCAATATCGTAGAGAAAACCATTGGAGTGCTGAAGCAGCGCTTTAGATGCCTGGACCTCTCAGGAGGCGACCTCCAATACCACCCTGAGCAGGTAGCTCGATTTATGACAGTGTGCTCCATGCTGCACAACTTGGCTATCAGGAGGGGACAAGACTTGCCTGAAGAGTCTGACAGTCCACCTCACCACTGAGAGGAAGAGGAGGATGAGGAGGCAGACACTGACATCGGCCCAGACAATCAGGCTGACGCTGAAGCCATGCCCCGCCCCCCTGTAGACTGCATGAAAGGGCCCGTGGTGGCATGATAGCTGCAAGAGCCTTATGTCAGGAGCTCATCAATGAGTGCTTTTCCTGAAAAAATGTTGGTGTTATTTACAAGGCTGACACACTGCTAGGTGTGCAGGTCATACATCAATGGTGGGCATCACCTTGGTGACAGTTAAAGTTTAAGTTGATTGAAGTTAAGTGTAATGATACCCTTTGATGTTTAAGGAATCACCAGCGTGTAACGGTGCAGCTATCTGAGCCAATGCGCAACAAGGTTTTGTTAAATAAAAAACATTTAAACTGAACATTTGTCTGAAATCATCAGTATATCTGTAAAAATCAACCCTGGCTCTCCTGTGTCATTGGCAATGGGGGTGCGGCACCTTGGGGTGCAGTGCTGCGCTCTGGAACCACTGGGAGCCCTCTGCTACCAGTGTTCCTGGCTACTAGCTCCAGGGCCTCCACCATCCCTTCCATGTTATATCTTAGTTGTTGGACAAAAACTCCGTGGCAACTATGTTCTTGGTGCTTAGTAGGTTTTTTGCTGCTGGTGAATCTCCCTCGTGCCTCCCACAACAGCCAAACAAGCACACACCACACCCACATATGCTTTCAGTCCCTCTCAGCTCCCTCTCTCTCTGTCTCCTCTTCTGCGCATGTCATGATAACCCTTGACTTCCTGAATCGTGGGAATCGAGCGTTGTCATGCCGTTGCTAAGGACGGCAACATTTTATGGCAGAAGGCCAGAGAGATTTAATGCTAATGCCCATTTCATATCGCTCATGGTAATGCCCAATTTAAAAAATGGAGACTAGGTGCTTTGAGAATGGGCGAGAAGCCGACGGTCTGAAAACCCATTTTTACCGCCCATGCCAGAAATAATGCCCATTTTTGGGCGATATGCACAGAAATGCAAAATCTAGACCTATGATTTTATGATAAAAAGGCTCATTGAATGTTGAATACAAAGGGGTAGAAGATATGTTACAGCTGTTCAGAGCTTTGGTTAGACCATATCTGGTGTATTGCATTCAGTTCTGCGCACTGCAGGAATATACTGGCCTTGGAGGGAGTACCGAGCAGATTCAACAGAATGATACCTGGGCTAAAAGAGTCAAATTATAAGGACATGTTGCATAGAAGAGGCTCGTATTCCCTTGTATATAGAAGATTAAGGGATGATCGAAGAGGAGTGTTTCAGGTGACCATTCACCACACAGCACTGCCCCCCAGATCCACGGCGCGGCCCTGGACACCGTGGAACACTTCCCATATCTCGGGAGCCTCCTATCAACAAGAGCATTGACGACGAGATCCAACACTGCCTCCAGTGCACCAGTGCAGCCTTCGGCAGGCCAGAGGAAAAGAGTGCTTGAAGACCAGGTCCTTAAAACTGCCACCAAGCTCATGGTCTACAGAGCTGTAGTAATACCCGCCCTCCTGTATGGCTCAGAGACATGGACCATATATAGTAGACACCACAAGTGTCTGAAGAAATATCACCAATGATGTCTCCGCAAGAACCTACAAATCCCCTGGGAGGACAGGCGCACCAACATCAGCGTCCTCATTCAGGCTAACATCCCCAGCAATGAAGCACTGACCATACTCGATTAGCTCCGCTGGGCAGGCCCCACAGTTCGCATGACAGATACGAGACTCCCAAAGCAAGTGTTCTACTCGGAGCTCCTTCACGGCAAACGAGCTAAAAATGGCAGCGGAAACGCTACAAGGACACCCTCAAAGCCTCCCGATAAAGTGCGACATCCCCACTGACACTTGGGAGTCCCTGACCCAAGACCGCCCTAAGTGGAGGAAGTGCATCTGAGAGGGCGCTGAGCACCTCGAGTCTCAACACCGAGAGCATGCAGAAATTAAGCGCAGACAGCGGAAAGAGCGTGCGGCAAACCAGTCCCACCCGCCCTTTCCCTCAACAACTATCTGTCCCATCTGTGACAGAGTCTGTGACTCTCATATTGGACTGTTCAGCCACCAAAGAACTCACTTGAGGAGTGGAAGAAAGTCTTCCTCGATTCCGAGGGACTGCCTATGATGATGATGATTAAGATGATAGAAGAATTTGATAGGATCGTTAGAGAGAAATTATTTCCTCTGATGGAGGAGTCCAGATCAAAGTGGAATAACCTTAAAATTAGAGCTAGGCAGTTTAGGGATGATGTTGGAAGTACTTTTTTAAACAAAGGGTAGTGGAAATCTAGAACTTTTGAGGCTGGGTCAATTGGAAATTTCAAAACTGAGGTTAATGAGTTTTTGTTAGGCAAAAGTATTAAGGATTACGGAACCAAGGCGGGTAGATGGAGTTGAGATACAGATCAGCCATGATCAAATTAAAACAGGCTCAAACGGCTGAATGGTCTACTCCTATTCCTATATTCCTATGTTGTTCCTATGTACCCTTCAGCTATCATCACTACAAAAAGATTATGTTGTCATTATCTCCTTGTTGTTTGTGGGAACTTGTTCTGTGCAACTTGGCTGGTGTGCAATCCGACTTTACAACACTGATTACATTGAAAGTATTTAATTGGTTGTAAAATGTTTTGCGATGTCTTGAGGTCGTGATATATAAATGCAAGTCTTTCTTTCTTTTTACTTCACACACTGTCTCCAGGGGAAGCACTGTGGTGGCAAGCAGTAGACACATACAATATATCTGGAGACTTAAAAAATGGCTGCAGTACAATTGTTATTTGTACAGAAAGTGTTTGTGACAAGGTTGATGTTCAGGTTTCATTAGAGCATAAGAAATAGGAGCAGGAGCAGGCCATACGGCCCCTTGAGCCTGCTCCACCATTTAATACGATCATGGCTGATCCAATCATCGACTCAGAACAACTTCCCTGCCCGCTCCCCATAACCCCTTACTCCCTTATCGGTTAAGAAACTGTCTATCTCTGTCGTAAATTTATTTAATGACCCAGCTTCCACAGCTCTTTTGAGGAAGCAAATTTCACAAGTTTACAACCCTCTGAGAGAAGAAATTCCTCCTCATCTCAGTTTTAAATGGACAGCCATTTATTCAAAGACTATGCCCCCTAGTTCTAGTCTCCCTTATCAGTGGAAACATCCTCTCTGCATTCACCTTGTCAAACCCCCTCATAATCTTATACATTTCGATAAGATCACCTCTCATTCTTTTGAATTCCAATGAGTAGAGGCCCAACCTACTCAACCTTTTCTCATAAGTCAACCCCATCATCTCCAGAATCAGCCTAATGAACTTTCTCGGAACTGCCTCCAAAGTATATCCTTTCTCAAATATAGAAACCAAAACTGTACGCAGTATTCCAAGTGTGGCCTCACCAATACCTTATATAGCTGTAGCAAGACTTCCCTGCTTTTATACTCCATCCCCTTGCAATAAAGGCCAAGATTCCATTGGCCTTCCTGATCACTTGCTGTACCTGCATACTAACCTTTTGTGTTTCATGCACAAGTACCCCCAGGTCCTGCTGCACTGCAGCACACTGCAATTTTTCTCCATTTAAATAATAACTTGTTCCCTGATTTTTTTTTCTGCCAAAGTGCATAACCTCACACTTTGCAACATTATACTCCATCAGGTGATATGAACGTCAGAGTTGAGCTGAAAAAGGAGGCGACTGTCACTAAAGACATGCAGAGGACACGGAAAAGTTGTCAAAACAGTCAACATATTATCAGGCTGTGCATAGGTCTCCTATATAAGAGCTGCATGGATTTCTCTGGCTGTTGGCAAAAGGTTCTCGCCTGCTCTTTCTTGATGTTCATCCAGCTCCACGACAGTCTCCTTGCTTTGTTTGGGGCTTTCTTACTTCGCTGCCTTCATAATGATACCTGGTTGTGGCCAAAGTTAGGCATTATGCAGAAAACAGCAACACTCCTGGTATTCCTCCTGTTCTGTATTGAAGGATGCCCCTCGTGTCCAGTGTTACTGTGGACGGTGCTGGGGCCATTTAAAATTCAAATGGTCCAAATGCCTGCAGAATCAATCACCACATTTTTTCCGCCTTCCAGCTCCGGCCTCTGAGGCCTGCTGCAGAAAAACTCTGCCCCGACTCTAGTCGCACTTCTCGGCGGACTCCAAGGATCCCACCGAAAATATGTTAATGACCTCAAATCTGGAAGAACTTCTGGTCAAGGGGGCATCTTTGGGGCAACTAGAAGTGGCACTATACCAGAAATCTTCCTCAAAGCAGAATCTCCAGGTTTGATTGAGGGTATGGGCGGGAAGAGAATCAGTCTCGGCTGATGTCCCCGGCAGTTGAAAAGTCTGCCAGCATTCAATGACAAATGTGGAATAGCCACTTGGGAGAGGTATCAGAGGGCTGTTCAAGCTTACGGAATTTCATTGCGGCAAAAATAGAAAGGGAGGAAAAGTGCGAAAATATAATTAAAAGACAATATCATTAGCGGAAACAATCACTCACCCATTCATTGCCCGTTCTCGAATTCTACATCTATCTTGTAGACTGTGCCAGCAGAGGGCGATGTTGACCTAGTGCTGAATGGGATCCAAGATTCAAGCATTTTAACTGGATCTGTTCACCAATTGAATATGGGTATAAAGCAGGTAATACCACGTTACACTCATAGCTACTTTTTCGCTAAAGTAAACAAACAGAGATAAATGTACCCGTCTGTGACGGACAATTAACTGTCAGAGGATTGAGGTGAACTCTCTGCACTGAACACTTTTAAACAGAATAAGTTTGTGATTTTCTAGAAGGCAATTTCAAAAACACCGACCAATGAAGTAATTCACTGCTGCGTTTTTTTGTGTGGTGTAGATCTGGGGTATGCCAATAAGGGGCCTGGTGAAGACCAGCACCAAAGCCAAACAGGAAGGAGCAATGAGGCAACAGTACTGTAGTATTTCCAGCAATAGAAAATAGCTGTAATTGTTTCAGGCCCACATAATAATAGTAAGTGCACTTTGAGACCTTCCAATATCATGATAAAGTGTTATATAAATTCAAGTATTGCTTTCTTCATTCAAGCACATTCCTTCAGTTTGATTACATGATTTAGAAGAGGGGTATACAAACTGTCTGTAAAGTTCGGGAGCTTTACATCACCTGTTACTAGCATAAATTGCAGCGCTCTGGCATGCAACGCTGACTTAACGTTACCAATCCAAACTTCGACCCGAACGCAGAATTCAGCGCTGGGTCCTAAGCACGCCAGGTGGCATGCAAGCAGGCTGACACAAAAACATAGAAACATAGAAAATAGGTGCAGGAGTAGGCCGTTCGGCCCTTCGAGCTTGCACCACCATTCAATATGATCATGGCTGATCATTCACCTCAGTACCCCTTTCCCATTAGCAATGACAGCACCTCTTAAAGGGACACACACATCATTCAGGTAAGTTTGGATTTAAGCTTTTGGACTGGGTTTTCTAGATTTTATTGAAGTAGTGACGTGCTGCAATAGATGTTAAACATTTTTAAAGTGTTTAGGGAATGCTGCTGGAGGCTTGAAAGTCCTCGGATGGTAAAGAAAGGCCTCTGAGAAGACAGAAATACTGCAAATACTCAACAGGTCAGGCAACATCTGTGGAGAGAGAAACAGAGTTCACATCTCAGGTCGAGATGCTGCCTGAGCTGCTGAGTATTTTCAGCATTTTATGCTGGCATTTTAGATTTACAGCATCAGCTCGCACAGGGAAGAGGAAGACCACAGAAGAGGAAGAAACAGAAGAGGAGGAAACAGATGGAAGGATGCATCCCAGACAGCTCCTTTGTGGCTGGGATATAAGAACATAAGAATTAGGAACAGGAGTAGGCCATCTAGCCCCTCGAGCCTGCTCCGCCATTCAACAAGATCATGGCTGATCTGGCCGTGGACTCAGCTCCACTTACCCGCCCGCTCCCCATAACCCTTAATTCCCTTATTGGTTAAAAATCTATCTATCTGTGACTTGAACACATTCAAGGAGCTAGCCTCATCTGCTTCCTTGGGCAGAGAATTCCACAGATTCACAACCCTCTGGGAGAAGAAATTCCTTCTCAACTCGCTTTTAAATTGGCTCCCCTGTATTTTGAGGCTGTGCCCCCTCGTTCTAGTCTCCCCGACCAGTGGAAACAACCTCTCTGCCTCTATCTTGTCTATCCCTTTCATTATTTTAAATGTTTCTATAAGATCACCCCTCATCCTTCTGAACTCCAACGAGTAAAGACCCAGTCTACTCAATCTATCATCATAAGGTAACCCACTCATCTCCGTTATCAGCCTAGTGAATCGTGTCTGTACCCCCTCCAAAGCTAGTATATCCTTCCTTAAGTAAGGTGACCAAAACTGCATGCAGTACTCCAGGTGCGGCCTCACCAATACCCTATACAGTTGCAGAAGGACTTCCCTGCTTTTGTATTCTATCCCTCTCGCAATGAAGGCCAATATTCCATTCGCCTTCCTGATTACCTGTTGCACCTGCAAACTAACTTTTTGGGATTCATGCACAAGGACCCCCAGGTCCCTCTGCACCGCAGCATGTTGTAATTTCTCCCCATTCAAATAATATTCCCTTTTACTGTTTTTTTTCCCAAGGTGGATGACCTCACACTTTCCGACATTGTATTCCATCTGCCAAACCTTAGCCCATTCGCTTAACCTATCTAAATCTCTTTGCAGCCTCTCTGTGTCCTCCACACAACCCGCTTTCCCATGAATCTTTGTGTCATCTGAAAATTTTGTTACACTACACTCTGTCCCCTCTTCCAGGTCATCTATGTATATTGTAAACAGTTGTGGTCCCAGCACCGATCCCTGTGGCACACCACTAACCACCAATTTCCAACCCGAAAAGAACCCATTTATCCCGACTCTTTGCTTTCTGTTAGCCAGCCAATTCTCTATCCATGCTAATACATTTCCTCTGACTCCACGTACCTTTATCTTCTGCAGTAACCTTTTGTGTGGCACCTTATCGAATGCCTTTTGAAAATTTAAATACACCACATCTCTTTTAATACCCTGGGATGCATTTCATCAGGACCAGGAGGCTTGTCTACCTTGAGTCCCATTAGCCTGTCCAGCACTACCCCCCGAGTGATAGTGATTGTCTCAAGGTCCTCCCTGCTCACATTCCTGTGACCACAATTTTTGGCATGATTTCTGTGTCTTCCACTGTGAAGACCGAAGCAAAATAATTGTTTAAGGTCTCAGCCATTTCCACATTTCCCATTATTAAATCCCCCTTCTCATCTAAGGGACCAACATTTACTTTAGTCACTCTTTTCCGTTTTATATATCTGTAAAAGCTTTTACTATCCGTTTTTATGTTTACTTTCGTAATCTATCTTTCCTTTCTTTATTGCTTTCTTAGTCATTCTTTGCTGTCGTTTAAAATTTTCCCAATCTTCTATTTTCCCACTAACCTTGGCCACCTTACACGCATTGGTTTTTAATTTGATACTCTCCTTTATTTCCTTGGTTATCCACGGCTGGTTATCCCTTCTCTTACCACACTTCTTTTTCACTGGAATATATTTTTGTTGAGCACTATGAAAGAGCTCCTTAAAAGTCCTCCACTGTTCCTCAATTGTGCCACCGTTTAGTCTGTGTTTCCAGTCTACTTTAGCTAACTCTGCCCTCATCTCACTGTAGTCCCCTTTGTTTAAGCATAGTATGCTCATTTGAGACACTACTTCCTCACCCTCAATCTGTATTACAAATTCAACCATTCAATCATTCCGAGAGGATCTTTTACTCGTAGATCGTTTATTATTCCTGTCTCATTACACAGGACCAGATCTAAGATAGCTTGCTCCCTTGTAGGTTCTGTAACATACTGTTCTAAGAAACAATCCCGTATGCATTCTATGAATTCCTCCTCCAGGCTACCCCGTGCGATTTGATTTGACCAATCGATTTGTAGGTTAAAATCCCCCATGATTACTGCCGTTCCTTTTTCACATGCCTCCATTATTCCCTTGATTATTGTCCGCCCCACCGTGAAGTTATTATTTGGGGGCCTATAAACTACACCTACCAGTGACTTTTTCCCCTTACTATCTCTAATCTCCACCCACAATTATTCAACATTTTGTTTATTAGAGCCAATATCGTCTTTCACAACTGCCCTGATATCATCCTTTATTAACAGAGCTACCCCACCTCCTTTCCCTTCTTGTCTATCTTTCCAAATCGTCAGATACCCCTGTATGTTTAATTCCCAGTCTTGGCCACCCTGCAACCACATTTCTGTAATGGCCACCAAATCATACCCATTTGTAATGATTTGTGCCGTCAACTCATTTACTTTATTTCGAATGCTGCGTGCGTTTAGGTAGAGTGTTTTAATACTAGTTTTTAAACCGTGATTTTTAGTTTTGACCCCTCCTGCAGCCCCTTTACATTCAATGGCCCTTTTTGTTTTTTGCCTTGGGTTTCTCTGCCCTCCACTTTTACTCATCTCCTTTCTGTCTTTTGCTTTTGTCTACTTTTTGTTTCCCTCTGTCTCCCTGCATTGGTTCCCATCCCCCTGCCATATTAGTTTAACTCCTCCCCAACAGCACTAGCAAACACTCCCCCGAGGACATTGGTTCCGGTCCTGCCTAGGTGCAGACCTAGGATATCTGGGATGGAATCATCCGCCTGCCGTCCCAGTGACCACAAGCCCAATTCCTCTTTCAACATTATTCCCACATCTTACCTTCCCTCTGTCACTGATCATCACAGTGTCCTCTTGGCCACAATGCTGAAATAAAAGCCACCACAAAGCAAACTTTCCAATCTAACTTTACACATCGATCCATACAATATGACATCAAGAAATAAAATGAATCACCTGTATGCATTCTCTTAGTGACTGTCTTGTATGAGTCTTTGTCTTTCATACTGATGTCATGTGGTGCCAACCCAGTGGCTGGTGGAAGGCTGCTGACTTCTAGTGGAGGACACTGCAAATGGCTTTGCTGGTTGACCTTGAGGAGCTGGTGGCTGGGTGTGTCAAATCAATCTTGTTCTTCTTCTTGTTCTTCTTCATTCCCCTCTCCCTCTTCTTGGTCACCCTCTGGCTGGGCAGGCTGCATTTCTTGGGTGTGTGAAATGAGGAAGGCACAAGGGTGGAGTTGTGGTGAGGGAGCGGGGAAAGCAAGAGCAGCAAGCGAGATGGAGAATAACGTCTGAGGGGACCAGCATCTTGTATCCTGTCAGTCCCACTGCTGGCCAAGGGCCCCTGCCAAGAATGGCCTGCACCGTCTCCTCCAAGAGATGAGGTGAAACTAGAAATGGGAGATGTACCTTGTGATTGGTACAGATTGTTGGTAGGGGAGTGATTGGTGGGGGGGGTGGGGGGGTTGGCGGCGGGGGGTCGTGCGTTGAGCAGTGTGTGAGGCTACTGATGTAGTTGGGAGGAGCCTTTTGAAGATGCATTCACTGACCTTGACCACTCAACTGAGGTCATGAAGCTTCTTTGGGCGCTGGGGTCAGGTGGTGGGGTGACACTGCTGGCAGTGATGGCCTCGGTGATGTGATCCCACATTGTTCTTTCTGGAGGGCCTCTTGGCCCCCTGTGGGTAGAGGACCTATTTTGCAGTGTTAGCCTCCTGCACAAAGCTGGAGTGCTGCATGCAAGATCCTGGGTGCCCCTTCCCTGAATAGCTGAGCCATTTGTGTTAGCGCTGAAGTACTTTTACCATTGGCATCTCCACCCTGTAGCATCCGACCAAAGGACCTCGAGAATACAGCAGCTAATAAAATCCAGTGGCGAAGCCTCACAAGGACTGCTTGCCAGACCGTCGAAGAAAGCCGATGTCAACGCCTGCGGGACACTAGAGATAGACGACATCAGGTGGCAGTACTGTCAGCATCAGGCACATCGAACTTCCCTTGTCCGACGTGCAAGAGACTATGTGCATCCAGAATTGGCCTATACAGCCACTTGAAGACGCATGCCATTGATGATTAGCACATCAACGTCTTTGTTGGATACAACAGACTACCAAGATACTTTTACCATTTCTTTTCAGTGTGGAAGACAAATCAGCTTTAAGAGCTGAAGACCCCCATTTGGGAATAATTTCTAATGAAAGGCAGTAAGGGCTGAAAATGCATGTTTTCACTTGATTTTAGTTTTTATTCATTTTGAATTCATAGCCCCTTTAATGGCCCACAATGCCTTGCGAACTCTACAGCCTTGTTCCTGGAGGCTGTAAGAAGCAGCACCTCCGACTGTGGATGGGAATTTCTGGTCAGAGGCCTATATTAATGCCACCAGGATGGCATTGCATGGTAAGTTAGTGCTGTACTCCACATCACCTGCCCACAGAGTGAATTTTGCACCGTTAGCACTGTGGCTATTTTCAGTGGCCGTCAACTCGAGTTGCCAGTGACACCTACAATTCTGTTGGCACGCACAAATTTTTCGTCCACTGTCTTTTAAAAAAATTAATTCATGGGACGTGGGAGTCGCTGGCATTTATTGCCCATCATTAATTGAGAAGCTGGTGGCAAGCTGCCTTCTTGAACCACTGCAGTCCATCTGCAGCTCTTTCATGTGGCCCCCATTCCCTTTAATGCAGGTTTACATCCCTTGTAATGTGGCCTCTCATCCCTTGTAATGCAGGCTCACAATTTTTGAAACGTAGCTTCCCGTCACCTGTAATGCAGGCTCTCATCCCTTGTAATGTAGCCCAGGCATCTGCTCCAGGCTCAGTAGCCCCCATCTGGGGATGCCCAGGGACTTCTGGGGTAGTGTAGTGGATGCAGAGATCTGCAGCAATGAGTCTCCACTCTTTTTTCCCGCTTCACTGTGTCTGGGAATTAAAATCTACCATTGTAGATTTTGTTCTTCCCAAATGTTGGCTGTGTCTGCAGACAGTCTTTTTTGCATTATATTAAGTATGGAAGAACTCCACAAGACTGAGTACTGTGAGCTAAAACTGATGTGACCTTAGTCTCTTTAATACAACTCCAGAGTGCCTAAGCAGCATGGCGGACAACCTTTTATACTCCCTTGCACGAGGTGTGCAGGTGACCCTTGGGCCTCCAACATTTGTGCCCTCTGGTGGCAAGTCTTACACAGTTACAATGTTTACATATATAACATCACTCCCCCCCCCCCCCCAAAGTCTTTGATACAAATTATTTACAAGTTGAGACGATCCGGGGCCCTACGCTCCCTGGTTGATCGTCTGAGTTCAAACTCTGGTATGGGTGAGTTGGTCGGACCATTGCTGCCCTGCGGCGCGGCTGGTCTGACAGGACTGTTGGGAATGGTGGGTTCATCCTCTTGATTGACAGCGAGGTCGATTGTTGGTTGGGTGTGTTTTGGTGGATTGATGATGGTGATGTCCTCTTCAGATTGTTCCTGGTTTTCAGTGAATCGCAGTTTGGTCTGATCCAAATGCTTTCTGCACGTTTGTCCATTCAATAGTTTGACTATAAACACTCCATTCCCCTCCTTGGCCAAGACAGTGCCAGCGGCCCATTTAGGACCATGACCGTAATTAAGGACAAACACAGGGTCATCAATGTCACGCGATACAGCCACGCGATCATGGTACATGTTATGCCGGTGACACCGGGTTTCCACATGATCATTTAGATCCAGGTGGATTAGGGAGAGTCTGGTTTTGAGTGCTATCTTCATTAACAATTCTGCAGGGAGAACCCCAGTGAGCAAGTGGGGTCGCGTCCGGTAGCTGAGCAGAACCCGAGATAAACAGGTCCTAAGGAGCCTTCCGTCACACGTTTCAAGCTCTGCTTGATAGTTTGGACTGGCCGTTCCGCTTGACCGTTGGATGCAGGCTTAAATGGGGCAGACCTGACATGCTTGATGCCATTGCGGGTCATAAACTCGTTGAATTCCGAGCTGGTGAAACATGGTCCATTGTCACTGACCAGGTCTTCGGGCAAGTCATGGGTGGCGAACACAGCCCAGAGGCTTTCAATGGTGGCAGTGGATGTGCTGGATGACATGATTACGCATTCAATCCATTTAGAGTAAGTGCCCACTACAACTAAAAACATCTTTCTGAGAAAGGGACCAGAAAAATCTACGTGGATCCTAGACAACCGTTTGGAGGGCCATGACCACAGACTCAATGGAGCCTACCTCGGTGCATTGCTCAATTGTGAGCATGATTCCACTGGTGTAAGCATGAATCCAAGTCCGAGTCAATGCTGGGCCACCAAACATGCGACCTGACTATAGCCTTCATCATAACTATGCCTGGGTGGGTATTGTGTAGGTCGTGTATAAACATTTCCCTGCCTTTTTTTGGCAAAACCACGCGATTACCCCATAAGAGACAATCCGACTGGATGGACATTTCATCTTTGCATCGTTGAAACGGCTTAATTTCATCTTGCATTTCCCCGGGAACGGCCGACCAGCTCCCATTGAGGACGCAACTTTGTACAAGTGATAGCACAGGATCCTGGCTGGTCCAGGTCCTGATCTAGCGAGCAGTGATGGGTAACCCCTTGCTCTCAAAAGCATCCATGAGCAGAAGCAAATCTGCGGGCTGCGCCATTTCCACCCCGGTAATGGGCAATTGTAGCCGACTGAGGGCATCAGCACAATTCTCCGTGCCTGGTCTGTGGCGGATAACATAATCATAGGCGGACAATATTAGTGCCCATCTTTGGATGCGGGACGATGCATTGGTGTTTATACCTTTGCTTTCTGAAAACAGCGAAATGAGCGGTTTGTGGTCGGTTTCAAGCTCAAACTGAAGTCCAAATAGGTTTTGATGCATTTTCTTAACCCCATATACACATGCTAACGGCTCTTTCTCGACCATACTGTAGGCTCTTTCAGCCTTAGACAGACTTCTAGACGCGTATGGAACCAATTGAAGTTTGCCTGATACATTGGTTTGCTGTAATACGCAGCCGACCCCATACGAAGATGCATCACAAGCTAGCATTAATCGTTTACATGGGTCATACAGTACAAGTAACTTATTAGGACAAAGTAGGTTTCTGGCCTTCTCAAAGGCTATCTCTTGAGATTTACCCTAAACCCAGTCATCACCCTTACGTAGCAACATGTGCAACGGTTCCAGCAAAGTGCCTAACCCGGGTAGAAAGTTAACAAAATAGTTGAGGAGTCCCAGGAACGAAAGCAGCTCCGTCACATTCTGTGGTTTGGGTGCATTCTTGATGGCCTCTGTCTTTGAGTCCGTGGGTCTGATGCCGTCTGCCGCAATCTTTCTCCTCAAAAATTCGACTTCTGGCGCCAGGAAAACATACTTGGAGTGTTTCAGCCTGAGTCCCACTCTGTCTAGTCGACTTAGAACCTCTTCCAGGCTGTGCAGGTGTTCGGTGGTGTCACGACCGGTGATCAGGATGTCATCTTGAAACACAACGGTGCGCGCAACCGATTTCAGCAGACTCTCCATGTTCTACTGGAAGATGGCAGCAGCCGAGCGAATCCCAAAAGGGCACCTGTGGTATATAAACAGTCTTTTGTGCGTGTTGATGCATGTCACTCTTTTCAAAGATTCAGCCAGTGCCTGTGTCATGTAGGTGGAGGTTAGGTGCAACTTGGTGAACGCCTTCCCCCCCGCTAATGTTGCGAACAGGTCATCCGCCTTGGGTAGCGGGTACTGGTCTTGTAACAAGACTCGGTTGATTGTTACCTTGCAGCCTCCACAGATTCTGACTGCGCCATCGCTTTTGAACACCGTGAACAATCGGACTGCCCAATTCATTGAACACGACTGGCGATATGATTCCCTGTCATTGAAGTCTGTCCAGTTCGATCTCGACTTTCTCCCTCATCATATATGGAACTGCTCGAGCCTTGTGATGAATGGGCCTTGCATCGGGGACTAGATGGATCTGCACCTTGGCACCTATGAAGTTGCCGATGCCTGGTTCAAATAGCAACAGAAACTTGCTCAGCACTTGGGCGCACAAGGCATCATCCACTGAAGATAGTGCTTTGATGTTGACCCAGTCCCAGCGAATCTTTCCCAGCCAGCTTCTGCCGAATAGCGTTGGGCCATCGCCTGGTACAATCCACAGTGATAAATCATGCACAGCTCCATCATACGATACCTTAACTGCTGCACTGTCAATGACTGACATGAGCTCTTTGGTCTAGGTGCGCAGCTTTGTCTGAATCGGGCTCAGTTTGGGCCTTTGTGCCTTGTTGCCCCACAGTTTCTCAAAAGCCTTCTGGCTCATAATTGACTGACCATTGATACCGGAATACCGTTCAATTTGACTTTCAGCATGATAGGAGGGCTCTTGGTGGTGAAGGTGTGTACCCCATATACTTCTTCCTCGGGTGAGATGCCTCTCTTGTTTGTTCTGCGTGATCTGCGCCGGATCGATCATCCTCTGCCGACTCTGCCACGTGGTGAGGCGCAGCACTCTTGCACATGGTGCCCCATTGTTTCGCAGCCTTTGCACACATAGTGCTTGAATCGACATTGATGGACTCGATGATTACCCCTGCAGTGCCAACATGGTGCTAATGGATTTGCAGTCACGCCCAATGGCGGACTCTGAGTCATCCTAGGTCCCACAGCTGCAGACGCGTAGGCCCTGCCATATGCAGTTCTGCCTGCTAGCGATGTTATTTTATGCACAGTACTTGCCGGTGAGCTTCGATGCTGGGAAGATATCTGTCTGGTATTATTACTAGTGGATATGAATGCCTGGGCTATCGTGATGCCCGTGCTCAGATCTAGGGATTCGGCGGACAGCAGCTTGCGAAGAATGTCCTCATGGCCGATGCCAAGCACAAAAAAGGTCTGCACATTTCCCCCAAAAATCCAGCAAATTCACAAGTTTCCGCAAGGCGTCTCAGGTCAGCGACATAACTCGCCACATCCTGGCCCTCGGAGCGGTGGTGCGTGTAGAAGCGATACCTGGCCATTAAGACGCTCTCCTTCGGCTTGAGGTAGTTCCGAACCAGTGTAGACAACTCTGTATATATCTTCTCCGCTGGTTTCTCTGTTGCCAGTAGATTCTTGATGAGGCCGTATATTGTGGACCCACACACAGTGAGGAGAATCGCCCTGCGCTTGATCGCTTTGTCGTCCCCATCCAGCTCGTTGGCCATGAAATACTGGTTGAGATGCTCAACGAAGGCTTCCCAATCATCACCCTCTACAAATCTCTCTAAAATACCAATGGCAGCCATGACTGCGTGAAAGTTCGTAATCAGTTACTCGTCGCCAATTGTTAAGTATGGAAGAACTCCAGAAGACTGAGTACTGTGAGCTAAAATGGATGTGACCTTAGTCTCTTTAATACAACTCCAGAGTGCCTAAGCAACATGGCAGACAACCTTTTATACTCCCTTGCGCGAGGTGTGTAGGTGACCCTTGGGCCTCCAACAGTTGCGCTCTCTGGTGGCAAATCTTACACAGTTACAATGTTTACATACATAACACATTACATAATACTAATTTGGAGTGCCGGAGGCTACAGGTTTCTCACTGGTAGTGGGAGCAATTTCCCACAGTGGAAGTGCTAAGTTAAGAGTATTACACGAACTGTTGTGACAGAGAATTCCACATTCTAAATGATATTAGATAGTGGCTTCAAAAAGAGAAATATTAAAGGGAATGGAAAGCGAGCAGCAGAGAAGGATTACAGCAGTTGGGTCATGTAAAAAAAACATGCGCATAGAATGGGCTGTTTCTGTACTTTACCATTCTATGATTCTTGGCCTAGATTTCCCCATTGGTGTTACTGCAACGCATTTCACACCCTGTTGGTTAAAGCTGGCGCTAAAATAACACCAACTGTAAAATCTAAGTTTACCATTCTTGTGTTAAAGTGTATTGGTTTTATAAATGGGACCACTACTTTATTGTGCCTGAGTAAATCAAATTACATGGCATTCTAAACCATATTGACTTTGGCTGCCAATTTTCCTGATATAGCCGCGATTTCGCCAACAGTGGCAAGACCAGTGCAGCCGGCATTGGTGCCGTGTGGGGAACGCGCTCCCGGCTCCATCCCACACTCTCAACACAATCTTCTGTTGATGGGGCTTGTTAAGCGCACCCTGAGAGGTTCCCAGCCACTTAACAGGAAGCAGGTTTGATGACATAATCTGATGATGTGTCATCAGCCAGTTTCCTTAAAGGGACCATGGCCAACTTTTTTTTGACCGTTGTTCTGTCAGTGTTCTACAGCATTGAGGTGGTGCAAACACTGAGAAGCACTGCACAAAGGTGCACAGCTGCTCCCAGGCTCTCACATAATCCCCTCCAAATGCTTATGGAGGAAGTCACAGCACGCAGGGAAGTCCTCTTCCCTTCCAATGGGCGGAAGTGACCTCCCCAGGACACCAGTGCAGCCTGGTTGCACATTGCACAGGAGGGCACAAGCAGCTATATCGTCAGGCGGACCTAGCTGCAGTGGCGCTAACCTTTCAATGATCTCAGTAGATCAGAAAACCACACTCAACCTCATCCTGCTGTGCAAGTCATCACATCCCCATCACTCTGCATTCCCTACCCTACTCCTCCATATCCTTACTCACACCAACTGACCTTGCACCTCCACCCATCCCTCTCTCTATCTACATTATCACTTGTCCATCTCACTAGCCACCCCTCACACTCACCCTCATCCTTGTCCAATCATACCAACTAACAAGACACAAGGGTAGGCACTTGGATCTTTTAGCCAATGTTCATGTAGAGTTTCCGCTAATGTGTTATCAAACATTGAAATCTTTATTGTGAGCACTTTGCCTTCTTGGACAGATTTGTGTGCACCTTTGGAAGTGGCTTAGTGAGTTGTAGTGAACGGTCAGACAGAATGGTACCCCCACAATGGTGATGAGTGTGAAAGGAGTGGCTTGGGCACTGCAGGGATGCTTTATGGAACTAGTGTGGGGTGGGGCCAACCTGGCACATTATGTCACAGCCAGGATGCACAATGTCAAGTGAAGTAAATGTGGCCATGATGAGGCCATCCCTGGCTTGCCGGGCCAAAATATGGTTGGGTGCTGGTGCCCTGTGTCCTGTGCAGCATCAGGTGATTGCAGAGAAGGTTGGTCTAGTTGTTGGTGATGCTGGTGTGCCTGGTGCTGTTGGTGTTGGGGATGAACGTGGTGAGATTCTGAGGACCAAAGTGATATTTTTTCAAGGGCACTGATGCTGCTGGAATAGATGACAGGTTGAAGTTGAGATGACAGAAGTGATCTGCCAATGGTGAGAGAGGTTGCTCCAAGGAGGTGACAGTGAATGGAGAGTTCACTGCAAACATTTCCAAACTGCATACAGCTCAAAAGTTTCTTCCAAATCCTGAAGGATTCAGCTTCTGACATTGCAAAGTGAACAGCTGTGAAATGGTAGCTTTTATACCACTTCTGCAGCTGATAGCTAGCCAAAGCAATGAAGAGTCACTGAGAACCCGACATGCTTACCTGACGTGAAACCCGATGGACGGCAAACTCGTTGAAAACTTGGTAAAATGGTAAGTGCCTAGGTAACATCCTTTAAATACCTTTGAATTATCTCTTAAGCATCTTAATTGACTGGCCTGTCACTTGGTGTCAGGTCTGCGATCCGCACGCGGACCCGACAGTTGAGAAACTGACACAGAGATGGTTTCAGAGTGGACTTCCGCTCCGCTGTCAATCAGGGCCATTTTGACAGTGGGCCCACCTCCAAACCCGCACTCACAGGACTGGGAAGATTCGAGCCATAGTATTTGCACCAATAAACTAATGACGAGATGTAACACTGTCTCAGCCATTGATTAAACTATACTTGTCTGATTCCTGTGATGGTTTTCACAACATGTACAGTGACCCATCTCTTGAGGATTGAAGAGAGGCTGACCTTTTACTACGTGATCAGATTTTCGTGTCTAATGTTACACACCATGTGGTTTCATCATTCCTAAGAAAACAAGCATGGGATGATCCCTCATCCAGGGTCATTTCCGCATAGTCCAAGCAGGAGACCCCATTGGGGGCAGGGTCTGGTAATCCGTTAGCAATGCTCAGGCACTGTAGTCATATCTCTACTGTTGGCAAAATATAGCTCCCATTAAAATATCGTGACTTTAAAAGAAAAACAAGCTGAGCTCTTGTGCAAAGCTGGCGTGTTGCCTGCCCATAGCGATTCCTCTCTGTGGGCCCCATTTACATTGTTTTCTCACTCCTATAAGTTGGATTGCGGATTCAATGAAGGCTCATACTCGAAACATTAACCTATTATTGTCTTCTGATGTTGATGAGCCTGCTGTGCACTTTCATTATTTTCTATTTTCATTTCAATGTTCATGCAAATACTATTCACAAATTCTCTCCCTCTGTGTCTCACAGTCCAACTTAGCATTGTTTTTCTTTCTTTCTAATAAGCTACATGGCTGTCAGTCTGTCCTGATGTCTCTCTTTTCCTCACATCATTTTCTCTGCATCTTTCTCTCTTTTAAAATCAGCCGGAATGTATTAATCCATGGAACCTACGGTCCAGAAGTTGAATTTGATTGGTTTTCCATCAGAACAATAATGATATCTAGATCAGATTATAGTCTGGGCCACTGGGGTGGTGCGTCTCCTCTCATGAGTTCTGGTATGGCTCATTAAGCCATAGGACAGTGTAGCCTCCCATCCTTTGTAATACAGCCTCCCATCCCTTGCAATGCAGCCTCTCGTCTCCTGTAACGCAGCCTCCTATCCCCTGTAATGCAGGCCATTCTGATATAAACTATTCTGTAAGATTCTAATTTGCGATGAGATCCAAAACATTTGCACTGGAATGAGAAAGGTGGATAATACAATTTGGCCATTATACATTAAACACAGGGGAAAACCAAATCCCTCAGGAGACAATGAGTTGGTTTAAATCAAGTTATAAACTCCACTCACCTATTTGCTCAGGGCTTTGGTTAGATTAAAATAATACTGTCATTATCTTCTATCTTAGATCTTTCTTTTGAGATTTCCTTTTGAATACATTCCCAATGGTAAGATTTTAAATGTCGTTAGATGAGCAGAGGGACATTTGTTTGCAGGGAGACAGCTTCTTCAGAAGGGGAGCACAAGTAGACAAGGCCATAGCTAGGGAAAATTGAATCCTTGGTTTTCTTCCTAGAGACATAGAAGAAAAAGTAAGGAGGTAATTTAGAACTTGTACACAATCTTAGTTAGGCTGCAGCTGTAGTATTGCATACAACTTTGGGATTTCCATTATAGAAGGATATCAAAACAATAGAAAAAGTGCATGTTATATTCAGTAGTGATGTGGGATTACAGTCATAAAGAAAGACTGGAGACATTTGGGTTTTTCACTCGAGCTCTGTAGATGAAGGGGTGATCTGATGGAGAGTTTCAAGGTTAAGAAGGTTTATGATGAAATAAATAATGGTAGATTGTTTCTATCTGCCAGTTAAATGGTAACGAGAGGATGCAAATATAATTAAGTTGCCCAGGAGGAGAAAACAAAAATCAACCCGGATTCCCATTTCTGATCACTTTCCAGTGCTGCATGTTGGAACAATCCACATGTGGATTGCAGGTGAGGGCATAATCAGGTTCAACTCTTTACTCCCCCGGATGAAAAGCCTGCCGACACCCACTATCAAGGATAGCGTATGAAGAATACTGTCAGGGGATGTTGAGAAAGGAAATTAGTGTTCCCTAAAGTAGGGGGATCACCAGGTAGTATGGATGGGACGTCCATAATAGAATCATTTTTGGACTCTGAATAGGGTGGACTCGATGGATTGAATGGTCGTTTCTTGCTTGATTTCAAAATGGCTGTTCCAGCAGCATTCAGGAGTGTTACTGGCAGCTGCAGAACCAAACAACATCCCCATCTTTAGGAGGATGAACAAAAAATTGAAAATAAAAGGATCACATACTTCTCAATTTTGGTCTTCTTTTCTGAAATACTTGGAATAAGTTGCCAGTGACCACAAGTAATCCCCAATGAAAGGGTATGGTTTGGACCTCAGCAGCTCCATCATCAACCATCTGTTGAATTTAGATCCAATGTATACATGTTCTGTCTCATCTTATGCAAATACATCTCTGTGATCTCTGTGTTCATTTAAATGCTTCTTGTCATCGGTAAACATTTGCTGTATGCCTGGGTATAGCATATGCCTGCCTTGTATCAGCTGAACAGGAGGTGGAACTCAACAGAAGCACAAAAATAAAAGGTATTGCGGAAGCATCAATAACAAAATGGCAAAAGTACCAGATAAATAAGGAAGCGGATGCTGCGGTGGGTTAGAAATTGACCTTTCACCTCTAAGATCTGGCTCCAAATCTAGCCTCGACAATTTGGATGAAAGTTTCCTCTGCCTGATGGCTATAATTGCTCGATCTTAAATGAGTTTTGGCAGTCTCAATCCAGTTCCTAGTGGTAGAAAACTGTCCATGGACCAATACTGACTGGCAATGTCATTCAGAAAAGTTACAAGTTGGTTGGTGTGGGAGATAGATTGCTGTAAGATGTTTAGTGAGTAATGTAAACATATATAGTCTAGGTTTGGCAATTTTGATGAATTTCAACTCTCCCTTAGAGAGGGTGCAGAAAAGATTTACAAGAATGGTTTCAGGGATGAGGGAGTTCAATTATGTGGATAGACTGGAGCAGTTGGGGTTGTTCTCCTTAGAGCAGTAAAGGTTGAGGGCAGATTTGATAGAAGTGTTCAAAACCATGAGGGGTCTAGACAGAGTAGATAGAGAGAAACTGTTCCCATTGGCGGAAGGGTTGAGAACCAGAGGACACAGATTTAAGGTGATTGGCAGAAGAACCAAAGCCGACATGAGGAAAACCTTTTTTACGCAGCGAGTGGTTAGGATGTGGAATGCACTGCCTGAAAGGGAGGTGGAGGTAGATTCAATTGTGGCTTTCAAAAGGGAATTGGGTAAGTACCTGAAGGAAAAAGAATGCAGGGCTATAAGGAAAGGGCAGGGGAGTGGGACTAGCTGAAGTGTTCATGCAGAGAGCCGGCACGGGCTCGACGGGCCGAATGTGCTCCTTCTGTGCTGTAACCATTCTATGATTTTATGATTCTCAATAGATGGTTAATATGTTCTGTTTACACCTGTAATTTAACTGATCAATTTGCAATCAAAAAGCAAGCAACCTTCTTCCTTCCATCCATCCTAATTAATACATAATCAGTCAATAACTTTGCTTCCTTCAAAGAGATACAGTAGACGTAACCCAGACATATTGGCCGGGATTTCTCACCCTCCATCTGACAATTTATCAGTGTAATTTGAGCAGGCAGGGGCAGGATATGGGATAGGGAAATACTCCACCACATCACTGACAATTTCTATAACCCTTGGATTTCCCACAGGAATGGCGGAGTGGCAAAAGGAACAGCATGGATATATTACTTGCAAACGTCAGAAATACATCATATTAACAATTGTTCTTTCCTTGAACCAAAAGTTGTCCTGGCAGCGGAGAAGTGGTTTGAATTTTTAAAATCTCAAAACTTAGTATAATCAATCAATTGCAGAGAACTGAACTTCATATGTCAAGAGGGTAGATTTCAATTTATTTTTTAAATTCTAGGTTTTGAAGTACCTTGGAGGCTATTAGCAACATTACACTACAGAGGCCTCGAGCACGATCACATTAAAACTCTGCCTCCAATCCAAGTGGATGTGCAAGTGGAGCTAAAAATATGTTAATGACCCCAAGGACAGAAGACCATCAAGAGGCACATCTTTGTGTGGGTGGAGATCCCACCATGTCGAAGACACGCCTCAACTCTGCACTAGCAGAAACTTTGGGCTACTGTCAATGGTGTGATCTCCACTTTGAGTGTGAGTATCAGTCTTTTCACAATAAGCCAAACCAGTGGTGTCTCCTCACAGATGGAGGTATATGCTGATGTGAGAGGGATGCTTCCACCCATTGGAAGCATCATAAGAATAGTGACCCACGCATGCCACTACCACCATCAATAAAATGCCCTGACCTTAGTGTAACTGCACAATTGTAACAGTGTTCACAACTGCAGCGGTTCAAGAAGAAGGCTCACCACCACCTTCTCAAGAGCTACTGGTGGTGATGGACAATAAATGCTGGCCTTGTCAGTGACAACCACATCCTGAGAATGAATAAAAATGAAGTATGGTTTACTGTATCAAGGATCACTCCTGTAAATATAATGTAAGCAAAGTGTACAACTATATCAACAAATAATACAATGTACAATTCTGGGGATAAAAAGTTGTACATCTGAATTTACCCTATTCGGGAATGTTGAAATAAATGTTGTAGCACCTACACGCTATTGGTCGATTGTTAATTATTCTTCAAGACATTCTGGGCCTTTACATTCAAAATCTTAGCTGGTATCATTTTGCTGCATCAAAAATGTGCTGATTCAGCTGTGCTGACTGATAGTTTGACAAGAAAAATCAATTCTAAGTTCACTCGAACAGCCAGCTCAGTTTGATCTGCCATTATCTGATAGAAATTCAAAGGCTACCCAATTAGATGCCTTTACTTACTTTTTCTTTAAAATGTAATCCTAACTCTAATTATTTTCTGAAGGTAAACTGGAATGAGTACTTTCAAAAGATGTTATTCAGTGATCAGATGGTCCTCATTAGATTAGTACTCTGCATCCAAACTATGCCAGACCTCACGGGACAATCTTTCATGTTGACACCAGGTGCAAAAAGTGGGAAAGAGAGCCATCTCGTAGCACTGAAATCCCTCAGTTTGAAAAGCACAAAGATTCACCAAAATATGGCCACTACATAAAAATTGTGCTTTAATCTAGAGATACAATCTCATTGAAATAGCAACAAATGTCTTCTGAACATATTGAAAACACAATGCAAAAGATGGTTTTAAAAAATACATAAAATCAGATATAGTTAGACAATAACGAGAGGGCATGTACAGTGGGTAGATTGACCATGCCAGTGTTTATGGTGGCACAAGTAAAGCCAATACACTGGAGTTCCCTATTAACCTCAAACTGTGGGATTGCATATTTTGGCTTGTTTTCAATAAAATTAATGCCTTTATCACCATTATCTGCAAATTCTTTGATTTCACAGCAGTCACACCAATGCACAACAATAAAGTCCGACATTTGACACAGAATGAAATTGGGAATAGGTTTTCTAAGGCAAATTAACCAAACCAAACCCTTCTTCATTATTGATCATAATAGTCGAATTGACCATAAGAACATAAGAACATAACAAATAGGAGCAGGAGTAGGCCATATGGCCCATCGAGCCTGCTTCGCCATTTAATACGATCATGGCTGATCCAATCATCGACTCAGAACAACTTCCCTACCTGCTCCTCATAGCCCCTTATCCCCTTATTGGTTAAGAAACTGTCTATCTCTGTCTTCAATTTATTCAATGTCCCAGCTTCCACAGCTCTCTGAGGCAGTGAATTCCACAGATTTACAACTCTCTGAGAGAAGAAATTCCTCCTCATCTCAGTTTTAAATGGGCGGCCCCTTATTCTAAGATTATGCCCCCAAGTTCTAGTCTCCCCCATCAGTGGAAACATCCTCTCTGCATCCACCTTGTCAAGCCCCCTCATAATCTTATATGTTTCGATAAGCTCACCTCTCATTCTTCTGAACTCCAATGAGTAGAGGCCCAACCTACTCAACCTTTCCTCATAAGTCAACCCCCTCATCTCCGGAATCAACCTAGTGAACCTTCTCTGAACTGCCTCCAAAGCAAGTATATCCTTTCTTAAATATGGAAACCAAAACTGCATGCAGTATTCCAGGTGTGGCCTCACCAATACCCTATATAACTGTAGCAAGACTTCCCTGCTTTTATACTCCATCCACTTTGCAATAAAAGCCAAGATTCCATTGGTCTTCCTGATCACTTGCTGTACCTGCATAATAACCTTTTGTGCTTCATGCACCAAGACCCCCATGTCCCGCTGTACTGCTGCACTTTGCAATTTTTCTCCATTTAAATAATAACTTGTTCTTTGATTTTTTTTTCTGCCAAAGTGCATAACCTCACACTTTCCAACATTATACTCCATCTGCCAATTTTTTGCCCATTCACTTAGCCTGTCTATAATCCCTTTGCAGGTTTTTTGTGTCCTCCTCACACATTGCTTTTCCTTCCATCTTTGTATATATGTGAATTGCTAGCTAATATCTTCCTTCTGTTTCTTGGGACCTTTAATATAATTTATGGCCAAGCAGGCAGACAGAGTGAGACCCATAAAACCAACTGAGGTTTTGTCTCTTGATTTAAGAACTGGCAGGTTCTTTGCTCATTTGATCATCAACATTTTCCAAGAAAAACATCAAAAACTCTGATGGCTCAACCCTGGGAAAGCTATTAGTGAGTGGTTTGAATAATGCCAAATGAGCCGGGGAACATCATTTGCCCCCTCTACAAGTTCCAAAAGCGTGCCTCAACTGCATCCTCAGAAGATTGGCCCCTACTTCATTAGTAGGAATTATTCCATTTTCCATAGCAACTAGGCATATGGATTATCTTAACAACACTTATCAGTTTTGGGCCAAATTGACATCAGCTTTGTATTATGGAGCTGTATTGGGATTACCCTTAAGAACATAAGAACATAAGAAATAGGAGCAGGAGTGGGTCCTTTGGCCCTTCGAGCCTCATGCACTGGTTGCCCCTTATCTATTTTATTCGTTATAACCTCAAAAAACTCTAACAGATTTGTCAATCATGGTTTCCCTTTCATAAATCCATGTTGATTCTACCCAGTCTGATTATTGTTTTCTAACTGCCCTGTTACTACATCTTTAATAGGTTCTAGCATTTTCCCTACTACTGATGTCAGGCTAACTTATCTGTAGTTCCCCGTTTTATATCTCCCTCCTTTCTTAGATAGTGGGGTTACATTAGCTACCTTCCAATCAGCGGCAACCGTTCTAGAATCTATGGAATATTGGAAGATGACAACCAATGCGTCCACTATTTCTATAGCCACCTCTTTCAAAACCCTAGGATGTAGGACATCAGGTCCAGGGATTTATTGGCTTTCAATCCCATTAATTGCTCCAGTACCATTTTTTGAACAATCCTAATTTCTTTCAGTTCCTCATTCTCCCCAGACCCTTGGTTCTCCATCATTTCCGGCAAGTGTTTTGCGTCTTCTGACAGACACAAAGTATTTGTTTAATTTCTCTGCCATTTCCATATTCCCCATTATTGGTTGGGCCTCTACTCATTGGAATTCAGAAGAATGAGAGGTGATCTTATTGAAACGTATAAGATTATGAGGGGGCTTGACAAGGTGGATGCAGAGAGGATGTTTCCACTGATGGGGGAGACTAGAACTAGAGGGCATGATCTTAGAATAAGGGGCCACCAATTTAAAACAGAGATGAGGAGAAATTTCTTCTCTCAGAGGGTTGTTAATCTGTGGAATTCGCTGCCTCAGAGAGCTGTGGAAGCTGGGACATTGAATAAATTTAGTACAGAAATAGACAGTTTCTTAAACGATAAGGGGATAAGGGATTATGGGGAGCGGGTGGGGAAGTGGAGCTGAGTCCATGATCAGATCAGCCATGATCTTATTAAATGGCGGAGCAGGCTCGAGGGGCCATATGGCCTACTCTTGCTCCAATTTCTTATGTTTATGTTCTTATTATAATTTCTTCTGTCTGAGCCTGTGAGGGACCCACATTTACTTTTGCTAATCCTTTCCTTTTTACATACCTATAGAAGTTTTTACAATCTGTTTTTATGTCTCTTGCTAGTTTACCCTCATATTCTATTTTCCCTTTCTTTATCAATTTCTTGGTTCTCCTTTGCTGAATTCTAAACTCCTCCCAATCCTCAGGCTTACTACGCTTTTTGGCAACATTATAAGCCTCTTAATTTTACTTAAAACCCTCACAACTAAAAGAAAGAAATAGATCAGTCTGTAGAACCAATTGTCTCTTCAATGTGAGGTTATTGGGCTGAATTAATTCTTCAAACAGTCCACACTAAAAATGTAGATGCCTTGCTATCATGAGACTGGGGTCTGTAAGTTTGTATTGCAGCAGTAGTTGCGTTCGTGCAATGAAACTTTCCCAGTGAGTTTTATTTTGCATTTAGCTGAAGCTTAATTTGTGGCACACGACATTGCATCACTGTGCTTTATTTAATCTCTCTCCTCCTTTAAGACAGTCCTTAAAATCTACCTCTTTGATCAAACTTTTGGTCACGTGCCCTAATGTCTCCTTCTTTGGCTCGGTGTCAGTTTTTGTCTGACTGCACTCCTGTGAAACTCCTTAGGCCGTGTTACTACATTAAAGGTGCTATAGAAATGTTGTTGTTTCACTAACTCAGGGGTTGATTTTGTCTGGTAGTGCACTGGTAAATGCATTTGTGTAAAAGTCCTCTGTGAGCTACTTTAGTCAAATCATTAACTAATTTACAACTACATCAAAGCCACTTTTATACGATGCTTATCTGGTTTGGGGCCTGGAAGGCTGGCATTCATGAGCCAACTCTTCATGTTTACATTGCTCTTCGCCTGGCATAGTCCAAACTTTTTTTTTTGTGAGCTTACAATTCTGCCGCTGGGATAAGGTATCCAGATTTAGTTGTGTAAACACGAGGAGCTGGCGCACAGACACTGGACTGTCAGAATCCAAACTCAGTGTTGGATTGAAAATAGCACACCAAAATATTTTGATGCTATGCTACCAAACCAACCTAAAGCTCTTAGCATGATCTGTCAGATGGCAATGTGCTCTCCTCGAGTCCATATTGCTAAGTTCACCCTCCAATCTATTAAGTGAAACATCCTCCCCTTTCCAATATCTCCTTATGTGGCCTGGTGTCAAATTTTGTTTGATAACGCTCTTGTGATGCTACATCTTTTACTACATTGGAGTTGTTTTTTAACAACAACAACAATTTGAATTTATATAGCACCTTTAATGCAGTGAAACGTCCCAAGGTGCTTCACAGGAGTATTATATGATAAAAATTTTAAACCGAGCCGCATAAGTAGAAATTAGCGTAAGTGACCTAAAACTTGGTCAAAGAGGTATGTTTTAAGGAGTGTCTTGAAGGCGGAAAGAGAGGCAGAGATTTTAAACAGGGAGTTCCAGAGCTTGGGGCCTAAGCAACAGAAGGCACGGCCACCAATGGTTGAGCGATTGTAAACAGGGATGCTCAAGAGGGCAGAAATAGAGGAACGCAGACATCTCAGGGGTTGTGGGGCTGGAGGAGATTACAGAGATAGGGAGGGGCAAGGCCATGGAGGGTTTTGAAATCAAGGTGTTGCTTAACTGGAAGCCAATGTAGGTCAGCGAGCACAGGGGTGATGGGTGAGTGGGATGTGGTACAAGTTAGGACATGCATAGCCGACTTTTGGATCATCTCTAGTTTACATAATGTAGAATGTGGGAGGCCAGCCAGCAATGTGTTGGAATAGTCATGTCTAGAGGTAACAAAGGCATGGATGAGGGCTTCAGCAGCGGATGAGCTGAGGCAAGGGCAGAGATGGGCGATGTTACGGAGGTGGAAATAGGTGGCCTTAGTCTTGCTGTGGATATGTGGTAGAAAGTTCATTTCAAGTTCAAATGACACCAAGGTTGCAAACAGTCTGGTTCAGCCTCAGGCAGGAGTTGGGGAGAGGGATGGAGTCAGTGGCTAGGGAACGGAGTTTGTGTCTGACCGAATGCAAGCTGTTGTTGTGTGGTATGTTTGTAACACAGAGCCACGTTAAGAAGCAGCTCTGCAGTACACGCTCACATCCTGATGACGATGATGATGGGTGCTGTAAAAACCTTGTTTAGATTAACTGCTGATCGCACAGCAGATCGAATAAACAATTGTGTGCATAGACAATTGTTTTTTTTAAGTTACAATTCCTGATAATTGTTTATGCCCACTATACCTTCTCCAACAAGGATGCAAGATCCACACAAGTCAATAGTCAGACAGCAAACATGGTTGACTCAAACTCTGATGATCTTTTGGTCTTGAAATGTCACTGAGCGAAAATTAGCTTAGGAAAAAATAACGCATCCATATAAAATATCTGTGCTATTTTAACATGGCTTAGTCGTGGCGTTCCTAGCCTTTGAGTCAGAAGGTTTGAACTCTGCTCGAGAGAGCTCTGGCTTTGCATCCAGCGGGATGCTCCTGTCCGGTGGTTGTGAGTGGCTCCCTCCCCATCGCATGGGTTGTGGAAGCCCATCAAACTCTCCTGCCCCATAGGACTAAACACCCTATCGGCTGGTATCAAGATGGTTAGGGCCACGAAAGAAGCGGTCACGTTGCAGCCTGTTAATCAGCCTGCGAGTCTTTCTGCTAGGTCGCACTATACTCCAAAGAGTGTGAAGATATGAAAAATTAACAAAGAAAACCATGAACCCAAATATGTTTAAAATAGGAACAAAAGAATCTCATACAAATGTGCCAATTATGCTAATATTCTCACGGCATAGTTTTAAGGGCTTCACTTTTGTGATACCTTTTGGGCAATGTTGCCTCAAGAGGGACCTAAGAGACCAGTTATTTTGCTGGGTCTCTGACCCCCCCACCAGAGCAGTATGCCATCTTGTTTATTTTACTGCGCTGTTACCAATAGCAACACCACAGTCAGTAGAAGCGAGCTAAAGTAAACTCACGTCAAAACTCTATTAAAGAGGTACAGTGTTTGTGGGAAAGTGCCTTATGACCTCCCATTCTCATCGTTTTACAAACACACGGTATAATTTTTCAAATATATTTCTTCTGGGATGTGGGTGAGGCTGGCAAGGTCCCATTTATTGCCCATCACCAGACAACTTGTCTCAGAGCGCTCAGCCCATTACAGAAATAAAAGGTACAACGCTCCTGTCCCACCCAAACAGAACTTTTCCACACATGTGTTTCCACCAAAGACAAAGCCCCTTTAAAATGTGTTCAGGCCCCACTCTATCAGGATTAAATTCATCTGCTCAGCGTGTACAGTCCGCATCATGTATTCTCCATGGGGTTTCTCTGTACTTTTGTTTCCTGGCATGGAATCTTCCATTGGTTTTTTTAAAAAGTCAGTCCCGTTTCAAACACGGTAATTAAGGCATTAAATCATTGCCATTAAAACATTAAAAACGCAGGTTCAGGCTTTAGGTTTTAACAAGACAGTTGGTACACAGCTGTGACTGCCACGACTGGGCACCTCACAGAAATCTTTACAGATGTTTCCAAGACACTTGTTCTCCAAACCCCTACTTCCTTCCACTCCCCACCCCAAAATAGTCAAGGAATCCAAATGCTTTCATGATACAGTATTTAAATTCGAAACCTATTAAAACGAATTTCGTTAATAGTCCTGATTTAAGCATTTTCCCAAATAATGTTGCCACGTGTTTAGTAGAAGTGAATCATTACTCCAGACAACCAGTTCTAACGCAGCTCTATTTTTCCAACCTTGCACTTATGTCAGATTCTCCTTGTGATATTACATCCCCTTCTCTCTTTTCCTACTTTCCTTTTTTTTAATTCACAAGCCATGTAGCATTTCTTTCTCTTCCTCTTCAATCTTCTGTTGTCTTCCTAAAAAAATCCTTCCCCTGCCTTATTCTCATTCATAGCACAGTGTCCTTTTTTTTAAAAAAAGTAGCATTTAGCTCTCTCACTTTCCCCCTTGTTCTTGGCTCATTCCTTCTCTTTTTGTTTTAAATTGCCTCTTTCCCTTTAACCTAATCTCGCGGTTATCCTCATCCATCATTTAAACAACTCTTTTCTGTGGAGAAACTTATTTCATCTTTTTTTTACAAAGACAATCTTTGACATACTAAAAGAAAAATAGAACTGGCATCCATTCACCTGAAGTATGTTGCTTGCCACTAGAATCCAGAGCAGCAGCCGCTTCATTCCTGTAAAACGGTTGAAAATTCATTGAACCTTGAAGTTCAGGCTTTTGCAGATTCACAAACTCAGGATTCCACCAGTTTGCATTACTGAACACGTAATCCCAGTTAGTGCAATGCAGTCCTCCCTATATTCTCCCTCTGTAAATTTAGCCTTTATTAATTCTCATGTGACGTCAGAATAACTGACAAGTATATTTTTCCCTTTTTTTCCCTGGGTGTCTATCCCATTCTACCCACCTACTGTCGCATTCAGTGCATTGCTGAGCTAGGAGTTCTTAAAGGGACAGCGTACCCACCAAACACAGTGCACTGCGAACGGACTGTTGCTGCTCTTGGTCCATTGAACTGACTCGGTGCCAAAACTCTCCATCTCCCCCCTCCCCCCCCCCCCAGGTTCAGCTCAATTTACGAAGCCATGAATTGCTATTCAATGTCCTTTAAAGGATAAACGACACACACCCAGCTAAAAAAACAGACAATTAAAAAAAAATCAGATTCTCGGCTTTCAGATCGCTGTCCTCAGGGACTCTCCTTCGCATTTAAAGTGCGTTTATCCCGAAATGTAACTAAAAACCGGAAAACCGCGAACAAGTGACTCAGGTAAGAGAGTTACTGCACAGCGAAATACATCGACAAGGTTTCTTTCATTTATTAAGGAAAACCGAAGATAGTCAGAATCTGAATTTTTAAAATACAAAGGGTTAAAAACATGAACTTATGAAAATCAGAGACTCGCGGGAGTAATATACTGACGCAAAAACATTAATATATAAATAAAACATACATATATATACACACACACACACATATATATATATATATACACCCCCCCACACACACACATATAGATATGTACACACACACACCCCACACACATATATATATATAATGTACACACACACACACATATATATATATAGATATGTACACACACCCACCCCGTACACATATATATATAGATATGTACACACACCCACTCCACACACACATATATATATATATAGCTATGTACACATACCCACCCCACACACATATATACTCACATATTTATATACACCCTCTCCACACACACACACACACACACATATATTTATACATTACAACAGTGACTACACTTCAAAAAGTACTTCATTGGCTGGTCGTCGTGAAAGGCGATATATAAATGCAAGTCTTTCTATATTCACACATATATAATCACACACACATGCATATATATATATATATATATATACACACATATACATATACACACATATATAGATATACCCAAATGCTGCCCCTTATGTATTGGAATATATTATTACCATGTCCTTCACATTATTTCATTTAAATGAACAAGTTATGTCTCCTTCAGTGTCGATGTGTATCCTCCTGATTTAGGCGCTGGGGATTTCAATCCTTTGATATATTTCGGGCGGAGAGATTCCCACCGCAGTGCAGGGAGACGGTAGGCGGCCGTGACTGGGAGCACGCACCGTTCCCATCCGTTCCCACATCAATGCAAACGGAGTATTTCCAGGCGGATCAAAGTGTGGCTTGTGGCAGAGAGCTTGCGCTGACCGGGAAGTTTGTAGTGGGATACAAGGTAGGAAGGGAAAGAAGGGATGAGGCTGGGAGAAGACAAGTTGAATTGAAAAGTGAAAGAGGGAAGGAGATGGGAATGGGAAGAGGACGAAAAAAGGAGACAAGTAAAAAGTGAAATAAAAGTGGAAAGAGCGAGCAGGATTAAGAGGGAAAAAAAGTGAATGGAAAATGAGGTGGGGGGGAGGGGGGTTGATAAGAGAAAAAGTGAAAGAGAACAAAACGGAAAGGAAAAAAGAACGGAGAGAAAGTGAATAGATAAAAAGAGGAATGAATAGGGGAAACGAGAATGGAGAGAGTTTTATTGTAGAGGTGTAAGGTTGTGAAAGATTGTGGAGCCGGGACAATGATGGGACGAAGTACTCCGCTCTCCCTGAACTGGTTCAACGCTGCATTCTTTAAACAATGTTGAAGACGGCCAGTCAACACTGGCGGGTGTCTCCTGGGCTACGAGGGCAGAAAGGTGACACCAGTGCCAGGGAACCACTGCCAATCAAGGTGTGTTTTATAATAAAGTATCCGCATAACCAGCCTCTTTGTTTTAACTTTTCAAAGTTGAAAAAGTGTTTCAAAATTAGCCTACAATCAGATAAAATAGCATCTCACAGTTTAAGAGAAAGCTGGGAGGTTTACAAATTATATATTTCGGGCTCCTAAATGTGGGCAGAATCTGGACTAGTTTAGGGAACGTCTCCAAAAAGAATCTCATCTCTTCTGTGAAGAAAAAGTAAAGGCTGTCGAAAGTTCCTCTTTCCTATCAACCATTGACTGCAGTCTCCGGGGATGATTAAAGGAAAGGAGGGAATCATAAACTAATACCTTTAAAACCACTTCCATTTTATCGATGAAACCGCCTGTGCACTTGTTATTCAGAGATTATTTTTCATTTAGAGACGTTCCCTTGCTTTATAGCTCGTTACTATGATTCAAAGGGCTCATAAATTTAACGGGATTTTTGTGTGAGCGGGAAAGGTGCACTCTGCTCGAATAACAAATAAATGCCGTCATATTAAAAACGTATTGTGGGATTACTCCCCCCACTATGCTTCTTCAGGTGTCAGTGGCAGCACTCTCGTCTCTAAGTCAGAAAGTTGTGGGTTCAAGTCCCACTGGAGATTTGCGACGTACTCCGGACTGACGCTCCGGTGTAGTACTGAGGGAGTGCTGCACAGCCGGACGTGCCATCTCTTAAACTGTTAAACTGTCAGTCCTTTCAGGTGTTTGCAAAAGATCCCATGGAGCTATTTTGAAGAAGAACAAGGGAGTTCTATCCAATGTCCTGGCCAATATTTATCCCTCAACCAATATCACTAAAACCAATTATCTGGTCATTATCACATTGTTGTTTGTGGGACCTTGCTGTGTGCAAATTGCAGCCACGTTTCCTACATGACAACAGTAACTACACTTTAAAAATACTTCACTGGCTGTAAAGCTATTTATGAATAGTTAATGGATATTAAGGGAATCAAGGGATAAGGGGATAGTGGAGTTGAGGTAGATCAGCCATTATGTTATTGAATGGTGGAGCAGTTTCGAGTGGCAAATGGTCTACTCCTGCTTCTATTTCTTATGTTCTTAAAGCTCTTTGGGATATTTTGAGGTCATGAAAAGTGCTATATAATTGTTTTTTATTCGTTTCTGGGAGGTGGGCATCGCTGGCAAGTCCAGCGTTTATTGCCCATCCCTCATTGCCCTTGAACAGATGATTGTGAGGGCAAGACTTTCTTTAATTATACACCGTGGGAAATTGTAGATGAACAAACATGAATAACGAATGAAGAATGGAAAATTAAGAAAAAAGTTCCCCACCTCCATTAAAGCATCTAATTATTTGTAAAACAATTCCAGGGTTTACACTTCAGTTTCTGGGAGTGAGCCTTTGACTTTGTGGTAACATTTCTGCCTCTAAGTCAGAAGGTGCCCTCCCGACAGCCTCACCAAGTAGAGACTCTGAATTCTGAAACAGAAAATGCTGGATATACTCAGCAGGTCAAGCAGCATCTATGGAGAGAGAAACAGAGTTAACGTTTCAGGTCGATGACCTTTCATCAGAACAGCTCTGAATTCTGGGTTGACATCCATCGTGATACTTGCATCATTGAATGTGGGTGCCCCCCACCTCCTCTTTGTATAGGTTGTGGGAGGCTGTAAAATTCTCCCACCGCCTAGGACTAACCACCCTGTCGGCTGGCATAAAGATGACCATGGAAGAAGTGTTCATGTCACGGCCTGTCAGACTGCTAATCAACCCACGAATCTTTCCATTACTTCGCACTATACTCCAAGGGAAAACAACAACCTCCGCTACTGTCTCTGAACGTGTGTTGATTGCTGTTTGTATAAAGAATGTATACATTTATGAAAAACATGTAACTAGCATATGGTAAAACACATACTCAACTGAGGGCAAGGCACACTGGTTTAAGAAACATGTCATTGCATAACGTGCTCCACTGTTTATAATATACTCATTACTTTTCCGACTGAGTTGCAGACTACCACTTTGTATTGATTATACATTATTAATATGTGAGTCAGCAGGTCGTGAGTCAGCTACAAGGAGCTCATGCTGCCATGCTACCTGCCAATGATAAAGAAAGAAGAGACACCGTGAAACAGTTCAGATGATAATAGTAAACGACCCACTCTTTGTTGTAATTAAATGAAAAAGAATCTGCAAATATTTTGGAGTATTAACCTTTGGTCAGAAGTGGAAACTAGGATATAAACATAAACATAGAAAATAGGTGCAGGAGTAGGTCGTTCGGCCCTTTGAGCCTGCACCGCCATTCAATGAGTTCATGGCTGAACACGCAACTTCAGTACCCCATTCCTGCTTTCTCGCCATACCCCTTGATCCCCCTAGTAGTAAGGACTACATCTAACTCCTTTTTGAATATATTTAGTGAATTGGCCTCAACAACTTTCTGTGATAGAGAATTCCACAGGTTCACCACTCTCTGGGTGAAGAAGTTTCTCCTCATCTCAGTCCTAAATGGCTTACCCCTTATCCTTAGACTGTGACCCCTGGTTCTGGACTTCCCCAACATTGGGAACATTCTTCCTGCATCTAACCTGTCTAAACCCATCAGAATTTTAAGCGTTTCTATGAGATCCCCTCTCATTCTTCTGAACTCCGGTGAATACAAGCCCAGTTGATCCAGTTTTTCTTGATATGTCAGTCCCGCCATCCCGGGAATCAGTCTGGTGAACCTTCGCTGCACTCCCTCAATAGCAAGAATGTCCTTCCTCAAGTTAGGAGACCAAAACTGTACACAATACTCTAGGTGTGGCCTCACCAAGGTCTTGTAAACTGTAGTAACACCTCCCTGCCCCTGTACTCAAATCCCCTCGCTATGAAGGTCAACATGCCATTTGCTTTCTTAACCGCCTGCTGTACCTGCATGCCAACCTTCAATGACTGTACCATGACACCCAGGACTCGTTGCACCTCCCCTTTTCCTAATCTGTCACCATTCAGATAATAGTCTGTCTCTCTGTTTTTACCACCAAAGTGGATAACCTCACATTTATCCACATTATACTTCATCTGCCATGCATTAGTCCACTCACCTAACCTATCCAAGTCACTTTGCAGCCTCATAGCATCCTCCTCGCAGCTCACACTGTCACTCAACTTAGTGTCATCAGCAAATTTGGAGATACTACATTTAATCCTCTCATCTAAATCATTAATGTACAATGTAAACAGCTGGGGCCCCAGCACAGAACCTTGCGGTACCCCACTAGACACTGCCCGCCATTCTGAAAAGTACCCATTTACTCCTACTCTTTGCTTCCTGTCTGCCAACCAGTTCTCAATCCATGTCAACACACTACCTCCAATCCCATGTGCTTTAACTTTGCACATTAATCTCTTGTGTGAGACCTTGTCGAAAGCCTTCTGAAAGTCCAAATACATCACATCAACTGGTTCTCCCTTGTCCACTCTACTGGAAATATCCTCAAAAAATTCCAGAAGATTTGTCAAGCATGATTTCCCTTTCACAAATCCATGCTGACTTGGACCTATCATGTTACCTCTTTCCAAATGTGCTGCTATGACATCCTTAATAATTGATTCCATCATTTTGCCCACTACCGATGTCAGGCTGACCGGCCTATAATTCCCTGTTTTCTCTCTCCCTCCTTTTTTAAAAAGTGGGGTTACATTGGCTACCCTCCACTCCCTAGGAACTGATCCAAAGTCTATGGAATGTTGGAAAATGACTGTCAATGCATCCGCTATTTCCAAGGCCACCTCCTTAAGTACTCTGGGATGCAGTCCATCAGGCCCTGGGGATTTATCGGCCTTCAATTTCCCCAACACAATTTCCTGACTAATAAGGATTTCCCTCTGTTACTCCTTCTTACTAGACACTCTGGCCCCTTTTATATCCGGAAGGTTGCTTGTGTCCTCCTTAGTGAATACCGAACCAAAGTACTTGTTCAATTGGTCTGCCATTTCTTTGTTCCCCGTTATGACTTCCCCTGATTCTGACTGCAGGGGACCTACATTTGTCTTTACTAACCTTTTTCTCTTTACATATCTATAGAAGCTTTTGCAGTCCGTCTTAATGTTCCCTGCAAGCTTCCTCTCATACTCTATTTTCCCTGCCCTAATCAAACCCTTTGCCCTCCTCTGCTGAGTTCTAAATTTCTCTCAGTCCCCGGGTTCACTGCTATTTCTGGCCAATTTGTATGCCACTTCCTTGACTTTAATACTATCCCTGATTTCCCTTGATAGCCACGGTTGAGCCACCTTCCTTTTTTTATTTTTACGCCAGACAGGAATGTACAATTGTTGTAATTCATCCATGCGGTCTCTAAATGTCTGCAATTGCCCATCCACTGTCAACCCCTTAAGTATCATTCGCCAATCTATCCTAGCCAATTCATGCCTCATTCCTTCAAAGTTACCCTTCTTTAAGTTCTGAACCATGGTCTCTGAATTAATTGTTTTATTCTCCATCCTAATGTAGAATTCCACCATATTATGGTCACTCTTCCCCAAGGGGCCTCGCACAACGAGATTGCTAATTAATCCTCTCTCATTACACAACACCCAGTCTAAGATGGCCTCCCCCCTAGTTGGTTACTCGACATATTGGTCGAGAAAACCATCCCTTATGCACTCCAGGAAATCCTCCTCCACCGTATTGCTTCCAGTTTGGTTAGCCCAATCTATGTGCATATTAATGTCACCCATGATAATTGCTGCACCTTTATTGCATGCACCCCTAATTTCCTATTTGATGCCCTCCCCAACATCACTACTCACTCATCTTCCAGGTATTAGTTCCAGCAAAAGGCAGACACCTAAGATGTTGACGTGCCTTTCCAGAATCTCATCTTTGCAAAATAGTGTCTTTCGATTATAGTATCTAGTTGTTTCTTAAATGTGTCGACAGATGGGCTAAGAAACACAGAAAGCTAGCATGCAGGTACAGCAAGCAATTAGGAAGACAAATGGCTTGTTGGCCTTTATTGCAAAGAGTTTGGAGCATCATAGAATGGTTACAGCACGGAAGAAGGGCATTTAGCCCGTCGAGTACAAGAGTAAGGAAGTCTTATTAAATTTTACAGGGCTTTGATGAGACCACACCTGGAGTACTGTCGACAGTTTTGGTCTCCTTATCTGAGAAAGGGCATACTTGTCTTAGAGGCGGTGGCACGAAGGTTTACTTGATTGATCCTTGGGATGAGCGGGTTGTCCTATGAGGAGAGAGTGAGTAGATTGGGCCTATGCTCTCTGGAGTTTAGAAGAATGAGAACATATCAGATTCTTTGAAACATATCAGATTCTGATGGAAATTGAAAGGGTAGATGCTCAGAGGTTGTTTCCTCTGGTTGGAGAGTCTAGAACTAGGGGGCCTAGTGTCAGGATAAGGGGTCAGCCATTTAAGACTGAGATGAGGAGGAATTTCTTCACTCAGAATCTTTGAAATCACTACTCGAAAGGGCTGTGGAAGCTGTTGTTGAGTATATTCAAGGCTGAGATCGATAGATTTTTGGACTCTCGGAGAATCAAGGGAAATGGGGATTGGTTGAGAAAGTGGAGTTGAGGTCGAAGTTCAGCCATGATCTTATTGAATGGCGGAGCAGGCTCGACGGGCCATATGTCCTACTCCTGCTCCTAATTCTTATATTCTTATGGATGAAGTAGATATAAGCTGGAAGCAGTACAGTGCCCTGGTCAGATAGCACTTTGTGTACTATGTCTAATTTTGGACTGGGGGCAATCCAGAGAAGAGGAGAGACTGGATCAACTGGGCCTTTATTCACTGGAGTTTAGAAGGATGAGAGGGGATCTCATAGAAACGTATAAGATTCTGACGGGACTGGACAGGTTAGATGCGGGAAGAATGTTCCCGATGTTGGGGAAGTCCAGAACCAGGGGACATAGTCTTAGGATAAGGGGTAGGCCCTTTAGGACTGAGATGAGGAGAAACTTCTTCACTCAGAGTTGTTAACCTATGGAATTCCCTGCCGCAGAGAGTTGTTGATGCCAGTTCATTGGATATATTCAAGAGAAAGTTAGAGATGGCCCTTACGGCTAAGGGAATCAATGGGTATGGAGAGAAAGCAGGAAAGGGGTACTGAGGGAATGATCAGCCATGATCTTATTGAATGGCGGTGCAGGCTCGAAGGGCCGAATGGCCTACTCCTGCACCTATTTTCTATGTTTCTATGTTTCTATGTAAGAGCCACAAGGCTAATTCCTGCCATCACAGGATTGCGTTATGAGGTAAGACTGGAGAAACTTTCCACTTTGCTGGCCATCGCCCAAAAAATGGGCGATGTTCCAGCGATGTACTACATCTCAACCTTACTGATCGCTGGAACATCGCCCATTTTTTTTGAGCGTTTTTCCACTCGGTGTTAGGCCAGTGATGTGAAATGTGTGATCCGAAATGTCGGCGATGTGACATTCACCCACTGAATGGCCAGCGATGTGGAAGGCAAAAGCTTCCCTAGCAAAGGGCTTCTGCGCATGTGTGGGAGGTCAGGGGTCATCCATATATGTGCAGAAGGCACAGGAAGGGGCAGAGAGAGAGAGAGAGAGAGAGAGAGGATTGAGGGAGAGGAGGAAGGAAGAGACAGAGAGGAGAGAGGAGAGATCATTGTTCATTGTATGTTAAATTGTTTAAAATGTTTGTTCATAGTTTGGGGGGGTGGGGTGGGTGGGTGGGGAGGAGGGTGTTGGAAAAGAATTCTGTTTGCAATAAATTTTGTTGATGATTTTAACAATTGTTGTGCATTCTCTGATAAGGTTAGTTAACTTAGGCATTTTGAATAATTTAACATCTTTATTCTTTTGTAATAACATTACTTAAGTTAAGCATTATTGCAAATACAGCAGTACAAAGGCCAGGCCAGTGCAGGCAAGGCTAAAACGTAACTCAACGTAACTCAACACAAATGCAACTTTTATATAAACGTAATTGTTAATCTAAATGTAAATGTGACAATCCCCAATGTAAGTTCATGCTAAGCGTTCCTTTATCAGCTGCTAATGCTCCCACGGGGTACTGTTCTTCTGGGGGTGGGGGGAGGGGGGTAGGACCATGGCTACATTGCCAGGCTGGTACTCCCCGAGGTCCTCACCAGCCTTCTCTTCCTCCTGCTCCTCCTCCTCCTCCTCTTGCTCCTCGCTGGCTGGCTTTTCTGTCTCCCCTCCTTCTGGAGGTGGACCTGCAGCCCCATCAGGCATTTGCTGTCCTCTCCTTATAGCTAGGTTATGTAGCATGCAACACACCACAATAAACTCAGCGACCTGGTCAGGGTGGTACTGTAGGCTGCCACCAGAGTGGTCCAGGCATCTGAAGCACTGTTTTAGGGCTCCAATTGTCTTCTCAACGATGTTCCGTGTTGCAATGTGGCTTTCGTTGTAACGATTCTCTGCTTCAGTACCAGGATTACGCAGTGGGGTCATCAGCCAGCTGGCAAAGGCATATCTCTTATCCCCCAGCATCCAACCGTGACCTCTGATTGATAAACAGGTCAGGGATAGCACTCTCATGTAGGATGTGCGCAATATGGATGCTGCCAGGAAATGTAGCATTAACTGTCAGAATGAATTTGCTGTGGTCAACAACAAGCTGCACATCTAGGGAGTGGAATCCCTTTCTGTTATGAAACAACTCCGCATTCTGTAAAGGGGCTGTCAGGTGATGTGCGTGCAGTATATTGCTCCCTGCACTTTGGGAAAGTTTGCTATTCTGGAGAAACCCAAAGCCCTCCTGGTCTGTGCCTCCCTGGTCATAGGGAAGCTTATAATATTCATTCTGTGAGTATAAAGGGCTTCAGTCGCCTGCCGAATGCAACAGTGTGTGGCATGCTGAGAGATACGACAGATGTTGCCAGCTGAAGCCTAAAAGGATCCCGATGCGTAGAAGGCTGCAGTAACCTTTACCTCAATGGACAGTGCAGTTCTGATGGTGCTGGAAGGCTGCAAATCCTCCTTGACGAGCTCGCAAATCTCATCGATGACCTCCTTCCAGAAGCACAGCCTCCTAAGGCATGTGTTTTCAGATAAGTTGAGTTAAGATTGCTTTTCCAAGTACGTTTATTGGCTGTATGCTCACCTCCTCTGTCTCCTCTATCTCTGTCTATGTATTACTCTGCCACCTCTTCGATTGATCCTTTCAGAAACCAGCGTGTGAGCAGTTACGAGTAATGGCACAGAAAGCATAGGCCCCATCACTAGCAATAATTTTTTTCACTTGTTATAACTGCACTTTTCAGTTAAAAAATGCCTAATGTACTAAACTACAATTGTACAATGAAATATAAGTATAAATCTGAGTCGATCTATCAGTAAAATAGCCTTAAAAAAGCTAACAAATATCTCAGCTGCAGTTTTTTTGCTGCCACATCCCTTCCTCCGAAATTAAAAATGGCGTCCGTAGTGCCCATTTCGATGAGAAAGGCCCGGGAAAAGCAACTATTATCCAGCGATGTTCTCGGCGAGCGATCAGCCCAGCAAACTGCCGGTGATGTGCCAAAAGTTGGGATGGGCAATGTGCGGGCGATCAGCTCAGCAATCAGTTCAGCGATGTGAGCCGAAACTTGGAGGCTTAATTTTCCGGCAATGTTTCTGGTCTAGTTTCCATGTGTCTGCACTACATTAAGGAAAACCATGGCAGTATGGCAATGGTCACAAAGGTTTCAAAAAGGTGAAAGGCGAGTTTAGACTGATGTCAAGAAGTTCTTCATATGACGAGTAATCAACAGTTGGAATGGACTTCTGAATAGAGTATTGGAGGCAAAACAATTGGAATCATTTAAGAGACAATTAGGTGCCTTGATTGGTGACTGTTGTTTTTCTAGAAGGGTGACGTCTAAAAAACCTTTCATGTCTATATTTATCTTCTTTTCCGATGATAAGATTCCAATTCTAACTCACTCCCAAGAATTCGTATTCTATTATGAATCATCTAAACATTTTGGTCAGATTACAGCCTGGAACTTAAGCCCACTATTTTCTATATATGTACAAGAATACACACTTATTTCAAGATGAGAAAAGAACATTCCGCTCATCCCTTTGCTTCCCTAACTTTTCCAGAATAGCAAACCACCTCACTGCCCTCAGTCTCTTATCATCACACTGGGCGGATTATTCCAGACATTTGTCACTCTTTAAGAAAGGATATGTTATCTTCTACATGTCTTTTCTAATTTAAATTTATATCCTCTGGCCCTACTTTGAAGTAATATTCTTAATTTGGCTTGATTGACTATTTAGTATACCTTGATGAGGCATCCCTTCTCTCTAGGCTATATATTGCCTATTATTTCCTCATAACCAACTTTTTAAATCACTTGCAATGTGTGTTTATGAGTACCTTTGGATAATATTAAAACAAGGTAAAGGGGAAACAGAGATACAAGAGAGGATAGTGGCTGTGTGGGAGGGGAAGCAATGAGAATGTGAGGTGGGACAACTGGAGTACAACAGTTATCAGGACGGTATGGGGCAGGGAGTAGTGGCAGTATGGGAAGGGATGACTGGTGAGGGGGTTGACTTATGAAGATAGGTTGAGTAGATTGGGCCTATACTCATTGGAGTTCAGAAGAATGAAAGGTGATCTTATTGAAACATAAGATAATGAGGGGGCTCGACAAGGTGGATGCAGAGAGGATGTTTCCACTCATAGAGGAAACTGAAACTAGGGGACATAGTCTTAGAAAAAGGGGCTGCCCATTTAAAATGAGATGAGGAGAAATTTCTTCTCTCAGGGGGTTGTAAATCTATGGAATTCTTTGCCTCAGAGACCTGTGGAGGCTGGGTCATTGAATATATTTAAGACAGAGATAGACAGATTTTTGAGCAATAAGGAAGTAAAGGGTTATGGGGAGCAGGCAGGGAAGTGGAGCTGAGTCCATGATCAGATCAGCCATGAACTTATTGAATGGCAGAGCAGGCTCGAGGGGCCAAGTGGCCTACTCCTGCTCCTATTTCTTATGTTCTTATGTTCTAGGTGAATGAATCGCCACAGTAACCTTGTGGGGTGTAGGAGCAGAAGTAAAAGGGGAAACAACAACAGTTCAGGAGGTGAAATAGCAGTATAAGTGGGGGGGGGAAGGGGAGTGAATGATATGGGAAGGGACAACAGTGGCTTGAGAGGGTAAAGTAGTCGTATTGGAGGGAAACAATGTGCACTGGCTCTATAATACTAGCCAGATAGTCTTACCAGTGATGTCATGAGTTGTAAGTGTTTTCCCTTAGGTGTTTTCGAAGCACCCCCACATTACACTAGTTCTAGACCTGGGAGTGATTACTGTACTGAACAGATGAATGAGTCACGGACAAATATCTCGGTCTCAACCGTCAATGCTTTATTAAAGCTACCTCAACACAGCAAAACTAGAAGTAAATACAGTGACGATACAGTACAGTCCAATACCCAGGCATGTCTAAACCATCCCTATCGCGAAGTACCCAACGTCTAAACCCTCTGCTCGGATCCACAGTGTACCACCGAATCTGTACCGACCGGTTGGGCATACCCCTATAGTCCTTGCAGCAAAACCTCCCCACTAAAACCCTTCTAAGGCTTGATTGAGAGAACACATGACATAGTGACTGTGATTTTAAAGATGCATGGGCAGGGATGATGTTCACCGATTCGTTGGCTTACTCGCTGCTTCTCCTGGTTAAAACGGGTCTCTTCTGGTTCCGTACTGTCTATAGCATCCAACTCCCAGTCTCAAGATTAGCTTCACAGTTGAATAGCAAGGCTCTGGTTGCTCATTGGTGGTTTCTTCTCTCCGTCCCAGATGGAGTGCTTGGTCCTTGTAAAGGTGAAGCAAGCGAGAGCAAAAGAGAGAGAGCGATGGCAACGCGGCCACCTTTTATATCCAAAGTCTGTTTGCTTCTTCTGGCCAAATAAAGTTTTTCCTTGTTTCAAGGCTTTTATCTGAGTGGCCCATGTGTATTCCAGTGATGGCTGGTGATGGGTTTTCGCTTCCAACTGATCTGGGGCTTAATGGCTTTCTTTTGTTCTGGTTTCCCGCCTCTCAGGGTTATCTAATCCAGGTAATGGCTTGATCACTGACCAGTTTACATCTGATCTATCTTTGACGAGTTTACATTGCTGAACAATGGACCCTCCATCTTTTCCTATTACCTGTGATGAGTTGCCTTCTCCTGGCCATTGTAACTTGTCCCAGACCACCCCCACCCATCAGATGTGGATTTTGTGTACAACATGGAAAAATACATGGCCCCTCCCACAACAGGCTGCCAGCTCTTTCTGCAGTGAGAAATATTAAAACGCAATGTCCAGATAATGCCCAACAATCCTTGGGGAGCCAATGCTTACAGGGTGCTTTAATTTCTTTAAATAAGGAATTGTGTGATACTTAGAATTGCATAGACTCTACAGCACCGAATTAGACCATTTGGCTCAACTGGAGCCAATGTTTATATGCCACACAAGAACATAAGAACATAAGAAATAGGATCAGGAGTAGGCAATTAGGCCCATCGGGCCTGCTCCGCCATTTAATACGATCATGGCTGATCAGATCATGGACACAGTTCCACTTGCCTGCCTGCTCCCCATAGCCCTTTTCTTCCTTATTGCTCAAAAATCTGTCTATCTCCGCCAAAAATATTCAAAGACCCAGCCTCCACAGCTCTCTGGGGCAGAGAATTCCATAGATTTACAACCCTCTGAGAGAAGAAATTCTTCCTCATCTCAGTTTTAAATGGGCGGCCCCTTATTTTGAGACTATGCCCCTCGTTTTAATTTCCCCTATGAGAGGAAATATTCTTTCTGCATCCACTTTGTCGAGCCCCCTCATTATCGATAAGATCACCTCTCATTCTTCTGAATTACAATGTGTATAGGCCCAACCTACTCAGCCTATCTTCATAAGTCAACCCCCTCATCTCCGGAATCAACCTTGTCGACCTTCTCTGAACTGCCTCCAAAGCAAATATATCCTTTCTTAAATACGGAGACCAAAACTGTACGCAGTATTCCAGGTGTGGCCTCACCAATACCCTGTACAGTTGTAGCAAGACTTCTCTGCTTTTATTCTCTATCCCCCTTGCAATGAAGGCCAACATTCCATTTACCTTCCTGATTACATGCAGTAGCTGGAGGAGAAGAAGGAGAGTTCCAGTCTCGCGGAAGGAGGCGGTGGTCACCTGTGGGGAAGGAGAGGTCCAGCCGTTGTCGAGGAGGTCCAGATGCCATTGTGGAGGAGAGGCCCGATCGCCGTTGGAGGAGTGAAGGCTGGGAGTGGATGGAATCCCTGCTGAGGCACTGAAGTATGGTAGAGAGGCACAACTGGCGTGGATACATGACTTCATCTCTCTCATTTGGAGGGAGAGGAGCATACCGTGAGATCTCTGAGATGCAGTGATCGTGACCATCTTTAAAAAAGGGGACAAGTCCGACTGCGGCAACTACAGAGGAATCTCCCTGTTATCAGCCACTGGGAAAGTCGTCGCTAGAATCCTCCTCAACCGTCTTCTCCCTGTGGCCGAGGAGCTCCTCCCGGAGTCACAGTGCGAATTTCGTCCCCTACAGGGCACAACGGACATAATTTTTGCAGCGCGACAGCTGCAGAAAAATTGCAGAGACCAGCACCAGCCCTTATACATGGCCTTCTTCGACCTTACAAATGCCTTTGACACTGTCAACACGAGGGTCTATGGAGCATCCTCTTCCGTTTCGGATGCTCCCAAAAATTAATCACCATCCTCCGCCTGCTCCACAACGACGTGCAGGCCGTGATCCTTACCAACGGATCCATTACAGACCCAATCCACGTCTGGACTGGGGTCAAACCCTCTTCTCAATCTTCCTCGCTGCCATGCTCCACCTCACAGTCGATAAGCTCCCCACTGGAGTGAAACTAAATTACAAAACCAGTGGGAACCTGTTCAACCTTCACCGTCTATATGCCAGGTCCAAGACCACCCCGACCTCTGTCGTCGAGCTACAGTACGCGAGCGACGCCTGCGTCTGCGCACATACAGAGGCTGAACTCCAGGACATAGTCGACGTATTTACTGAGGCGTACGAAAGCATGGACCTTATGCGAAACATCCGTAAGAAAAAGGTCCTCTACCACCCTGTCCTCACTGCACAGCACTGTCCCCCAATCATCAAGATCCACGGCACGGACCTGATGAAATAGCAGCACATTTGGAAAGCAGTGATGGGATCGGTCCAAGTCAGCATGGATTTATGAAAGGGAAATCCTGCTTGACAAATCTTCTAGAATTTTTTGAGGATGTAATTAGTAGAGTGGACAAGGGAGAACTAGTAGATGTGGTGTATTTGGACTTTCAAAAGGCTTTTGACAAGGTCCCACACAAGAGATTAGTGTGCAAAATTAAAGCACATGGTATTGGGGGTAATGTACTGACGTGGATAGAGAACTGGTTGGCAGACAGGCAGCAGAGAGTCGGGATAAATGGGTCCTTTTCAGAATGGCAGGCAGTGACTAGTGGGGTGCCGCAGGGCTCAGTGCTGGGACCCCAGCTATTTACAATATACATTAATGATTTGGATGAGGGAATTGAGTGTAATATCTCCAAGTTTGCAGATGACACGAAGCTGGGTGACGGTGTGAGCTTTGAGGAGGACACTAAAAGGCTGCAGGGTGACTTGAACATGTTAGGTGAGTGGGCAAACGCGTGGCAGATGCAGTAAAATGTGGATAAATGTGAGGTTATCCACTTTGGTCTCAAAAACACGAAGGCAGAATATTATCTGAATGTCGGCAGATTAGGAAAAGGGGAGGTGTAACGAGACCTGGGTGTCATGGTACATCAGTCATTGAAAGTTGGCATGCAGGTGCAGCAGGCTGTGAAGATGTGAATGTTTAAAAATGTATAGAGACATTGAAGTTGAGAACGTGGGAATTGTATAGGGACAGTATAAGCTAACAAACAATTCATGGAGGAATAGCCATGACATCTCAGACTCGAGACTGCGAAATGTTACAACACTAACACGTATTGAAACAAAACCCACAGCTTGCAGAAAAACCTCAAGGTCTTATTAAATCATGTTATTAACCTGAAACATTGACAGAAGGTCTTTGTTTAAAATCGGACCATGCTTGGGTCGGCTTATGAGTGGACAAAGGGAAGGAGGGATCAAAAGAGATGGGCTGAGCTGGGATGTCACTCTGGCCCTATCTTGTTATCTTTTGCCGAAAATGTATAACCATCGTCCCTTTACAATGTAACGTCACTTTGTCCGTAGGAAGTGGGTGCGTTCGAACAGACTTGCATTCCTTCTGTCTGATAAAGTCCCCGATCGGGATTTGCTTTTTAAATAAAAGCTTGCTTTGTTTAAAGCACAAACGGTATTCGTTTCAGTAATTTTGCTGAACCAGATTGAGGTAAAAGAATCCAGGAATCTACATTTGGTGTCAGAAGTGGGATCTCAACGGACGACTGCCGAAAACTTGCGAATTAAGAGCCAGACTGGCCTTGGACGAGACGAGGGGAAAGTGGCCACTGGAGTGAGTATGATTTCAATACTGCTCCAGTTTCCCCCGGTTTCAAAAGTCTGAGGAAAGTTTAGCCACTCGCTGGTTCTCAGGTAGTGTCTGAACGAGATCCAGGACAATCTGGTGAATACCTTTCAAACTTAGAATAGGGATAGAGATAGGGAAATTGCGCGATGACGCAAACCAAGCGGTGACTTGGAAAGATAGGTTATAGTTAGAGCTAGATAGGGATAGATGATCAATCATGGATCCAAAAATTAATAGGAAAGAAAAGAGACTCTTGTGGACGTCTGTTTAAATGAGAAATGCTTCTGTGATTTTTACTGTAAAAAAAAAGCCGGGGAGTTGTGGTTTGTTTTAGTTCCACCTACTTTTTCAAACAGAATGAAAGTTTTTTTAACCCTTCGTAGTGTTGTCCTGTATGTGGGAAGTTTAAGAGTGTGAACCTTATTGAATTACGTATATTCGGATGATAAGTTATGGAGCCAGGAAATGCACAAAGGATAGGTTTGTTGAGTAAAATAAAAGAAAAAACTACATGGTCCCGGTGGTTAAAAAAAAGGATTTAACATGCTCACTTACTTGTCGAAAGAAAACATTCAGAGAAGGCACAGCAAAACAACTGAGATGGATTCAAAAAAAATATTATATTAAATAACATGACCTTGAGGCTGGAACAATTGAGATAACGAAAAGCAGTCCACAGCCTACGTGCCAGACTTCTCTCTAGTTATGGAAAAGAAAAAAAAAAAGTAACGTACGAAATAGGTGCTGAAAAAAAAAATGTTCTGAGATTTTAAACCATGAGAAAAATTCCACTGCAGTCTAAAAAAAAAATCACTCCTGTCCAGTTGGCAGAAAAACTCCATTAAATTAGGGCTTTCATTGACTGATTGGATTTAAACTGCGCAGTGACGCGAAAGGATAGGGAAATTTGGAGATTAAAAGAAATTAAATAAGGCTCATAAGAAATCAAATTTAGAAAATTAGGCTCACAGGGAATTAAGTCAGGCTTATGGGGAACTAAATAAAGGATAGGTGTTCAAGTCAGGTGTGACGTCGACCTCGTATAGCACTTGGCCTGTCTAGGCACTGATTGAATTTAAATCACGCAGCAACTTGAAAGGTAGGGTGAGAGAAGCGCACGGCGGCGCGAACACGCAGTGACGCGAGACATGCGGCGGCGCGAGCGTGCGGCCGAGTGAAGGAGGGCTGACGCAGATGCGCAGCAGCGTGGAACGCGTAGCGACGCGAGACTTGTGGCGGCACAAGCGTGCGGCCGAGTGAAGGAGGGCTGACGCAGACGCGCAGCAGCGTGGAACACGTGGCGGCGCGGGACGTGCGGCGGCGCGAGCGCGCGGCCGAGTGAACGTGGGACGACGTGAACGCACGGCAATGCGAACCGCGGGGTGATATCAAAGTCAGTGCTGGTGTCAGTAAGTCTTTGTTTATTTTAAGTGTTTTAAATCGCGCGGCGACGTGAACCGCGGGGCGACGCGGGAGTCTGTGTTTATTTTAAGTGTTTTAAATCGCGCGGCGACGCAAACCGCGGGGCGACGCGGATCAGTGTTAGATTTAGTAAAGTCTTTGTTTATTTTAAGTGTTTTAAATCGCGCGGCGACGCGAACCACGGGGCGACGCGGATCAGTGTTAGATTTAGTAAAGTCTTTGTTTATTTTGAGTTTGTTCAAAGTCAGTGTTAGTTTCAGTAAAGTCTGTGTTTATTTTAAGTTTGTTCAAATTGCACGACGACACGAACGCGTAACGACACGGTAATACGAGGGACAGCGTGAAAATGGGTAATCAGTTGGATAAAACAACGGATGCGGATAGTCCGCTACAAAAGTTATGTGAGGAATTCCCTGAAAGAGCTGAAGACTTTAGAAAATTATCAGGAGCCCTGAACAAATTATTAGGAGATGACCAGTGGCCTCTAGGTGGCACTAGAAGCGTAGAGGTAGCAAAAAAAGCACAGGGATTAATTTGGAGAAGGGGACGAGGAAAAGGGGACAAAAATTTAATTGCAACATGCGACACTATTGTCAAAAATTAAAAGATGCATCACTTCTGTCAAGTTGGCAAATAAATGCTGTTAAATTAGGACTCTCATTGACAGAGGGAACACATGTTAAAACTGTAGACATCTTAAAAAAAAGAATGTGCGCATGAGAAACTTACTAAGAGATCCTCTGGGATCTCTGAGAAAGGTATTGACCGACTACGTAGTCAAATGGCTGGCTTTGTGTTAACCGAGGCTGATGATGAAATTGATGAGTGGTCACTGACTCAGCGCCCAACGGCACCTCCCGCACCCGCTGGCCCCTTGCTCCAGTTCTCTTCCCAACACCCTCCACCTTACACTCCGGCGAGAGGAGTTAAAAATAACCCCATACCACCAAAGCAACAAACCCAAACTGACTCCTCATCCTCTGATAGCGATTTGGATCCCCAGTTCAGAAGCAATATAGCCGAAAGGACCAGATCTCACACTCGAAAGGGCAGAACTATATCTCGATTTCAGTTTATAATGCAGAATCAAGGGACCTGTGGGCCTTGGTAAAGCAAACCTTGAGCCCAACTGAACACACCCGATTTACTCATGATGCATTGTTGGTTGCTCACCCTAACGATATCCAGGATCGCCTAAACGCTATCTTCAATTCTCTCACCACAATCCTTCAGAAACCCATCAGTATGGCCACAGTATTAGAAACTAAACCCAAGCGTGAAGAAACTGCCGATTGAAATATACGGGAGTCAATCAGGAGATAATGCCTTCAGGGCAGGAGAGGATTCTCCTCAATTCTGCGCTATCCTACTTCAGTGCCTGCCCTATTCGGTTGCTCACGCTATCTGGACAAATGGAAAGGGCAGTTAGATATTATTGGCAGGAAAAGAAAGGGGAGGGGGGAGGTGCGCCCCCAACCCGGGTCAAGACTGAATACGTGACTAGAAAGGAAGAGCCATCTCGGGAGGAAGGATCAATAGAACCGCAGTGTTGCATACAGGATTGGATGGATAAGCAAGGATACGGTTATACTAAACAACCAAACGGCCCGAGCCCTGCTAATAAACCTCCCTATTGTCCCCGGCCGGGACTGGGTAAGAGGAATTGACTGTGTTAATTGTGGGCAGGAAGGACATTGGAATAAAAATTGCCCCTACCGTCAGCATGGAAAAGGAAGAGGAGGAAGAGGAGGGGGGCAAGGGGGGAGAGGAGGATCTTACACTAACTTCTCCCAGAACAACCTCTTTGGTCAATTGTCCCCCGATTGATTACGCAGCTTGATTGTGCAGGGATCCTCCCCGGACGACGAACCAATGATATTGTTAAAAATTCTGAATGAGTGGCAACCCTTTTTGATAGATACGTGAGCCTTCATGTCTTCTGTACAATCAAAGCTTAAACTCCCTGCCTCTACTGAAACACAGGAACTTTCAGGATTCCTGGGACAAATCTCGACATTCCCGGTGTCAGAACCGGTTAAAATGGGTTACCAGGAAGAATCGGTGGAACATCGATTTGTTATCACAACCAATCTGGACTGTAACTTGATGGCTAGAGACCTCCTTTGCAAATTCCAGTTGCATTTGGAGTGTGGAGATGATGGGATTATTGTAAAACAGCGAACCCTTAAGCGGCAGCATTATACCACTAGAACCCCTCAGTGGTGGTCTCTGGACCTGCCGCAGGCACCCTATCACGTGACCCTAGCATACGATCCTAATGGAAATGGGAAGACCTCGTCACTCCAGCAATCGATGTCCCCTATGCTCAGAGGCAGAGCAAAACCTCACCTTTGCTTGGGCCAGGCACCAGAGAACAGACCAGTGAAGCACCTGAGGCACAGACCATCCATCACGACTGCGTGGCAATGATCCGACTGGAACGATCTAAAAATACCTTCCCAGCTCCAGTGGCAGGACTCCTGGGGAAGAAGATCAAAGGATCAAGGCAGTCGACCTCGAGGATAGAGGCAAGATGGTGTTCCTGCTGCAGCGAGGGGCAGCGTGGTTGAAAAAAGAGCCCCACCACGCTAAAGATTTGGAAGTTATGGTGCGCCAGGCTATAGACGAGGCTGACCCTACCAGCCTGGATGTGCAAATTGTAAAACATGGCCGAACAGTCCAATTCCACGGGGACCCCGAGAAGGTCTTAACGACTCTGCAGCATCATACTGGCTCTGGAAAACCTGACTATGTGGATCCTCATGTGTGGGCAGAGGACCCCTCCCAAGTGGGTTATACTCCCATTGATCCGATAGAGATCCCAGTGCAGGGCAATGTGGACTGGCCCTCTATCCGACAGAACCCACTGAAATCACAGGCAATCCTAAACTGACCTTTCGGCACTGTACTGCAATTAATCCGGCCTGTTTTCTTACTGAGCCACCCCAAGATGAGGAAGAACCCAGTCATGATTGTTTATCTTTAATTTAAGAGGCCACATCAGTCAGGGAAGATTTTGTTGATGTACCAATTGAAGATCCAGACTGTATTATGTATGTTGACGGAATTAATCCAGAAGGTACACGAATCTCAGGATACGCCATAGTAAACCAGGAGAATCAGGTCTTGGAATCTGCCGCTTTTGAAACTGCCTATTCTGCCCAACAAGCTGAACTATTCGCCCTCACCCGAGCCTGTATCTTGGCCAAAGATCTCAAAGTCAATATCTATACCGACTCTAGGTATGCCTTTGGGGTGGCCCATGATTTCGGACAATTATGGAAAAATAGGGGATTCCTAACCTCACAGGGAAATGAGATATCCCATAAACAGCTAGTATCTGATTTGTTGCAAGCCCTCATGTTCCCCAAACGCATAGCCATTGTCAAATGTACCGCCCACACTACCGGAAATTCTCTGGTTGATATAGGGAATCGTTGTGCTGACCAAGAGGCCAAACAGGCCTCTCATGACCAACAGATGGTAGTGCCTAAAATGATGAGTCAGACTAAAAATCCTGCAAAGGATAAGTTAGCCTCGGAAAAACCAATGCCAACCATCCAAGATGTTATTAAAGCACAGGAGGACGCTCCTGAAAAAGATAAACTGTTGTGGAAATATTATGGATGTACTTATGACAATGTCTCTAAACTCTGGACCACTCCCGCGGAACAGACTTGCATGTCTGACAAGTTGGCTCTATGGGTTATTGATTGTATGCATTTTGCTACTCATTGTGGAGCAAGAACCACGAGTGATACACTTTTGGCTACTTGGTCGCACCCTAGACTCCAGGCGCTCACCCAGAACATCAGTAGTCGTTGCCTGGTTTGCCACAACATAATCCAGGGAAGGGAGTCCCCTGTGATTGGGGTAAAACGCCCCTACCTGAAGGTCCCTTTGAGACATTTCAGTTGGACTACATTGAGTTGCAAAAAGTTCAGTGTTACAAATATGTGTTCGTAATAGTAGATGTGTTTAGCAGATGGATTGAAGCCTACCCTACCCTGGACAATAAGGCTCAAACTGTTGTTAAGGTGTTAATGAGGGAAATTGTTTCTAGATATGGTATCTCAGCTCGACTGATGACCACCTCGACCTCCCAGTTTTACCCGAATTGTCCCTCGTGGCACCAGGGAAGTATGGATTCGGAAGGGATTAGAGCCACAATGGGAGGGGCCTTTTCAGGTGTTACTCACTACCCCCAATGCAGCCAAGGTTGAGGGGAAAAGTGCCTGGGTTCACCTGCACCACTGCAAGCTCACCACCCTCTAACGAACCGATTTTACTGGTTATTCTAACTCCTGTTTCTGTTCCAGACTTCCTCTTCTCCATAGCTGAACAAGGCCGTTGGCATCCTAATTGGAATGTGGACCAGTTTGAACTTTTACCCGTAATGATAGACAGCCAGCTACACCGACGGTGACCTGAGAAGAAAGAACTCTTTTAATCAGCAAAATAATTGGACTATTTATCTGAATCCTGAGCCATAAAATGAAACTGTCTGTATGCCACAGTCTGTATAATAGTGTTGATATATGACAGTTTCGGCGCATGGGAGGGGAGACAGAGACGAGAGCTCCATGTAAACACCTTTTTGTACATGTCTTATGTTTATGCGCAAAATGGGAACTTTTCTCAATGTTGGGTGTGTTCACATTCCCTATACATTCCCTATAGATTCCAAAGGGGGAGTTCCACTAACCCTAACTGAGACTGTCAGATGGATTCAGAGCCAAACTATCACGAGAGGAGGGGGGCCAATACAATACTGCTGAAGCTCTGGAGGGCATCACAGCTGAAATGGTAGCAATAAGGACCGTAGCATTACAAAACCGAATGGCCCTCAATTACCTGTTAGCTGAGAAAGGGGGAACGTGTGCCCTGATAGGATCTGAATGTTGCACTTACATTCCTGATAGTTCAGAAAACATAACCAATCTCGCTGATCACATAAGAAGGAAGGTGAAGAAGTTATCCACACCAGCAGAAGGATCTAGCTGGTTTGATTGTTGGTTGCCTTAACCTTTGTTGTAAAGTAATGATGGCAAGGTTAGCAAACCCTCTTGTGGTCAAGGGCTCCCGAGTTATGATCCAATGAACTAAAGAACTACTCGACACTAACAACAATATGATACAGGAAATAGAGTGTGAACGGATGAATGCGATACTCCTAGAATGATCCTAAGTGTTATCATGGAATGATAAAAGGGGGGAATGTGAATGTTTAAAAATGTATAGAGACATTAAAGTTGAGAATGTGGGAATTGTATAGGGACAGTATAAGCTAACAAACAATTCATGGAGGAATAGCCATGACATCTCAGACTCGAGACTGCGAAATGTTACAACACTAACACGTATTGAAACAAAACCCACAGCTTGCAGAAAAACCTCAAGGTCTTATTAAATCATGTTATTAACCTGAAACATTGACAGAAGGTCTTTGTTTAAAATCGGACCATGCTTGGGTCGGCTTATGAGTGGACAAAGGGAAGGAGGGATCAAAAGAGATGGGCTGAGCTGGGATGTCACTCTGGCCCTATCTTGTTATCTTTTGCCGAAAATGTATAACCATCGTCCCTTTACAATGTAACGTCACTTTGTCCGTAGGAAGTGGGTGCGATCTATCAGAGTTGCATTCCTTCTGTCTGATAAAGTCCCCGATCGGGATTTGCTTTTTAAATAAAAGCTTGCTTTGTTTAAAGCACAAACGGTATTCGTTTCAGTAATTTTGCTGAACCAGATTGAGGTAAAAGAATCCAGGAATCTACAAAGAAGGCAAATGGTATGTTGGGGATTTGAGTATAGGAGCAGGGAGGTCTTACTGCAGCTGTACAGGGCCTTGGTGAGGCCTTACCTGGAATATTGTGTTCAGTTTTGGTGTCCTAATCTAAGGAAGGACGTTCTTGCTATTGAGGGAATGCAGCAAAAGCTCACCAGACTGATTCCCGGGATGGTTGGACTGACATATGAGGAGAGACTGGATCAACTGGGCCAGTATTCATTGGAGTTTAGAAGGATGAGAGGGAATCTCATAGAAACATATAACATTCTGGCGGGACTGGACAGGTTAGATGCAGGAAGAATGTTCCCGATGTTGGTGAAGTCCAGAACCAGGGGACATAGTCTAAGGAGAAGGGGTAAACCATTTAGGACTGAGTTGAGGAGAAACTTCTTCATTCAGAGAGTTGTTAACCTGTGGCTTTCCCTACCGCAGAGAGTTGTTGATGCCAGTTCAAGAGGGAGTTAGATATGGTCCTTACGGCTAAAGGGATCAAGGGGTATGGAGAGAAAGCAGGAAAGGGGTACTGAGGTGAATGATCAGCCATGATCTTATTGAGTGGTGGTGCAGGCTCGAAGGGACGAATGGCCTACTCCTGCACCTATTTTCTATGTTTCTGTCATGTATTCAACTGTTATTGTAATCCATGTATAAACTGACCTAAGTTGTACACCGTGAGAACACTCTCCACTAGGTGGTGAACTTGTGGGAGACACTCCTAACCTGGACTTGCAGGTATAAAAGGGGAAGCTCCAGCCATCTTCTCCACTTCAGTGCTGGAATAAAGGTTGCTGGTCACAGAGTGATCTTCTCTCAAGTATGGGCCTCATGTGCATTTATACTGTATAGTAAGGACATATTATTGGCGACGAGAAATTGGGATTTAAACCACGCGAGCATGGCCGCTAGCAGCACAGACGAGAGGTACTGTGTTGGTGATGATTGGGACAATTTTATTGAGAGACTACAGCAAAGATTCGTCACTAAGGAATGGCTGGGACAGGATTCGGCCGACAAATGCAGGGCTCATCTCCTGATGGTTTGTGGATCCAGGACGTACTCCCTGATGAAGGACCTTCTAGCGCCAGAGAAGCCGGCAGACAAGACTTTTGAAGAGCTCAGTAAGTTGATCGGGGAACACTTTAAATCGGCGAGCAGCATGCACATGACGAGACACCGGTTTTACACACACCGGCGGCTAGAAGGGCAAAGCATTCCAGACTTCTTGGCAGATCTCCGGCGACTGGCGAGCCTATGTAAGTTCTCAGATGCATGCAGAGCGGAGATGCTGTGAGATTTTTTTATTGAGGGTATCGGGCACGCTGGGGTTTTCAGGAAACTGACTGAGACCAAAGAATTGACCCTGGAAACGGCGGCTGTGATGGCCCAGACATTTATCTCAGGGGAGGAAGAGGCCAGAAAGAGAAGCGGCGGCAGATCGGAGGCGGGAGCTCGAGGTGCGTGGAGAGGCCTATAAAGGCCCAGCGGCTGCGAGAGGCGGAGGCAGATCGGAGGCGGGAGCAGTGTTGGTGAGGCCTATAAAGACGAGCTTGTGCAGCTCCAGCCGGGAGAAAAAGCAAAAAAGAAGTAGAAAGAAATCAAAAGGTGACATCACAGCCAAAGGGGTAAGTGATTGGCTGGTAATTGGTGAGTAGCTTTTCTTTTTCTTTTTTATATCAATAAGTAACCTGTTAACAGGGTTGTTGCCAAATTAAGTGTATCTAAGGGTTAAGTCATGGCAGGAGAGCTCGATCATGTGATATGCTCCTCCTGTACCATGTGGGAACTCAGGGACACTTCCGGTGTCCCTGACGACTACGTGTGCGGGAAGTGTATCCGCCTCCAGCTCCTGACGATTCACGTTGTGGAGTTGGAGCAGAGGGTGGATTCACTCTGGAGCATCCACGATGCTGAGAATGACATGAGTAGTACGTGTAGCGAGTTGGTCTTACTGCAGGTAAAGGGTCCACAGCCAGATAGGGAATGGAAGACCAGCAGGAAGAGCATTGCAAGGAAGGTAATGAAGGGGTCCCCTGTGGTCATCCCCCTGCAAAACAGATACACTGCTTTGAGTACTGTTGAGGGGGATGACTCATCAGGAGAGGGCAGCAGCAGCCAAGTTCATGGCACCGTGGCTGGCTCTGCTGCACAGGAGGACGATAGTGATAGGGGATTCAATTGTAAGGGGAATAGATAGGCATTTCTGCGGCCGCAACCAAGACTCCAGGATGGTATGTTACCTCCCTGGTGCAAGGGTCAAGGATGTCTCGGAGCGGGTGCAGGACATTCTGAAAAGGGAGGGTGAGCAGCCAGTTGTCGTGGTGCACATTGGTACCAACGATATAGGTAAAAAAAGGGATGAGGTCCTACGTGACGAATTTAAGGAGCTGGGAGCTAAATTAAAATGTAGGACCTCAAAAGTAGTAATCTCGGGATTGCTACCAGTGCCACGTGCTTGTCAGAGTAGGAATCGCAGGATAGTGCAGATGAATACGTGGCTTGAGCAGTGGTGCAGCAGGGAGGGATTCAAATTCCTGGGACATTGGAACCGGTTCTGGGGGAGGTGGGACGCGTACAAACCGGACGGTCTGCACCTAGGCAGGACCGGAACCAATGTCCTAGGGGGAGTGTTTGCTACTGCTGTTGGGGAGGAGTTAAACTAATATGGCAGGGGGAGGGGAACCAATGCAGGGAGACAGAGGGAAACAAAATGGAGACAGAAGCAAAAGACAGAAAGGAGATGAGCAAAAGTGGAGGGCAGAGAAACCCAAGGCAAAAATCAAAAAGGGCCACTATACAGCAAAATTCTAAAGGGTCAAAGTGTAATAAAAAGGCAAGCCTGAAAACCCAGTGCCTCAATGCTAGAAGTATTCAGAACCCAGGAGAGGGCTCTGAGCTAGTTAGAGTGGGTGAGAGCTCAGATGAACAGGACCCCAAGAAAGAATGCAAAAGGCAGGAGGCAACAGAGCAGAGTAGCACTGGGATAAGTATAAACCACAAGGTGATAGGAAGGGACAATATGTATGAATATAAAGGGGCTGCAGGAGGGGTCAAAACTAAAAATCATGGTTTAAAAACTAGTATTAAAACACTCCACCTAAACACACGCAGCATTCGAAATAAAGTAAATGAATTGACGGCACAAATTATTACAAATGGGTATGATTTGGTGGCCATTACAGAAACGTGGTTGCAGGGAGGCCAAGACTGGGAATTAAACATACAGGGGTATCTGACAATTCGGAAAGATAGACAAGAAGGGAAAGCAGGTGGGGTAGCTCTGTTAATAAAGGATGATATCAGGGCAGTTGTGAGAGACGATATTGGCTCTAATGAACAAAATGTTGAATCATTGTAGGTGGAGATTAGAGATAGTAAGGGGAAAAAGTCACTGGTTTGCGTAGTTTATAGGCCCCCAAATAATAACTTCACGGTGGGGCGGGCAATAATCAAGGGAATAATGGAGGCATGTGAAAAAGGAACGGCAGTAATCATGGGGGATTTTAACCTACATATCGATTGGTCAAATCAAATCGCACGGGGTAGCCTTGAGGAGGAATTCATAGAATGCATACGGGATTGTTTCTTAGAACAGTATGTTACAGAACCTACAAGAGAGCAAGCTATCTTAGATCTGGTCCTGTGTAATGAGACAGGAATAATAAACAATCTCCTGGTAAAAGATCCTCTCGGAATGAGTGATCACAGTATGGTTGAATTTGTAATACAGATTGAGGGTGAGGAAGTAATGTCTCAAACAAGCGTACTATGCTTAAACAAAGGGGACTACAGTGGGATGAGGGCAGAGTTGGCTGAAGTAGACTGGGAACACAGACTAAACGGTGACACAATTGAGGAACAGTGGAGGACTTTTAAGGAGCTCTTTCATAGTGCTCAACAAAAATATATACCAGTGAAAAAGAAGGGCGGTAAGAGAAGGGATAACCAGTCGTGGATAACGAAGGAAATAAAGGAGAGTATCAAATTAAAAACCAATGCATATAAGGTGACCAAATTTAGTGGGAAACTAGAAGATTGGGAAAATTTTAAACGACAGCAAAGAATGACTAAGAAAGCAATAAAGAAAGGAAAGATAGATTACGAAAGTAAACTGGCGCAAAACATAAAAACAGATAGTAAAAGCTTTTACCGATATATAAAACGGAAAAGAGTGACCAAAGTAAATGTTGGTCACTTAGAAGATGAGAAGGGAGATTTAATAATGGGAAATGTGCAAAATGGCTGAGACCTTAAACAATTATTTTACTTCTGTCTTCACAGTGGAAGACCCAAAAACCATGCCAAAAATTGCTGGTCACGGGAATGTGGGAAGGGAGGACCTTGAGATAATCACTATCACTAGGGGGGTAGTGCTGGACAGGCTAATGGGACTCAAGGTAGACAAGTCCCCTGGTCCTGATGAAATGCATCCCAGGGTATTAAAAGAGATGGCGGAAGTTATAGCAGATGCATTCGTTATAATCTACCAAAATTCTCTGGACTCTGGGGAGGTACCATCGGATTGGAAAGCAGCTAATGTAATGCCTTTCTTTCAAAAAGGGGGCAGACAAAAGGCAGGTAACTATAGGCCGGTTACTTTAACATCTGTAGTGGGGAAAATGCTTGAAGCTATCATTAAGGAAGAAATAGCAGGACATCTAGATAGGAATAGTGCAATCAAGCAGACGCAACATGGATTCATGAAGGGGAAATCATGTTTAACTAATTTACTGGAATTCTTTGAGGATATAACGAGCATGGTGGATAGAGGTGTACCGATGGATGTGGTGTATTTAGATTTCCAAAAGGCATTCGATAAAGTGCCACACAAAAGGTTACTGTAGAAGATAAAGGTACACGGAGTCAGAGGAAATGTATTAGCATGAATTGAGAATTGGCTGGCTAACAGAAAGCAGAGAGTCGGGATAAATGGGTCCTTTTCGGGTTGGAAATTGGTGGTTAGTGGTGTGCCACAGGGATCGGTGCTGGGATCACAACTGTTTACAATATACATAGATGACCTGGAAGAGGGGACAGAGTGTAGTGTAACAAAATTTGCAGATGACATAAAGATTAGTGGGAAAGCGGGTTGTGTAGAGAACACAGAGAGGCTGCAAAGAGATTTAGATAGGTTAAGCGAATGGGCTAAGGTTTGGCAGATGGAATACAATGTCGGAAAAAGTGAGGTCATCCACCTTGGAAAAAACCCCCAGTAAAGTCCATATTATTTGAATGGGGAGAAATTACAACATGCTGCGGTGCAGAGGGACCTGGGGGTCCTTGTGCATGAATCCCAAAAAGTTAGTTTGCAGGTGCAGCAGGTAATCAGGAAGGCGAATGGAATGTTGGCCTTCATTGTGAGAGCGATGGAGTACAAAAGCAGGGAGGTCCTGCTGCAACTGTACAGGGTATTGGTGAGGCTGCACCTGGAGTACTGTGTGCCGTTTTGGTCACCTTACTTAAGGAAGGATATATTAGCTTTGGAGCGGGTACAGAGACGAGTCACTAGGCTGATAACGGAGATGAGGGGGTTACCTTATGATGATAGATTGAGTAGACTGGGTCTTTACTCGTTGGAGTTCAGTAGGATGAGGGGTGATCTTATGGAAACATTTAAAATAATGAAAGGGATAGACAAGATAGAGGCAGAGAGGTTATTTCCACTGGTCGGGGAGACTAGAACTAGGGGGCACAGCCTCAAAATACAGGGGGAGCCAATTTAAAACCGAGTTACGAAGGAATTTCTTCTCCCAGAGGGTTGTGAATCTGTGGAATTCTCTGCCCAAGGAAGCAGTTGAGGCTAGCTCATTGAAAGTATTCAAATCACAGATAATAGATTTTTAACCAATAAGGGAATTAAGGGTTATGGGGAGCGGGCGGGTAAGTGGAGCTGAGTCCACGGCCAGATCAGCTGTGATCTTGTTGAATAGCGGAGCAGGCTCGAGGGGCTAGATGGCCTACTCCTGTTCCTAATTCTTATGTTCTTATGTTCTTATGTTCTTCTGATGTTTGTCAAAAAATCTTGGTTTAAATGCAGTAAATGGACAGGGAGTCAACGTTGTTAACACGGCACACAGTTCTCCAGGCAGACAGGGGCAATCAGACATGCCCGAGCATGTAGTCGAACCCAAAGGGGGAATTCAACAGAGACAATGGCTAACTGAATGGCAATTCATGCCATCGCAATGGACAATGCGGCCACTAATGGGGCCATCAACACCTGTCAATGGTGAGTTTAAGGACAGTTACAGAGACAGTCAGAGACGATCGACTGGTAATGGACCTTTTGTTTCCAACAACGGCTCATGTTGGAGGTGTGGAGGCAAACACACAGCCAGAGCTTGCAGGTATCAGCAATATACCTGCAGAAATTGCAACGTCAGTGGTCACTTGGCGCGTATGTGCAGGAAGCCTGCAGCCAGGTTGATGTACGAGGAGGACGGGCCCGATGTAAGCCCTACGAGGCCAAATGGGCACTGGGGGAAATCGCTGGAAGCTGAAGTTCAGCGAGTTCATATGGAGCATATATACAGTTCATACACCAGGACGCCACCGATAATGATGAAAGTGCTCCTCAATGGCATCCCAGTATCAATGGTGCTAGACACGGGGGCCAACCAGTCCCTGATGAGTATCAAACAGTTCGACAAGTTGTGGGCGTCCAAGGCCAGGAGGCCAAAATTATTGCCGATTGACGCACAGCTATGGACATATACAAAGGAGATCATTCCGGTGCTAGGCAGCGCCATGGTAGTCGCGACCCACAAAGATTCGGAGAACAGGTTGCCACTCTGGATTGACCCGGGGGACGGTCCCGCACTGCTGGGGAGGAGTTGGCTTGTTCTCATGAACTGGAAATGGGGCGATGTTAATGCAATTTCTTCTGTGCAGCGAATATCATGCTCACAGGTCCTGGACAAATTTGACTCACTATTCCAACCCGGCATCGGCACTTTCATGGGGACCAAGGTAGTGATTCACATAAACCCAGAGACCAGGCCAGTACACCACAAGGCCAGAGCGGTGCCGTACGTGATGCGGGAAAAGATAGAAGGCGAATTGGACCGCCTGCTGAGGGAAGGCATCATCTCGCCAGTCGAATTCAGTGACTGGGCGAGCCCGATCATGCCGGTGCTCAAGGCAGATGGGTCCGTCAGAATATGTGGTGATTACAAGGCCACCATCAATCGGGTGTCACTCCAAGACCAGTACCCGCTACCGAGAGCGGAGGACCTCTTTGCGATGCTATCTGATGGCAAACTTTTTTCAAAATTGGACCTGACCTCAGCTTAAATGACCCAGGAGCTGGCGAGTGAGTCGAAGAAGCTGACCACCATCACGACACACAAGGGTTGTTTGAGTACAACAGATGTCCGTTCGGGATTCGCTCGGCTGCCGCGATCTTTCAACGAAACATGGAAAGTCTCCTCAAGTCGATTCCAAGGACGGTGGTTTTTCAAGATGACATCCTCATCACGGGTTGTGATACTGAAGGACATCTCCACAACCTGGAGGAGGTGCTACGCAGACTGCTCCGGGCAGGTCTGCGACTGAAGAAGACGAAGTGCATCTTCCTAGCTCCAGGGGTAGAATTACTGGGGATGAGGGTAGCAGCAGACGGGATCAGACCTACTGCGTCCAAAACGGATGCGATCCAGAGAGCACCCAGACTCCGTAACACGACGGAGCTGCGTTCGTTCCTGGGGCTCCTGAACTATTTTGGTAACTTTCTTCCAAAATTGAGCACGCTGTTAGAGCCGCTACACGTGCTCCTACGCAAAGGTCGCGAATGGGTCTGGGGGGACAGCTAGGAAAAGGCTTTTGATAGAGCACGCAATTTGTTATGCTCCAACAATCTGTTAACGCTATATGACCCATGTATGAAACTTGTTTTAACGTGCGATGCGTCGTCCTATGAGGTCGGGTGTGTGTTGCAGCATGTGAATGCCAAGGGTCAGTTACAGACGGTAGCTTATGCCTCCAGAAGTCTGTCCCAGGCAGAAAAGGGCTACGGGGTGGTAGAAAAGGAAGCGCTTGCATGTGTATATGCAGTAAGAAAAATACACCAGTACCTGTTTGGCAGGATATTTGAGCTGGAGACAGATCATAAACCCCTAACGTCCCTTTTGGCCGACAACAAGGCCATAAATGCGAATGCATCGGTCCACATACAGAGGTGGGCACTCACATTAGCCACCTATGACTATACAATTCGGCACAGGCCGAGCACTGAAAACTGCGCCGATGCACTCAGCAGGCTCCCACTAGCCACCACCGAGGGGGCAAACGAGCGTGCTGCTGAGATGGTCATGGCTGTTGATGCTTTCAAAAGTGAAGGCTCACCCGTGACAGCCGTCAGATCAAAGTCTTGACAAATAGAGACCCGCTACTGTCTTTTGTCAAGAAATGTGTCCTGAATGGGGACTGGGCAGCCACGTACGGGGCATGCCCTGAGGAATTTTAAACCATTTCACAGGTGCAAGGATGAACTCTCGATTCAGGCCAATTGCCTACTATGGGGAAACCGAGTAGGCATGCCCCAGATGGGCAGAGAGGCGTTCATCCGAGAACTCCACAATGAGCACCCGGGCATTGTCATGATGAAGGCAATTGCCAGGTCACACGTTTGGTGGCCAGGGATAGATGCAGACCTGGAACTTTGTGTTCGCAAGTGCAACACGTGTGCCCAGCTGGGCAATGCGCTCAGGGAAGCCCCGCTTAGCCTCTGGTCCTGGCCCACCAAGCCATGGTCACGCATCCATGTGGACCACGCAGGCCCTTTCATGGTAAAAATGTTTTTGGTTGTAGTAGGCGCCTACTACAAATGGATCGAGTGTGACATTCTCAATTCAAGCACATCCTCTTACACGGTAGAAAGTCTACAGGCAATGTTCGCCGCCCATGGTCTACCGGAAGTCTTGGTCAGCGACAATGGCCCATGCTTGACAAGCATTGAATTCCAGGACTTCATGTCAGAACGGCTCCGTTCAAGCTGGCCTCAAACGGCCAGGCGGAACGAGCAGTGCAGATAATCAAACAGGGGATGCTCAGAATCCAAGAGGGTTCCCTACAAAGCCGCTTATACGCCGCCTGTTAGCCAATAGATCCCAACCACACTCACTCACAGGGGTTCCACCCGCAGAGCTGCTAATGAAAAGGATACTCAAAACCAGGTTATCCCTTATACACTTCAACATGAAAGAAATTGTTGAGAGCAGGCGCCGGTTATAATGTGACTACCATAACGGGAATGCGAGGGCGCGATGTATTGATGTCAATGACCCTGTCTTTGTCCTCAACTATGCTGCAGGGCCCAAATGGCTTGCTGGCACTGTGATTGCCAAAGAGGGGAATAGGATTCTGGTAGTTAAACTTTCAATGGACAAATCTTCTCCGCAAACACGTTGATCAAACTAAAAGGAGGTTCAGCAACCCCATAGAAGAAGCAGAGGAAGAATACAATGTAGAGTTCACTCCACCACAGGTGACCAAACACCGGAACCAAGTGGAGGAGAGCGCAGTCAGTGTGGGCAGTCCGGACAGGCCTGAGGCACCGCAAACAGCAGACACTCAGGCCAGTGCCCAACGACCAGAGCCCCAACTCAGGTGCTCTACAAGGGAGAGTAAACCACCAGAAATTTAAACTGTGATCTCAATAAGACTTTGGGGGGGAGGTGATGTCATGTATTCAACTGTCATTGTAATCCATGTATAAACTGACCTAAGTTGTACACCGTGAGAACATTGACCACTAGGTGGTGAACTTGTGGCAGACACTCCTAACCTGGACTTGCAGGTATAAAAGGGGAAGCTCCACCCATCTTCTCCACTTCAGTGCTGGAATAAAGGTTGCTGGTCACAGAGTGATTTTCTCTCAAGTATGAGCCTCATGTGCATTTATACTGTATAGTAAGGACATATTAGTTTCTATGTTTCTATGGACAACGTGGACCACTTCCCATATCTCGGGAGCCTCCTATCAAGAAGAGCAGGCATCGACGACGAGTTGATACACCGCCTCCAGTGCGTCAGTGCAGCTGTCGGCCGCCTGAAGAAAGGAGTGTTTGAAGACCAAGTCCTCAAATCTGCCACCAAGCTCATGGTCTACAGGGCTGTAGTAATACCCACCCTTCTATATGGCTCAGAAACATGGACCATGTACAGTAGACATCTCAATTCACTGGAGAAATACCACCAACGATGTCTCCGCAAGATCCTACAAATCCCCAGTTCAGGTGCACCAACATTAGCGTCCTCGACCAGGCCTACATCCCCAGCATCGAAGCACTGATCACACTTGATCAGCTCCGCTGGGCAGACCACATAGTTCGCATGCCAGACACGAGACTCCCAAAGCAAGCACTCTACTTGGAACTCCTTCACGGCAAACAAGCCAAAGGTGGGCAGCGGAAGCGTTACAAGGACACCCTCAAAGCCTCCCTAATAAAGTGCGGCATCCCCACTGACACCTGGGAGTCCCTGGCCAAAGACCGCCCTAAGTGGAGGAAGCGCATCCAGGAGAGCGCTGAGCACCTCGAGTCTCATTGCCAAGAGCATGCAGAAATCAAGCGCAGACAGCAGAAAGAGCATGTGGCAAACCAGTCCCACCCACCCTTTCCCTCAACAACTATCTGCCCCACCTGTGACAGAGACTGTGGCTCTCGTATTGGACTGTACAGCCACATAAGAACTCATGTTAAGAGTGGAAGCAAGTCTTCCTCGATTCCGAGGGACTGCTGATGATGATGATGACATGCTGCACTCGCATACTAACTTTTTGTGTTTCATGCACAAGGACCCCCAGATTCCTCTGTACTGCACCACTTTGCAATTTTTCTCCATTTAAATTGTAATTTGCTTTTCTATTTTTTCTGCCAAAGTAGATAACCTCACATTTTCCCACATTATACTGCATCTGCCAGATTTTTGCCCACTCACTTCGCCTGTCTATATCCCTCTGCAAATTGTTTGTATCCTCCTCAGCTCTGTGGCCCCTGTGGCAGCCCAGTTGAGACCAAGAACTCACCATTGGGTGAGCAGTTGGGAGTGAGCATCTGTGTGTTAGTAATTGAGTTAGTAAATCAATGTGATTGAGCTGTTGGCTGGCCTTTGTCCAGGTATGTGAATAAATCTCGATGGAACTTCAACAGTCCATAAGTAGAGTGCTGCCAACTTGAATTTAATCCATGGCATGATGGCATGTTGTCTAGGAGATAATAAGCAGAAACACTGTGGTTATGTAGAGAAGCTCCCAGTTTGATTCTTTTGGGGGGAAATGCAGACTCAGTCCCGAATGAATTACCCTCATTGAGTGGTGGTCTGGGATTCCATTATCTGTTCATAATACTTTTCATTTTCTGTGTTACGTATCGTGCCATGGAGAGAGAACAGTCAACAACTGTGAAAAAGAATATCATGATGACAGCTGTGCCTTGAGGTGATGCCAAAAGGATGTCTAAGTTTTGCAGCAGACGCTATGTGATTTTGTTTGGCCTGTGAATATGATACATCAATAGTACAGTTTATTGTGTGCTGTGCATAGAGTAAGGTGGAAAGGAAGGCATCCAGACATGGTACATTGGTTAGATAAGTAAAATGATATGTTACTCGAACGTGCACCAATGTGCTTCGACCCACCCAATCTCAAACAGTATTTTTCCTTGTCCTAATGTAATAGCTGCAATTCTCACGTTCGTAGTTTCTTCTCTGAGTAAGGTGCCAATCATTGCTTAATTAACAAACCGACACCTGCTCGTGGCACAGAATCATTTCACTTGATGCTCTTACAGGAAATAGAAATAAAGGAGTCTTTCCTTCCATCAGTTAAGACTGGATTCAAACCTCGGTCCCAAAGTTGAAAGGACAGGGTGCTAGCCGACTACATTACTTAGTTCACTGGTGACTCTTACATTCCTTTTACACAGTCTATACATTTGATTTTATAATCCCAAATCCCCTTTATACAATCTTTTCGGTTTTCCCTTTTTACCCTTTGTTTCGTTTTACACGATAACCCGAACAGATACCGCACCACAATTAATTGTACAATTATTAATACATGTGAGGCAATTTGAATCCAGGGAGGAATTTCAATATTAAACCCAATGTTCCAGCAAGGTGGGGTGGTCATTCCCCTGGTCTACTGTCACGTTTCTCTGTTTTTCTGCTGGAGAGTGTAGTGATGTTTTTGGGAAAGCTCCACATCCGTTACCAGGTTTGTCAAATGCTCAGGTAATGGCAGGATATCATACCCAAAATGTGATATATAATCTTGGAGGTTTGGTGAAGTATCGCTCACTGTGAGATTTACTGAGGTACGATCTGAAATAGGGATTATCCTTTCCTGTAGCACCCCATGATGCCGCACATATACCCCATTTCGAATAACACCAATATTTTCCACCCGATATACTGACAGCGGCCATTGTGACGGACCCATCACTGGCATCCTGAGAACTATCCCCATCATTGTTTGGTTGTACTGACTACAGTCGATAGGGACTGGGCATGCTCCGGAGGCCAAACATAGCTGGCACGGGTTCGTGAGATTGTCATAAGTGCTCATGGCTTTTAGGTGTCTGTTGTCAATCCATGATGGTACGCGACCTAGCTCCAAATCTTCTAAATTACTGCGCCCCTCATTCAATAACCAAGCACCGTACGTAACATACGCATCATTTTTGGCAGCCCAGTTCGATGCGTTCCGGCCCTCCTTTATTAGATTGTTTATTGTCTGGGTGTGAGTTTCCAGCTCAGCTATTACTTCTTTTAGGTGAATGGTCATTACTTGGTCTTCCCATAATTCCTGTCCCTCAATTTCATTACCCTCCCCCAGTATTCTCTTCAGCTGATCCCATAAGGTATTTGTCACGTATGCATGCTTGATGTTACTAGCCACCAAGTGGCGCCACTGTCGGAGGTCATTGGGCTGTACGCACGTGTGTGCGGCCCAGGTATAAAAGGCAAGCCATCACTTTGGGCCCTAATAAAGCAGAGCCAGGTTTGTACCTGTGTTAGTTTACAATAATCAGTCTATCGAGTTATTACACACATAACATTTGGCAACGAGGTAACTTAAGAACCTTCGCATGCAAAAATGAGCACAATTGGAATTCTGGAGAGATTCGTGGAGGGAGAGGACTGGGCAGATTTTGTAGCTCACCTGGACCAGTACGTCATGGCAAACAAAATGGAGGAACCCACTGACGCAGTCAGGCGCAGGGCGGTCTTCCTCACGGTTTGCGGTCCGAAAATCTATGGACTCATAAAGAATCTTCTCTCGCCTGCAAGTCCAATGGACAAGGACTATGAGGAATTGTGTGCTCTGGTAGGTGACCATCTCAAATCAGAAGAAGGCATCATCATCTCATGATATCGATTCTACACGCATGTTTGTTCTAAGGGCCAGGATGTGTCGGAATTCGTTGCCGACCTAAGACGTCTAGCTGGACCATGTAAGTTCGAAAACGTGCTGGGAGACATGCTGCAGGACTTCTTTGTAATCGGCATCAATCACGAGGTGATCCTGTGTAAGCTACTGGCGGTGGAGATGTTGGATTTGAGCAAGGCCATCATGATTGCCCAGGCATGCATGACGATTGACAAAACTTAAAGCAGATATCATCGAAAAAATCGGAACTCGGCAAGTTCTGTAAACAAGATCGTATCATCGTTTGGCAGAGATGCATATGGCAGGGCCTACTCAACTGTGCATGCAAAACCTGTGGCTGCCCAAAGTATCATCGGCCTCATCAGTGTCGGTTTAAACAGTACATTTGTAAAGGCTGTTCGAGACTGGTGCATCTCCAGCGCATGTGTCTGCAACTGAGCAAGCGTGTTGCGACACACCACGTGGAGGATGATGACCAGTATAGCGCGGATCCAGATAAGAATCCGAGATATCAGAGGAGGAAGTGTATGGACTGTATTCGTTCCTAACAAAGAGCCAACTGATAATGATTAATGTGAAACTTAACAGTGTGTCGGTACCGATGGAATTGGAAATGGGTGTGAGTCAATCAATAATGAGCCAGAGGGCATTCGACAAGCTGTGGGATACTAAGGCTGTGAGGCCTAAGCTGAGTCCAGTCAATGCCAAGTTGCGCACGTACACTAAAGAACTCAAAATGGTGATTGGCATTGCAATAGTCAAGGTGTCGTATGATGGTGCGGTTCATGATTTACCGTTATGGATTGTTCCAGGCAGTGGTTTAACGCTGATTAGCAGGAATTAGCTAGAAAAAAATCAAATGGAATTGGAACGATATCAAAGCATTGTCGTCGGAGGATGATACTCCATGTGCTCAAGTGCTGAGCAAGTTTCACTCGCTGTTTGAACCAGGCATCGGCAATTTCACAGGAGCCAAGGTACAGATCCACGTGGACTCGGATGCAAGACCCGTGCATCATAAAGCTCGGGCAGTTCCGTACATGATGAGGGAGAAGGTCGAAATCGAACTGGACAGACTCCAGCGTGAAGGGGTCATACCACCGGTCGAATTTAATGAATGGGCCAGCCCCATTGTTCCAGTGTTGAAGAGTGATGCCATTGTCAGGATTTGTGGAGACTACAAGGTTATGATCAACCGAGTTTCGAAACAGGATTAATACCCGTTACCGAAGGCTGATGACTTGTTTGCAACGCTAGCCGGGGGGAAGTCGTTCACTAAACTGGATCTGACGTCGGCCTACATTACACAGGAACTGGTCGAGACGTCGAAGAAACTTACATGCATCAACACTCATAAAGGACTGTTTATCTACAACAGGTGTCCTTTCGAAATTCGCTCTGCTGCAGCCATATTTCAGAGGAACATGGAGAGTTTACTGAAGTCCGTCCCTAGATCCATCTTGTTCTAAGATGACATCCTGGTCACAGGTCATGACACCGCCGAACATCTGAACTACGTGGAAGAGGTGCTACATCATCTGGACAAAGTGGAATTCAGACTGAAATTTTCGAAGTGCCTCTTCATGGCACCGGAAGTCGATTTCCTGGGGAGGAAAATTGCTGCTGATGGCATCAGGCCTACGGACTCGAAAACCAAGGCCATCAAAAATGCACCCAAGCCTCAGAATGTGATGGAGCTGCGTTCATTCCTTGGTCTACTCAACTACTTCGGTAATTTCCTACCTAGATGGAGCACCTTATTAGAGCCACTGCACATGTTGCTAGAAAGAGGCGACAACTGGGTTTGGGGTGTGTCTCAAGATAGAAATTTTGAGAAAGCTACTAATCTGCTTTGATCTAACAAGCTGCTGGTACATTATAATCCATGCAAGCGTCTAGTATTGGCCTGTGGTGCTTTGTCATATGGAGTTGGTTGCGTGCTCCAACAAGGTAATGAGTCGGGTAAACTACAACCTGTTGCGTATGCTTCTAAAAGTTTGTCAAAGGCGGAAAGAGCCTACAGCATGGTAGTGAAAGAAGAATTGGTCTGCGTGCATGGGGTTAAATAGATGCATCAGTACCTGTTTGGTCTTCAGTTTGAACTGGAAACAGATCACAAGCCACTCATTTCATTGTTTTCGGAAAACAAAGGTATCATTACCAATGTATTGTCCCGCATCCAGAGGTGGGCGTTGACATTATCTGCCTATGATTATGTCATTCACCATAGACCTGGCACCGAGAATTGTGCCGATGCACTGAGCCGTCTGCTGTTGCCCACACCGGAGGTGGAGACGCCACAACCTGCAGACCTACTGTTAGTTATTGATGCTTTGAAAGTGAAGGAACCCCTGTCACGGCTCAACAAGTTAAGACCTGGACCAGCCAGGATCCGATATTATCAGTTGTGAAACATTGTGTCCTTAGTGGTGATTGGTCTGCCATACCCAAGCAAATGTGTGATGAGACCAAACCTTACAACCGTCGCAAAGACAAACTATCCATTCAGTCAGATTGTTTACTGTGGAGTAATCATGTTGTTATGCCTAAGAAAGGCAGAGAGAGATTTGTACATGATCTACATAGCACTCATCCCGATATTGTCATGATGAAAGCCATTGCCAGGTCTCATGTATGGTGGCCTGGAATTGACTTTGATCTGGAATCAGGTGTGCATCAGTGCAATACTTGCATGCGGCTAAGTAAAGCACTAGCGGAATCGCCGCTGAGTCTGTGGTCGTGGCCATCTAAACCATGGTCCAGGATCCACATCGACCTTGCAGGATGCATATTCCAAGTGGATAGAGTGTATAATCATGCCATCCAGTACATCCACAGCTACCATTGAGAGTCTTTGTGACATGTTTGCCACTCATGGTCTGCCCGAAAACATTGTAAGCGACAACGGATCTTGCTTCACTAGTCTGGAGTTTCAAGAGTTCATGAAAGTCAATGGTATTAAACATGTGATGTCAGCACCATTCAAACCCGCATCTGATGGTCAAGCAGAGCATGCTTTCCAAACCATCAAGCAGAGTACATAACGTGTAACTCAAGGTTCACTGCAGACTCGCTTGTCATGCATGTTGCTTAGTTACAGGACAAGACCCCACATGCTTACCCGGGTCCCCTCTGTTGAACTATTGATGAAGAGAGGTTTCAAGACCAAGCTCTCTCTTGTCCACCTTGACTTGAACGATCATGTTAAATACAGACGTCAAAGTCAGCAGTGGTATCATGATTGCGCTGCTGTGCCACGCGACATTTCTGTTAACTATCCTGTGTATGTACTAAATTATGGTCAAGGTCCCAAGTGGATTGCCGGTATTGTTATGGCCAAGGAGGGTAACAGGGTGTTTATCATCAAGTTCAAGAATGGGCAAACATGCAGGAAACATGTTGATCAAGTAAAGCTGTGGCACACGGATGAACCGGAACAGTCTGAGGAAGACACCATCAGTTACCAACCAACCTACCCTCAGTCATCAGAGGATTCCGCTGTCATCAATTAATCTGGACTTTCAATCCCTGACATGATCATTGCCACTCTCATCAGATCGGCTACCCAGCCCCCAGTGATAACAGACTCAGAACACTCGCCCAAGGCTGGAGTTGAACTGAGACGATCAACTCGGGAGCGGAAAGCCCCGGATCGTCTCAATTTGTAAAAAGACTGTTACTAATATCTTAAAGGGGGATATTGTCATGTATGTATGCTTGGAGTTACTAGCCACCAGGTGACACCACTGTTGGAGGTCATTCGGCTGTGCGCACGTGTGCGCGGCCCAGGTATAAAAGGGAAGCCATCATGTAATGTAGTCACTTTGGGACCTACTAAAGCAGAGCCAGGTTTGTACCTGTGTTAGTTTACAGTATTCAGTCTATCACGTTATTACATACATAACAGTATTGACTTGCATTTGCAACTGGGCATCATCTATGATATTGATAAGTGAAATCCCTGTATTAAACACTGTGCCCGCGTCTTTGATAAATGCTCTCTTCCGTCTCCCCAAACTGGTGTGACTGTTGTCAGCTCGTTTATATAAATCCTTCCAACTTTGGTCCCCATAATTCAGTTCGTAGAATTGTCGGAACATTTCTTTTAAGTTTCTCATACAATTTTTCAGTTTCAGCTGGGCACCACTGGGGTAGCCGTACCTTTGTTAAGTTAAGGATAACAGATGCTTCCTCGTAATGCAAATCATGGTACAACACTTTACCAGTTGGATTCAGCACCAACCTAGATCTGGGTGCCATTATGGAGCACTTAACCTCTTTATCCCGTGTCTTTGGGCTGATGGTAGGGGCTTCTTATCGTGCGCTACTGGCTCAGTATTATTGACTGCATTTGGAGGATCTGGGAACACACACGAATCGAAACTCTGAGTCCAGCCTATTCCAGAACCGGAATCTTGCCAATGCCATTGAAAGGCGATGGACACCTGCTTCTGGCATTTACGTTCCGATCCTCCCACACACATATAAACCCCTTGTTCCTCCTTCTACCACTTGCCTCGACATAATTTCACTCCCCCCTTTGTCCCCACAATCCATCTGTATGAGTTATTTCCCAATCTTTCCCAATCCGTGGATTCATTACCCTTTGCCTTGTCTGTCTTCCGTAGCCACCACCACCACCACTCCACGGAGCTACTTCCCCAGCATAGAGTTTATATTTATTAATGTGGAACCATTTTGTCCGTTTTGGCAGTCCTACTGTGTAAACCATAGGGCTTGCCTTGTACACTGTACTGTACGGCCCCATATACAGTGGTTCGAATGCCCCGACCTGGGCATAATTTCTTACCATGACTCTGGTCCCCTACCTTCCACTCTTGTACTTGTGGCTCTAACAGCATTCTATTCTTCTGGTGCTGGCTTCCTATGTTATTTGCACTTTCCTCAAGGTTTCATACAGGTCTTTTACAAACCTATCCGGGTTGACTTCCCTCGTTTGAGCTTCGGTCAGGACCAGTACCAACACGAGTCAGGGTCCACATCGCCCTACTGGTCATCAGCTCATACGGAGTGTGCCCTGTACTTTTGGCGAGGCTGGCGCTGATATTCTTAAGAACTAGAGCAGGATCTCGTCCCAGTTTTTTGGATACTCCCCGATGTCCTTCCTAAGCCTTTCCTTTCCACTTGACCCGATGATTGGGGGTTGTGGGCCATATGCCATTTTTCCTGTAACTCTAAAAGTTTCAGGGTGGTCTGAATGACTTGTCCCGTGAAATGGCTCTCCTGATCTGATTCCACTATCTGGGGTAATCCCCATCAAGAGAACACGTCCCTTACCAGGATCTCAGCCATGCTTAATGCTGTGGCTGTTCGACAAAGGAAGGCCTCAACCCATTTGGAGAACACGTCCACCAACACCAGACAAAACTTGTTGCCTGCTTTTGTGGTATGCAGAGGCCCAATGAAGTTTATTTATATAGAACGCCATTGTCCCTCTCCCCTCCTAATGTGCCCCAACAGTGCCTTTCTATGGTGGGGATCTGGATTATTTGCTGCGCACACTAGGCAGTCACTGCTATATTCCTTCATCTCTTCCCTGAGATGAGGCCACCAACCTACCTCCTCCACTTTCTTCCAGGTCGTTTCTGGCTCTGGATGCCCAGCTCTCGGACCACCGTGAGCTAGCTGCATAAATTCCTCCCGGTACTGTGTGGGCACTGTTATATATATATAAACCTGTAAATACCTTGTTTAACCACCAGAGGGCTCATTCCCTGGAGTCCCAAGGGATCCCATAATCCCTTGGGAGCACCTGTACATTAGGAGGCCTCACAGGCTGGAGACCTGTAATAAACGACTACGGTCACACATTGCTTTAAGCTTACAGTATCTGGTCAGATTCTTTATTCAATACATAACAGACATGATCCACCTTTTTCCTTTAAACAGCATCCCCTCTTTCACCACCATATCTCCTGCTCCAAAAGGACCTTCAATTTGTTCCTCTTATACCTTTTTCTTAACACGGCTTTTAGAACCACATCTTGCGCTTGAACCTGGCTCAGGTCTGGAGGCAATTTCACCTTCTGTGGGCCCTCCAAATCCCTTATGGCCGTGATCAGGTCCAGATCGGTAAGGGTCCCAAAGTACTCCCTCCCTGACCCCATTTGTTTCCAACTCGTCCGCATTCTGGTTGCCTTTCCATTTAGGCTCGGTTTTTGAGTGCGCCTTTACTTTCTGAATGTAATACTCCGCTAGGAGCTAAATTAAAACGTAGGACCTCAAAAGTAGTAATCTCGGGATTGCTACCAGTGCCACGTGCTTGTCAGAGTAGGAATCGCAGGATAGCTCAGATGAATACATGGCTTGAGCAGTGGTGCAGCAGGGAGAGATTCAAATTCCTGGGGCATTGGAACCGGTTCTGGGAAAGGTGGGACCAGTACAAACCGGACGGTCTGCACCTGGGCAGGACCGGAACCAATGTCCTAGGGGGAATGTTTGCTAGTGCTGTTGGGGAGGAGTTAAACTAATATGGCAGGGGGATGGGAACCAATGCAGGGAGACAGAGGAAAACAAATTGGAGACAGAAGCAAAAGACAGAAAGGAGATGAGTAAAAATGGAGGGCAGAGAAACCCAAGGCAAAAAAGGGGCAATGTACAGCAAAATTCTAAAGGGTCAAAGTGTAATAAAAAGGCAAGCAAGAAAGCTCGATGCCTCAATGCGAGGAGTATTCGGAACCCAGGAGAGGGCTCTGAGCTAGTTAGAGTGGGTGAGAGCTCAGATGAACAGGACCCCAAGAAAGAATGCAAAAGGCAGGAGGCAACAGAGCAGAGTAGCACTGGGGTAAGTGTAAACCGCAAGGTGATAGGAAGGGACAATATATATAAATATAAAGGGGCTGCAGGAGGGGTCAAAACTAAAAATCATGGTTTAAAAACTAGTATTAAAACACTCCACCTAAACACACGCAACATTCGAAATAAAGTAAATGAGTTGACGGCACAAATCATTACAAATGGGTATGATTTGGTGGCCATTACAGAAACATGGTTACAGGGTGGCCAAGACTGGGAATTAAACATACAGGGGTATCTGACAATTCGGAAAGATAGACAAGAAGGGAAAGGAGGTGGGGTAGCTCTGTTAATAAAGGATGATATCAGGGCAGTTGTGAGAGACGATATTGGCTCTAATGAACAAAATGTTGAATCATTGTGGGTGGAGATTAGAGATAGTAAGGGGAAAAAGTCACTGTTGGGCGTAGTTTATAGGCCCCCAAATAATAATTTCACGGTGGGGTGGACAATAATCAAGGGAATAATGGAGGCATGTGAAAAATGAACGGCAGTAATCATGGGGAATTTTAACCTACTTATCGATTGGTCAACTCAAATCACACGGGGTACCCTTGAGGAGGAATTAATAGAATGCATATGGGATTGATTCTTAGAACAGTATGTTGCAGAACGTACAAGGGAGCAAGCTATCTTAAATCTCGTCCTGTGTAATGAGACAGGAATAATAAACGATCTCCTTGTAAAAGTTCCTCTCGGAATGAGTGATCACAGTATGGTTGAATTTGTAATACAGATTGAGGGTGAGGAAGTAGTGTCTCAAACGAGCGTACTATGCTTAAACAAAGGGGACTACAGTGGGATGAGGGCAGAGTTGGCTAAAGTAGACTGGAAACACACTAAACCGTGGCACAATTGAGAAACAGTGGAGGACTTTTAAGGAGCTCTTTCATAGTGCCCAAGAAAAATATATTCCAGTGAAAAAGAAGGGCGGTAAGAGAAGGGATAACCAGCCATGGATAACCAAGGAAATAAAGGAGAGTATCAAATTAAAAACCAATGAGTATAAGGTGGCCAAGGTTAGTGGGAAACTAGAAGATTGAGAAAATTTTAAACGACAGCAAAGAATGACTAAGAAAGCAATAAAGAAAGGAAAGATAGATTACGAAAGTAAACTTGCGCAAAACATAAAAACAGATAGTAAAAGCTTTTACCGATATTAAAATAGAAAAGAGTGACTAAAGTAAATGTTGGTCCCTTAGAAGATGAGAAGGGGGATTTAATAATGGGAAATATGCTGAGTCCTCAAACAATTATTTTACTTCGGTCTTCACAGTGGAAGACACAAAAACCATGCCAAAAATTGCTGATCACAGGAATGTGGGAAGGGAGGATCTTGAGATAATCACTATCACTAGGGGGGGTAGTGCTGGACAGGCGAATGGGACTCAAGGTAGACAAGTCCCCTGGTCCTGATGAAATACATCCCAGGGTATTAAAAGAGATGGCGGAAATTATAGCAGATGCATTTGTTATAATCTACCAAGATTCTCTGGACTCTGTGGAGGTACCATCAGAGTGGAAAGCAGCTAATGTAATGCCTCTGTTTAAAAAAGGGGGCAGACAAAAGGCAGGTAACTATAGGCCGGTTAGTTTAACATCTGTAGTGGGGAAAATGCTTGAAGCTATCATTAAGGAAGAAATAGCGGGACATCTGGATAGGAATAGTGCAATCAAGCAGACGCAACATGGATTCATGAAGGGGAAATCATGTTTAACTAATTTACTGGAATTCTTTGAGAATATAACGAGCATGGTGGATAGAGGTGTACCGATGGATGTGGTGTATTTAGATTTTCAAAAGGCATTCGATAAGGTGCCACACAAAAGGTTACTGCAGAAGATAAAGGTACGCAGGGTCAGTGGAAATGTATTAGCATTGATAGAGAATTGGCTGGCTAACAGAAAGCAGAGAGTCGGGTTAAATGGGTCCTTTTTGGGTTGGAAATCGGTGGTTAGTGGTGTGCCACAAGGATCGGTGCTGGGACCACAACTGTTTACACTATACATAGATGACCTGGAAGAGGGGACAGAGTGTAGTGAAACAAAATTTGCAGATGACACAAAGATTAGTGGGAAAGCGGGTTGTGTAGAGGACACAGAGAGGCTGCAAAGAGATTTAGATAGGTTAAGCGAATGGGCTAAGGTTTAGCAGATGGAAGGAATACAATGTCAGAAAATGTGAGGTCATCCACCTTGGAAAAAAAAACAGTAAAAGGGAATATTATTTGAATGGGGAGAAATTACAACATGCTGCGGTGCAGAGGGACCTGGGAGTCCTTGTGCATGAATCCCAAAAAGTTAGTTTGCAGGTGCAGCAGGTAATCAGGAAGGCAAATGGAATGTTGGCCTTCATTGAGAGAGGGATGGAGTACAAAAGCAGGGTATTGGTGAGGCCACACCTGGAGTACTGCGTGCAGTTTTGGTCACCTTACTTAAGGAAGGATATACTAGCTTTGGAGGGGGTACAGAGACGATTCACTAGGCTGATTCCGGAGATGAGGGGGTTACCTTATGATGATAGATTGGGTAGACTGGGTCTTTACTCGTTGGAGTTCAGAAGGATGAGGGGTGATCTTATAGAATCATTTCAAATAATGGAAGGGATAGACAAGATAGAGGCAGAGAGGTTGTTTCCACTGGTCGGGGAGACTAGAACTAGGGGGCACAGCCTCAAAATAAGGGGGAGCCAATTTAAAACCGAGTTGAGAAGGAATTTCTTCTCCCAGAGGGTTGTGAATCTGTGGAATTCTCTGCCCAAGGAAGCAGTTGAGGCGAGCTCATTGAACGTATTCAAATCACAGATAGATAGATTTTTAACCAATAAGGGAATTAGGGGTTATGGGGAGCGGGCGGGTAAGTGGAGCTGAATCCATGGCCAGATCAGATGATCTTGTTGAATGGCGGAGCAGGCTCAAGAGGCTAGATGGCCTACTCCTGTTCCTAATTCTTATGTTCTTATGTTCTTATGTACATGATGAGGGAGAAGGTCGAGATCGAACTGGACAGACCTCAATGGGAAGGAATCATATCACCAGTCGAGTTCAGCGAATGGGCCAGTCCAATTGTCCCGGTGTTGAAAAGTGATGGCACGGTCAGGATCTGTGGCGACTCCAAGGTAACGATCAACCGAGTCTCGATACAGGATCAATCCCCATTACCCAAGGCTGCCGACCTGTTTGCAACGCTAGTGGGGGGGGAAGTCGTTCACCAAATTGGATCTGAGCTCCGCTTACATGACACAGGAGTTGGTTGAATTTTCGAAAAAAACCAACGTGCATCAACACGCACAAAGGACTGTTTATATACCACAGATGCCCTTTTGAAATTCGCTCGGCGGCAGCCATACTTCAGAGAAACATGGAGAGTTTGTTGAAGTCCGTCCCGAGAACCGTCGTGTTCCATGATGACATCCTGATCATCGGTCGCGACGCCACCGAACACCTGCACAACCTGGAAGAGGTTCTACATCATCTGGACAGAGTGGGAATCAGGCTAAAATGCTCCAAGTGAGTTTTCATGGCACCAGAAGTTGAATTCCTCGCGAGAAAGATTGCAGCAGATGGGATCTGGCCTGCGGACTCGAAGACAGAGGCCATCGAGAATGCACCCAGTGCCCAGAGTGTGACGGAGCTGCATTTGTTCCTGGGTTTTCTCAACTATTTCGTTAACTTTCTACCTAGTTTGAGCACATTGGTAGATCCCTTACATGTGTTGCTGAGAAAGGGTAAATTCCACAGATTTACAACCCTCTGAGAGAAGAAATTCCTCCTCATCTCAGTTTTAAATGAGCAGCCCCTTATTCTAAGATTATGCCCTCTAGTTCTAGTCACCCCTATCAGTGGAAACATCCTCTCTGCATCCACCTTGTCAAGCCCCCTCATAATCTTAAGATCACCTCTCATTCTTCTGAATTCCAATGAGTAGAGACCCAACCACCTCAACCTTTCCTCTTAAGTCAACCCCCTCATCTCCATTTATAAGAACAAAAGATACACGGCACAGGGTTTTGGCTCAACCTTAGTTTCGTTTGTTTATTGAACATACACACAATTACCTCCCCAGTATAAATCCCTATGATTTATATTGGAATAACAAAACCCAAAATACAAACCCCTACACAATATGACACAGTTAAACCCGTCCGCGATTTGACTGTTACATTAAAAGTTACTCAGACTAAATCACAGAAACACCTTCTATGATTTACATAGAAACATAGAAATTTACAGCACAGAAGGAGGCCATTTCGGCCCATCGTGTCTGCACCGGCCAACAAAGAACTGCACGGCCTGAGGTCAGCAGCCCTGAAGGTTACATATAAACCTATGAACAGTGAACAATGGCGGAAAGGTAAAGAGCACCCAACCCAACCAGTCCGCCTAAACAACTGCGACACCCCTTACACTGAAACATTCTACACTCCACCCCAACTGGAGCCATTTGACTGAAACATACAATAACCCCTCATCAGCTGTTTCCTGATGTTGATTGTGGGCCCGGACTGTAGTTACCAGCTTGCGTCCTTCTTGTCAACTGTCCAAAACTGCTCTTCTCTTTTTGAAGTGGTTCTTCTTTATACAAAATCCAACTTGCAATATCTTGAAACCAATTTCCTGTTGACCTCATGTGAACAATGGCAGTCTGTTCCTGTGCTGTATTGAATGTGTGAATGTCTCTAGCAGAAACACTCTTGATGCTAATTGTCCCCCGTTTATGGTCATTGTCCATGATTACCTTGACCACAGCCTGTCTGTATGATAAAGTCTTTCTGACAATGCAACCTTCCCAAGGTAACTGTATATATAAATATTGTTTTTAGTAGCATTCATATTCAAATGACTCATGGATCCGGCCCATTGTCTGGGCCTATACTGGTAGCAGCCTATCTGGGGCCATGGTCCACAGTACGGTCTTTTAAAAATGCAACCCCTTAAGGTAAACGAATGTGTAAATGTTCTTGTATCTTTTCCAGACAGAAAGCATTCCTATAGCAATCTGTGCCATTGTGGATTGTCTAGTCTCTTGAGAGTTTGTGGTTTTTGGCTGCAATGTCTGAATTAACCCCTTCCTGTCCAGCTCCTTTTTCAAGCTATAATGCAGTTCTGGATTTTTATATTTCATAGTCCAATTTTTACCATTGGTGGGCAGGGAGTGGGGGTCGGCGGGGGGTGGGGGGAAGGAACGGATCTTACAAGGTAACCGTGAAGATTCACTATCTTTTTATTCCAGAGGTCTAACCTTTTGAAGCATTCAGAAATAATGGAAAAGATTCATAGAGTGGCAAAAAAAATGGTTCCAAGTTTGAAATTGTTAAACTATGAGAAAAGGCTAATAAATTTGTTCTTACTGATAACAAAAAAAGATAATTGTCAGGGATGTGACATAAGTATCTTTGAAAAATTGAAGGTAATCAATATCAGATATGGAGATGTTTTGTGTAAAAGCAGAAGGTCCATTGAGCCTGCTCGACCAATTTGTTAGCTATGGCACCTCTTATAGATTACGAAAGCAAGGAAGTTATACGAAGCCTTTATAAAACACTGGTTAGGCCTCAGTTGCAGTAATGTCTCCAATTCTGGGCACCACACTTTAGGAAGGATATCAAGACCTAGCGAGGTGCAGAGGATTTGACCAGAATGATGCCAGGGATGAGGGACTTCAATTATGCGGAGAGATTAGAGAAGCTGGGATAAGGAGAAACTGTTTCCACTGGTAGATGAGTCGCTAACCAGAGACCACAGATTTAAGATAATTGGCAGAAGAACCAGAGGAGAGATGTGGAGAAATCCTATTATGCAGTGAGTTTGCAGAATGAGGGAGTGGGACTAATTGGATGGCTCACGAGTAACTCTTCAGACAGAGAGGTTTAATCTACTCATTATGCTAATTTTAGTGCACGGTAACAAGTTTGTATACATTCCTGATTGCGTCAAAAATTGTAGACAGAATTTATGTCAATGAATTAATAGGCATACTAAAAATAGGACTCCTGAGTGTTATCTGGGTTGAAACCATGCTGTGCGATGTTGGTGATAAATGCGTGCTATTCCTCTCTATTATATTTACTTTTTTTAAAATGGCAAAGGAATTTCATATGAATGATTTTTGTGTTTATTCTTAATGTCACACAGTGCAATTTCAACCCAATTCACTTGTGGGATAGACTGACACCCAGTGCGGTAAATGCTAACTCAGTTAAAGCATTCAAAAGGGATCAACTCCTGATTCAGCAGGGAGTAGAGGGATTTGGATTGTCAAAACAAAAAAGTGGCTAAATGGTATTTTCTTGTTCCTATCTTTCTGTGTTCTTTTTCAGTTCATTTCAAACATAAGCTCTTTAACCTCACATCACAAACATCCCTTGACAGGAACAGATATCCTATATTATTCCATGCTATTAAATCCCACTTTACACTTGTGCAGGGAGGTTGTCTAAAGAACCTACGAGATGGTAGTTCTTATCCATACTGCTTATCTATGGCGTTTTATATATTGGTTTAGTGTACAATCCATATGGTTGTCTTTTGTACCCATGTTCAGCAGTCATGAAACCCCTTTATATATTGGTTGCAGCTCCGCTGAAGAATATGCGGGGGGTCACAAACGTGATTGTCATGGATACCTATAAGAGTTGAACAACTGCCCTGTCAAGCTCTCCCTCCAGCACTAGTTTAAAGTGCACTGTGCAGTGTGGGACTGGACCATAATGTCCTCAAGGTTTGTTCTTTGATCAATGACGAATTAGCTGATCTCAACCAATGTGGTGGTAGAGACCCAACAACTTTTGCCAACACACCTGGGCTGTGGTTGGGGAGAGAATCAGTGTTCCTGCTCCTGGTCTGACAAAAAGTCTGTAACTAAAATAGGAATTTTGCTTAATTTAAGTGAGATGTAGTTGACATTGAGGCTGCTCCTTTGTTAAGTCCAAATTGGTGGACCAAAGACATTCCATCCCTAATAATCAGGCAGGGTTGTTGATCATAAATCAGCAAATAAATCTGATTGTGGGGGGGTACCATCATTACAATGTTAATATTCATCAGATTAATATCTGATTTCTGATTGTTGTCCGGTGTTAAATACAGAAACGGAAATGGAACTGTTACAAACCATTTACTATCAAGATGTGAAGACTGTTAACATTTTGTTAACATGATTTTGTCAGTAAAATTACTTATGACAAAAGTGCTCAGGCAGATAAATAAATTTGCTAGTTTTAGCTCTGGCATTAACACAGCAAGCTGCATGTGGCTTTGAAGATCATGTATTCCACATGTAACACCTCATTCCAAGTTAGGGAGCCTTTCATTTAGTGGTAGCATTCCTGCCTCTGAGTCAGAAGGTGTAGAGTTCAAATCCAGCTCTGGGTTGCCCCTGGCAAGTGCAGACCAGAACCCTGGCTCTGAATTCTGTGATGATATCCAGTGGGATACTCGAGTCCAGTGGATGTGGGTGACCCGCCCTCATCATAGGAGATGTGGGAGCCCGTAAAACCCTCCCATCGCATTCTTCTATCACTGATAGAAAGATGGATATAGCCATAGAAGAACTGTTCATGCCATAGCCTGTCAGACTGTTAATCTACCTGCAAATTCTTTCACTATACCACATTATCTTCCAAGGGAAGAATGTGAAGATATGAAAACAACTACCTTAAACTTCGAAGCTCCATACCGTCCAAAGAAATATTACATTTCAGGGAACAGTAAGAACATCTTAAAGCAGAATTCTGAATGGGATCAATTGACTTATTGTGGATTGGCTCCAATTTTCATTTAGGAAGTGTGCTGTTTAGTACTTTTGCCCTAAATGATTTGTTTCTGTGAATAAATTTCAATTGTAAATATCAGTAGTTTAGCCTGTGTGAAGAAGTCTAAGATTGGCCCAGAATTTGCGGTTGGCTGGCCCCAAAGTAAGCTTCGCACAAAGATCTCGCGCACTCTGTGTCGAAAAGTTTGGGTTTTCTAATGTGTAATTCAAATCAATGTAGTATAGAGGGAATCCCCTTGTGCGAGCTACTGTGACATCAACTAGCTGTCTAAGCAGCCCATCAAAATGCAGAATTCTCACAGATAGCAAACCAGGAAGTGGGGTGCGTTCTGATGACCTGAAAAGTCCTGAAACGTTAACTTGGGTTCGCTCTCCACAGATGCTGCCTGACCTGCTGCGTGTTTCCAGTATTTTCTGTGACTATATATTTAGGTTCCATCTAATAGTGCAGCAAGAATACCGTATACACACGCGGTTTTTACATTAAAAAGCTGGCAAGCCGACTGCGCGGGTTCCCTGGAGCGTCATGCAACCGCACAGCATAAAGAGAACATTGGTAGAAAGGCAGAGATGTTTAGGGAGGGAACTCCAGTGTTTAGGACCTAGGCAGCTGAAAATACAACCGCCAATGGTGGAGTGATTAAAAAGGGGATGCGCAAGAGGCCAAAATTGGAGGTGCGCAGAGATCTCGGAGGATTGTAGAGCGGGAAGAGATTACTGAGATATAGAGGGGCGAGGCCATGGAGGGATTTGAAAACAAGGGATGAAAATTTTAGAATTGAGACATTGCTGGACCGGGAGCCAATGTAGGTCAGTGAGCACAGGGGTGATGGGTGAACGGGATTTGATGCGAGTTAGGACATGGGCTGCCGAGTTTTTGATGAGCTCAAGTTTACGGAGAGCAGAACGTGGGAGACTGGTCAGGAGTGCATTGGAATAGTCAGGTCTAGAGTTAATAAAGGCATGGGTGAGGGTTTCAGCAGCAGATGAGCTGAGGCAGTGACAGAGTTGAGCGATGTTACAGAGGTGGAAGTAGGCAGTCTTGGTGATGATGCAGATATGTGGTCGGAAGCTCATCTCAGGATCAAATTCAACACAAAGATTGCGAACAGTTTAGTTCAACCTCAGACCATGGCCTTGGAAAGAGATGGAGTCGGTGTCTAGGGTCTAGGGAATGGAGTTCGTGGCGGGGACCGAAGACAATGGCTTTGGTTTTCCCAGTATTTAGTTGGAGGAAATCTGCGACTATATATTTAGGTTTCATCTAATAGTGCATCACTTTTTTGAAAAATGGAAACCTATTTCTGAATTATGGCCCGGAATTTGCGATCAGCAGTGAAGCAAAGGCATTCACCAATGGCCACGAAGTAAACTTCACACAAAGATCTTATGATCTTATGATCTTTGTGTTGAGAATTTCAGGTTTTCCGACGCATAATTCAAATCAACGCAAGTTAATGGGGATTCCCAGCAAAGAGGTGCCGTGATGTAAACAAACTGCCAATCATAGTTTTTCAGCCCCATAATCTTTGTTTAGCAGTCAATAAGCTATTAAAACCTCAGTTACACCTAATCCCTTTGGGGCTATCTTTTAATGGGGTATTTAACAGTGTAATTTCTGACGAGGTCCAGAGGTTGGAAGCGGCATGGAACAGAGGTCGGAAGCGGCGAGGAGAGGACGGACGAGGCATGGAGGAGCGGAGCAGTCAGAGCCCAGAGGTGGAGCAGTGTGGATAAGACCAAGGGAAGGTGCAGCACGGGCCAATAGCGAGGCTGTGAGGTCGTGAGTCTCACATTGGGTAGAGAGAGGTCCTGTGGGAAGGAGGAAGGAGGAGGACAGTAGGAGTATGTTTGAGTTTGTGTGTGTGTATTGACACATGCGGCGAGCCTGGTCTCCAGTTGTCTTGGATCCCCTCTGCACTGGACCAAGACCTTGCTCCGTCAAGCCCGTGTGGTGGCTGGTGTGCAACGACCACCCCACGTTAAAAGAATTCACGCACAGGAATCTTCCACCATTTAAAATGAGTTCATCAGTCACCTGAGTACTCATTTATAGTGTGGAAGCAAGTCATCCTCGACCCCGAGGGACTGCCTATGATGATGATGATGAATTACTGCAAAGGAGCCAAAGTTTTCGTAAGTTTCCATGATTTGAGAGATTACACTGATTGTTGGCTCTGTGGGGGAGTGGGGGGGGGCGGTGGGGGGAAGGGCGGGAGGACACAGCACAGCCTGTAGAGGAGCAATGAATGACAGACTGCAACTTCAGGATTTCCGTACTAGACTGCGCATGCGCTAATTCCTGAAGTTGCGGTCAGTTTCAAAGGCGAAATGACGGCAAGCGCTGCCAGGACCGGAATTCCGGGCCAATGTGATATTTCCCTCTTCCTAGACCTAGTGGGCCTCCTGCATGTTCTTCAGTAAGTAACTTACCAAGGTCAACTCTTATAAGAGCTCATCTACCCACTGCAACAAGGAACAAATGAAGCAGATTTAGGTTTGCAATTGATGCTGGGGTAGATTTTTGTCCTCTACCTTGGCGGAACACAGAAAGTAAAACCTGGTAGAGAAAATTGAACGTTCCCTACACGCTCCGCCTGATGTGTTTCCTTCCTGTTCGAAGTAATGGAAGGAGAATTCGATGGATTCTGTAAGGGATGTGCGATCCTCCCCGCCAGATTTTCCTTTTTCCCGGCAGTGGTTAGGACAAAAACCTACCCCACGTTCTGTTGACAGAAACTGTGATCAAGCTGATTGCATGAGTTAGAATGTATTGGGAAATGACTGAACCTAAACAAGGTCTACAACCAAACCATTAACCTGTCTTTGTTCTTTAGAGATGCTGTTGATCCAGCTATAATTTCTACCATTTTCATTATTTAATCAATGTTTCTAATTTTTGTCAAGTGACCCTTGCTGTATAATATGTGTGTGTGTGGAATAGTCAGATGAGGACAGGATTGGGCTTGGCTATGATGCCTTGCACCTGAGAATAGCATACTGACACTCATTGCCCAGGCATAAGAAAAATGAATAATTACTTGGGTGAGAGAGAAGCTGAAGTGTTTATGTTCGCCGCAGAATTATAAATTGGCCTGAGTCAGAGCCTTCGGGAGTTGAGGGAGAAAAGGGAAAGAAAATGCTTTATTATCCTTAACTATTCAAAGTTGCGAAATCTCCAAGAATCTCACGCTTGCCAACTTTGAAAAGTTGGCTTCTCTACAGGACAGGAATTTTTTGCAGTGTGTTTTAAAGCCTTTCACTGTCCTGCATATATTATTTGGATAAACTAATAAATGTCTACGGTTACAAAAACTCTGCTTTCTTTCCTGCATCTGTGGATTTCATTCCTGCAGGTCCAATGGTGTGAAACCTGTCTCAGTATTTCCTATTTGTTTTTACATGTGGGCTGTACATTTATCTGTGTGTGGCATAAATGGTTGGAATATTGGTTGTATATGTCCTGTTAGGGTGGTGGGTGAACAATGTGCTGACAGTATGGGATGTCAGTGCTGTTTGGTGGGATATGGGAAGCAAGGTAGAGGGATTATCTTTGAATTGCTCTAGCAAAGAGAAAAACAGATGAGATGGTCGAATGGCCTCCTTCTGTGCTGTAACCCTCAATGGTTCTATGTAACATTTGAGCATCAAGCTTCAGTAGGTAAAAAATTGTATAGACATATTGTGAGGTCCTTTTAACCAGCCCTATCGAACACTCTTAGAACAGTAGTAGGAGAATAAAATTAACTTGAATCTATTTTTATCAAGTATTTCCAGATCAGGCGGGAACTCGGTGGTAAGTTGACGCTTCTGATGTATGAGGTAATCTGGCTCTGACACAGCTCCATTTTTAAATGGGGTAGTAAGGACATGAAAATCACCCCCGATAGATCTGTGAACTGTGAATCAGATGGCTGTTCTGTTATATCTTTGCAGAAAAGATCCCATTTTTATTTGGAAGAAATTGTGAGCTGGAGTTTCCTCTAGGACGATCTTGGTGCCACAGGTGGGTTGGGACGGGACATCCATCTGCTGTCCAACCCCATTGTGACCCCAAGCCTATCGACATCCCTGCATTGAGCCCCATTATGTATGCAGGTCAGGCTCCTTTAGGGAAAGAAACCTATCATCTTGGCCTCCGCACCAATGTAATTGTCTTGTAACCGCTAGTGGCCGAGCAACAGCAACAACTTACATTTATATAGCGGACTTAATGTAGTAGAACATCACAAGGTGCTTCACAGGAGCGTTATCAAACAACATTTGACACTGAACCACATAAAGACAGGTTAGGTGAGATGACCAAAAGCTTCATCAAAAAGATAGCTTTTAGAGCGTCTTAAAGGAGAAGAGAGAGGTAGAGAGCAATGTTCCCTGTAACTTTTTTGGCCCTACATGGTCCCTTCAAGGGGCTGCGCGGGCCATTCAAAATACGCTACATGCGCAGTTTTTGTATTAAAAAGCTGGCAAGCCGGCTGCGTGGGTTCCCTGGAGCGCTGCGAGGCTGCACAGCATAAAGAGAACATTGGTAGAGATTGGGAGAGGGTTAGAGAGGGAACCTTAATGTTTAGGGACTAGGAAATAGTGGAGTGATTAAAATAGGGGATGCGCAAGAGGCCAGAATTGGAGGATCACAGAGATCTTGGAGGGTTGTAGAGGTTACAGAGATACGGAGGGGCGAGGGCCTGGAGAGATTAAAACAGTGATGAAAATTTTAAAATTGAGGCATTGCCCAATGTAGGTCAGTGAGCATAGGGGTGGTGGGTGAACGGGACTTGATACAGGTAAGGACATGGGCAGCTGAGTTTTGGATGAGCTCAAGTTTACAGAGATTAGAACATGAAAGGCTGGCCAGGAGTGCATTGGAATAGTCAGGATTAGAGGTAGCAAAGGCATGGCTGAGTGTTTCAGCAGCAGATGAGCTGAGGCTAGGGCAGAGTTGAGCGATGTTACAGAGGTGGAAGTAGGCGGCCTTAGTGATGGCGCAGATATTTGATTGGAAGGTCATCTCAGGGTCAAATACAATACTGTACCAACATTGTGAACAGTCCAGTTCAGGCTCAGACCATGGCCAGGGAGAGGGATGGAGTCGGTAACGAGGGAACGGAGTTTGTGGTGGGCTGGGTTTTCGGTCTTCTGCCACCCCTGTTAGGCGCCCCAGAGAGGCGGCAATGGTGGTGGTAAGCACTTTCGTGCGGGCGGCCAGCTTCCACCGCCCCACCGGGACATTCGGTGCTGGTTTCAAGGGGGCATGGAGCATTGTCTCCGGGAAGAGGCGAACCAGTGTACAATGCCCCTGGTTGCGACACCGGCTCGATATTTGGTTGGCATCTGTAATGTCTGTAGCTCCACTGTGGATGCCTGTGTTACTGCAGCTAGTGCTGTTTAATAAAGAGCAGGTCACCTGACCAGCAGGTCAGATGATTCCGGAACCTGCAGCCATCTTACACGTTGTGTGTTGTGTGCTCTCTGAAGATATGACATTTGGCGACGAGAATGGGATGTAATTGGATAGTACAAAGCTGAAATTTTTGTTGGTGAAGGATTCAGCCAGCCGACAGAGAGACTTTGAGAGCTTCTCCATTTATGGAAACAGCTACAAATCTGAGGTAAATTACGAGCACACTTGGTTAAACTGCCAGAGTCAAAATGGCTGCCCCTATGGGAGTTATAGGGCATTTGGGGGAATTTCAATGTGACCGTGAAAGTTTCAGAGCATATGTGGATCAGCTAGAAATGTTTTTCACTGCGAATAATATCATCGAAATTCCCGGTAATGAAGACAATAACCAGGCAGTGTTGAAACGAAAAAGAGCTATATTCTTAACTGACGGCGCCTAACTTGACTTTTGATTTAGCTTGTCAGACAGCTAGGTCGATGAGCATGGCCGATCAATATTTCCAAGAATTTCATACTAATTTCAGTCATCAGACAACCGAGGTAAATTGCCTGCCGGTTCAAAGTAAAAGGCGGTGGGGCTCCAAAGTCTCAGAAACTGGAAATGGGAACAGAGCATTGATGTCCTGCTATCGGTGCCTGGGACAACACATTGCTCAAAGTTGTCCATATGTGAAGGCAGAGTGTTTCGTCTGCAGGAAAACTGAGGCATCTTGCGAAGGCACACTGACTGAAAGGTAAACCAGCTTTCAAAGCTATGAGTAGAAATCCCCAGAGACTACATAGCATGGAAGAACAACAACAGGATGTGGAGATGTTAAAGTTAAACGTCATCAGGAGCATGAGGTTAATGGATGGCGATTCGAAAAGTATCATAATCCACATAGATGTTGCAGGATTCAAGATATCCATGGAAATCGACACTGGTGCATCCGTGAGTGTAGTACTGGAGTTGCTATACCTCGACAATTTGCGGGAAGATAGAGCTGCAAGGCTACTCGGGAGAGAACATTCCGGTGGTAGGTCATATCACCATACTGGATACAAGGATCAAGTTCAGAGCTTGCCTCTAATAGTAGAGGCAGGAGACAAGCCTGCCTTACTAGGAAGAAATTGGTTGAGCTCACTGAAGCTGGATTGGAGTGAGATTTTCCGTGTTGAAACGAGATTTGCATCAAAGGATGATGTAATCAAGAATTATCCGAAGGTGTTCTGCGAAACGGGCAGTCTGATCCAAGGCTTCAAGGTGAGTGTCAGGGTACAGAAGGATGCTAGATCGGTTTACTACAAGCCACAATCCGTACCATATGCACTCAAGGAGAAAGTTGAGCAAGAACTCAAAAAGACTAGAGACTGAGAACATTATTTCTAAGATAGATCGATGTAATTGGGCTACACCCATTGTTGTTGTATCTAAGTCCGATGCTAAGGTAAGATTGTGTGGTGATTATAAAGTAATCATAAACCAGGTTCTAGAGTGTAATGTCCCCAATACATTGCCAAATATAGAAGATTTGTTCACAACACTGACAGGGGGTCAGATTTTCTCAAATTTGGATCTGACGAATGGCCACTTACAGCTTGAACTAGATGAGGAGTCCAAGTCATGCTTGACTATAAATACTCATCTAGGCCTATATCAATTTAATAGGCTACCATTTGGAGTGTCTTCCGCCCCTGCCATATTCCAAGGGGTAATGAACCAGATTTTGCAAGGTATTGAAGGGGTAGTATGTTATTTAGATGAAATACTAATTTCAGCACCAAATAGGCAAATTCATAATAACATATTGAATGAAGTCCTCAAACGGTTAGAGAAGCACAGAGTATCAGTGGCTGCTCGCAAGTGTGAGTTACTTCAAAACTCAGTGGAGTACTTAGAGTACAGAGTAGACAAAGATGGTTTACATCCAACCAAGGAAAAACTGGATGCAATCAGAAATGCACCCACTCCCAAGAATGTCACTGAACTTCAATCATTTTTGGGTCTTTTGAACTATTATGGGAAGTTCCTACCAAATTTGGCTACATTATTCCATTCACATTCACTATTGAAAAAACAGGTCCATTGGAAGTGGTCAAAAGAATGCGATACAGCGTTCAAGGAGTGTAAAAGCAACTTGATAGAGAGCACCATGTTAGTTCACTATGACGTATCTCAGGTGATGCCTCTCTATATGGAGTTGGGGCAGTAATCCCTCATGTATTATGTAGTGGGGAGGAGACACCAATTGCTTTTGCTTCACGCAATCTCAGTGTCAGTGAGCATAATTATGCGCAAATCGAAAGGGAAGTTTTGGCATTAATTTTTGGGGTCAAGAAGTTCCACAAATACTTGTATGGCCATAAGTTTACTCTCGTTACGGACCATAAGCCCCTGACAGCAATCCTCCATCCAAAGTCCCCAGTTCCAACCTTAGCTGGAGCTTGAATGTAGAGATGGGCTTTGATTTTGTCAGCATATACATATGATATTGAATACAGACAATCAGCTGATCACAGTAATGCTGAAGCTATGTCTAGATTGCCTTCCCCATCACAAGTTGCACCCGATAGGGAAGAGGTGTTCTATTTTTCATACATCGATGAACTGCCAGTCACAGCTGAAGAGATTGGCAACCAAATGTGACCCAATTATGTCAAAGGTGTATGATTATATTGCAAACGGATGGCCAAACCAGGTAACAGACAAAGATATTCATCCATTCTTCATTCATAGGAATTAATTATTAGTCGATAAAGATTGTATCATGTGGGGTGCAAGAGTGGTTATACCAAATAAATTCAGGTTCAAATTATTAGGAGACCTTCATGACCAGCACCTGGGAATGTGCTTGACTAAGATTTTTGCTTGCAGTTACTTATGGTGGCTAGGTCTTGATAAAAATATAGAGTACATCGTCAGTCAGTGTACGACATGTCAATCGTTAAGCAAGCAACCACCATCAGTACCATTACATCCATGGAAATGGCCTCCCAGGCTGTGGCAAAGACTACATATTGATTTTGCTGAGCTAGAAGGACAACAATTGTTCATTGTGATTGATAGCCATTCGAAGTGGGGCGAGGTGTTTCCAATGTGGAAAATAACAACAAATAAAACATTAGACATTTTGCGAAGATTATTTTTTTCATTTGGCCTCCCAGAAGAAATTGTTTCAGATAATGGACCACAATTTCGTTCAGAAGAATTTGCACAGTGCACGAGCAAAAATGGTGTGAAACATACCAAGGTTCCACTGTACCACCCTGCTTCGAATGGTGCAGCAGAGCGCACTGTACAAATTGTAAAACGTGCCCTCATCAAACAAATGTTGGTTCCAAATCCAAAGAAACGACAGGTTGTCATTGGACCACAAATTGGCTAATTTTCTAATAATGTATCATAATACTCCTCACACAACTACTGGTAGAACACCAGCAGTGTTGTTTCTCAAACGACAGCCACGAACCAGATTCTTGTTGTTAAAACCAAACTTGGCACAGTCCGTAGAAGAGACACAATTAAGACAGAAAGAGAATCATGATAGAGGTAGAATAAAAGAGAGAAGTATGAAATTAAATCATGAGGTGAGAGTGAAGAACCAACACCATAGATGGGTAAAGTGGTTACCAGGAAGAGTGGTGAAGATATGTGGTCCTCACACATATTTGGTAAAAATGTTTAATAATGGACAGGTTAGGTTTGTTCACATTGATCATATTTTACCCAGAGACATGGAAGTAGTTGAAGGTGGGAATGATTCAATTATTTCTAACTCATCAGATAGTTTTGATACACCAGTAGCATATCCTACATCCAATGTACTGGAAACAAATCCAAGAAAAAGTCAAAATTTAAGTCTGAGTCCGAGTCAGGAAAACAAACAGTCTGAAATTGGAGAGAGTTCAAATGGAAATCAAGGGCATCCCTTGGAGGAAAACTTCCCTCAGGATCAGCCTCGAATGAGTTTAAATTCGACACCATGTTTGGAAGGTTCTGTTCGAGAGCGAAGGTATCCTCTTCGAAACAGAAAACAAGTGGTTAAGCTTGATTTGTAAATATGGCAAAATAAAGCCATATCCTTTGTCATGTATAACCATGCAAGTTATGTATGATGATTGTTCGTTATAATAACTCTTCATTAAGGAGGGAGACATGTAATGTCTGTAGCTCCACACTGTGGATGCCTGTGTTACTGCAGCTAGTGCTGTTTAATAAAGAGCAGGTCACCTGACCAGCAGGTCAGAAGATTCCGGAACCTGCAGCCATCTCGCAGGTTGTGTGTTGTGTGCTCTCCGAAGATATGACAGCGTCCAATCCGTAGCGCCCCGTAGCACACCCTAGTGGGAACACCTGTGGAAGCTGGTGTTCCAAGCTGTAGCGGCCACAGTGAGGTAAGTAATGTCAACCTGAGGTAAGAATGATTGTTTTTTATTTTTTTATTTTTGCGATTTATGTTGTGGTGGCATGAGTAATGTATCTGGAATGTTTTTGGTATTTTTTTATCAGATTTTTTTTTCACGGAAGCCTCTCTTTCGGCGCTCTGAGGCTGGCTGTTTACCTCAGGATTTTCAGTTGCTCAGCTGGCCTAGCACCCTAAAAGAGGTTTGCAATGCCTCCATTAGCAGTCTGCTTCACACTCAGGGCCCAGCTGGTAAATTATGCGGCTGGAGATGCAAACTATTTCCCGGCGCAAAATTTACCGCTCTGCCTGGGTTAACGGCGCAACAGAGACGCGACCGAACTTCCACCCCATCTTCCACCCCATTGGATTTGGTTCTTCCAATGCTTTGTTGGCTGAAATTTCTGCTCATCCAGTACTGGATGTCGAACAAGCAGTCTGACAATTTAGAGACAGGGAAGGGGTCAAGAGAAGTGGTGGTGAGGTAGAGCTGGGTGTTGTCAGCGTACGTGTGGAACCATGTTGTGTTTTAGGATGATGTGCCAAGCGACAGGGAGCCAAGGAAATATCCTTGAGGGATTCCAGGGTTAACGGTGCTGGAGTGGGAAGAGAAGCCATTGCAGGTGATTTTCTGGCTACGATTAGATCGATAAAAGAATGGAACCAGGCGAATGCAGTCCCACCCAGCTGGACGACGGAGCAGCACTGAATCAGAATGCCAAAGGCTGCAGACAGGCCGCGAAGGATGTCGTGGGATAGTTTCCCACGGTTACAGTCACATAGGATGTAATTTGCGACTTTGATAAGGGCAGTTTCAGTACTGTGGTGGGTGGAATCCTGATTGGAGGGATTCAGACATGGGATTCTGGGAAAGATAGGCATGGATTTGACAGGCAAAAGCATGTTCAAGGACTTTGGAGAGGAAAGGGAGGTTGGAGATGGGCGGTAGTTTGCAAGGACCGAGGGGGTCAAAGGTGGGATTTTAAGCAAGCCACTCAATTTTACCAAACCACTACAAAAACAACACTGCTGCAGTTCCAGAAACATAGAAACATAGAAACATAGAAACATAGAAAATAGGCGCACGAGTAGGCCATTCGGCCCTTTGAGCCTGCACCACCATTCAATAAGATCATGGCTGATCATTCCCTCAGTATCCCTTTCCTGCTTTCTCTCCATATCCCTTGATCCTTTTAGCCGTAAGGACCATATCCAACTCCCTCTTGAATATATCCAATGAACTGCTATCAACAATTCTCTGCAGTAGGAAATTCTACAGGTTAACAACACTCTGAGTGAAGAAGTTTCTCCTCATCTCAGTCCTAAATGGCCTACCCCTTATCCTACGATTGTGTCCCCTGGTTCTGGGCTTTCCCATCATCGGGAACATTCTTCCTGCATCTAACCTGTCTAGTCCCGTTAGAATCTTGTAAGTTTCTATGAGATCCCCTCTCATCCTTCTAAACTCCAGTGTATAAAGGCCCAGTTGATCCAGTCTCTCCTCATATGTCAGTCCTGCCATCCCGGGAATCAGTCTGGTGAACCTTCGCTGCACTCCCTCAATAGCAAGAACGTCCTTCCTCAGATTAGGAGACCAAAACTGAACACAATATTCCAGATGAGGCCTCATCAAGGCCCTATACAACTGCGGTAAGATCTCCCTGTTCCTATACTCAAATCCCCTAGCTATGAAGGCCAACATACCATTTACCTTCTTCACCGCCTGCTGTACCTGCATGCCAACTTTCAATGACTGATGAACCATGATATCCAGGTCTCGTTGCACCTCCCCCTTTCCTAATCTGCTGCCATTCAGATAATATTCTGCCTTCGTGTTTTTGCCCCCAAAGTGGATAACGTCACATTTATCCATATTATACTGCATCTGCCATGCATTTGTCTACTCACCTAACCTATCTAAGTCACCCTGTAGCCTTTTAGCATCCGCCTCACAGCTCACACCATCACCCAGTTTAGTGTAATCTGCAAACTTGGAGATTTTACACTCAATTCCTTCATCTAAATCATTAATGTATATTGTAAAGAGCTGGGGTCCCAGCACTGAGCCCTGTGGCACTCCACTAGCCACTGCCTGCCATTCTGAAAAGGGCCCGTTTATCCCAACTCTCTGCTTCCTGTCTGCCAACCAGTTCTCTATCCACATCAGTACATTACCCCCAATACCATGTGCTTTGATTTTGCACACCAATCTCTTGTGTGGGACCTTGTCAAAAGCCTTTTGAAAGTCCAAATACACCACATCCACTGATTCTCCCTTGTCTACTCTACCAGTTACATCCTCAAAAAATTCCAGAAGATTTGTCAAGCATGGTTTCCCTTTCATAAATCCATGCTGATTTGGACCGATCCTGTCACTGCTTTCCAAATGCGCTGCTAATTCATCTTTAATAATTGATTCCAACATTTTCCCCACTACTGAAGTCAGGCTAATCGGTCTATAATTACCCGTTTTCTCTCTCCCTCCTTTTTTAAACAGTGGTGTTACATTAGCTATCCTCCAGTCCATAGGAACTGATTCAGAGTCGATAGACTGTTGAAAAATGATTACCAATGCATCCACTATTTCTATGGCCACTTCCTTAAGTAATTTGGGATGCAGACTATCAGGCCCCGGGGATTTATCGGCCTTCAATCCCATCAATTTCCCTAACACAATTTCCCGCTTTATAAGGATATCCTTCAGTTCCTCCTTCTCACTAGACCCTTGGTCCCCTAGTATTTCCGAAAGGTTATTTGTGTCTTCCTTCGTGAAAACAGAACCAAAATATTTGTTTAACTGGTCCGCCATTTGTTTAACTGGCCCAACATTACCTTCTCAGGGCAACAAGAGATGGGCAATAAATGGCAGCCGTGCCAGTAATGCGCATAAGCTGAAAATAAATACCAATTCAAAAAAATATCCGATGCCCATGACTACTTGTTGCAGTGTGCAAAAACAGACATTTTCTAGGCCGGGCCTTTCTCAGGCATATCAGCAAGTATTTCTAGAAGAAATGTCCTGTCAGTGTGATTTATACTGGTTTACTTTGTATCAGCTCCTGCTCTGTTCTGAGCCAATGGGCAATATTTTACCAGATTACCCGCAGGATGTTTGCTGGATTTATTAGTTTTGACAGGGGCAGCTGATTCTGAAGATCTGCAGAACTTTAAAGCTCTATTCAGCATTTAGATAGCTTTTCAATGCAATTTGAAGGGTCAAAATGCTTTTTCTTGTGAGAGCCCTTCTGTTCAGAAACTGGGATTTATCGATGTCCGAAGAAGGCTGAAGCTGACTTGGAAGAACTTGCACCTGAAAATCTGGTTTAATTAATCTTTGCTCTGGCAAGTGAATCGCTATAGAACGCTCATTCTGAATTTGTCAACCAGAGCCATTCCTTTCAGCAGTTTGCTTTGAACTTTGGGCTCCTTTAGTACAAGACAGTTTCCAGCAGTTTAAAAAATAATTCTGGAATCACTGTACCAATGACTTCTTCATGCTATGGATTTGCTGCTCCCATTCCACATTATTCAGTAACATATTTACCTCAGTCATTGACCTCTCCAGAAATAAATTATTTATGGCCTGGAAAGGAAGCAATAGCTACCTTATTCGGTTTACAGAAATTGCTTGTCTAACACCTTGTACTGGATAAACTTCAATTTTCACCAGCTATAATTCGAGAAGCCCCAAAGCACAGTCTTCACTCCCCGCCTCAAATCCTGTACCCTTGCCACCAACTCCATCCCACTGTCTCAGGCTGAAGCGGACATTTGTGACCTCAGTGCCCTGTTCGACCCCGAGTTGACTTTCCAAACCCATATCCTCTCCCTCATAGCGACCGTCTACTTATATCTCTGCAACATCACTGACCCCCTCTCCTGCCTCAACCCATCTGCTGCCAAACCCTCTTTTTTATGTCTGGACTTTGTAAAGCGAAAGCTCTCCAGGCCAGCCTCCCATCTTCCACCTTACATAAACCTCAGCTCACCCAATGCTCTGCTGCCCATATCCTATCCTGCACTAAGTCCCACTTGTCCATCAATCTCATCTTCGCTGGCCTTCATTTGCTCCTGATCCCCAAAGCCTCAAATATAAAATTTTCATCTTTGTGTTTAAACACATTGATGCCGTTGCTCTTCTTAACTTCTTTAACCTCCTCCATCCCGACAATCCTTCCCACACTCTCAGCTCCTCCAACTTGTGTGCATGCCCCTCCTTCGACCCACCATTGGCAGCTGTGCCTTCAGCCACCGTGGTCCAGTTCTCTGGAATTTTTTCCCTCAACCTCTCTGTCTCTCTATCACCCGTGTAGAATTTACTAATATTTTGCAAAGATTCCTTGTACCTTTCCCCTGCAGAGGAGAAGAATCCCTTTTTGAACTTTTAAAATGAGTTTAAAGGGCAGATGAGGCCTGCAGGGGATAAAAGGGGATGCATTCATGGAGACCGCCCCCCCCCCCCCCCCAGTGTTTGGACTCATAGGAAAGGGAATTTAATTTGGAACTCGATGAACATTTTGGTATCCTTGGAAAAACTCTGAGGAAAATACCTAAGAGCTTTACAAGTTTAAGATCTCTAAAGGAGCATGTTGGAAGAGACTGCCAGAACAGAGGATGGGACTTCACTCAGGAATTGTGTATTGGAGCTAATTCAATTTGTCTGGGAGAATGAGTCAATCGATAACTAACAAGAACTGTGAGACATAAAAATTCGCTCCCTCGGACATAAACGCATCAAGAGCTATCAGGCTAATCACCGGAGACCATTATTGGCTTGCATGTGCAAATAGACCTATAGAAATCACAGGCCCAGCCAAACGGCCCAAGAGTTTAAACACTGCTTCAACAATGACAACCGGTGATTTTCTACATTACCACATCGTAATCAAATTACTGCTGAACGAGCCCGCCAAATTCTGACAAAGAAGAGAGCTCAAAACTAATGAGCAGCTCCCTTGAAACAAAGAGCTGGGCCAGATTTGGCGGGAGATAAGGATGCCTTTTTGGGGTATACAAGGGAAAATGAACAAGCAGCAGGAGGTGGGGAGTGAAGAAATGGAGTAGTGGAGAAAACTACAAGAAACCATCAAGGACCGACCGAGTACGCCGACAGCAAGAGGCCCACGAAATGGAAGGTTGTCAGCAACCAAATTGACAACCCGGGCCACCACAATCAGCGAAACAACCAACTGAAACCAACTCAGCAAAAACCGAAGAATCGACATTTATTTCCACTCTACAATCTATTTCTAAATGGCCAACGGGTGAGAAATTACCTAAAAGACTAACTAAAACTATTCCTAACCTATTACCCCATACATCCAAAACGCGACTTACTGCATCAGCGTACTCACCCCAACTGAAGACTACGCAGTCCGAAGTCCTCTCCTCCGTCTGGGGTACGGCTCACCTAGAAGGCAAAGTGCAGCGAACCCCGAAACCATGATTCACTGGCAACTGTCAAAAGGGATTGGTGAGCATAACCCCTTGAACCCCCAGAGCTATAACTTAGTTAGTTAGGGGAATTGGGAGGGGGAGGCTGGGATAACTTGTGTAAATGTATCTGCATTCTCCTCTTTACCCCATTTAGAGTTTAAGCTGTATTTTTTTCCCCACAGGCTGTATTTTGACATTTTATTCAATGTGTTGTATCCCTCAGTGTGCATTGGTATCACTATTCTGTGTGTGTTATTAAAGATGTACCTTTTACTTCTTTTTAAACACAATAAAGCTATACCTGCTTCCTACCTTGAAACCGATTGTCTGTCCAAGTCTGTCACAGTCCCTTCATAATTCCAGAGTCTAGAACTGGGAGCGATTCGAAACCGCTCATATAAGGTCAGAAGGGAAAGCTGACCCCCTGAAAACCCTCCCTTACACCCGCTTCTCCTTTAAGACCCCCCCCTTAATCCATATTATTTGTCACCCTTCCTAAACTCAAATTGTGGTGTCAGCACTCTCTTCCATAAGCATATCCACATTAACAACAACAAGAACAATAATTTGCATTTATATCACTCCTTGAACATAGAAAACATCCCAAGATGCTTCAAAGAAATGAAATCAGGCAAAAATGACATTGAGCCAAAGAGGGGTGACTGAAAGCTTGGTCAAAGAAGTGGGTTGTCAGAAGGGTCTTAAAGGAGTGGAAGGTTGAGGAAGGGAATTTCAGAGTGTGGGGCCTGGCTATTTCAAGGCACGACTGCCAAAAATACCCCCCAGGAGGTGCTAATGGGCCTCTCAAAAAGTGGCAATTTCAGACCTGTTATATATGTGGACTTGTATTTACTCTGTACAGCCACCAGAGGACTCATTCATTCCCCGGAGTCCTAAGGGATCCCATAATCACTTTGGAGCACAGGTATTTAAGAAGGCTTCACAGGTTGGAGAGGCACTCTGGAGACCTGCAATAAAAGACTAAGGTTACACTTTACTTTGAGTTCTCATTAGTTCACCCTGATCTACATGAACAGGGAGAGAGCAGGCGGCTTCAACAAAGTGCATACCATGATAGCACAAATGTGTCACGCGAGATTGAAGTCAATGATCCTGTATTTGTATTAAATTATGGACAAGGTCCCAAGTGGCTTCCCAGCACTGTTGTGGCCAAAGAGAGGAGCAGGGTGTTTCGGGTCAACATTTCAAATGGACTCATTCACCGGAAACACTTGGACCAAATCAAACTCAGATTCACGGACTACCCTGAGCAATCCACCTTGGTCCCTACCTTTTTTGATCCCCCAACACACACACCATCATCTTCCACAGCAGCCCTGCAGGGCCAAACACACCAGGCAGCCCAGCAAGGCCAGCTGCCCAGCGAGGGCCCAACAAATGATTCAACACCAGCTTTCACACCGAGACGATCAACCAGGGCAAGAAGGGTCCCAGATCAACTCACATTGTAAATAGTTACACTATTGACTTTGGGGGGAAATGTTGTTATATATGTGGACTTGTATTTACTTTGTACAGCCACCAGAAGGCTCATTCCCCGGAGTCCCAAGGGATCCCATAATCCCTTGGGAGCACAGGTATTTAAGAAGGCTTCGCAGGTTGGAGACGCACTCTGGAGACCTGCAATAAAAGACTAAAGTCGCACTTTACTTTGAGCTCGCAGTGTTCAGTCTGACTCTTTCTCCATACACAACAGGACTCACAATATACAGCACAGAAACAGGCCATTCGGCTCAACCAGTCCACTAGAGTCTCGTCCCGTTCTTCCTCATCTAACTCTATCAGAATAATTCTTTATTCCCTCTCAGTCATATGCTTATCTAGCTTCTCCTTAAATGTATCTATACTATTCTCCCCAATTACTCCCTGTGGTAGTCATAGAACCATAGAAATTTACAGCACGGAAAGCCGCCATTTCGGTCCATAGTGTCCGTGCCGGCCGACCAAGAGCTATCCAGCCTAATCCCACTTTCCAGCTCTTGGGCCGTAGCCCTGTAGGTTCCGGCACTTTAAGTGCACATCTAAGTATATTTTAAATGTGGTGAGGGATTCTGCCTCTTACCATCCTTTCAGGCAGTGAATTCCAGACCCCCAGCACCTTCTGGGTGAAGAAATTTCCCCTCATATCTCCTCTAAACCTCCCCCCAATTACTTTAAATCTATGCCCCCTGGTTGTTAACCTCTCTGCCAAGGGAAACAGATCCTTTCTATCCACTCTATCCAGGGCCCTCATAATTTTATATACCTCAATCAGGTCTCCCCTTAGCCTCCTCTGTTCCAAAGAAAACAGACCCAATCTTTCCTCATAGCCAAAATTCTCCAGTCCAGGCAACATTCTTGTAAATCTCCTCTGCACCCTTTCCAGTGCAATCACATCTTTCCTGTAATGTGGTGACCAGAATTGCACACAGTACTTTAGCTGTGGCCTAACCAGTGTTTTATACAGTTGAAGCATAGCCTCCTTGTTCTTGTATTCCATGCCTCAACTAATAAAGGCAAATATTCCAAATGCCTTTTTAACCACCTTATCTACCTGACCTGCTACCTTCAGAGATCTGTGGACCTACACTCCAAGGTTCCTTTATGCCTCCACACTTTTCAGTGTTGCACCATTTAATGTGTATTCCCTTGCCTTGCTAGACTTCCCCAAATGCATTACCTCACACTTATCCGGATTGAATTCCATTTGCCGCTGTTCTGCCTACCTGACCAGTCCTGCAGACTGCAGCTTTCTTCTTCAGTATCAACCACACAGCCTATTTTAGTGTCATCTGCAAATGTCTTAATCATATCTCCCAACATTTAAATCCAAGTCATTGATATATACCACAAAAAGCGAGGGACCCAGCACTGAGCCCTGCGGAACCCCGCTGGATACAACCTTTCAGTCAGTGGTAGTGATTTCCATATTCTCCCCACCCGCTGGATAAAAATGTTTCTTCTGAATTCCCGGTTTGATTTCTTAGTAACTATCTTGCATTAATTAGTTTTGCTCTTCCCCACAAGGGGAAACACTCCATCAGTGCCTACTCTATCAAAACTTTTTATAATTTTAAAGACCTCTATTAGGTCACCCTAATAGTTCAAGAGAAAAGAGACCCAGGCTGTTCATCCTTTCCTGATAGGTATTATTGTTGAGTAAGTGCCGCTTGATAGCACTGCTGATAACTTCCTCCATTATTTTGCTGATAATTGGGAGTAGACCAATAGGGTAGTAATTGTCTGGGTTGGATTTGTTCTGCTTCACCTATAGGTTCATGCAGCAGAGCAGGTTTCCAGTCATCTTGGATTCCCCTTGCCACTGGACTAAGACCCAGCTCTGTCAAACCTATGTGGTGGCTGGTGTGCAACGGCCACCACACATTAAAAAAACCCACGCACAGGCATCTTCCACCTTTCAGGATATAGTTCAGGACCTGGAATTTTAGGTCCTTCATTGAAACACTGTGAACTCATCCTTTTTTGGCGTGGAAGCAAGTCATCCTCTGTAACGTATGTACATAAGGACTGCCCACCAATAGGGGGCACTACCGTTGGCGGTCCTTGGGTCATAGGTACACTCGTTCTGGGCGCGGTATATAACCTGAACTTCACCTTTGTAGCTTCACTTCTGGACGCCATTAAAGACTGACCAGGTTACTCCTAGTTACTGGCTCACAGTACGGAGTTCATTGTATCATTTCATACACTACAACTGGCGACGAGGCAAATACGAACCCACGCAAAAGTATGGCGAGCACAGCATGATCGAGTACTGTTGCAATTCTCGAGAGATTTAATGAGGGAATGGATTGGGGAGATTTCACGGATCGTCTTTGTTATATATGTAAACCTTGTGTAGCCACCAGAGGGCTCATCCCCTGGAGACCCAAGGGATCCCACAATCCCTTGGGAGCACAGGTACTTAAGGAGGCCTCACAGGCTGGAGAGGCACTTTGGAGATCTGCAATAAAAGACTAAGGTCACACTGTACTTTGAACTCACAGTATCCAGTCAGACTCTTTATTCATGCATAAAAACTGGCGACGAGATACAGATGATGAACCCAATAATGCAGAGAACAGTGGGCTTCCTGGAGAAATACTCAGAGGGAGATGATTGGGAAACCTTCGTGGAGCGACTCGAACAATACTTTGTGGCCAACGAGCTGGAAGGAGAAGCGAACGCTGCCAAACAAAGGGCGATTCTCCTCACCGTCTGTGGGGTGCCAACGTATGGCCTCATGAAAAATCTGCTTGCTCCAGTGAAACCCACAGATAAACCGTACGATGATTTGTGCACACTGGTCCGGGAGCATCTGAACCCGAAGGAAAGTGTTCTGATGGCGAGGTACCGGTTCTATACCTACAAAAGGTCTGAAGGCCAGGAAGTGGCGAGCTATGTCGCCGAGCTCAGAAGCCTTGCAGGACATTGCGAATTTGAAGGACATTTGGACCACATGCTCAGAGACTTTTTCGTACTTGGCATTGGCCATGGAATGATACTTCGCAAACTTTTGACTGTAGAGACCCCAACCTTGAGTAAAGCTACAGTGATAGCCCAGGCGTTCATTGCCACCAGTGACAATACTAAGCAAATCTCTCAGCACACGAGTGCTGCTACAAGTACTGTGAACAAAGTAATGTTGTTTTCAAATCGCAACGTACAGGGCAGGCCTCATATGCCTGCAGCTGCACGTCCGCAGATGTCTCAAGGGTGATGAATGCAAGGCCATAAACACCTTGTTGGCGCTGCGGAGGTGATCATTGCTTCCATTCATGTCGCTTCAAAGGACACGTTTGCAAGGGCTGCCTCCAATGGAACAATGGGACACCTCCAACGTATGTGCAGGCGAGCTGCAAATCCTGTTAATCCTGCAAACCACCATGTTGCAGAGGAGGACAGATCCACGTCGGTTCACGATGAACCAGAGCCTCAGACCGAGGAAGCAGAGGTAAATGGGGTGCACACATTTACCACAAGATGTCCCCCGATAATACTGAAGGTTGAATTAAATGGACTCAAGGTGTCAATGGAGCTGGACACAGGCATGAGCCAGTCCATTATGAGCAAAAATACTTTCGATAAATTGTGGTGTAGTTGGGCCTCAAGGCCAGTCTTGACTCCCATTCGCACGAAACTGAGAACTTACACAAAGGAACTGATTCCCGTAATCGACAGTGCTACTGTAACGGTCTCAAGCTACCACTCTGGGTGGTACCGGGCGATGGTCCCATGCTGCTCGGCAGGAGTTGGCTGGGAAAGATACGCTGGAACTGGGACGACGTCCGAGCACTCTTGTCCACTGACGACACGTTGGGTGCCCAGGTCTTAAACAAGTTCCCTTCGCTGTTTGAACCAGGCATCGTAAAGGTCCAAGGAGCAAAAGTGCAGATCCACCAAATTCCGGGGATGCGACCCATCCATCCCAAGGCGAGAGCAGTACCGTACATGATGAGAGAAAGGGTAGAAATCGATCAAGACCGACTGCAACGAGAGGGCAACATTTCGCCAATCCGATTGTTCCAGTCCTCAAGGGAGACGGCAGCCTCAGAATCTGAGGTGATTACAAAGTAACTATCAATTGTTTCTCCCTACAGGATCAATACCCACTGCCAAAGGCTGATTACTTTTTTGCTACACTGGCAGGAGGAAAGACTTTCACGAATCTGGACTTGACCTCGGCCTACATGATGCAGGAGCTGGGTGAATCATCGAAGGGCCTCACTTGCATCAACACGCACAAAGGTCTCTTCATTTACAACAGTTGCCCATTTGGGATTTGATCAGCCACGGCGATATTCCAGAGAAACATGGAAAGCTTACTGAAGTCGGTCCCGTGCACGGTGATCTTCCAGGACGACATCTTGGTTACAGGTCGGGACACCGTCGAGCATCTGCAGAACCTGGAGGAGGTTCTTAGTCGACTCAAGCGCGTGGGGCTCAGGTTAAAACGCTCGAAATGCATTCTCCTGGCGTCTGAAGTGGAGTTCCTGGGGAAAAGAATCGCGGCGGACGGCATCAGCCCTACCGATTCGAAGACAGAGACGATCGAGAACGCACCGAGGCCACAGAACGTGACGGAGCTGCGGTCGTTTCGAGGGCTCCTGAACTACTTTGGTAACTTCTTACCGGGTCTCAACACACTGTTAGAACCACTGCACTCCTTACTGCGTAGAGGCGATGAATGGGTATGCGGCAAATGCCAAGAAAATGCCTTTGTAAAAGCTAGAAAATTGTTATACTCAAACAAATTGCTTGTGTTGTATGACCCATAGAAACGTTTGGTACTAGCATGTGATGCGTCGTCGTACAACGTCGGGTGTGTATTGCAACAAGCTAATGAATCTGGGAAATTGCAATCGGTTGCTTATGCATCCAGAAGTCTGTCTAAGGCTGAGAGAGCCTACAGTACGATTGAAAAAGAAGCGTTAGCGTGTGTTTATGGGGTAAAGAAAATGCATCAATATCTGTTTGGGCTCAAATTTGAATTGGAAACTGACCATAAGCCACTGATATCCCTTTTTTCCGAAAGTAAGGTGATAAATACGAATGCATCGGCCCGCATCCAGAGATGGGCGCTCACGTTGTCCACATACAACTATGCCATCCGCCACAGGCCAGGCACTGAAAACTGTGCTGATGCTCTCAGTAGGCTGCCATTGCCCACCACGGGGGTGGAAATGGTACCGCCCGCAGATTTAGTCATGGTTATGGAAGCATTCGAGAGTGAGCAATCACCCGTCACTGCCCGACAGATTAGAACGTGGACCAGCCAGGACCCCTTACTGTCCCTAGTAAAAAATTGTGTGCTTCACGGGAGCTGGTCCAGTGTCCCAGTGGAAATGCAGGAAGAGATAAAGCTGTACCAGCGGTGCAAAGATGAAATGTCTATACAGGCAGATTGCCTTCTGTGGGGTAATCGGGTAGTGGTCCCCAAGAAGCTCAGGGACACTTTCTTTAGTGACCTCCACAGTTCTCACCCAGGCATCATAATGATGAAAGCGATAGCTAGATCCCACTTGTGGTGGCCCGGTATCGATGCAGACTTACAGTTCTGCGTGCACAAACGTAACACATGCTCGCTGTTAAGTAATGCACCCAGGGAGGTGCCACTAAGTTTATGGTCTTGGTCCTCCAAACTGTGGTGCAGGGTCCATGTCGACTATGCAGGCCTGTTTTTGGGAAAAATGTTCCTTTGATGCCGACTCCAAATGGATTGAATGTGAGATAATGTCGGCAAGCACATTCACTGCCACCACTGATAGCCTGCGACCATGTTTGCCACGCACGGCCTGCCTGATGTCCTTGTGAGCGACAACGGGCCATGTTTCACCAGTGCCGAGTTCAAAGAGTTCATGACCCGTATTGGGATCAAATATGTTACATCTGCCCCGTTTAAGCCAGCGTCCAACGGTCAGGCAGAACGAGCAGTTCAAACAATCAAGCAGGGCTTGAAGAGGGTAACCGAAGGCTCACTGCAGACTTGCCTATCCCAAGTCCTGCTGAGCTACCGCACAAGACCCCACTCACTCACTGGGATCCCACCTGCTGAACTGCTCATAAAAAGGGCATTTAAGACAAGGCTCTCATTAGTTCACCCTGATCTACATGAACAGGTAGAGAGCAGGCGGCTTCAATAAAGTACATATCATGATAGCGCAAATGTGTCACGCGAAATTGAAATCAATAATCCTGTATTTGTGTTGAACTATGGACAAGGTCCCAAGTGGCTTCCCGGCACTATTGTGGTCAAAGAGGGGAGCAGGTTGTTTCAGGTCAAACTTTCAAATGGACTCATTCACCGGAAACACTTGGATCAAATCAAACTCAGATTCACGGACTACCCTGAGCAACCCACTTTGGACCCTACCTTCTTTGACCCCCCAACACACACACCAGTGACAACCGACACCGCGGTTTGTCACGAAGCAGAACCCATCACCCGCAGCAGCCCAGCAGGACTCACCACACCAGGCAGCCCGGCAAGGCCAGCTGCACAGCAGCCCAGCGAGGGCCCAACAAACGACTCACCAAAACCAGCATTTGCACCGAGACGATCAACCAGTGAAAGAAAGGCCCCAGATCGACTCACATTGTAAATAGTTACACTGTTGACTTTGGGAGCGAGTGTTGTTATATATGTAAACCTGTATATAGCTTGTGTAGCCACCAGAAGGCTTATCCCCTGGAGTCCTAAGGGATCCCATAATCCCTTGGGAGCACAGGTACTTAAGGAGGTCTCACAGGCTGGAGAGGCACTCTGCAGACCTGCAATAAAAGACTAAGGTCACACTTTACTTTGAGCTCACAGTATCAGACTCTTTATTCATGCATAACAGTCTTGACCAGTATTTCGTTGCAAATGACCTAAACAAAGACAAGGATGCAGAGAAGCACTGGGCAGTTCTTCTCACCATCTGTGGCTCTACGATCTATGCACTCATTAAGAATCTGCTCTCACCCACTCTTCCCACAGAAAAGGATTACAAAGAACGGTGTGCTCTAGTTCGGGAACACCTTAAACCCACGGAAGCAATCCTCATATCCAGATATTGCTTCTATACGCATATTAGTCCAGAAGGCCAGGACGTAGCGGCATTTGTTGCCGACCTGAGACGTCTTGCAGAGCCTTGAAAATTGGGGCCTGCGTTGGAAGACATGCTGCGTGACTTTTTCATGATAGGGGTCAACCACGAGGCAATCTTAAGTAAGCTGCTGGCTGCGGAGATGCCGGACCTCAGCAAGGTCATCACCATCGCCCAGGCTTGCATGTCCACGCAGAAAAGCACGAAGCAGATATCGCGACAAAATAGGAACTTCACGGCAAGTACTGTGTACAAAATTGTATCGATGGCTGGCAGAGCTGCACATGGCAGAGCCTACTCGACTGCGTCTGCAAAACCGGGAGCCGTTCAAAGTTCGCCATCGACGGCCTGCTCGACTGCGTATGCGAGAACGGGAGCTGCTCAAAGTTCGCCATCGACGGCCTGCTCGACTGCGTATGCGAGAACGGGAGCTGCTCAAAGTTCGCCATCGACGGCCTGCTCGACTGCGTATGCGAGAACGGGAGCCGCTCAAAGCCCGCCATTGGGCACAAATCCGAGCTCAACATGTTGGCGTTGCGGGGGAAATCAGTGACCCCATCAGTGCTGCTTCAGGCGGTATGTATGTAGAGGGTGTGCGAAGACGGGACATCTTCAGCGGACGCGGACGTGTCCACAGCAGAGCAAGCGAGCTGCGACACACCATGTGGATGATGATCAATTCAACGTGGTTAAGCTCAAGAAAGGGCAGATGTGCAGGAAACACATTGATCAAATCAAGCTAAGACACACTGATGAACCAGAACACTCGGAAGACGACACCGCGAGCTTAGACGACCAACCAACTCAGGTCCAGCCATCAGAAGAACCCACTGTGGTCAACGCCCAGCCCCAAGTCTTGAGAGACTCGGAGAGCATTGGGATTGTACTGAGACAGTCAACCAGGGAGCAAAGGGCTCCGGATAGTCTGATCTTGTAATATGGACTTGTGCCAAGAACTGGGGGGAAATGATATAATGTATGTACATAAGGTCTGCCCACCAACAGGGGGTACTACCATCGGAGGTCCTAGGGTGATAGGTACACTCGTGCTGGGCCTGGTATATAACCTGAACTTCACCTTTGTATCTTCACTTCTAGGAAGCCATTAAAGACTGACCAGGTTACACCTAGTCACTGGCTCACAGTACGGAGTTCATTGTATCATTTCATACACTACATCCTCATTTTGAGGGACTGCCTATGATAATGATGATAGGTATAACCTCGCATTTCTGGTATCTTCCTTGTAAATCTTTTTTACATCCTCTCTAGTGCTTCTACATCCTTTCTATATTATGGCGACCAGAACTGCACACAGTACTCCAAGCTCTTATCAAGGTTCAATACAAGTTTAGCATAAACTCTATTTTTCAATTCTATCCCTCTAGAAATAAACCCTAGTGCTTGTTTTGTTTTTGTTATGGCCTTATTGACCTGCATTGCAACTTTTAATGATTTGTGTATTTGTACTCTCAGATCCATGTGCTCATCTACACCTTTAGATTCTTAGTTTCCATTTAATGCGTGACCTCCTTATTTTTCTTACCAAAATGTAATACCTCATACTTATCTGTGTTGAAATTCATTTGTCAATTATATGTCCATTCTGCACGTTTATTAATATTTTCTTGTGATTTTTTTGCAGTCCTCCCCAGTCTTGACTATCCCTCCCAACTTGCTGTCATCCTGGGGATGTTGTTGTTCCCCTTGTATCTTTAAAAGTAATGAAGCATACTACTCTACCCTTTTGAATGGGCTACATTTATAGATTAGCAAATCTTTGAAACTAGTCATTTGAGGAAGAAAGTTTTCTCCTTCTGTGGCTGGTCCAAATGCCCATAGCTGCAAACTGTCTTCTACTCTAGTTAGCCAGAAAGCCAAATATTTGACCACTGACCCTTCCCCAACTTACCATGTAGGGGATTATTAATTGAGCTGTGAATGAAATCTGTTACTCCCCTCCTCGTTCCCTTGGCATCTCCCTGCCAGTGGGCTCTATTGAATGAGGCTATGGGCTGAACTTTGAACCTTGGTAGTGATATGAAAGGAGCAATATGCCCCACCCAACTTTCCTTGCCGAAGTCGAAAGTTCAGGTGTATATGTGTGAATGCCACTGGAAAGTATTATAAACCCCATTGGCTCAAGTTGATATAGCATGTGAGAAGAACAATTCTACCACTTACCAAAATATTATTCAACCATTTGCATTGTCTAGTCGTAGTTACTGGGTTGAATAAGCTTTGCCAGAAAGTTTGTGTGCTGTGTGGATTTAATGTGCACTGAATATATCTTAGTAGTGACATCTTGATATAAAAATACCTCCTTGGTCATATCGTCAAAATCTCAAATTGTGAGATTTTCCTTTGGCTTGGCGTCTGTTTATTCCTCACACCTCTTTAAGGTACCTGGGATGTTTTCTTATGCTAACCCTAACCCTAATATAAATATAAACTGCAAAAATAATAGATTTATTTACAGGTTGAATAATACATAGAAATACAGCAAGATACTGCGGGCACAATGTTTGAACAATAAAAATATAATTAATCCACAAGTGTTGAAAAGTCTTTTCACTTATCAAACTATGTCAGAAAGAGCCCTTTCATGGCCCACTCTATTAAAGAGGTGTTAAGACCGCTATAAATAGGGGCCTAACAATTAGATTCCAAAAAGGGGTCTTGATGGTGAGCCTTTTAAGATGTGCAAACCAGTTATTTCCTTGTTTGAACACAAGATAAAGAACTCCAAAATTTCTCAGTATAATTTGGAATGGAGGTAAAAAGTGTTGCCTGCTCCCTGTGACACGTGGAATTTTGAATTCATCATGATTACAGTGGAGATAGTTTTTTTCTCTCTCCAGCTTGCCACGGTGAAATGTTTTACATTCCTTTCTCATATTTAGCTATGAGTAATTGAGACAGATGAGGCCCTGTTGTAATATAAGAATTTGGACTAGCTGTGACCTCCTTCTTAGTTTGGTTTATACCCTTACATTCAGTCTTCTTTGCCAAATTTTAAGTATGGAATACATGAGGCCAGGCCACGTAAATATAAAAGAGGAAAAAAAACTGAATCCAAACTTCTGTTTGAAGTCAACATGGTTTATTAATAGTGAAATTTGCCAAATCTATTGCTGTTAAATTATGAGAGAAGTTTGTTGAGGTGACCTAATTGAAGTATTCAAAAGTGTAAACGAAATTAATAAAATTGATGTAGACAAATTACTCACTTTGATGAAGGGTTCAAATCTCAAGGGACACAAATTAAAAATGAGAAAGCTAGCATTAAGAAATGAAGTCAGACTGACAATTTTTCAACCAATGCAATTGGGAAATAACTTATTGAAAGTGAAGAATATAGATGGGTTCAATTTCTAGATCGCCGCCCTGCCTCCCGATCACTGCCTCCCCTCCTAACTGCCTCTCCACCGCCCCCACCCCCCACTCCCCCAGAACCTATCTGAGGGCCATTGCAAATGATGCAACAGCCCCAAATCCAATGCCGATTCAGCGGCCAGCTTCCTGGGGATGGCCTGCAAGTATATGCAGCTTGCCGGTCTCATTTAAATGAGGCTCGAGGCCCAATATTGGCTGTGCTTCGGGTCTACTCATTACGGGGAAGGCTGCCGCAAACCAATTTCTAGGCCAGAATTTCCAGTTATTGATCCGTTAGAGCTAGTCTGCCCAGCACCAGCAACACTTACAGTGTTCAAAACTCTTGGAACATTCCATCATCTGCTCTCTCAAGCTGGTAAGAGGCCAGCTCCTGACCTTTGTGGCTGATATGTCCCTTCACGTTTTCCATATAGCAAAAGGGGAATCCTGTTGGGGACCCTGCAAGTGAAGAGTTATCCTCCACACTTTCTCTTTCATAAATTGTGTCCTGGCCCTTGGAGACCAGATAGTATTCCAACTTACCATGGTGCCCAACATCTCTTCCTCTTCTTGAACACATAATCTAGGCTGAGACTGCAGTGCAGTGCTGAAGGAGCACTACACTCTCGGAGGTTTCGTCATTCGGATGAAAGGTTAAACTGAGGCCCTAGCTGTCCTTTCAGGTGGACGGAAATGATCCTATGGCACTATTCTGAATCAGAGTAGTAGAGTTCCCCGGTGTCCTGGACAATATTTAGCTCTCAAACAAAAAATAGGAGATTATCCCGGTCATTATCTCATTGCTGCTTATGGGAGCTTGCTGTGCACAAATTGATACTTCAAAAGATACTTCATTGGTTGTAAAGGGCTTTGGGACATCCTGAGTTCATGAAAAGTGCTATATAAATGCAAGTTCTTTCTTTTCATACTCGTTGGACACAACATCATCCTGTTCTTCTGACAAATCAGCTATTGTTGGAATGTAGATGAATAATCTGTGTTGATATAAAAGTGATTGAAGAACGCATGACTTTAGATTGGAATCATCTGAGGAAGTATTTCTTAAAGTAATGCAATATAAGCTGAAGTGCATGTTTCCTTTATGGAATGCAGATGTTGATGAGTACTGGGTATTACACGTGTGTTTTATACATTCTGTGGTGGATCTTTGGCAGACATGTTATTATTAACTATGATATATTCTTACATCACTAACAGCACACATTACAAGATGGCTCTAATACAGAAAACTACCATCACGTGACTTTGCCAGATACCCATTTATTATTTACATCAGTAGTTGCATTACCACAGTAGTCCACTAGACAGAGCAGTAGCGCACTAGGGGGTGTTCTAGTACACTTCTCCCTCCTTAATGAAGAAGTAATCATAACAAAATAATCATTATACATAACTTGCATGGTTATACACAACAAAAGATATGGACTTATTTTTCCATATTTATAAATCAAACTTAACCACTGATATTCTGTTTTGAAGAGGATACCTTTGCTCTCGAACAGAACGATCCAAATTTGGTGTCGAACTTAGAATCATTCTAGGCTGAGCTTGAGGAAATTTTTTAATTCAAGGGCAAACCTTGATCTACATTTTGACTTTCTACAAGTTCAGACTATTTGACTGCCTGACTCGGACTCAGGCTTAAATTCTGACTTTCTTTTGGACTTGTTTCTAGTACATCTGATGCAGGATTTGCTACTGATACTCTGCTTGAAACAAGACTATCTGACTCTCAAAAATAATTGAATCATTCCAACTTTCAACCCCTTCCACATCTGTAGGTAAAATATGATCAGTGTGGACAAACCTAACCTTTCCATGATCAAACATCTTGACCAAATATGTGCGAGGGCCACATATCTTCACTACTCCTCCTGGTAACCACGTTAACCATTTATGGTGATGGTTCTCCACTCTAACCTTCGGATTCAATTTCACATTTCTCTCTCTTACTCTACTTTATCATGATTCTCTTTCTGTCTTAATTGTTTCTCTTCTACTGATTGTGCCAAGTTTGGCGTTAACAACGAGAAGCTGCTTCATGGCTGTCATTTGAGAAAAAACTCTGCTGGTGTTCTACCAGTAGTTGTATGAGGAGTATTACGATAATCAGAACATTTGCTAGTTTGTGGTCCAACGACAACTGCTGTTTCTTTGAATTTGGATCTAACATTTGCTTGATGAGGCCACGTTTTACAATTTGTATTGAGCGCTCTGCTGCACTATTTGAAGCAGGGTGGTTAAGTGGAACTTTGGTGTGTTTCACACTGTTTCTGCTCCTGAACTGTGAAAATTCTTCTGAACAAAATTGCAGCCCATTATTGGACACAATTTCTTCTGGGAGGTCATATGAAGAAAACAATCTTCGCAAATTGTCTAGTATTTTACTTGTTGTTATTTTCCGCATCGGAAACACCTCTACTCACTTCGAATGACTATCAATCACTATGAACAATTGTTGTCCCTCTAGCTCAGCAAAATCTACATGTAACCTTTGCCGCACCCTGGGAGGCCATTTCCATGGCTGTAATGGTACTGACGGTGGTTTCTTGCTTACCAATTGACATATTGTACACTGACTAACGATGTACTCTATATTTTTATCTCGACCTGGCCACCATAAGTAACTGCATGCAAAACTCTTGGTCAAGCACATTCCCAGGTGCTGGTCATGAAGATCTCCGAATAATTTGGATCTGAATTTATTTGGTATAACTACTCTTGCACCCCAAATGATACAATCTTTATCCACTGATAATTCATTCTTCCGACATATAGATGCAAATCTTTCTCTGTTACCTGGTTTGGCCAGCCATTTGCAATGTAATCATGCACCCTTGACATAACTGGGTCACATTTGGTTGCTGTACCAATCTCTTCAGCAGTGACTGGCAGTTCATCAATGTATGAAAAATAGAACACTTCTTCTACCGTAGAGATAATGTTCTTAGTTTCTCGTCTTTAAAGTTCTTCTTCAACTTTCTCCTTGAGTGCGTATGGTACAGGATGTGACTTGCAGTAAACTGGTCTAGCGTCCTTCTGCACTTTGACACTCACCTTGACGTCTTGGATCGGACTGCCTGTTTCGCGGAACACCTTCGGATACTGCTTGATGACATCATCTTTCGTAGCAAATTTAGTTTTCCATGCGAAAAATGTAATTTCAATCCAGCTTACGTGATCCCAACCAATTTCTACCTAGCAAGGCAGGCTTGTCCCCTGCCACTACTCTGAGAGGCAAGCTCTGAAACTGATCCTTGTATTTCACCAGTATGGTGAGACATTCTACCACAGGAATTTGCTCTCCTGAGTAGCCTCGCAGCTCTATCTTCGATTCCTCCAGTCGAAAATCACTCAACTTGTCGAGTTATAGCGATTCCGGATCTACGCTCATGGTTCCTGCAATATCTACTTGGATGACAATATATCGCAAATCGTTATTGGTTACCCTCATGCTCCTGATCACGTGTATCTCCAAAATCTCCTCGTCCTGTTGCTTCTCTTCAATGCCAAGTAGTCTCTGATGATTTCTCTTATACCATTGAAAGTTGGTTTACTCTTCAGTCGGCATGCCTTCGCAAGATGGCCAGTTTTTTTGCAGTAGAAGCACTCTGCCTTCACATATGGACAGCTTTGAGCGATGTATTGTCCCAGGCACCGATAGCACGACTTCAATGTACTGTTACCGTGGCCAGTTGCTGCCTTTTACTTTTGACCTGCAGGCGATTCACCTCGGTTGTCTGATGACTGGAAATGGCACGAAATTCTTGGGAGTATTGGTCGGCCATATCCATCGACATAGCTGTCTGACAAGCTAAATCAAAAGTCAAGTTAGGGGTTGTCAACAACTTTCTTCTGATTTCTTCATTTTTCATCTCACAAATAAAGCGTTCACGCATTGTTCGATCCTCATAGAATCATGGAAATTTACAGCACGGAAGGAGGCCATTTCGGCCCATCGGGTCCACGCTGGCCGACAAAGAGCTATCCAGCCTCTTTCCACTTTTCAGCTCTTGGTCCATAGCCCTGTTGGTTACGGCACTTTAAGTGCACATCCAAATACTTTTTAAATGTGGTGAGGCTTTCTGTCTCTACTACCCTTTCAGGCAGTGAGTTCCAGACCACCACCACCCTCTGGGTGAAGACATTTCCCTCATATCTCCACTAAACCAGCCCCAATTACTTTAATTCTATTTCCCCTGGTTGTTGACTCCTCTGCTAAGGAAAACAGGTCCTTCCTAGCCACTCTATCCAGGCCTCTCATAATTTTATATACCTCAATCTGGTCTCCCCTCAGCCTCCTCTGTTCCAAAGAAAACAGACCCAGAATCTCCAATCTTTCCTCAAAGCCAAAATTCTCCAGTCCAGGCAACATTCTTGTAAATTTTCTCAGCACCCTTTCCAGTGCAATCAGATTTTTCCTGTAATGTGGTGACCAGAACTGCACGCAGTAGTCCAGCTGCAGCCTAACTAGTGTTTTATACAGTTGAAGAATAACCTTCTTGCTCTTGTATTCCATGCCTCAACTAAGAAAGGCAAGTATTCCATATGCCTTTCTAACTACCTTATCTACCTGGCCTGCACTCCAAGGTTCCTTTGTTCCTCTACACTTACATAGAAACATAGAAACAAAGAAAATAGTAGGCCATTCTGCCCTTCGAGCCTGCACCATCATTCAATATGATCATGGCTGATCATTCACCTCAGTACCCCTTTCCTGCTTTCTCTCCATATCCCTTGATCCCTTTAGCCATAAGTGCCATGTCTACTTCCCTCTTGAATATATCCAATGAACTGGCATCAACGACTCTCTGTGGCAGGGAATTCCACAGGTTAACTCAAAAAGTTCCTCCTCATCTCAGTCCTAAATGGCCTACCCCTTCTCCTAAGACTGTGTCCCCTGGTTCTGGACTTCATTAACATCAGGAACATTCTTCCCGCATCTAACCTGTCCCGTCCCGTCAGAATCTTATACGTTTCTATGAGATCCCCTCTCATCTTTCTAAACTCCAGTGTATAAAGGCCCAGTTGATCCAGTCTCTCCTCATATGTCAGTACAGCCATCCCTGGAATCAGTCTGGTGAACCTTCGCTACACTCCCTCAATAGCAAGAACGTCCTTCCTCAGATTAGGGGACCAAAACTGAACACAATATTCCAGGTGATGCCTCACCAAGGCCCTGTACAACTGCAGTAAGACCTCCCTACTCCTATACTCAAATCCCTTAGCTATGAAGGCCAACATGTCATTTGCCTTATTCACCGCCTGCTCTAACTGCATGCCAACTTTCAATGACTGATGAACCATGACACCCAGGTCTCGTTGCACCTCCCCTTTTCCTAATCTGCCACCATTCAGATAATATTCTGCCTTCGTGCTTTTGCCACCAAAGTGGATAACCTCACATTTATCCACATTATACTGCATCTGCCATGCATTTGCCCACTCACCTAACCTGTCCAAATCACCCTGCAGCCTCTTAGCATCCTCCCCACAGCTCACACTGCCACCCAGTTTAGTGTCATCTGCAAACTTCGAGATATTATACTTAATTTCTTCATCCAAATCATTAATGTATAATGTAAAGAGCTGGGGTCCCAGCACTGAGCCCTGCGGCACTCCACTTGTCACTGCCTCCCATTCCGAAAAGGACCCGTTTATCCGACTCTCTGCTTCCTGTCTGCCAACCAATTCTTTATCCACGCCAGTACATTAGCCCCAATACCGTGTGCTTTAATTTTGCACACCAATCTCTTATGTGGGACCTTGTCAAAGGCCTTTTGAAAGTCCAAATACACCACATCAACTGGTTCTCCCTTGTCCACTCTACTAGTTACATCCTCAAAAATTTCCAGAAAATTTGTCAAGCATGATTTCCCTTTCACAAATCCATGCTGACTTGGATCGATCCTGTCACTGCTTTCCAAATGTGCTGCTATTTCATCCTTAATAATTGATTCCATCATTTTCCCCACTACTGATGTCAGACTAACCGGTCTACAATTACCCATTTTCTCTCTCCCTCCTTTTTTAAAAAGTGTTGTTACATTTGCTACCCTCCAGTCCATAGGAACTGATCCAGAATCGATAGACTGTTGGAAAATGATCACCAATGCATCCACTATTTCTAGGGCCACCTCCTTAAGCAGTCTGGGATGCAGACAATCAGGCCCCGGGGATTTATCGGCCTTCAATCCCATCAATTTCCCCAACACAATTTCCTGCCTAATAAGGATATCCTTCAGTTCCTCCTTCTCACTAGACCCTCGGTCCCCTAGTACATCCGGAAGGTCATTTGTGTCTTACTTCGTGAAGACAGAAGACAGAACCAAAGTATTTGTTTAATTGCTCTGCTATTTCTTTGTTCCCCATTATTAATTCACCTGAGTCCGACTGCAAGGGACTTACGTTTGTCTTCACTAACCTTTTTCTCTTCACATATCTATAGAAGCTTTTGCAGTCAGTTTTTATGTTCCCGGCAAGCTTCCTCTCGTACTCTATTTTACCTCTCCTAATTAAACCCTTTGTCCTCCTCTGCTGAATTCTAAATTTCTCCCAGTCCTTAGGTTTGCTGCTTTTTCTGGCCAATTTATATGCATCTTCCTTGGATCTAACACTATCCTTAATTTCCCTTGTTAGCCACGGTTGAGCCATCATCCCTGTTTTATTTTTACTCCAGACAGGGATGTACAATTGTTGAAGTTCACCCATGTGATCTATAAATGTTTGCCATTGCCTATCCACCGTCAACCCTTTAAGTATCATTTGCCAGTCTATTCTAGCCAATTCGCACCTCATGCCGTCGAAGTTAGCTTTACTTAAGTTTAGGACTCTAGTTTCTGAATTAACTGTGTCACTCTCCATCTTAATAAAGAATTCTACCATATTATGCTCACTCTTCCCCAAGGGGCCTCACACAACAAGATTGCTAATTAGTCCCTTCTCATTACACATCACCCAGTCTAGGATGGCCAGCTCTCGAGTGGGTTCCTCAACATATTGGTCAAGAAAACTATCCCTAATACACTTTAGGAAATCCTCCTCCACCGCATTGCTACCAGTTTGGTTAGCCCAATCTATATGTAAATTAAAGTCGCCCATGATAACTGCTGTACCTTTATTGCACACATCTCTTATTTCTTGTTTGATGCTGTCCCCAACCTCACTACTACTGTTTGGTGGCCTGTACACAACTCCCACCAACGTTTTCTGCTCTTCGGTATTCCGAAGCTCCACCCATACCGATTCCACATCATCCAAGACAATGTCTTTCCTTACTATTGCATTAAGTTCCTCTTTAACCAGCAACGCTACCCTGCCTCCTTTTCCTCTCTGTCTATCCTTCCTAAATGTTGAATACCCCTGGATGTTGAGTTCTCAGCCTTGGTCACCCTGGAGCCATGTCTCTGTGATGCCAGTTACATCATATCAATTAACTACTATCTGCGCAGTTAATTCATCCACCTTATTCCGAATACTCCTCGCAGTTAGGCACAGAGCCTTCAGGCTTGTCTTTTTAACATACCTTGCCCCTTTAGAATTTTGCTGTAATGTGACCCTTTTTGTTTTTTGCCTTGGAATTCTCTGCCCTCAACTTTTACTATTCTCCTTTCGACCTTTTGCCTCTGTCTCCCTCTTGTTTCCCTCTGCCTCCCTGTATAGGTTCCCTTCCCCCTGCCATATTAGTTTAACTCCTCCCCAACAGCACTAGCAAACACTATCCCCTAGGACATTGGTTCCGGTCCTGCCCAGGTGCAGACTGTCTGGTTTGTACTGGTCACACCTCCCCCAGAACTGGATCCAATGCCCCAGAAATTTGAATCCCTCCCTTCTGCACCACTGCTCAACCACGTATTCATCTGAGCTATCCTGCGATTCCTACTCTGACTAGCACGTGGCACTGGTAGCAATCCTGAGATTACTACTTTTGAAGTCCTACTTTTTAATTTAGCTCCTAGCTCCCTAAATTCGTCTCGTAGGACCTCATCTCGTTTTTTACCTATATTGTTGGTACCTATATGCACCACGACAACTGGCTGCTCACCCTCCCTTTTCAGAATGTCCTGCACCCGCTCCGAGTTATCCTTGACCCTTGCACCAGGGAGGCAACATACCATCCTGGAATCTTGGTTGCGGCCACAGAAACGTCTATTTATTCCCCTTACAATTGAATCCCCTATCACTATAGCTCTCCCACTCTTTTTCCTGCCCTCCTGTGCAGCAGAGCCACCCACGATGCCATGAACTTGGCTGCTGCTGCCCTCCCCTGATGAGTCATCCCCCTCAACAGTACCCAAAGCAGTGTATCTGTTTGGCAGGGGGATGACCGCAGGGGACCCCTGCACTACCTTCCTTGCACTGCTCTTCCTGTTGGTCTTCCATTCCCTATCTGGCTGTGTACCCTTTACCTGCGGTGAGACCAACTCACTAAACGTGCTATTCACGTCATTCTCAGCATTGTGGATGCTCCAGAGTGAATCCACCCGGAGCTCCAGTGCCACAATGCGGTCCGTCAGGAGCTGGAGGCGGATATACTTCCCGCACACGTAGTCGTCAGGGACACCGGAAACACCCCTGACTTCCCACATGGTACAGGAGGAGCATAACACGTGTCCGAGCTCTCCTGCCATGACTTAACCCTTAGGTTAACTTAAATTGGCAACAACAATGCTAAATGTTACTTACTGATAAGGAAAAGAAAAAGAAAAACTACTTACCAATCACCAGCCAATCACTTACCCCCTTGGCTGTGACGTCACTTTTCGATTTCTTTCTACTTCTTTATTGCCTTCTCCCTACAGCTGCACCGGCTGGCCTTTATAGGCCTCTCCGATCCCCGAACTCTCGCCTCAGCGACGCACCTCCCGACTCCTGATATCGCGGCCTTTATAGGCCTCTCCGATCCCCGAACTCTCGCCTCAGCGACATACCTCCCGACTCCTGATCTCGCGGCCTTTATAGGCCTCTCCGATCCCCGAACTCTCGCCTCAGCGACGCACCTCCCGACTCCTGATATCGCGGCCTTTATAGGCCTCTCCGATCCCCGAACTCTCGCCTCAGCGACACACCTCCCAACTCCTGATCTTGCGGCCTTTATAGGCCTCTCCGATCCCCGGACTCTCACCTCAACGACGTATTGTGTTGTACCATTTAGAGTGTGTTCCCTTGCCTTGTTAGACCTCCCCAAATGCATTACCTCACACATCCGGATTGAATTCCATTTGCCACTGTTCCATGCACCTGACCAGTACATTGCTATCTTCCTGAATTCCGCAGCTTTCTTCTTCATTATCAACCACACAGCCTATTTTAGTGTCTCTGCAAACTTCTTGATCATACCCCCAACATTCAAGTCCAAATCATTGATATATACCACAAAAAGCAAAGGACCCAGCACTGAGCCCTGCGGAACTCCACTGGATACAGCCTCCCAGTCACAAAAGCACCCATCAACCATTACCCTTTGCTTCCTGCCTCTGAACCAATTTTGGATCCAACTTGCCACTTTGCCCTGGATCCCTTGGGCTTTTTCATTTGTGGCCAGTCTGCCATGTGGGACCTTATCAAAAGCTTTGCTAAAATCCATATACACTACATCATACGCACTGCCCTCATCGTCCCTCCTGGTTACCTCCTCGAAAAATTCAATCAAGTTAGTCAGACACAACCTTCCCTTAACGAATCCATGCTGACTGTCCTTGCTTAATCCATGTCTTTCCAAATGAAGATTTATCTTGATCCTCAGGATTTTTCCAATAATTTTCCCACCACTGAGGTTAGGCTGACTGGCCTGTAATTACTCAGTCCATCCCTTTCTCCCTTTTTAAACAAAGTGCTAAAAGTTTCCGAAATGACAGTGAATAGATAGCTTTTTTAAAACTACAATGTATTCACTAATACCCTCCTCAGATTATTGATTTTGTTTTCTAAAACGATAACTTTCAGCAATTTCCAGGGGCGCAGGACTGTAGTGGTATTCTAACTTGGTTAGAATCTCCATCAGTGTCCTTTGGTTTGACGGAAGAAGCAAATTTTTCAGGGTTTCATACACTTCCGGGTCTGCTTCAGTCAAGATAATAACCTGTTTTCTTTCTAAAACCACATGGTTACAGTTTTCATCATCGGGCACTTCGACGATACTATTTGTGGTGAAAAATATTTCTAGCCGCTCCATATACGCTCTGAAAGTCTCTTGGTCACAATGGCACTCACCCAAGCAGCCTATTATTCCCATAGGTGTGGCATCTGGACTCACAGTTCAGCCAAATGTGCTTGAAATTTTTAGCTGTTCTGCAAAACAAAGAACCTCTCAAAGTATCTCTGTTGGTTGGCTGGACCATCCACCAACAAAAATTTCAGCTAGGGAATCTGATTATCTTATCCTCATCGCCAATGTGATATTATAATATCACTAACAGCATACACTACAAGATGGCTCTAATACAGAAAATCGTCATCATGTGACTTTGCGACATTACCCTTTTATTATTTACATCCGTAGTTGCATTACCACAGTAGTCCACTAGGTGGAACAGTAATCCACTAGGGGTAGCTCTATTACTTTAACCTTATAATACATCTACTGAATTCGCATCATGTGATTCCCGCCAAATGTTTTTGAAGAAAATTAAAATTAAGAAAAACATTTCTTGCTCATCCATTGTCGACTATTTTCAATTTATCTGAATGTTTCCCCTTCTGCCCTCCTCTCTCGGTGTCAAATTTACCTGTTTTGTCTCATAACATTGCTGGATTGCGTCTTGGGACATTTTACTACGTTAAAGGCACTATATAAATAAAAGTTTTTGTTGTTGTTGTTTTAGGTGCTGACTTTTATTGATCTAAGGTTCCATGGACATAACAGCCCTTTGGTACATCATCCAAAACAGCTATTCTCCATGTGTGAGATCAGACAACATCAACAGGCTATGAACTCTGGAGGGCATCACTGCTTAGACTAATCCTGTTTGCTAATCAATACATAGTACACTGCGGCCTGTGTGTAACACACTCTGGCCTGTGTTTATCCCATGTGTCACACGCTCCCGCCTATGTTTTATAATCTGTGAAACACAATCTGGCCTGTGTTTTATCCTGTGTGTACTGCACTCTGACCTGTGTTTTATCCTGTGTGTACTGCACTCTGGCCTGTGTTTTATCCTGTGTGTACTGCATTCTTACCTGTGTTTTATCCTCTGTGTACTGCACTCTGGCCTGTGTTTTATCCTGTGCGTACTGCACTCTGGCCTGTGTTTTATCCTGTGTGAAACATACGCCAGACTCACGTAGTGAATTGATTAACTAGTATGGGCTACACAAACTTCTTTTTCGCTCTCATCAGCTAGGTTTTGACAATAGACTAAATAAGAAGTCATCTGTTTGAAAGGTCTCCTTAACCACCCAGTCCCGACTGTCCCACTGCAACCATGTTGGGGTCTACATGCCCATCACTAAATCTGGATATCGTTTCAATACATTGTCCATACATCCAGAGCAAAGTCTTTTGGGTACAACAAATGCTGACATCACATTTCAAAGTACGTTCCCTTTCCGGTCTCTGTTTGTGACATGCTAAAATTATGAAAATATGATCAATTTAAAGGCAAATAATTATTAGGAATAATATAACTAGAAGACACTAAAGAGGTTTCAGAACTCTTTTATCTGTTATTTATCCCCTCTATTTTTTTACACTTTTCTTCCTTTTCTCTCCAGATGGAGGTCACCCGAGCTGAAACTCTGCAGCCCCCCGCCACCCCACACCCTGCATCTCAAACCAAGGGACTGTTCTTCACATGTAAACCTAGACAATGCTTACTATAGGTTATTCTACTGTGGAAGGAACATCACAGCAGAGCCCAAAAATGATCTCATCTAATGTCCAAAGACTCACAAGAGTTACTGGACAGCAACCAAGAGCAGGAGCCCTGGCAGAAGTTTGTTTTCCCCTGCCAAGGGGCGCTAAAGCTCGCTCCAAAACCTGCACCTCTGTTGCAGCTGCGTCCAGCTACCTCAGGTCGGAACTGAGACCTTTAATTTCTATCAATATTTGCATTGAATATCAGATACACAGCAAGTTTTTTTATATTTAACTACAGCTGTATCCTTTTATAGTTTTCCAGGAAATATTCAACTTGTAGCAGTGTGCTTCCCTGAAACAAATATCCAATTTGTAACTCATAACATTTAATCACTGGAGTTGGGACTGATTCAGAATAAAATGCAATCTTTTGCAAGAAACTGTTAGGGAGGGAATGCTGGCTCACATTGGTCTGGGCTGACAGCAGTCAGTGACCTACCATTTGTTCCATTTCCCTCCTCCTCCCTCTCCCCCGCCCCATTATCTTCCTTGAGGATATTGACTTGTTGCTGGGTTACAGTTTCATGGGCAAGCAAATGCCCCTACTCCTCCCCAACCCAAGCCTTCACTTCATCCCAAGTAACCATTCTTCAGTTGGAAGCACAGAGTGTCGCTTGGCACCACCTTAACCTCAGTGAGAGTGAAGCCAATTGTTTTGTCCCAGCTTTTTCCCTTCCGAGATAACCTAATTAAACATTAGGGATTAAACCTTATACATTACTGGTCTCTGTGACTCAATATCACACGATGGAGGAATTTGATCTTAAATTAATAGGGTAGGTACTGTCATCTGGTAATGTAATGGTTGTTAGCTCGATTGTAGCACTCTTGCCTCTGAGTCAGAAGGTAGTGGGTTCAAGTCTCAAGTGACTTGAGCACATAATCTAGGCTGATACTTCAGTACAGTACTGAGGGAGTGCTGCATTGTTGGTAGGTGCCGTCTTTCGGATGAGATGATAAACCAAGGCCCTGTCTGCCATCTCAGGTAGCCATAAAAGATCCCAAGGCACTATTCTAAAAAGAGCCAGGGAGATCTCCCTAGTGTTCTGGCCAATATTTATCCCTCCCTTCAACAGTAAATGGCTACTGTCATTAAATTGAAAACCTCTGCCTTTGAAATGCAGCTAGAATGCTAAAAATGAATCAGTGAGGAGCCATGGGTTACGCCAATATTGACCTTCGCCAGCCTTTGCGGGAAGATCTAGCAACTAGACATTTAAAATCATTTAACGGATCGGGAATGAGAAAGGCCATTCAATCCATCCCTCAATTACAATATCTTTCCCTTTGTGGCATCTAATTGTACTTTGAATAAGCGATGTTTTTTGTCTCTGTTTCTTTGCTTGGTAGCTTATACCAAATTTAAAATTAGCTTTTTATTAATTCCCATTTACCTCCTCAATTCCCATTTACCTCCTTTACTGACTTAGGATAAGTAATAATCTGAGTTTTCCTTATCTATGCCATAATAATATACTAGGACCTAAAAACTGGACATCGACAAAAACCTGCCAATGTCACCGCGTCCTTGGGTTTACAGCCGCTGAAAATGGCCGCAGCGGTGCCGGGCAAAAACTCACACTATGGGCTGGAGATTTGTAACACACACTAACTTACCATGGTATGTCCTCCTGGTTAATGGAGGCATCTGACCTGAAGTTCCCATCAAGGAGCGGCATTGCAGCTTCTTACAGCCTCTGGGAGCAAGGCTATGGAGTTTGCAATGAATTGTGCGCAATTAAAAGGGACAATGCATTCAAAACTAATTAAAATTAAAATCATCGGAATATAAGAACAGGTGTAGGCCATTCAGCCCCTCGAGCCTACTCCACCATTCAATGAGATCATGGCTGATCTTCGATCTAACTCCATATACCTGCCTTTGGTTAACAAAAAGCTATCAATCTCCAATTTAAAATTAACAATTGATCTAGCATCAATTGTCGTTTGAGGGAGAGAGTTTCAAACTTCTACCACCCTTTGTGTGCAGATGTGTTTCCTAATTTCACTCCTGAAAGATCTGGCTCTAATTTTAGACTAGTTCCCCTAGTCCGAGAATGCCCAACCAGTGGAAATAGTTTCTCTCTATCTACCCTAACCGTTCCCCTTAACATCCTGCAAACTTCGATCAGATCACCCCTTCACCTTCTAAATTCTAGGGAATGCAACCCTAATTTATCTTTCCTTGTAACTTAACCCTTGAAATCAAGTGAAAAAAATTGAGTTTTCAGCCCTTACTGCCATTCAAAAACAAATTTACCATTAAAAAGAAGTCCCAAATGGGAGTCTTCAGCACTTAAAGCTGAATTCCCAACCGAACCTCAAAAAATGGGAAAAGTGCTTCAGCACCAACCACATGGCTCAGCAAGCCAGGGAAGGGCCACCCAGGTTCTCGCACGCAGCACTCCAGCTTTGTGCAGGGGGTCAACACTGTAAGAGAGGTCCTCTAGCCACAGGGACAAGGAGGCCCTCCAGAAAGAAGCATGTGGGATTCCATCACCAAGACTGTCACTGCCACCAGTGTCGCCCCCACCACCTGGCTCCAGTGCCCAAAGAAGCTTCAGGACCTCAGACGAGTGGTCAAGGTCAGTGAATGTATCTTCAAAAGCTGTCTCCTACCAACTGCATCACTAACCTCACACACGGCTCAATCTCCAATCACTCATCTACCAACAATCTGTACTAATCACGAGACACATCTCCCATTCATAGCTTCACCTCAACCTCTTGGAGGAGACAGTGCTGACCATTCTTGGTAGGGGCATGGCTAAGCCCTTGTCTAGCAGCAGGGTTGAAAAGACATAAGATGCTGGTATCCTCATGCATTATTCTCCTTCTCACATGCACCTCTTGCTTTCCCACAACTTGACCCTTGTGCCTTTCTCATTTCACATAACCAAGAAATGCAATCTGCCCAGCCAGTGGCTCACCAAGAAGAGGGAGAGGAGTGTGAAGAAGAAGAAGAAGACGATTGATTTGACTCTCCCAGCCACCAGCTCCTCAAGGTCAACCAGCAATGGCATTTGCAGTGTCCCCCACTGAACGTCAGCAGCCTTCCACCAGCCATGCTGCAGCCACAGAGGTAGCACTGCATGACATCAGTAGGATAGGCAAAGGTACACACAAGAGAATGCATAAGGGTGATGAGTTGTTTTCTTGATGTCATATTGGATGGATAGATGCATAAAGTTGGATTGGAAAGTTTGCTTTTATTTCAGCATGGTGGCCAAGAGAACCCTGTGATGGTCAGTAGCAGAGGGAAGATAAGGTGTGGGACAAATGTTGAAAGGGGAATTGAGGTTGTGGTCACTGGTATCGCAGCCAATGATTCCATCCCGGATATCCCGGCCAGAAAGGGCCTGACTGGGTTGCCTTCTTCCTTCTGCTTCCTCCTCTTCTGCTTCTTTTTCTTCCTCTTTTTGTCTTCCCTCTGCAAGTGGATGCTGTAAATCTGAAATTACAGCATAAAATGCTGGAAATACTCAGTCAGTATCTCAACCTGAGACATGAACTCTATTTCTCTCTCCCTGGATGTTACCCATCTTGGTTCCATATCCGTTAATATCTTTACCTAACAAAAATCTATCAATCTAAGTTTTCAAATTTTGAATTGATCGAGCCTCAGCAGCTTTTTGGTGGAGAGCATTCCAGATTTCCATTACCCTTTGTGTGAAGAAGTGTTTCCTGACATCACTCCAGAATGGCCTAGCTTTAATTTTAAGAACCCCTTGCTCTGGAGTCCCCCACAAGTGGAAATAATTTTTTCTCTTTCTACTCTATCAAATCCTATAATTATCTTAAACCTCAATTATATCACCCCTTGATCTTCTATACTCAAGGGAAGACACATCTATGCTACCTGTCCTCATAATTTAATCCTTTTCGCCCTGGTCGCATTCTAGTGAATCTGCACTGCATCCCCTCCAAGGCCAATGCATTCTTCCTGTGGTGGGGTGCCCAGAACTGAATGCTGTACTCCAGAAGCAATCTAACCAGAGCCTTCTACAACTTTATATTCCATACCCCTTGAACTAAAGGTTAACATTCCATTAGTAATTAAAATTATTTTTGGACTGATCAACTAATTTTTAGTGATTTCTGTACATGGACCTCTAAATCTCGTTCTGCTCCTCCACAGTTCCTATGTCTCACCAGTTAGAAAATACTCTGAGCTATCTTTCTTAGTTCCAAAGTGGATGGCCTCACAATTCCCAATATTGAACTCCCATCTGCCACAGTTTTGTCTACTCACTTAATCCTTCAGTGTTTCTTTGCAACTTTCTGTTCCCGTCTACACTACTTACTGTGCCACCTAACTTAAGTGTTGTCAGGCTGTGAAAAGATCTTTCAGTCGCACATCCCACAAGTCTTTAAGACACAAATCACCTTTCAAATGTCTGTATCAGTGGAACCATCAGTGCTTCAGAATCTCAGATTGAAGTAATTGAACACTGAAAGGGCACGCACCATACTGCACCTGGAGCATTTGGCAGGGCCGCCGGGTGAGAAGAGTAAAAATAGTTTCCTTGCATTGACGTCGCTCTCACTGATAAAACAAGTCACAAAGAAAATAACAGGTGGTAATTTTAAATAACTTCACTGATCCGTATTGGCGTCTGGTATAAATCAAACACAAGCCACTTTTCCATTACACACTTTTTAACAGTGCTCAATTTGTTTACTTATATTTTAAATCCTTAACCGTGCGGTTTTCTCGCTATGTTGTTCTGAGACCTGTTATCAGTGTTTCAAACCATCTGTCTGATACCAGTGGGTGTACCACACCCACATAATTGATCGACAGCTGTACAGATAGACGAGCAGGCGTGCAACATTAAAGGCTCCATTTTGTCGGTAAAAGGCATCTTTTTCAGAGATTTGTTGAAACAGGCGCTATCTGTAAATGTCAGCAGATTTGTTAGGCTGAAACTGTCGGCATAAAATAGCCTTGGAAAGATCTAAACTTCTGATAGATACATCTATATGTTTATTCTTTTCTGTACATGTAAATTGGTAGTTGATACTATGTGGAGCCTTTCTGAATCTTTGGTATTTTGAGCTAATATAATCTAATGTTAAACCAAGAGTCGAAGTCTTAGAGAAGGTGATGTAATAGCCTTTTAGCTGAGCTTAAAAAAACAAGAGCATAGTAAGAAAGTGAGAATAAGGAGGAGCGAGAGTGAGAGGGGAGAGAAGAGAGAAGTTCGAGCTCAACCGGCTGTGATGTGTGTTCTTCTGCGGCTACATCTTGTGTTGTCTGTAAGTGCATATCGGATTATTGTCTCCAAAAATTCATCTTAGGCATATAGACACAGGACTGTAACCTTTGTCTATATTATTACAAAAATACACATCCCGATTAAAGTATTATTATGTCTACCTGCAGATGAGGGTGGGCTGTATTAGAGGGTGGGCACATGGTCTAACCTGCCTGTCATGTCTCATTGGTCCTCCTTTCCTTCTCCCAAGCATCGCAGACAAGAGGCTTCCCCCTGGGAAATCCACTGGTACTGGCAATGATGCTGAGAGCAAAAGAAAAAGAACTTACAAAAATTGGTAGAAGGTTTATGAGAACCTAAGTGCCACTAAGGAAAACAAAAACAAACAAAACAAAAATGACAAAAGACAGTTAAAGAGTGGGCAAAATACACATTCATAGAATCGTAGTGTAAGGGGATAAAGTATAATGTAGACAGACAGATGGTCACCAAAGTGAATACTGAAGGTAGTGAATTGATCTGATATGTAAGATGGTTCAGATTAAAGGGCTTATCAGTATTAGGAGGTTGTGAGGAGTTGGGAGTTCCTCCACCTCAAGGTAGGGATTGTAATATATCGCCTATTGACAGATTGTATGTAAAATTCACTTATAAATGATAGAAAATGGCCATATAACATAAAATGAAAACTTTACATATTCAGTACATTTAAGGGAACAAAGGGAAGAGTTGACAACACCTATTGATAAATCTCCAAGGACAGTAGGGATTAAGCTATCTGGAAACATAGCTAGGATAATAATACTATTGTAGCAGCAGCTGGGCTCATGGGAAAGGGATAGTTTATTGAGCTCATGGGAAAGGGATAGTTTTGGCTGATAAGAAACTGGGTGCAGAACCAGCCATGGGACACCAGGTGCAGAACTAGCCATGGGAAACCAGAGCAAGGTTAACACTTTAGAACAACACATTCCAGAAGGCTGAGATTGGCCCCACATGCTATGGGAGATGGAGAGGTTGAGAAACCACTCAGAAGCCAGTCTGATAAGGGTCAACGAATCAATGTAGCTCCGCTGATAAGCTGTAGGCCAACCGGTGGTCATAGAATATTTTGTAGGAGGGTCGCACACCTTGAAAACTATATAACTGTGTGTGTGGAAACCTTGTTCTTTGAAGCTTCATTTGGAATGCTTCCCCTGCATATGTTTGAATAAAAATCGGTTGAACCAAGGTTTTGTCTGAGTGATTCTATGGTCGCTATGTTGATTCCTGGATTCTTTTACCTCAATCTGGTTCAGCAAAATTACTGAAACGAATACCGTTTGTGCTTTAAACAAAGCAAGCTTTTATTTTACCGGCCGGCAAGACTTATCAGACAGAAGATATACTCTCTCAATAGAGCGTACACACTCCCTACGGATAAGTGACGTTACATTGTCAAGGCACGATGGTTATACATTTTCGGCAAAAGATAACAAGATAGGGCTAGAGTGACATCCCAGCTCAGCCCATCTCTATTGATCCCTCCTTCCCTTCGTCCACTCATAAGCCGACCCAAGCATGGTCCGATTTTAAACAAAGACCTTCTGTCAATGTTTCAGGTTAATAACATGATTTAATAAGACCTTGAGGTTTTTCTGCAAGCTGTGGGTTTTGTTTCAATATGTGTTAGTGTTGTAACATTTCGCAGTCTCGAGTCTGAGATGTCATGGCTATTCCTCCATGAATTGTTTGTTAGCTTATACTGTCCCTATACAATTCCCACGTTCTCAACTTCAATGTCTCTATACATTTTTAAACATTCACATTTCCCCCTTTTATCATTCCATGTTAACACTTAGGATCATTCTAGGAGTAAAATGTAGAGGGAATGTGAACACACCCAACATCTAGAAAAGTTCCCATTTTGCGCATAAACATAAGACATGCGTCTCTGTCTCCCCTCCCATGCGCCGAAACTGTCATATATCAACACTATTATACAGACTGTGGCATACAGACAGTTTCATCTTATGGCTCAGGATTCAGATAAATAGTCCAATTATTTTGCTGATTAAAAGAGTTCAGTTTTCCCGTCTCTCTTCTCAGGTCACCGTCGGTGTAGCTGGCTGTCTATCACTACGGGTAAAAGTTCAAACTGGTCCACGTTCCAATTAGGATGCCAACGGCCTTGTTCAGCTATGGAGAAGAGGAAGCCTGGAACAGAAACAGGAATTAGAATAACCAGCAAAATAGGTTCGTTAGGGGGTGGTGAGCTTGCAGTGGTGCAGGTGAACCCAGGCACTTTTCCCCTCAACCTTGGCTGCAGTGGGGGTAGTGAGTAACACCTGAAAAGGCCCCTCCCATTGTGGCTCTAATACCTTCCGAATCCATACTTCCCTGGTGCCACGAGGGACAATTCGGGTAAAACTGGGAGGTCGAGGTGAGCATCTTGAACCTGGTTGTGAACTAGTCGCAGAGCCTGAGTCAGAGAAAGAACATAGGTGGTCATCGGTCGAGCTGAGATACCATATCTAGGAACAATTTCCCTCATTAACACCTTAACAACAGTTTGAGCCTTATTGTCCAGGGTAGGGTAGGCTTCAATCCATCTGCTAAACACATCTACTATTACTAACACATATTTGTAACACTGAACTTTTTGCAACTCAATGTAGTCCAACTGAAGTGTCTCAAAGGGACCTTCGGGTAGGGGCCTTTTACCCCAATCACAGGGGACTTCCTTCCCTGGATTATGTTGCTGGCAAACCAGGCAACGACTACTGATGTTCTGGGTGAGCGCCTGGTGTCTAGGGTGCCACCAAATAGCCAAAAGTGTGTCACTCATGGTCCTTGCTCCACAATGAGTAGCAAAATGCATACATTCAATAACCCATAGAGCCAACTTGTCAGGCATGCAAGTCTGTTCCGCGGGAGTGGTCCAGAGTTTAGAAACATTGTCATAAGTACATGCATAATATTTCCACAACAGTTTATCTTTTTCAGGAGCGTCCTCCTGTGCTTTTATAACATCTTGGATGGTTGGCATTGGTTTTTCCGAGGCTAACTTATCCTTCGCAGGATTTTTAGTCTGACTCATAATTTTGGGCACTACCATCTGTTGGTCACGAGAGGCCTGTTTGGCCTCTTGGTCAGCACAACGATTCCCTATATCAACCAGAGAATTTCCGGTAGTGTGGGCAGTACATTTGACAATGGCAATGCGTTTGGGGAACATGAGGGCTTGCAACAAATCAGATACTAGCTGTTTATGGAATATCTCATTCCCCTGTGAGGTTAGGAATCCCCTATTTTTCCATAATTGTCCGAAATCATGGGCCACCCCAAAGGCATACCTAGAGTCGGCATAGATATTGACTTTGAGATCTTTGGCCAAGATACAGGCTCGGGTGAGGGCGAATAGTTCAGCTTGTTGAGCAGAATAGGCAGTTTCAAAAGCGGCAGATTCCAAGACCTGATTCTCCTGGTTTACTACGGCGTATCCTGAGATTCGTGTACCTTCTGGATTAATTCCGTCAACATACATAATACAGTCTGGATCTTCAATTGGTACATCAACAAAATCTTCCCTGACTGATGTGGCCTCTTAAATTAAAGATAAACAATCATGACTGGGTTCTTCCTCATCTTGGGGTGGCTCAGTAAGAAAACAGGCCGGATTAATTGCAGTACAGTGCCGAAAGGTCAGCTTAGGATTGTTTAGTAAGTAGATCTCATATCTGCTTTGCCTGGCCATGGTAAGGTGTTAAGTCTGCAGTTGGCCCAGGAGGGCAGCTACGGAGTGAGATGTGTTAAGACAACGGTAGCACAGTCTTTCAGAATTGTACAATACAGTTGAAGGGGCCGGTCATAGAGGGGCCGGCCCAAAGCCGGAGCTTGCAGCAGGGCTGTCTTTAGTTCCTTAAAGGCTTGGACGTCTACGGTTTCTATTTGTATACGGGGTGAGGTGCTTAGTCATCAGGGCAACATTAGGGATCCAGGATCTGCAGTAATAATCATCCCCAAACACTGTCGCATTTGTTTAGCCATGCAAGGGACTGGAAACTGGCAAATTGGTTCAACTCGGCTAGTCTCCAAAGCTCGGTGGATACTCGGTATTGCCTGTGATAACCCACTTGGGAGGGGTCCTCTGCCCACACATGAGGATCCACATAGTCAGGTATGTCAGAGCCAGTATAATGATGCAGAGTCGTTAAGACCTTCTCGTGGTCCCCGTGGAATTTGCACATCCCGGCTGGTAGGGTCAGCCTCGTCTATAGCCTGGCGCACCATAACTCCCAAATCTTTAGCGTGGTGGGGAGGTAATACTTCACGAGTAATATGTGGTGCCACCGTTGGGGGCTGTCCATTTCCACAAAATCTGCCTTCCCTTCCGGTCCAGTCACTCTAGCCCTTAATAGAATTTCCTTCACTTCCCCTTCGTGATCCTGATAAAGTTCTGCAGGTCCTGATTCTTTCCACTGGGATCGTATGCTAGGGTCACGTGATAGGGTGCCTGCGGCAGGTCCAGAGACCACCACTGAGGGGTTCTAGTGGTATAATGCTGCCGCTTAAGGGTTTCCTGTTTTACAATAATCCCATCATCTCCACACTCCAAATGCAACTGGAATTTGCAGAGGAGGTCTCTAGCCATCAAGTTACAGTCCAGATTGGTAGTGATGACAAATCGATGTTCTGCCGATTCTTCCTGGTAACCCACTTTAACTGGTTCTGACACCGGGAATGTCGAGATTTGTCCCAGGAATCCTGAAAGTTCCTGCGTTTCAGTAGAGGCAGGGAGTTTAAGCTTTGATTGTACAGAAGACATAAAGGCTCCCGTATCTATCAAAAAGGGTCTCCACTCGTTCAGAATTTTTAACAATATCATTGGTTTGTCTTCCGGGGAGGATCCCTGCACAATCAAGCTGCGTAGTCAATCGGGGGACAATTGACCAAAGGGGTTGTTCTGGGAGAAGTTAGTGTAAGATCCTCCTCTCCCCCCTTGCCCCCCTCCTCTTCCTCCTCTTCCTTTTCCATGCTGACGGTAGGGGCAATTTTTATTCCAATGTCCTCCCTGCCCACAATTAAAACAGTCAATTCCTCTTACTCAGTCCCGGTCTCTTCCCATACCATGCCGGGGACAATAGGGAGGTTTATTAGCAGGGCTCGGGCCGTTTGGTTGTTTAGTATAACCGTATCCTTGCTTATCCATCCAATCCTGTATGCAACACTGCGGTTCTATTGATCCTTCCTCCCGAGATGGCTCTTCCTTTCTAGTCACGTATTCAGTCTTGACCCAGGTTGGGGGCGCACCTCCCCCCTCCCCTTTCTTTTCCTGCCAATAATATCTAACTGCCCTTTCAATAGCGTGAGCAATCGAATAGTTGTTCGAAGATCACATAGACATCTATAGTGGGGTGGTCTGCAGCTTGTTGTGCATCAGGGTTTGGCATTGGTCTGACAGGGAATTGGTGTCAGGATTTTGGGATCTTGGAAATCATTCCTAGGTCGGAGGATGTTTCGGAGCTGTCTGACTGCTTGACAGTTCTGCGTCTCGATCGGCGTGGGTGTTTGCTATATCTTTCACAACTTGGACTGGTAGATTGACTAGAAGATTTACGGGACTGTCTGTGATATCGAGATATAGTTCTGCCCTTTCGAGTGTGAGATCTGGTCCTTTCGGCTATATTGCTTGTGAACTGGGGATCCGAATCACTATCAGAGGATGAGGAATCAGTTTGGGTTTGTTGCTTTGGTGGTATGGGGTTATTTTTAACTCCTCTCGCCGGAGTGTAAGGTGGAGGGTATTGGGAAGAGGACTGGAGCAAGGGGCCAGGGGGTGCGGGAGGCGCCGTTGGGCGCTGAGTCAGTGACCACTCATCAATTTCATCATCAGCCTCGGTTAACACAAAGCCAGCCATTTTACTACGTAGTCGGTCAATACCTTTCTCAGAGGTCCCAGAGGATCTCTTAGTAAGTTTCTTGTGCGCACATTCTTTTTTTAAAGACGTCTACAGTTTTAACATGTGTTCCCTCTGTCAATGAGAGTCCCAATTTAATAGCATTTATTTGCCAACTTGACAGAAGTGATGCATCTTTTAATTTTTGACAATCCCTGTGCTTTTTTGCTACCTCTACGCTTCTAGTGCCACCTAGAGGCCCACTGGTCATCTCCTAATAATTTGTTCAGGGCTCCTGATAATTTTCTAAAGTCTTCAGCTCTTTCAGGGAATTCTTCACATAACTTTTGTAGCGGACTATCCGCATCCGTTGTTTTATCCAACTGATTACCCATTTTCACGCTGTCCCTCATATTACCGTGTCGTTACGCATTCACGTCGTCGTGCGATTTGAACAAACTTAAAACAAACAGACTTTACTAAAACTAACACAAAGCCGCGTCGCCCCGCGGCTCGCATCATCACACAATTCAGAACACTTGAAGTAAACAGACTTAACAGACTTTACTAAACTAACACAAAGCCGCGTCGCCCCGTGGCTCGTGTCGCCGCGCGATTCAAAACACTTGAAGTAAACAGACTTAACAGACTTTACTAAACTAACACAAAGCCGCGTCGCCCCGTGGCTCGCGTCACCGCGCCATTCAAAAAAAAACCCCAACAGACTTACAATAAATGGACTTACAAAAATCAGCACTGACTTTGATATTACTTCGCGGTTCGCGTCGCTGCGCGTCGGCCCACGTTCACTCGGGCGCGCGCTCGCGCTGCCGCACGTCCCACGTCACCACGCGTTCACGCTGCCGTGCGTCTGCATCAGCCCTCCTTCACTCGGCCGCACGCTCGTGCCGCCACACGTTTCGCGTCACTACGCGTTTTACGTTGCTGCGCGTCTGCATCAGCCCTCCTTCACTCGGCCACACGCTCGCACCACCGCACGTCTCGCGCCGCTGTGTGCTCGCGCCGCCGTGCGCTTCTCTCACCCTACCTTTCAAGTTGCTGCGTGATTTATATTCAATCAGTGCCTAGACGGGCCAAGTGATATACGAGGTCGACATCACACCTGACTTGAACACCTATCCTCTATTTAATTCCCCATAAGCTTTATTTAATTCCCTGTGAGCCTAATTTTCTAAATTTAATTTCTTTTAGTCTCCAAATTTCCCTATCCTTTCGCGTCACTGCGCAGTTTAAATCCAATCAGTCAATGAAAGCCCTAATTTAATGGAGTTTTTCTGCCAACTGGACAGGAGTGATTTTTTTTCTTTTAGAATGCAGTGGAATTTTTCTCATAATTTAAAATCTCAGAACATTTTTTTTTAGCACCTATTTAGTACGTTACTTTTTTTTTCTTTTCCATAACTCGAGAGAAGTCTGGCACGTAGGCTGTGGACTGCTTTTCGTTATCTCAATTGTTCCAGCCTCAAGGTCGTGTTATTTAATATAATATATATATTTTTTTTAATCCTTTTGAATCCATCTCAGTTGTTTTGCTGTGCCTTCTCTGAATGTTTTCTTTCGACAAGTAAGTGAGCATGTTAAATCCTTTTTTTTAACCACCGGGACCATGTAATTTTTTCTTTTTTTTTAACAAACCTATCCTTTGTGCATTTCCTGGCTCCGTAACTTATCATCCGAATATACGTAATTCAATAAGGTTCACACTCTTAAACTTCCCACATACAGGACGAAGGGTTAAAAAAACTTTCATTCTGTTTGAGATAAAATAAACCACAACTCCCCGGCTTTTTTTTTTACAGTAAAAATCACAGAAACATTTCTCATTTAAACAGACGTTCACAAGTGTCTCTTTTCTTTTCTTTCCTATTAATTTTTGGATCCATGATTGATCATCTATCCCTATCTAGCTCTAACTATAACCTATCTTTCCAAGTCGCCGCTTGGTTTGCGTCATCGCGCAATTTCCCTATCTCTATCCCTATTCTAAGTTTGAAAGGTATTCACCAGATTGTCCTGGATCTAGTTCAGACATTACCTGAGAACCAGCGAGTGGCTAAACTTTCCTCAGACTTTTGAAACCGGGGGAAACTGGAGCAGTATTGAAATCATACTCACTCCAGTGGCCACTTTCCCCTCGTCTCGTCCAAGGCCAGTCTGGCTCTTAATTCGCAAGTTTTCGGCAGTCGTCCGTTGAGATCCCACTTCTGACACCAAATGTAGATTCCTGGATTCTTTTACCTCAATCTGGTTCAGCAAAATTACTGAAACGAATACCGTTTGTGCTTTAAACAAAGCAAGCTTTTATTTTACCGGCCGGCAAGACTTATCAGACAGAAGATATACTCTCTCGATAGAGTGTACACACTCCCTACGGATAAGTGATGTTACATTGTCAAGGCACGATGTTTATACATTTTCAGCAAAAGATAACAAGATAGGGCCAGAGTGACATCCCAGCTCAGCCCATCTCTCTTGATCCCTCCTTCCCTTTGTCCACTCATAAGCCGACCCAAGCATGGTCCGATTTTAAACAAAGACCTTCTGTCAATGTTTCAGGTTAATAACATGATTTAATAAGACCTTGAGGTTTTTCTGCAAGCTGTGGGTTTTGTTTCAATATGTGTTAGTGTTGTAACATTTCGCAGTCTCGAGTCTGAGATGTCATGGCTATTCCTCCATGAATTGTTTGTTAGCTTATACTGTCCCTATACAATTCCCACGTTCTCAACTTCAATGTCTCTATACATTTTTAAACATTCACAGCTATACGGGCTGGTGTCGACTCCTTATTTCAGGGAGTCCACCTTGAAGAAGAGAAGTCTTTTTACCCCAACAGTAGAAATGAACAGCACCATCGTGTCTGCACCAGCCGACAAAAAGCTATCCAGCCTAATCTCACTTTCCAGCTTCTAATCTGTAGCCTTGTAGGTTACGGCACTTCAAGTGCATATCCAAGGACTTTTTAAAGGTGGTGAGGGTTTCTGCCTCTACCATCCTTTCAGGCAGTGAATTCCAGACCCCCATCACCCTCTGGGTGAAACAAATTCTCCTCACATCCCCCCTAAACCTCCAATCAATTACTTTAAATCTATGCCCCCTGGTTGTTGACCCCTCTGCTAAGGGAAATAGGTCCTTCCTATCCACTCTATCTAGGCCCCTCATAATTTTATACACCTTAATTAGGTCTCCCCTCAGCTCCGCTGTTTCAAAGAAAACAAATCCAGCCTATCCAATCTTTCCTCATACCGAAAATTGTCCAGTCCAGGCAACATCCTCGTAAATCTTCTCTGTATCCTCTCCAGTGCAATCACATCTGTCCTGTAATGTGGTGTCCAGGACTGCATGCAGTACTCTAGCTGTGAGCTAACTAATGTTTTGTCAAGCATAACCTCCCTGCTCTTGTATTCTATGCCACGGCTAATAAAGGCAAGTATTCCGTATGTCTTCTTAACTACCTTATCTATCTGGCCTGCTACCTTCAGGGATCTGTGTACATGTACACCAAGGTCCCTTTGTTGCTTGACACTTCTCATTATTCCACTGCCTTGTTAGCCCTCCCCAAATGCATTACCTCATACTTCTCTGGATTGAATTCCATTTTCCACTGTTCTGCCCACCTGACCAGTTCATTGATATCTTTCTGCAGTCTACAGCTTTCTTCTTCATTATCAACCACACAGCCAATTTTTGTATCATCTGCAAACTTCTTAATCATACCCCCTTTTGTGTATGGAGAAAGAGTCAGGCTGAATACAGTGAGCTCAAAGTAACGTATGACCTTAGTCTTTTATTGCAGGTCTCCAGAGTGCCTCTCCAACCTGTGAAGCCTTCATAAATACCTGTACTCCCAAGGGATTATGGGATCCCTTGGAACTCCAGGGGATGAGCCCTCTGGTGGCTGTACAGAGTAAATAAAAGTCCACATATATAACAACATTCCCCCCCAAAGTCAATAGTGTAACTATTTACAATGTGAGTCGATCTGGGGCCCTTCTTGCAGTGGTTGATCGTCTCGGTGTGAAAGCTGGTGTTGAATCATTTGTTGGGCCCTCGCTGGGCTGCTGTGGATGATGGGTTCTGCTTCGTGGTCAACCATGGTGTCAGTTGCCACTGGTGTGTGTGTTGGGAGATCAAAAAAGGTAGGGTCCAAGGTGGGTTGCTCAGGGTAGTCTGTGAATCTGAGTTTGATGTGGTCCAAGTGTTTCCGGTGAATGAGTCTATTTGAAAGTTTGACCTGAAACACCCTGCTCCCCTCTTTGGCCACGACAGTGTCGGGAAGCCACTTGGGACCTTGTCCACAATTTAAAACAACTACAGGATCATCGATTTCAATCTCATGTGACACATTTGCGCTATCATGCACTTTGTTGAAGCTGCCTGCTCTCTACCTGTTCATGTAGATCAGGGTGAACTAACGAGAGCCTTGTCTTGAGTGCTCTTTTCATGGGCAGTTCAGCAGGTGGGATCCCAGTGAGTGAGTGGGGTCTCGTGCGGTAGCTAAGCAGGACTCGGGATATGCGAGTCAGCAGCGAGCCTTCAGTTACCCTCTTCAAGTCTTGCTTGATGGTTTGCACTGGTATCTCTGCCTGACCATTGGACGCTGGTTTAAACAGGGCAGATGTGACATGTTTGATCCCGTTACGGGTCATGAAATCTTTGAACTCAGCACTGGGAAAACATGGCCCGTTATCGCTCACCAGGACATCGGGTGAGCCGTGTGTGGCAAACATGGCCCGCAGGCTTTCAGTGGTGGCAACGGACGTGCTAGCCGACACTATCTCACATTCAATCCACTTTGAGTACGCGTCTACAACCACAAGGAACATTTTACTCAAGAATATAGTCGACGTATACCCTAGACCATGATTTGAAGGGCCAAGACCAGAAACTTAGTGGTGCCTCCCTGGGTACATTGCTTAACTTACGAGCATGTATTACATCTGTGAACACGGGACTTTAAGTCCGCATCGATACCAGGCCACCACACGTGGGATCTGGCTACCGATTTCATCATTATGATGCCTGGGTGGGTACTGTGGAGATCATTGATGAAGGTGTCTCTGCCCTTCTTGGGGACCACTACTCGATTGTCCCACAGAAGGCAATCTGCCTGTATAGACATTTCATCTTTGCACCGCTGGAATGGCTTTATCTCTTCCTGCATTTCCACTGGGACACTGGACCAGCTCCTGTGAAGCACACAGCTTTTGACTAGAGGTAATAAGGGGTCTTGGCTTGTCCAGGTTTTGATCTGCCGGACAGTGACGGGTGATTGGTCACTCTCAAATGCTTCCATAACCATGGATAGATCTGCGGGCTGCGCCATTTCCACCCCCATGGTAGCCAATGGCAGCCTACTGAGAGCATCGGCGCAGTTTTTTGTGCCTGGCCTGTGGCGGATTGCGTAGTTGTATGCGGACAACGTGAGCGCCCATCTCTGGATACGGGCCGATGCGTTGGTATTTATCCCTTTACTCTCGTAAAACAGGGATATAAGAGGCTTATGGTCAGTTTCCAATTCGAATTTTAGCCCAAACAGGTATTGATGCATTTTCTTCACCCCATAGACACAAGCTAACGCTTCTTTTTCAATCATGCTATAGGCTCTCTCAGCCTTAGACAGACACCTGGATGCATAAGTAACCGTATGCAGTTTCCCAAAATCATTAGCTTGTTGCAATACACACCCGACGCCATATGACGACGCATCACAAGCTAGTACCAAACGCTTACATGGATCATACAACACAAGCAATTTGTTTGAGCATAACAATTTTCTCGCTTTTACAAAGGCATTTTCTTGGCTTTTGCCCCAAACCTATTTGCCCCCTTTTCGTAGTAAGACATGCAGTGGTTCTAGCAGTGTGCTGAGACCTGGTAAGAAGTTACCAAAGTAGTTCAAGAGACCCAGAAACAACTGCAATTCCTTCACGTTCTGTGGCCTCGGTGCGTTCTCGATTTCCTCCGTCTTTGCATTGGTGGGCCTGATGCCGTCCGCCGCAATCCTCCTTCCCAGGAACTCCACTTTAGACACCAGGAAAACGCACTTCGATCGTTTTAACCTGAGCCCCACGCGGTTGAGCCGACTAAGAACCTCCTCCAGGTTCTGCAGATGCTCGACTGTGTTCCGACCTGTGACTAAGATGTCGTCCTGGAAGACCACAGTGTGCGGGACCGACTTCAGTAAACTTTCCATGTTTCTCTGGAATATCGCCGCCACTGATCGGATTCCAAACGGGCATCTGTTATAAACAAAAAGACCTTTGTGCGTGTTGATGCAGGTGAGGGCCTTCGATGATTCCTCCAGTTCTTGCGTCATGTAGGTTGAAGTCAGATCCAGCTTCGTGAACGTCTTTTCTCCCGCCAGCACTGCAAAGAGGTCGTTGGCTTATGGTAGTGGGTATTGGTCCTGCAGGGAGAAACGATTGATAGTTACTTTGTAATCGCCACAGATTCTGACGATGCTGTCTCCCTTGAGGACTGTGACAATAGGACTGGCCCACTCGCTGAACTCGATCGGTGAAATGATGCCCCCGTCGTTGCAGCCGGTCTAGCTCGATCTCTACCCTTTCTCTCATCATGTACGGTACTACTCTCGCCTTGTGATGGATGGGTCGCGCCCACGGAATTAGGTGGATCTGCACTTTTTCTCCTTGGAATTTCCCGATGCCTGGTTCGAACAGTGAAGGAAATTTGTTTAAGACCTGGGCACACGAAGTATCGTCAGTGGGCGATAGCGCTCAGATGTCGTCCCAGTTCCAGCGTATCTTTCCCAGCCAGCTCCTGCCGAGCAGCGTGGGACCATTGCCCGGTACCACGCAGAGTGGTAGCTTGTGCACCGCTCCATTGTAGGAGACCTTTACGGTAGCACTGCCGATTACAGGTATCAGTTCTTTTGTGTAAGTTCTTAGTTTCGTGCGAATTGGAGTTTAGACTGACCTTGAGGCCTTGTTGCACCACAACCTTTTGAAAGTCTTTTTGCCCATGATGGACTGGCTTGTGCCCATGTCCAACTCCATTGACACCGGGAGTCCATTTAGTTCAACATTCAGCATTATCGGGGGACAATTCGTGCTGATGTACCCCATGTACCTCTGCCTCCCCTATCTGAGGCTCTGTTTTGTCGTGATGCTCCTCTGCAACATGGTGGTTTGCAGGTTTAACAGGCTTAGCAGCTCGCCTGCACACTGGTTGGAGGTGTCCCATTGTTCCACAGCCCTTGCAAACATAGCCTTTGAATCGGCATGAATGGAAACGATGATCATCCCCGCAGCACCAACAAGGTGTTAATGGCCTTGCATTCATCACCCTTGATGGTGGATTCTGAGACATCTGCGGACATGTAGCTGCAGGTATGTGTGACCTGCCCTGTACATGACGATTCGAAAACAACATCACTTTGTTCACAGTAATTGTAGCTGCACTTGTGTGCTGAGAGATTTGCTTAGTATTGTCACTGGTGGCAATGAACGCCTGGGCTATCGCTATGGCCTTACTCAAGGTTGGGGTCTCTACAGTGAAAAGTTTGCGAAGTATGGTTTTGTGGCCAATGCCAAGTACAAAAAAGTCTCTGAGCATGTGCTCCAAAGGTCCTTCAAATTCGCAATGTCCAGCAAGGCGTCTTAGCTCAGCGACATAACTTCCTGGCCTTCAGACCTTTTGTAGGCCACGAGATCAGGAGTCGGGCAGCGTCGGTGAGAGGCGACAGTCCAGAGTCGAGGAGGCCTACAAAAGGCCCCGAGATCAGGAGTCGGGCAGCGTCGGTGAGAGGCGACAGTCCAGAGTCGAAGAGGCCTACAAAAGGCCCCGAGATCAGGAGTCGGGCAGCGTTAGTGAGAGGCGACAGTCCAGAGTCGAGGAGGCCTACAAAAGGCGTGCTTGTGCAGGAAAAAGGCAAAAGAAGTAGAAAGAAATAGAAAGGTGACATCACAGCCAAGGGGGTAAGTGATTGGCTGGTGATTGGTGAGTAGTTTTTCTTTTTTCTCTTCTATATTAGTGAGTAACTTTTAGCATTGTTGTTGCCAATTTAAGTTAATCTAAGGGTTAAGTCATGGCAGGAGAGCTCGGACACGTGTTATGCTCCTCCTGTACTACGTGGGAAATCAGGGACGCCTCCGCTGTCCGTGACGACTTCGTGTGCGGGAAGTGTATCGACCTCCAGCTCCTGACGGACCGCGTTGCGGAATTGGAGCTGAGGGTGGATTCACTCTGGAGCATCCACAATGCTGAGAATGCCGTGAATAGCACGTTTAGTGAGTTGGTCTTACCGCAGGTAAAGGGTCCATAGGGAATGGAAGACCAACAGGAAGAGCATTGCAAGGAAGGTAGTGCTTAGATTTGCTTAGTATTGTCACTGGTGGCAATGAACGCCTGGGCTATCGTTATGGCCTTACTCAAGGTTGGGGTCTCTACAGTGAAAAGTTTGCGAAGTATAGTTTTGTGGCCAATGCCAAGTACAAAAAAGTCTCTGAGCATGTGCTCCAAAGGTCCTTCAAATTCGCAATGTCCAGCAAGGCATCTTAGCTCAGCGACATAACTTCCTGGCCTTCAGACCTTTTGTAGGCGAGAGGCGACAGTCCGGGGTCAAGGAGGCCTACAAAAGGCCGCGAGATCAGGAGTCGGGCAGCGTCGGTGAGAGGCGACAGTCCAGAGTCGAGGAGGCTTACAAAAGGCCACGAGATCAGGAGTCGGGCAGCGTTAGTGAGAGGCGACAGTCCAGAGTCGAGGAGGCCTACAAAAGGCGTGCTTGTGCAGGAAAAAGGCAAAAGAAGTAGAAAGAAATAGAAAGGTGACATCACAGCCAAAGGGGGTAAGTGATTGGCTGGTGATTGGTGAGTAGTTTTTCTTTTTTCTCTTCTATATCAGTGAGTAACTTTTAGCATTGTTGTTGCCAATTTAAGTTAATCTAAGGGTTAAGTCATGGCAGGAGAGCTCGGACACGTGTTATGCTCCTCCTGTACTATGTGGGAAATCAGGGACGCCTCTGCTGTCCCTGACGACTTCGTGTGCGGGAAGTGTATCGACCTCCAGCTCCTGACGGACCGCGTTGCGGAATTGGAGCTGAGGGTGGATTCACTCTGGAGCATCCACAATGCTGAGAATGCCGTGAATAGCACGTTTAGTGAGTTGGTCTTACCGCAGGTAAAGGGTCCATAGGGAATGGAAGACCAACAGGAAGAGCATTGCAAGGAAGGTAGTGCAGGGATCCCCTGCTGTCATCCCCCTGCAAAACAGATGCACTGCTTTGAGTACTGTTGAAGGGAATGACTCATCAGGGGGGAGCAGCAGCAGCCAAGTTCATGGCACCGTGGGTGGCTCTGCTGCACAGGAGGGAAGGAAAAAGAGTGGGACAGCGGGTGCAGGACATTCTGAAAAGGGAGGGTGAGCAGCCAGTTGTCGTGGTGCACATTGGAACCAACGATATAGGTAAAAAAAATGGATGAGGTCCTACGTGACGAATTTAAGGAGCTGGGAGCTAAATTAAAATGTAGGACCTCAAAAGTAGTAATCTCGGGATTGCTACCAGTGCCACGTGCTTGTCAGAGTAGGAATCGCAGGATAGCGCAGATGAATACGTGGCTTGAGCAGTGGTGCAGCAGGGAGGGATTCAAATTCCTGGGGCGTTGGAACTGGTTCTGGGGGAGGTGGGACCAGTACAAACCGAACGGTCTGCACCTGGGCAGGACTGGAACCAATGTCCTAGGAGGAGTGTTTGCTAGTGCTGTTGGGGAGGAGTTAAACTAATATGGCAGGGGGATGGGAATCAATGCAGGGAGACAGAGGGAAACAAAATGGAGACAGAAGCAAAAGACAGAAAGGAGATGAGTAAAAGTGGAGGGCAGAGAAACCCAAGGCAAAAAACAAAAAGGTCCACTTTGCAGCAAAATTCTAAAGAGTCTAAGTGTGTTAAAAAGGCAAGCCTGAAGGCTCTGTGCCTCAATGCGAGGAGTATTCGGAATAAGGTGGACGAATTAACTATGCAGATAGCAGTTAATGGATACGATGCGGTTGGCATCACGGAGACATGGCTCCAGGGTGAACAAGGCTGGAAACTCAACATCCAAGGGTATTCAACATTTAGGAAGGATAGACAGAAAGGAAAAGGAGTTGGGGTGGCGTTGCTGGTTAAAGAGGAAATTAATGCAATTGGAAGGAAAGACATTAGCTTGGATGATGTGGAATCGGTATGGGTGGAGCTACGGACTACCAAGGGGCAGAAAATGCTAGTGGGAGTTGTGTACAGACCACCAATCAGTAGTAGTGATGTTGGGGAGGGCATCAAACAGGAAATTAGGGGTGCATGCAATAAAGGTGCAGCAGTTATCATGGGTGACTTTAATATGCATATAGATTGGGCTAACCAAACTGGAAACAATACGGTGGAGGAGGATTTCCTGGAATGCATAAGGGATGGTTTTCTAGACCAATATGTCGAGGAACCAACTAAGGGGGAGGCCATCTTAGACTGGGTGTTGTGTAATGAGAGAGGATTAATTAGCAATCTCGTTGTGCGAGGCCCCTTGGGGAAGGGTGACCATAATATGGTGGAATTCTACATTAGGATGGAGAAAGAAACATTTAATTCAGAGACCATGGTCCAGAACTTAAAGAAGGGTAACTTTGAAGGTATGAGGCGTGAATTAGCTAGGATAGATTGGTGAATGATACTTAAGGGGTTGACAGTGGATGGGCAATGGCAGACATTTAGAGACCGCATGGATGAGCTAGAGACCGCATGGATTGTACATCCCTGTCTGGCGTAAAAATAAAAAAAGGAAGGTGGTTCAACCGTGGCTATCAAGGGAAATCAGGGTTAGTATTAAAGCCAAGGAAGTGGCATATAAATTGGCCAGAAATAGCAGTGAACCCGGGGACTGGGAGAAATTTAGAACTCAGCAAAGGAGGACAAAGGGTTTGATTAGGGCAGGGAAAATAGAGTACGAGAGGAAGCTTGCAGGGAACATTAAAATGGACTGCAAAGCTTCTACAGATATATAAAGAGAAAAAGGTTAGTAAAGACAAGTGTAGGTCCCCTGCAGTCAGAATCAGGGGAAGTCATAACTGGGAACAAAGAAATGGCAGACCAATTGAACAAGTACTTTGGTTCGGTATTCACTAAGGAGGACACAAAAACCTTCCGGATATAAAAGGGGTCAGAGGGTCTAGTAAGAAGGAGGAACTGAGGGAAATCCTTATTAGTCGGGAAATTGTGTTGGGGAAATTGATGGGATTGAAGGCCGATAAATCCCCAGGGCCTGATGGACAGCATCCCAGAGCACTTAAGGAGGTGGCCTTGGAAATAGCGGATGCATTGACAGTCTTTTTCCAACATTCCATAGACTCTGGATCAGTTCCTATGGAGTGGAGGGTAGACACTGTAACCCCACTTTTTAAAAAAGGAGGAAGAGAGAAAACAGGGAATTATAGACCGGTCAGCCTGACATCGGTAGTGGGTAAATTGATGGAATCAATTATTAAGGATGTCATAGCAGCGCATTTGGAAAGAGGTGACATGATAGGTCCAAGTCAGCATGGATTTGTGAAAGGGAGATCATGCTTGACAAATCTTCTGGAATTTTTTGAGGATGTTTCCAGTGGAGTGGACAAGGGAGAACCAGTTGATGTGGTGTATTTGGACTTTCAGAAGGCTTTCGACAAAGTCCCACACAAGAGATTAGTGTGCAAAGTTAAAGCACATGGGATTGGGAGTAGTGTGCTGACGTGGATTGAAAACTGGTTGGCAGACAGGAAGCAAAGAGTAGGAGTAAATGGGTACTTTTCAGAATGGCAGGCAGTGACAGGTGGGGTACCGCAAGGTTCTGTGCTGGGGCCCCAGCTGTTTACTTTGTACATGAATGATTTAGACGAGGGGATTAAATGTAGTATCTCCAAATTTGTAGATGACACTAAATTGGGTGGCAGTGTGAGCTGCGACGAGGATGCTATGAGGCTACAGAGTGACTTGGATAGGTTAGGTGAGTGGGAAAATGCATGGCAGATGAAGTATAATGTGGATAAATTTGAGGTTATCCACTTTGGTGGTAAAAACAGAGAGACAGACTATTATCTGAATGGTGACAGATTGGGAAAAGGGGAGGTGCAACGAGACCTGGTGCAATGAGACCTGGGTGTCATGGTACATCAGTCATTGAAGGTTGGCATGCAGGTACAGCAGGCGGTTAAGAAAGCAAATGGCATGTTGGCCTTCATAGCGAGGGGATTTGAGTGCAGGGGCAGGGAGGTGTTACTACAGTTGTACAGGGCCTTGGTGAGGCCACGCCTGGAGTATTGTGTACAGTTTTGGTCTCCTAACTTGAGGATGGACATTCTTGCTATTGAGGGAGTGCAGCGAAGGTTCACCAGACTGATGGCGGGACTGACATATCAAGAAAGACTTGATCAACTGGGCTTGTATTCACTGGAGTTCAGAAGAATGAGAGGCGATCACATAGAAACGTTTAAAATTCTGACGGGTTTAGACAGGTTAGATGCAGGAAGAATGTTCCCAATGTTGGGGAAGTCCAGAACCAGGGGTCACAGTCTAAGGATAAGGGGTAAGCCATTTAGGACCGAGATGAGGAAAAACTTCTTCACCCAGAGAGTGGTGAACCTGTGGAATTCTCTACCACAGAAAGTTGTTGAGGCCAATTCACTAAATATATTCAAAAAGGAGTTAGATGTAGTCCTTACTACTAGGGGGATCAAGGGGTATGGCAAGAAAGCAGGAATGGGGTACTGAAGTTGCATGTTCAGCCATGAACTCATTGAATGGCGGTGCAGGCTCGAAGGGCCGAATGGCCGAATGGCCTACTCCTGCACCTATTTTCTATGTTCCTACGTTTCTAGAACCTGTACCTCGCCATCAGAACGCTTTCCTTCGGGTTCAAATGCTCTCGGACATGTGTGCACAAATCGTCATACAATTTCTCCGTGGGTTTCATTGGAGAGAGCAGATTCGTCATGAGGCCATATGTTGTTGCCCCACAGACGGTGAGGAAGCGCTCTCTTCCCCATCTAGCTCATTGGCCACAAAGTATTGGTTGAGTCGCTCCACAAAAGTTTCCCAATCAGCTCACTCTGAAAATTTCTCCAGGATGCCCACTGTTCTCTGCATCTTTGGGTTTGTTATCTGTATCTCGTTGCCAGTTGGTTTGTATGGAGAAAGAATCAGACTGAATACTGTGAGCTCAAAGTGACGTGTTTGACCTTAGTCTTTTATTGCAGGTCTCCAGAGTGCCTCTCCAACCTGTGAAGCCTTCTTAAATGCCTGTGCTCCTGAGGGATTATGGGATCCCTTGGGATTCTGGGGAATGAGCCCTCTGGTGGCTGTACAGAGTAAATAAAAGTCCACATATGTATCACCCACTACATTCGAGTCTAAATCATTGATATATACCACAAAAAGGGCCACATTACTGCAAAATTTTAAAGGGGAAAAGTGTGTTAAAAAGACAAGCCTGAAGGCTCTGTGCCTTAATGCGAGGAGTATTCGTAATAAGGTGGACTAATTAACTGCACAGGCAGCAATTAACGAATATGATATAATTGGCATCACAGAGACATGGTTCCAGGGTGACCAAGGCTGGGAACTCAACATCCAGGGGTATTCAACATTCAGGAAGGATAGACAGAAAGGAAAAGGAGTTGGGGTTGCATTGCTGGTTAAAGAGGAAATTAACGCAATAATAAGGAAGGACATTAGCTTTGAGGATGTGGAATCTGTATGGGTGGAACTGCGGAATATCAAAGGGCAGAAAACGCCATGATCTTATTGAATGGTGGTGCAGGCTCGAAGGGCCGAATGGCCTATTCCTGCACCTATTTTCTATGTTTCTATGTTTCTAAAGCAAGGGACCTAGTACTGAGCCCTGTGGAACCCCACTGGAATCGCCCATCACATTACTCTTTCCGTTCTATATGCTTACTGCTGCCTAGTAACCCTGGACACCTATTGCACTTGAGCGTGATTTACATGTGCCCTCCTGAACACCAGGGGTTAGAAATTGCTCCCCGCCCAAAAAGGGGCGCACGCAATCCGATTCAATGTTTTTTAGCGCAGCTGTGGATGTGGTCGTCTCTTGAGCGTAATTCCGCTCTGTTGTTTTTTTTTACTTTGGATCCAGAAGTGGCTCTTGATGGGGTGGTGACTACACAAGAGGTGCAGAAGTTGGGGCGGTGAGTACACTTGAGGGTCAGAAGTTGGGCGGGGTGTGGAGTAACTGCTGTGATGACGTCATCACGGCGCTGCATCACCGTGGCTCTCCCCTTCACTTAAAGGGGAGAGCCTTCGTCATTTTAAAACTTCGGCCCACTGGGCCACCAGGGAGGGTTTTGCCGGGTCAGTCATCTGGCACCCAAGAGAGGGTGCCAGGCTGCCCATTGTCGGGTTCACCTGGCAGTCAGCTGACAAAAAAAAACATGGCGGTAGCGGCAATGCGTCCTCCCCTTTAAGGGAAGCCGCACCGCCATTGCAGAAGGTCAGTTTCACTGGACCACTCAGAAAAAATAGGTTTTGGTACTGCCAGATGGGCCGAAGGTTTTCGGTAGGGAATGTCGCCGTCAGGGGTGTAGATCAGTGGTTCGCACGGTGATGACACACCTAAGACGGATTGGCAGCAGCGGAGCGGTATTGGGGGAGGGGGTCAGGGCACCGCCGGGAAAACTTGGAAGGGAAATTGGGCTATAAGTGGCCGCCAATTTATCAGTGGTAACAGGCCTTAGAGGGGGGAGCATTTTCGGCCCCCAGAATGGTAGAAAGTCTCACTCCAAAATTAATCTTTAAATAGGTCCCTATCTGTTTGAGGCAATGCACATCCCACCCCCCACATCAGTAATGGCTGTGGAAACAGGTTGCACTGGAAAGAACTCTGATCCATTTTCCCATAGTGATCCCTGCCCCTCTCACCCCATTTTACACTAATGAAATGAGCAGTCTGGGTTGGAAAATCTAGTCTTCACTCTCAAGATTTCTGTGTGGATAATGGACACTTGGCCAAACTACCAGAAGTTAACCAGGATCTCCGTCGGGAGTGAGTGCCGATCAGGAGTGGGGGAGGTGATCAGGAGTGGGCTGAGCTGGACCTGGCAACCGTCTTCGGTAAAGCAGTGGAGCCAGGAGGATCACTCTGGCTCCACATTTAGGTAAGTCATTTTTAACAAATTTCCTTTTAGGTGGCAGTTTCCAGTGGTCCCGTTAAGGACTGCTGTTTAGACTAAATGTCGACCACATTTTGCAGAACACAGCCAGTTCGGCACTGGCTCTGTTCAGGGAAGACCTATTATGGAAAGGGAGCCTCAAAGAGGTGTTGGGTCACTTAGTTGTATATGCAAAGGACCTGACGCCTGTTTCAGGTGTAGCGCCTTTACCAATATGATCGGGGGGGGGGGGGGGGGGGGGGCGGTCACACTTACAGCGTAAAATGTGCATGCTTATACCACCCGCTATTTTGGATGCTTTTGCGCCTATTTTACACCTGTAAAATGGCCATGACATCAACAAATTTCTAGGCCCTAGTTTCCTCAAATACTCAATGTCAGAACATAAAAAAGTATAGAATGACATATGAATTATTTGACCTCATTAAGCCCCATCCTTCCACAGAGCATGTACTATCTATTATCCTGCACTCCACCCCTCTCAGTTCATCTTCTGTGTAAATATTGTTTGATCCCAAGGTAATAAAGCAAAACTGCAGAATATTCATCCTTGTCACAACTTCACAATTAAACCCTGGTCTGCTGCCTACCTTAGACATGATTTTCCCCAGCTTCAGCAGCAAAGCACGATCTGGTCTCATAGAGTATTTTATCCTCCCAGTCTATACCTGTTCCTCTTACTGGATAGGTTCCTGATGTCTGTTCTAAATTTGCAAGTTATAATTCAACCTATCCCTTCACAACTAATTCTGTTCCCAGTAGGCTATTTATCCAGTTCCTTTATGAAGGGTTCATCGACTCAGCATCAACTGTAAGAAACTTAAAACACAAAAACAGTGCAATTGTGCATTACAGATCTTCATTATATTCTGCTCAAGAACTGAGACGTTGGCTACAAGACCAAAGGGGAAACAATTAATCCAGGCGTTCGTTCTGTGAATGATTTCATACAAACAGTGGAAACACTAAATCCTCTATTCCAATAGTTGCTATGGTGATGTTACCCTGAAAGGTTGCTCTGCTTTTTCTATATTTTATTTAACAAAAGATGTTGAAACAGCAAAAAAACACAGCGGGGTAGGTCCCTATTTTTAGCACCTAGGCATAAAGCATTACTTGGGCACAGCATGAAGAGGGGAATTGGCTGTGGAAGGCCATATGCTTTCAGTGCAGTGTTCTGCAATACATTAGCCACTAGCTACACGAGGCTAATTGGGAATCCAGATGTCGCTAATTGCATCTTTGATTAGTAAATAAGAAATGAATAATACACAGTAATTGTACATGTGATCTCAATACTCCCTATTTGCACGGCGCATACATATGTACTTTTATCTTTTTGTGTGTGTGTTGATAAAATTGTCAGATGAAAAGCAGAGTATGCAAGTGTTCTTTGATCATTGCGTGTGCTTAACATTCATGGTTACTGCTTATTGGATATCTGCTAAAATGGTGCATAACACGGATGAAAATATCAGCACCATGGAAACACCAGCTATGGAGAGGGAAGCTGTGAGCATGATCAGCCTAACCAATCGGAATCACCGGTCCAGGCCAACGGGGAAAAGAAAACCTAACCAATACTAAGCAGCTCCAATAGGGAACATCATGGCAAAGGGCAAGTAGCACCCAACCACAAGCAGAGACGGGTCTGGCGAGTCTTGTTGTGCAAGTCATCATTCTCAGCAATCACTCTGATGAAGTCAAAGTACTGCTAGCAACTGTTGGAAAAAACTTAGAAGCTTAGAAGGGAATCAAGGGATATGGGGACAGTGCAGGAAAGTGGAGTTGAAGTAGAAGATCAGCCATGATATTATTGAATGGCGGAGCAGGCTCAGGGGGCTGAATGGCCTACTCCTGCTCCTAATTCTTATGTTCTTATGTAAGCTGCACTAAGTAAGATGTGCTGTGTCTGATGAGCTCATGTCAAAAATTCAAACTTTGGTGAAAGAGAAAAACTGCAAAGTCTCACACTGAACGACGGTAGATATTTTAAAAATAAATATACATGTGATGTATCTTTACCTGTATTGTGTGTGAGGCCTTTTCTACTAAGATCAGGGCATGCGGCTAAAATAGTGTCACCGCAGCCACACCAGTGGTCACAAGTCAGTGATTTCTATTGGACAACACTCTCTTACTGGAGCTCAGCCATAAATTAACGGAAGGCTCCATTTTGTATGTGCGATCCTTCCTTCCCAATCTTATCTCTTTGTGCTGCCCTAAGGCAATGCTTTTCTGCCCAGGTGCTGAAGTTGAAAGTCTGCCCCGGTGAATGCAATAAACGGAAAACCTTTCTATAAAACATGAATTTTATTTCCACCCATGAGGTGATTGTAATCAACTTGTAATTGACACTCTGTGTTTTTATGGGGAGCCATCCGGCATCCCCAATGATACTGAGTTTTGTCACTAGTTGGGAATATTCACCACGTAAATGTTTGCTATAATTTGGAGGCAATTCTTATCTCAATGTCTGTAGTGCTGCTGTAATCCAAATGGGAAATTAAACCCAATGAAAGCTGATTTTAACTTGCAGCATTGGAGGAACGCGGGTGGCAAGGGAAACGTCATTGAATGGAAAGGAAAATTGGACATTGTGGACCGGCTGATCCGCTACCACCTGATTTCAACCATGACGAAAATCAGCCTAGTGCAGTCTCACTGGCCTGGTTTACACTAAGCCTATTTTCTTGAGGGTTTTTTGGCCAAATAAATGAATAACTAAACATTTGAGATCATGTGTTTTTATGACATTAACGTTCTGTGGTTTTAGCAGACACATGGACTGAAAATGGGCCAATGTCTCTAAAAACAGCAGATCAAGAGTATCTCCATACCAATGAAGCGTACGCTAATGTTGCATGGAAAAATATTAGATTTAAGTCTTCTCCATATATGTGAAAGCTCCCAGCTCCCACATAATTAATCCTCAGCTGATCATTTCTATGATGTTTCGCCATGTAAAACCATGGAGTATTTCTTAATCTCAGAGTTTTCCTCTGTTTACAGTCTTTTATTCGCTCGTTTTCAGAGACTACCAATTAAACAGCGAATAAAATCTAGACATCTGCCCCGTCGCACTATGCAATCTAAAGAATTAATAAGCCAGTTACCGAGTAGGCTCATTAATGGTGAATTTATGTAAATGAGGTCAGTGCTGATACTTAGACAAAGGAACCACACAGTAACCACAATGTTTTAATGACAATTGTTTTATTTCACTATTTTTTATATTCTCTTTTCTGCGAGTTATGGTAAAATTTTTAAGATAAATCAGAATTAATGTTTGAAATCTTCAATGATGGAGACATTTCCATTTTAATTGTAAGTTTCCTTTGCCTGTTGCGGTTGTCTTTGCGTGATCGGTGACTGGAGCACTGGTTCACGTTGATCTCTGCTCAGCTTGTTCTCAGTGATATTGTCTGAAATATAACATATAGATTAAAGTTACAGGGCACAAAACAGCTGCTTTTGTATCAGACTTTGGTTAATGTTTTAAATGTGAATAAAGTTTGGATTGGATAAGAGTGGTAATACTCACTGACCACTTACAGTGATCTAATACACAGGTGATAGTAAAAACCTGAACACTTGAATAAACTATACATATACATGCCCAGTTGTACACACATGCACACACCTGCCTATATATCAACAGTTCACATTGCTCAAATGATATCTCACTATGTAAAGATTCTTTGACATGTCTTGACAATCCAAGCTTTTCTTTCTTTCACACACATACAGTGAAAATCAAAAAATGGCCATGATATTATATAGACTATAATTGGTCTGTAATCACTTGTTATCATGTGCTTTCTTTGCATTAATGTAGCACCTTTACTATCCTCACAAAGTATTTCCAGGATATGAATGAGAAAAGGCCATTCAGCCCATCAAATTCAGTCTTTCCACAGTCCATGTGCAAACTCCCCTATCATAGATTCTACCCACACCTTTGAACATCTGTGGGAAAAAGCTACATAAATACTCCTTGATTTGTAAAGTTAATCAGACAAAACTCCATCTTTAATTTATAGCCTTTCATTCAACTATTTCCTCCTTCCCTCCCCTACGCAACAATAGCAGTGTTTAACCGGGAGCCAATGTAGGTCAGCAAGTACAGGAGTGATGGGTGGGGCATTTAATCACTTCAGTCTATAACTTGCAACCACCTATCCCATTCCTATTCAGCTGGTCATTCAGCTCCATTTTAAAGGTGTTAATCAACTCAGCCTCAACCACTTCTCCTCATGGCCTCTCTCCCTGCATTGTCACATCTAAATGTTTTCGAAAAAACTATTTTTTCAATCGCGCTTTAATTCCACCCCTGACTTTTTCAGCTCTTCCTTTTACCTTACTTGAGACTTGCTTTCTTTTTAGCAGTTACATGAGTGTCAGTCACTCTCTGGTGCCTCACCCAATTGGTATTCTTCACATGGGAACTTACGGAGTGAGTGTTGGCTGCTATTCCAGTATGGGTGCCTCATAGAGGAGCTTGATTCTTTCCTACCCCTACACCTATGCACTTGCACCGAAAGATCTGAAGTGCGCTTTGATCTTACTGGGATGATGATTTCTGACCTGTGCTGAGTGAGCTGATCTCAGTCAGAGTGATGGAGGGGGAGCTACCATTGGGTAACTGAGAAGAACAAAAGAAGTCCCGTTCACCCATCACTCCTGTACTTGCTGACCTACATTGGCTCCCGGTTAAACAATGCCTCGATTTCAAAATTCTTATCCTTGTTTTCAAATCCCTCCATTGCTTCTCCTCTAGCCCCACAACCCCCCGAGATATCTGCGCTTCTCTAATTATGCCCCCTTGAGCATCCCTGATTATAATCGCTCAACCATTGGTGGCTGTGCCTTCTGTTGCCGAGGCCCTAATTCCTTGCCTAAACCTCCGCCTCTCTACCTCTCTATCCTCCTTTAAGACACTAATTAAAACCTGCCTCTTTGACCAAGTTTTTGGTCACCTGCCCTAATTTTCTCCTTCTGTGGCTTGGTGTTAAATTTTATTGCCTTATAATACTCCTGTGAAGCACCTTGGGACGTTTTACTATGTTATAGGCACTATTAAATTGTTAATCATAGAATCATAGAAAGTTACAGCATGGAAGGAGGCCATTTCAGCCCATTGTGTCCGCGCCGGCCGACCAAGAGCTATCCAGCCTAATCCCACTTTCTAGCTCTTGGTCCGTAGCCCTGTAGGTTATGGCACTTCAAGTGCACATCCAAGTATTTTTTAAATGTGGTGAGGGTTTCTGTCTCTACTACCCTTTCAAGCAGTGAGTTCCGGACCCCCACTACCTTCTGGGTGAAGAAATTTCCCCTCATATCTCTGCTAAACCTCCCCCAAATTACTTTAAATCTATGTCCCCTGGTTGTTGACCCCTCTGCCAAAGGAAACAGGTCCTTCCGATCCACTCTATTGTTGTTGTTGTAGTACTGTTTTTATTTCTAATCGCTACCCAATGAATCCTATCAGAACATGTATGTCTTTGGATGTCGGTTTTATGGGTTGGGCTTTTCCAACACCTCTCCTGCAGCAATTAGCTTGACAGTAGTTTCCATAAACAGGCCATGTCTCTCACAAAATGAAACCAGGGACATCTCACATCTCTACTTAACTATCATAACGCATGATGTATTAGCCTGTCAGATATTTGAATATATTAGCATCTTTTCCCACCAGCAAGAGAACTTAGGAACTGTATATATAATATACTGTATAATATATAATACTATATCCCAAAATATTATTTTCTGAAAGAAATCTATCTTAATTTGCATTTGAATGAATCAATACTAACTGCTTCCACTGTCTTCCTAAGGAGCCTGTTCTATAGACTGACTACTCACGGAAATAAATTTACGAATGCAACCACCCTGCCTGTATCAGTTAGACAAAGCATCTCATGCCCCTATTTGTATTTAGTGAAGGAACGGACTCCATTTGAAACATTTGTTCCTACCATTTTAGATATATGAACCGACCAAGACAAAAATTCTATGTTTGTCACAGTCAGATGAGACAGGATTGGGTTCAGGTGTGATGCTCATCATAGTTGAATAGCCTGCTGACATTCACATTTTAGGCTCACACATGAAGAGCTAACACTTTGAGCATGTTACTAGAGAGGGACTCTTGGCACGTTGCATGATCTCACAGCTTGAATCAAGGTCAAGAAAGGACAGTAAAATCTGGGAGTGTGGGAACCTGATCTAACTGTTCTTTGCAAAAGCACAGTGAACTCTCCGAAAATTTGAGAACGATCATTAATTTTCTTTTGCCGTAAAAGTTTAAATCTAGCCAACCCAGGAGTGAACAAAAGGATGCTGTCTGTTCCCTAAATAGCCTAGGACATTTGTAATCTGACATCTGTGTGAGTCCTCAAAGAAAAAATGCTAAAAAACAGTTGGTGCATTTTTTCATCAGGAGGTGTGGATCTCTGAATAGAACCAGTCTTTTCTTAGAAGAAATAATATGAGGCTCAGGAACTATGTCTATGAGCATTTCAGTGACTTAACCGTCTGCATAGATCTAACTTGTATCTTTATTTTCCCTCCTTTTTCTGCCAGCTTTATCACCTTCTCTCTTGCTTTTCTGTAGACATTGACTCCTTGCTTGGGTACAATGCATGATCATCAGTTACCTTCCACTAGCCCATCAAATTGTATGAGTCCAAACATTGAAGGGCAGTAGACTATTTGACCACATAAGGCTTCATGCCCAAACCCACTTCTGTCCTCATTCACCATTCACTCACACATATTCGCATACACAGGAGGAAGTATCCCTGGATAAAAAGTAGAGTCCTTGATAGATCCTCCCTACCCAGGGGTGATGTGCAAAATTGTAGCATCCTACTGTATCCTGGGCTATCACTAAACTCAGAGTATACCAAGGATCAGAAGTTATGATCTTTCTGATTTGAAAGACTGAACTGCTCACCATCTTAACCATTCCATAGAGCTGGCTAGGGATAGGATCCAGGGAAGATGTCAAATGTACCTTTATGTGTACTTCTAGCTGAGAACAATTAGATGGAACCAGAATGAGAGCAGGTGATGGCTGACTGGTGTTTCAACACAACCTGAAACTCTGCAGGGCAATGGAATGGAAGGACAGGAACTTTAACCCTTGGCTTCCCTCATGATGAGTTCTTGATCTCATCCAGGCCATCTGAGGGAATTGGAAGAGTGGGTGGAGGTTGGGTCATTGAATATATTTAAGGCGGAGGTAGACAGATTTTTGAGCGATAAGGGAATAAAGGATTATGGGGAGTGGGCAGGGAAGTGGACCTGAGTCCATGATCAGATCAGCCACGATCTTATTAAATGGCGGAAAAGGCTCAAGGGGCCAGGTGGCCTACTCCTGCTCCTATTTCTTATAAGATAAAGAGGAGGAACAGTGAAGGCCAGGCCAGTAAGAGTGATGCTTTGTGTCTTTGCATAAGCTCTGTGGCCATTTATAGAATCCCATTGGTACAATGTTAGGAGCAGGCTATCAGCTGGCATTCTTGCTCAAGGGATAATTGATGTGGTGGGAGGCAGGGAGGAGAGATCATAAAACTTTGGAAATTAAAGAATTACAGATGAATGAACAGAGCATTTGTCTTTTGTTGGTATGTTTTTAAGGTTGCTGAGGATATAGAATGATAGAATGATACAGCACAGAAGGAGCTCGTTTGGTCCAACGTGCCCGTGCTGGCTATTTGAAAGAGCTATCCAATTAGTTCCACTTCTCTGAAAATGTTTCCCCTTTAACATTTATCCAATTTCCATTTTTAAAGTTATCATTAAATCTCCTTCCAACACCCTTTCAGGCAGTGCATTCCAGATCATAACAACTTGCTGCAGAAAAAATAATTCTCATGCGCCTTTGGTTGATTTGCCAATGACCTTAAATCGGTGCCTTCTGATTGCTGATCCTTCTGCCACTGGAAACAGTTTCTGCTTATTTACTCAATCAGAAAACCCTTCATGATCTTGAACACGTCTATTAAATCTCTCCTTAACCTTCTTTGCTCTAAGGAGAACAACCCCAGCTTCTCTAAGTACGTCCACGTAACTGAAGTCTCCCATCCCCTGGTAACATTCTAGTAAAACTCCTCTGCACCCTCTCTGAGGACTTGTCAACCTTCCTAGAGTGTGGTTCCCAGAATTGGACACACTACTCCAGCTGGATTACTGGAATACTGCCATTACATCCAATATGTGGTACTTGGGGCATTGGGGTAAATTTTACAGCTTGACACTCATAGCACAGAGCTTCATGAGACAGATGTGCACCTAAGGGATTTGTGATTGGCGGTCAGTGTGCCCGATTCATGGCCTGCAGTTTACCATCTATTCATTTTAATGGACAGAAAATCATGCAGATCACAAATTAGGTGCAGTCACCTCTTTTCCAAGTACCTGAGATACACTCCCATGAAACTCTGCTCCACGAGTGCTAAATCTTATAATTACCTCATTATTTCCAGTATACAGGTTTTGGAATACTTCCAGTATTATGCTGCTATTAAAGAATGGAAGACGTTGCATTTATATAGCACCTTTCATGACCTCAGGACATCCCAAAGTGATTTCCTGCCAATGAAGTACTTTTGAAGTGTAATCACTGTTGTAATGTCGGGGCAAACAGCAACCAATTTACACACAAACAGGAATGAGATAAATGACCAGATAATCTGTTTCTTGATTTCACTTAAAAACTGAATGAAAAAGAGTTGTTCAAGTATTTTACCAGCAAATACATTGACATTTCAGCAATGGATCCTCTATTTCATGGTTACATTTCATAAAATGTTCTGTTAATATTTATGACTTTTCTTTGCTTGTATACCATTTCTAAATAGCAAATCCAGTGGTACCAACAGTCACACAAATTACTCCCATTAAGGAGCACTTTGGGAGTATTATTTCCAGTATCATGTCACCATAGCTCAGTGCTTCACTGCTATACCCACCTGAGCCATCAAGGGACTGTGAGTATTGCTTTCAATTTATCTCCAAAATACATTGGGCTCAATTTTGCTCAAGACCGTTTTTTAGCATATTGCAAGAATTATGCCCGTTTTTCTAGGCCAGAAATGCGTCAAAAATATTTGTTCAATGTTTCCCCGCTGTATTTTTCAAATTCGGCGCCACGCAGCCTGTCCAGTTGCTCGGGGGGTTGGGGGGGGGGTGGGGGCTGTGGAGCCTGCTGTCTGCGCCGAAAAAACGATGCCGCAACTTCTGTGCATGCGCAAAAAAAGGACGTTTTTGACGTCATTCCAATATGCAATACAGCTCCGGGTCTGCAATCAGCCATTTTTAAAGAGCCAGTTGTGTGTGTGTGAGAACATTTGGTGCTGTGTGAGAACACTGGAAAAATCGGAGATGCAATAGAAGATGCCACGCAGTGCAAGGACCAAGAATATCTTGCATGATGAAGTGGAGGCATTAGTTACTATGATCGAGGCCAGATGGCAGGAGCTGGACACCAGCAGAGGTCACATAAAAGTTTCACCCAAAGAAATAAAGAAACGCTGGAACCAAGTTGCAGAAGATTACTGTGCAATGGTGACCACGAGATCTGGAGGCCAGTGTAAAAAGAAGTAGCAGGACCTTAGTAAGTAATATTTTAATTTATTCAATGGAATTGCAATTGTAAATGTGACCAGCTGTATATGTCCCACCCAGCAGAAAGACACCCGCTCTAAAAAGTAGCATTTTCATTTTGGCACATAACGAAAGGGAAGGAACTCGAACAGGAGGAGGCCCGGCAAATCTGCAGCCACTGACATCCTTGGAAGAGAGGGTCGCTGCTTTGATGGGTCCTGCTTGGAGAAAAGCAATCACTGCTTCACAAGCTGGGCCAACCCCGACAATGCAGAAGGAAATTCAGATGAGGACAAGCCTGAAGAAGAGAACATCTTCCAATCCCACCCTCCAGACCAAGAGCATGGGGATGAGGGGGTGGGGGAGGGGGAGGGGAGGGGATGGAAATGGATGAAGCCCCCACTGTTTTACTGACTTTGGAGGAGGTACAGGTGCCGCCCAGTGAGCTGCCAGCCCCTTCCGTGACTAGTGGTTTGAGTATTGGTGGGACATTCCATAGTTTCCTGCCGTCTGAGGCTGTGGGTCCCAGTGGTGGGGTGCAGCAAGGCACACCCAGGGCCTCACCGTCCCAGACTGCGGGCCCTACTGGGATGCTGCGAGCCACACCCATGGGGAGGAGGGGAAGGAGAGCTCGACAGCGCCCTCTTGAGGTGCAGGATCTAACAGATGTGGTTCAGATGATGGCAATGAGTGCGGAGACCATTGACCTTATGCGATCACTCCCGGACACCATCAGTGGGGTGGGTGATGAGGTAGCGGGACTGTTGGGAGAAGCAACAGCAATCTCATGAGAAATGGGAACAATGTCTGGGACCATGAGTGAGGGAATATCTCAGTCAGCTAAAACCACGTCAGGGACGATGAGGGAGGGAATGTCACAGGTAGCTGATGCGCTGTCAATGAACATCAGGGAGGGAATGTCAGAGATGGTGCAAACACTCAGTGAACATGAGGGAGGGAATGTTGCAGGTAGTTGAAACTGTTTTGCTCAACATGGTGAAGGGAATGTTGCAGGTCGTTGAGACACTGCCAGGGCGCATGAGGGATGGCATGTTGGAGTTAGCTGCTGCAATAAGGGAACACGCCCAGACCCTGCGCCCATTGACAGAATCAACTGCTACTCGCACTCCAATCCCCACATCAGCCTCTGAAGAGCTCCAAGCCGGGCCCTCCACATTACCGCCTGGGCCCTCCACATTGTCTCCTGAGCCCTCCACATTGTCTCCTGGGCCCTCCACATTGTCTCCTGGGCTCTCCACATTGTCTCCTGGGCCCTCCACATTGTCTCCTGGGCCCTCCACATTGTCTCCTGGGCCCTCCACATTGTCTCCTGGGCCCTCCACATTGTCTCCTGGGCCCTCCACATTGTCTCCTGGGCCCTCCACATTACAGCCTGGGCCCTCCACATTGTCTCCTGGGCCCTCCACATTGTCTCCTGGGCCCTCCACATTGTCTCCTGGGCCCTCCACATTGTCTCCTGGGCCCTCCACATTGTCTCCTGGGCCCTCCACATTGTCTCCTGGGCCCTCCACATTGTCTCCTGGGCCCTCCACATTGTCTCCTGGGCCCTCCACATTACCGCCTGGGCCCTCCACATTGTCTCCTGGGCCCTCCACATTGTCTCCTGGGCCCTCCACATTGTCTCCTGGGCCCTCCACATTGTCTCCTGGGCTCTCCACATTGTCTCCTGGGCCCTCCACATTGTCTCCTGGGCTCTCCACATTGTCTCCTGGGCCCTCCACATTGTCTCCTGGGCCCTCCACATTACCGCCTGGGCCCTCCACATTGTCTCCTGGGCCCTCCACATTACCGCCTGGGCCCTCCATATTGTCTCCTGGGCCCTCCACATTGTCTCCTGGGCCCTCCACATTGTCTCCTGGGCCCTCCACATTGTCTCCTGGGCCCTCCACATTGTCTCCTGGGCCCTCCACATTACCGCCTGGGCCCTCCACATTGTCTCCTGGGCTCTCCACATTGTCTCCTGGGCCCTACACATTGACTCCTGGGCCCTCCACATTACAGCCTGGGCCCTCCACATTGTCTCCTGGGCCCTCCACATTACCGCCTGGGCCCTCCACATTGTCTCCTGGGTCCTCCACATTGCCGCCTGCCACCCCCTTTCCCCCCTCAACAGGTGCGCACTACCCAAGATCTTAGAAAGAATAAGCTTGATACCAACTCCAGAAACACTGTGCCACTGCCTGCGGGCAGGGGTGATGGAGTCATCAAGAACAAGCATGGCGGGCTGTTTTCGAATAAAGTGGAGGAGAGATGGGTGAAGCCTTTCTTTGCTGCTGTTGTTGTTATTGTTGCTGTTGTTGTTATTATTGTTACTGTTGTAACTGCTGTTCTCAAATTAAAAGTTTTTTGTGAGTTATGTAAATTTACAAGTTTAAAAGTTAGTAAGTGATCTTATTGTTTTTAAGTGATCTTAGAGTTTAGTTTGTAAGTGATCTTAAAGTTTGTAAGTGATCGTTACGGAAAACTTTAGAGTTTGATACAAGAATAATTTTATTAAAGTTAAGTTAAGTACAAATAACTGTTTGTTAAACTTTTGAATGAAATAAATTTTACATTAAAACTGAATCATTTATTTGTTCCATTATTAACAACTTTTGGAACTCACGAAGAATCATTTCCATTATTTATTTGATTATTAACAACTTTTGAAGTAAACAAGAATCATTTGCACCATTTTTTCGATTATTAACACAATTTTTGAAGTAAACAAGAATCATTTCCATCACTTGTTCCATTAACACAACACAACATTACGGAACAGGTCCAAACAGTAAACATGGTCCATGTGGAATAGTTGTCGCTGAGCCTTCAGACAGCAAAACATTCACAGATGAGCTGTTGTCGCAAAGCTCGAGCAATCATCAAAGGTGCATGACGGCCCGCCCTCCTCCGCCGTCATACTCCGGGTTCAGGTATTTGCATGGCTTCATCGTCCTCATCCTCGTGCTGCTCGTCATCATTATCGTCAGCCACTCTCACCGCAGGTGGGTCTTCTACTACCAGCTGCTGCTGCCTCATGATGGCTAAGTTATGCAACATGCAGCACACAACAGTGACCTGACCGACAATCTCAGGGGAGTATAGCAAGTAGCCTCCAGAATGATCCAGGCATTGGAAACACAGCTTCAAGATGCCAATGGTCCTCTCTATGATGCTGCACATCGCAATGTGCGACATGTTGTAATTCCGGTTAGCTTCCGTCCGGGTTATGCATAGGGCCGTCATGAGCCAGGTGGCGAGGCTGTACCCTTTACCTCCCAGTAGCCAGTTCTGCCCTTCTGGCTGCTTCTAAAACATGGCAGATATAGCGCTCTCACATAGGATGAACGCATCATGGTTGCTCTCAGGGTATCTTGCATCGACTGACATGATGTGACTAGAACTCGGGGACACAGCCTCAAAATACGGGGGAGCCAATTTAAAACCGAGTTGAGAAGGAATTTCTTCTCCCAGAGGGTTGTGATTCTGTGGAATTCTCTGCCCAGGGAAGCAGTTGAGGCTAGCTCATTGAATGTATTCAAATCACAGATAGATAGATTTTTAACCAATAAGGGAATTAAGGGTTATGGGGAGCGGGCAGGTAAGTGGAGCTGAGTCCATGGCCTGTTCAGCCATGATCTTGTTGAGTGGTGGAGCAGGCTCGAGAGGCTAGATGGCCTACTCCTGTTTCTAATTCTTATGTGATGCATATCATCACACGAGATGCATATTAATGGAGTGGAAGCCTTTTCTGTTCCTGTATATCTCGGAATCCTCCAAAGGTGCTCGCAAGGCAATGTGGGTACAATCAATGCAGCCCTGTACCTTTGGGAAGCCAGCAATCCTGGAAAAGCCCACAGCCCTGTCACACATTGCCTGGGCAGTCATGGATAACTGCATGCGGTCATTCCTCCAGGCACATAATGCAGCTATCACCTGCCGATTGCAGACATGTGTGCATGTTGATAAATGGCACACACATCCCCAGTTATAGCTTGAAATGATCCGGAGGCATAGAATGAAAGTGCAGCTGTAACCTTAACTTCAACTGACAAAGCAGTCCTCCTGACACATCTAGGTTGCAGGTTTGCTTTCTCCAACTCACAGATCTCAGTTACAACTTCTTTCCGGAAACGCAGCCTTCTGACGCAGTCTGCATCACTCAGGTGCAGGTACGAATGCCTGTATCGATATCATCATCATCATAGGCAGTCCCTCGGAATTGAGGAAGACTTGCTTCCACTCTAAAAATGAGTTCTTAGGAGACTGAACAGTCCAATATGAGAATTACAGTCTCTGCCACAGGTGAGACAGACAGTCGTTGAGGGAAAGTGTGGGTGGGACTGGTTTGCCGCACGCTCCTTCCGTGCCTGCGCTTGAGTTCTGCATGCTCTCGGCGATGAGATTCGAGGTGCTCAGCGCCCTCTTGGATGCACTTCCTCCACTTAGGGCGGTCTTTGGCCAGGGACTCCCAGGTGTCAGTGGGGATGTTGCATTTTATCAATGAGGCTTTGAGGGTGTCCTTGAAACGTTTCTTCTGCCCACCTTGGGCTCGCTTGCCATGAAGGAGTTCCGAATAGAGCCCTTGCTTTGGGAGTCTTGTGTCAGGCATGCAAACGATGTGGCCTGCCCAGCGGAGCTGATCAAGTGTGGTCAGTGCTTCAATGCTGGGGATGTTGGCCTGGACGAGGACGCTAATGTTGGTGCGTCTATCCTCCCAGGGGATTTGCAGGATCTTGCAGAGACATTGTTGGTGGTATTTCTCCAGCGATCTGAGGTGTCTACTGTACATGGTCCATGTCTCTGAGCCATACAGGAGGGCGGGTATCAGTGCAGCACTGTAGACCATGAACTTGGTGACAGTTTTGAGGGCCTGATCTTCGAACACTCTTTTCCTCAGGCGGCCGAAGGCTGCAGTGGCGCACTGGAGGCGGTGTTGAATCTCGTCGTCAATGTCTGCCCTTGTTGACAAGAGGCTCTCGAGGTATGGGAAGTGGTCCTCGTTGTCCAGGGCCGCGCCATGGATCTTGATGAAGGGGGGCAGTAATGTATGGCATGGACAGGCTGGTGGAGGACCTTTGTCTTATGGATGTTTAGTGTAAGGCCCATGCTTTCATACGCCTCAGCGAAGATGTTGACTATGACTTGGAGTTCAGCCTCTGAATGTGCGCAGACGCAAGCGTCGTCCGAGTACTGTAGCTTGACAACAGAGGTTGGGACGGTCTTGGATCTGGCCTGGATACGATGAAGATTGAACAGGTTCGCACTGGTTCTGTAGTTTAGTTCCACTCCAGCGGGGAGCTTGTTGCGGGTGAGGTGGAGCATGACAGCGAGGAAGACTGAGAAGAGGGTTGACGTGATGACACAGCCTTGCTTGACCCCGGTCCGGACGTGGATTGGGTCTGTAATGGATATACCCGAGGTGGGTAAGACCTCCTGCCCAGCACCCTATGGGCTCTGAGGTTCATCATGCGATGATGTCGAATCATTTGTCTCCTCCGTAGCAACATGATGCAGAAGGGTCGCACAAGGTATGGCATTGTCAGTATTGCCCCCATGGTTAAATGTTACCTTTGCAAGAAGCTCAAAATGACAGGAAGGCCACAGGACACAGTCTTTGTTGTCTCTCCTTAGGTCTGCATGGATCATACCCAGGTCTCAGCAGTCTTGTGACTTCTCCCCTCACCATGCTCATTTGTTGCCTAGTGCAGTCTTCCAATTGCCAACACCCCCCCCTGCCCCCCTCACCCCCCCCCACCGGTTTGTTTTGCAGCTGAGCCCCGAGCCCGTGTCCGGGCATGGGGCCGATTCTGCCGGCCAATGCTATGAACCTCCAGCCCGGTTTGAAGACGTTTGGTGATGGCGCATGAGTAAAAAAACAGAAAACTTCAGAATTCCATGAAACTTCCATGTGCTCCGTTGAAAGGTAAAAAAAAAATCATCTTTATTATGGATATTTAAAGTGTTCTTGACTCCCTCCATAAACTTCGATGAAAAACAATGGCGTCTTTCAGCGCCGATTTCTCAATGTGCGCTGCTTTCTGTTAACTCACCAGAAGGTTTTTCGGGAGTGGCCAAATACGCCGACCCAGCAGAATTTTTTTGGGCCAAACTGTGAAAAATCATCAAAACTGGCACAGACATGAGGGAACGTCAAATAAACCTAACGTAAAAAACATCGTAACTAACTCAGTTATTCCAGCGCAGATTTCTGGGGGGAACTTTGATTTAAATACCTACGCCAAAAAAAACGGCGCATACCAAAAAAGTGGCGCAAATGACCTGGGAAAATTGAGCTCATAGTTATGTTAAAACAGTGGTTGCGATCAGGAAGAAAAGCATAGATTTAGATAGGCTGCCTGCTGTGGAATTAAAATTGGGAGAGATGTAAAACAGGCTACCGACTCCCTAACATCTGTTTTACATTATCGCACAGAGTCAAGATCTACCCCAATCTGTGCATTTCCAAAGTTAAAAAAATAAAGTAAAAAAAGAAAGAAAGAAAGATATGAATTTATATAGCACTTTACACAACCTCAGGATATCTCAAAGTGCTTTACAACCAATTAAGCACTGTTTGAAGTGTGGTCACTGTTGTAATCATCGGCAGTTCCTCGAACGAGGATGACTTGCTTCCACGAGAGTTCACAGATGTTTCAATGAAGGATCCGATGTTCCAGTCCCGAACTCCAATTGAGGGGGTGGAAGATGTCTGTGCGTGGATTTTTTTTTAACGTGTGGTGACCGTTGCACGTCAACCACCACACGGGCTTGACAGAGCTAGGCCTTTATCCAGTGACGACGGGAGACCTACTCTGCTGCACAGACCTAGTGCGCACACATATCGCAGTGTGGGCAGGTCTGTGCTGCCCCTGGGCCCTCGTCTCTTCTGGGCCCCATACCCTCATTCGCCGCTCCTCCGCCACGATGTTCCAGGGCCTGGCGCTCCAGCTCTATTTATAGCCCCGACCTGCGGTGGTGTTCTCACACTGTTGTAATATAGGAAACGCGACAGCCAATTTGCACACAGCAAGCTCCCACAAACAGCAATGAAATAAATAACCAGATAATCTGTTTTGGTGGTGGTTGAGGGATAAATGTTTGTTAGGACATCGGGAGAAACTCCCCTAATCTTCTTCGAATAGTATCGTGGGATCTTTTACGTCCACCTGAGATGGCAGATGGGGCCTCCGTTTAACATCTCATCCAAAAGCAGAAACTGAGATCGCCCACTTATGCTTACCTGTGGCTGCCTGGAGTATCTGCATGTAGTCAAACCAGAAGGAACACTCTGCTGATTTCAGTCCTTTTTTATTTTTCAGCGCAGATGCAAATTCTTTGTAGTTACTGCCATCGGTGCTGTCTAAGAACCTGGGCCATGGTGGCAGAGTCTCACCAGCAGAGTTTCTAGAGAAGGCGAACGGATAGTTGGGATTGCTGAAAAAACAAAATTGGAAAAGAAATACTTTAAGAATAGAACACAGGGATGATTTGCTGAGGTTGCACAACCCTTGGGGATTCTTGTCCACTGGCCATGCACATCAGGAAATTGAAGGTGCTTCACCCCATGTGAATGAAAAATTACCCTCTATTTCCTGCATCATAACTGAAACTATACATATTAGGGTAAGTTTATCGAAACGGTGCTCCCAACAGGGATTCGTGCTCAAAGGATGAACATGCCTGAGAATCGGTACTACAGTGCTGTAGCCTTATCTCCAAGCCGCAATGTCATCAAGCATGACTCCCTAATGAGAGCGCGGGATCCTTGAATTTACCCCGTTGTGTTATAAGACAGTCATTATATAATACACGAGTCAATCTCCTGTTGTATTACACACAGGGAGTAAAGAGCAAGAGTTTCTCTGTAGTACTGGCTGAGCTGCTGAGGCACAAAACTGAGGCATTAGAGCATCACTACTGGTGAGATAGTGTAATTACAGTGTGACACGTTTACATAGGTAGTTTCTATGTTGACATTAAAATTTAGAATGGAAAAAGTTGACTAGAAGTGCATGCAGACATAAGATTTAAAACATATTAAAGATATTAACACTGCATACAATAATAATTTGTGTTTATATAGCAAGTTTAACATGATAAATATCACAAAGCACTTCACAGGAGGGAGAAAGGATGAATGAAAGCACGATAAAAAGATGGATTTTGAGGACGATTTTAGTTTAGTTTAGATGGATTAAAGTGTCTGGTAAATAAACAGAGGGAAGTTCAGATGAATGGGTTAGTGGTTCGCCGCTAATATCCTCTGGGATAATTTCAGAGCCATTGAGATTTATTTCAATGCCCATTACAGGAAAATATTTTCACTCTGCCTCTTGCTCTCTTTCCCACTTACATTGCCTCTCCTTTTCTGTACTTCTCTTCGTGCCCCATTCTGCCCTCTGTTAGGCATTTATACTTTCACTGGCCATGCGATGATTCTGAAATGATTACTTACCCCGATTTGATAAAGTTGGCAATGTATTGGATGATGGTGAGTGACAGGCTGCGCTCCTGTGCTGTGAATAACTGCTCTGACTCTGGGTGGAGAGGTAGCCCGAAAATGAACTGCACATCCGAGGAAAGACTTGCACTGAAAAAGGAAAAGCATATAATCACATGAGTGCAGGTTAATGACAAGTACTGTTGGCAATGCGCTGCCCAGTATAGAACTGAACCTGGCAGATCAGCTGTCCGTGGGGTCCATCAATTGGCCTCCGCACCTCGGAACTATAGGAGGGGGAGAAACAACTCTTGATCACTATGCAGAGGCTCCTGTTGAAATGTGTGAATGTCTGGATGTTGGATTAGGACAAGATTGAGCCTGGTTGTCACGTACACATGGTTCAAGAGCCTGCTGACACTCTCTTTCAGCTCATGCAGTGGCTCCTTGAACGAAGCACTGGAGGACTAGCTGCTCTCAAAAAATGGCACGCAAGCAGCTGTTACTTTCCATTCTTCAAAGACATTCTGGCCGGATCAGCAATTCTGGTGAAAACTCCTCGTTGAACACCATGAGGGCAATTTATGATCATCATTTAAACATGTTGCCTGCTTAAGCAGGGGGCATACTGAAAGGGGCTTCGTGGAATTCCAAACATTCTGCCCTTAAAGGGCTGCTTCCCACAATTAAAGCATTCACTAAAAGGCAAGCGACTATATATATATATGGGGAAAGAAATGTTGGAGCTTTTTAAAGGGTGATAAAATTATTTGCACTAGTTTTTAGCCAGCATGAGCAAAAAGACTCATGAGACTGAAAGGACAGGAACAGGAAATAGAATCTGACCCTCTGTTTGATAGCTGGTGAAGTGGACAATCTGCTGCAGGAGGTGGGCACAAGGAGAACTATCCTGTTTGGCACTCCAGAGCGCCCTCTGCAAAGGATAGAGGAGGCAAAGGCCACAGTATCGGCAGCACTTGGGAACAGTTAGCACACTTTAAGGAATCTGGCAAAGTAAGATTAACCAACAATACTGTGAACCAGGCATGTAGCACATGTTACAAAGTGCAGCCTGTTAAATTACTCTACATTTATCATTCACTCATGCCAAGCCCTCACGCAACTTTTCTAATCTATTGTTAAACCTCATGCATACCTATACTTCAGCGGGGCACAGAGTCAAGATGGAATATATAACTCCAATCTTTGTCACACTCACATTGCCCAAAGGCTTCAGATCTTGGAACATGGCAGCCAGCAGTGACCCCCTTACTTTGGGCAATGCACCAGTGTGGCTACATTGGGTAAGCATGTCCATGCTACTCTGTGGGGAAGGAATTGAAAGTGCTACCCATGCTGACCAATGCATCAGTCACCAGTTTGATCTCAATGTGGGCCGTACCTCATATTACTGTGCTAGCGGGCATCGGGTATAATACTTGAGGCCAGTAGTGACACTGACATCCACTGGTATTGCCATCCCTATGTAGCAAGTGTCCTTGCTACAAATGATAAAACTCTGCCCTACTGACCCATAGCAAGCTGAGGCAGTTGTCCTTGGTCATTGGCAAGTAAGTGTGCCAAGATCTGCAGAATGCTCTGGAGTCTGCCAATCTTCCTGGCGTAACTTCTTTTAACCAACTCAACCATGAAATATTGTACATGAAATTATTTGAAAACAAACTCACTTTAAACAATTATGCTTCTGAAAAATGAGTAACAATATTTCAAAAATATGAAAAAATATCAAATTGTACTTTACAGAAAATAAAACATGCAGAAGCAGTAGCAGGACATTTGGAAAAGCAAAATTCAGTCAGGCAGAGTCAGCATGGATTTATGAAGGGGAAGTCATGTTTGACAAATTTGCTGGAGTTCTTTGAGGATGTAACGAACAGGGTGGATAAAGAGGAACTAGTGGATGTGGTGTATTTGGACTTCCAGAAGGCATTTGACAAGGTGCCATATAAAAGGTTACTGCACAAGATAAAAGTTCACGGGGTTGGGGGTAATTTATTAGCATGGATAGAGGATTGGCTAATGAACAGAAAGCAGAGAGTCGGGATAAATGGTTCATTCTCGGGTTGGCAATTAGTAACCAGTGAGGTGCTGCAGGGATCAGTGCTGGGACCCCAACTATTTACAATCTATATTAACGACTTGGAGGAAGGGACTGAGTGTAATGTAGCCAAGTTTGCCGATGATACAAAGATGGGAGGGAAAGCAATGTGTGAGGAGGACACACACAATCTGCAAAAGGACATAGACAGGCTAAGTGAGTGGGCAAAAATTTGGCAGATGGAGTATAATGTTGGAAAGTGTGAGGTCATGCACCTTGGCAGAAAAAATCAAGGAGCAAGTTATTATTTAAATGGAGAAAGATTGCAAAGTGCTGCAGCAAAGCGGGACCTGGGAGTACTTGTGCATGAAATACAAAAGGATAGTATGCAGGTACAGCAAGTGATCAGGAAGGCCAATGGAATCTTGGCCTTTATTGCAAAGGGGATGGAGTATAAAAGCAGGGAAGTCTTGCTACAGTTGTACAGGGTATTGGTGAGGCCACACCTGGAATACTGCGTGCAGTTTTGGTTTCCATATTTACGAAAGGATATACTTGCTTTGGAGGCAGTTCGGAGAAGGTTCACTAGGTTGATTCCAGAGATGAGGGGGTTGACTTATGAGGAAAGGTTGAGTAGGTTGGGCCTCTACTCATTGGAATTCAGAAGAATGAGAGGTGATCTTATCAAAACGTATAAGATTATGAGGGGGCTTGACAAGGTGAATGCAAAGAGGATGTTTCCACTGATAAGGGAGACTAGAACTAGAGGGCATAATCTTAGAATAAGGGGCCGCCCATTTAAAACTGAGATGCGGAGAAATTTCTTCTCTCAGAGGATTGTGGATCTGTGGAATTCGCTGCCTCACAGAGCTGTGGAAGCTGGGACATTGAATAAATTTAAGACAGAAATAGACAGTTTCTTAAATGGTAAAGGGATAAGGGGTTATGGAGAGCGGGCCTGAGTCCATGGTCAGATCAGCCATGATCGTATTAAATGGCGGAGCAGGCTTGAGGGGCTGTATGGCCTTCTCCTGCTCCCATTTCTTATGTTCTTATGTAAAGGCTAGTTAGGAATTCCCGCAGCCATGAAGATCCCCCTGCTCCAATTCCATATCGGATCAATCCCACAGAATTGCGCTAGCTGTTGATTTTAATCTTTTTGCATCTAATCTGGGGCCTTAATAAGGCTTATGTATAAAGTGGGCACAAACACTTCAGCTCACTGAAAATAGAAGAGTGCTGAATCGACCTGATAGATTATGCACAGCTCTTATAACTGTAACCATCATTTATCACATATTAACCGTAAACCTCGATAACCTCAAGTGAAATTCTCTGTTGTTAAAACTCCTTTATCACCACAGGGGCGATAAATCAGCTATTGCACACTAGAGCGTGGGGAGGCCATAACGAAAGTTTGGTCGATAAATTTGGCAGATCCATTGTGCATGCGCGGAACTCCGAATCAAATCCCGAGAAAAGCCGAGTCTTAAAGGCGTGGTATAGTCATGTACCCATTAAAGTTTTCAAAATCCCTTGTTTTAAATCTGCACTGTTATGTCAGTCTGCCGCTGCAAACTCGGAGGTTCACGCACCGTGCCATGTGTAAACGTTGCACTGACTGTGACCTCCGAGGGAAGCGCTTCCTCTTCTGTTTAAGTAGCCAGGAGCTAACGACTCTGCAAGCCTGTACCGACTGTTTTTCCAGACATTGTTCTTGGCGGCTGCTAAATGAGATGTCCGCACCGAATTTACCGACTGGGGCGCAAGTGTGGACTTTGCACCAGGACTGACATCAGGATCGCACTGATTATCAGCAGCCAGGTGCTACTGGTTTGTGCCCCCTATGAGCCTCTAATGAATTTTCAGTCGGGGCATTAAAAGTTGCACTCCTGGTCAGTACCTTCTTACGCTCCCATTAACGCCCCCTCTGGCCGCTAACTGAGGCGTGAAGCAACTGAAAATCCAGCCCATATCTTTCCCACTCAAAAACCCTTAATCTTCCATAAAGCCGAATTCAGTTGAAGATTTGACTTCTACTCCCATATCTGGAGAGACACTGCACTCCAGCACAGCACAATTCTAAAAAAAAATGTCTTATATGCAATCCTTCTTTCCCCTTTGGCCCCCAACTCCCTTCTCTATCAATCACAATCTTCGTTGCCACTCTCTATTTTGTGAAAGCTACTATGGCCTCTTCTGAACTCCCAAGTTCCAAATTTGCACTCCAACAACCTTACTGTGAATTTTACACGGTATGCGCTCGTGGTGGGGAACCTTGTCCGCTGCTTATATCGCACAATGCAGGCGTGTAGCCCGTGACTTTCCGATATGTGTTGGTGGCAGGTTTGCTGCAAGTTTGTACTCACAAAATTACCCTCCCCCCATCCCCAAGACTAATCCCAGAATTGTCTCTACCCTGAAACTCCTTACCTACTTCAGCCTCAACCTCCACTTGCTATTATCTTCCAAATTCAGCATCACCCAACCACTACTCCCTAAAATATCCAGTCTTTGTGACTATTGTTTTCAAAGTTGGATAAAACTTTGACCCTTCCTCTGGGTTTCCAAAAGGTAAGTCAACACCTTTAGGAGAGTTTTTGAAAAAGAATGATACCGAGACAAGGGTAGACAGTTCCAGCTGAAGAGCACAGGAGCCAAATAGTCGCTCCACCCCATGCTGTAAGTTCTATGATGTTAAATCTATTTCACTTCAGAAGATCAGGATTGCTTCTCCCCTTCTATCATCACATCTATGCACAAAATCTTGACTTCTCACAATTTGTGAGAACTTCATTCCACACTAACAATGGCTTTTTGACATGAAAATCCTCCAGTTACATATAGGCTAGACTTTCGGGATCTTTATGCCCGATTACAGCCCATATTACCGCCAGATTTTAGTTTTTTATGTCATCATCGCCCGTTTTTAGCTTCCGGACTTGCGCTGACTTACCGCCCATATATCACCGGCGGTAGTTTCGGCGGCCTATTAACGCCGGCGGTAAACGGAACCACCCGCCCATAATATGCAGTCAATTTTCAGACGATTTTGTCGTGCACCGCCTGATTACCGCTGGCAATTACTACCGCCTTGAAAACGGTGCACTTAACTGCCCTTGATCCAACAATATGGACGCCATTTTGAGATTGGATGTAAAGGCTTCTTTTAATTGTAGGTGACATTTAAATCATTTTTTTGTGTATTTTATGGGTGTTTGAAATGAATACTTATAATTTGAGGGTATAGTAGAGAATCTGCTTTAATTTTATGATAGTTGAAGGAAATTTGAATAATATTTTGACAGTTTAGAGGACTTTTAAAGAAATGAGGCCTGCAATTTCTCAGCCAGCACTGCTAATTAATTACATGTTGCAGACTACAGCTGGAAGAAGGTTTACTGAAGAGCATTATACACCCAATCAAAGAGGTGGCAGACTGCTGAGGAGGAGGAGACCTTAAAACCAAAGCATTTACAGGGATAAGCGATCATACCTGGACTTGTCTGATGAAGCATGTGTTAGAAGGCTGCACTTCCGAAAGGAGGTCATCAGTGAGATATGCCAGCTCATTAAGGGAGATCTTGAGCCTACTAGCACCATCAGGACCGCACTGCCTGTCGAGGTTAAGGTTACTGTGGCACTTTCCTTCTATGCATTGGGCTCCTTTCACGCATCAGCTGGCAATATTTGCTGCATCTCTCAGCACGCCACACATCGCTGCATTCGGCAGGTGACAGAAGCGTTTTATGCATGAAGGTTTGACTTTATAAACTTCCCAATGACCAGGGAGGCACGAGTGAGAGGGCTCTGGGTTTCTCGAGAATAGCAGGGTGCAACAGACTGTATTCGCATCGGTCTGCGAGCACCCTTAGAGGATGCAGAGATGTTTTGGAACCAAAAGGGATTCCACTCCCTGAACGTGCAGCTCATTGTCGACCACAATCAAATAATCATGGCAGTAAATGCCAATTTTCCAGGGAGCATTCATGATGCACACATCTTGCGTGAGAGCACTGTCTCCGACCTCTTTAAAGGTCTGCCACAAGGTCAATGCTGGATGCTGGTGACAAAGGATACGGCATCACCACCTGACTCTTGACACCTCTCCATAAGTCCCAGACAGGTGCCAAGCATCACTACAAGAACAGTCACATAGCCACATGCAATATCATTGAAAAGACAATTGGAGTGCTGAAGCAGTGCTTCAGATGCCTGGACCACTCTGGAGGCAATCTACAATACCACCCAGAGTAGGTCATGGAGTTCATTGTGGCGTGTTGGGATTACAGAGACATGGCTCCAGGGTGACCAAGGCTGAGAACTCAACATCCAGTGGTATTAAATATTCAGGAAGGATAGACAGAAAGGAAAAGGAGGTGGAGTAGTGTTGCTTGTTAAAGAGGAGATTAATGCAATAGTAAGGAAGGACATTAGCTTGGATGATGTGTAATCTGTATGGGTAGAGCTGCGGAACACCAAAGCAGAAAACGCTCGTGGGAGTTGTGTACAGACCACCAAACAGCAGTCGTGAGGTTGGGGATGGCATCAAACAGGAAATTAGGGATGCGTGCAATAAAGATACAGCAGTTATCATGGGTGACTTTAATCTATATATAGATTGGGCTAACCAAACTGGTAGCAATACGGTGGAGGAGGATTTCCTGCAGTGTATTAGAGATGGTATTCTAGACCAATATGTCGAGGAACCAACTAGAGAGCTGGCCATCCTAGACTGGGTGATGTGTAATGAGAGAGGATTAATTAGCAATTTTGTTGTGCGAGGCCCCTTGGGAGAAGAGTGACCATAATATGATAGAATTTTTCATTAAGATGGAGAGTGACACAGTTAATTCAGACACTAGGGTCCTGAACTTAAGGAAAGGTAACTTCGATGGTATGGGACGTGAATTGGCTAGGATAGACTGGTGAATGATACTTAAAGGGCTGACGGTGGATAGGCAATGGCAGACATTTAAAGATCACATGGATGAACTTCAACAATTTACATCCCTATCTGGCGTAAAAATAAAACGGGGAAGGTGGCTCAACCGTGGCTAACAAGGGAAATTAGGGATAGTGTTAAAACCAAGGAAGAGGCATATAATTTGGCCAGAAAAAGCAATAAAGCTGAGGACTGGGAAAAATTTAGAATTCAGCAGAGGAGGACAAAGCATTTAATTAGGAGGGGGAAAATAGAGTATAAGAGGAAGCTTGCAGGGAACATTAAAACTGACTGCAAAAGCTTCTATAGATATGTGAAGAGAAAAAGATTAGTGAAGACAAATGTAGGTCCCTTGCAGTCAGCAGCAGGTGAATTTATAATGGGAAACAAAGAAATGGCAGACCAATTGAACAAATACTTTGGTTCTGTCTTCACTAAGGAAGACAAAAATAACCTCTGAAAATACAAGAGGACCAAGGGTCTAGCGAGAAGGAGGAACTGAAGGAAATCCTTATTAATCAGGAAATTGTTTAGAGAAATTGATGGGACTGAAGGCCGATAAATCCCCAAGACCTGATAGTCTGCATCCCAGAGTACTTAAGGAAGTGGCCCTAGAAATAGTGGATGCATAGGTGGTAATTTTCCAACATTCCACCCACTGTAGATCAGTTCCTATGGATTGGAGGGTAGCTAATGTAACACCACTTTTTAAAAAAGGAGGAAGAGAGAAAACGGAATTATAGACCAGATAGCCTGACGTCGGTAATGGGGAAAATGTTGGAATCAATTATTAAAGATGTAATAGCAGCGCATTTGGAAAGCAGTGACAGGATCGGTCCAAGTCAGCATGGATTTATGAAAGGGAAATCATGCTTGACAAATCTTCTGGAATTTTTTGAGGATGTTTCCAGTAGAGTGGACAAGGGAGAACCAGTGGATGTGGTGTATTTGGACTTTCAAAAAGCTTTTGACAAGGTTCCACACAAGAGATTAGTGTGCAAAGTTAATGCACGTGGTATTGGCAGTAATGTATTGATGTGGATAGAGAACTGGTTGGCAGACAGGAAGCAAAGAGTAGGAATAAATGTATCCTTTTCAGAATGGCAGGCAGTGAATAGTGGGGTACCGCAAGGTTCAGTGCTGGGATCCCGCCTATTTACAATATACATTAATGCTTTGGACGAAGGAATTGAATGTAATATGTCCAAGTTTGCAGATGACACTAAGCTAAGTGGCTGTGTGAGCTGTGAGGAGGATACTAAGAGGCTGTAGGGTGACTTGAACAGGTTAGGTGAGTAGGCAAATGCATGGCAGATGCAGTATAATGTAGATAAATGTGAGGTTATCCACTTTGGTGGCAAAAAGGAAGGCAGAATATTAGCTGAATGGTGACAGATTAGGAAAAGAGGAGGTGCAACGAGACCTGGGTCTCATGGTACATCAGTCATTGAAAGTTGGCATGCAGGTACAGCAGGCGGTGAAGAAGGCAAATGGCACGTTGGCCTTCATAGCGAGAGGATTTGAGTATAGGAGCAGGGAGGTCTTACTGCAGTTGTACAGGGCCTTGGTGAGGCCACACATTGAATATTGTGTACAGTTTTGGTCTCCTAATCCGAGGAAAGACATTCTTGCTATTGAGGGAGTGCAGCGAAGGTTCATCAGACTGATTCCTGGGATGGCAGGACTGACATATGAAGAAAGACTGGATCGACCAGGCTTATATTCACTGGAATTTAGAAGAATGAGAGGGTATCTCATAGAAACATATACAATTCTGACGAGATTGGACAGGTTAGATGCAGGAAGAATGTTCCTGATGTTGGGGAGGTCCAGAACCAGGGGTCACAGTTTAAAGATAAGGGGTAAGCCATTTAGGACTGAGATGAGGAGAAACTTTTTCACTCAGCGAATTGTGAACCTGTGGAATTCTCTACCTCAGTAAGTTGTTGAGGCCAGTTTGTTAGATATATTCAAAAGGAAGTTAGATGTGGCCCTTATGGCTAAAGGGGTCAAGGGGTATGGAGAGAAAGCAGGAAGTTGCATGATCAGCCATGATCATATTGAATGGTGGTGCAGGCTCGAAGGGCCGAATGGCCTACTCCTGCACCTGTTTTCTATGTTTCTATGCTGCACAACTTGGCAATCAGAAGGGGACAGGAAATGCCACAGGGGACTGCGGGACCACCTCAGGACATAGTGGGCGAGGCAGTTAGAGAAGCGGAAGGGGAAGGAGGGGGAGGAAGAGGAGGTCGAGGAGGAGTCTGGTGATGAGCCCATGATAACACCCACCCCTACACCGCAGGAGAAGCTATGTGGCAGTTACGCAGCAGCTAACCTGTTACGTCAGCAGCTCATAAATGAACGCTTTTCTTGAACGGTTAATAGTTCAGTTAAAATGTCCATTGTTTGTAAACCTTGTATTGATTGTGGTCCCCTCATTTACTAAAAGTGAGTGAGACACAGCACAAAAATTGTTAACTTCAATAAAATTTTATAAATTTTGAAAAAGCTTTTGTGGAAAGTAAATTAGTAAATAATAAATAATTCTTTTAAAAGTAAATTTTGAATTTTTTTTACACGATTGTAAAAAGTAAACATTACACTTTAAATCCACAACACCCCAAACAATAAACAATTTTTCATAATAAAAAACCATCAACGCCCACCCTTTCCCCCCCCACCCCCACAAACAGTAAACAAAACAGCAAACATTTTTTGGGGGTATTTTCGTAATAATCAACCCTTCCGCTTCCCCAACCTGCCAACAAATCTACCTGCGACCACAATCTTTCCCCCCTCCACCTGACCCCCAAATGTTTTGGGGATTCACCCCTACCCCTGCCCGAGTTGCAACCAGTGTGTTGTGCTGCAGGGCACCCCGAGCGCAAATGGTGGAAAAAAAAACCTCGCACATGTGTAGTACTGCCGTTCCAGATGAAGCCGGCCTTACACGAGGACTGAGACCGCCCACTGCCACACACTACTACCACCGTTACTGCCAGCAGGAAAACAGGCGAAAGAAGCGGCTTTAGATCGCGACGGTAATCGGGTGGTATGGATGACTCGATATCTTCATACCGCCTTATTACCGCCGATTTAAGGGCGGTCACGGCGGTAAATGGAAAGTCATAGACTTCTCCCAAGACAAACTTATGAATAAGAACAAGTTATTTTTGAGCAGCTGCCCAGATTCCTCTGATATCCAATCATTGTTTTTGTTTGAGTAGTTTCCATTAATTGACTAAATTTGTTCAAAAGGATAAAACATTAACCATTAACAAGCAATATTAATGACATTGTCGACGAGAGATGGATTTATGGGAGATCAACTGTGCTTCAGGAGACAGGGCAGGTATTCCAATGGCAACTAGCCATCCCTCTGGAATATTTAAAGGGGAAATGCAGTATACTGAATTGTCCATAATCCTGGATGTTAATATCTATAAATTTACTAGAAACAGAATCTTACAGCACAGAAGGAAATCACCTGCCCATCATGCCTGTGCAGGTGTCTAGTGTCTCTTAGTCATCCTTTAATGCTTGGAAGCAGCTTGGGGCAGATATTTTGAGCTAGATTTTCGAATGACCGCTTTGTAGTTAGCACTCCAGGGAGTGGGAAATCCCTTCTTTGAGGGAAAAGACAGAGGTAAATTGAAGAGACCAAATAGAGATGGGGGGGGGGGTGGGGGGGAGTGGGGTGTGCGAGGCAGTGGTGATAACAATAGAGAGAGAAGAAATAAATAAGTCAAAGTAAAGCAAATAGGAAAGAATAAGCTGAAGAGAGAACTGGGTTAGCTAATCTGGGCTGGAATATTTGGAACTGTACCTGTCCATAAGAAAAAGGGAGAATCAAATACTTTTTGAAACAAAGTTAAACATATTCCAGAAGGATGAAGCCCCTTCCATTATCTCGCTAGGCTGATGGTTCTGATCATCAAAAACTCCAACTTCTTACTGCAGCTACCTGAGCTCATAGAAAGTAAACTTTAATTTCTGTGTGGCACTTTACAGAATGTTATGATGTTCTTCAAAGTACCTACCCTGAGAAATGTTGGTGTGAGAGGCCTATTGAAGGATTGCAAATCTTTTAATGACTGAACCTTTTTAGATTTGAAGGCCTGTTCCCCTATGGCCAAATGGAAGGCAAGTTACACCCAACTTATCTTGACAGAAAGGATGTGTATTTATGTGGTGCTGTTACATTCCTAGGTCTTTTGTTCATTGTCAAAATCCACTCCTGTAAACAAGGCCTCGCTCTCTGTGAACTTATGTGTGTCTTTATATGGCCAATATCGGATAATATAGTGAGCCCAGGGGTCGAACATAAATGCTCGTCATTGTATTTAGCTGACTGGATATATCTCTTTGGGGCACGGGGAGGGTGAATTTTCATTAGGGTTTTCCCATTCTTCCAGGCAGAGCCACAGAAATCCCTGAAAAATACAGAAACGCCATTTACACCATTTTTCCCAGGTTTCTACGGCTCTTTTGCCAAGGTTTCGGTGAGCGAGTCGAGGAACCACCCACAGAATTTTACCACTATGACCTAGACTTTGGAAAGTGGTAGAATAAACACTCAATCAGCATGTGGCTTCGGCTGTAAATGCAGAACAGGCTTATTAAAGCAAGCTGATAAAGAGTAGCAATGTGCAGTACAGAAGATTGAAGTAGTTCACAGGCTGTCTCTTCCTGCTGGAAGGTGTGTTTTTATTAATTCTAGGTTTGTGGGCGTCGCCAGCAAGGTCAGCATTTATTGACCACCCCTAATTGCCCTTGAGAAAGTGGTGGTGGGCCTTCTTCTTGAACCACTTACGTTCATGTGGCCATAGTGCTGTTAGGGTATGGAGTTCCAGGAGTTTGACCCAGTGACAATGAAGGAACGCCGTTATATGTCCAAGTCGGGTTGGTGTGTGTCGTGGAGGGGAACTCGGAGATGATGGTGTTCCAATGCACCTGCTGCCCTTCTATATGGTGGGTTAGGGAGGTGCTGTCGAAAAGCTATGGTGAGTGTGAACATAATGAGCTCAGCCGTTCAATCAAGAGTGCTTCTTCAACAAAAGAGCTAGCAATGGTCTCTGCATCATTTAGCTCGGCAGTCCTCATTGAGTCATAAGATTAAAGCAGATACAAGTTCACGCCTATCCAGATCCAATCACTCATCCAACTGCCAAATAAACCCTCCGCTTTTGCACTGAAAGCACCAGTCTCTTTGCAATGTAAAGTGTCAATGAGGAGTTTGATAATAAAGCTGGCATATAGATACAGGGAAACTGAGAATATTACTTTGAATTAAGCAAGCCAAAGCAAGAAGGAAAGACATACGCCTGAATTTTTAACTTTGACTTGCGCTGCCAGCAGGGAAGCCGTGGAGCGTGTCGGGAACCCGGAAGCTTTTCAACGAAGCCACTGCAATTGAATCAGACTTCCGGGTTTCCTGACCAATTAACGGGAGCGGGCATGGTTACGTCACGTATGACTCGAATTCAGCTGAGGTATTTAAAGGAGAAATGCACAGATATCAGTCGAAGGTTGGTGGAGGTGGAAGTAAAGAGTGTATTGCTGGATGTTGGAGCAGAGAGTGCATTGTGCAAATACTGAGAGAAAACACTCAGTGGTGTCAGCATAAGCCTTTCCCTTAGGCAAGGAAGCAGGTGTGAAGTCTGAGTATTTAGGTGACTATTTTTAAATGTAATTTGTTCAGCTCAATTGCCGCTGTGCTCTCGCCTTGTTTTCACTGGCGATGTTTAGCAAGCCCAGGAATCCTGTGGACAGCCAGTTAAAGCTCCAACAACAGGTAAAAAAGGCTATTAATATTCTCTTAACTATCCCTGAATTGGTTTAATTAGGTCACCTGAGCTCCTGAGGGGGTCTGTCACACGCTGCTTAACACACTCGAGTTAAAGGCACAAGCCGGAAGCTTGAAGCTGGCTTCCCGACACGCTGACAATTTCATTGCTTTTAACTACCCACCCGCTCCAAAACCCACTCACTCAAGTTAAAATTCAGCCCATAAATTTTAAACTGTCAAAACTGCTATCTTCACCCCAACTTACACCACTTTTAAACCCTCTGTCCTCACAAACTGCCAAACCATCTCCAACCTCCTTTTTCTATTCCTGCTTAAGGTATGTACATATGGAGCTCAGCTGCTTGAACAATAGTACTTCTTAAAGAAAAATAACTGGCAACAAATTGAGTTTCTGCATCATTTAGCCTGTCACTTTCAAATGAGCTGCAAGAATTTAGAGCAGATACGAGTTCAGGCCTATCCGGATCCAATCACTCATCAAACTGTCAAATAACCCACCCTGATACAGCACTAAACGTCCTGTGTTGTTCCATACACTTGCTCATTTTTCCTGCAATGCTTGCTTTAAATTACTCCAAGCAGGTGTCACTTTTCCCATAGCATTGAAAAGCCCTAACCAACATGAACAACATTCTCTGTGACTGTGACCATGGCGCATTTTCCCTCCTTATGCTCCCTGACCCCTCTGTAGTCTTTGACATAGCCCGTAACGCAATCCTCCTCCAACAATATTCTTCAGCTCAGTAGGGCTGCCCTCACTTCGGGGTTCCACTCTTGCCTATCTGATTGTAGCCGCAGCACCTCTTTCCAGCCTCAGTGAAAGAAAGACTTGCATTTCTAACATGCTTTTCATGACCACTGGATGTCCCAAAGCACTTTACAACCAATGAAGTACCTTTTATGAAGTGTAGTCACTGTTGTAATGCAGGAAACACGGCGACCAATTTGCTCACAGCAAGCTGCCACAAACAGCAATGTGATACTGACCAAATAATCTGTTTCAGTGATGTTGATTGTGGGATAAATATTGGCCAGGACACAGGGGATAACTCCCCTGCTCTTCGAAATAGTGCCATGGGATCTTTTACGTCCACCTGAGAGAGCAAACGTGGCATCGGTTTAAACGTCTCATCCGAACGACAGCACCTCCGACAGTGCAGCACTCCTTCAGTGACAGCCTAGATTTTGTGTTCAAGTCTTTGGAGTGGGACTTGAACCCACAACCTTCTGACTCAGTGTCGAGAGTGCTACCCACTTAGCCATAGCTAGCACATTGTCACTACAGGAGCCCGCCAAGGATTGAAATGCTAGTTAGAGAGTAAAGGGGCTGAAATTGCCCCTTTCGCTAAGGCCTCTGACCGCCGGAAAATGGTAGCCATGGGGCGGCGCGGAATGGCCGCCGAATCTCCGTGGAGGGGGCGCCATTTTAGAAATTGCCCTTCCTCAGGAGCAGAGCGGTGTTTGTGACCGCTTCACCCATTTTCCCGCCGCAGCGTGCATGGGCAGACACCTTACCGTGGCGGGGACCCCCTCACAAAATTGTCCTAGCGAAATTGCCCCTTACCCGAAATTGCCCCGCGGGAGCAGCCCTGTCGCTGAGCTTTTGCTGTCAGTACACTCTGTGTGAAATGGCGGCACAGCCACCCTCAAAGGTTTTTTTTTGTTGGCTGACTGCCTGGTCGGCCCGACAATAATGTCCCCAGGTTTGGCCAGGCTGACAACGGGCAGACTGGCTTCCCCTCTTGGGTGCCAGGCCACTGGCCCAGCCAAAACCCTCCCTGGTGGCCCAGTGGACCTAACTAAAATGACTGCAGAGTTTGCAGAGGCTCTCCCCTTTAACTGAAGGGGAGAGATGTTGTGACATGTCAGGGCGATGACGTCATCAGCACAGCGCTGATGACTGACAGCTGCGGACACTCCGTTCCGCCCCCACTTCTGCCCCACTAGTGACGGCCACTGCGCTCTGCTCCCACTTCCGACCCCATGATGATCCACTTCCGCCCCACCGGAAAAATAACCCCGAAGAGCTGAATTTCGCCGGATACGCCACCGCATACATTCAAAAAGGGTGGGGGCATCCCGTTTTCGGCGGAGAGTAATTTCTACCCCTAAGACTTTAGGGGCAAAATCAGAAAATTGCCCCCAAAGTCTCTCTCTTCATCATCATCATAGGCAATCCCTCGAATCGAGGAAGATTTGCTTCCACGCTAAAAATGAGTTCTTCGGTGGCTGAACAGTCCAATATGAGAAACACAGTCCCTGTCACAGGTGGGACAGACATTCATTGAGGGAAAGGATGGGTGGGACAGGTTTGCCGCACGCTCTTTCCGCTGCCTGCGCTTGATTTCCGCATGCTCTCAGCGACGAGACTCGAGGTGCTCAGCACCCTCCCGGATGTATTTCCTCCACTTAGGGCGGTCTTTGGCCAGGTACTCCCAGGTGTCGGTGGACATGTTGCACTTTATCAGGGAGGCTTTGAGGGTGTCCTTGAAATGTTTCCTCTGCCCACCTTTGGCTCGTTTGCCGTGTAAAGCGCTTGCTTTGGGAGTCTCGTGTCAGGCATGCGAACAATGTGGTCTACCCAGCGGAGCTGATCAAGGTGTGGTCAGTGCTTCAATGGTGGGAATGTTGGCCTTGTCAAGGTCGCTAACGTTGGTGCATCTGTCCTCCCAGGGGATTTGCAGAATCTTGTGGAGACATCGTTGGTGGTATTTCTCCAGCGACTTGAGGTGTCTACTGTACATGGTCCATGTCTCCGAGCCATACAGGATGGCGGGTATTACTACAGCCCTGTAGACCATGAGCTTGGTGGAAGATTTGAGGGTCTGGTCTTCGAACACTCTTTTCCTCAGGCGGCTGAAGGCTGCACTGGCGCACTGGAGGCGGTGTTGAATCTCATCGTCAATGTCTGCCCTTGTTGATAAGAGGCTCCCGAGGTATGGGAAATGGTACACATTGTCTAGGACTGCGCCATGGATCTTGATGACTGGGGGGGCAATGCTGTATGGCAGGGACAGGTTGATGGAGGACTTTTGTCTTACGGATGTTTAATGTAAGGCTCATGCTTTCGTATGCCTCAGTGAATATGTTGACTATGACTTGGAGGCATAGTCCGCGTACTGCAGTTTGACGACAGAGGTTGGGGTGGTCTTGGATCTGGCTTGGAGACGACGAAGGTTGAACAGGTTCCCACTGGTTCTGTAGTTTAGTTCCACTCCAGTGGGGAGCTTGTTGAGTGTGAGGTGGAGCATGGCAGCGAGGAAGATTGAGAAGAGGGTTGGCGTGATGACGCAGCCCTGCTTGACTCCGATCTGGATGTGGATTGGGTCTGTAATGGATCTGTTGGTAAGGATCACGGCCTGCATGTTGTCGTGAAGCAGGCTTAGGGAGATGACAAACATTTGGGGGCAGCCGAAACGGAGGACGACACTTCATAGACCCTCGTGGTTGACAGTGTCAAAGGCCTTTGTAAGATCTCTCTTAGCAGTAGTTCAATAACCCTTCTTTCCGAATCAAGCACCATAATGCAGGAATTTCTGGCTTGCTCATTAGAAAACTCTCTCATTTATAAGGAACTGACCCCATTGAATTAACCATGTTGATCAAGGAATTTAATGAGTGATAAATGGCCTATCAGCACTTTGACCTCAGTTTGACCCAGTGCTACATGTTATTTTGGCTTCGAATGTGTGTCTGATTGTTCTGATTTAAACCTTTCATCTCGTCCATGTTGTTGCTCAATTTTAATACAAAATTCCCCCTCTTCCTCCCCATGAACTATCTGGAAATAATAAATATAACTATCACTCAAAGCCCAAACAATGGACTCTAAACCACTTGGGAGGTTTCCCACTTCTAGCTCACTGTGCCAAATCCCAGCTTCAGCAATATTGTGCTTCCTTTACTGGGCCTTTCACTGCATCTCCTGCTTCATGTCTGGCTTGCCTTAAAACAAAGAGTTCTTCTAATTCATCCAATTTAAATAGGCCTTCTCTTTTATCTCTTAAATTAAACCAGCAACAGAAGTCTCGGATTTTACAATCTATTTTAGTCTGCTTTCTTTCCTACTTTTTGTCTTAATTTACATTTTTTTTTAAACCAATAATGTAATACCTGTAGTGTTGAAGGACATCGCACTGGCTCCCTGTATTATAGTAAGATGATCATACGTCCCCGTTTTTTGGGGACACTGCCAGGATGAGGTACTGTGTCCCTGGGCAAACGATATCACTGGAAGAGTCCCTGGTTCATGAGACTTATCCCCGAATTGCCTAATTTTTAATTTCTCACGAATATCAACGGGATTAAACAAAGTCAACATGGAATTATGAAAGAAAAATTATGTTTGACAAACCTACTGGAGTTTTTTGAGGATGTAACTGATAGAATAAATAAGGGAGAACCAGTGGATATAGTGTATTTGGATTTTCAGAAGGCCTTTGATAAAGTCTCACATAAGAGGTTAGTGTGCAAAATTAAAACACGTAGAATTGGGGGCAATGTATTGGCATGGATTGAAAATTGGTTAACAGGAAACAGAGAGTAGGAATAAACGGGTCTTTTTTGGGGTGGCGGACAGTGACTAGTGGGGTACCACATGGATCAGTGTTTGGGCCCCAGCTATTCACAATATATATAAATGATTTGGATGAGGGAACAAAATATAACGGGCTCAATTTTGCCCATCCCCTTTTTTCGGCGCACTTGACTTTGCGCGCTGGAAACGGTGCCGGAAAAAAGTCGCCCAATCCTGGCCGCTCTTCCGAGTCCCTGGAGTCCCAGCATGGCATGCATGGTGAAGTGGGGGGCAGAGCAACAGGCTAGCGCCGAAAACAGTGCCGGCACATGCGCAGTGAAGTCTGCGCGCATGCTACTGCCCTCCCAGCGTGTCCTGCGGGATGTAAACAGGTGGCTCAACCATGGCTAACAAGGGAAATTAAGGAGAGTGTTAAGTTCAAGGAAGAGGCTTATAAATTGGCCAGAAAAAGCAGCAAACCTGAGGACTGAGAGAATTTTGTAATACAGCAGAGGAGGACAAAGGGTTTAATTAGGAGGGGGGAAATAGAGTATGAGATGAAGCTTGCTGGGAACATAAAAATTGACTGCAGAAGCTTCTATAGATATGTGAAGAGAAAAAGATTAGTGAAAACAAACGTAGGTCCCTTGCAGTCAGATTCAGGTAAACAGAGAAATGGTGGACCAGTTAAACAAATGCTTTGGTTCTGTCTTCCCGAAGGAAGACACAAATAACCTTCCGGAAATACTAGGGGACTGAGGGTCTCGTGAGAAGGAGGAACTGAAGGATATCCTTATAAAGCAGGAAATTGTGTTAGGGAAATTGATGGGATTGAACACCGATAAATCCCCGGGGCCTCGTAGTCTGCATCCCAGAGTACTTAAGGAAGTGGCCATAGAAATAGTGGATGCAGTGGTGATCATTTTCCAACAGTCTATCTACTCTGGATCAGTTCCTATGAAACATAGAAACATAGAAACATAGAAAATAGGTGCAGGAGTAGGCCACTCGGCCCTTTGAGCCTGCACCGCCATTCAATGAGTTCATGGCTGAACATGCCATTTCAGTATCCCATTCCTGCTTTCTCGCCATACCCCTTGATCCCCCGAGTAGTAAGGACTACATCTAACTCCTTTTTGAATATATTTAGTGAATTGGCCTCAACAACTTCCTGTGGTAGAGAATTCCACAGGTTCACCACTCTCTGGGTGAAGAAGTTTCTCCTCATCTCGGTCCTAAATGGCTTACCCCTTATCCTCAGACTGTGACCCCTGGTTCTGGACTTCCCCAATATTGGGAACATTCTTCCTGCATCTAACCTGTCTAAACCCGTCAGAATTTTAAACGTTTCTATGAGATTCCCTCTCATTCTTCTGAACTCCAGTGAATACAAGCCCAGTTGATCCAGTCTTTCTTGATATGTCAGTCCCGCCATCCTGGGAATCAGTCTGGTGAAACGTCGCTGTACTCCCTCAATAGCAAGAATGTCCATCCTCAGGTTATGGATTGGAGGGTAGCTAATGTAACACCACTGTTTAAAAAAGGAGGGAGAGAGAAAACGGGTAATTATAGACCAGTTAGCCTGACATCAGTAGTGGGGAAAATGTTGGAATCAATTATTAAAGATGAAATAGCAGCGCATTTAGAAAGCCGTGATAGGATCGGTCCAAGTCAGCAAGGATTTATGAAAGGGAAATCATGCTTGACAAATCTTCTGGAATTTTTTGAGGATGTAACTAGTAGAATGGACAAGGGAGAATCAGTGGATGTGGTGTATTTGGACTTTCAAAAGACTTTTGACAAGGTCCAACATAAGAGATTGTTGTGCAAAATCAAAGCACATGATATTGGGGGTAATGTACTGACGTGGATAGAGGACTGGTTGGCAGACAGGAAGCAGAGTTGGGATAAACGGGTCCTTTTCAGAATGGCAGGCAGTGACTAGTGGAGTGCCGCAGGGCTCAGTGCTGGGACTCCAGCTCTTTACAATATATATTAATGATTTAGATGAAGGAATTGAGTGTAATATTTCCAAGTTTGCAGATTACACTAAGCTGGGTGGCGGTGTGAGCTGTGAGGAGGATGCTAAGAGGCTGCAGGGTGACTTGGGCAGGATTGGTGAGTGGGCAAATGCATGGCAGATGCAGTATAATGTGTATAAATGTGAGGTTATCCACTTTGGGTGCAAAAACACGAAGGCAGAATATTATCTGAATGGTGACAGATTAGGAAAGGGGGAGGTGCAATGAGACCTGGGTGTCATGGTTCATCAGTCATTGAAAGTTGGCATGCAGGTACAGCAGGCGGTGAAGAAGGCAAATGGTATGTTGACCTTCATAGCTAGAGGATTTGAGTATAGGTGCAGGGAGGTCTTACTGCAGTTGTACAGGGCCTTGGTGAGGCCTCACCTGGAATATTGTATTCAATTTTGGTCTCCTAATTTGAGAAAGGGCGTTCTTGCTATTGAGGGAGTGCAGCGATTCTCGGGATGGCGGGACTGATGTATGAGGAGAGACTGGATCAACTGGGCCTTTATACACTGGAGTTTAGAAGGATGAGAGGGGATCTCATAGGAACTTATAAGATTTTGACGGGATTGGACAGGTTAGATGCGGGAAGAATGTTCTCGATGATGGGGAAGTCCAGAACCAGGGGACACAGTCTTAGGATAAGGGGTAGGCCATTTAGGACTGAGATGAGGAGAAACTTCTTCACTCAGAGAGTTTTTAACCTGTGGAATTCCCTACCGCAGAGAGTTGTTGATGCCAGCTCGTTGGATATATTCAAGAGGGAGCTAGATATGGCCCTTACGGCTAAAGGGATCAAGGGGTATGGAGAGAAAGCAGGAAAGGGGTACTGAGGGAATGATCAGCCATGATCTTATTGGATGGTGGTGCAGGCTCGAAGGGCCGAATGGCCTACTCCTGCACCTATTTTCTATGTTTCTATGTTTCTATGATCCGATGCTCGCAATTCCTATCCCCGGCCGAAGGGACGGCCCGATCTCGCTGCACCCTATCCCCGGCCGAGTGATCTCTCGCATCGGCCGGCCGGCCGGGCCGCCCGCTGAGTTCCCGCTCCGAGGTAGGACTTCAGTTTTATTTTTTATTCAGTGATTGTTGTGCTTGAAAGTTTTGATTGGTGGGGGGGTGGGGGGGGATGAGGAGAGTTTTGGGGGGATGGAGAAAGTGTGTTTTGGGGAGGTGGAGAAAGAGTGTTTGAGGGAGTGGAGAAAGAGTGTTTTGTGGGGGGAGGGGGGATTAAAGAGTGTTTTGATGGGGGAGGGAACTTTAAAAAAAAACTTGATTCTGGCATAAAGGTCAGACTTCTATTTTTTATTTGTTATTGATTGATTGCTTATTACTTTTTGTGCTTTGTTTAGTGCTTTGTAAGTCTTGGTACTAACCTGCACCGATTTCTTAACTGCCCGCAAGGTTTTTCAGAGCTGACCACATACGCTGGTCTAAGTCGATTTGGAGTAAGTTTTAGTTGGCCAAAGTGGCATAAATGGCCAAAACTGGCATAAGTGTCTGGGAACAGCCCCTATTGAAAAAAAAACGGAACTAAAAAAAATCATACCTAACTGACTTACTCTGGAGCATATTTTTGGAGGAAAATGGCATTTTTTAAACTTACGCCAGAAAACGCAACTTACTCCAAAAAAATTGATGCAAATCATGGACAAAATTGGGCCCAATATTTCCAAGTTTGCTGACGACACAAAACTAGGTGGGATTGTGAGTTGTGAGGAGCATGCAAAGACACTACAAGGCGATTTCGAAAGATTGAGTGAGTGGGCAAACACATGGCAGATGCAGTATAACGTGGATAAATATGAAGTTATCCACTTTGGTAGTAAAAACATAAGGACAAAGTATTATTGAAATGGTGATGGCTTGGGAAGTGTTGATGTACAGAGGGATCTGGGTTTCCTTGTACACCAGTCATTGAAAGCAAACATGCAAGTGCAGTAAGCAGTTCGGAAGGCAAATGGTATGTTGGCCTTCATTGCAAGAGGATTTGAGTACAGGAGTAAGGATGTCTTACTACAGTTATATAGGGCCTTGGTGAGACCGCACCTGAAATATTGTGTGCAGTTTTGATCTCCTTACCTAAGAAAGGATATTCTTGCCATTGGGGGAGTGCAGTGAAGGTTCACCAGATTGATTCCTAGGATGGCAGGACTGTCGTATGAGAAGAGATTGGGTTGTCTGGGCCTGAATTCACTAGAATTTAGAAGAATGAGAGGGTATCTCTTTGAAACGTATAACATTCTGACTGGGTTGGATAGACTGGATGCAGAGAGGATGTTTCCCCTGGCTGGGAAGTCTAGAATAAGGGCTCACAGTCTCAGGATACAGGGTAGGAAATTTAGGACCGAGATGAGGAGAAATTTTTTCACTCAGAGGGTGATGAACCTGTGGAATTCTCTACCACAGAAGGCTGTGGAGGCCAAGTCACTGAATATATTTAAGAGGGAGATAGATAGATGTCTAGAAACAAAAGACATCAAGGGGTATGGGGAAAAAGCGGGAATATGGTGTTGAGATAGAGGATCAGCCATGATCATATTGAATGGCGGTGCAGATTCGAAGGGCTGAATGGCCTACTACTGCTCCTATTTTCCATGTTTCTATGTTGGGAATAGGACATACAACACACATTCACTGTACCATTCACCCTAACTTGACTACACGTTTCCTTCCCAGTTGCCCCCTGTCAATCACGTCCACTGTGAGTATCAACTGGTCAGGAGGCCAGCCCTGAGGCGGGCTAAGTGATGTAAGGGGCTGCTCTATTGGTCAATGCCCACGTCAATCAAGCACCAAGGGGCGGGCACGCGCTGCCAGTGAGTTCTGCTGCGCTCCCGACCCAGCCTCGTTCGACAACCAAACTCCCACTTTTTATTCCCCTCTCTACCTTTGCCATGGGATGTACCAGTTTGAATCGCAGGCCGTTAGAAGCTGATTGGTTGGCAGGCTTCTGATTTCGTCATCTTGAACCCCGCCCAGCCAACAATTCAAAATGATCGCAATTCGGAAGCCAAGTGGTCAGTCGGTGATGGTTATGCCCAATGATTCTGTTAATATGTGACATGCTTATTTTTGAAAAGAAAAGTTCGGAAATGCTCGAGAACAGCAGAGTCAAAAGGTCAGGTGTCACCGAGAGCCTGCAGCAGTGTAGGCAGTGAGTATGAAAAAAGGACGTTCCAGAATAATGTTTTGGTATTATTTATAAACCGTGTCTGAATGCGCTTCAATAGTGTGACATCCCATCTGCGGTAATTATATGCACATTTGTTTTGCATCTGTAGAGTATTTGTGCAACTGTAGGCTGCTAAAAAAAACTTTGCCTCGCTACGCTGTGCAACCTACATTTTCTGTCCTGGTTATTTTGCTGTGCTCCCACCCTGTGTGTCTCTGGATTCAGTTTAGAGAGCATGATTATCCTACATTATGGAACCCCACAGCTTGAGGCCAGCTCAGCATCCCATTCATGTAATATGCTATTTTACGCCCTAAAATACCTATGGTGCTCAGCACCAGCACACCTGCTGTTCACTAGGCTTATTATGGCGCTAAATGTCATTCACATTGGGGTCCACCCCTGAACACAACAACAACTTGCATTTATATTGCACCTTTAACATCATAAAATGTCCTATGGTGCTTCACAGGAGCGTTACCAACAAAATTTATCATTGAACCACATAAAGAGATTGTACGAGAGGTGACATAGGTTTCAAGTGATGTCTTAAAGGAGGGGAGTGGTGTAGAGAGGTGGAGAGGTTTAGGAAGATATTTCCAGAGCTTAGGACCTAGGCAGCTGAAAGCACGGCTGCCAATGGTGGAGTGAGTAAAATTAGGGATACACAAGAGGCTAGAATTGGAAGAGCACGGAGATCTCGGAGGGTTATAGGGCTGGAGGTGATTACCGAGCTAGGGAGGGGCGAGGCTACACAAGGATTTGAAAACAAGGATGCGAATTTCAAAATAGAGGCATTGCTGGAACCAGGAGCCAATGTAGGTCAGCAAGCACAGGGGTGATGGGTGAATGCGACTTGGTGTGAGTTAGGATAGGGACAGCAGAGTTTTAGATGATCTAAGGTCTACAGAGGCTGCAAGGTGAGAGACCAACCAGGAGAGTATTGGACGAATCGAGTCCATTGGTAACAAAGGCATGGATGAGGTTCTCAGCAGCAGTTGAGATGTAGCAGGGGCGGAAAAGAGCAATGTTACGGAGGTGGAAGTAGGCAGTCTTGGTGATGAGGAGGATATGGGGTCGGCAGCTCAGTCCTGCGTCATAATGGATGGCAAAGTTGTGAACGACCTGGTTCAGCCTCAGCCAGTGGGCAGAGAAAGGATGGAATCAGTGGCTAGGGATTGGAGCAAATGGTTGCTCCATACCCGTTTGCAACTGGCATTTCAGGGGATGCCTTAAATAACATTTCAATTTTCTTCCTAGTTGACCCTCTCCTTAACAGGACCACCCTTTGTTGTTCCACCTCCATTTTCATTGACTCCAAGGATCAATCCTTCAAAGCGGTTGATGTGCTCCAACATGTTTTTAAGAAAAAAACGCTGGGCCTAGAAATTCGATAAGGCAAAAAAATGGCATGGGCACTGCGATGCGAGATGTTCAAAAAGCACAGGCAGCATGTCAACTTCGTGCTGCCTGCTAAATATCATGATTGCAGTGCACAACCTTGGGCTGAATGCACTGCTGACAGGCTGTGCGCTCAGCAGGGGGCCCAAGTTTGCATTTCTTGAGTGAAGCTAGCTTTACTTAAAGCTAGCCTGTTCCTCTAAAGGGAATTCTGCACTTCTTAAAGATGAGCGGCCTTCTGCATGTTGTCGAGCAGCGGGAGTCTGGGGGAGGCCCTTAAAAGGCCCAGTAGTGTCGGAGGGAGCGGCAGTGTCATCAAGCAGCAGAATTCCGAGGTAGGCCCATAAAAGGCCCAGTAGCGTCGGAGGGAGCGGCAGCGTCATCCAGCAGCTAGCTGGTGCAGCTGCAGCAGGGAGAGAAGGCAAAAAAGAAGTAAAAAGAAATCAAAGGGTGACGTCACAGCCAAAGGGGTAAGTGATTGGCTGGTGATTGGTGAGTAGTTTTTCTTCTTTTTCTTTTCCTTTATCAGTAAGAAACCTTTGGCATTGTTGCCAAATTAAATTAATTTAAGGATTAAAACATGGCAGGAGAGCACAGACCCTTGTCATGTTCCTCCTGTGCTATGTGGAAAGCTAGGGACGCTTCCACTGTCCCTGACGACTACATGTGCAGAAAGTGTATCCAGCTGCAGCTCCTGACAGACCACATTGCGCCACTGGAGCTGCGCATGGATTCACTCTGGAGCATCCGCGATGCTGAGGATGTCGTGAATAGCATGTTTAGTGAATTGGTCACACCGCAGGTTAAGATTACTCAGCAGATAGGGAATGGGTGACCATCAGGCAGAGCAGTGGAAGGAAGGTACTGCATGGGTCCCCTGCGGTCATCCCCCTCCAAAACAGATACACCGGCTTGGGTGCTGTTGGGGGGGGATGACTCATCAGGGGAGGGCAGCAGCAGCCAAGTTCATGGCACCAGGGTTGGCTCTGCTGCACAGGAGGGCAGGAAAAAGAGTGGGAGAGCTATAGTGGTACGGGATTCTACTGGAAGGTGAATAAATAGACATTTCTGCGGCCGCAATCGAGACTCCAGGATGGTATGTTGCCTCCCTGTTGCATGGGTCAAGGATGTCTTGGAGCGGCTACAGGACATTTTGGAGGGGGAGGGTGAACAGCCAGTTGTTGTGGTGCATTTGGTACCAACGATATAGGTAAAAAAACGGGGTGAGGTCCTACAAGCTGAAGTTAGGGAGCTAGGAGCTAAATTAAAAAGTAGGACCTCAAAGATAGTAATCTCAGGATTGCTACCAGTGCACATGCTAGTCGGAGTAGGATTGGCAGGAGAGCTCAGGTGAATATGTGGCTTGAAGAGTGGTGCAGGAGGGAGGGATTCAAATTCCTGGGACATTGGAACTGGTTCTGCGGGAGGTGGGACCAGTACAAACCGGACGGTCTGCACCTGGGTAGGACCGGAACCAATGTCCTGGGGGGAGTGTTTGCTAGTGCTGTTGGGGAGGGGTTAAACTAATATGGCAGGGGGATGGGAACCTATGCAGGGAGACAAGGGAAGTAGAATGGGGGCAGAAGCAAAAGATAGAAAGAAGAAAAGTAAAAGTGGAGGGCAGAGAAACCCAAGGCAAAAATCAAAAAGGGCCACATCACAGCAAAATTCTAAAGAGGCAAAGTGTGTTAAAAAGACAAGCCTGAAGCCTGAAGGAGTATTCATAATAAAGTGGACGAATTAATTGCGCAGGCAGCTATTAACGAAAACGATATAATTGCCATCACAGAGACATTGCTCCAGGATGACCAAGGCTGAGAACTCAACATCCAGGGGTATTCAACATTCAGATAGAATAGGCAGAAAGAAAAAGGAGGTGGGGTAGCGTTGCTGGTTAAAGAGGAGATTAACGCAATAGTAAGGAAGGACATTAGCTTGGATGATGTGGAATCTGTATTGGTAGAGATGCGGAACACCAAAGGGCAGAAAACGCTAGTGGGAGTTGTGTACAGACCACCAAACAGTAGTAGTAAGGTTGGGGACAGCATCAAACAAGAAATTAGGGATGCGTGCAATAAAGGTACAGCAGTTATCATGGGCGACTTTAATCTACATATAGATTGGGCGAACCAAACTGGTAGCAATGCGGTGGAGGAGGATTTCCTGGAGTGTATTAGGGATGGTTTTCTAAACCAATATGTCGAGGAACCAACTAGAGGGCAGGTCATCCTAGACAGGGTGATGTGTAATGAGAGAGGACTAATTCGCAATCTTGTTGTGCGAGACCCCTTGGGGAAGAGTGACCATAATATGGTAGAATTCTTCACTAAGATGGAGAGTGACACAGTTAATTCAGAGACGAGGCAAATTATACTTAAGGGGTTGATGGTGGATAGGCAATGGCAAACTTTTAAAGATCACATGACTGAACTTCAACAATTGTACATCCCTGTCTGGAGTAAAAAATAAAACGGGGAAGGTGGCTCAACCATGGCTAACAAAGGCAATTAAGAATAGTGTTAAATCCAAGGAAGAGGCATATAAATTGGCCAGAAAAAGCAGCAAACCTGAGGACTGGGAGAAATTTAGAATTCAGCAGAGGAGGACAAAAAGTTTAATTAGGAGGGGGAAAATAGAGTATGAGAGGAAGCTTGCTGGGAACATAAAAACTGATTGCAAAAGCTTCTATAGATATGTGAAGAGAAAAAGATTAGTGAAGACAAACGTAGGCTCCTTGCAGTCAGAATCAGGTGAATCTATAATGGGGAACAAAGAAATGGCAGACCATTTGGTTCTGTCTTCACAAAGGAAGACACAAATAACTACTAGGGGACTGAGGGTCGAGTGAGAAGGAGGAACTGAAGGAAATCCTTATTAGTCAGAAAATTGTGTTAGGGAAATTGATGGGATTGAAGGCTGATAAATCCCCGGGGCCTGATTATCTGCATCCCAGAGTGCTTAAGGAGGTGGCCCCCGAAATAGTGGATGCATTGGTGATCATTTTCCAACAGTCTATCAACTCTGGATCAGTTCCTATGGACTGGAGGGTAGCAAATGTAACACCACTTTTCAAAAAAGGAGGGAGAGAGAAAACGGGTAATTATAGACTGGTTAGCCTGACATCAGTAGTGGGGAAAATGTTGGAATCAATTATTAAAGATGAAATAGCAGTGACAGGATCGGTCCAAGTCAACATGGATTTATGAAATGGAAATCCAGAATTTTTTGAGAATGTAAGTAATAGAGTGGATATGGGACAACCAATGGATGTGGTGTACTTGGACTTTCAAAAGGCTTTTGACAAGGTCCCACGCAAAAATTGAAGCACATTGTATTGGGGGTAATGTATTGACATGGATAGAGAATTAGTTGGCAGACAGGAAGCAGAGAGTCGGGATAAATGGTTCCTTTTCAGAATGGCGGGCAGTGACTTGTGGGTTGCTGCAGGGCTCAGTGCTGGGACCCCAGCTATTTAAAATATACATCAATGATTTAGATGAAAGAATTGAGTGTAATATTTGCAGATGACAGTAAGCTGGGTGGCGGTATGAGCTGTGAGGAGGACGTTAAGAGGCTGCAGGGTGACTTGGACAGGTTAGGTGAGTGGCAAATGCATGGCAGATGCAGTATAATATGGATAAATGTGAGGTTATTTGCTTTGGTGGCAAAAACACGAAGGCAGAATATTATCTGAATGGCGGCAGATTAGGAAAAGGGGAGGTGCAATGAGACCTGGGTGCTATGGTACATCAGTCATTGAAAGTTGGCATGCAGGTACAGCAGGTGGTGAAGAAGGCAAATGGCATGTTGGCCTTCATAGCTAGGGGATTTGAGTATCGGAGCAGGGAGGTCTTACTGCAGATGTATCGAGCCTTGGTGAGGCCTCACCTGGAATATTGTGTTCAGTTTTGGTCTCCTAATCTGAGGAAGGACGTTCTTGCTATTGAGGGAGTGCAGCGAAGATTCACCTGACTGATTAAATCTCGGGATGGCAGGGCTGACATATGAGGAGAGACTGGATCGACTGGGCCTGTATTCACTGGAGTTTAGAAGGATGAGAAGGGATCTCATAGAATCATATAAAATTCTGATGGGACTGGACAGGTTAGATGCAGGAAGAATGTTCCTGATGTTGGGGAAGTCCAGAACCTGGGGTCACAGTCTAAGGATAAGGGGTAAGCCATTTAGGACCGAGATGAGGAGAAACTTCTTCACTGAGAGAGTTGTTAACCTGTGAAATTCCCTACTGCAGTGAGTTGTTGATGCCAGTTCATTGGATATATTCAAGAGGAAGTTAGATATGGCCCCTAAGGCTAAAGGGATCAAGAGGTATGGGAAAAAGCAGGAAAGTGATACTGAGGGAATGATCAGCCATGATCTTACTGAATGGTGATGCAGACTTGAAGAGCCGGATGGCCTACTCTTGCACCTATTTTCTATGTTTCTATATTTCTATGAAAAAATTAAAAAGTGATCCAGCACTAGGCAGTCTACATCTCCTAAAGGTGAACTGCCTTCTGCTGATTAAAAATGGTAAAAGTGCTTCAGCGCTAACACAAATGGTTCAACAAGCCAGGGAAAGGGCACTCCAGGTCTCAGATGCAACACTCGAGCTTTATGCAGAGGGTCAACACTGGAGGAGAGATCCTCTACCTACAGGCGACCAGCAGGCTCTCCAGAAAGAAGGATGTGGGACCAGATCGCTGAGGTGGTTACTGCCAGCATGTTCACCCCCAGGACGTGGCTCCAGTGCCCAAAGAAGTTTCATGATCTCAGATGAGTGGTCAAAGTCAGTAAATGCATCTTCAAAAACCGTCTCCTACAACTGCATCACTAGCCTCATACATTGCTCAATGCATGACCACCCCTTCCCCCCCCCCCCCACCCCACCGCTCCCCCCCCCAATCACTCACTTACCAACAATCTCTACCAAACACGAGGCACACCTCACATTCCTAGCTTTACCTCACCCCCATGGAGGAGACAGTGCTGGCATCTCTTGGCAGGGCCATAGCTGAGCCATTGGCCAGCAGCAGGACTGAAAGAGTACAAGATGCTGGTATCCTCATACGTTATCCTCCTTCTCATATCCCACTTCTCCCTCATTCCAGAATATCCTGATTTACAAGCTGCATATGTTATAAGCATGCATCTCTTTCTATATCCGTCTCCCCTCAATAAAACCCTACCCTTGTGCCTTCCTCATTTTGGACACCCAAGAAATCCAGCATGCCCAGTCAGTCATTGACGAAGAAGAGAGTAAGTGAAGAAGAAACACCGTCATTTGATTTCCACACACCCAGCCACCAGCTCCTCGAGATTGTCCTGCAAGGCCATCTGCAGTGTCCTCCACTGAAAGTCAGTAGCCTTCCACCAGCCATGTTGCAGCCACTGGGGTAGCACTGTGTAACAACACTAGGATAAGCAATGATACACGGGAATGCACAAGGGTGATTAGTTGATTTTTTGATGTAATATTAGATGCATATATGGATCATAGTTCGCTATTTGGTGGCTTTTATTTCAGCATTGTGGCCAAGAGGACACTATGATGGTCAGTAACAGAGGGAAGGTAAGGTGTGGGACAAATGTTGAAAGGGGAAATGGGGCTGTGTTCACTGGTACCGCAGGCAGATGATTTGATCCTGGATATTCCGGCCAGAAAGGGGCTGTCTAGGTTGCCTCGTTCCTTCTGTTTTCTCCTCTTCTGTTTCTTCCTCTTCCTCCTCCCTCATCGAGCAGTTTAAGCCCTTTGCTGCCTCTGCTTTATCTCCATATTGTGCTACAGCCCAAGGGAGACTGCAACTAGAACCACCAGGACTGGTAGAAAGTGCTGTTCTCAGAGGCCTTCCTTTCAGAACCAAAATCTTGTAAATATCCAGCAACACTCCCTGCACATATTAACAACTATTTAAATGCATTACATCAAGCCTCTACTCCAATAAAATGTAAAAGCAAAAATCTAAAATACCTAAAAGTTGTTTGTATCCCTTTAAGAAGCGTTGGCAGTGGGTCTGTCATGCACGCACGTTCTGCTGTGCGTGTTTTGGCGAGGGCGTTAGTAAGAGCATTAACGTCCAGAATACCAGATCATGCGCCAATTCAGCATTGCACGTTGTTTGACCTCACGATCTGGCTCATCTAAATATGGGAAGTGAACGCAGGCAACAGCAGCGCTACCGACCTGTTTAAAATGGCGGTCACCACATTCCACGCTGGAATGAAGTGAAGCCGCCGCCATTTTTTCTTCCAAACCGGCTTTAACGGTCGGCGCAAATAGTTCCAACTTCCGGACCCTGGTGTTTTAAGTGCAAGAAAGAAAGACTTGCATGTTCATAGCACCTTTCATGACCTCAGGATGTCCCAAAGCACTTTACAGCTAGTGAAGTAATTTTGAAGTGTAGTCACTGTTATAATGTAGGAAACATGGCAGCCAATTTGCACACAACAAGGTCCCACTTACAGCAATGGGACAATGATCAAATAATCTGTTTGTTTTTAAGTGATGTTGGTTGAGGAATAAATATTGGCCAGGTATCAAGGTGGAATGGTTTAGCTGAGAGTTCAAGATGTAATTTTTGGCTCTGTTTGTTGACATGCTTCCTCTCTCCTTGTTGGAAGGTTTCTCTCTTCTGATTGGCACGTCCCCATGTCAGCATTGCTGAGATCCAGTGATGGTAGTAACTAGCTGTTCGAGGAATCAGCCTGCAAATACTGCCACTGTTTGACATCGATAAACCCTACTTTATCAGAAAGAACCAGCTTCCAATAACAGAATGAATTTCAAATCCATGGAGTGAGCAGTCACTAAAACAGGTCAGACAAATGGACCAGAGGCCTATAAATTTCAGTTGAAGAGGCCTGATTTAAAAATGGATCCTCTCTTGCCAAGAATGACAGTGAACGGATATCTAAATATATCTGAGGTCAAGGAGCCATGAATTAAGTTAATTAACACTGTACTTATGAGGTTGGAGGGATGTGGTTTGGAATGAAGCATCTGAAGAATGACGAACATGTCCTAAAGTAACTAAAGTCCTAAAGTACGTTCTGGTCATGAGGTTCACTCTCCGTGACAAAATAAATCTCTTAACCATACAATGGCTACTCAGAAGAACATGGTGTTTGTTCCAGTACCTGGCTGCTTCATCACACAGTTCTATCATTGGCAGCTTTATGACATTGAAAACAAAATTGTGCAAATACCACACAAATTCTTTTACAATAGTGTCCACCCAATAAGCTGTGAATGATGCCTTTCAGGACAAAATACTTACATATACACAAAAACACATTTATTTAGAGAAACTCAGTTCTCTAAAATTCTTTATTTTTAAGGGAGGTGTGAGGTTCCACTGCAAGATGCAATGTTGGAGATGGGGCTACAACAGCCCCAATTCTGCACCCCGTGCTCACATCTCCTAAGGCTTTTCGCTGGCACCACAGCCTCACAATTTGCGGCCCGGTGTAAAGGGTACCAAAAGGTAAGGGTGAGTAAACAGGTGAGCAACATAAGGTAAAATTGAGCAAAAGTTTAATTTCTACTGCTACTTTGTGCCTTACACTTCTTGCCAAAGGCCTGCTAGGTAATTCATTAGAAAAACACACATGAAAAATGCTTATTAAAGAAAGAACTTGCATTTATGTGTCATCATTCATGACCTCAGGACATCCCAAAGCGCTGTACAACCAATGAATTACCATTGAAGTGTAGTCACTGTTGTAATGCAGGAAATGCAATAGATAATTTATGCACAGCAAGGTCCCACAATTAAATAAATTACCAGATAATCTGTTTTAGGTGTTGGTTGAGAGATACCGGGAGAACTCCACTGCTCCTCTTCAAATAGGGCGTGGGATCTTTTACGCAGGCAGAGGGCAGCATTAAGCCCAGCATTTATTGCCCATTCCTAATTGCCCTTGAGAAAATGGTGGTGAGCCACCTTCTTGAACCGCTGTAGTCCGTCTGGTGAAAGTGCTCCCACAGAGCTATTACGGAAGGAGTTTGAGGATTTTGACATAGCGACGAAGGAATGGCGATATATTTTCAAGTCAGGATGGTGTGTAACTTATAGGGGAACTTGGTGTTCCCATTCGAAATACCTCATTTGATAGATGTCACCTCCAATAGCACAGCGCTCCCTCATTACTGCACCGGACTGTCAACCTAGAGTCTGTGCTCAAGTCTCTGGAGTGAGGCTTGAACCCATGACCTTCTGACTCAGAGGCGAATACTACCACTGAGCTAAGGCTGACACCTTAAAGATTGCCATGGGTTTGATGTCAATTGGGGTAAAAACATGTAGCTTTGCACAGAGGGCATGCAAATGACTTCACTGGAAAGTACAAGTGAAGAGGGTATAAAACAGGCAGCCAATCCAATCCTGTTAAGTTTCCCATTGGGAGGGTTAGATTAACATTTACTCTCATTGAGTTCTAAGCTCCCATTACTGGGGTTAGCCATATAAAGACTTAGATCTACTGTTAAAGATTATTGTTGAAAAATAAGCAGTGGCAGAATTACGAGGATAACGTCATTATTAAGCTGACTTTTTAATTTATTCATTCACGGGATGTGGGCGTTGCTAGCAAGGCCAGCATTTATTGCCCATCCCTAATTGCCCTGGAGAAAGTGGTGGCGAGCTGCCTTCTTGAACTGCTGCAGTCCATTTGATGAAGATACTCCCATAGTGCAGTGAGGGAGTTCCAGGATTTTGACCTAGCAACGATGAAGGAACGGTGATATATTTCCAAGTCAGGATGGTGTCTGACTTAGAGGATACATTGGAAGTGATGGTGTTTCCATGAGCCTGCTGCCCTTGTCTTTCTAGGTGGTAGAAATCATGGGAGGTGCTGTTGAAGAAGCCTTGATGAGTTTCTGCAGTGCATCATATAGACGGTACACACTGCAGCCATGTTATGCCGGTGGTGAAGGGAGTGAAAGGTTAAGGTGGTAGATTGGGTGCCAATCAAGCAGGCTGCTTTGTCCTGGATGATGTCCAGTTTCTTGAGTGTTGTTGGAGCTGCACTCATCCAGGCAACTGGAGAGTATTCCATCACGCTCTTGTCTTGTGCCTTGTAGGTGATGGGAAGGCTTCGGGAGTCAGGAGGTAAGTCACTCACCACAAAATACCCAGCCTCTGACCTGTTCTTATAGCCTACATTAGTTGGCTAGTCCAGTTAAAGTTTTGGTCAATGATAACCCTCAGGATGTTGACAGTGGGGAATTCAAAGATGGCTGTGCCATTGACTGTCAAAGAGAGTTGGTTAGACTCTCTCTTGTTGGTCATTGCCTGGCAATTGTGTGGTGCGAATGTTACTGGCCACTTATCAGTCCAAGCTTGGATAATGTCCAGGCCTTGCTACATGCGGGCATGGACTGCTTCATTATCTGATAAATTGCGAATGGAACTGAATACTGTGCAATCATCAGCGAACATCCCCATTTCTGACCTCATGAAGGTTATTGATGAAGCAGCTAAAGTTGTTTGGGCCTAGGACACTGTCCTGAGGAACTCCTGCAGTCCTGGGGCTGAGATGATTGGCCTCCAACAACCACAACCATCCTTGGTGCCACCATACCTGGTCAAATGCTGCCTTAATGTCGAGGGCAGTCTCTCTCATCTCACCTCTGGAATTCAGCTCTTTTGTCCATGTTTGGACCAAGGCTGTAATGAGCTCTGAAGCCAAGTGGTTCTGGCAGAACCCAGACTGAGCATCTGTGAGCAGGTTTTTGGTGAGAGTTTTTGATGACACTTCCCATCACTTTGCTGATGATTGACTGATGGGGTGGTAATTGGCTGGATTGGATTTGTCTTACTTTTTGTGGACAGGACTTTGCTGGGTAGATGCCAGTGTTGTAGCTGTCCTGGAACAGTTTGGTGTGTGCTGGAGCCCAAGTCTAGATTTCTGTGCTCAAATTTCCAGAGTGGGACTTGAACACACAACCTGCTGACTCAGAGACGAGAGTGCTACCATCTGAGCCACAGCTGACACTCTTGTTAACCCTAGATCAACCAACTCAAATAGCTTCTCGCTGAAGACATTGAACATATTGCAAGTCAGCCACACATTCATTCATTTTTGCCTGTAAAAACCTAACATTTTAATTTCACAGAGGTTGTAGTGAGAACTGACTTCTCACATGGTGCAAATAAGATATTGGACCCATTTTTGAAAATTGACATGATCGCAGCAGAAGGAGTCGAGCAAAAATGAGGTGAGTATGTATTGCCCTAGTAACACATCAACATAGTAAAAAATTCAGGCAGAATTCCTTTGGTCCATCTAGCCCACCTGTAACCTCTTCGAAACATTTAAATTTATTTTTCAAAAAATTACATTTTTATTTTAAATATTTAATTATATTGTATTTTAATTAATTTTAAATATGTAATGTTTTTTATTTTATTTATGTTAAATGTATTTTTTATGTGATCCCCATTCATGTTTATGGGGATTCCATACATCCCATAAGCATGAATGGGATCCCCTTCTTTGATTGGTTGGGTCAGTCCACATGATCCCAGGGGCACTTGCAAACCGCATGCGCCCCTGGGATACATGGCCTCTTCGCAGGCCTATGCATAGAGGACTAGGAGCGCAATTCTCCATGGATCCCAAGGCAGAAGGTAAATTCGTAGATTTTTTTTGCTGGTCGGAGGCTTCCGCCCACGGGAAGCCTCTGACTGAAAATTCAGCCCTATGTCTTGTTCTGGATTTTCCCACCAGAAGCAATAATTTCTCTATGTCAACTCTATCAAATCCATTTAACATTTTAAATGCCTCAATTGGATCCAATTCTCTGAGGGAAAGTTCTGAATAAGAACTCTTTGATTTGCAAAGATAATTATGTAACACACCAAATTGTTTATTTGCAACATCTCCACAATAATTCTGGTCAAGATCAGCTAACTCAGAGCAGACGAAAGAAGCTGTACCTCGGACATTTCTGGTCTATTCCAGATTGCGTACTTACCCACTTAACCATTGGTTGAACTTCATTTAATTGACTTGCAGGATACCTATGTTGTATTTGAGAAGTGTGTGATAAAATAAGTTTCCCCCCCCCCCAACACCCACCCCACTCTCCTTCCCCTTCTCTTGCTCCTTAATGACATATACCATTATCAAGCTTTTGCCAAAGCTGTTGCATGGAGACTTGCGCTCCTAGTCCTCTATGCATAGGCCTGCGAAGAGGCCCATGTATCCCAGCGGCGCATGCGGTTTGCAAGTGCCCCTGGGATCATGTGGACTGACCCAACCAATCAAAGAAGGGGATCCCATTCATGCTTATGGGATGTACGGAATCCCCATAACCTTCTTTGGCTCAGTAGATTAAGTAAATTGCCTACGGCACATGTCATTTCAATCTGACTGTCAGTGTGTGTCCAATGTAGAAAGAAGGGTAGTGCCTCTTTAAATTTGTGACATCTGTCAATGTAGAAAGAAAGGTTTGCTAAATGCATTTATTTTTAAAGAAAATAGTGGGCCTGAAAATCTGTGGGCTGTGAAGCCTGTCAAAGTTAGCGGGGTCAGGGAGGAGGTCACTTAATTTAAATATTCTGGGCAGTCGCTACATGGGATACAAGGGTGAATCTCCTGACCGCCTGAGCAGGGCAGAAATCGTGGCTCTGGATGCCAGCTTTGGGGAAGAGGGGGTTTGGGTTGCCAGAGCCTCCTGCACCAGAAGTATAGCTGTAAGGCCCCATCGAATCCCTTCAAATATTCTGTCGAGCAGGTTGGACTCCTAGCCTTTAAATTTATGTTATCTGCCAATGAGAAAGAAAGGTTTTCCAAATGCTTTAAACAAAAAGAAAAGGAGACTATATATTTACGTTTGCGATACTTTGAAAGTCTCAACTGTATATTCCTGATATTAAGGCAACCATGGGCTGTCAGTGCAATGAACACAAAGATCAAAAGAAGAAAAATATTTTCTTTCCACATGACTTGCTGGCTGCTATCAGCTATTCAGAAGCAGGCTTTTTATTTGGAATAAAGTGGTGAGAGAGTGGGAGCCAAGAAACAGTCACTTGAAGGCTGCAGGTCAATACCCTACTATTAAGAAAAACATTTTTGATAATTTAACAACGTAACATGTCACTGGCTTTCAATAAGGAGTGCTGGAAAAATATTTATGATCTCGCTCTCTTTCTCTCTCACTCTCTCTGGCCTAGAAATTCAAAAGTGTCCATTTTTGGGCACCTTACCCACAGAATGCAAACAGTCTGGTTCAAATGGGGAGGTCCTAAGAGCTCTGGATTTTGGGCCTCGGACCTCATTATCATGTAGATGGAGCAGCAGTAGGAGCCCGCACAGATTCGTGCGCCAATTTTTAGGTAAATGATTGGATTAGATCGTGGGAGCTGGACGGAGAATGGCTGCGCTTCAGAGTCCAACTAGGGGGCTGTTGGGGTTGAGTAGAAAAATCACGGGTGACTGGAGGAGGAACAGCTGGTCCTCTGACTTAGATCAGAGGTTTGTCGGGTAGGAAGATTGTGGGGGTCTAGAGTATTATTGGGGGGTTGGGAGCGCTGCGGAGCGGAGGTCGGGACCAGAGCTGGGAGTCGTAGTCGGGAGATCTCGGGAGCGGCTGTGATTATGGTATTACTTACCTTTTTTAAATTCTGTGCTGTTTAGTGTTGGTTTTCCCGGAGGCAATCACCACTGCCGCAAACCAAAGTTGCAAGAGAGAGCAGAAGCAGGCGTTAGGCCCCTTATTTGCATATTGATGGCCTAACCCCTGCTTCAGATGTGGGAAAATGACTCCTCTTGTTTGGCCTTCACCAAGATGGCGTACCTGCACCGGAATTTTGGACACAAAATGGCATCTGTAGCACTGAAAAACCGGGAGCTAGGGAGCCGAATATCTAACCCTCTTTGTATCGCTCTCTCTTTATCTTTTTGTCTTTCCCTCTTCAGTTCTGTGAAATACTTTGAACTATTTCTAGATTGTGTGAGTTTTATTGTAACTATTCACAGGATTATATAGGACATTTCTATTCATTTTTTCTCGAGCCGCAATGACAAAAGTGTCTTGTTCATGGGCTGGTGTCAGGACAGCTACAACACCCTGATTAGTTACGGGTTGCACTTGATCGACCCTACACACCAAATTGCTGATTTCAAAATATGTCGCCTTACGAAGCCAGGCACTTCCTCAGCTCTTATTATTAGGTCGAGCCCTTTCACGTTCTCGGTGAATTCTGGGCTAGGCTCCACTTTACAATCGTATTCCTTTGACTAAAATACAAGGGATTGAGTGGTGTTTCCAGCAGCCAAGTGAGCCATGAGGGAGACTCAAGAACACTGGCAGCATTAGCTATCCGGTGGCCCCATGGGCTATATTCTGGGTTCCTCTGGATACCTGTCTGTATTGGCTCAAGTGACAATATGTTTCCCTTTCGACAAATAAATACGTAATTGCACCTACTAGCTCTGAGAGCCATGTGCCAAAGTTGGGGTGCCATACAGACCTCCTGACATCAAGCCAAACCTACCCATCACTCTATCAGTTGTTTTTTTTTTCTTGTGCATCTGCAATAATAAACCAGGTTACTTCTCCAAAATGTTCTTCCTTATCTACCCTTCATTGCAAACATGGTGACTCATACTGGGATGTGGTTCTATGAGGATTGTTGGCCAAAATAAACAGGGCAGTGAGTATCGGCAGATTATTAGACTGCATGGGACATCACAGTCAAGTCCAACCCCAACTTCAGCCAACATATATACAAAGGCACACATAAACACATATTTCTATCATTGATCACTTGACAGCAATCAGCAATTGGAAGCCTCACTGATTATATATTTTTACCCTCCTCGCTTAGAGACACTAATGCCCACTATACTTTGTTTAATTAATTCTCAGGATGTGGGCGTTGCTGGAAAGGTTGGCATTTATTGTCCATCCTTCGTTGTCCTGAGAAGGTGGCTTTTTTGAACTGATATTGTTTGAAGTGCTTTCATACAACTCAATGGCTTGCTAGGCCGCTTCAAAGTCAACTACGTCACATGTAGACCAGACAGGGTAAACATGACATGTTTCCTTACCTAAAGGACATTAGTGAACCCATTGGGTTTTTAATGACAATCCGACAGCTTCATGGCCACATTCCAGATTTTTTAACCTGAATTCAAATTTTCTAACTGCCTGTTCTTTGGATAACTAGTACACATGTACCCATTTCCAATACTTCCCCAGCCGAGATCAGACAACTCATCACAGACCTGGCATTGTCCTGCGATTTCCCTGGTCTGCATGAAGTAGTTTCATACCACAAGACGAATGCATTACCCGCTGAACGAAAGTGGACCACCCAGCTAATTAATAGCTCTCGCTCACCAAATGGTAATTTCCTGGGCATTGACAGGGCAGTATAGTAGCAATCTGCATCAGCGCACCCATAGACTCAGCACTAACTAAAGGGTAGAGCAGTTGTGCTGCTCAATGTGGCAGGAATTAGAATGTAATTGAGAAGTAACAGGAAGGAGTCTGATCTTTGGAATCCACATTTATCTCAAAGGCTCAAAACAAAATGTGCAATCTATTAATTATTAACGAGCAGAGGCAACATAAACTAAAGGATACAATTCTAAAGAGGGTGCAGGAACTGAGGGTATGAGTACAAATTGTTGAAGGTAGCAGGGCAGATTGAGAAAATGGTTAAAAAATCATACGGGATCCTGAGCTTCATAAATAGAGGCATAGAGTACAGAAGCAAGGAAGTTACAATGAACCTTTATAAAACACTGGTTTAGCCTCAATTGGAGTATTGTGTCCAATTCTGGGCACCAACTTTAGGAAGGATGTGAAGGCCTTAGAGAGGGCACAGAAGATTTATGAGAATGGTTCCAGGAATGAAGGACTTCAGTTACATGGATAGAATGGAAAAGCTGGGGTTTTTCTCCTTAGAGCAGAGAAGTTTGAGAGGAGATTTGATAGAGGTGTTCAAAATCATGAGGGGTCTAGACAAGGTAGATAGAGAGCAACTGTTCCCATTGGCAGAAGGATCAAGAACCAGAGGACACAGATTTAAGGTTGGATTGGCAGAAGAACCAAAGGTGACATGAGAAAAACCTTATTTACGCACCGAGTGGTTAGGATCTGGAATTCACTGCCTGAAAGGGTGGTGGAGGCAGATTCAATCATGGATTTCAAAAGGGAATTGGATAAGTACCTGAAGGAAAAAAAAATGCAGGGCTACAGGGAAAGGGTGGGGAGTGGGACTAGCTGAAGTACACTTGCAGAAAGCCGCCATGGGCTCAATCGGCTTTAGGTTTTTTTTAATCTCCCACAGGCGTCTCTCGGAGCGCTCCCGGCCCAGCTCTTTAGCTCAGGAGTTTCTCATCCTAATGCCCTAAGAGAGGTGCACAAACCCTCCCTTAGTGCTGCACCCACTGCGTCAGGGCCTAGCTGCCCAAACTTACTTACTGAGGTGCAAACTATTCCCGGGAGCTAACTTTCCCACCCTGCCGCCGTTATAGCCCCAAAAACATCAAAGCCGAAAATCCAGCCCTAGAACTTTATCCTCAGAGATTTTACCTATTTCACCTCCCTCGGGAGTTTGAATGGGTGGAGTAGAGTCTATGCTTGGATGAATTGTAAATGGTCCAAGGAAAGGCCTTAATGATTCGAATGGCTCTTTCTTGTTCCAAGCTTTATTATTCAATGCTGGATTATTCGGATTATCAACAATTGGCTACATATTACGAAATTGTGCCCTCAGTGCAAAGCTGCACACAACAAGAGACCACCTTGGAAATTCAGGTGTTTTTAAAAGTTTCAAATATTGCACAATATTTATTTTGTAAATGTGCCAAAGTTGTGCCCGACCAGGCTGCATGCAATAATATGCCCATTTGGCATCCTTTGTAAATTAAGGCCAATAGATCATTCCAAGGGGCAAGTTCAAAGAGTCTTAGAGGCTAAGTGGGCAGACATTTCACGTAATGGAGCGCCGCCCTTTTTCTGGCCAGTTTCGCTCGTCAAACAGGCATAACCAATTGTGAACTCTGTCCTGATGTGTGACAAATGAACGGCCCTAAGGTACTGCATGTCAAAGATAAACATAGAAAGCCTGTGCGTTACAATGTATAATTCTGCATAATGTGAACGTTGCAGAATCCAAATTGAAAACTTGGTCAGATTGCTGGCAACAGAAAAAAAAAGGGACAGCACTTGAAAAATATTTTTGCTTGGGACAAGATACTTCCACAAATTGTATGGGCGTGACACCAACCACAGATTGCAAAATGAGTGCTCTGCTCTGTTTACTCTGCTCAAAACAAAACTAATTGCTGGTTCTCAGAATTCCAGACTCCTTGGCTCAGGCAGACTGAAGAAGGAGCTGTTATATTACCTGACTGTATGATCCTTACCACCTGTTTGCATTGAGCATTCCCTTTGCAGCCTGTCTCACTCATCACTCACTTCAACCTGTAGGTTAGGTTAAAAAAACATCTCGTGGAGTATATTTTTCAACCTGCGCACAATTAAAGATCCTTCTTTTGCTGTAAACCATCATTGGTTGATAATGATCGATTTGTAAAAGCATTTTCTCTTCACTCTCAGCTTGGCTTATTTGGTAAGTATCTCACTTCTGGGTTAGAAGGTTATGGGTTGACAAAGTTCAGTACAGATGAGATCATTTGCAATATGCTGAGTCCTAACCTTATGTCATGTCTAAACTCTGTTCAGCGTGTGTAAGGTTCAACATTCACCAATATGTGCATTTAACCATCATTATTTATTTAACATCTTGATACGTTGTTCAGGACTATCCTTTCACAGACCTAAATGGACATTGAGTCAATTAAGGGGACATTAGGAAAGGGGACCAAAAGCTTAGTCAAAGAGGTAGGCTTTAATGAGCATCTTAAAGGAAAAAGAAACGAGAGGTAGCAAGGTAATTCCAGAGTTTAGGGCCTAGACGACTGAAAGCACTGCCGCCAATTGTGGGGCAAAGGAAGTGGGGGATACACAAAAGGACAGAAATCGAGGAATGCAGACTGCTAGAAGGATTGTAGGGCTGGAGGAGGTCACAGAGAAAGGGAGGAACTCTTCCATGGAGGGAATTGAATACGGGTATGAGAATTTTCAAATCAAGGCGTTGTTGGACCACGAGTCAATGTAGGCCAACAGGACATGGTGTTGAGTCAATGGGTTGTGGGTTCTTCTTCTTGAAGCAATTAATGCATATAAAGAGTGAAGCTCTGCACCTCACAAGTAAAGTCGTATGGAGGGTGTACATATGTCAACTTGGCAGTGAAGGCGAGCCATATGAAAATAATCATTTAAGAAATCCAATTTACGCGAAGCCAAAACTTCCCCCTGGCGTGAGACCAAGAGCTGCTTCTAGGAACGCTACGTGGGAGAATTTTTGTGAGGTTTCTCCCACTCGTCTAACCTAAACTTCGGGAAGAAGGGCTGTGGAAACGGACAGACAATCAGGCATAAATGCCATTTACACCATGTTCCCTTGGCTTTATGGCTCTCCTGCAATGTTATGGCAGATGAATGAGAGAATCTCTGTGAAATTTAACCCATTATACGTCTCCCCACCAAATTGCACAAGAGTTGGCAGCTGACGAGCTAACATGAGCTAACACACTTATGACAAAGGCCCTGTTATTAACTGGAAGATTTGCTAGGAGCAGGAGGGTCCAATATTGTGCTGGAAACTGGGAAATATATACAGTGGGTCTGTTGGTGGCTTTTTAACTCAGCCACCTCATTATCATTTTACTTTCGGGTTTGGTGTCTAATGCATGGCATCGGATGTGATGAGGACCCTCACTCTGCCTTCTCAAGCCTACTCCATCATATCACTCCTCACTCTCACTTCCCTTGCAGGTGCACCCATCCTTCTTCGCCTGTGCACTTCCTCACATCCCCATCTTCCTCACATCTCCAACATTGCTACTCACCCTCATCCTTACACAATTTGATGCAGCTCCATGATAATCACCCTCACCAGATGCACTCCATCCATCAGGTGAACATATGCCATTAAATTTACTTATAGGTCTGTTCTTTCCCTCGTTGCAGGAGAAGACAAAACATGAGGGAGAAGGAGAGAAACTGGAGGTGGTCCTCCAAACATCTCGCAATTGACAAGCTCAGGTGAAGAGGCACTGGAAGTCGTTGGAGTTTCGGCGTCCCTGGCTTTTGGAGATGGGGAGCTCCTAGCTACCGGGTGACACAATTAAATATTTACTAGCCATGGCCAGAAACCGGCTCATTCTGACCGATGTCATTGTAGGTGAAGTTGACATAAATGCTGACTCTGGCAAAGCCATCAGTCACCTGTCTTTTGTGTTTGTGGGCCGCTGACTGGGAGATCCTGGATACATCTTTGCCAGAACTCTTGAAGGATGCAGAACAATGTTCCCTCTAAAGTTCAATAAGCCAGCACTGATGCCATAGAATACTATTTGGACTGCAATACTACTAGCTTTCCAGTGTTGCACCCTTTTTAATAAGAGAATCTGCGGTAGATCTGATCCAAGCTGCACTCTTCAATTGAGTAGAATTGTCATAAATTGACAAATTTGCTGGAGTTCTTTGAGGATATAATGAGTCGGGTGGATAAGGGGGAACCAGTGGATGTGGTGTATTTGGATTTCCAGAAGGCATTCGATAAGGTGCCACATAAAAGGTTACGGCACAAGATAAAAGTTCACGGGGTTGGGGGTAACATATTAGCATGGATAGAGGATTGGCTAACTAACAGAAAATGGAGAGTCGGGATAAATGGGCCATTTTCCAGTTGACAAACAGTACCTAGTGGGATGCCGCATGGATCGGTGCTGGGTCCTCAACTATTTACAATCTATATTAATGACTCAGATGAAGGGACCAAGTGTAATGTAGCCAAGTTTGCTGATGATACAAAGGTGGGTGGGAATGCAAATTGTGAGAAAGATACAAAAAATCTGCAAAAGGATATAGACAGGCTAAGTGAGTGGGCAAAAATTTGACAGATGAAGTATAATGTGGGAAAATGTGAGGTTATCCACTTTGGCTAAAAAAATAGAAAACCGAATTATAATCTAAAATGAGAAAAATTGCAAAGTGCTGCAGTACAGAGGGACCTGGGGGTCCTTGTGTATGAAACACAAAAAGTTAGTATGCAGGTACAGCAAGTAATCAGGAAGGCAAATGGAACGTTGGCCTTTATTGCAAGGGGGCTAGAGTATAAAAGCAGAGAAGTCCTGCTACAAATGTACAGGGTATTGGTGAGGCCACATCTGGAGTACTGCGTACAGTTTTGGTCTTCGTATTTAAGGAAGGATATACTTGCATTGGAGGCTGTTCAGAGAAGGTTCACTAGGTTGATTCTAGAGATGAGGGGGTTGACTAATGAAAATAGTTTGAATAGGTTGGGCCTACACTCATTGGAGTTCAGAAGAATGAGAGGTGACATCTGTTGTGTATGGAGAAAGAGTCAGACTGAACACTGTGAGCTCAACGTAAAGTGTGACCTTAGTCTTTTATTGCAGGCCTCCAGAGTGCATCTCCAACCTGCGAAGCCTCCTTAAATACCTGTGCTCCCAAGGGATTATGGGATCCCTTGGGATTCTGGGGAATGAGCCCTCTGGTGGCTGTACAGAGTAAATACAAGTCCACATTTATAACAACATTCCCCCCCAAAGTCAATAGTGTAACTATTTACAATGTGAGTCGATCTGGGGCCCTTCTTGCCCTGGTTGATCGTCTCGGTGTGAAAGCTGGTGTTGTTCAATCATTTGTTGGGCCTTGCAGGGCTGCTGTGGATGATGGGTTCTGCTTTGTGGTCAACCCGTGGTGTCGGTTGCCACTGGTGTGTGTGTTGGGGGATCAAAAAAGGTAGGGTCCAAGGTGGGTTGCTCAGGGTAGTCCGTGAATCTGAGTTTGATTTGGTCCAAGTGTTTCCGGTGAATGAGTCCATTTGAAAGTTTGACCCGAAACACCCTGCTCCCCTCTTTAGCCACGACAGTGCCGGGAAGCCACTTGGGACCTTGTCCATAATTTAATACAAATACAGGATCATTGATTTCAATCTCGCGTGACACATTTGCGCTATCATGGTATGCAGTTTGTTGAAGCCGCCTGCTCTCTACCTGTTCATGTAGATCAGGTTGAACTAACGAGAGCCTTGTCTTAAGTGCTCTTTTCATGAGCAGTTCAGCAGGTGGGATCCCAGTGAGTGAGTGTGGTCTCATGCGGTAGCTAACCAGGACTCGGGATAGGCGAGTCTGCAGTGCGCCTTCAGTTACCCTCTTCAAGCCTTGCTTGATGATTTGCACTGTTCTCTGCCTGACCATTGGACGCTGGTTTAAATGGGGCAGATGTGACATGTTTGATCCCGTTACGGGTCATGAATTCTTTGAACTCAGCACTGGTAAAACATGGCCGTTGTCGTTCACCAGGCCATCGGGTAAGACGTGTGTGGCAAACATGGTCCGCAGGCTTTCAGTGGTAGCAACGGACGTGCTAGCCGATATTATCTGACATCCAATCCATTTTGAGTACGCGTCTACAACCACATGGAACATTTTAGCCGAGAACGGACCTGTATAGTCGACGTGTACCCTAGACCACGGTTTGGAGGGCCAAGACCAGAAACTTAGCGGCGCCTCCCTGGGTACATTGCTTAACTGCAAGCATGTATTACATCTGTGAACGCAGGACTCTAAGTCTGCATCGATACCGGGCCACCACATGTGGGATCTGGCTATCGCTTTCATCATTACGATGCCTGGGTAGGTACTATGGAGGTCATTGATGACGGTGTCGCTGCCCTTCTTGGGGACCACGACTCGATTGCCCCACAGAAGGCAGTTTGCCTGCATAGATATTTAATCTTTGCGCTGCTGGAATGGCTTTATCTCTTCCTGCATTTCCACTGAGACACTGGACCAGCTCCCGTGAAGCACATAGCTTTTGACTAGAGATAAGTGGTCCTGGCTTGTCCAGGTTTTGATCTGCCGGGCAGTGACGGATGATTGCTCACTCTTAAACGCTTCCATAACCATGGCTAGATCTGTAGCTGCGCCATTTCCATCCCCTACTGAGAGCATCGGCGCAGTTTTCTGTGCCTGGCCTGTGGCGGATGGTGTAGTTGTATGCGGACAACGTCAGCGCCCATCTCTGGATGCGGGCCGATGCGTTGGTATTTATCCCTTTACTCTCGGAAAACAGGGATATAAGTGGCTTATGATCAGTTTCCAATTCGAATTTTAGCCCAAACAGGTATTGATGCATTTTCTTTACCCCATAGACACATGCTAACGCTTCTTTTTCAATCATGCTATCGGCTCTCTCGGCCCTAGACAGACTCCTGGATGCATAACCAAACGGTTGCAGTTTCCCAAAATCATTAGCTTGTTGCAATACACACCCGATGCCATATGACGACGCATCACATGCTAGTACCAAACGCTTACATGGATCATACAACACAAGCAATTTGTTCGAGCATAACAATTTGCTCGCTTTTCCAAAGGCATTTTCTTGGCTTTTGCCCTAAACCCATTCGCCTCCTTTTCTTAGTAAGACATGTCGTAGTTCTTGCAGGGTACTGAGACCCGGTAAGAAGTTACCAAAGTAGTTCAAGAGTCCCAGAAACGACCGCAGCTCTGTCACGTTCTGTGGCCTCGGTGCGTTCTCAATTGCCTCCGTCTTCGCGTTGGTGGGCCTGATGCTGTCCGCCGTAATCCTCCTTCCCAAGAACTCCACTTCAGGCTCCAGGAAAACGCACTTCGAGCATTTTAACCTGAGCCCCACGCGGTTGAGTCGACTAAGAACGTCTTCCAAGTTCTGCAGGTGCTCGACTGTGTTCTGACCTGTGACCAAGATGTTGTCCTGGAAGACCACGGTATGCGGGACCGACTTCAGTAAACTTTCCATGTTTCTCTGGAATATCGCTGCCACTGATCGGATTGCAAACGGGCATCTGTTATAAACAAAAAGACCTTTGTGCGTATTGATGCAGGTGAGGGCCTTCGATGATTTCTCCAGTTCCTGCGTCATGTAGGCTGAGGTCAGATCTTCTTCATGAACGTCTTTCCTCCCGCCAGCGTTGCAACAAGGTTGTCAGCTTATGGTAGTGGGTATTGGTCCTGCAGGGAGAATTGATTGATAGTTACTTTGTAATCGCCACAGATTCTGACGGTGCCGTCTCTCTTGAGGACTGGGACAATAGGACTGGCCCACTCGCTGAACTCGATCGGTGAAATGATGCCCTCTCATTGCAGCCGGTCTAGCTCGATCTCTACTCTTTCATCATGTACGATACTGCTCTCACCTTGTGATGGATGGGTCACGCCCCCGGAATTAGGTGGATCTGCACTTTTGCGCCTTGGAATTTCCAGATGCCTGGTTCAAACAGTGAAGGAAATTTGTTTAAGACCTGGGCACACGAAGTATCGTCAACGGGCGATAGCGCTCGGACATCGAATCAGTTCCAGCATATCTTTCCCAGCCGGCTCTTGTCGACCATCGCCGGGTACCACCCAGAGTGGTAGCTTGTGCACCGCTCCATCGTAGGAGACCTTTTACGGTAGCACTGCCGATTACAGGAATCAGTTCTTTAGTGTAAGTTCTTAGTCTCGTGCGAATTGGAGTTAAGATTGGCCTTGAGGTCTTGTTGCACCACAATCTTTCGGAACTCTTTTTGCCTATGATGGACTGGCTCAGCATTATCGTGGGATGATTCGTGGTGAATGTGTGCACCACATGTACCTCTGCCTCCTCTATCTGAGGCTCTGGTTTGTAGTGATCCTCCGTGGATCTGTCCTCCCCTTCAAAGTGGTGGTTTGCACACTCAAAGTAACGTGTGACCTTAGTCTTTTACCAGGTTTAGCAGCTCACCTGCACACTCGTTGGAGGTGTCCCATTGTTCCACAGCTCTTGCAAACGTATCCTTTGAATCGGCATGAATAGAAACGATGATCACCCCCGCAGCGCCAACAAGGTATTAATGGCCTTGCATTTATCACCCTTGATGGTGGACTCTGAGACATCTGCGGACTTGTAGCTGCAGGTATGTGTGACCTGCCCTGTATGTTATGATTCGAAAACAACATCACTTTGTTCACAGTAATTGTAGCAGCACTTGTGTGCTGAGAGATTTGCTTAGTATTGTCACTGGTGGCAATGAACGTCTGGTCTATCGCTATGGCCTTACTCAAGGTTGGGGTCACTACAGTCAAAAGCTTGCAAAGTTTCGTGGCCAATGCCAAGTATGAAAAAGTCTCTGAGCACGTGCTTCAAATGTCCTTCAAATTCGCAATGTCCTGCAAGGCGTCTCAGCTCGGCGACATAACTCGCCACTTCCTGGCCTTCAGACCTTTTGTCGGTGTAGAACCGGTACCTCACACAGAAACATAGAAACATAGAAAATAGGTGCAGGAGTAGGCCATTCGGCCCTTCGAGCCTACACCGCCATTCAATGAGTTCATGGCTGAACATGCAACTTCAGTACCCTATTGCTGCTTTCTCGCCATACCCCTTGATCCCCTTATTAGTAAGGATGACATCTAACTCCTTTTTGAATATATTTAGTGAATTGGCCTCAACAACTTTCTGTGGTAGAGAATTCCACAGGTTCACCACTCTCTGGGTGAAGAAGTTTCTCCTCATCTCGGTCCTAAATGGCTTACCCCTTATCCTTAGACTGTGACCCCTGGTTCTGGACTTCCCCAACATTGTGAACATTCTTCCTGCATCTAACCTGTCTAAACCCATCAGAATTTTAAACGTTTCTATAAGGTCCCCTCTCATTCTTCTGAACTCCAGTGAATACAAGCCCAGTTGATTCAGTCTTTCTTGATAGGTCAGTCCCGCCATCCCGGGAATCAGTCTGGTGAACCTTCGCTGCACTCCCTCAATAACAAGAATGTCCTTCCTCAGGTTAGGAGACCAAAACTGTACACAATACTCTGGGTGTGGCCTCACCAATGCCCTGTACAACTGTAGCAACACCTCCCTGCCCCTGTACTCAAATCCCCTCGCTATGAAGGCCAACATGCCATTTGCTTTCTTAACTGCCTGCTGTACCTGCATGCCAACCTTCAATGACTGATGTACCATGACATCCAGGTCTCGTTGCACCTCCCCTTTTCCTAATCTGTCACCATTCAGATAATAGTCTGTCTCTCTGTTTTTACCACCAAAGTGGACAACCTCACATTTATCCACATTATATTTCATCTGCCATGCATTTGCCCACTCACCTAACCTATCCAAGTCACTCTGCAGCCTCATAGCATCCTCCTCGCAGCTCACACTGCCACCTAACTTAGTGTCATCCGCAAATTTGGAGATACTACATTTAATCCCCTCGTCTAAATCATTAATATACAGTGTAAACAGCTGGGGCCCCAGCACAGAACCTTGCGGTACCCCACTAGTCACCGCCTGCCATTCTGAAAAGTACCCATTTACTCCTACTCTTTGCTTCCTGTCTGACAACCATTTTTCAATCCATGTCAACACACTACCCCCAATCCCATGTGCTTTAACTTTGCACATTAATCTCTTGTGTGGAACCTTGTCGAAAGCCTTCTGAAAGTCCAAATATATCACATCAAATGGTTCTCCCTTGTCCACTCTACTGGAAACATCCTCAAAAAATTCCAGAAGATTTGTCAAGCATGATTTCCCTTTCACAAATCCATGCTGACTTGGACCTATCATGTCACCTTTTTCCAAATGCGCTGCTATGACATCCTTAATAATTGATTCCATGATTTTATCCATTACTGAGGTCAGGCTGACCGGTCTATAATTCCCTGTTTTCTCTCTCCCTCCTTTTTTAAAAAGTGGGGTTACATTGGCTACCCTCCATTCGATAGGAACTGATCCAGAGTCAATGGAATGTTGGAAAATGACTGTCAATGCATCCGCTATTTCCAAGGCCACCTCCATCACCATCAGAACGCTTTCCTTCGGGTTCAAATGCTCTCAGGCCAATGTGCACAAATTGTCTTACGATTTCGCCATGGGTTTCGCTGGAGTGAGCAGATTCTTCATGAGGTCTTACGTTGGTGCCCCACAGACGGTGAGGAGGATCAACCTTCGTTTGGCAGCGCTCTCTTCCCCATCTAGCTCATTGGCCACGAAGTATTGGTCGAGTCGCTCCACAAAAGTTTCCCAATCATCTCCCTCCAAAAATTTCTCCAGGATGCCCACTGTTCTCTGCATCTTTGGGTTCGCTATCTGTATCTCGTCGGCAGTTGATGTGTATGGAGAAAGAGTCAGACTGAACACTGAGCTCAAAGTAAAGTGTGACCTTAGTCTTTTATTGCAGGTCTCCAGAGTGCCTCTCCAACCTGTGAAGCCTTATGGAATCCTTTGGGACTCCGGGGAATGAGCCCTCTGGTGGCTGTACAGAGTAAATACAAGTCCACATTTATAACAATATCAAAACATATAAGATAATGAGGATGCTCGACAAGGTGGATGCAGAGAGGCTATTTCCACTCAGGGGAAACTAAAACTAGTGGACATCGTTTCAGAATAAGGGGCCGCCCATTTAAAACTGAGATGAGGAGAATTTCTTCTCTCAGAGATTTGTAAACCTATGGAAATCTCTGCCCCAGAGAGCTGTGGAGGCTGGGTCATTGAATATATTTAAGGCAGAGCTATGACAGATTTTTGAGCAATAAGGGAGTAAAGGCTTATGGGGAGCAGGCAGGGAAGTGGAGCTGAGTCCATGATCAGATCAGCCATGATATTGAATGGCGGAGCAGGCTCCAGGGGCCAGGTGGCTTACTCCTGCTCCTATTTCTTCTGTTCTTATAACTATATAATGACAAACCAAAGTTTGTATATTTGCTGCAACATCTAAAAAGACAGGTAGACAAGTAAAATGCACAGGTATTTGCTTCTGGCACAAATGTGGATGTGTTGGGCACATTTGAGCATATCTTGTGCACGGCCTGTTTATTTCAATGCGCGGTCCTTTTAAATTTCTGCGCACGCGCGGTATTGCAAATGGAAAATTTTGTGAGCAGCCTGCCCGGTATCTTGCAGACTACTTCATGGCTGTGCACGCGCACAGCTTAGTGGGAGCACTGATCGACAGGTGAAAAGGTTGAGAGTGGTGGTGACTTTGACAGTCACTGGTAATGCGTGGCCGCCACCTGACACGACAACTTGAGGCTGCCGAGAGACTGCAGTCTGACATGTCAATAACAACAACTTGTATTTATATAGTGCCTTTAACGTAGTGAAACTTCCCAAGGTGCTTCACTGGCATGTTATAAGACAAAACAAATAAATTTGACACCGAGCCACATAAAAAGAAATTACGGCAGATGACCAAAAGCTTGGACAAAGAGGTAGGTTTTAAGGAACGCCTTAAAGGAGGAAAGTGAGGTAGAGGGGCGGAGAGGTTTAGGGAGGAGTTGCAGAGCTTGGGGCCTAGGCAGCTGAAGGCACGGCCACCAATGGTTGAGTAGTTATAATCAGGGATGCTCAAGAGGGCAGAATTTGAGGAGCGCAGACATCTCGGGAGGTTGTGAAGCTGAAAGAGATCACAGAGCTAGGGAGGGATTTGTAAACAAGGATGGGAATTTTGGAATTGAGGCTTTGCTTAATCGGGAGCCAATGTAAGTCAGCGAGCACAAGGATGATGGATGAGTGGGACTTGGGGCGAGTTAGGATTTGGCTGCCGAGTTTTGGATGATCTCAAGTTTATGTAGGGTGGAATGTGGGAGGTCAGCCAGGTGTGCATTGGAATAGTCAAGTCTAGAGGTAACATAGAAACATAGAAACATAGAAAATAGGTGCAGGAGTAGGCCATTCGGCCCTTCGAGCCTGCACCGATATTCAATGAGTTCATGGCTGAACATGCAATTTCAGTACCCCATTCCTGCTTTCTCGCCATACCCCTTGATCCCCCTAGTAGTAAGGACTTCATCTAACTCCTTTTTGAATATATTTAATGAATTGGCCTCAACAACTTTCTGTGGTATGAATGAGGGTTTCACCAGCAGATGAGCCGAGGCAGGGGTGGAGACAGGCAATATTACGGAGGTGGAAATAGGCGGTTTTAGTTATGCCATGGATATGTTTCAGGGTCTCATTCTGACGTTCATTTCAGGTCAAATATGACACCTAGGTTGCAAAAGTCTGGTTCAGCTCAGACAGATGCAACTTGGCCTTTGCCTGTAGACCCTGTTTCGCTGTTAAGGTCTTCTGCTGCTCTTCTCTCTACTGCTCCCTTCTCTGCAGCTTCCATCTCAGCTTTCCAGCTACAGGTTTCTGATCAGCAGGTCAGTGCTGCTGGTTGTCATAGTGGTCCTCGTCCGAGATTCAATCGAAAGCAGCTACAGCGCCACCCATTCTAACATGATTGAGAAAAACCTCCAAAGTGTAGAAAGTAACCTCTCATCAAAAGTACTGGAAACAAATCCTTTCCCACGAGCAGGTAAGAAAGCAGCTGTGAGTACTGAGTATTTATTGCTGTATTTCCTTGAGTTTCATTCAGCCCCCTCTAATGCTACTGTGTTCTCGCCTTACCTTCACTGGAGACTTTCGGTAAGCCCGGGCAACCCATGGATGCACGCAACCCATGGATGCACTGTTAAATTTGAATGTGAGTTGAAGTATCGCTCTAATTGAGCGATTAACTATGTTAATAGGCAACCTGCCTCTCCTGAGGGGGTTGCTCAAAAACAGCTTAATGCGCTCCAGTTGAACCCGGAAGGCGGTGGGTTGGATCCAACTTACCGATGTGCTAACATTTTTGCCGGTTTTAACCTCCCACTCCTACCCAAACCCACACGCTCCTCCAGATTAAAATCCTCCTCAAAGTTTCAAATCTTACTTTTATATTACTGAATTGCTTCAAGTAGAAACACACAAACATATGAAAATGGTTGGCAGAAATAGATGAGCTGGTCCATCAAGCCTGTCCACATTCACGATGGCTGTTGAACTGTTGTTAAATACAAATTGATTCACTAATGTTCTTTAGGGAAGGAAACCTGCTGTCCTTACCCGGTCTAGCCTAGATGTGACTCTCGTCCCACACCAAAGTGGGTGACTTTGAACTGTCCTCTGAGGTGGCCTAGCAAATTCACTCAGTTGCATCAAACCGCTTCAAGAAGAAGGCCCACCACCAGGTGAACTAGAGGTCGGCAATAAATGCCAGCCTTGCTGTGCCCACATCCTGAGAATGAATATTAAAAAAGTTGGGAAGGTGCCCTGAAGTCTTGCTGTAGTTTTCTTACCTGAGCTGGGAAAGACTTCCTGGTACGTGGTACATGAAGATATTGGCTTGTGTGCTGTTAGCCCAGTGTGCAGCCATCTTTACAACAGGGCAGATGATGAAATAATCCCTGTAAAGAAAGAACACAAATACAAACATTAATATCAGACCAGAGATTGGAATACAGGAACATAGGAACGTAGACCATTCTTGCCTGATCTGTGCCTTAAATCCATTTACCTGCCTTGGTTCAAAATTGACATTTTCAGTTCACCTAACCGTAACCGCATTTTGGGGGAAGCGAGTTTGAGATTTCCACTGCCCTTTTGATGAAGAAGTGCTTCCTGACATCACATCTGAACAGCCCAGCTCTAATTTTAAGGTAATGTTCCCTTGTTGTGGACACCACCACCAGAGGAAATAGTTTCTATCTTCCCCAATAAATGCATTCATCATCTTAAACAACTCAGTTAATTCACCCCTTAATCTTCTATCCTCGAGAAAATACAAGCCTTGTCTTTGCAACCTGTCCTCATAATTTCACCCTTTTAGCTCTGGTATCATTCTGGTGAATCCTTGGCCCTCCAAGGCCAATCTATCCTTCCTGAGGTGCAGTGCCCAGAATTGAACACAGTACTCCAGTTGTGGTCTCGCCAGAGCTCTATACAATTGTCGTATGACATTCTGTTAGCCTCTTAAATTTTTTTTTTTTGCACCTGTCCACTAGGTTTTAGTGATGTCTGTACATGGACATCTAAATCTCTCTGCTCCTCCACAGTTCCGAGCTTCCCACCATTTGCCATTCAAACTGCGCTCGATATTCTCAGGTGCTCGGCAGCCAAACTAACTGTCGCTAAAGGGACCGCTGCAGGTTGCTACTCAAAAGGTAAGTTTGAACTTTTTTTACTTACCTCACTGTGGAGTGAGAAAGAGCAGGAGTGCTCCTTCCAGCTTCACATTAAATGTATGACAGAAACAGCCTGCCCCCCCCCCCCCCCCCGTACTGTCCTGAGGACCTCGGTGGGTGTCTGGGCCAGCTAATATTTCTGTGACCGGCAAGCTGCCCCTGGGGCTGCGAAAACACTGAAAAGTACAAACTTTTGGACTTTATCTGAGGCACACAGACAGGAAGAGTGATGTAACTATATTTAAGCAGTTGTTTGTGCAATTACATTACAGTACATTTGCAGTTTTATTTATGGATCTGTGGTATGGGAGGAGAACAAATGTATTTCTTTACTTATCTACCTTCAGTAAATAAGCAAAACACTATTTAGTTTCCTTGGAAACACTTACTTCATTGTCTCCAAGCACATCTCTCGTAAACTTCTATTCCAATCCTTTTAGTGGCTTTGTTTACCCACCCCTCACTCCCGCAACTTACCAGCGCTCTTTGGAACAAGATACTTGGGATGAGGAAAGCCATTTGGCCCATCTTAATCTATTCATCCAAAACAATCCCCTCAGTGTTGCTTAAATGATTGTCAGGTTGTTGCCTCTACTACTTTGCCCGAAGTTTGATTACTCTGTTCCTGTGTCAGTGGTGGCTCAGTTAGTCATACCCTTGACTCTGAGTCAGTAGGTTGTGGGTTCAAGTCTCACTCCAGGGACTTGCACAAAAATTAAAGTTGGCACTCCAGTGCAGTACTGAGGCAGTGCTACATTGTCAGAGGTGCAGTCTTTTGGATGAGATGTTACAAACCGAGGGACCATCTGCTCTCTCAGATGGATGTAAAAGATCCTATGGCACTATTTCGAAGCCAATATTTATTCCTCAATCAACATCACTAAAAGAACAGATTATCTGGTCATTATCATATTGCTGTTTGTGGGCACTTGCTGTGTGCAAATATCTGCTGCGTTTCCTACATTGCAACAGTGACTGCACTTCAAAAGGCGCTTTATAAAGGCAAGTCGTTCTTTCTTTCATTTATCTACATTTTACTACTTTGAGCTTGTGTCCCATTGTGCTACTTTCACTGTTTAATTTAAAATATTAAACATTTTCTATGCTATTTACTTTCTTATCATTTCTCAGAAGCCTCCTTTCCAGGCTGAAAAACCCAGTTTCTCTAGTCTTTCATCACAACTCAGACCCCTGATACTAGGAATCACCCTTGTCGCTCTTTTCTGCACTGCCTCCAACATTTGAATGTCTTCCTTGTTTCTCAGCAACCAGAACTGAATAGAGTAATTCATGGTTTGACCTGCCCAGAGCACTGTACAGTTTAATCACTATTTCTCTGACATATTCTACTGTTCTGGCTATGTAGTTCAACAATCAATTGACTTTGTTGATTTCTTCTTTGTACATGTTGCGGGACATGTTGAGCGTTGAATCCACTAGGACTCCTAAGTATTTCAACACCATTCGTGAAGTATGCATCCTGCCTATTTTTCCCTCCTCTGTGCAATACTTTACGCTTCTCTACATTAATTTGCATCTGCTATTGTTTCACTCACTAACGTATTTTGTTTAGCTCATTCAGTAGTCTTTGGGCGCCTTCCTACTTTGGTGTAATCTGCAAAATTTACAGCATCACTTCTGTGAGCAACAACACAAGATATCTGTTTATTCTATATTAGTATTCTCATGACTATAGTAGTCTAGTAGGCCACACTTTAAATCTGACCATAACACAAAATAACTGTCAAGATTTTCTAATTGTCTCAAATTTCCCAGGAACCCAACAAAAAAGACGTGCATTTACACAACATCTCATCTATCATGTTATTACATCCCTCAGAAAAAAACTCACATATATTGGGCTAAAAATTGGCCAGGAGTTGCTCTGTTTTTTTTTTTGAGCAACTTGATTTTTCTGGAGTATCGTAAAAATCCACATTTTGCACATTCAATTTGCGCCAGTGTAAGTGAGTTAGTTAGGATTTTTTTAGTTTAGTTTGTTTTTTTTCAAAAGGGGGCGTTGCCAGCCACCTATGCCAGTTTTGGCCATTTCAGCCACTTTGGACGGCTAATAGTTGCTCAAAACTAATTTAGGCCAGTGTATGTGGCTACTTGTAGCCGCACAGAAAACCCTTGCGGAGAAATAAGAAATCAGCGCAGGTAGCCAGAGATAGGGGCGGGAAGGGAAGCAGAGAGGACCTTACAAAGCACGAAACAAAGCACTTCAAGAAGCATAAAAACCATCAAGAAGAAATAAAAAATAAAACTTAAGTCCTATCTTCCTAACTCGGGCCCGGGAAGTCAGCGGGCCGGCCGGTGCGAGAGGCCACTTGGCCGGGGATCGGTGCGGGCAGGACAACCGGGCGGGAGAGCACAGGGAACTGACTCTCTCTCTCTCTATTCCAGCGATCTGACTCTCTCTCTCTCTATTCCAGAGATCTGACTCTCTCTCTCTCTATTCCAGAGATCTGACTCTCCCTCTCTCTATTCGTGATCTGACTCTCTCTCTCTCTCTATTCCAGCGATCTGACTCTCTCTCTCTATTCCAGCGATCTGACTCTCTCTCTATTCCAGCGATCTGACTCTCTCTCTATTCCAGCGATCTGACTCTCTCTCTATTCCAGCAATCTGACTCTCTCTCTATTCCAGCAATCTGACTCTCTCTCTATTCCAGCAATCTGACTCTCTCTCTATTCCAGCAATCTGACTCTCTCTCTATTCCAGCAATCTGACTCTCTCTCTATTCCAGCAATCTGACTCTCTCTCTATTCCAGTGATCTGACTCTCTCTCTCTATTCCAGTGATCTGACTCTCTCTCTCTATTCCAGTGATCTGACTCTCTCTCTCTATTCCAGTGATCTGACTCTCTCTCTCTATTCCAGCGATCTGACTCTCTCTCTCTATTCCAGTGATCTGACTCTCTCTCTCTCTCTCTCTCTATTCCAGCAATCTGACTCTCTCTCTATTCCACAAATCTGACTCTCTCTCTCTATTCCACAAATCTGACTCTCTCTCTCTATTCCAGCGATCTGACTCTCTCTCTCTCTCTATCCCAGTGATCTGACTCTCTCTCTCTATTCCAGCGATCTGACTCTCTCTCTCTCTCTATTCCAGTGATCTGACTCTTTCTCTCTATTCCAGCGATCTGACTCTTTCTCTCTATTCCAGCAATCTGACTCTCTCTCTCTATTCCAGCAATCTGACTCTCTCTCTCTATTCCAGCGATCTGACTCTCTCTCTCTATTCCAGCGATCTGACTCTCTCTCTCTATTCCAGCGATCTGACTCTCTCTCTCTATTCCAGCGGTCTGACTCTCTCTCTCTATTCCAGCGATCTGACTCTCTCTCTCTATTCCAGCGATCTGACTCTCTCTCTCTATTCCAGCGATCTGACTCTCTCTCTCTATTCTAGTGATCTGACTCTCATTCTCTCTATTCCAGCGATCTGACTCTCATTCTCTCTATTCCAGCAATCTGACTCTCTCTCTATTCCAGCAATCTGACTCTCTCTCTCTATTCCAGCAATCTGACTCTCTCTCTATTCCAGCGATCTGACTCTCTCTCTCTATTCCAGCAATCTGACTCTCTCTCTCTATTCCAGCAATCTGACTCTCTCTCTCTATTCCAGAGATCTGTCCCTCTCTCTATTCCAGTGATCTGACTCTCTCTGACTATTCCAGCAGCCAGCTCGGCGCGTGTCGTGGGGCCACTTGTCCGGGGAGAGGGGCGGGACGCATCAGGTCCCATGCTGCAGCACGGCTGGTGGCAGGAGCTACTGCACATACGCGAAACCTCCAATGCACATACATTGAGTTGCCAGGACTGTTTCCCGCCGCACCAAGCCATGGGAGAGGCCACAAAACGGCCAGAATCCGGGGAGATATTTTCGACGCCGTTTTCACCCAAGGAAGTCGCGCATCGCCGGTGAGTGCGCCGAAAAAACGGGTAGGCCAAATTTGGGCCCATAGAGTCACCCTGAAATTAAGCGGACAAATGTGGCAGCAGCCATTTCGCCCGCTCAAAATTCCTCGAACAGCAACGAGATGAATGATCAGTCAAACTGTGTACCTGAACCAGGGAACAGGCAGAACCTCGATTTAATGTCTCATTCAAAGGACAACACCTTTGGCAATGGAGCACTCCCTTATTACTATATTAAGTGTCAGCTCAGATTTTTTTATATTCATTGTTGGGATATGGACGATGCTAGCAAGGACAGCAATTATTGGCCATCACTAGTTGCCTTTGAAAAGGTAGTGCTGAGCCGCCTTCTTGAACTGCTGCAGTCCGTTTGGTGAAGGCATTCCCATGGCACTGTTGGGTAAGTGCCCCGCATGTTCCGGGGTTCCGCACGCAATGCGCAAAAACCCGGAATTTACAAACTGTCGAGATTCTGCTTGACAGACCATACCCATCCGCAGGAAATGGACATATGCTGGTGCAGAGTTGGGCTATTTACCCAACTACCGTTCAGTGAGTGTCCACGAAACTCTTACGCCTGGTGTTTTCGGATGATGCTGCCCCTTGGCGACATCATCCAAAAACACAGCATCAGTTTCCACATGTACGCTGATAACACCCGGCTCCATCACTTCTCTTGACCCCTCCACAGTCTCTAAATTGTCAGGCTGTTTGTCCGACATCCAGTTCTGGATGAGCAGAAATTTTCTCCAATTGAATATTGGGAAGTCCAAAGTCATTGTTTGCGATCCCCGCCACAAACCCCGTTCCCTAGCCATTGACTCCATCCTTCTCCCCAACTTCTATCTGAGGCTGATCCAAATTGTTCGCAATCTTGGTGTCATATTTGACCCTGAAATGAGCTTTCAACCACATATCCGCAGCATAACTAAGGCCGCCTATTTCCACCTCCATAACATCGCCCGTCTCTGCCCTTGCCTCAGTTCATCCGCTGCTGAAGCCCTCATCCATGCCTTTGCTATCTCTAGACTTGACTATTCCAATGCATTCCTGGTTGGCCTCCCACATTCTACCCTACGTAAACTAGAGGTAGAGGTAACCCAAAACTCGGCTGCCCATGTTCCAACTCGCACCAAGTCTCGCTCATCCATTACCCCTGTGCTCGCTGACCTACATTTGCTCCCGTTTAAGCAACGCCTCGATTTCAAAATTCTCATCCTTATTTTCAAATCTTTTTATGCCATGGCCTCGCCCTTCTCTATTCTGCAATCTCCTTCGGCATCACAACCCCCGAGATGTCTGCGCTCTCCTAATTCTGCCCTCTTGAGCATCCCTGATTATAATTGGTGGATGTGCCTTCTGTTGTCTAGGCCCCAAGCACTGGAATTCACGGTCTAAAACTCTCTACCTCTTTCCACCTTCAAGATGCTCCTTAAAACTTACACCTTTGACCAAGCTTTTTGTCACCTGCACTAATTTCTCCTTAAGTGGCTCAGTGTCAAACTTTTTGTCTCATAATACTCCTGTGAAGCGCATTGGGACATTTTCCTTCGTTAAAGGCGCAATATAAATATTGTGTTCCTAACACAGATGAGACTGCACACAGGGAGGTTAAAGTAACAGTGACTTCAGTCTTTATTAAGACACTCCAGAGTGAGGAACAGGCCTTAGGGGCCGGCTTATATACAGTGCTCCCAAGGGATGCTGGGAGCACTGTATATAAGCAAAGTCAAAGTGAAAACTATTAACAAGGTCGGGAGCCTTTCTTTCCCTGGTGGACTGCCTTGGTACAAATGTCTGTTGGCTGTGCCCTCGCTGGGCTGGCGTGTTGTTGGCCCTGCAGGACTGCTGGGTGAGCATGGCCTTGCTGGGCTGTTGGGCATGATGGGTTCGATTCTCTGGTCCGGGATGGTGTCGTTGATCCTTTGGGTGTGTGTTGTGGCTCGAAAAAGGTGGTGTCTGCTATGGGTTGTTCAGGGTGGTCTGTGAACCGCAGCCTCATTTGGTCCAGGTGCTTTCTGCAAATTTGTCCATTGTCTAGTTTGACTACAAACACCCTAGTCCCTTCTTTAGCTATGGCCGTGCCCACAATCCACTTAGGACCATGTCCATAGTTTAGCACATACACAGGGTCATTCAGATCAATTTCCCGTGACACAGTGGCGCGACTATCGTTTACATTTTGTTGCTGCCGCCTGCTCTCTAACTGATCATGCAGGTTGGGGTGAACCAGCGAGAGTCTGGTTTTAAGTGTCCTTTTCATGAGTAGTTCAGCTGGGGGCACCCCTGTGAGTGAGTGGGGTCTCATGCGGTAGCTGAGCAGTACTCGGGACAGGCGGGTTTGGAGTGAGCCTTCTGTGACTCATTTAAGGCTCTGTTTGATTGTTTGTACTGCCCGCTCTGCCTGCCCATTGGAGGCTGGTTTTAAACAGGGCCGATGTGACATGTTTGATCCCATTGCAGGTCATGAATTCTTTAAATTCGGCACGAGTGAAATATGGCCCGTTGTCACTGACCAGTATGTCAGGCAGGCCGTGGATGGCAAACATGGCCCTCAGGCTTTCAATGGTGGTGGTGGCGGTGCTTCCAGACATTATTTCACATTCAATCCATTTTGAAAAAGCATCCACCACCACCAGGAACATTTTACCGAGAAACGGGCCCGCATAGTCGACATGGATCCTTGACCATGGTCTGGAGGGCCAGGACCACAAACTTAGTGGTGCCTCTCTGGGCGCATTGCTCAACTGAGCATACATGCTGCATTGCTATGCACAAGACTCCAAGTCCGAGTCAATAATGGGCCACCACACATGTGATCTGGCTATTGCTTTCATCATTACTATACCCGGGTGTGTGCTGTGGAGATCCGAGATGAAGGTCTCCCTGCCCTTTTAGGGTAGCACTACGCCGTTACCCCACAACAGGCAGTCTGCTTGAATGGACAGCTCGTCCTTTTGCCGCTGGAATGGCTTGATTAGCTCTTGCATTTCAACGGGGATGCTGGCCAGCTTCCATGCAGTACACAGTTTTTTACTAGGGACAGCAGAGGATCTTGGCTGGTTCAAGCCCTAATCCGGCGGGCCGTGACAGGTGATTTATCATTTTCAAACGCTTCCATGACCATCAACAAGTTTGAAGGCTGTGCCATTTCCACCCCCGTGGTGGGCAATGGTAGCCGATTGAGAGCATCCACACAGTTCTCGGTGCCTGGCCTGTGGCGGATGGTATAGTTATACGCTGATAGCATGAGTGCCCACCTTTGTATGTGGGCTGAGGCATTAGTATTTATCCCCTTGTTTTCAGCGAACAGGGATATGAGGGGCTTGTGATCAGTTTCCAGCTCAAATTTGAGGCCAAACAGGTACTGATGCATTTTCTTTACCCCGAACACACACGCTAATGCCTCTTTCTCAATCATGCTGTAGGCTCTCTCGGCCTTAGACAAGCTCCTGGAGGCATAGGCGACAGGTTGCAACTTCCCCGCATCGTTAGCTTGTTGTAATACACACCTGACTCCGTACGACGACTCATCACATGCTAGCACAAGTCTTTTACAGGGGTTGTACAATACAAGCAGCTTGTTGAAGCATAAAATGTTTCTGGCTTTCTCAAAAGCAATTACTTGGTTTTTTTCCCCATACCCAGTTCTCACCTTTATGCAATAACACATGCAGGGGCTCTAAAAGGAAGTTACCAAAATAGTTGAGTCGTCCCAGGAACGACCGCAGCTCCGTGACGTTCTGTGGCCTGGGCGTGTTCCTGATAGCCTCTGTCTTGGCGCCTGTGGGCCAAATGCCATCCGCCGCGATCTTTCTCCCCAAAAACTCCACTTCTGTTGCCATGAAGATGCATTTCGACCTCTTCAGCCGCAGCCCTACGCGATCCAGTCACTGGAGGACCTCCTCCAGGTTTTGTAGGTGCTCGACGGTGACTCGACCCGTGACCAATATGTCGTCCTGATAAACGACCGTGCATAGTACAGACTTGAGTAGGCTCTTCATGTTTCTCTGGAAGATTGCTGCAGCCGACCGAATTCCAAACGGGCATCTGTTGTAGATGAACAGTCCCTTGTGCGTGTAGATGCAGGTGAGGCCCTTCGAAGACTCCTCCAGCTCCTGCATCATGTAGGCCGAAGTCAGGTCGAGCTTGGTGAACGTCTTGCCTCCTGCGAGCGTCGCAAATAAGTCGTCTGTCTTAGGTAGCGGGTATTGGTCCTATTGCGAGAAACGATTAATAGTTACTTTATAATCGACGCAAATCCTGACCTTGCCATCACTTTTGAGTCCTGGAACAATCGGACTGGCCCACTCGCTGAATTCCACTCGGGAGATGATGCCCTCGTGTTGCAGCCTGTCCAGCTCAATTTCCACTCTCTCCCTCATCATGTGAGGTACCGCTCGCATATTGTGGTGAATGGGTCGTGCCTCTGGGACCAAGTGGATCCGCACCTTCACCCCAGAAAAGTTTCCAATGCCTGCTCAAAAAGGGAAGGAAATTTGTGAAGAACCTGGGTACATGAGGCCTCATCGACATGTGATAGCGCTCGGTTGTCATCCCAGTTCCAGCGGATTTTGCCCAGCCAGCTCCTTCCAAGTAGTGTGGGGCCATCGCCCGGGACAATTCAGAGTGGCAGTTTGTGCACCGTGCCCTCGTAGGTGACCTTGACCATGGCGTTGCCTAGGACAGTGATGAGCTCTTTGGTGTATGTTCTCAGTTTCGTGTGGATGGGGCTCAGGACTGGTCTGAATGCCTTGTTCCACCACAGTCTCTCAAACATCTTTTTACTCATGATGTCCAGTTCCATGGCTACGGGTAAGCCATTCAATTTTACATTTAGCATTATAGGTGGACATTTCGTCGAAAATGTGTGCACCCCATGTACTTCAGCATCTGCCTCCTCTCTCTGAGGCTCGAAATTGCTTTGATCCACCATGGACCGATCTTCCTCTGCCACGTGGTGGTTAGCAGATTTTGCAGAGCTTGCAGCTGCTCTGCAAGCTCGTTGAAGGTGCCCCATTGTTCCACAGCTCTTGCAAACATACCCTTTGAAGCGGCATGAATAGGCTGAATGGAAGCCTCCACAACGCCAACAAGGTGTGAATTGCCTTGCATTCATCCTTTGTTGCGGACTCTGAGTCATCTGGGTCACCTGAGGCCTGCAGGCAGTTGCAAACTCGTAGTTTCTGCCTTGTACATTTCTGCTCGCAAACACAATTCCAGTTAATTTATGAACATTGCTTGTGTGCTGAGAGATTCGTTTGGTGTTATCACTGGTGGACATAAACGCCTGTGCTATCGCAATGGCCTTACTGAGGGTCAGTGTCTCTACAGTCAAAAGTTTTCGTAGGATGGTCTCGTGGCCAATGCCCAGTACAAAAAAGTCTCTAAGCATTTGCTCCAGATAGCCATCAAACTCACATTGTCCTGCAAGTTGCCTTAGCTCAGCAAAGTAGCTCGCCACTTCCTGACCTTCAGATCGCTGGCACGTGTAGAACCGATGCCTCACCATCAGCACCCTCTCCCTCGGGTTAAGAAGCACCCGAACCAACGTACACAGCTCCTCATATGACTTATCTGTGGGTTTCACCAGAGCCAGAAGATTCTTCATGAGGCTGTAGGTCGGTGCCCTGCAGACTGTGAGGAGAACCTCTCTCCTTTTTGCAGCGCTTCCTTCTCCGTCCAGCTCGTTGGCTACAAGGTACTGGTCTAGCCATTTGACATTGGCTTCCCAGTCCTCACCCTCCGAGAACTTCTCCAGGATGCCCACAGTTTGCTGCATCTTTGCATTGGATTCGCATACACATCGCCAGTTATTGTGTTCCTAACAAAGATGAGACTGCACATAGGGAGGTTAAAATAACAGTGATCTCAGTCTTTATTAAGACACTCCAGAGTCAGTCTCAGACCTTAGGAACCGGCTTATATACAGTGCTCCCAAGGGATGCTGGGGTCCCTTGGGACTTCAGGGGATGCACTCCCTGGTGGTGGAACATGGGAGTGCATGCTTTACAGATACACAACAATTAATGCAAGTGATTGATGTTGTAAAAGCAGGCATGAGTCCTTCTTTTACCAGCATAAGGGTTGAAATAAATATTAAAATAATTTTTTTCAAATGAATTAAATATACAAAAACGTTTAAAATTAGTTTAAGTTATTTTTGGCCCCTTTAAAAATGTTTAATTTATTTTTCAAAAAGTTAAATTTTGGTTTTAAATGTTTAATTAAATTGTATTTTAATTAATTTTGAATGTGATGATTTCTTTTTGTTTCAGTGCTGTGAAAGTGTGTGTTTTTGGTGATTCCTATTATGCTTATAGGAATTAATCCCTCTTTTTGATTGGTTGGGCTGGCTGATCCCAAGGACGCTTGTGAACCGTGCGCTTGCTGGGATACGTGGGCCTTTACACAGGCCTACGCCTGCAGGCCCAGGAGCACAAGTTTTCAAAGGTCCGGAAGCACTGTAGGTGTGTAATTTCTTCTGGTTTGGAGGTGTTCGCCCATGGCAAGCCTCCGACCGCAATTCCCACCCCATAATCATTAAAAAGCCAGTAGCTGATACAAAGTGAATTGTAACTATAATAGAATGGATTACAAAAAGACAATAAATCAAATCTCAATATACTCAACTTCAATATTTGTAAAATTAAGTTGAAAGTGGGTGATTAAAAGAAATGTTGCCTGGATCTCAAAGTTAATGCAAATCACACTAGTACATTTTGACTACACTGTGTAGAAATTATTTGAATAAAAGGTCTGGTGATATGTTTTTCATTTTCAGAGCTTGCAAAACACAATGAAAACATAAAATAATGCAAAAATATATTGGGGGTAGTGTTTGTCTTTGTGCGATAGTGTAAAACTTGTGATAGTGGATCAGCAGCCAGTTTTACATCTCTCCCGATTGTTATTTGAATTGACTTTGTGATGGTTACTGATTGTGTTTGGGAGCTTTTCCTATCTAGTGAATAAAACTGGTTTCTGTTTGATTGGTATTTACTCAATTGGATATTTGAGCCAATTTTTTTTGCCCTATCTATACGTGACACCTTGAGAGTGTGGTACTACAGATGTGAAAATACAAGACAGTAATGATTAATGGATAGCTATAGCAGATGTTCATATTTACAGTTGGTTTACTCTAACTTTTTATTAAGGGCCAGAATCCCAATTATCTACCTATCTATTTCCTTTTCTCTCTGTCCTATGTCTACGTTCATTTTTTATCTTGACTACATCAGTAACCCAGAGATGGCTAGCTATGGATAGAAGTTTAGAGATGCAAGGTACAATATTGAGTATAGTCAAGGGGAAAACAGGCTGCAAATAGTCCTCAAGCCACATTACAAGTGCCACTAACAACAGTAACAACAACAACTTACATTTATATCGTGCCTTTAACATAATAAAACATCCCAAGGTGCTTCACAGGAGTGTTATCAAAAAACACAATTTGATACCAAGCCATATAAAGAGATGTTAGGGCAGATGACCAAAAAGCTTGGTCAAAGAGGTAGGTTTTAAGGAGTGTCTTAAAGGAGGAAGGAGAAGTAGTAAGATTTAGGGAGGGAATTCCAGAGCTTAGGACCTAGGCAGTTGAAAGCACGGCCGCCAATGTTGGAGCAATTAAAATCGGGAATGTTCAAGAGGCCAGACTTGGTGGAACGTAGAGATCTTGGGTGATTATAGGGCTGCAGGATATTACAGAAATAGGGAGGGGGTGAGGTCATGGAGAGATTTGAAAAAAAGGATGAAAACTTTAAAATCGAGGCATTGCTTAACTGGGAGCCAATTTAGGTCAGTGAGCACATGTGTGAGTGGGATTTGGTGGGAGTTTGGATGACCTCAAGTAGAACTAGGGAGGCTGACTAGGAGCACACTGGAATGGTCAAATCTAGAGGTAACAAAGGCATGGATGAGGGTTTCTGCAGCAGATAAGCTGTGTAATAGAACGTATTTTATTGTGGACTAGCAAAAAAAAAGAGAAATATTTCCATTTATGTATTAGCTTTCTGTAATTCTCCAACAGAAATGTGCCACAAACAGCAATGAGATAACTAAGCAGTTAATCTGATTATTTGATGGTGTAGTTTGAGGAGGAATGATGGCTCAGGCATTGGAAAAACAGTCTGTTCTTCCTTTGATTTCAGAGAATTGTTAATGTCCACCTGGCAGGCAGATGGGACCTTGGTTTGAAGTTACAAAAAAAGGGACATTGCCTCCACGAACAATGCAGCCTACCATCAGGCTGGATCAAGAGTTCAGAAAGGGGCTGAAACCCAAATCTGCTGGCCCAGAATCAATAGTGCTACCAACCGAGTCAAGTTGACAGAGTAGTGAATAGTAGATGAATAGTATAAACCCTCAAATCTGGCACCAAGCTTATGGTCTACAACGGTGTAGTGATACCCGTCCTCCTGTATGGCTCAGAGATGTGAACTATATACAGTAGACACCTCAAATCGCTGGAGAAATACCACCAACTATGTCTCCGCAAGATCCTGCAAATCCCCTGGGAGGACAGACGCACAACGTCAGTGTTCTTGATCAGGCCAACATCCCCAGCATCGAAGCACTGACCACACTTGACCAGCTCCGTTGGGTGGACCACATTGTTCGCATGACCAATACAAGACTCCCAAAGCAAGGGCTCTACTCGGAACTCCTCCTCATCATCATAAGCAGTCTCTCGGAATCGAGGAAGACTTGCTTTCACTCTAAAAATGAGTTCTTAGGTGGCTGAACAGTCCAATACAAGAACCACAGTCCCTGTCACAGGTGGGACAGATAGTCATTGAGGGAAAGGGTGGGTGGGACTGGTTTGCTGTACGCTCTTTCCGCTGCCTGCGCTTGATTTCTGCATGCTCTCGGCGTTGAGACTCGAGGTGCGCAGCGCCCTCGCGGATGCACTTTCGCCACTTAGGGCGGTCTTTGGCCAGGGACTCCAGGTATCAGTGGGGACGTTGCACTTTATCAGGGAGGCTTTGAGGGTGTCCTTCTAACGTTTCCTCTGCCCACCTTTGGCTCGTTTGCCGTGAAGGAGTTCTGAGTAGAGCGCTAACTTTGGGAGTCTCGTGTCTGGGTTGCAAACAATGTGGCCTGCCCAGCGGAGCTGATCAAGTGTGGTCAGTGCTTCAATGCTGGGGATGTTGGCCTGGTCGAGGACACTATAATTGGTGCGTCTGTCCTCCCAGGGGATTTTCAGGATGTTGCGGAGGCATCGTTGGTGGTATTTCTCCAGCGATTTGAGGTGTCTACTGTACATGGCCCATGTCTTTGAGCCATACAAGAGGGCGTGTATTACTACAGCCCTGTAGACCATGAGCTTGGTGGCAGATTTGAGGGCCTGGTCTTCAAACACTCTTTTCCTCAAGCGGCCGAAGGCTGCACTGGCGCACTGGAGGCGGTGTTGAATCTCATTGTCAATGTCTGTTCTTGTTGATAAGAGGCTCCCGAGGTATGGGAAATGGTCCACATTGTCCAGGGCTGCACCATGGATCTTAATGACTGGGGGGCAGTGCTGAGCGGTGGGGACAAGTTGGTGGAGGACCTTTGTCTTACGGATGTTTAGCATAAGGCCCATGCTTTCGTACGCCTCAGTGAATACGTTGTCTATGACTTGTAGTTCAGCCTCTGTATGTGCGCACACGCAGGCATCGTCCGCCTATTGTAGCTCGACGACAGAGGTTGGAGTGGTCTTAGACCTGGCCTGGAGACGATGAAGGTTGAACAGATTCCCACTGGTTCTGTAGTTTAGTTCCACTCCAGTGGGGAGCTTGTTGACTGTAAGTTGGAGCATGGCAGTGAGGAAGATTGAGAAGAGGGTTGGCGCGAATGCATGACCTCATCGCTCTCATCTGGAGGGAGGAGAGTGCAGTGATCGTGACCATCTTTAAAAAAGGGGATAATTACGACTGCGGCAACTGCAGAGGAATCTCCCCGTTATCAGCCACTGGGAAAGTCGTCGCTAGAGTCCTCCTCAAACATCTTCTCCCAGTGGCTGAGGAGCTCCTCCTGGAGTCACAGTGCAGATTTCGTCAACTATGGGGCACAAGAGACATGATTTTTACAGCACGACAGCTGCAAGACAAATGCAGGGAACTGCGCCAGCCCTTATATGTGGCCGCCTTCGAACTTACAAAGGCCTTTGACACTGTCAACTGCGAGGGTCTATGGAGCTTCCTCCTCCATTTCAGATGCCCTCAAAAGTTAGTCATCATTCTCCGCCTGCTCCACGATCATGCAGGCCGTGATCCTTACCAACGGATCCATTACAGATCCTATTCCACGTCCAGACCGGGGTTAAACAGGGCTGCGTCATCGCCCCTCGGAACTCCTACACGGCAAGTGAGCCCCAGGTGGGCAGAGGAAATGTTTCAAGGACACCCTCAAAGCCTCCTTGATAAAGTGCAACATCCCCACCGACACCTGGAAGTCCCTGGCCAAAGACTGCCCTAAGTGGAGGAAGAGCATCCGGGAGGGCGCCGAGAGCATGCAGAAAACAAGTGTAGGCAGCGGAAGGAGCGTGCGGCACCCCACCAACACTTTCCTCCAACGACCGTCTGTCCCACCGGTGACAAAGACTGTAATTCCCATATTGGATTGTTCAGTCACCTGAGAACTCACTTTTGGAGTGGAAGCAAGTCTTGCTTCGAGGGACTGCCTAAGATGATGATGACTGCGTGAAGTTCTGGTCACCGCATTACAGGAAGGATGTGATTGCACTGGAGAGGGTACAGAGGTGGTTTACGAGGATGCTGCCGGGAGTGGAGAATCTAAGCTATGAGGACAGATTAGATAGGCTGGATTTGTTTTCATTGGAACAAAGGAGGCTGAGGGGAGACCTCATTGAGGTGTATAACATTTTGAGGGGCCTGGATAGAAAGCCCTTTTTCCCTTTGCAGAGGTGTCAACAACAAGGGGACATAAATTTAAAGTAATTGGTAGAAGGTTTAGAGGGGATTTGAGGGGAAATTTCTTCACGCAGAGGGTGGTGGGTGTCTGGAACTCACTGCCTGAATGGGTGGCAGAGGCAGAAACTCTCACCACATTTAAAAAGTACCTGAAGTGCCGTAAACTGCAGGGCTACAGACCTGGAGTAGGAAAGTGGGATTAGGCTGGATAGCCTCTTGCTGGCTGGCATGGACACGATGGGCCGAAATGGCCTCCTTCCACGCTGTAAACTTCTATGATTCCATGATGCGAAGTTCGTCCCTCTGATTTTCCACCTCCCTTTTGGTGGAGAGGTGGGTGATCTCTGCTTGAAACTTCTCAACAACCATGAGATTTATGTTATGGAACATGAGAGGAAATCGAATTTATATTCTGTGATGATTTATACTGGCGTATACTGAACCAGGCAAACTTCCAAATCCATCAATGACTATAACAGTCTTACTTTCATCCAATTTTAATATTTATAAAGTGCCCTGCTGTTAAACTTGAAAGCTCTTTCATCCCCCTGAGAACCCTTTAAATGCACAATTCAAGCAGGTATTATCGGTGCAAATGAAGTGCTTCACAGAAGCACAAGGCTGCAAACGTTGTGGTAATGAGGGTGCACGCTGCTTCTGATTACAGCAGCATGCGAGTCTGGCCTAACTACAGATGGCATCTGAGGTGGGATGTAAACCATTCCAGCTGAATGGTTCTAGTCATCACCCTGGGAACCATGTCTTCCCTGCCAACCGTTCTACACTGAAGCCAAACATTGGGAGAAAGCCAGCAGCAAGGTAAAAAAAGAACACAGGTGACAGGAGTCCGATATCAATGTGCTGAGTTGTCAAACCCTTGAGCAATTTTCTGCAAATGCGAACTGCTGAACAGACTAAGGTTTATCAAGTATGTTCATTTCAACATGGATATTTATTTTTTCTTCAATGCAGTGTTATTATTTTTTCAAAATTGCCTCACCCCCACCTCCCTTTTTCTCCCCTCTTCACTGATGGAGCTCCCTTATGTACTGGTCAACAGCAAACCCCCTAACCAGCTCCCTCCCACCATTCCACCCTACTCTCTTACTCCCCCTCACAGCAGCACGTATTGGAAAACTAGGCTCACACTACCAACAATTTTCCAACCATTAAATTGAAAAGATGGAAAACCATAGGCAGGATATGCCTAATTTTCTGATAAGCATTTCCAGTACTGCACAGTTCACTGGAGACAAAAATGTAGCTCATGGAATCCTTCCAAATGAAACTCCAGGCCCCATACTTATTCTATTCTGTGTACTGATCACATCTGTAAAGTCACCAGCAATGCTGAAGTAACAGTGATATATGGCCAAATCAGAATGTTGTGTGACTTGAAGGGGATCTTGGAGGTGATAGTATCAATACATTGTTGCTCTTGTCTTCATAGAATCTTATAGCACAGAAAGATGCTATTCAGCCCATCGTGCCTGTGCTGGTTCTTTGAAAGAGCTATCTTATTAGTTTCACTTCCCCGTCTTCACCCATTGACCTGCAAATTTTTACTTTCTACCTATTTATCCAATTTCCTTTTGAAAGTTTCTATTGAATCTGCTTCCACCATCCTTTCAGGCAGTGCATTCCAGATCATCATAACTTGCTACATATAAAAAAATTCTCCTCATCTCCCCTCTTTTTTCTGCCAATTATTTTAAACCTCTGCCCTCCTGCCATTGGAAACAGTTTCTCCATATTTACTCATATGATATTCATACGGGCTTGACAAAGCAGCTCTTCATCATTAGTGGGAATGTTCCATATTCAATGCTTGATCTCACCATAATTTAAGGGGATTGGGACAACTGAAATTAGTTATAAGATAGTTTATTGGAGCAGTAAATAGAAATGAACACAATAGTATCTCCATGCCCATTAGGAACTGGGTTGAGACTGTCCAACCAGGAAATAGTGGGGGCTTGTAAAAAGGGAACAGCAATAATCATGGGTGATTTTAACCTCCATATTGATTGGACAAATCAAATTGATCAGGGTAGCCTTGAGGAGGAGTTGATAGAGTGCGTAAGGGACGGGTTCCTTGAGTAGCATGTAATGGGGGAAGGCTATCTTAGATCTGGTCCTGTGTAATGAGGCAGGATTAATAAACAATCTCCTAGTAAACGATCCCCTCGGAATGAGTGATCATAGCATGATTGAATTTCAAATTCAGATGGTGGGTGAGAAAGTTAGCTCTCTAACCAGCGTACGAAGCTTAAATAAAGAAGCCTATGAAAATATGAGGGGAGAGTTGGATAAAGTGGACTGAGAAAATAGATTAAAGAGCAGGGCGGTTGATGAACAGTAGCGTACATTTAAGGAGATATTTACAACTCTCAGGAAAAATATATTCCAGTGAGGAGGAAAGGGTGTAAGAGAAAAGATAGCCATCCATGGCTAACTAAAGAAATAAAGGACGGTATCCAATTAAAAACAAGGGTATACAAAGTGGCCAAAACTAGTGGGAGGACAGAAGACTGAGAAGCTTTTAAAAGCCAGCAAAGTACGACTAAAAAAATGATTAAGAAAGGGAAGATAGACTATGAAAGTAAACTAGCACAAAATATAAAAACTGATAGCAAGAGTTTCTATAGGTATATAAAAAGGAAAAGAGTGGTTAAAGTAAATGTTGGTCCCTTAGAGGACGAGACCGGGGAATTAGTAATGGGGAACATGGAGATGGCAGAAACTCTGAACAAATATTTTGTATCAGTCTTTATGGTAGAGGACACTAACAATATTCCAACAGTGGCTACACTAGGGGCTATGGGGGGGGGGGGGGGAGGGGTGGCGGGAAGAGGAACTAAACACAATCACAATCACTAAGGAGCTGGTACTCAGTAAGATAATGGGACTAAAGGCCCTGGATAAATCCCCTGGACCTGATGGCTTGCATCCTAGGGTCTTAAGAGAAGTAGCGGCAGGGATAGTGGATGCATTGGTTGTAATTTACTAAAATTCCGTGGATTCTGGGGAGGTCCCAGCAGATTGGAAAACTGCAAATGTAACGCCCCTATTTAAAAAAGGATGCAGACAAAAAGTGGGAAACTATAGACCAGTTAGCCTAACATCTGTGGTTGGGAAAATGTTGGAGTCCATTATTAAAGAAGCAGTAGCAGGACATTTGGAAAAGCAAAATTCAGTCAGGCAGAGTCAGCATGGATTTATGAAAGGGAAGTCATGTTTGACAAATTTGCTGGAGTTCTCTGAGGATGTAACGAACAGGGTGGATAAAGGGAACCAGTGGATGTGGTGTATTTGGACTTCCAGAAGGCATTTGACAAGGTGCCACATAAAAGGTTACTGCACAAGATGAAAGTTCACGGGATTGGGGGTAATATTTTAGCATGGATAGAGGATTGGCTAACTAACAGAGAACAGAGAGTCGGGATAAATGGTTCATTCTCTGGTTGGTAACCAGTAACTAGTGGGGTGCCACAGGGATCAGTGCTGGGACACCAACTATTTACAATCGATATTAACGACTTGGAAGAAGGGACTGAATGTAATATAGCCAAGTTTGCTGATGATACAAAGATGGGAGGAAAAGCAATGAATGAGGAGGACACAAAAAATCTGCAAAAGGACATAGACAGGCTAAGTGAGTGGGCAAAAATTTGGCAGATGGAATATAATGTTGGAAAGTGTGAGGTCATGCACTTAGGCAGAAAAAAATGAAAGAGCAAGTTTTATTTAAATGGAGAAAGATTGCAAAGTGCCGCAGTACAGCGGGACCTGGGGGTACTTGTGCATAAAACACAAAAGGATAGTATGCAGGTACAGCAAATAATCAGGAAGGCCAATGGAGTCTTGGCTCTTATTGCAAAGGGGATGGAGTATAAAAGCAGGGAAGTCTTGCTACAGTTATACAGGGTATTGGTGAGGCCACACCTGGAATACTGTATGCAGTTTTGGTTTCCATATTTACGAAAGAATATACTTGCTTTGGAGGCAGTTCAGAGAAGGTTCACTAGGTTGATTCCGGGGATGAGGGGGTTGACTTATGAGGAAAGTTTGTGTATGTTGGGCCTCCACTCATTGGAATTCAAAAGAATGAGAGGTGATCTTATCAAGACATATAAGATTATGAGGGGGCTTGACAGGGTGGATGCAGAGAGGATGTTTCCACTGATGGGGGAGACTCGAACTAGAGGACACGATCTTAGAATAAGGGGCCGCCCATTTAAAACAGAACAAAGAAAAATTTCTTCTCTCTGAGGGTTGTGAATCTATGGAATTCACTGCCTGAGAGAGCTGTGGAAGCTAGGACATTGAATAAATTTAAGACAGAAATAGACGGTTTCTTAATCGATAAGGGGTTATGGGGAGCGGGCAGGGAAGTGGAGCTAAGTCCATGATCTTATTGAATAGCAGAGCAGGCTTGAGGGGCCGTATGGCCTACTCCTGTTCCTATTTCTTATGTTCTTATGTTCTAACCTCATTGCTTATAGGACCTTTGCCCCTATACAGTCTGGGTTGGATTCACACCTAAGCTCCATATATCAAAGTAGTGTATTGCAAATTTCTGCTGTAGATGCAGTTGAAAGTCTAAAATTATCTGATGCAGGGAGGGGCCGGGCTGCCTCAACTTAATCCTCATCAGCTACAAGTGCATAGAATATGACCGTTAACCAATCTACAGTAAGAGGGACGTGCCAACCACTTCATATATCACTATTTTCTTGGAACTGAGTATGTTTCAGACTTTCAAGCAACAGGGGAATTACAGTCAGATGGGCCTAATGTAGGACCCTTTACCCACATCAAACTTCTCAGTAACTTTTTGTGGCCTCCAAAATGTAAGAAAGCATGAGAGGAAAAAAAAAAATCATCTAATTAAGCCTGCTCCTTCCACAGACGATATTGAATCCATTTAATCTCATGCGGGAATAGATTCTGAATAAATAATCCCCAATAGGAAAAGCTCATTATAATTTACTAAAAAGCATTTGACATTGTCTACACTTTATGTAATTGAATAATTAAACTTCAGACAGCTGATGATTTTTTGAGCTTGTCAAGTTTAGCACATGTCTCATGGATGGGATATTGTCCACTTGGACACCCAATGACATCACTGAGCATTCCAAAGTCAGATATACCTTGGGTCGGATGCAAAGTAAAGTCCCTTCTATTCTGCTCTAACAATGTACTTCAATCCCACCTTAGGAAGAGCGTTATATTGCAAGTTTAGGCTCTTGCTGTACATATTTGCTCAGGTACAGCAGTGCTACTTACTCCTGTAAGTGGTCTGGGCGTATTATATTAGCAGTGTGCCCATACGACCCAGCATCTAACTATAAATAGCATAACCCAGGGGTGTAACAATAGTATCTGCTAGTTGTCAGAACTAGGTATTTGTGTCTTTTGCATGTGTGTCCCTTCAGTCTTTCCAAAGATGGACCAAGTAAGCATTTAATGAAATTAGGCCAGATATAACTTATTAAGCTGCTGAATGGTTATTATCAAATTGCCTTAGTTCAATCAGCACAACTTGTCTTCAGGTAATAATACAAAATAATGAAAACGCTACACTTCCCCAAAGCAGTGGGTTGTCTTACTTAATTTAAAAGCTTTAAATTCCATTGGGGTTCTACTGATCTCCTATAACTCTACTCGTCTTCCTCCATAACTCAAGTAGGAGACTAGATGAATCCCCCATGAAAATTATACACACGTCTTGAGGTTCCCTAAAGGTTCTGCTGGTCTCCCACTTGGGTTATGGAAGGTGAGCAGTCGAACCTCCACCAAAGTTCAGGGTCAAAGAAAATAACTTGTAACTATTCTTCTGTATTCTAGCCTTCTCACTGCCTTTGCTGGGTCTGATGACTCTGACAGCTTTCTGTTATACAAAATTTGACTGCTCTCTCAACTTTTGCCTGTACCTCTATGAATTTTTAAATATCTCCTTCTGTTCACAACCAAAAGGAATAGATAGCTCCCAACACAATGGGCTTGGTATGTTTATTGATGGCCGAGCCAAGCTAACAAATTAATTATTTACAGTTTATCAAAGGGGCAGAAATCCCAGCCTCCCGGGCCCATACGAAGTTTCTACGGACCCGGGAAGGCATCGGAAAAGCTGGTTTTCAGCGCGCAATGCGCATACACTGAAAACCAGTTTTTCCGATCTGTCAAGCTCATCCGCAGATCGGGAGCGAGGACATTTGCTTGGGCAAGATTGCAGGATTTACACATATCTTGCCCAGCAAATGTCCTCAAAATTCTTGCGCCTGAAAAAGCAGGCGCATAACCTACTTTTACAGGTGCAAGTGTTTTAAAACATTCATAAACACAATAAAATTAAATTAAATAAACACATTTTATTGTTAAAAACTCCACCCACTATGGTAAGTTTATTTAAAACCATAGATGTCATGTATCTCACATTACTGTATATAACTGTATCTTACCATGCAATACATGACTGTAACTGGATATGACCTGTAACAATAAGCATACCTTACCACTTGTCACTTGCAGGAGACACTCCATACCTGTCCCACTGAGGTATATAAAGAGAGGTCTCAGGCAAGTGCAGCACTGGAGAGCTGGAATTAAAGGCGCAGGTCCTGAGTGACCTTGACTTTAGCATGTGCCTCGTGTAAGTCAATATATTAGAGTCAGGACTTAACAGTGGCGACGAGTTACGGGATCACAGAATCCACTGAATGGCTACCAACAGCTCAGATGAGAAATACAATGCTGGAGACAATTGGGATGACTTTATAGAAAGGCTCCAGCAAAGCTTTGTGACCAAAGACTGGCTGGGCGACGATAAGGCAGACAAGAGAAGAGCCCATCTCTTGACCAGCTGTGGCTCGAAAACATACGCTTTAATGAAAGACCTGCTGGCACCCGAGAAACCAGCAAGCAAGTCATTTGAGGAGTTGAGCACACTGGTGAGAGACCACCTGAATCCAGCGAGCAGCCTACACATGGCCAGACACAGGTTCTACAACTACAGACGCTGTGTGGGCCAAAGCATTCCCGACTTTGTGGCAGAACTTCGGAGGCTGGCTAGTTCATGTGAGTTCCTCGATGAACTAAGGAGAGAAGTACCGAGAGACTTTTTTATTGAAGGATTAGGCCACGCAGGCATATTCCAAAAGCTTATAGAGACTAAGAACTTGACTCTAGAGTCAGCAGCACTGGTCGTACCGACGTTCTTGGCAGGTGAAGAAAAAACGAGGCTGATCTATACTTCGGGTATGACAACCAACGAGGCATCGGAACAAGGGGTTTACATTGTGAAACAAACCGCGACCCCCACACACAGACAAAGGCAGAAGAGCAGGCCTTCAACAGCAGACAGTGGCAGCAGAAGCCATCAAAATCAAGGGCCACATGAACGGCCAATCACACCTCATCAACCCACAATGCGAGCAATCAACAACAGATTGAGAGAAGCTCAAGGGAAATCAGCCAGACGCAGCTCATCCTTCGGAAACAATGGAAACGGTCTGTGTTGGAGATGTGGGGGAAGGCACTCAACCAGGATCTGTCGATTTCAGCATGCCGTTTGCAGAAACTGCAACTACACAGGGCATCTGGCTCGCATGTGCAGAAAAACAGCAGCTCGGCTGGTATACGAATCGGAAGGGTCGGAAAGCGGACCAGAAGACGGTTGGAACAGTGCACGGGACGCCAAGGTACAGCGGGTTAACACAATCAATGTCCACTGTTCTTACACCAAGATGCCTCCAATTATGATGAGGGTTCTACTCAACGGGATACCCGTCAACATGAAACTGGACACGGGGGCCAGTCAATCCTTCATGAGCGTTCAACAATTTGAACAGCTGTGGCCGCACAAAAGCAACAGGCCAAAACTCACAAAGATCGACACCAAACTAAGGACCTATACTAAAGAAATCGTCCCAGTCCTTTGAGCGCCATGCTCTCGGTCACACACAAAGGGATGGTGAACCGACTTTCCCTGTGGATTGTCCCCGGGGATCTCCCAGCCCTGTTGGGGAGAAGCTGGCTAGCAGAACTTAATTGGAAATGGGATGATGTTCACACCATGTCGTCAGAGGAACGGACCTCCTGCTCAACAGTTCTAAGCCATTTTGAACATCTCTTTCAGCCAGGTGTGGGCACCTTCAAAGGGGCTAAAGTTAGAATCTACATCACACAGAATGCCAGACCGGTCCATCAGAAGGCTAGAGCTGTGCCTTATGTGATGAGGGGAAAGATTGAAAACGAACTGGACCGGCTTCTGCGGGAAGGCATAATTTCTCCCGTGGAATTCAGCGATTGGGCAAGCCCCATCGTCCCCGTCATGAAGCCTGATGGATCCGTGCGAATCTGTGGGGATTACAAGTCTACCATAAACAAAATCTCCCTACAGGACCAATATCCGCTGCCGAGAGCGGTGGACCTATTTGCCATGTTGACTGGAGGAAACCGTTTTTCGAAACTTGACCTCACATCTGCGTATATGACGCAAGAACTGACCGAAGAGTCTAAGCTACTCACCACCATCAACACACATGGAGGCCTTTTTGTGTACAATCGATGCCCATTCGGCATCAGGTTGGCAGCTGCTATATTCCAGCGCAACATAGAAAGTCTGCTCAAGTCCATCCTGGGGACGGTTGTGTTTCAAGATGACATACTCATCACGGGCAGGGACACCGACTCTCATCTCCGCAATCTTGAGGAAGTACTAAGTCGATTGGATCGGGTAGGCCAAAGAGTTAAGAAATCCAAGTGTCTGTTTCTCGCGCCTGAGGTTGAATTTTTGGGCAGAAGGATTGCCGCTGATGGAATCCGCCCAACTGAATCCAAAACCGAAGCGATTCGCCTGGCACCCAGGCCCCGGAATGTTTCGGAACTGCGCGCCTTTCTTGGGCTACTCAATTACTTTGAGAACTTTATGCAGAACTTGAGCTCGCTGCTGGAGCCTCTCCACGTGCTACTCAGAAAGGGGTGCGATTGGTTTTGGGGGGACGCCCAAGAACGCGCCTTCAATAAGGCACGCAACCTTCTATGTTCCAAGAGTGTTTATACTTTTTTGATCCAGGTAAAAAGTTAGTCCTTACGTGTGATGCGTCAGTGTACGGAGTCGGGTGCGTTTTACAGCACGTCAATGATGCGGGTAAATTGCAGCCCGTTGCTTATGCCTCCAGGTCACTTTCGCGGGCGGAGCGCGGGTACAGTATGATTGAGAAGGAGACGCTCGCGTGCGTGTACGGTGTCAAAAAGATGCACCAATACCTTTTCGGGGCCAAGTTTGCGTTAGAAACTGACCACAAACCCCTCACGTCCCTACTATCCGAGTGCAAGGCAATCAACGGCAACGCCTCGGCGCGCATTCAGCGGTGGGCACTCATGCTGGCGGCTTACGACTACACGATAAGGCACAGACCAGGCACAGACAACTGTGCCGACATGCTTAGCAGACTACCCCTGGCGACCACAGAAGGGTCCGACGAACAGGACTGTGAGATGGTCATGGCAATCAATGCCTTTGAATCCACAGGTTCGCCCATGACGGCTCGCCAAATCAGCCTGGACGACCAGCGACCCCATGTTATCTCTAGTTAAAAGATGCGTTTTAACTGGTGACTGGGCAGAGGCTCGTGATGCCTGCCCCGAGGAGGTCAACCTTTCCATCGGCGCATGCATGAACTCTCACTACAGGCAGACTGCTTGATGTGGGGCAGCCAAGTAGTTATGCCCTTACGAGGCAGGGAGGCGTTTGTCCGGGAGCTCCTTATGAAGGCCATAGCCAGATCTCATGTCTGGTGGCCTGACATTGACGCGGACTTGGAGCTTTGCGTTCGTCGGTGCACCATTTGTGCCCAACTCAGTAATGCCCCCAGGAAGGCCCCCCTAAGCCCCTGGCCCTGGCTCACCAAACCGTGGTCGCAAGTGCATGTAGACTATGCGGGCCCATTCATGGGCAAAATGTTCCTCGTAGTCGTTGATGCATTTTCAAAATGGATCGAGTGCACTATTTTAAACTCGAGCACCAACTCCACCACTGTGGAGAGCCTTAGAACCATGTTTGCAACGCACGGCATTCCTGACATATTGGTCAGTGATAATGGTCCGTGCTTCACCAGCACAGAATTTCACGATTTTATAGTTGACCATGGTATAAATCACGTTAAAACGGCACCTTTCAAGCCGGCCTCCAATGGCCAGGTGGAGCGAGCAGTGCAGATCATTAAACAAGGCATGCTCAGAATCCAAGGTCCCATGCTGCAGAGCCGCCTGTCGCGACTGCTGCTGGCATACAGATCTCGTCTGCACTCGTTGACTAGGGTTCCCCCCCCGTAACTATCGATGAAACGACCCTTAAAGACCAGGCTCTCGTTAATCCTCCCAGACGTGCATGAAATTGTTGAGGCCAAGCGTCAAAAGCTAACTGAGTACCATGACCGAAATTCGAGGGGGAGGTGGAATGAGATAGGGGACAAAGTGTTTGTGCTAAACTATGGCCGGGGTCCCAAATGGCTTGCAGGGACAGTAACAGACAAAGAGGGAAACAGGCTACTGGTTGTACAAATGGACAATGGCCAAACCTGCCGGAGGCATGTAGACCATGTAAAAAGTAGATTCACTGATAACACTGAAGAACCAGAGGCAGACTACAATGTGGAACTCACACCACACCTGGTGGACAGACAGGTGGAACAACCTGAGGAAAGGGCAGTCTCAACAGAGAGCCCAGGCGAGATACCAGCAATCACACCGAACAAAACAGACAGCCCAGGCGAGATACCAGCAATCACACCGAACGAAAAACAGGCACCAAGGCAAACAACTGAACCACAACTAAGACGCTCCACACGAGAGCGCAGACCACCTGAGAGACTGAATCTATAAAGGCAATAAGACCTTGGGGGAGGGTGATGTCATGTATCTCACATTACTGTATATAACTGTATCTTACCATGCTATACATGACTGTAACTGGATATGACCTGTAATTATAAGCATACCTTACCACCAGGGGTGCACTTGCAGGAGACACTCCATACCTGTCCCACTTAGGTATATAAAGAGAGGTCTCAGGCAAGTGTAGCACTGCAGGTCCTGAGTGATCTTGACTTCAGCATGTGTCTCGTGCAAGTCAGTACATTAGAGTCAGGACTTAACAATAATTTTTAAAACTTTTTAAAAAATCAGCTAAAAATATTTTTTTATAAGACATTAATAACTTTAACTTAAATGAATTTTAAAGATGTAGTGTATATTTTCTATTTTTCATTCGTGTTTTGGGTGTTTGGGGGGGGTTTCTCATTCATGATAATGGGAACTCCAACTTACTCCAATACTGTACCTTGATTGGCTGCCCAGAGCCATGTGACTCCAGCTCCAGCTTACAGACGTCCCAATGTGCACACGCTGCGATGCGCAGGGAGTGAAGGCCTCAGGACCGGGATCTTGAGCAGGCTCAGCAGGAACAGGTAAGTACGCATTTTTTTTCTTTTTCTCAGTTGTTTGGCCGCGGGAAGACCTCGACCGGGATTTCTAGGCCAAAGACTTTGGGCTGGGTTTTCGGCTTTTTACATTTTCGCCCGTTTCCGGGCGCAATTCATGGCAAAATCAACAATTTAGCACCAGGTTAGCATTAATGTCAGAGCGCGTAACTTTAGTCAAATGAAAGTTCACGCAAAGTATTGGCTCTAACTCCGACGTTGCACTGCGCAATTTGTGCGCGGAGCCGAAATATCCGGCGCTAAAAAAAATTGGCCGTTCTGCGCATGCGGAAATTTTTTTTTCTTCCCATGCTTCTGGTCTGCTGTACGATCGCAAACGCAAATGCAGGGCGTGGCCATGCGCATGCGCAGTATACCCAGGGCTGAATCAGCCATTTTAAAATTGGATTTTGATGATGGAGGACAAGGAATCGAGATAGTGTGCCAGGCGATTCAGCCCGAGGCTAACAAATCTCTAGTGGGGGCTGTGGAGAGAAGAGGGCAGGAGTTATATCGCAGGAGTGTATCTAAACACCTGCCATTCATTTTCAAATGCATTTGGAGGGAAATCGCTGAGGAGATCTCTGCTTCAGACACAGTGGTCAGGAGTAGCACACAGTGCCGAACAAAGTTCAATGATCTTTCGAAGTTCGTTAGAGTACAATCTTAATTCATGCACTCCTTCATTACTTCAATTATAAATCTGACACACTATTTGTTTTCATGCTTTTGGTGCCTGTCAGCAGTCTGTGGGTGTTCTCATGCTTTGCTGTCTCTCAGCACACTGTGGGTGGCCTCCTAAAATGCATAACATATAAGTAGGCTTAGTTTGGAACCCTATTTGCCACAAATGATCTTTACACATTAAGATTGCTTTCTGAGATCTCATAAAATGTCTCCGCACTTCGATGTCCTCCTGATGAACCACATGCAACTTCCAAGGCCATTAAAGGTATTACATTCAGACAGTATAGTATATCATCATCATCATCATCATCATAGGCAGTCCCTCGGAATCGAGGAAGACTTGCTTCCACTCTTAGAATGAGTCCTTAGGTGGCTGAAGAATCCAATACAAGAGCTACAGTCCCTGCCACAGGTGGGACAGGTTTGCTGTGCATTCCTTCTGCTTGTTTTCTGCTTGCACTCGGCGATGAGACTCGAGATGCTCAGCGCCCTCCCAGATGCACTTCCTCCACACAGGGTGGTCTTTGGACAGGGACTCCCAGGTGTCAGTGGGGTTGCCGCACTTTATCAGGGAGGCTTTGAGGGTATCCTTGTAACATTTCCTTTGTCCACCCTTGGCTCGTTTGCCATGAAGGAGTTCAGAGTAGAGCGCTTGATTAGGGAATATCGTATCTGGCATGCGGACAATGTGGCCTGCCCAGCGGAGTAGATCAAGTGTGGTCAGTGCTTCAATGCTGTGGGTATTGGCCTGGTCGAGGACACGAATGTTGGTGCGTCTGTCCTCCCAGGGGATTTGTAGGATTTTGCGGAGGCATCGTTGATGGTATTTCTCCAGCGACTTGAGGTGTCTACTGCTGGAGTGGAACTAAACTACAGAACCAGTGGGAAGCTGTTTAACCAAGACCACCCGACCTCTGTCGTCGAGCTACAGTACGCAGATGATGCCTGTGTCTGCGCACATTCAGAGGCTGAACTGCAGGACATAGTCGACGTATTTACTGAGGCATATGAAAGCATGGGCCTTAAGCTAAACATCTGTAAGACAAAGGTCCTCCATCAGCCTGTCCTCGCCGCACAGCACTGCCCCCCAGTCATCAAGATCCACGGCACGGCCCTGGACAACGTAGATTATATCCCACTCCTCGTAAGCTTCTTATCAGCAAGGGCAGACATTGTTGAGGAGATTCAACACTGCCTTCAATGCGCCAGCGCAGCCTTCGGCCGCCTGAGGAAAAGAGTGTTCGAAGACCAGGCCCTCAAACCTACCACCAAGCTCATGGTCTACAGGGCTGTATGGCTCAGAGGCATGGACCATGTACAGTAGACACCCAGTATGGTATAAATACTTTGGTGGCTATCTGTGTGTGCCACAAGAGCAGATGGGCTCTCTTGTAACCATTCCCATTTTCATCTTTGCAGGCAAAGAAGTCTCATAATCGGCACGAGCAGGTGCAGACAGGCGGTGGTACGTCTCAGACCCTGCCACTCACGGACATTGAGGAGCGAGTGGCAGGATTCATCGGTGTCTCAGGTCGGGCGACTGCCACTGGGGGCACTGACCCTCGCTTGGAAACTTAGGGTAAGTCCTGCATACTCCCTGGGCTGGGTTGGAGTAATGTCCTGCAGTGTCTGATGTCTACGGTTGGGGCAATGTCATGCAATGCCTGTGGACTAGATATAATGGAGTAGCGGAGGTCCTTCAAATGAGCCTGTGCTATGCGACCTTCCTCATGTCACCCTGCCACCTCCCCTGCTATGTCTGTTGCTTGCTACTTCCAGATGACTGGTTCTATAGTTTAGTAGTGGAGTATAGTGGAGTGGAACTTAACTATCGAACCAGTGGGAACCTGTTCAACCTTCGTCGGCTCCAGGCCAAATCCAAGACCGTCCTATTCTCTGTTGTTGAGCTACAGTATGCGGATGACGCTTGCGTCTGCGCACATTCAGAGATTGAACTCCAAGTCATCGTCAACATCTTCACTGAGGCATACGAAAGCATGGGCCTTACGCTAAACATCCGTAAGACAAAGGTCCTCCACCAACCTGACTCCGCCACACAGCACTACCCCCCAGTCATCAAGATCCATGGCACAGCCCTGGACAACATAGACCACTTTCCATACCTCGGGAGCCTACTATCAGCAGACATTGACGACGAGGTTCAACACCGCCTCCAGTGCACCAGCGCAGCCTTCAGCCACCTGAGGAAGAGAGTATTCGAAGATCAGACCCTCAAATCTGGTACCAAGCTTATGGTCTACAGTGCTGTAGTGATACCTGCCCTCCTATATGGCTCAGAGATGTGGACCATATACAGTAGACACCCCAAATCACTGGAGAACTACCACCAACGATGTCTCTGCAAGATCCTGCAAATCCCCTGGGAGGAGAGACGCATCAACATTAGTGTTCTCAATCAAGCCAACATCCCCAGCATCGAAGCACTGACCATACTCGACCAGCTCCGCTGGGCGGGCTACATTGTTTGCATGCCCGACACAAGACTCCCAAAGCAAGCGCTCTATTCAGATCTCCTACACAGCAAACGAGCCCCAGGTGGGCAGAGGAAACATTTCAAGGACACCCTCAAAGCCTCCTTGATAAAGTGCAATATCCCCACCAACACCTGGGAGTCCCTGGCCAAAGACCATCCTAAGTGGAGGAAGAGCATCCGGGAGGGCGCTGAGCACCTCGAGTCTCGTCGCCGAGAGCATGCAGAAAACAAGCGCAAGTAGCAGAATGAGTGTGCGGCAAACCAGACTCCCCACCCACCCTTTCCTTCAACGACTGTCTGTCCCACCTTTGACAGGGACTGTAATTCCCGCATTGGACTGTTCAGTCACCTGAGAACTCACTTATGGAGTGGAAACAAGTCTTTCTCGATTTCGAGGGACTACCTATGATGATGACCAGACACAGGCACCTCATCCCTCAGCAACACTCCAAGTCAGGCCATCGTGTGGAAGAGGAGGAAGAAGAGAATGAGTTTATCGATCAGTCGACTCCGGCGCAGATGCAATCTGCCCGACTTTTACCACCGGCATGCACTTCATCTGAGGACAATGACGTAACGTTCTCGGGGTTTGACAACTCTGAGGCTCCTGGGACTAGTGGCATGCAACAACGCAATTCTTGGGTCGAATCCCATATGCCAGTTCTCCGGAGGGTGAATCGGCAAAATTGTTCTGCTGACAGACAGGCAGACATGGAACTGGACATGGTGGGAATGTCCAGGGAGAGCATCCAGCTCAACCGTCAGCTCCTTGATGTCTTGGGTAGGATTCCCACGACCATCGAGAGTCTCACTGCAACCATTACGGAGGTAGGGTCACAGATTGTCAGTGTGAGCCATGAAAACTGCGAGGCCATCAGTGCCCACATGAGGCTGGTGGCCTGCAGCAGTGACACTGGAGTCCCAGAATATGGTGCGACACAGGCACAAGCTCTGCTTCAGCTTGGGCAGGTGATGCAGTCCATAAACCTTCCCGCCATACTCTCTGTGTTCCCCAGTGTCACACCCAAACCCAAACCACCTGTGACTAGCGACGCCGATGAAGAGGCTCGCCAGTCAGAAGCTGGGCCTTCCACGCCATGAGCTGGTCCAGTGTGACCCCAGGCAGCATCTCCATTGTCTCTCCCCTAACACAGCAGCTACTCTGACAACATTACTGCACGCCATCTTGGTACTAGTTGGGTTCGGAGCAGCAGGCAAGGGAGGGGCATAAGGGGAAGGGGGGGGAAAAGCCGGTTGTAAAAAAATAGTGGGGCAGGGGTTGCTGCATTTATGTTGTTGATGCTGGATGCATCATATGTTTTATGTTTATTATTATGTTCTGATTTATGTTATTTTATTAAAGTTTCACAATTAAGTTTACAAAGTTGACAAAGTTTACAATGTTTCATAAATTGTTTTGTCACTTTAACCATTCTTGTGTAGTGTCTCATTTGCAGAATAGGGGGAATAGTCAACATGGTGGGATAGAGTGGCCAGGCAACGGTCAAATGTGCCGTTCACTCTTCAATCAAAGCATTCAATTATGAGCTGCTGACATAAGTCTTTTGCAGTGGCGAAATTTCCATGATGTCTCCCCTGTGGTTGTGGTGGTGGTGGTGGTGGTGACATGGGTTCCTCACCAGGCTTTCTTCCTCGTCTTCTTTCTCCTCCTCCTTGTCCCCCTCTCTCCTGAGGTGATCCTGCAAACCCCATTGGAAATTCCTGTCCCCTCATGATGGCTAAGTTGTGTAGCATGGAGCACACCACAATGAACTCAGAGACCTGCTGAGGGGAGTATTGTAGGCAGCCTCCAGAGTGGTCCAGGCATCAGAAGTGCAGCTTGAACACTCCAATTGTCTGTTCGACGATGTTGCATGTGGCTTCCTGGCTCTCATTATAGCGATGCTCGCTTCTGTCTGAGGGTTCCGGAGGGTGGTCATGAGCCGGGTGGCCGAGCATCTAGCTTTGGCCTTGTGATTGACTCTCTAACAGGCCTGAGTCATTGCTCTCATGCAAGATGAAAGCATCATGAATGCTCCCTGGATATTAGGCATTGACTGCCATGATGCGCTGAGTATGGTCGCAGACGATCTGTACGTTCATGGAGTGGAACCCTTTCAGTTTCGGTAAACCTCTGGATTGTGTAAAGGTGCTCGCAGGGCGATGTGCATACAGTCAAGGACACCCTGAATCTTGGGGAAGCCAGCAAATCATCCAAAACCTACAGCCTTCTCATTTTGGGCCTCCTTGGTCATTGGGAAGTTTATGAAGTCCATCCTACGTGCGTACAGTGCAGTAATCACCTGGCAAATGCAGTAATGTGTAACATGCTACAAGATGGAGCATATGTCCCCCCGCCGATGCCTGAAAGGAGCCGGAGGCATAGAAGGTAAGTGCCACAGTCACCTTCACCTCGACGGACAATGCAGTCCTGTTGCCGTTGGTAGGCTGTAGGTCTGCCTTTATGAGTTGACATATCTCTGTGATCACCTCTTTTCAGAGACGCAGCCTTCTGACGCACTGTGCCTCAGAGAGCTGCAGGTATGAGCGATGTTCCCTGTAAACTCGTGGGGGGTAAGGCCTCCTCCCCATACGTCTGCGACCTCTTCAATTACATTGAAAATGATCATCAATAAGTCTTCTTCCAGCTCGATGCTCTATGAATAAAGTAGCCAGGATTACTGCCTCCCGACATAGCATAGCCCCCATCTTTTAAAATGTCCTTTAAAACAAACGAGAACTCACTTAAACTTCATAATCAAAAGTTTGCAGTAATGCAGCATTCTTCTTCCAATGTTGTTAATCATTGACAACTGAGATTTTCTCCTCCGTTTTCAAGATGGCGCTGTGAACACCCAGTGCGCCTTGGGTCCGACTGATTTTTCTTGGCGGGTTACTGGGCGAACACTAAATCGGACGATATGCTCGAAAGTTCCGCCGGGGGCGCTAGCGCAGCAATGCACGACGATTTACGTCATCCAAACGGTCAAAACAGCGGGCGGGCGCTAAGTTTTAGCGTTGCTATAAAACCATTGGCGAAAATTCCACCCAGGCGCAAAATCCTGTGTGCTTCATTTCACGCCCCCCAAAAATTAATGTGTGCCCTGCCGAGGCGCTAAATGGGGTGCAAATAAGCTGGAAATCCAGCCCTTTAGCATTTTAATCACCGATTATGTCGGTGACTTTTTTTTATTCAGAGTGAATATTGATACCACTTTGTCAGCCAATGAGTTGGAAGTGGGTGGTACTTACGGCAGGACTTCTAGAAAACAGAGTCTACTTAAACAGAGTGTCTATGAACTGCAGCAAACAGAACTCTTGACCGAAACTACAGCAGAGTCTCCCTATAAAAGCAATATTATTTCTTCATCGAGATGCAGTGAATGGAGGATAATTACACGATACAAATAAAGTGCATAAAATCAATCCCAGTCACTTACATCCATGATTGATGAGGGACTTACCCAATCATCTCCATTCTGGCCGGGACTATATGCAGCTTTTTAAAAAAAATTGCGTCAATACACTTTGCTTTAAAACCCAAGATTTTAAAATACATTTTTTCATATCTTTTCAGTAGGACTCTCACCTCTGAGTCAGAAGGTTGTGGGTCCAAGTCCCACTCCAGAGACTTGAGTGCTGAGGGAGTGCTGCACTATTGGAGGTGCTATCTTTCGAATGAGATGTTAAATCGAGGGCCCGTCTTCTCTCTCAGGGGGACATAAAGATTCCATGGCACTATTTCAAAGGAGAGCAGGGGAGTTCTCCCCAGTGTCCTGGCCAATATTTATCACTCAACCAACATCACCGTTATGTATGTGAACCTAACCTATGTGTAAGACTTGCCACTAGGGGGCATACCTGTAGGAGACCTATGGGTCACCTGTGTACCCTGGAACAAGCAGATATAAAAGGCTGCTGCTTCACTTTGGAGTTATATTAAAGAGACCAAGGTCACAATGGTTTGAGCTTACAACACAGTCTCGTGGAGTTATTCTGAACTCAACAACTGGCGACGAGTTACAGATCACAAACTTTCACGCGGAAATGGCTGCCGTTGGTATTCTTGAGAGATTTGTTGAGGGTGATGATTGGGAAGCCTTTGTTGAGCGTCTCGACCAGTACATCGTGGCAAACGACCTGGACACAGCTGAGACGGAGACCAAGCGCAGAGCGATTCTCCTCACCGTATGTAGGTTGTCGGTATATGGCCTCCTCAAAAATCTACTGGTCCCTGGCAAACCAATGACAAGACTTACACAGAGCTGTGCACGCTGGCTCGGGAACACCTCCAGCTGAAGGAGAGCATCTTAATGGCCAGGTATCGCTTTTACACGCACCAGCGCTCCGAGGGCCAGAACGTGGCGAGTTTTGTCGCCGACCTAAGAGGCCTTGCGGGACAGTGCGAATTTGCAGGATCTTTGGGGGAAATGTTGCGGGACTTTTTCATGCTCGGAATTGGCCATGAGGCCATCCTCGGCAAACTACTGTCTGCCGAATCCTTAGATCTGAGCAAGGCCATCACGATAGCGCAGGCTTTCATATCCACAAGCGACAACACGACACAGATATCTTCATAGAATCGAAGCTCACCGGCAAGTACTGTGCATAAAATAATGCCTTCAGCAAGCAGAACTGTACATGGTAGGGCCCACACGACTGCACAGGCCAGGCCTAGGGTGACTCAGAGGCTGCTGTGGAGTGCTAATGCGAGTCGATTAACACCATCCTGGCACTGCGGGGGAAGTTACAGAGCCCATCAATGTTGATTCAAGCACTATGTGTGCAAGGGCTGTGGAACAATGGGGCACCTCCAGCAAATGTGCAAGCGACCTCGGACTCACCACATAGCAGAGGATGACTGATCCAGCGCGGATCACACTGAACAAGCAGGAGAGGCAACTCAACCTGAGGATGAGGAGGAAGTGTATGGGGTACACACCTTCACCACCAAAAGCCCTCCGATAATGTTAAAAGTTAAACTTAACGGCATTCCAGTCTCCATGGTATTGGACACGGGGGCAAGCCAATCGATTATGAGCCAGAAAGCTTTTGAGAAACTGTGGGGTAACAAGGCACAGAGGCCAAAATTGAGCCTGATTCGCACTACGCTGCGCACTTACACCAAAGAACTCATACCTGTTATCGGCAGTGCGGCAGTGAAAGTATCGTATAACAGAATAGTGCATGATTAACCACTATGGATTGTACCAGGCGATGGCCCAATGCTGTTCGGCAGGAGCTGGCTAGGCAAGATCTGGTGGAACTGGGACGACATCAAAGCACTGTCTTCGATGGATGACGCCCTGTGCGCCCAGGTGCTAAACAAATTCCCGGCGTTATTTGAGCCAGGCATCGGCAACTTCACAGGCGTCAAAGTGCAGATCCATCTTATTCCTGGGGCACGGCCCATTCATCATGAAGCCTGAGCAGTCCGATATATGATGCGAGAGAAAGTCGAAATCGAGCTGGACAAACTTCAATGAGAGGGAATCATATTGCCATTTGAGTTTAACGAGTGGGCCAGTCCAATCGCGCCAGTGCTAAAGAGTGATGGGACGGTCAGAATCTGCGGGGATGATAAGGTGACGATCAACCGAGTCTCGTTACAGGACCAGTATCCACTACCCAAAGCGGAGGACTTATTCGCAACGCTAGCAGGGGGAAAGTCGTTCACCAAGCTAGACCTATCCTCTGCTTTCATGACACAGGAGCTGGCTGAACCGTCAAAGATGTTGACGTGCATCAACACGCACAAAGGACTGTTCATGTACCACAGATGCCACTTTGGGATTCGCTCGGCTGCAGCCATCTTCCAGAGGAACATGGAGAGTCTGCTGAAATCAGTTCCATGCACCGTGGTGTTCCAAGACAACATCTTTATCACTGGTCACAACACTACCGAATACTTGCACAAGCTGGAAGAGGTTCTAAAGCGACTGGATAGAGTGGGACTCAAGCTGAAACGCTCCAAGTGTGGTTTCCTGGCACCAGAGGTCGAATTTCTGGGGAGGAGGATCGCGGCAGACGGCATCAGACCCACGGACACCAAGACGGAGGCCATCAAGAACGCACTCAGACCACAGAATGTTCCTGGGACTCCTCAACTATTTTGGTAACTTTTTACCGGGGTTGAGCACACTGCTGGAACCCTTGCATTTATTGCTACGCAAGGGTGACGACTGGGTTTGGGGTAAATCTCAAGAGACAGCCTTCAACAAGGCTAGAAATCTGCTATGCTCTAACAAGTTACTTGTATTTTATGACCCATGTAAACGTTTAGTACTAGCATGTGATGCGTCGTTGTACGAGGTCGGTTGTGTGTTACAGCAAGCAAATGTGTCAGGCAAACTGCATATGCCTCCAGGAGTTTATCGAAAGCTGAAAGAGCCTACAGTATGGTTGAGAAAGAAGCGTTGGCATGTGTATACGGGGTTAAGAAAATGTACCAATATCTATTTGGCCTCCGGTTCGAGCTAGAAACCGACCACAAACCGCTTACCTCACTGCTCTAGAAAGCAAAGGTATCAACACCAATGCTTTGTCCTGCATCCAGAGATGGGCACTAACATTGTCTGCTGATGACTATGTAAACCGCCACAGACCAGGCACTGAGAACTGTGCTGATGCCCTCAGTCAGCTACCATTGCCCACCATTGGGGTGGAAATGGCGCAACCCACAGACTTGTTTCTGGTAATGGATACTTTTGAGAGCGAGGGGTCACCCATCATGGCTTGCCAGATCAGGACCTGGACTAGCCAGGACCCTGTGCTATCACTAGCAAAAAGCTGCGTCCTCAATGGGAGCTGGTCTCCAGTTCCCGGGGAATGCAAGATGAAATCAAGCCATTTCACCACGCAAGGATGAATTGTCCATCCAATCGTATTGTCTTCTATGGGGGAATCGTGTGATCTTGCCCAAAAAAGGCAAGGAAACATTTATACGTGAGCTACACAGTACCTACCCAGGCATAGTCATGATGAAGGCTATCGCCAGGTCGCACGTTTGGTGGCCCGGCATTGACTCCAAATTGGAGTCATGCGTACACCAATGCAACACTTGCTCACAGTTGAGCAAAGCACCAGGGAGGGCCCCCTGAGCCTCTGGTCATGGCCCACCAAGCCATGGTCCAGGGTCCACGTAGATTTGGCTGGCCCTTTTCTAGGGAAAATGTTTCGAGTAGCAGTGGACGCTTACTCAAAATGGATTGAATATATAATGTCATCAAGTACTTCCACTGCCACCATTGAAAGCCTTAGGGTCATGTTCGCCACCCATGGTTTGCCTGACGTCCTTGTCAGTGACAATGGACCATGTTTCACCAGCTCAGAATTCAACGAGTTCATGACCTGCAATGGCATTAAGCATGTCAGGTCTACCCCATTTAAGCCCATATCCAACGGCCAAGCGGAACAGGCAGTCCAAACCATGAAACGCGTAACGGACGGCTCCTTGCAGACCCGGTTATCTCGGGTCCTGCTCAGCAACTGGACGCACCGCCATTCGCTCCCCAGAGTTCCCCCTGCAGAATTGTTAATGAAGAGAGCGCACAAAACCAGGCTTTCCCTAGTCTACCCAAATCTCAATGATCACGTAGAAACCCGGCAGCACCGGCATAACGTGTACCATGATCGCGCGGCGGCATCACGTGACATTGAGGTTAATGATCCGGTGTTTGTTCTAAATTACTGTCACGGTCCCAAGTGGATTGCTGGCACGGTCTTAGCCAAGGAGGGGAATAGAGTGTTTGTTGTGAAATTGTTGAATGGTCAAACGTGCAAAAAGCACCTGGAATAGACCAAACTGCGATTCACGGACAACCAAGAACAGTTTGAAGAAGACCCTACCATCAAAAAATCCACTAACACACACCCAACCAGCAATCGACCTCGCTGTCAACCATGAGGATGAACCCACCAGTCCGATCAGACCAGCCACGCTGCCGTGCAGCAATGATCCGACCAACTCACCTATGCCAAGACTTCAACTCAGGCGATCGACCCGGGAACGCAGAGCGCCAGATCGCCTCAACCTGTAAATAACTTGTACTTCAGACTTTGGAGGGAAGTGATGTTATGTATGTGAACCTAACCTATGTGTAAGACTTTCCACTAGGGGGCACACCTGTGGGAGACCTATGGGTCACGTATGTACCCTAGAGCAAGCAGGTATAAAAGGCAGTCCACCATGCTGCTGCCTCACTTTGGAGTTATATTAAAGAGACCAAGGTCACAATGGTTTGAGCTTACAACACAGTCTTGTGGAGTTATTCTGAACTTAACAATCACTAAATCAGATTATCTGGTCATTATCTCATTGCTGTTTGTGGGACCTTGCTGTGTGCAAATTAGCTGCTGCGTTCCTACATTAAAAAAATGACTACACGTCAAAAGTATTTAATTGGATGTAAAGTGCTTTGAGACATCCTGAGGTTGTGAAAGATGCTATATAAATACAAGATTTTTCTTTTCTTTCTTTTTCCATCATCAAAAAATCCTGAAAACAACTACCCACTACGCCAGTGTGGCATTTTCAATTTCTGCACTGCTCATCTTTCTGAATTATGTCAAATTATGGGCAATTTTGTGATAATACTTACTAGGAATTCAATTTACTTAGAATCCATGAAGACAGAGTTTCACTTCATGGATTCAAAGTTCTCCTGAAAGAGATGACTTATGCTAGGGCACAATTCCATTCATACCTGCTCTCCCAGTACCAATTACTCACATGTGACCGCCCTAATTGGAGTAAGTGCATCCGGGAGCGTGCTGAGCACCTCGAGTCTCATCGCCGAGAGCATGCAGAAATCAAGCGCAGGCAGCGGAAAGAGCGTGCAGCAAACCTGTCCCACCCACCCTTTCCCTCAACGACTATCTGTCCCACCTGTGACAGAATCTATGACTCTCGTATTGGACTGTTCAGCCACCTAAGGACTCATTTTAAGAGTGGAAGCAAGTCTTCCTCGATTCCGAGGGACTGCCTATGATGATGACTCACATGTGATCTAAAGGATGAGTTTTGGCAGGCTCTTCGATGCCCACACCCATGGCACTTTCAGCAGGAGTCACTGGATAGTCATCAGAAGTGGGGAATCTATCTTCCCTGAAGACACTTGTAGCACATGATCACCAGCTGACAACAACTGAGACCAGCACATACATCAGCAATAATTCTGCAATGGATGACTTGTACAATAAAAGAAAGATTATCTATCAAAGCCTTCCGATGCTCCCCCTTCAAAACAAGACAAACTCCCCAATTAGTTCTTATCATATAGTGATAGCTGTCCTCAGTGCTTGTGACAGAAGCTGGCTGAAACATCATGGCATGTTATCTATTAAAGTACTTGTGCTCTTTTAAGTCTCATATGTTTGTAATGCAGAAAAGCTTGGGGGTCCTATCAGCACTCCATGCCACCTACCTCAGCTGTGTTTCTTTGCCCTACCCACATTTTTATTTAAAAACTGGGGCGAAGGCTTGGATCTGCAGTACAAGACACCACCAAGGTTAAAAGGAGATAAAATGAGACAAATCAAAAAGTAGTGATCAGACAACGAGGCGCGAGTGCCTGAGGGACAAAACAATTTAAACTTTTTCATTGTAAGGCCAGTGTTCACATGAGGTAGATGCACAGTAAACCACCATCTTTCCTTTACAATCTTAAGAGCTGCCCGTACAATTCCAGTGGGACATAGCCATCAAAAGAAAAAATATAGTGTTGTGCTTATATAGCACCTTTCATATATTTAGGAAGTCCTAAAGTGCTTCACGGTCAATGAATTACTTTTGAAGTGTAGCCACTGTTGTAATGGAAAGGGGAAGGGTGGGAGAGTGGGACTAGTGGAGGTGCTCTTGCAGAGAGCCAACATGGGCTCGACAGGCCAAATGGCCTTCCGTGCTGTAATCACTCTATGATTCTATGAATCTATAATATAGGCAAATGCACCAGCCAATTTGCATACAGCAAGGTTCCACAAACATCAATGAGATAATAACTAGTACATCTGTTTTTTTCATGATGCTGGTCGAGGGATAAATGATGGCCAGGGCACCAGGAGAACTCCCCTGCTCTTCTTTGAAATAGTGCTATGGGATCTTTTATGTCTACTTGCACAGGACTCTGGTATAACATTTCATCTGAAAGACAGCACCTCTATCAAAGCAGCACTCCCTCAGTACTGCACTGAAGTGTCAGCCTAGGTTATGTGCTCAGGTCCTGGAGTGGGACTTGAGCTCACAACCTACTGAATCAGAGGTTCGAGAGCAATATTGAGCCAAAGCTGACAGAAAGTCAGCTTTGTGTCTTTAATAAATAAGATTGTCAACTTTCTGCTGAATTACAGAACTCTCAGAGCTGATAATGTGCCTGTGTGGAAATGAGCTAACCCACTGGTAAGTGCAAGGCCAGCTCCTTTGCATAGTTATCTGGTACTCTGTGCTCATTTTTAGTGACTGGTGCCATTGCCAAATGTTGGGTTCCAGCAGTCAGTGACGAATGAGACTGAGCACAGGACAGAGGGGATGGGAGGCATTGAGCAAGATGCTTTTTTTCTAAACATGGGCATTGGTTTAAAGTAAGAGCAGGGATTACAGATTAAAAACTATAGACAGATAATTGAAATTTCAAAACTTGAAAACCTAATTAATTAAATAAAATACTTTAGAACTGGCAGGGCGGTAATAGTTCCAGCTGCAGCACATGGTGAACACCAGCGTGATCCATGACGACCACATCTGCAGTAAATGTTGGCTACTCGAGGAACTTCGGCTCAGAGTTCATGTCCAGAGCTGGAGTCCGAGCTTCAGACACTGCGACACAGGGATTAGGAGAGTTACCTGGACGCTGTGTTTCAGGAGGCAGTCACATCCCTTAGGTTAAATAATTCAAATTTGGTCCATGGTCAGGGACAGGAGGATGTGACTACAAGTGAGGCAAGTATGGGGATCCTGAATGTAGCATTGGAGGTGCCTCAGCCCTTGCAATTGGCCAACAGATATGAGGTTCTTACTCCGAGTGGACGAGAGCAGGGACTGCAGGGAGGATGAGCAAACTGACCACAGCACCATGATACAGAGGGCCATTCAAGTTGGGGGAGTAAAAAGAAATGTTGTAGTGGTAGGGGACAGTATAGTTAGGGGGATAGATACTGTTCTGTGCAGTCGAGAGCGTGAGTCCCGAAGGCTGTGTTGCCTGCCAGGTGCCAGGGTTAAGAACATCTCCTCTGGGCTGGAGAGGAACTTGGAGTGGGAGGAGAAAGATCCAGTTGTCATGGTCCACGTCGGTAACAATGACATAGTTAGGACAAAAAATAAAGTTCCGCTAAGGGAGTATGAGCAGCTAGGGGCTAAATTAAAAAACAGAACCACAAAGGTAATAATCTCTGGATTACTACCTGAGCCACAAGCAAATTTGCATAGGTCAACTAAGATCAGAGAGATGAACGCGTGGCTCAAAGATTGGTGTGGGAGAAATGGGTTTCGATTCATGGTACACTGGCACCAGTACTGGGAAAGGAGGGAGCTGTTCCGTTGGGATGGGCTTCACTTGAACCAAGTTGGGACCAGTGTCCTGGCCGATCGAATAACTAGGGCTGAAAATAAGGCTTTAAACTAAATAGTGGAGGTGAGGGTTCAGGTGAGTTGAAATTTAAAAAGTCAAAAACAAAGGACAAGGCAATAGTGTAGGAGTAGCGGTAGGGGTAATGATAACCAGAGTGTGACAGGAAGGGACAGAACGTTTAAACATAAGAGTGCATCAGAAAGTGGGGTCAGGGTAGGGAAAAATGGTAAAAAGACAAAATTAAAAACTAATACAAAAGCAAAATAGCGCGGAGGCTGGAATCGGGAATAAAAACAGAAAATGCTGGAAATCTCAGCCGATCAGACAGCATCTGTGGAAAGGAAGCAGAGTTAACATTTCGGGTCGATGACCCTTCATCAGTTCTTTGTTGAAATAGGGCTATAGGATCATTTATGGCCACATGAGAGAGGTTGGGAGTTCCTAGGGGTTGAGAGGTCGGGAGTTCCGGGAGAGTCGGAGAGCAGGAGAGTCCGAGTTCGGGAGAGTCCGAGTTCCGGGGGAGTCTGAGTTCGGGAGGTCGGTGGGTTTGGTAGGTCACAGAGTTCGGTGAATTGGTAGGCCCTGAGGTCAGCGAGTCGGGAGTTCGGAGACCGGGAGTTCGGAGGCCTCAGAGGTTGGTGAGGTGAGTTGGTAAGTAGCTCTCTTTTCTCTATTTTTTTTTAAGGAGGTCGGGAGTTCGGAGGCCGAGAGGTTGGGAGGCCACAGAGGTCGGTGAGTTCGGGAAGCCACAGAGGTCGGTGAGGTGAGTTGGTGAGTAGCCCTCTTTTCTCTATTTCTTTTTAAGTAGACTTTAAACTAGATAAGACTAACTAGAGGGATGGCAGTGCAGCTCAGTCTCATGGCGTGCACATCCTGCGGCATGTGGGAAGTCCTGGACGCTTCGCGCAGCCTAGACAACCCTGTGTGCAGGAGGTGTCTCCAGCTTCAACTGCTCGAGCTCCACGTTTTGAAGCTGGAGCAGCGGGTGGAGTCAATAAGGTGCATCTGGGAGGCTGAGAGCTACGTGGATAGCACGTTTCAGGAGGTGGTTACCCCGCAGCTTAAAGGCATGAAGGTAGAGGGGAAGTGGGTGACCACCAGACGTAGTAAGTGTGCTAGGCAGGTAGTGCAGAAGTCCCCCCGTGAGTCCATCTCGCTTTCAAATCGAAATTCACTTCTGAGTATCGGTGAGGATGATGGTGCCTCTGGGGAGTGCAGCCAGAGCCAATTCCAAGGCACCATGGGTGGCTCAGCTGCACAGGGGGGAGGGATATAGAACAAAAGAGCCCGAGCGATAGGGGATTTTATAGTTAGGGGAACAGACAGGCGTTTCTGCGGCCGTAGGCGTGACTTCCGAATGGTTTTGTGCCTCCCTGGTGCCAGGGTCAAGGATGTCACAGAGCGGACGCAGGGCATCCTGGGGGGGAGGGTAAACAGCTAGACATAGGTAAAATGAGGGATGAGATCCTTCAGGAAGAATTCAGGGAGCAAGGAAGAAAATTAAAGGGTAGGACCTCAAGGGTAGTAATCTTCGGGTTACTACCGGTGCCATGTGCTAATGAGTATAAGAATAGAAGGATAGAGAGGATGAACACGTGGCAGGAAAGTTGGTGTAGGAGGGAGGGCTTTAAATTCTTGAGGCATTGGGACCGCTTCTGGGGGAGATGGGACCTGTACAAACCGGATGGGTTGCACCTCAACAGCGTCGGGACCTATATCCTCGTGGGGAGTTTTGCTAGTGCTGTTGGGGAGAGTTTAAACTAGCTTGGCAGGGGGATGGGAACCTGAGAACGAATTCAATAGGGAAGGAAGTGAAGCAGAAATTGGATAGCAAGAATCTCGAAAGTGAATTTGTAAGACAGAGAAAACAGGGCTCAGTATGTAGTAAGCAAGGAGGTCCTCCTGTGCTGAATGGTATATACTTTAATGCAAGGAGTATAGCGAATGTAAGGCGGATGAACTAAGTAGACACTTGGGAGTATGACATTATAGCCATTACAGAAACATGGCTGAAAGAGGGGCAGGTTTGGCAGATCAATATTCGTGGCTACAGGATTTTTAGACAAGATAGAGAGCGGGGTAAAAAGGTGGTGGGGGGGGGAGGGGGGGGTTGTGGTACTGATTAAAGAAATTATTACAATGGTGAGGAGGGATGATATGGTAGAGGGATCATCAAATGAGACCATATGGGTCGAATTGAAAAATAAAAAAGGGGCGATCGCACTGCTGGGCATGTATTATAGAGCCCCAAACAGTGGGAGGGAGATAGAGGAGCAAATATGTAATCAAATTGCTGTGAAGTCCAAAAACCATGGGGTAGTAATAGTAGGGAATTTTAACTGTCCAAATATTGATTGGGACGAATTTAGTGTGAAGGGTATAGAGGGTGCGGAATTCTTGAAATGCATTCAATAGAACTTTTTTAGTCATTATGTAGCAAGCCCAACACGAGAGGGGGCGGTCTTGGATTTAAGTTTGTGGAATGAAGCTGGGCAGGTTGAAGGTTTATTAGTGGGGGAGCATTTGGGTGCCAGTGACCATAATTCAGTCAGATTCAAGTGGATTATGGCTAAGGATAAGAATAAAAGTTCCGAATTGGGGAAAAGCTAATTTTGCTAAGTTAAGGAGTGATTTGGCCACAGTGGACTGGAAACAGCTACTGTGGGTAAATCAGTGTCAGAATAGTGGGAGGCATTCAAGGAGATCTGGAAGGCTCAGGTCAAACATGTGCTCTTAAAGAAAAAGGCTGGGAAAAATAATTCTAGAGCCCCCTGGATGTCTAGGGACTTACAGGGGAGGATTAAGAAAAAAAGGGACGCTTATGTCATATACCAACGGCTAAATACTTTAGAATTTTTAGAGGAATATAGAAAGTTAAGAGGCAAAATTAGAAAGGATATTAGTAATGCTAAGCGAGAGCATGAGAAATTCTTGGCCAGTAAAATTAAGGAAAACCCTAAAATGTTCTATAAATATATTAAGAGTAAGAGAGTAACTAAAGAAAGGGTAGGACCTATTAGAGACCATGAGGGTAATCTTTGTGTGGAGGCGGAAGATGTTGGGAGGGTTCTTAACGAATACTTTGCATCTGTTTTCACAAAGGAAAGGGGTAATGCAGATACTGCTATCGAGGAGGAGTGTGATATTCTGGATGAAATAAAAATAGTGAGAGAAGTATTAAGGGGTTTAGCAGCTTCGAAAGTAGATAAGTCCCCAGGCCCGGATGAAATGCATCCCAGGCTGTTGAGCGAAGTAAAAGAGGAAATAGCAGAGGCCTTGACCATCACTTTCCAGTCTTCTTTGGATCTGGGCATGGTGCCGGAGGATTGGAGGACTGCTAATGTAGTACCCTTGTTTAAGGGAAAAAGGGATAGGCCGAGTAATTACAGGTCTGTCAGCATAACCTCAGTGGTGGGAAAATTATTGGAAAAAATCCTGAAAGACAGGATAAATCTGCATTTGGAAAGTCAAGGATTAATTAGGGACAGTCAGCACGGATTTGTTAAGCGATTGAATTTTTTGAGGAGGTAACCAAGAGGTTCAATGAGGGTAGTGCGTATGATGTAGTATATATGGATTTTAGCAAGGCTGTTGATAAGGTCCCACATAGTAGACTCGTTCTGAAGGTTAAGGCCCATGGGATACGGGGCAAAGTGGCAAGTTGGATCCAAAATTGGCTTAGAGGTAGGAAGCAAAGGGTAATGATTGATGGATGTTTTTGTGACTGGAAGGATGTTTCCAGTGGGGTTCCGCAAAGCTCAGTACTGGGTCCCTTTCTTTTTGTGGTATATATCAATGATTTAGATTTGAATATAGGGAGTATGATTATGAAGTTTGCAGGCAACACTAAAATTGGCTGTGTGGTTGATAATGAAGAGGAAAGTCATGGGCTGCAGGAGGATATCAATCTACTGGTCAGGTGGGCAGAGCAGTGGCAAATGGAATTTAATTCAGAGAAGTTTGAGGTGATGCTCTTTGGGAGGGCTAATAAGGAAAGGGTATACACATTAAGTGGTAGGCCACTTAATAGTGTAAATGAACAAAGGGACCTTGGAGTGCTTGTCCACAGATCTCTGAAAGCAGCAGGCAAGGTGGATAAGGTGGTTAAGAAGGCATAAGGAATGCTTGCCTTTATTGGCCGAGGCATAGAATATAAGAGCAAGGAGGTTATGCTTAAATTGTATAATACTTTGGTTAGGCCACAGCTGGAGTACTGCGTGCAGTTCTGGTCGCTGTATTATAGAGGACAGATTGGATAGGCTGGGTTTATTCTCATTGGAACAGAGGAGGTTGAAAGGAGACCTCATCGAGGTGTACAAAATATTGAGGGGCCTGGACATTGTGGATAGTAAGGGTCTATTTCCATTGGTGGAGGGGTCTATTATGAGGGGGCATGTTTTTAAGATGGTTGATGGATGGTTTAGAGGAGATTTGAGGGGGGGCTTCTTTACGCAGAGGGTTGTGGGGATCTGGAACTCGCTGCCTGGAAGAGTGGTGGATGCAGAAACCCTCACCACTTTTAAGAAATGGTTGGATGGGCACTTAAAGTGCAGTAACCTGCAAGGTTACAGACCTAGAGCTGATCATTGAGATTATACTGGATGACCTTTTGTTAGACAGCGCAGATATAATGGTAAGTACTGCAGGGAATAGAATACGGCCAGGGTGATCTCCTGGACTAGTGTCGATCGCCTGGATGGGTCGAAGAGGACTTTTCCCAGATTTTTTCTCCCTAAATTGGCCTGGGTTTTTATCTGCTTTTTGCCTCTCCCAGGAGATCGCATGGCTCCGGTTGAGGTTGAAACATAGAAACATAGAAAATAGGTGCAGGAGTAGGCCATTCGGCCCTTCTAGCCTGCACCGCCATTCAATGAGTTCATGGCTGAACATGCAACTTCAGTACCCCATTCCTGCTTTCTCACCATACCCCTTGATCCCCCTAGTAGTAAGGACTTCATCTAACTCCTTTTTGAATATATTTAGTGAATTGGCCTCAACAACTTTCTGTGGTAGAGAATTCCACAGGTTCACCACTCTCTGGGTGAAGAAATTCCTCCTCATCTCGGTCCTAAATGACTTACCCCTTATCCTTAGACTGTGTCCCCTGGTTCTGGACTTCCCCAACATTGGGAACATTCTCCCTGCATCTAACCTGTCTAACCCCGTCAGAATTTTAAACGTTTCTATGAGGTCCCCTCTCATTCTTCTGAACTCCAGTGAATACAAGCCCGGTTGATCCAGTCTTTCTTGATAGGTCAGTCCCGCCATCCCGGGAATCAGTCTGGTGAACCTTCGCTGCACTCCCTCAATAGCAAGAATGTCCTTCCTCAGGTTAGGAGACCAAAACTGTACACAATACTCCAGGTGTGGCCTCACCAAGGCCCTGTACAACTGTAGCAACACCTCCCTGCCCCTGTATTCAAATCCCCTCGCTATGAAGGCCAACATGCCATTTGCTTTCTTAACCGCCTGCTGTACCTGCATGCCAACCTTCAATGACTGATGTACCATGACACCCAGGTCTCTTTGCACCTCCCCTTTTCCTAATCTGTCACCATTCAGATAATAGTCTGTCTCTCTGTTTTTGAGTCTAGATGTTTCCAGTATAAGGGGTGTCGCATTTGTGTGAGGCGGACTGGTTGGGCTGGGTGCTCTTTGCCTTTCCGTTATTGTTAATAGGTTTATATGTAGCCTTTAGTGCTGCTAACCAAGAGCTGTGCAACTCTTTGTCGGCTGGCACGGACACGATGGGCCGAAATGGCCTCCTTTTGCGCTGTAAATTTCTATGTTTCTATGTTTCTATGCTGCCTGACCTGCTGAGATTACCAGCATTTTCCAAAATTAAAAGCTCTTTATCTGAATGCATGCAGCATTTGTAACCAGATAGATGAGTAGACAGAACAAATATAAATAAATGGGTCTGATCTGATAACCATTACAGAGACTTGGATGCAAGGTGACCAAGGTTGGGAACTGAATATTCAGGGGCATTTGACATTTTGGAAGGATAGGCAGAAAGGAAAAGGAGATGGAGTAGCCCTGATAATAATGAGTGAGATCAGTGCAGTAGTGAGAAATGATATTGGCACAGAAGATCAAGATGTAGAATCAGTTTGGGTGGAGATAAAAAAATAAGGGAAATAAGTCACTGGTGGGAGTCATCTATAGGCCCCCTAACAGTAGCTGCACTGTAGGACAGAGTATAAATCAAGAAATAATAGAGGCTTGTAAGAAAGGTATGGCAATAATCATGGGTGATTTTAATCTTCATATTGATTGGTCAAATCAAATTGGCATGGGTAACCTTGAAGAAGAGTTCATAGGTTGTATTCGGGATGGTTTCTTAGAAAAATACATTGTGGAACCAACCAGGGACCAGACTATTTTAGATCTGATAATGAGTAATGAGACTAGACTAATTGATGATCTCATAATAAAGGATCCTATTGGGAAGAGTGATCATAGTATGGTAGAATTTCAAATTCAGTTTGAGGGTGAGAAAGCTAGGTCTCAAACTAGTCCTGAACTTAAATAAAGGCAATTACAAAGGAATGAAGGCAGAATTGGCTAAAGTGGACTGGGAAAATAGATTAAAGGGTATTCAAAAAGGAGTTAGATGAGGTCCTTACTACTAGGGGGATCAAGGGGTATGGCGAGAAAGCAGGAATTGGGTACTGAAGTTGAATGTTCAGCCATGAACTCATTGAATGGCGGTGCAGGCTAGAAGGGCCGAATGGCCTACTCCTGCACCTATTTTCTATGTTTCTATGTTTCTAAGACGGTAGATAAGCAGTGGCAAACATTTGAGGAGATATTTCATAACTCTCAGCAAAGATATATTCCAATGAGAAAGAAAGACTCGAAGGGAAGATGAACCATCCGTGGCTAATTAAGGAAGTAAAGGATGGTATCAAATTGAAAACAAAGGCATCGTGGCCGAAATTGCCCCTTTCCTTAAGGCTTGTTACCACTGCAAATCGGCGACCACGCTATGGAGTGGAGTGGCTGCTGACTTTTGGTGGAATGGCCGCTGTTAGCCCAATTGCCCTCGCGGGTCATCCCGGCGGTGCCCCGATGCCCCCCTTACCACTCCACTGCTGCCAATTTGTCTTAAGCGTGTCATTACCATGCGCACCGCCGATCTAAACCCCTGATGGCAACATTCCCCATGGAAAATCTTCGGTCCACCCGGCAGTGCCAAAACATTCTTTTTCCCGGTGGTCCCGTGAGGCTGTGGCCTTCTGCAGCGTCGGTGCGACTTCTCTTAAAGGGGAAGGCACACTGCCGTTGCCACCCTGTTTTTTTTGTCAGCCGACTGGTATGTCGGCCCGACAATTATGTCCCTGGGTTTGGTCGGGTTGCCAACAAGCAGCCTGGCACCCTCTCTTGGCCCCTGCCGAAACTCTCCCTGGTGGCCCAGTGGGTCGATGTTTTAAAATCGTGACTCCGCTCTGCACCCAACTTACGCCCCTCAGTTGCTGACACCACTGTGTTTTTGCCCCTCAGGTGTAGTCACCGCCCCCATTAAGACCAACTTCCAGATCAAAACAAAAATAACCAAAGAGCCGAATATCGCTCAAAAGGCGACCTGAACCGCAGCTGCGGTAAAAACCATCAAAACGGGGTGGGAGTGCCCCATTTCGGCTGGGGGGTGGGGCAATTTCTACCCCATGCAATGTTGCAAAAACTAGTGGAAGGCCAGCAAAGGACGACTAAAAAAATAATAAAGCGAGAGAATATAGTTAATGAATGTAAACTAGCAAGAAATATGAAATCAGACTTTGGAAGCTTCTACAGGTATTAAAAAAAGGAAAAGAATAACTAAAGTAAACGTTGATCCCTTATTGGATGAGATTGGGGAATTAATAATGGGAAACAGGGAAATGGCAGAGACTTTAAACAAATATTTTGTATTGGTTTTCACCGTAGAGGAGCATCCCAATATTTGATAATCAGGGGGCTATTGGGAGGAGGGAGCTTAAAACAATCACTATCACTAGAGATAAAGTACTAGGTAAACTAATGGGACTAAAGGTAAACATGTCCCCTGGACCTGATGGCCTGCATCCGAGGGTCTTAAAAGAAGTGGCTGCAGCGATAGTGGATGCATTGGTTGTAATCTACCAAAATTCCCAGGATTCTGGAGAGGTCCCAGCAGATTGGAAAACTGCAAATGTAATTCTCCTATTTAAGAAAGGAGGGAGACAGAAAGCAGGAAGCTATAGACCAGTTAGCCTAACATCTGTTATTGGGAAAATGCTGGAGTCCATTATTAAAGAAGTAGTAGCAGGACATTTAGAAAATCAGAACACAGTCAAACAGAGTCAGCATGGTTTTATGAAAGGGAAAGCATGTTTGATAAGTTTGCTGGAGTTCTTTAAGGATGTAATGAACAGGGTGGATAAAGGTGAACCAGCAGATGTCATGTATTTGGATTTGCAGAAGGCATTTGATGTTATATAAAAGGTTACTGCACAAGATAAGAGCACAAGGGGTTGGGGGTAATATATTAGCATGGATAGAGGATTGGCTATCTAACTGAAAATAGAAAGTCGGGATAAATGGGTCATTTTCAGGCAGGTTAACTGTAACTAGTGGGCTGCCCTAGGGACCTCAACTATTTAAAATCTATATTAATGACTTGGATGAAGGGACCGAGTGTAATGTAGCAAAATTTGCTAATGATACATAGGTAGGTGGGAAAGCAAGTTGTATGGAGGTTCGGAAAGAATATGCAAAGGGATTTAGGTAGTCTAAGTGAGTGGGCAAAAATTTGGCAGATGGAGTATGATGTGGGAAAATGTGAGGTTATCCACCTTGGAAGGAAAAATATAAAAAGCAAATTATTATTTAAATGGGGAGAGATTACAAAGTGCTGAGGTACAGAGGGATCTGGGGGTCCTTGTACATGAAACACAAAAAGTTAGCATGCAGGTACAGCAATTAATTAGGAAGGCAAATGGAATGTTGTCCTTTATTGCAAAGGGGATGGAGTATAAAAGTAGGGAAGACCCGCTACAACTATACAGGGCGTTGGTGAGACCACACCTTGAGTACTGCATGCAGTTTTGGTCTCCTTATTTAAGGAGGGATATATTTTCATTGGAGGCAGTTCAGAAAAGGTTCACGAGGTTGATTCCTGAGATGAAGGGGTTGTCTTATGAAGAAAGATTGAGCATTGGAGTTTAGAAGAATGAGGGGCGATCTTACTGAAACATATAAGATTCTGAGGGGGTTTGACACGCCAGATGCAGAGAGGATGTTTCCCCTCATGGGGTAATCTAGAACTGGGGGGGGCTTAGCTTAAAAATAAGGGGTCGCCCATTTAAAATGGAAATGAGGAGGAATTTCTTCTCGTGAATCTTTGGAATTCTCTACCCCAGAGAGCTGTGGAGGATGGGTCATTGAATATATTTAAGGTGGAGATAGACAGATTTTTGAATGATAAGGAAGTGAAGGGTTATGGGAAGCGGGCAGGGAAGTGGAGTTGAGGCCAAGATCAGATCAGCCATGATCTTATTGAATGGTAGAGCAGCTTCGAGTGGCCAAATGGCCTACTCCTGCTCCTATTTCTTATGTACTTATGTAAGCCAGGGGAGTGCTGCTTGGGCACTCCAGTTGTAATATGAAATGGAACCTTATTTACATCAAAGTCAGAGGTCTAATGAGCCTGGTGCCTGGTTTGTGCATGGGTCCCAGTCTCACTTGTCTTCAACACCACTGGGGTATGTAGGACACCTCAAGTGCTTCAGGCCTCCCATTCAGTCACATGGGGAGTGGGTGCCCAATATTCCTCAGTGCACTGGAACTAAAAGTACCTAAAAGTTTTGAAAATCAGCTTATAGTTAGCCCACACAAGTAGACACAACAACCCTGAATTATCTCTTTTGTTAAAAGGAAGACATGTCCAATACTAAACACTCACTTTAAAGGGGGGGTCCCCTTTTTAAAAGGATATCCACAGAATTTTTTTTAGAAAGTGCCTAATGGTGAACATTTCTTTTTTGAAAGGAGACCAGATGGTGTTGCTTCCTTATTGAAAGAGGCTCAGATGGTACACCACTTTATTTAAGAATGGTTATGGTGGCATGATTCTGTTTCTAAAAAGGATCTGCATGGTGAAACCCTCTTTAAGAAAAATTTTGATGGGGAGACTCTGGGGCAGGAATTCAGGACTGCCAGAAAGCTGGCGTACCTACCTTTTTTTTGGAAGCTTTTTCCGCCGGGAGCGTTGAGGCGGAACATTTTCGGGACTTTGTACTTTTTTTGCCGTCCGACCGGAAGTCGGTCATAATGGGGGCGGAGGTGTGGCGGTAAGTCCTGCTGAGGGGCGGAAGATGGAGTGGGATCAGCGGTGGTGACATCACATCGCGTGTGCTTCACCACGCTCTCTCCTCTCCGTTAAAGGGGAGAGAATCGGGCAAACCCAGGGCCACTATTTTGCTGGCCGATCGGGAAGTCGTCCGGCAAAAATAACAACATAGAAGATGCGGCAGTGCACCCTCCCCTTGAAGGGCCACCGCGCTGCCGGGCCGCACACACACGGGATAAGGTGCACCGGCAGAGAAAGCTGTTGGGGGCACTGTGCGGCGGAGCAACGATTTCTTTCACTAAATTCCGGACGGAGCATTCTGGAGGTGCGGGAGATTGGCGGTGCACGTTCTGATGGCGCATTTGCAGGCCGGAAGTGGGGACAAGCCGAAAAACCCCTGACCTGAATTTGGGTCGGGGCAGCCATTGGACTGCAACGCGGCGGCCACTCGATTCCGCCGCCTCTCCGCCGCAAAACGGCAGAAAAGGGCTTTATCTGGAACCTGAATTTCAGCCCCTCTCTCTTTAAAGTAGATCCTGGCCCCTTATGCTAAAGGTCCTGGTATTATGTAATTTAGGTGAGCTAATCCATTATAACTGATTTATAGTGGAGCTCTGTTTTAATATTGTTTCTCATGCCTGAAGCAAATTCCTGGGTGCCTGGCTGAGCCTTTCAGCATATAAATTCTTTAAAAAGTTAGGAATTTCAATTCATTAGACTGTTCAGACAGACATCTGATGTTGAAGGGCTGGATGACTTGGCAGTGAGACAGCAATCACAGCAACTCAGGAACAGACCAAATATAGAGGGAGATATCTCTAATCCCAGAACTGACGTATAGTGGAAACCCTCTGAAAGTATCCCCACTCCAAGACTGGAGCACTCCAGTGCAGCACTGAGAGCATGTGGTATTATCAGCAGTGCCAACTTTCAGATGAGATATTAAACCAAGGCCCTGGCTGCCACTTCTGGTGAACTCTTTGAAATAAGAACAGGGAGTTCTTCCTACATCCTCACCAAAAGTCTTCCCCCAAACAAAACCACCAAAGTAAACAATATTCAGTCATTCATCTCATTATTGTTTCTTGGATCTTGTTGTATGCAAAACGGCTGCCATGTCAGCCTGCATAGCAACAGTCTCTCTGTTTCAAAGTTAAACTGTATGTGAAGAATATACACGTGACGCAATAAAGTGCTATGTAAACATAAATCTTTACAGTTTCTATAGCAAGTGCAAGATGGTTATGACGTGAATGGTATGGTTTTGTTTTTGAAACATTTTTTGCTTACTGCAGTTCTTTGAAGAAAGATAACTTTGTTGAGTTGTCCTCTCGCTACATTGACAGGGTCAAACAAATACGATTATGAAACTGATACCTGCAAGATGTTTGAATGCTTAATGTTCCCTATAAGCACAAATGGCCAAGAATATCTCTATATATCATCACAAAGCTGGCTAGAACACTGCAGCCACTTCCTCTCCCACTCTACAAGAATAATAAATAGCATTTCCATAAAATATGAAATCTGAAATTAGAGATTTATACAGTAGTCTTAACCATTTGATATCCTTTTTTGAAAACTATATTGTTGCAAAAGAATTATGATTAACATGAGAAAGCCTGGAACATTACAAGGCCACTTGGCCCACCAAGCTCACTCTTTCCACAGAATATGTACAATCTGCCCATCATGGACTCTACCCCAATCATTTTCGGATAAGATGTTAAACCGAGGCTCTGTCTGTTCCTTCAGGTGGTTGTAAAAGATCCCATGGCATTATTCAAAGAAGAGCATGGGAATTCTCCCTGCAATCCTGGCCAATATTTATCCTTCAACCAACATCACTAAACCAGATCATATGGTCATATGGTCATTATCATATTGCTGTTTGTGGAACCTAGCTGTGCGCAATTTGCCTTGCCACATTTCCTACATTACAATAGTGACTACATTTCAAAAATACTTTATAAGCAAAGTGCTTTAGGACATTCTGATGTTGTGAAAGACATTATATAAATTTGTCCGTCTTTCTTTCTTTCATTCTTCCTTTCTAGGGAGTCTTTTCTTGTGTCTGTTATTTTGCGTGTGTGTATGTGTGTTTATCTAGCTTTATGTTTTATTTAGTTTTAAACCTGTGACCTCAAGTTCAGAGCTCACATTTCCTAGCCTCTATTATCATTATTTTTAAGATTATTTACTTTAGTTTTGATACGCTCCTCTTGTTGGGCAAGGGAGAAGTACATTTTTTTGGCAGTGACTTCAGGGTACTGAGGCTTTTGGCCTCCATCACACAATCCAGTTGAAACAGAATGTAAATGGCTCCCACAAACTGACACTTCTTTAATCCACCCCGACAAGTGTTATCCATCCGCTGTGATATTTCCAGTAATATTTGCGCGCAACATCGCAGAATTCATTGTAAGAAAGATTTAAAAAACGAATGGCTCATCTGAGATAAACCAAGATTTACACCCAGGAAGTGATGTAATGGAATTATTACTCAAATGGTATCAATCTTTACCACAATAACAAACTTTGACCTGCGTAGAGTAAACAGATTGTACTCCTGACAAGTAAACCACAGCAGAATGATATTCTAAATTTAGTTTACAACACTTCTCCTCAGCAACAGGTGTGAGTTTGGTGGCTTTTCTGTGGTAACATGTTGAAGGTAATGTTTCCCAGTTTTCACTTCTTTCAATGTTCTCCTATCTCCCAAACATGCTAAGTTTGCGTAGGTCTCTGGTACCTCAGCCAAGTGGCTATTCCTCACAAACCCAACCAAACTATGAGTACTGGCAAGCTATTTTATAGTGAGGGTGGTGATTCAAGGAGGTGAGTTTTTTTTTAAACAACTTTTAGATGGGAGACCTAAAAGTGGGCATCATGGTGGAACCTGATACTGTCTACACATGCACAGGCTTTCCAGCAGAAAGGTAATTGGACAGAAACAGCTACTCGCCTGTTTTTAATTCACAAGATTACTGCAACAATCCTCCCACTGGGTCCCCTAACCACCTTACAACAGGCCCATGTAAAGTGTCCCAATTGTTATTAAATTAATTTGTAACCACAGGGACGCAGGTTCCAGTACAACACTGATGTGCACGTTGTTATATATGTGGACTTGTAGTTACTCTGTACAGTCACCAGAGGGCTCATCCCCTGGAGTCCCAAGGGATCCCATAATCCCTTGGGAGCACAAGTATTTAAGGAGGCTTCACAGGTTGGAGAGGCACTCTGGAGACCTGCAATAAAAGACTAAGGTCACACTTTACTTTGAGCTCACAGTGTTCAGTCTGACTCTTTCTCCATACACAACAACTGGCGACGAGATACAGATAGCAAACCCAAAGATGCAGAGAACAGTGGGCAGCCTGGAGAAATTTTCGGAGGGAGATGATTGGGAAACTTTTGTGGAGCGACTCAACCAATACTTCGTGGCCAACGAGCTTGATGGGGAAGAGAGCGCTGCCAAACGAAGGGCGATCCTCCTCACCGTCTGTGGGGCATCAACATATGGCCTCATGAAGAATCTGTTCACTCCAGCAAAACCCACGGAGAAATCCTACGATGATTTGTGCACACGGTCCGAGAGCATCTGAACCCGAAGGAAAGCGTTTTGATGGCGAGGTAACGGTTCAACACCTACAAAAGGTCTGAAGGCCAGGAAATGGTGAGTTATGTCGCCAAGCCAAGATGCCTTGCAGGACATTGCAAATTTGAAGGATATTTGGAGCATGTGCTCAGAGACTTTTTCGTACTTGGCATTGGCCAGGAAACCATACTTCGCAAACTTTTGACTGTAGAGACCCCAACCTTGAGTAAGGCCATAGCGATAGCCCAGGCATTCATTGCCACCAGTGACAATACGAAGCAAATCTCTCAGCATACAAGTGCTGCTACAAGTATTGTGAACAAAGTGATGTTGTTTTCAAATCGTAACGTACAGGGCAGGTCACACATACCTGCAGCTGCACGTCCGCAGATGACTCAGAATCAATCATCAAAGATGATGAATACAAGGCCATTAACACCTTGTTGGCGCTGCGGGGTGATCATCGTTTCCATTCATGCCAATTCAAAGAGTACATTTGCAAGGTCTGTGGAACAATGGGATACCTCCAACGAATGTGCAGGCGAGCTGCAAACTCTGTTAAATCTGCAAACCACCATGCTGCAGAGGAGGACTGATCCACGGAGGATCACGACGAACCAGAGCCTCTGATAGAGGAGGCAGAGGTAAATGGGGTGCACACATTCACCACGAATTGTCCCCCGATAATGCTGAATGTTGAACTAAATGGACTCCCGGTGCCAATGGAGCTGGACACGGGCACGAGCCAGTCCATCATGGGCAAAAGACTTTCGAAAGGTTGTGGTGCAACAAGGCCTCAAGGACAGTCTTAACTCCAGTTCACACGAAACTAAGAACTTACACAAAAGGACTGATTCCTGTAATCGGCAATGCTACCGTAAAGGTCTCCTATGATGGATCAGTGCACAAGCTACCACTCTGGGTGGTACCGGGCGATGGTCCCACGATGCTCAGCAGGAGCTGGCTGGGAAAGATACGCTGGAGCTGAGACAACGTCCAAGCACTATCGCCTGCTGACGACACTTCGTGTGCCCAAGTCTTAAACAAATTTCCTTCTCTGTTCGAACCAGGCATCAGGAAATTCCAAGGAGCAAAAGTGCAGATCCACCTAATCCCAGGGGCGCGACCCATCCATCATAAGGCGAGAGCAGTACCGTACATGATGAGAGAAAGGGTAGAGATCGAGCTCGACCGGCTGCAAAGAGAGGGCATCATTTCACCGATCGAGTTCAGCGAGTGTGCCAGTCCTATTGTCCCAGTCCTCAAGGGAGACGACACCGTCAGAATTTGTGGTGATTACAAAGTAACTATCAATCGTTTCTCCGTACAGGACCAATACCCACTACCAAAGACCGACGACCTCTTTACAACGCTGGCGGGAGGAAAGACATTCACGAAGCTGGATCTGACTTCAGCCTACATGATGCAGGAACTGGAGGAATCATCGAAGGCCCTCACCTGCATCAACACGCACAAGGGTCTTTTTGTTTATAACAGGTGCCCGTTTCGAATCCGATCAGTGGCAGCGATATTCCAGAGAAACATGGAAAGCTTACTGAAGTCGATCCTGCACATCTTGGTCGCAGGTCGGATCACAGTCGAGCACCTGCAAAACCTGGAGGAGGTTCTTAGTCGACTGAACCGCGTGGGGCTCAGGTTAAAACACTCAAAGTACATTTTCCTGGCCTCTGAAGTGGAGTTCTTGGGAAGGAGGATTGCGGCGGACGGCAGCAGGCCCACCAACATGAAGACGGAGGCAATCGAGAACGCACCGAGGCCACAGAACGTGACGGAGCTGCGGTCGTTTCTGGGACTCTTGAACTATTTCGGTAACTTCTTACCGGGTCTCAGAACACTGCTAGAACCACTACGAAAAGGGGGCGAATGGGTTTGGAGCAAAAGCCAATAAAATGCCTTTGTAAAAGCGAGAAAATTGTTATGCTCAAACAAATTGCTTGTGTTGTATGATCCATGTAAGCGTTTTGTACTAGCATGTGATGCATCGTCATATGGCGTCGGGTGTGAATTGCAACAAGCTAATGATTTGGGGAAACTGCAACCGGTTGCTTATGCATTCAGGAGTCTGTCTAAAGCTGAGAGAGCCTACAGCATGATTGAAAAAGAAGCGTTAGCATGTGTCTATGGGGTAAAGAAAATGCATCAATACCTGTTTGGGCTAAAATTTGAATTGGAAACTGACCATAAGCCTCTTATATCTCTGCTTTCCGAGAGTAAAGGGATAAAAACCAAAGCATCGGCCCACATCCAGAGATGGGCGCTCACGTTGTCCGCATACAACTTTGCCATCCGCCACAGGCCAGGCACAGAAAACTGTGCCGATGCTCTCAGTAGGCTGCCATTGCCCACCACGGGGGTGGAAATAGCACAGTCCGCAGATCTAGCCATGCTTATGGAAGCATTTGAGAATGAGCAATCACTGGTCACTGCCCGGCAGATCAAAATCTGGAAAAGCCAGGACCCCTTATTATCTCTAGTCAAAAGCTGTGTGCTTCATGGGAGCTGGTCCAGAGTCCCAGTGGAAATGCAGGAAGAGATAAGGCCGTTCCAGCGGCGCAATGATGAAATGTCTATACAGGCAGACTACCTTCTGTGGGGCAATCGAGTAGTGGTCCCCAAGAAGGACAGAGACACCTTCATCAATGACCTCCACAGTACCCATCCAGACATCGTAATGATGAAAGCGATAGCCAGATCCCATGTGTGGTGGCCCGGTATCAATGCGGACTTAGAGTCCTGCGTTCACAGATATAATACATGCTCGCAGTTAAGCAATGTACCCAGGGAAGCGCCGCTAAGTTTATAGTCTTGGCCATCCAAACCGTGGTCTAGGTTACACGTCGACTATGCAGGCTCGTTCTTGGGTAAAATGTTCCTTGTGGTTGTAGACGCGTACTCAAAGTGGATTGAATGTGAGATAATGTTGGCTAGCGCGTCCGCTGCCACTACTGAAAGCCTGCGGGCCATGTTTGCCCTACACGGCTTGCCCGATGTCCTGGTGAGCGACAATGAGCCATGTTTTCCCAGTGCTGAGCTCAAAGAATTCATGATAAAACATGTCACATCTGCCCTATTTAAACCAGCGCCAATGGTCAGGCAGAGAGAGCAGTGCAAACCATCAAGCAAGTCTTGAAGAGGGTAACTGAAGGCTCACTGCAGACTCGTCTATCCCGAGTCCTGCTTAGCCACCGCACGAGACCCACTCACTCACTGGGATCCCACCTGCTGAACTGCTCATGAAAAGAGCACTTAAGACAAGGCTCTCGTTAGTTCACCCTGATCTACATGAACAGGTAGAGAGCAGGCGGCTTCAACAAAGTGCATACCATGATAGCGCAAATGTGTCACACGAGATTGAAATCAATGATCCTGTATTTGTATTAAATTATGGACAAGGTCCCAAGTGGCTTCCCGGCACTGTCATGGCCAAAGAGGGGAGCAGGGTGTTTCAGGTCAAACTTTCAAATGGACTCATTCACCAGAAACACTTGGACCAAATTAAACTCAGATTCACGGACTACCCTGAGCAACCCACCTTGAACCCTACCTTTTTTGATCCCCCAACATACACACCAGTGGCAAGCAGCACCACGATTGACCACGAAGCAGAACTCATCATTCACAGCAGCCCCACAGGGCCCAACACACCAGGCAGCCCAGCGAGGGCCCAACAAATGATTCAACAACATCAGATTTCACACGAGACGATCAACCAGGGCAAGAAGGGCCTCAGCTCGACTCACATTGTAAATAGTTACACTATTGACTTTGGGGTGGAGGGGGTGGGGAGTGTTGTTATATATGTGGACTTGTATTTTCTCTGTACAGTCACCAGAGGGCTCATCCCCTGGAGTCCCAAGGGATCCCATAATCCTTTGGGAGCACAGGTATTTAAGGAGGCTTCACTGGCTGGAGAGGCACTCTGGAGACCTGCAATAAAAGACTAAGGTCACACTTTACTTTGAGCTCACAGAGTTCAGTCTGACTCTTTCTCCATACACAACACACTTGACTTCTTGTTCAGCAACTATGCAGTGTCAACTTGGCTCAGTTAGTAGCACTCTTGATTGTGGGTCAAAGGTTGTAGGTTCAAGTTCTATACTAGGAGATAGAGTTTATCATCTAAGCTAATGCTCTGGTCTAATATTGAGAATACTGCATTCTTGGAGCTGCTGTCTGTGGGATGAGGCTTTGAAACAAAGCCCATCAGCCTGGACCAGTGATTGTTAAAGACCGCAGGGCACCATTTGAAAAAGAGCTGGGAGTTCTCCTGTCAACATCCCTCGCTCAACGAACACCACTAAAAACAGATTTATGGGTGATTCATCTCAAAGCTGTTTGTGGGATTGCACTGTGCACAATATGCATGCTACATTTATTTACTGAGAAAATGTGCCCTGTAGTCATAGAAACAATCATAGAATCTTATAGCCCAGAAGGAGGTCATTCAGCCCATCGTGCCTGTTTCGGCTTTGAGAGAGCTATTCAATTAGTTTCACTCCCTTGCTCTTTACCCATAGCCCCACAAATATTTTACTTTACAAGTATATATCCAATTCCCCTTTGAAAATTGTGATTGAATCTGGTCCACCCTTTCAGGCAATGCACGACACATCATAACAACTTGCTGTGTAAAGAAAATTCTCCTCACCCCCCCCCCCTCTGGTTCTTTTGCCAATTATCTTATCGTAGTTTTGCTGTTATTACTGTTTTGAACCTGTGATCCCTTGTTCTACAGTCACACTTTTAACTTGAAGTAGTGTTCCCGATTTAACTTCCCTATACAATGTATTATTTTGTATACCTCCAGAAGGTCACCTCTTAGTCGACTCCTATCACAGCTGACAACCCCAGGTTTCTCCAGCTTTTCCTCACAGCATTGCTTCAATACATGGGATCAGTGTTGTGGCTCTCTGAATTGCTGCGGAGCCTTGAGTGTTTTTGCTGTGTCTCAATGACTTCAACAGTACAAGCTGAGGTCTGATTAGAGCCCTTTACAGTTTATGATAGCTTCCTCTGGTTTGTACTGTTATCTTGATATTGTTATTGAATTTGCTGCTTGTTGCTCCACAGTGGTTGAACATGTTATGCTACAAATGCTGCTAGATCTCTTTCAACAATATCCATCGATAGTTCAACACCATTCAAGGAGCTCACGGAACATTCTAGTATACATCCCTTCCTGGATCCTCCGCTCTTCGCACTCTCCTACTGCACATTCCCCCTCCCTCTGCCGTGATATCAGCCATGTTGCCCTCTGAAATTCCTCACTAATCCCATTTGTCTTACTATATCTCCCCGCACCTTGAAAAATCCTTCTTAAAACCTCTCTGATCTACAGTGTTTCCAGCTACCGCCCCTAGCCAGTCCTACTCCCTACTCTGCTCAACTCTGAAGTGATGTAGGACATTTTGTGTAAAATGCTATATAAATGCAAATTGTATTTCTGCTGCCCATTTTGCTTCATCTTCTTTACACTTGAATGTACTAAATTTTATCTTCCACTTCTTCCTGTCTAGATATTTAGCTAATTCATGAAATGGTCCATGATTGGTTCACTAATGTCCTTTAGAGAAGGAAACCTATCGTCCTTACCTGGTCTGGCCTAAATGTGACTCCAGATCCACAGCAATGTGGTTGACTCTGAACTCTCCTCTGAAATGGCCTAGCAGCCCCTTAGTTGTATCAACCCACGACAAAAAAGTCTAATAAGAATAAAATCGTAAAGTTCAACTGGCATCAGCCTACGCATCAAATTCGGACAACACAAAGGTCAGTCGACCCTGCAAAGTCCTCCACACTAACATCTGGGGACTTGCTAAAATTAGGAGACCTGTTCCACAGACTAGTCAAGCAACAGCCTGATATAGTTATACTCACAGAATCATACCTTTCAACCAACTTCCCAGATTCCTCCATCACCATTCCTGGGTATGTCCTGTCCCACAGGCAGGACAGGCCTACCAGAGTTGGCCGTACAGTGGTATACAGTCGGGACGTATTGGCCTTGGGAGTCCTCAACTGCGACTCTGCAAAACCATGAAGTCTCATGGCTTTAGGTCAAACATAGGCAAGGAAACCTCCTACTGATTACCACCTACCATCCTCCCTAGCTGATGAATCAGTACTCCTCCATGTTGAGGAACACTTGGAAGAAGCTCCAAGGGTAGCAAGTGCACAGAATATACTCTGAATAGGGGACTTCAATGTCCATCACCAAGAGTGACTCGGAAGCACCACTACTGACCGAGCCCTGAAGGACATAGCTGCCAGACTGGGCTTGCAGCAGGTGGTGAGAGAACCAACACGAGGAAAAAACCTACTTAACCTCGTTGTCACCAATCTACCTGTTGAAGATGTATCTGTCCATTTCTGTAGTGGTAGGAGTGACCATAGTCATTGTGGAGACAAAGTCCCAGCTTCCCACTGAGGAAACCCTCATTCATGTACTGTGGCACTACCATTGTGCTAAATGGGACAGATTCAGAACAGATCTAGCAGCTCAAAACTGGGCATCCATGAAGTGCTATCAGCAGCAACAGAACTGTATTCCACCACAATCTGTAACCTCGTGGCCTGGCATATCCCTCACTCTACCATCAAACTAGTTGACCAATCCTGGTTCAATGAAGAGTGTGGAAGAGCATGCCAGGAGCATCACCAAGCATCCTGAAAATGAGCTGACAACCTGGTGAAGCTGCAACACAGGACTACATGCATGCTGAACAGCAGAAGCAGCAAGTTATAGACAAAGCTAAGAGAACCAAAATCAATGGATTAGATTAAAGTGCTGTAGTCCTGCCACATACAGTCATAAATGGTGGCAGACAATTAAGCATCTAATGGAAGGAGGAGGTTCCATGAACATCCTCATCCTTAATGATGATGGAGCCCAGCACATGAGTGCAAAAGACAAGACTGAAGCGTTTGCAACCATCTCCATCCAAAAGTGCCAAGTGGATGATCTATATTGGCCTTCTCCTGAGGTCCCCACCATCACAGATGCCAGTCCTCAGCCAATTCGATCAGACCATGTGAGATCATGAAATGGCTGAGCAAAGGCTATGGGTCCCAACAACATCCCGGCTGTAGTGTGTAGTGCTGTAGTGCTGAAGACTTGTTCTCCAGAACTAGCTGCGCCTCTAGCAAAGCTGTTCCAGTTCAGCTACAACACTGTCATCTACCCGACAAAGTGGGAAATTACCCAGGTATGTTCTGCCTACAAAAAGCAGAACAGATCCAATCCGGCCAATAACTGCTTCATCTGACTATTAGGAAAAAGAGCAATGCTGCCCCCTTGAAAACTGATATTGGTAATATTGTCAATGATAATAAGGAAATGGAGGACATGTTGAATAATTACTTTGCATCAGTATTTACAGTGGAGGAAGAGGATAGCATATCTGGAATCCCAAGGAAATGAATATAAAATCAGGGACAAGGACTCAATAAAATTAATGTAAGCAAAATAGCAGTAATGAAGAAAATAATGGCACTAAAGATTAACAAATCCCCCAGACTAGATGGTTTCCATCCCAGGATTTAAAAGAAGTAGGTAAACACACTGTAGAAGCCCTAACTATAATCTTCCAAAGTTTTTTCAATTCAGTGACCTTCCCCTTAGATTAGAAAATTGCACATGTCACTCTGCTATTTAAGAATAGCAAAAGAGGGAAACCAGAGGATTATAGACCAGTTAGTCTAACATCTGTTGTCAGACTATTACTAGAGTATATAATTAAGGGTAGGGTGACAGAACACCTTGAAAATTTTCAGCTGATCAGAAAGAGGGATTTGTGAAAGGCAGGTCATACTTGAATTTTTTGAGGTGGTGACTAAAGTAGTGGACAGGGGATTGTCCATCGATGTTATTTATATGGACTTTCAGAAGGTATTTGATAAAGTCTTGCATAAGGGACTGTTAACTAAGGTTGAAGTCCATGGAATTGAAGGCAAATTATTGACCTGGTTAGAAAATTGGCTGAGCGGCAGGAGACAGAGAGTGGGGATAATGAGTAGGTACTGTAATTGGCAGGATGTGACTAGTGGTGTACGGCGAGGATTTGGGGCCTCAGCTATTCACCGTATTTTAACGACTTAGATGTTGGCATAGAAAGCCACATATCCAAAATTGCCGATGACACAAAGATAGGCGGCATTGTAAGCAGTGTAGATGAAGCATAAAATTACAAAAGGAGATTGGTAGATTAAGTGAATGGGCAAAACTGCGGCAAATGGATTTCAATGTAGGAAATGTGAGGTCATCCACTTTAGACCTAAAAAAGATAGAGTAGGTGCTTTCTAAACAGTGAAAAGCTAAAATCAGATATCTAAAGAGACTTGGGACTAAATACATAGATCATTAAAATGTCATGAACAGGTACAGAAAATAATCAAAAAGGCTAATGGAATGCTGGCCTTTATAGCTAGAGGACTAGAGTACAAGGGGTAGCAATGATGCTGGTTACAAAGCCCTGGTTAGACCACACATGGAGTACTGTGAGCAGTGCTGGGCACCACACCTTAGGAAGCATAAAGTGGACTTGGAGGGAGTGCAGAGTAGGTTTACCAGAATTACACCTGGATTCCAAAGGTTAAATTACGAGGAAAGATTACACAAATTAGAATTGCATTTCCTCGAATTTAGACGGTTAAGGGGTGATTTGATCGAAGTTTTCAAGATATTAAAAGGATAGATTAATGGAATAGATAGAGAGAAACTATTTCCGCTGGTTGGGGAATCTAGAACTAGGGGACATAGTGTAAAAATTAGAGTCAGACCTTTCAGGAGTGAAATTAGGAAACGCTTCTATACACAAAAGGTGGTAGAAGTTTGGAACTTGCTTCTGGAAACAACAATTGATGGTAGATCAATTGTTAATTTTAAATCTGTGATTGATTTTTTTAACCAAAGGTGTGAATGGATATGGGGCAAGGTATATGGAGTTAGATCACAGATCAGCCATAATCTCAAGGGCTGAATGGCCTACTCTTGTTCTTATATTCCTCTCAATCATCAGCAAAGTGATGGAAGGCCTCGTCAAGTGGCATTTACTCACTAGTAACCTGCTATATGATGCCCAGTTTGAGTTCCATCAGTATTACTCAGCTCCAGACCTCATTACAGTCCTGGTCCAAACAGGAACAAAAGAGCTGACTTCCAGAGATGAATTGAGAGTGACTGCCATTGACAGCAATGTAACATTTGAGCAAGTTTGGAAGCAAGGAATCCTAGTATAATTGAAGTTAATGGGGATTAGAGGAAAAACTCTCCACTGGCTAGATTCATATCTAGCACAAAGGAAGGTGGTTATGGTTGCTGAAGGCCAATCATCTCAGTTCTAGGACAGGAGTTCATCAGGGCAGTGTCCTAGACTCAAACATCTTCAACTGCTTCATCAATGATCTTCCCTCCATCATAAGGTCAGAAGTGGGGATGATTGTATAGTGTTCAGTTCCATTCACAATTCCTCAGATAATGAAGCATTTCATGCCCACATGCAGCAAGACCTGGACAACATCTAGGCTTGATCTGATAAGTGGCAATTAATATTCGCACTACCGAAGTACCAGGCAATGACCATCTCCAAAAGGGAGAGTCTAACCATCTCCCCTTGACATTCAATGGCATTACCATTGTCGAATACCCCACCATCAACATTCTGTGGGTTACCATTGACCAGAAACTTAACTGGACCAGCCACATAAATACTGTAGCTACAAGAGCAGATCTGAGGCTGGGTATTCTGTGCTGAGTGTCTCACCTTCTGACTCCCCAAAGCCTTTCCACCACCTAGAAGGCACAAGTCAGGAGTGTGATGGAATACTTTCAATTTTCCTGGATGAGTGACACCATCCAGGACAAAACGGCCCCATCCATCACCTTAAACATTCACTCCTTCCACCATCTGCGCACCGTGACTGCAGTATATATCATCTACAAGATGTACTGCAGTGACTTGGCTAGGCTTCTTCGAGAGCACTTCCCAAATCAGCAAAGCATTTAGAAAGACAAGGGCAGCAGTCGCATGGGAACACCATCACTTTGAAATATATCGCTGTTCCTTTATCGTTGCTGAGTCAAAATCCTATAACTCCCTCCTTAACATCACTGTGAGAGTACCTTCACCATAGGGTCTGCAGTGGTTCAAGAAGGCGGCTCGAGGGCAATTAGGGATGGGCAATAAATGCTGGCCTTCCCAGCAATGCCCACATCCCATGAATGAACGTTTAAAAGAACTCAATCACTGCCACAACAGATGCTGCTTCTCCAACCCTAACTACTAGACCATAGTACATATAATCAAAGTATTAATCTTCATTTAAAACATGCCAAAACAGAGTGAGAGCCACCAAAATAACTGGCAGACTTCACCGGATCTATGCGGAGAAAAGTTGCCGGGCCGAAATTCACCCCCACCGGAATCGGGTCGCACCTACCATTTTTCCTGTGTTTTCACTGCCGTGGTGGATCTGGTGGCTCTTGCGCGAAATTCAGCTCTTTGGTTTTTTTTCGAGCGAGGCGGAAGTCGGACATAATGGGGGCGAAAGTGGGGGCGGAAGCAGAGTGTCCGTCATAAGAGGGGCAGAAGTGGGGCGGGCAGAGTGTCCGACACTGTCAGTCATCAGCGTAGCGCTGATGACATCATTACACTGGCGCGTCACCACATCTGCCACCTTCACTTAAAGGGAGAGCCGCTGCGAGCTCTGCGATTATTTTGGTTGGGTCTTTATTAAGATGGAGAGTGACACAGTTAATTCAGAAACTAGGGTCCTGAACTTAAGGAAAGGTAACTTCGATAGTATGAGATGTGAATTGGCCAAAATTGACTGGCAAATGATACTTAAAGGGTTGATGGTGGATAGGCAATGGCAAACATTTAAAGATCACATGGATGAACTTCAACAATTGTACATCCCTGTCTGGTGTAAAAATAAAACGGGGAAGGTGGCTCAACCGTGGCTAACAAGGGAAATTAAGGATAGTGTTAAATGCAAGGAAGAGGCTTATAAATTGGCCAGGAAAAGCAGCAAACCTGAGGAATGGGAGAAATTTAGAATTCAGCAGAAGAGGACAAAGGGTTTAATTAAGAGGGGGAAAATAGAGTACGAGAGGAAGCTTGCTGGGAACATAAAAACTGACTGCAAAAGCTTTTATAGATATGTGAAGAGAAAAAGATTAGTAAAGACAAACGTAGGTCCCTTGCAGTCAGATTCAGGTGAATTTATAATGAGGAACAAAGAAATGGCAGAACAATTGAACAAATACTTTGGTTCTGTCTTCACGAAGGAAGACACAAATAAACTTCCGGAAGTACTAGGGGACCGAGGGTCTAGTGAGAAGGAGGAACTGAAGGGTATCCTTATTAGGCGGGAAATTGTGTTAGGGAAATTTCTATGATGGGATTGAAGGCCGATAAATCCATGGGGCCTGATAGTCTGCATCCCAGACTACTTAAGGACGTGGCCCTAGAAATAGTGGATTTAGTGGTGATCATTTTCCAACAGTCTATCGACTCTGGATCAGTTCCTATGGACTGGAGGGTAATTAATGTAACACCACTTTTTAAAAAGGGAGAGAGAGCGAAAACGGGTAATTATAGACCAGTTAGCCTGACATCGGTAGTGGGGAAAATGTTGGAATCAATTATTAAGGATGAAATAGCAACGCATCTGGAAAGCAGTGACAGGATCCAAGTCAGCATGGATTTATGAAAGGGAAATCTTGCTTGACAAATCATCTGGAATTTTTTGAGGATGTAACTAGTAGAGTGGACAAGGGAGAACCAGTGGATGTGGTATATTTGGACTTTCAAAAGGCTTTTGACAAGGTCCCACACAAGAGATTGGTATGCAAAATCAAAACACATGGTATTGGGGATAATGTACTGTTGTGGATAGAGAACTGGTTGGCAGGCAGGAAGCAGAGAGTTGGATAAATGGGTCCTTTTCAGAATGGCAGACAGTGACTAGTGGAGTGCCGCAGGGCTCAGTTCTGGGACCCCAGCTCTTTACAATATACATTAATGATTTAGATGAAGGAATTGAGTGCAATATCTCCAAGTTTGCAGATGACACTAAGCTGGGTGGCGGTGTGAGCTGTGAGGAGGACGCTAAGAGGCTGCAGGGTGACTTTGTAAGGTTAGGTGAGTGGGCAAATGCATGGCAGATGCAGTATAATGTGGATAAATGTGAGGTTATCCACTTTGGGGGCAAAAATACGAAGGTAGAATATTATCTGAATGGCAGCAGATTAGGAAAAGGGTAGGTGCTACGAGATCTGGGTGTCACGAGATCTGGGTGTCATGGTTCATCAGTCATTGAAAGTTGGCATGCAGGTACAGCAGGTGGTAAATGGTTAGTTGGCTTTCATAGGTATGAAATTTGAGTATAGGAGCATGGAGGTCTTACTGCAGTTGTACAGGGCCTTGGTGAGGCCTCACCTGGAATATTGTGTTCAGTTTTGGTCTCCTAATCTGAGGAAGGATGTTCTTGCTATTGAGGGAGTGCAGCGAAGGTTCACCAGACTGATTCCTGGGATGGCTGGACTGACATATGAGGAGAGACTGGATCAACTGGGTCTTTATACACTGGAATTTAGAAGGATGAGAGGGGATCTCATAGAAACATAAGATTCTGACGGGACTGGACAAGTTAGATGCGGGAAGAATGTTTCCGTTGTTGGGGAAGTCCAGAACCAGGGGACACAGTCTTAGGATAAGGGGCAGGCCATTTAGGACTGAGATGAGGAGAAATTCTTCACTCAGAGAGTTGTTAACCTGTGGAATTCCCTGCCGCAGTGAGTTGTTGATGCCAGTTCATTGGATATATTCAAGAGGGAGTTAGATATGGCCCTTACGGCTAGGGGGATCAAGTGGTATGGAGAGGAAGCAGAAAAGGGTATTGAGGGAATGATCAGCCATGATCTTATTGAATGGTGGTGCAGGCTTGAAGGGCCGAATGACCTACTCCTGCATCTATTTTCTATGTTTCTATGTCCACTGGGCCACCAGGGAAGGTTTCGGCTGGGCCAGCGGCCTAGCACCCTAGAGGAGGTGCTATGCTGCCTGTTGGCGGCCCGACTGAACCTGGGGGCATAATTGTCAGGCTGACCTGGCAGTCGGCCGACAAAAAAAAATTGCTGCCACGGCACTGCGCGGCACGGCACGGTCCCCTTTATGACGACCGCACCACCATATGCGGGGCACCAAGCGGCGGTCGCAAGATTTTTTACGGTGAATTTTGCTTCTTGGGCGAGAGACCGGTGGTACGCACTTTGATGGTGCACTGAGGAGAGTTCAGCAGCAGCGGGGTGGAAGTGGGGACCGCTGGAAAAACCAACGAGGAGAATTTTGCGAGCAGCGGCCATTCCACAAAAAAAATCGGTGGCCGCCGCTTTCTGACGGTAACAGGCTGTATCAGGAGGCTGAATTTTGGCCCCGTTAAATTCTTTTTCTGAACTTAAAGAAGCTTATTACTAAAAGGTTTAACTAATCATTCTTAAGTTGTGAGTGTTGCTGGCATGACCATCATTTATTGCCCATCCCTTGATGGCCTTGAGAAGCTGGTGATGGCCTTGTTCTTGAACGACTGTAGTCCATGTGCTAACTAAAGTCAATTAACACTAATAGTTTGATGTTTGACATTAACTGAACAGTCAATGCTGTGAACAGTGTTACCCTAACATTGCTGCAATGGCTATTTTGGAAATAGCTCTTCCAATATTATACAATCATATCTTTAGCATAGCACCAAATAAGCTATTGGATAGATCTTGACTTTGTGCGATTGAGTAAAACAGATGAAGTCAATGGAAATAACATTGGGAGAGATGTAAAATGATAATTTATTGCGTTTCTGGAAAAATAGATTATGCTGTTGGAAAATACTTTGGTTAAGGGATCCAGCAAAAGCTTTTCTTTACAAATATCCAGTGAACATAAAAGATCCTGAGGCTAAATTTCTGCATGGATTGTTTTGATCTCCCGCTGCAACTTCCGCGGTTGATTGTCAGAAACCCCGAGAGAAACAGCTCAACATAATTTCTCTGGAAGTTCTGTCTATCTGCTGCCAAGGTTATGGCAGGAGATTGGGAGAACCAACACAGAAATGCAGGGCCACCACGCCACTATTCCAAAGGGCAGGGGGTTCACCTGGCCAACGTTCGTCCCTTGACCAACATCGCCAGGAAGCAGACTGCGGCCTAAATTCCTTAGTGCTCTAGCAGGGCGTGATTCTGTTGGCGTGCAGCAATGGTGTGCTGAAATGGAGACTAAAGGTATCCTCGGTCTTAATCATAATAATTCAGGGAACTGCGGGTGTCAATCAGGCGTCGCAATGCAGCTCGCCTTACCAGCCGGTGTCTTACCAATTGCGCCTCAAATAGAACCCTACATATGTCTAACGAGGATGGGGGGGGGGGGGCGACGTGGGGATGATCAGGAGCAGGTTGGTTGCTGACTGAGAGTGCGAGGGGGCCCAGCGGCAGAGCCAGGAGGAGCACTCTTGACTCTGACTTCACAAAGAGCAAAGTTTTGGGGAATTTTTTTTAAGTGGGCTCCAGCGGTCCCTTGAAGGAGCACTGGCTAGGCTGCTCATTCCTGGAAAAAAAACAGGCAAAGCTTGCGCATCGCAAGCTCCAGCTAGTGTAAACAGATTTACCAATCCGGGTCAGAAATGAGCGCAAGAGCCTCAATTGAAACGAGGCCTGTGTTCGGGCCCACCTAAAAAAATTGTTCCGAACCACTTAGCAGTACCCGAAAGCCCAGGCTGATCGGTTGTGAGCCTATTCACTGCTGAATTCTTCCTGTTCTAGGCTCGTAAAACAGGTGTAAAGATATCAAATTTGGACTCCACTATGTGGTTCTTTATTTCATATCTGTATATGGGGGTGTATTGTGAGCAAAATGGCTGTTGAATTTGCCTGTATAACAACAGTCACTTCACTTCTAAGTAATTCATTGTGTATTTCTGAAATGTGAAAGAGTGCTATTTAAATGTAAATCCTTCTTCTATCTGAGCATAAATTTAAAGCATGCACATGGGTCATCTGGCAGGAGGGGGACGGGTAGGTCGGAACATGTTTTCGTATAATTACTGACACTGTTTCAGTATTTACATTAACCATGTTACATTTACATTATTTGTGAATAAATTACATTGAGATTAGTTGATGAAAAATCACCAATTAACATGATTATCATGGAGTGAATCTTGTCTAAATAAGCTAGAGCACCTCAAGTCTCGTCGCTGCGAGCATGCAGAAAACAAGCACAGGCAGCGGAAGGAGCATGCGGCAAACCAGACTCCCCACCCACCCTTTCCTTCAACGACTGTCTGTCCCACCTGTGACAGAGACTGTAATTCCTGTATTGGACTGTACACTCACCTGAGAACTCACTTTTAGAGTGGAAGCAAGTCTTCCTCGTTTTCGAGGGACTGCCTATGATGATGATTACCACTGATGCCTCCTTGGGAAGGTAAGGTCCAGAGGGAGAGGAATTTTCTGTTCGTTGCCCTCCCTCTTTCCCTTGACATCAAAACTGCAAACTGATAGGTTTGCTACCTAGTAGAAAACAATTTTTCGCAGCAGCTTCATACAGGGTACCATTTCAAGTTCCTTCTCAGCCACTCCATTATTACTAGTTGTCGTACTAGTAATCCAGAGAAAGTGAATTCAAAATTCCACCATAGCAGCTTGAGAATTTGAAAGTGGTCCTGCTCCCTCCCAGGCATCAAGAAACCCTACCTATTCCGCTGGCTCTTGGTGTCTCCAGAGGTATAAGTGGTAGCTCTGTCGCGCAAAGCAACTATTAAGCAGAATATGACCTAAAAAAAGCACCCTCCAACAGTTGATAAAGTTGGTAACAAAGCACACAGGATCCTTGGCTTTACAAATAGAGACATAGAGTACAAAAGCAAGGAAGATATACTAAACTTTTATAAATCATTGGTTAGACCTCAACCAATGTATTGTGGCCAATTTTAGAAAGGCCGTCAAGGCGTTGGAACGTGACCGGGGAGATTTATGAGAATTGTACCAGGATTGAGGGGTTTTGGTTATCTGGAGAGACTAGAGAAGCTGGAATTGTTCTCCTCAGAGCAAAGAAGATAACGGGGAGATTTAATAGATGTGTTCCAAATAATGAGGGATTTTGATAGATTAGATAGGGGGAAATTGTTTCCACTGGCAGGAGGGTCAATAACCAGAGGACACATATTTAAGTTAATTGACAAAAAAGCCATAGGGGAGAAATTCTTTTTACTCAGCAAGTTGTTATGATTTAGAATGAATTCCCTGAAGTGACTAGTGGGGTACCGCAAGGTTCTGTGCTGGGGCCCCAGCTGTTTACACTGTACATTAATGATTTAGATGAGGGGATTAAATGTAGTATCTCCAAATTTGCGGATGACACTAAGTTGGGTGGCAGTGTGAGCTGCGAGGAGGATGCTGTGAGGCTGCAGAGCGACTTGGATAGATTAGGTGAGTGGGCAAATGCATGGCAGATGAAGTATAATGTGGATAAATGTGAGGTTATCCACTTTGGTGGTAAAAACAGAGAGACAGACTATTATCTGAATGGTGACAGATTAGGAAAAGGGGAGGTGCAAAGAGACCTGGGTGTCATGGTACATCAGTCATTGAAGGTTGGCATGCAGGTGCAGCAGGCGGTTAAGAAAGCAAATGGCATGTTGGCCTTCATAGCAAGGGGATTTGAGTACAGGGGCAGGGAGGTGTTGCTACAGTTGTACAGGGCATTGGTGAGGCCACACCTGGAGTATTGTGTACAGTTTTGGTCTCCTAACCTGAGGAAGGACATTCTTGCTATTGAGGGAGTGCAGCGAAGGTTCACCAGACTGATTCCCGGGATGGCGGGACTGACCTATCAAGAAAGACTGGATCAACTGGGCTTGTATTCACTGGAGTTCAGAAGAATGAGAGGGGACCTCATAGAAACATTTAAAATTCTGACGGGGTTAGACAGGTTAGATGCAGGAAGAATGTTCCCAATGTTGGTGAAGTCCAGAACCAGAGGTCACAGTCTAAGGATAAGGGGTAAGCCATTTAGGACCGAGATGCGGAGGAACTTCTTCACCCAGAGAGTGGTGAACCTGTGGAATTCTCTACCACAGAAAGTTGTTGAGGCCAATTCACTAAATATATTCAAAAAGGAGTTAGATGAGGTCCTTACTACTAGGGGGATCAAGGGGTATGGCGAGAAAGCAGGAATGGGGTACTGAAGTTGAATGTTCAGCCATGAACTCATTGAATGGCGGTGCAGGCTAGAACGGCCGAATGGCCTACTCCTGCACCTATTTTCTATGTTTCTATGTTTCTAAAAGGTGGTGGAAGCAGATTCAATAGTAACTGTCGAAAAGGAATTGGATAAATACTTGTACAAGAAAAATTTGCAGGGCTATGTGGAAAGAGTAGGGGAGTGGGACTAATTGATTGCTCTATCAGAGCGCTGGCACAGACACGATGGGCTGAATGGCCTCCTTCTGTACTGTGATTCTATGACCTGACCCCGGAACAACCAGAAATAGAGAAAACTCATATATGCAATTTAAGTTCTCATTAAAAAAATAAGCACTATCAGTTCTAAAGGTTTCATCAGATGTTTTAAATATATCTGTGACAAGTCTAAACCCTGTACTTACATGAGTGTGGGATCTCTGAGGTTACTGTGTGTATTTACAGCCAAGCGTATCTGATCCTTGAAACTGGCTACACACCCTGGCCAGCATGATGCCTGTGTTGTGCTTCGTGATGTGCTTTCGGCTCAAAATAAAATGTTTGGTAAACATTCGATGGGGTATTGTCCAGGAAGGATGAAATCATTGAGGGCGTGGGAACCAGCGTCTCCATTTTAAGGGAGGTGACATTTTGAGACAAGGCTCAGTTCCTGCTGCTGCTCAGTCGGTGCAGGTGTACTGTTTATGGCTCCACATCACGGGCATCCAAGCTGCCTGTTTTTGTGAGTCACAAGGGGTGCATAGATCCTCAGGAACCATATAAGGTTTAAATCCATGCTCCCATTAATGTACATATATCTCTGGTTGCTAACACGAAGAACTTGCATTTATTTAGCGCCTTTCACATCCTCAGGATGTCCCAAGTGCTTTACAGTCAATCAAATACTTATTGACGTGTCATCATCATAGGCAGTCTCTCGAAGCGAGGATGGCTTGCTTCCACGCCAAAAAAGGATGAGTTCACAGGTGTTTCAATGAAGGACCTAATATTCCAGGTCCAGAACTACATCTTAAAGGGCGGAAGATGCCTGTGCGTGGATTTTTTTAACGTGTGGTGGTTGTTGCACACCAGCCACCACACAGGCTTGACAGAGCTAGGTCTTGGTCCAGAGGCAAGGATTACCCAAGACGACTGGAGACAGGCTCTGCTGCACGGGCCTAGTGCACACACATATCGCAGTGTGGGCTGGCCCGTGCTGCCCCTGGCCCTCGCCTCTTCTGGCCCTGAACTCTTGCCTCTCCCGGGTTCCGATCACATCCCTCTACATTCTCTCGCTGCTCCTTCGCCCCGACCTCGCCGCTCCTGCTGTACCTGCCCATGCTCCAATTAGTCACTGTTAAAATGTAGGAAATGCAGCACCTGATTTGCATTAAAACAGCAATGTGTTACATAAACAGATGAAGGGGCCGAAATTGCCCTCCGCCCAAAACGGGGCGCACATACTGATTTTGTAATGTTTTTCTCTGCCCCAATCCATGAGGCGGAGACTCAACCGATATTGAGCACTTAAATATTTTTTTGCAGCGGGGCAGTGTTCTGGGTAGCTGCAGGGCAGAGATGCCATTCTGTCGGGTCGGTCGCTGATCCAGGTCATCAGTGCCGCACTGACACTTCACAATGTCCTTCCCCTTCAGATAAAGGGAGGGCCGCTGCGAACTCTACATATTATTTAGTTAGGTCCACTGGGCCACCAGGGAGGGGTTTGGTTGAGGAAGAGGCCTGGCACCGAAGAGGGAGTACCGGGCTGCCTTTTGGCGGCCTGGCCAAATCCGTGGCTACCATTGTCGGGCCGACCTCGAATTCGTCCGACAATTAAAAGTAAAATGGAGGCGCCGGCAGACGCATCGCCCAGGCACACACAGCTTCCAGCAGGGGAAAGCTGTCAGTGGCACCGACTGGCGGCTGCTCCGCTCCCACGGGGCAATTTGCCGCGGGGGTCGGAAAAGGGGTCGCCGCCAGTTGGTGTGGGGTTGTCGCGTGCCCTACGGGGCTGGAACACGGGCGGTGCGGAAACCGGTTACCACTGCTCCTGGCCCGGGGCAATTTAAGACGGGTCGGCCCATTCAACTGCCCCTAGGTCGGTGAGGCCCATCCGCTCCATTCCTACTTCTTAGAGATGGGAATGGAGCTTAGAGAGGGGGGCAATTTTGGCAACTGTTTTAGCGATGTTGGTTGAGGGATAGATATTGGCTTGGGCAATGAGAAGAACTCCCCTGCTCTTCTTCAAAATAATAGGATCTTTTATATCCAGCTAACTGCTGAGATGAAACCTCAGTTTAACATCTCATCCAAATGATAGCACCTCACACAGTGCAGCACTCCCACAGTGCTGCACAATACTGCCTGCAATTTTGATTTCCATATTTACGAAAGGATATACTTGCTTTGGAGGCACTTCAGAGAAGGTTCAGTAGGTTCATTCTGGGGATGAGGGGTTGACTTATGAGGAAAGGTTGACTAGGTTGGGCTTCGACTCATTGGAATTCAGAAGAATGAGAGGTGATCTTATCGAAACGTATAAGATTATGAGGGGGCTTGACAAGGTGGATGCAGAGAGGATGTTTCCACTAATGGGGGAGACTAGAACTAGGGGGCATAATCTTAGAATAAGGGGCTTCCCATTTAAAACAGAGATGAGATGAAATTTCTTCTCTCAGAGGGTTGTAAATCTGTGGAATTCGCTGCCTCCGAGAGCTGTGGAAGCTGGGACATTGAAACATAGAAACATAGAAAATAGGTGCAGGAGTAGGCCATTCAGCCCTTCAAGCCTGCACTACCATTCAATATGATCATGGCTGATCATGCAACTTCAGTATCCCATTCCTGCTTTCTCTCCATACCCTTTAGCCGTAAGGGCCACATCTAACTCCCTTTTGAATATATCTAACGAACTGGCCTCAACAACTTTCTGTGGTAAAGAATTCCACAGGTTCACAATTCTCTGAGTGAAGAAGTTTCTCCTCATCTTGATCCTAAATGGCTTACTGCTTATCCTTAGACTGTGACCCCTGGTTCTGGACTTCCCCAACATCGGGAACATTCCTCCTGCATCTAACCTGTCCAATCCCGTCAGAATTTTATATGTTTCTATGAGATCCCCTCTCATTCTTCTAAATTCCAGTGAATATAAGCCTAGTCGATCCAGTCTTTTTCATATGTCAATCCTGCCATCCCAGGATTCAGTCTGGTGAACATTAGCTGCACTCCCTCAATAGCAAGAACGTCCTTCTTTAGATTAGGAGACCAAAACTGTACACAATATTCAAGATGTGGCCTCACCAAGGCCCTGTACAACTGCAGTAAGACCTCCCTGCTCCTATACTCAAATCCTCTCGCTATGAAGGCCAACATGCCATTTGCCTTCTTCACCGCCTGCTGTACCTGCATGCCAACTTTCAATGACTGATGTACCATGACACCCAGGTCTCGTTGCACCTCCCCTTTTCCTAATCTGTCACCATTCAGATAATATTCTGCCTCCTTGTTTTTTCCCCCCAAAGTGGATAACCTCACATTTATCTACATTATACTGCATCTGCCATGCATTTGCCTACTCACCTAACCTGTTCAAGTCACCCTACAGCCTCTTAGCATCCTCATCATAGCTCACACTGCCACCCAGCTTAGTGTCATCTGCAAACTTGGTGATATTACATTCACTTCCTTCATCCAAATCATTAATGTATATTGTAAATAGCTGGGGGCCCAGCACTGAACATTGCCGTACCCCACTAGTCACTGTTTATTCCTACACTTTGCTTCCTGTCTGCCAACCAGTTCTCTATCTACGTCAATACATTACCCCCAATACCATGTGCTTAATTTTGCACATTAATCTCTTGTGTGGGACCTTGTCAAAAGCCTTTTGAAAGTCCAAATACACCACATCCACTGCTTCTCCCTTGTCCACTCTACTAGCTACATCCTCCAAAGATTCTAGAAGATTTGTCAAGCATGATTTCCCTTTCATAAATCTATTCTGACTTGGACCAATCCTGTCACTGCTTTCCAAATGCGCTGCTATTACATCTTTAATAATAGATTCTAACATTTTCCCCACTACCAATGTCAGGCTAACGAGTCTATAATTCCCTGTTTTCTCCCTCCCTCCTTTTTTAAAAAGTGGGGTTACATTAGCTACCCTCTAATCCATAGGAACTGATCCATAGTCTAAAGAATGTTGGAAAATGACCACCAATGCATCCACTATTTCTAGGGCCACTTCCTTAAGTACTCTGGGAAGCAGACTATCAAGCCCTGGGGATTTATCGGCCTTCAATCCCATCAAACTTCCCTAACACAATTTTGTGACTAATAAGGATTTCCTTCAGTTCCTCCTTCTCGCTAGATGCTCGGTCCCCTAGTTTTTCTGGAAGGTTATTTGTATCTTCCTTAGTGAAGACAGAACCAAAGTATTTGTTCAATTGTTCTGCCATTTCTTTGTTCCCCATTATAAATTCACTTGATTCTGATTGCAAGGGGCCTACATTTGTCTTCACTAATCATTTTCTCTTAACATACCTATAGAAGCTTTTGCAGTCAGTTTTTATGTTCCCTGCAATCATACTCTATTTTCAACCTCCTAATTAAACTCTTTGTCCTCCTCTGCTGAATTCTAAATTTCTCCCAGTCCTCAGGTTTGTTACTTTTTCTGGCCAATTCATATGCCTCTTCCTTGGATTTAACACTATCCCTAATTTCCCCTGTCAGCCATGGTTGAGCCACCTACCCGTTTTAATGTTATGTCAGACAGGGATGTACATTTGTTGAAGTTCATCTATGTGATCTTTAAATGTCTGCCATTGCCTATCCACCAGCAACCCTTTTAGTATCATTTGCCAGTCTATCCTAGCCAATTCACGTCTCATACCATCGAAGTTACCTTTCTTTAAGTTCAGGACCCTGGTCTCTGAATTAACTGTGTCACTCTCCATCTTAATGAAGAATTCTACCATATTATGGTCACTCTTCCCCAAGGGGCCTTGCATAACAAGATTGCCGATTTATCCTCTCTCATTACACAAGTCCCAGTCTAGGATGGCCTGCTCTCTAGTTGGTTCCTCGACATATTGGTCTCGAAAACCATTCCTTATACACTCCAGGAAATCCTCCTCCATTGTACTGCTACCAGTTTGGTTAGCCCAATCTATATGTAGATTAAAGTCACCCATGATAACTGCTGTATCTTTATTGCACGCATCCCTAATTTCCTGTTTGATGCCATCCCCAACCTCACTACCACTGGTTGATGGTCTGTACACAACTCCCACTAGCGGTTTCTGCCGTTTGGTGTTCCGCAGCTCTACCCATACAGATTCCACATCATCCAAGCTAATGTCCTTGTTTACTATTGCATTAATCTGCTCTCTTTAACCAGCAACGCTACCCCATCTCCTTTTCCTTTCTGTCTGTCCTTCCTGAATATTGAATATCCCTGGATGTTGAGTTCCCAGCCTTGGTCACACTGGAGCCATGTCTCCGTAATCCCAATTACATCATATCCGTTAACAGCTATCTGCGCAGTTAATTCATCTACCTTATTATGAATGCTCCTCGAATTGAGACTTTGAGCCTTCAGGCAAGTTTTTTTAACACTCTTTGTCCTTTTAGAATTATGTTGTAATGTGGCCCTTTTTGATTTTTGCCTTTGATTTCTCTGCCCTCCACTTTTCCTTATCTCCTTTCTACCTTTTGCTTCTCCCCCCATTTTACTTCCCTCTGTCTCCCTGCATAGATTCCCATGCCTCTGCCATATTAGTTTAAACCTTCCCCAACAGCACTCGCAAACACTCACCCCAGGACATTGGTTCCGGTCCTGCCCAGGTGCAGACCGTCCGGTTTGTACTGGTCCCACCTCCCCCAGATCCAGTTCCAATGTCCCAGAAATTTGAATCCAACCCTCTTGCACCATTCCTCAAGCCACGTATTCATCTTAACTATCCTGCTATTTCTTCTCTTACTAGCACGTGGCACTGGTAGCAGTTCTGAGATTACTACCTTTGAGGTCCTACTTTTTAATTTAACTTCTAGCTCCCTAAATTCAGCTTGTAGGACCTCATCCCGTTTTTTACCTCCATCGTTGGTACCTATATGCACCACGACAACTGGTTGTTCACCATCCCCCACCAAAGTGCCCTGCAGCCGCTCCGAGACATCCTTGACCCTTGCACCAGGGAGGCAACATACCATCTTGGAGTCTCGATTGTGGCCACAGAAACGCCTATCTATTCCCCTTACAATACAATCCCCTATCACTATAGCTCTCCCAATCTTTTTCCTGCCCTCCTGTGCAGCAGAGCCACCCAGTTAAGACAGAAATAGACTGTTTCTTAAACGATTAGGGGATAAGGGGTTATGGGGAGCGGGCGGGGAAGTGGGGCTGAGTCTATGATCAGATTAGCCATGATCTTATTGAATGGCGGAGCAGGCTCGAGGGGTTGCATGGCCTACTCCTGTTCCTATTTCTTATGTTCTTATATTCTTATTATGTGCTCAGGTTTCTGGAGCGGGACTTGAACCCACAACATTTTGACTGAGAGGCACGAGGGCTACCAACTGAGCTGCGGCTGACACCAGAACGACCTGAGAGAAATAAAACAGGAGTGCATGGCCTCTGGGAATCTGGCAAGTTTATTTTGCAGGCTGCCTCTGGCTACTTGAGCATCATCTGAGATTAGCTAATTCAGCCCAGGTGGAGGAGTGACTCTGGGACCTACGTGCTCTAATACCTTAGGATTGACCTGCTCCAAAATCCCATTCCAGCATTGTGATGTTGGCTAGTAGACTGATTTTATACATGTGAATGGTGAAATCTGACAACTGTAGTTGCATTGAAGCTGAGATAAATGACGCAGGCTAAATGCATCTATGTATTGAAGTATGAAATGTCCTATATGACAGGATAACATGACAATACAGATGTGGATAGAGAACTGGTTGGCAGACAGGAAGCAGAGATTCGGGATAAATGGGTCCTTTTCAGAATGGCAGGCAGTGACTAGTGGGGTGCCGCAGGGCTCAGTGCTGGGATCCCAGCTATTTACAATATACATTAATGGTTTAGATGAAGAAATTGAGTGTAATATCTCCAAATTTGCAGATGACACTAAACTGGGTGGCGGTGTGATCTGTGAGGAGGATGCTAGGGTGACTTGGATAGTTTAGGTGAGTGGGCTAATACATGGCAGATGCAGTATAATATGGATAAATGTGAGGTTATCCACTTTGGGGGGCAAAAACACGAAGGCAGAATATTATCTGAATGGCGGCAGATTAGGTGCAACGAGACCTGGATGTCATGGTACATCAGTCGTTGAAGGTTGGCAAGCAGGTACAGCAGGTGGTGAAGAAGGCAAATGGTATGTTGGCCTTCATAGCTAGGGGTGTTGAGTATAGGAGCAGGGAGGTCTTACTGCAGTTGTACAGGGCCTCGGTGAGTCCTTACCTGGAATATTGTGTTCAGTTTTCGTCTCCTAATCTGAGGAAGGACCTTCTTGCTATTGAGGGAGTGCAGCGAAGGTTCACCAGACTGATTCCCAGGATGGCTGGTCTGACATATGAGGAGAGACTAGATCGACTGGGCCTTTATTCACTGGAGTTTAGAAGGATGAGAGGGGATCTCATAGAAACATACAAAATTCTGACGGGACTGGACAGGTTAGATGCAGGAAGAATGTTCCCGATGTTGGGGAAGTCCAGAACCAGGGAACACAGTCTAATGATAAGGGGTAAACCATTTAGGACTGAGATGAGGAGAAACTTCTTCACACAGAGAGTTGTTAACTTGTGGAATTCCCTACCGTAGAGAGTTGTTGATGCCAGTTCATTGGATATATTCAAGAGGGAGTTAGATGTGGCCCTTATGGCTAAAGGGATCAAGGGGTATGGGGAGAAAGCAGGAAAGGGGTATTGAGGGGAAAAATCAGCCATTGAATGGCAGTGCAGGCTCGAAGGGCCGAATGGCCTACTCCTTCACCTATTTTCTATGTTTCTATATCGGCCCACCCCCACCCCTTAGAAGCCCCATAAGACTGTCAGAGGAGTGAGAGAATAATTATCCATGTTCTACACAGTGCACTTACCGTGTAGCATTCTCCAAAGCCCGAGAGAAGGCGGAGTACTCAGCCAGCGAGTGCTGTAGTGAGTAAAACCAGGCCGCTGCATCCTTCTTGAGTGAGTTTGATGTTTCTCCTCCCAGAGCATTTTGAAGAGCTTGATAGAAAGCCGTTTTACTCTCTGATTTTCCAGAAGGTTCTTCAAACTTCTGAACAATGCAAACAACAACAAAAAAATGTCTGTACAATTTATCAATCTTTTCAAAATGTATTTGTAAGTTTGAGTACAATTAGGGAGAACTTTGTACTCAATGAGCTGAGGGATGTCAAGCGCCCCCGGTTGCTCAGTTTTGAAAATGCAACAATCAAAATGGAATTGAGCCATGTAGGCCAGGAAGGACCCTGGTTTGTTCCTCAATTTAATTCAACCGATTTCTATGCTACACTTGGCATCAGCCCCCATGTATGAGGGAGGGGAAACTCAGGCAGAGATTTCTATGCCACCTCGGACCCCTTTTTTCTCTGTTAAAAAGTGGTAAATTGTTGTTGTTGCTATTGACCCATCCTGGAAAATGTACATCTGTGTCGACACCAGATGAGGGCAAGATCATGGACAGCTCACCCACTGGCCAGATATCCTGCTGATGTTCACTGTCTAGGCTCAAGCATGAAGAATAATCACTTGTGTGGGGTACCTCAGCAAGGAGTCAATGCCGAAGGAGAAAAGAAAATGGGAGCAGTAGGTAAACCATTGCCTCACCCAGTATTCTTGGGCAATGGCAGGGCAGGGGAAAGGCATTAATTGGCTACAGAGGAGGTAAAATTACTCTGCCTGTAAACATCAAAAGCTGCTTCTGTACACCATTTAAATAAGAAAAGAAAAAGAAAGACTTGAATTCATATCGTGTCTTACACACCCTTAGGATGTCCAAAAGCACTTTACAGCCAATGAAATACTTTTGAAGGTCCCAATCCCGTCAATGGGGCCTTTCCACAAGACAGACGCATATAACCAGAGGGGAAGCAACACCCAGTTTTGGCAACGATCAGGAATGTAGCTTTCTAACTGTTTTCTGGTATGAATCTCGAGCATGCAAAAAAAAAACTTCTGCTAACCTTGGGTGCCAATGTTCTCGGCAACATAATAAAACCCAAGACTGGCCCTTGCACATCTCTGACACAGAGCAGCAGTAGTCCTCCAGTGACCCTCCCAGCTGCAGGCAATGTACCGTACAGGGAGATCAAAAAGAGCAAGGGGAAGAAAAAGACTCAAAATTAAACAAATACATAAACCAGTGCAGTCGGAAGCTGTCATCTCAACAATACATCTGTATAAGATGGGCAACACTTCCTAGAAGGAACTGTTTGAAAATTAACTTCTGAACTTCCCATTACAGAGTTTCACACCAGCTTTAGAATAAGTAATGCTAACTTACATAACAATATCAAAAAATGAACTGATACTCCCTTCTCTGGCACATAGCCTACAATCTATCTGCTCTGCCATTAACGTGACCTTTAGACTGCTGGCAGCTTCTGGGATACTCCTGATGCCTTGGGGTTAATTGGTTTTATTTGATTAAAATTCATGTACTGTGGCACTGAAACAAACACTAATATTACAGTCATAAATCTACTAAACAGTAGGATAGCAACATTATTGGAACAACAGCACTAAATTAATAATGTGAACACCTCAAACATCAACTTTAAATAAAAATAACATTTAAATTTTTCATTCACTATTCTCTCTGTGCGCTTTTTTATTTTCTTCTTCAGGACCATGGCATCTTTTTCACCTGAGAGGGTCCGTTATATTTTTCAAGGGAATCAAGGGATATGGGGATAGTGCAGCCAAGTGAAGTTGAGGTAGAAGATCAGCCATGATCTCCCTGAATGGCAGAGCAGGCTCGACGGGCCAAATGGCCTAATTCTGCTCCTATTTCTTATGTTCTTATGTTTCTTACTTTTTCTGCAAGGCAAAATGTTGATGTATGCCTCCTTATTCTACTGACACAGCCAGATCCAGATCCTTGAGTGCCTTCCCATGATTTACAGCTCTAAGTTGTGAAATGATCATCTTTTGAACTTGTATGAACAAATGACAGTGCTGTAGACAACAGCAGTGCCTGGGAGAAGGTTTCACAGGAAGGAGAAGTGATAGGTGAAGCCCCATTGAGGACATTCTGTCTCAGCTTTCTGAATTGGTACAAAATATTGCAGCAGCTGCCCTCGAGTTCCTGAACGTGTATGGCATCATGTGTCACTGGTCATCATTTCGGGCAGGCAGCTGGTTGGTGGGATGTAAACGAGGCTCGGGAATTAAAATAGCCTCACACAGCTGTTGTTGGAGGAGGAGGGTAGATACTTGCCCTACGCTCTGGCCAGCCGAAACCTGCTCCCAGTTAAAATCCCCGCCCCCCCCCACTCCCGCCATATAGAGTGTAATTTGAAAGAAAAGAATCTTAAGATAGAAATGTTGTCACATCTTGGACTACATCACTTAGGATTGTTTCACTTCCCCTTCTGTTGCTATGAATGGGAATAAGCTGAAATGTTGTCATTTGTGCATTTTGTGCTTAGCAGCATCTGGCACATTGGCTTAGAGCACAGCTTCACTTTGGAGGTCAGCCATGGCTCAGTTGGTAGCACCATTTTTTCTGAGCACGAAGGTTTTAGTTTCAAGTCCCACTCCAGAGATTCAAGCACCAAAATCTAGGCTGACACTCCAGTGCAGTACTGAGGGTGTGCTGCACTGTCGAGGGTGTGCTGCACTGTCAGTGGTGCCATCTTTTGGATGAGATGTTAAACTGAGGCCCTGTCTACTCTCTCAGGAGGACGTAAAATATTCCATGGCACTATTTCAAAGAGCAGGGGAGTTATCCTCGGTGTCCTGGCCAATATTTATCCCTCAATCAACATAACAAAATCAGATTATCTGGTCATTATCATATTTACTGTGCGCAAATTGTTTGCTGTATTTCTTACATTACATTACATTGACTACACTTCAAAAAATACTACGTTGGCAGCAAAGTGCTTTGGAATGTCTGGTGGTCATGGAAGACGCTATATAAATGCAAGTCTTTCTTTTTAAATGTCGGTTAACCTTACGGTCGTCCATTCTGTCCCTTAGCCACAGAAAACCATCATCATCATAGGCAGTCCCTCGAAATCGACTTGCTTCCACTCTAAAAGTGAGTTCTCCGGTGACTGTACAGTCTAATATGAGAATTACAGTCTCTGTCACAGGTGACAGAAAAGGAAAGGGTGGGTGGGGAATCTGGTTTGCCGCACGCTCCTTCCGCTGTCTGCACTTGATTTCTGCATGCTCTCGGCGACGAGACTCGAGGTGCTCAGCGCCCTCCCGGATGCTCTTCCTCCACTTAGGGCGGTCTTTGGCCGGGGACTTCCAGGTGTCGGTGGGGATTTGCACTTTATCAAGGAGGCTTTGAGGGCATCCTTGAAACGTTTCCTCTGCCCACCTGGGGATCGCTTGCCGTGTAGGAGATCCGAGTAGAGTGCTTGCTTTAGGAGTCTCGTGTTGGGCATGCAGACGATGTGGCCCACCCAACGAAGCTGGTTGAGTGTGGTCAGTGCTTCGATGCTGGGGATGTTGGCCTGATCGAGAACACTGATTTTGGTGGGGCTATCCTCCCAGGGGATTTGTAGGATCTTGTGGAGACAGGGTTGGTGGTATTTCTCCAGCGATTTGAGGTGTCCACTGTATATGGTCCGCATCTCTGAGCCTTATAGAAGGGCGGGTATCACTACAACCATGTAGATCATAAGCTTGGTGCCAGAATTGAGGTCCTGGTCTTTGAACACTCTCTTCCTCAGGTGACCAAAGGCTGCACTGGTGCACTGGAGGCGGTGTTGGACCTCGTCATCGATGTCTGCCCTTGCTGATAATAAGCTACCGAGGTATGGAAAGTGGTCCACGTTGTCCAAGGCTGCACCATGGATTTTGAAGACTGGGGGGCAGTGCTGTGTGGCGGGGTCAGGTTGGTGGAGGACCTTTGTCTTATGGATGTTTAGTGTAAGGCCCATGCTTTCATATGCCTCAATGAAGATGTTGACGATGGCTTGGAGTTCAGCTTCTGAATGTGCGCAGATGCAAGCATCATCCATGTACTGTAGTTCGATGGCAGAGGATGGGACAGTCTTGGATCTGGCCTGGGGGCGACAAAGGTTGAACAGTTTTCCACTGGTTCTATAGTTTAGTCCCACTCCAGCGGGGAGCTTGTTGAGTGTGAGATGGAGCATTGCAGCGAGGAAGTTCGATCCGTGGTGGGTCCGTTGGTCAGGATCACGGCTTGCATGTCGTCGTGGAGCAGGCGGAGGATGACAACAAACCTTTGGGGGCAGCCGAAACGGAGGAGGACGCTCCATAGTCCCTAGCAGTTAACAGTTTCAAAGGTCTTTCTAAGGTCAAAGAAGGCCATGTACAAGAGTTTGTGCATTTCTCGCAGTTGTCGCGCCGTGTAGATCATGTCCGTTGTACCCCTTAGTGAATGGAATCTGCATTGTGACTCTTGGAGGAGGTCTTCAGCCACAGGGAGAAGATGGTTGAGGAGGATTCTAGCGATGACTTTTCCAGTGGCCGACAACAGGGAGATTCCTCTGTCTTTGCCGCAGTCGGACTTTTCCCCTTTTTTAAAGATTGTCACAATTACGGAATCTCTGAAATCTCCAGGCATGTACTCCTCCTGCCAGATGAGAGAGATGAGGTCATGCTTTCTGATGCCTTGTTGTTCTTGAGCTGATGGATGGCCTTTTCTACATTGTGCAGGGCTGGAGTTTTGCTGAGAAGGTGGTGGGTAGCATGCTTTGGGATGAAGTCAAGGACACTTGTGTCAAAGGCAGAGTCTCGATTCAGGAGATCTTCAAAGTGCTCCTTCCAGCAGGCCCTGACTGCCTTGGTGTCCTTGATGAATGTCTCCCCGTTTTTGGCCAGCAGTGGGGTGGGGCCTTGGGTGTTTGGGCCGTAGGTGGACTTAACTGTGGTGAAGAATCCTCGCACATCATGGCTGTCGGCCAGCTGCTGAATCTTCTGTGCTTTCTCCACCCACCATCAATTCTTTAGGTCATGGGTTTTTTGTTGGACCTCGGCCTTCAGCCGTCTGTACAGCTGCTTTGCTGTTCCCGAGTTAGGTTGTTGCTTTAGGTTCAGAAATGCCCTGCGCTTGCGGTTTATTAGCTCTTGGATTTCCTGCTCAGCTGCTCCAACCGATCCCCGGCGGTCTCAACGGCGGCGAGCCTCTGACCAGCTCCAACCACAGTATGACTATGTCAGGCTGTTGCTTGACTAGGCTGTGGGACAGCGCTCCAAATTTCAGCACAAGTCCCCAGATGTTAGTGAGAAGGACTTTGCAGGGTCGATTGGGCTGGGTGTGCCGTTGTTGTGTCCGCAACTGGTGTCGAGGTCGATGCCGGTTTTATTCTTATTATTGCTTTTGGTAGCAGTTCTGTACAACTCAATAGCTTGCTAGGCCATTTCAGAGTCAACCACATTGCTGTGGGTCTGGAGTCATATATAAGCCAGACCAGGTAAGGATGACAGATTTCCTTCCCTATAGGACAGTAGTGAACCAGGTATGGGCAAATAATTGGTAAATGAAGTTCAACACAGATAAATGTGAGGTATTACATTTTGGTAGGAAAAATAGAGAGGTCACTTATTACTTGGAGGGTGTGAGTCTACGTGAGGTAGAGGAACAAAGGGATCTCAGAGTACAAATAGTTGTACTAAACCTGTATCGAGGCTTGGTTGGACCACACTGCATACAGTTCTGATTGCCATATTCTAAAAAGGATATTGAGGCACTGGAGAGAGTGCAGAGAAGATTTACAAGGATGATACCAGAAATGGGAGGATATACATATCAGGAAAGGATGAACAGGCTGGGTATCTTTTCTCTTGAAAAAAGAAGGCTGAGAGGTGACCTAATAGAGGTCTTTAAAATTATAAAAGGTTTCGATAGAGTGGATACAGAGTGAATATTTCCACTTGTGGGGAAGAGCATAACTAGAGACCATCAATATAAGATAGTCACCAAGAAATACAATAGAGAATTTAGAAGAAACTTCTTTACCCAAGGAGTGGTGAGAATGTGGTACTCACTACCACAGTGAGTGGTGGAAGCGAATAGTATGGATGCATTTAAGGGGAGGCTAGACAAGCATATGAGGGAGAAGGGAATAGAGGGTTATGCTGATAGATTTAGATGAGGCAAGACGGGAGGAGGCTCAAGTGGAGCATAAACATTGGCGTGGACTGGTTGGGCCGAATGGCTTGTTTCTGTGTCGTATATCCTCGGTAAGCCTATGTACAGCACCTCCTCAGTACTGTATTGAATTGTCAACCTGGAATATTTGCTCAATTCTCTGGAGTGGGGCTTGAACCCACAATCTTTTGACTCGTAGGCTGCGTGGTTTAGAATGAGGAAGAAAGCTGCGGACTGCGGGAAGATATCAATGTACTGGTCAGGTGGGCAGAACTGTGGCAAATGGAATTCAATCCAGATAAATGTGAGGTAATGCATTTGGGGAGATCTAACAAGGCAAGGGAATATACATTAAATGATATGACACTGAAAAGTGTAGAGGAACAAAAGGACCTTGGAGTGCAGGTCCACAGATCCCTGAAGGTAGCCGGCCAGGTCGATAGGATGGTTAAGAAGGCATATGGAATACTTGTCTTTATTAGTCGAGGCATGGAATACAAGAGCAAGGTGGTTATGCTTGAACTGTATAAAACACTGGTTAGGTCGCAGCTGGAGTACTGTGTGCAGTTCTGGTCACCACATTACAGGAAAGATGTGATTGCATTGGAAAGGGTGCAGAGGAGATTTACAAGAATGTTGCCTGGACTGGAGAATTTTGACTATGAGGAAAGATTGGTGATACTGGAACAGAAGAGGCTAAGGGAGACCTGATTGAGGTGTATAAAATGATGAGGGGCCTGGATAGAGTGAATAGGAAGGACCTGTTTCCCTTGGTAGAGAGGTCAAGAACTGGGGTGCATAGATTTAAAGTAATTGGGGGAGGTTTAGATGAGATATGAGGGGAAATGTCTTACCCAGAGGGTGGTGGAGGTCTGGAACTCACTGCCTGAAAGGGTGGTAGAGACAGAAACCCTCATCACATTTAAAAGATACTTGGATGTGCATTTAAAGTGCCGTAACCTACAGGGCTACGGACCAAGAGCTGGAAAGTGGGATTAGGCTGGATAGCTCCTGGTCGGCTGCGCGGACACGATGGACCAAAATGGTCTCCTGCTGTGCTGTAAATTTCTATGATTTAAGAGAGTGCTACCTACTGACCCAAGGCAATTTTTTTCTTCATGGAAAGATTTTTGGGATTGCATTATGTTTCCAGGTTGTGTTTTAAAACAATCGGGTGAATTTCCTTGGGGCATCTCCTGGTCTGTCACCGTAACTTTGGCAATAGTTGGTCAGAAACCCTGCTTGCCTACCTGCATTAATCGGGTTTCTGCTAAACATCTGTCAAAGTTACGGTGGCAGAACTGAATAAGCCATGAGGAAATTCCTAACAATTCAATTTGCGCAGGTTTGAAAAAAAAGATGGCCACAGGTTACAGGAATTGGAGAATGTGTAATAAAGCCAGACGATCCAGTTTGGACAATGCCACAACTCACCGTCTATTTCAAATGGATACAGTGTCCGCATGCCAGTCACGAGACTCCCAAAGCAAGTGCTCTGCTCAAAACTCCTTCGCGGCAAATGAGCCAAAGATGGGCAGAGGAAACATTACAAGGACACCCACCAAGCCTCCCTGATAAAGTGCAACATCCCCACTGATACCTGGGAGTCCTTGGCTAAAGACCGCCCTAAGTGGAGGAAGTGCTTCCGGGAGGGGGCTGAGCACCTTGAGTCTCATCGCCGAGAGCATGCAGAAATCAAGCGCAGTCAGCGGAAAGAGCATGCAGCAAACCAGCCCCACCCACCCTTTCCCTCAACAACTGTCTGTGACAGAGACTGTGGTTCTCATATTGGACTGTTCAGCCACCTAAGAACTCAATTTAAGAGTGGAAGCAAGTCTTCCTCGATTCCGAGGGACTGCCTATGATGATGATGACAATGAGAATCTATTGTCTCATCCCTGGTCCAGTATCCAGGATGACCACAGGCCTTAAGCGATTAATCATCTCATTGTAGATAGCCAAATAATATTCACATCAATTGTTATGAGGTCAATTCTATTCATTTGGGCACACATGAGGTGTCTGTGAGGAATATACTCCAGTGAGAGGAGGTAATGAGACTGGTTGACAGGCCTACTGGCCAATCCCTGGAAGGTGCAGCACCATTGCCTTCCTGCTCTCTGGAGTCATGTTCAAGAGGTAGTCAGGTTTTTAGCAAGAACTGCAAGGCTTAGCTCTTGGCCTGGAGCTGGGAGCTAAAAATACAAAAGGTCAAGTCCTGCAATTAGAAGCTGTCTAGACAGAAATATATGGCAAAATTGGAGTCAGTGCAAAAATGAGAACTCTTGGTCATTTTTTTTTAAAAGAGAAATGAAATAGAATGATTTAAGTGAAATTTACATTTACTGATCACTCGCTAGCTGTGAAATAATGATTTGTATCTGGCCTTGTTTAACCAAGTGTTTCTCAGTTCACCTTCAAAAGGACTGGAGGAGAACGTTTGAGGATGATACAACATCCAGTTCAGATCACAAGAGGGTCCATTCGTTACACTCGTGGTTTAAGAAGAGCATAAAGTTAGATATTGGGCAGCATGGGCACAGGCCAAATATGAGACACTCAGACCACTTACTGGAATGATTAGCACTACTGTACCTGAAAGAATATCTGAAGCAAAAGTTTAAACTGGTAACAATATTAATGTCCTGGAGTGGAACACCTTGGCATGTATCATCGACATGTTTCTCCATGAAAGAAATGAGTGTTCATGCTCTGTAAAAGAGCCCATTAAGCAAATCTTCCACTATAATATTGAGAGAGTGTTGAGCACCTCCAGGATGAAGTACTTTGCTGGCATCTGTGGAGTTTAAGTTCAACTCCATTTATGTGGGACGAAGGCGTTTCTGGTGGAAAATAACAAGCCTGTATGAAACTTTGTAACACAAAAGTGCCATTCCATTCTACCGAGCTTTTTCCGGAGCTTCGGACTTTACAATGAAGGTCCAAGAATAAAACATTGGCAAGTTTCCCCCATTCTGCACTCTAAAGATCCTGTCAATCACAGTGAGAAACGGTTCGATACTGACAAAACGTAGGATTACTTCACACATGGTTACTGTGTACAGTTGAGGCCACCTAATCAAATAAAGGATATTACTATGCTTAAGTACAGAGCTAAATAATGAAAATATCCAGCGTATCAGATACTGGATTTATGCTGAAAGGGTATAACAGACTTTGTTTTTTCAGGAAAGAAGACAATTTGGGATTGAATTTCTGTGGGGATTCTCCTGATTGTCTGCCGTAACTTCAGCGGAAGATCTGCAGAAACACCGGTGTGTAAACGGGTTTTATGCTTTTCTATGGGGTTTTTACCTGGATTCGCCACCAAAGTTATGTCGGACAAATGGAAAAACCCAAAAGGAGATTCAAGCTCTTTGAGTTGAAGGTCCAGATAAATTGTTCACTATGGGGAAATTAGGAGTAAGAAGGGAAGCTGGAGAAAACATTTTAGCACAAGGATCTGTGGAATCAAGTTACCAAGGGAAGTCACTCAAGTAGAAAAATAGGGTTAAAGAAAAAATTAGAGTATAGATCTTATGAATTAGTTCTCCCGTCACAGCACTTCAGATGATGGCAGCACATATCAGGAATTCTGCCGTGAAGGTCAGTGGGAAGTGCTAAATTCCCACTATGTGCTCTGATCAGTCTCACCTCAAGGTTTATGCCGGGAGCCCAATGTCTCAAATATGCCTCTCAAAGTTTTTGTAGAGAAAGACGAGATTGAAGAATTCCGAGAATGATTCCAGGAATGAGGGACTTCAGTTATGGGGACAGACTGGAGAGGCTGGGGTTGTTCTCCTTAGAGCAGAGAAGATTGAGAGGAGATTTGATAGAGGTGTTCAAAATCATGAGGAGTCTGGACAGGGTAGGTAGAGAGAAACTGTTTCATGTGGCAGAAGGGTCGAGAACCAGAGGACACAGATTTAAAGTGATTGGCAAAAGAACAAATGGTGACATAAGAAAAAACTTTTTTACACAGTGAGTGGTTAAGATCTGGAATACATTGCCTGAAAGGGTGATGGAGGCAGACTCAATTTTATCTTTTAATAGGGAGTTGGATAAGTATCTGAAGGAAAAATATTTGCAGTGCTATGAGGAAAGGGCAGGGGAGTGGGAATAGCTGAGAGTCGGCACTGGTTCCACGGGCCAAATTGCCTTCATCCGTGCTGTAACCATTCTGTGATTCTATAATGAGCAGATAGTTCGTTGGCTTGGATTCAAGTGAAAATATTGGGCTTTTTCCTGTGCTTTTTCTTACTTTGCCAAGGACTGTTGTAATTGGATGACAATTTGAATAACCTGTGGCTCATAAAACATAATGAGCTATTTGCAAACCTTTGTACTGCAGCCCATTAAATCTCTCATTCAGTGAGTCTCAACAAAAACATACTTTATATCAAAGGGGTCTGATATAACTGGGTGAATCTGGCTGTACTTGGTCTGCTGAGTATTAAAAACGGAATAATTAGGGAATGTTACATACCAGTATTCGAACTCTGTATGTACATATCATGATTGGATCCAGAATTCTAGACATTGGAAATGAATGAGTTTCATTTGGAATGCTTGCATAAGTCAGAATTATGTTTCGATCAGGTGTATGAGGGTCGATCCATTGGGGGCTAAATTGGATAGCCCCCCAAAAAGTGCACAGAGATCACGATATGCGATCACCCCATGCCCATTTGATATAATGCAGGAAGCACGACATCTTTGTATGGCTGGAGCAGGTGCTGTGAATGCTTGGCGAGCTGAATCTGACCTGAATGGCTGAACATGGGAGAGAGAGGGAGAGAGAGGTCACCCAGGTTTTCTGAGGCGGCACTGGAGGTCTTGGTGGAAGAAGTGGATAGAAGGAGAGACATCCTGTATCTGCAGGGGGTCAGGAAGCCCTCCAGACACACGATGAAAAGGCAGAGGGGGCAGATAGCTGCGGAGGTCAATGCCAGGTGTGCAACCCAAAGAATACCATGCGGCAAGAAGTTTAATGAACTCACACGAGTGGTCAAGGTCAGTGAATGAATCTTCAATTGCCACATCCTATCAACTGCTCAAATCACCACAGCCCATCACTCACCTACCAACAATAACTATCAATCAGGACTCATACCTAACATTCATATGCTTCACCTCACCCTCACACACTTAGCACTATTGCAAGCTTCACACCCACATCTCACAGCTTGCACACAGTGCCAGCTATTCAACCACGACAGCCGCACTCACTGTCACACTTCCCTCTCTCTTACAGGAGAAGGTGGCGCACAACCTGAGGCAGCAGGAACTAACCGGAGGGTGAGAGGCACGCCTGTGAGCTCTAACCTCCATGAAGCAGACGGTGTTGGCCATTATCAGAAGGGCCATGGCCAGCAGCGGGCTGAATCTACTGAAGATAACGAATTCCTCAAACCTAATCCTCCTTCTCACATCCCACATCCCCCTCATCCCGCAATCTAACTTTGAAACTGCTGATGGTGTAAGCATGCACCTTTCACTTTCCCCCCTCCCCTCACCACAACCGTACCCTTGTGTCTTTCTCCTTTCAGATAACCAAGAAGTGCAAACTGGCCAGGCAGTGGAGGAAGACCAAGAAGTGAATGTTGATAAAGACATTTCGTCCCTTGATTTCACACTCACAGCCACCAACTCAGCTGCTGACACTGTGCGTATCTTAGAGGATAGTATAGAGGCGGGATCTGCACATGGTGAGACAACGGGCACAAGTGCACCACAACCAGGGCACAGGGAAAGGATAGCGTAGGTACCAGCTCGCCGGAGAGCAGAGGACTCAGATGAGGACTTCGATGGGCCAGGCTACAGAAGGAGACTGATGGATGAACACAACAAAATGCTTGGTGCATTGGGAAGCCTGCCAGAAAGCCTGCATTCAATGTTAAGGAGCATGGAGAAGTCACCATCAGCTTGACACAGGGCTTTGCACAGAGCTTTGTGCCCATCCTTTTCAGCATGGAACTGGTGGCCAACTCATCAACATACTTGTGGACCCAACTATGGTGCAGCGTCTGATGGCCAATGTCTCAGCTGCCATTGCAGCAAATGCAGCTTCCAACAAAAGTCTGAGTACTGCAGTGGCTGAAATACAACTGGCACTGCAGTCTGCCCCAGAATGAAGGCATCATGGCTACTGCCAGGATACCGGACATTGACCTGCTTGATGCGCTGCCTATGTTCACATGCCAGGGGATGCTGAGGGAATGGAATTCCTTTCGGTTTCGGTACATGGCAGAGTTGACATGCGGCACCGGCAAGCAAAGTGTGTACAGTCGATTGCACCCTGCACCATGGGGAAGCCTGCAAACCTTGCAAACCCTTGTGCTCACTCTGCCTGCTGGTCTCTGGCAAGAGGGAATGAAATGAATTTATCTCCCTTTAAAGAGAGAGCCTCAATGACCTGCCTTATGCAACAGTGCACTGCAAACTGCGAGATGTTGCTAATATCTCCAGCACCAGCCTAGAAGGAGCCACATGTATAAAAGTTCATAGCCACAGTCACCTTCATAGCCACTAGCAATGCGGTCCTTGCCCTGCGCTGAGGTTGGAGTTGTGGCTGCAGCAGGTGGCAGATTTCAGTGATGATCTCCTTAGTGAAGTGCAGATTGGCGCTGAGGTTCAGGTAGGAGAATTGCTCCTTGAACACCCTGGATGGATATGGCCTCCTGCTGAGACCCCTTCCCCCCCACCCCTCCCTCTTCCTCCTACCACTTCTAGCAGCTTGTCCTGCTCTGCATGGCCTCTGCTCCTAAGTGAAAGCCTACTAGTGCACCCAAATCTGGGAGCAACTGCAGAAGCCTTGACGCCAGCAAAGTACGTCAGCACCTGCCACACCACTCCCTGTAGACTTTTGAAACTATGGAAAGCATCAAAAACATGTAGAATTATAGCAACAGCCAGAAGAAATAAATCAGAGTTTAAAATAGAGGATGAGCAAAATGGTGAAATTGGAGGAGCGTAGAAATCTCAAAGGCTCGTAGGGCTGGAGGAAGTTACAGAGCTAAGGGAGGGGCGAGGCCATGGAAGGTTTTGAAAACAAGCATGAGAATTTTAAAATTGAGGTGTTGTCAGACCAGAAGCCAATGTAGGTCTGCGAGCATAGAGGTAATGGGTGAACGGGACTTGGTATGAGTTAAGATCGGCAGCAGAGTTTTGCATGAGTATAAGTTTATGTAGAATGGAAAATGGGAAGCCAGCCAGGGGAGTCAACTCTATTGGAATAGTCAATTCTAGAGATAACAAAGGCATAGAAGAGGGTTTCAACAGCAGATGAGCTGAGGCAAGGTCGGAGTCGGGTGATGTTATGCAAGAGGAAGTAGGTAGCCTTGGTGATAGAGCAGATATGTGGTCGGTAGCTTCTATCGGGGTCAAATAGAACACCAAAGTTGCAAACAGTCTGCTCCGTTTCAAATAGTTGCCAGTGAGATTGATAGAAACAGTAGGCATAGAATTACATATAACTTACAGCACAGAATCGGGCCTTCCATCCCAACTGGTCTATGCCAGTGTTTATGCTCCACACGAGCCCCCTCCAACCCTACTTTATCTAATCCTATCTGCATTTCCTTCTATTTCTTTCTCCCTCATACACTTATCTAACTGCCTCTTAAATGCATCTATGCTATTCGCCTTAACTATTCCATGTGGTAGTGAGTTCCACATTCTAACTACTCTCTGAGTAAAGACATTTCTCCTAAATTCTTTGTTGGATTTATTAATGATTCATCATAGGCAGTCCCTCGGAATCGAGGAAGACTTGCTTCCACTCCTGAAGTGAATTTTTTGGTGGCTGAACAGTCCAATATGAGAGCCACAGACTCTGTCACAGATGGGACAGACATTCGCCGAGGGAAGGGGTGGGTGGGACTGGTTTGCCACACGCTCCTTCCGCTGCTTGCGCTTGACCTCTTCACGCTCTCGGCGTTGAGATTCGAAGAGCTCAACGCCCTCCCGGATGCACTTTCTTCACTAGGGCGGTCTTTGGCCAGGGACTCCCAGGTATCAGTGATGATGTCGCACTTTACCAAGGAGGCTTTGAGGGTGTCCTTGTAACATTTCCACTGCCCACCTTTGGGTCGTTTGCCGTGAAGGAGCTCCGCATAAAGCATTTTCTTAGGGAGTCTCGTGTCTGGCATGCGAACCATGTGGCCTGCCCAGCGAAGCTGATCGAATGTGGTCAGTGCTTCAATGCTGGACGAGAACACTAATGTTGGTACTCCTGTCCTCCCAGGGGATTTGCAGGATCTTGTGGAGACATCGTTGGTGATATATCTCCAGCGACTTGAGGTGTCTTCTGTACATCGTCCAAGCCTCAAACCCATACAGGAGGGCGGGTATTACTACAGCCCTGTAGATCATGAGCTTGGTGGTAGATTTGAGGGCCTGGTTTTCGAACACTCTTTTTCTGGTTGCACTGGTGCACTGGAGGTGATGTTGAATCTCCGCATCAATGTCTGCTTTTGTTGGATAGAAGCTCCCGAGGTATGGGAAATGGCCCATGTTGTCGAGGGCCGCGCCGTGAATCTTGATGACTGGGCGGCAGTGCTGTGTGGCGAGGACAGGCTAGTAGAGGACCTTTGTCTTACGGACGTTAAGCATAAGGCCCATGCTTTCATATGCCTCGGTGAATACATTGACTATACCCTGGAGTTCAGCTCAGAATGTGCGCAGACGCAGGCATCGTCCGCGTACTGTAGCTCAATGACAGAGGTTGGGGTGATCTTGGACCTGGCCTGGAGGCGGTGTAGGTTAAACAGCTTCCCACTGGTTCTGTAGTTTAGTTCCACTCCAGCGAGAAGCTTGTTGACTGTGAGGTGGAGCATAGCAGCGAGGAAGACTGAGAAGAGGGTTGGGGCGATGACGCAGCCCTGTTTGCCCCCGGTCCGGACGTGGATTGGGTCTGTAATGGATCCGTTGGTAAGGTTCACGGCCTGCATGTCATCGTGGAGCAGGCGAAGGATGTTGACAAACTTTTGAGGGCATCTGAAACAGAGGAGGACGCTCCATAGAACCTCACGGTTGACAGTGTCAAAGGCCTTTGTAAGATCGAAAAAGGCCATGTATAAGGGCTGGCGTTGCTCCCTGCATTTTTCCTGCAGCTGTCGCGCTGCAAAGATCATGTCCGTTGTGCCCTGTAGGGGACGAGATCTGCACTGTGATTCCGAGAGGAGCTCCTCGGCCACAGGGAGAAGACAGTTGAGGAGAACTCTAGCGACACCTTTCCCAGTGGCTGGTAGCAGGGTGATTCCCCTGTAGTTGCCGCAGTCGGACTTGTCCCCGTTTTTAAAGATGGTCATGATCACTGCTTCTCTGAGATCTCCCGGCATGCTCTCCTCCCTCCAGATGAGAGAGATGAGGTCATGTATCCATGCCAACAGCACCTCTCCGCCATACTTTAGCGCCTCAGCAGGGATTCCATCCACACCCGTAGACTTATTCTTGAGCTGTTTTATGGCCTTGCCTACCTCGTGCAACGTTGGGGTTTCACTGAGGTGGTGGCGGGTCGCATGCTGTGGGATGGAGTTGAGAACACTCGAGTCAAAGGCAGAATCTCGATTGAGGAGATCTTCGATGTGCTCCTTCCAGCGGGCCCTGACAACCTCGGTGTCCTTGATGAGTGTTTCCCCGTTCTTGGCCAGGAGTGGGGGGGAGCCTTGGGAGTTTGGACCGTAGGTGGCCTTGACTGCAATGAAGAATCCTCGCTTATCGTGGCTGTCGGCCAGTTGTTGTATCTCCTGTGCTTTCTCCATCCACCACCTGTTCTTTAGGTCCCAGGTTTTTTGTTGGACCTCAGCCTTGAGCCGTCTGTAACATTGCTTTGCTGCTCTCGAGTTGGATTGTTGCTTGAGGCTCAGAAATGCTCTGCACTTGCGATCTATTAGTTCTTGGATCTTCTGATCATTTTCATCAAGCCAGTCCTGGTGTTTTCTGGTTGAGTGACCAAATGTCTCTTCACAGGCACTGGTTATAGAGGCCTGGAGGGCAGACCAATCGCTGTGGGCATTCAGCATCTCAGGGTCATCAAGGCACGCCAGATTAGTTGTGACGCGCTGGTTGTATAGGGCTCTCTTAGCTGGATCTTTAAATGCCCTGGCATTGACTTTTTTATGGTACTGCTTCTGCTGTCCTCTTTGCTTTGGGGCTATGTTAATGTCGATGATGGATCGGACTAGGCGGTGGTCCATCCAGCAGTCGTCAGCTCCTGTCATGGCGTGGGTGATGCGCACATCCTTGCGATCCCTGGCTCGGACAATGACATAGTCAAGCAGGTGCCAGTGTTTGGAGCGAGGGTGTTGCCATGGTGCCTTATATTTGTCCCTCTGGTGGAACAGGGTGTTGGTGATGAGGAGTTCATGTTCTAGACATTTTGTCAGGAGTAGGGTACCTCTGGAGTTCACTTTCCCTATCCCCTCTCTGCCAATCACGCCTGCCCAGAGGGCTGTGTCTTTGCAGACCCTGGCATTAAAGTCACCTAGGAGGATCAATGTGGGGACGCAAGACAGAGATGTCTCAAGGTTGGAATAAAAACCCTCTTTAGCCTCATCCATGCATCAAGTGTTGGGGTGTACGCACTGATGACTGTGGCACATTGGTTCCGGGATAGGGTAAGGCAAAGAATCATGAGATGTTCATTAACCCCACAGGGGGAGTCTTTGAGGTGGTTGATTATCTTTTATTTGTATCTCTAGTTTTTGACTTCCCACAAGTGGTAACGTCTTCACTACGTCTAACCTATCAAACCCCTTCATAATTTTAAAGACCTCTATTAGGTTACCCCTCTGCCTTCTCTTTTCTAGTTATAACCTCTCAGTTCTAGTTTCATTCTTGCATATCGTTTATGCATCTGCTCCAGTGCCTATATATCCTTTTTCTAATATGGTGACCAGAACTGTGCACAGTACTAAGTGTGGTCTATCCAGAGTTCTGTACAAGTTCTATTCCTCCAGAAATGAAATCCTGTGCTGTGTTTGCATGCTTTATAGCCATGTTATCCTGCATTGCCACTTTTAATAATTTGTGAATCTGTACCCCTCAACTCTTCTGCTCCTCTGCGACTCTTAAAACCTGAGAAGTATGTGGATTCCTTATTCCACCTACCAAAATTCACCACTTCACGCATTTATTTTGAAATTAATTTGCCCATTCTGCAAGTTTATTAACATCTTCTTGTATTTTCTTCCAGTCTTTTTCAGTGTTAACTAAACCTCCCAATTTTGTGTCAAGCATACATTTTGAAATTGTATTTCTGATTCCCAAGTCCAAATTGTTTATGTAAATTGTGAACCACTTTCTAGCTACCACCAGTCTGAGTAACTATCTTTAACCCCTACTCCGCTTTGTAGCCAGCTTGTTATCCATTCTGCTACTTGTCACCCGACTCCACATGTTCTGACTTTAGTCATGAGCAACATTCTCTTTAAGCTGCACAGCTGTTTGCTGGTCCCATGTAGCGCAGGACCAGCTTTTTCAAAATTAAGTTTCATGCGCAAAACTGTGAGCACAGCTAAAAAAAATTAGGGGGAAAATTGGTCATGAGCCTATTATACGGTACCTTATTGAAGGCCGTTTGAAATTCTAAATATATTACATCTACTGGATTACCCTTGTCTACTCTTTCTGTTAATTCTGCAAAGAATTTAATAATTTGGTCAAACATGACCTTCTCCTTTGAAATCCATGCTGCCTATTCTTTATTATATTTTCAGTCTCTATGGGCTAGAACCTACACTTTTTTTGCATGCTTAATGCCCACTTAACGTCCATTTTACCGCTGAAATGACGTATAATGCCCAGATATCGCCAATTTAGCCACAAAATGGAAACTGACGCCCATTTTTAGGAAACTTATCGCTGAGCGTTACTTTCCCCATGTGCTTAATGCTAGGGAAAAATATTACCGCCCGCCAACTTTTTGGGGGTGAAATCAGCAGAATGGGCGAAATCAACACCCATAATATTGCCCAGCGTTAATTTCCGCACTGATTTAATGCCGAGATTCAATATTAACGCCCGCCCACTTTTTTTTGTCGTGAAGAGCATATTTACCGAAACTAACGCCCAGCAGATCACCCAGCGTCAATTTCACCACGTCGCACACATATCACCCACAATATCGCTCGCCCAAAAAAACGCCCACAAAAGGTGAAACTGTTCTGAACAAATGCCAGTAGTGTGGCTGGCATTTTAAAAATTACGTGAGGAGCTGATATCTGAACGATTTGCCTGAAAGAGCGTTGATGTGAGTGACAATGCTGACACACTGCTGTGTGTGTGCAGCTCAGACACCAATGGTGCCCATCACCTTGGTGCCAGTTAAAGTTTACGTCATTGATGTTAAGTTGTATTTAACCCATTCATGTTAAGGAATCACCAGTGTGTAACGTTGCAGCTATCTGAGACAATGCGCAAAAAGGTTATGTTCAATAACAAAACTTTTATACCAACATTGGTCTGAAATTATAAGCTTTACAGCCAACAACCGCCCACATCCCACTTTTTCCACCATTGACATTAATCACATGTTCAATATGTCCAGCAACACAGCATACAAAGGCAAAGCAAGAGCATGGTCCCCAACCCCCATACATTGCAACAAATTGCATACACCCGGATGGAGATATAACACAGCCATCACCTGCGGACATGCACCTCACTTTCCTTTCCTCCTCCCCTTCTCCCCACCTCTACCCCTTCCCTTCCTTGCTCCATGGCGCCTGGCCGAGGAGCTCCTCATTGGGGGAGGAATGAAGGCAGATGCGGTCATTGGACGGGTATGGGAGTGGGGGGTACCAAGGGGGCAACATTCTCTAATGCAAAAGCATGATCTTGGTCCTTGCTCTCATCTGTCATTCACAATGGTGGTGCGGAAACTAGGGGTGGAGTGCCGCACTCGGGGACCACTGGGAGGCCTGTGGCAGCAATGTTCCTGACTATCCAATCCAGTGACTCCGCCAGCCGTGGAATGTACTCGGTCATGGTGCCGGAGATGGTGGCCAGCTGTCGGCTTATGCCCCACAATGCTTTGATGAGCTGGTCACCAATGTCTACAGTCCTCCTGGACAACTGTACCATCTCTCCGCTGTCCTGTGGCGCTCGTGGAACAGACCTGCCGCGTCCACGAAGCCTCCGCGGGGTCGGCGCCGTCCTGCGGACAAATGGGGTGCCCTGTGGCGAGGTGCTTGTGGCTGGCACCTCCAATGTGGAGGCAGGAATGACCGGAGGACCACTAGATGGCCTTGGGGTGGAATGGCTTCTGGAGCATGGCGATGCAGGTTCCTCGAAGTCCATGTTCTCATCCGTCGAGAACAGACCTAGCAGATTGACGGGTGAGAGTCGGACCTTCTCAGCACCAGATGTAGAATCGTCCGCCGACTCCTGCTGCGCGCCCCCACCTTCTGGCCTCTGTGGTCTTGCCTTGGGACGCGCTGCTGGCTGAGCTGCAAAACACAAATGAGGTTATTAGAGGAGAAGGGGGTGCTCGGGTGACAAGGTGAGTCCAGCGCTACACACAGCATATGCACGACAAAAGCAACATCGCTGTCAAGATCATCGCAGACATCACATTTCATGACCATCAACACATTGGCATTCCAATGATTTTCATTAGGCAAGCATTATTTCTATGACAATTTTAGAAATCATCTATCATATATGATTGTTCGGATATGAATGGGTGTGGCATCTATTGACTTTACATTACGCAATGCTGTAAGCTTTACTCACGTGGCATCACGTCAGGGTCTGCAGATGCGTCCGTGGCCGTCCGGGAGTGCTTCCCCATGAATGTGAGCAGATGCTCCTCCATTTCAGTGATGTCGCTGGGGACAGGTGGCTCCCACCGGTTTGCCTCTGCATGGGCCTCATCGTTGATAGCTTCTCTGTAAAACGTGACAGGATGACATGGCATGAGATCATTGCATGATATCATTGCTAGGTACTGTCACAGACACTGATACAACACATAACCGACAGATGTAATCATGACTATTATGATAATTATCCTTCTTTACCTAAAGACATACACCGTGACTGCAGGCTTTGAGTAAAACATTTCCGGTAAAAGTGAAAGATTTCACATCTGATGATAGTCACTCATGACTGTTACATATCAAATTATATAAATACATAAGTCCATGTAAATCAATGTAATACTTACTCTTGCAGATCCCACAAGGTCGTTCCATCGTTTGCACCATTGGTTGCCCTCACGCACCTCGTTGGTCGCCGACGAGACCACCTCTGCTATCTCGGTCCATATCTTCTGGTATGCCTTTGGGGTGGGCTTCCCATGCCCTCCCTATGTCAAATCACCCCAGCGTAACTCGACCTCCTGCAGGAGGGAGGCATTTGCTTCGTCCGAGAACCTCCTGGCTCTTTTGCGCCCTCCAATGTGCTCATCTCCCACCTCACTGCTCTCTCCAGCATCAGTCTCCACAGCATGCTGTGATGCCTCCTCCTCCCTCTCTATTATAGGCCAAATTCAGGCAAATATATGGCTGGTAACAGCTACTTTTTGTTTGCCTACTTGCTGTGAAGCTCTAAAGTCTCCCTCCTTCCTCTCAAAGCAGCCACACCACACCCAGACATGCCTTCAGTCCCTCTGAGCTCCCTCTCTCTCTGTCTCCTCTTCTGCGCATGTCATGATGACCCTTGACCTCCAGAATCGCAGGAATCGAGCGTTGCCATATCAACACCAGACGCACGCAGCTTTTCAAGGGGGTTGAGGCCATTCGGCCACGCTTAAGGGGCGGTGTCATTGGCTTGACGGCAGCCGAGTCCTTTTAAAAGCGATTGCTAAGGACGGCCACACTTTACAGCAGAAGGTCAAAAAAAATTAACGCAACCGCCCATTTTATATCGCTCGCAGTAACATCCATTTTCAAAAGTAGAAACTTGGTGCTTTGAGAATGGGTGAGAAGTCGGCGATCTGAAAACCCTTTTTTAACACCCACGCCGAAAATATCGCCCAAAAACCACAAAAGTGCAGCTTCTAGCCCCATATGTTTTGTTTTTCTATTTATCTTTGAAGAAAGGTTACGTTATCTTTCCTACCACCAACATTAAGCTAACTGGTCTATTGTCCTTAGACTTGTTCTATCTCCCTTTTTTAAATATAGGAATCACATTAGTTGTCCGCCAATCATCTTGCAGTATTCCCTTTCTAATGATATTTTATAGTGTCCTGGTGTTTCGGCTAGGGTGCACTGTTTTTTTCAGCATGATTTTCTTGAAATCGGTCAAACCAGCGCAAACGATCGCAGAATTACATCCAGCGCAAATCAAGTTTCCGCGATCTTTTGCACCAGTTTTTAAAAATTGTACTAGAAGCTGGCCACGTCAATACAAAACTGGCCATGCCCCCAGATCAAATTAATAACCATGGCAAGTTTCTGCTAATTATGCCCATTTGCTGAACTTTGAGGAGGCTCTTAAAATTAAGCTGGTTGTTTTGGGTACAAGGACACCAATGTCTTAAAAGCTTTTGAATAGAATTTTTTAAAATTTACTAAGAAACTGACTACTGTATGATGGCGATGATGATGATGAAATGATTCTGTACAGTTTTTTAAGTAATTTTCAATTATTTAAAATCTTTTTTTAAATTCATTCCTGGGATATGGATGTTACTGGTAAGGCCAGCGTTTATTACCCATCCCTAATTACTCACGGGTGATGCTTATTTTTTTGTTATAAACCCATTTTCAGCTGTATTAATCAAATTGCAGCAAGTTACCATTCTTAAGTATATCAAGAAATATTTTTTAAAAGAAATGTTTTCAAAAACGTTCTAATATGCTGCCCAATTGTACTGATTCGTAGCAAATTTTACATTCGGAGATTTGCAAATGAGTTTGAGCGGAAACGTGAGGAAAAAAATACTTCTCAAAACTAGCGCAATTTTGGCATCAATTTGCACTCGGATTGCCACTTGCACCCAAAGTGGAAACTGTACCTTAGTGTCTCTGCTATCCCCTCCCTAGCTACTTTTCATATGCGTGGATGGGGTTTTATCCTTTCTAAGTTTGATTCGTTTATTAATTAGCTCCCCCTTTCTATCTTAAAGATTATGATTTTTTTTTTGATCGTTTCTTCTAATGTCATGCTCAACCTGCTAGTCTCCCTGGTAAATACTGTGGCAAAGTAAATATTCAATATTTCTGCCATTTCTCTGTATAATTTAATTTTGTAGATCGTCTTTGCCTTCTTAATTGTGTTTGTAAATCTAAGTTCTTTCTACATATCCATTCCTTTCAGCATTTAAAATATTTGGTGAGGCTTTCTTCATAACTTAGAGCCCCAAATCCTGGACCCATCCTTGTTACTCTTCGCTTGAGTATTATCAATACATCAGCCTATCATCGTTACAATTATGCTGTGAAGAACATGTCATACATGAAAAGTAGCTATTGATCAAAGGAAATACATGTACACAAGTGCAATCCCCTCCTATTCTTTTACATCTTGCATATTCCATTCCTATTAGGGTGCCTGCCACAAATTAAGAAGATTGGCGTGCACCCTACTTCCAAAGCTTTGCCACTGCCACTCCTGTGCCAGTTGAAAGAAGGTGAGCAAGAAAAGTCCCATGCTGACATGGCCTTTGAATTTTGCTACCTTCCCTGTAGGGTACAGGCCCTTACTTGGCACATTTCACTGAAAGCATGGGCAAATCAGACCTATCATAGAATGGCACAATGCTTCAGAATGGCAAAGGCACAAAGTCAACATTGTGGCCTTTCTGTGGTACACTTCTTTATTAACTGAATAAGAACGGAGATTATTTAGATCCTTCCTGTGACCCAAAGGCTACCATTCCCTGGCAGCAGTACAGAACACATCATATTGCATATGCTTGCTTCTGGCAGGAAGGATTTTATCAGCACCTTGCTGAGCAAGCATCTGTAAACCTCAGCTTATAAAGCATCAAAGCCTTCCTTTAATGAGCTAGTCTTGTATCTCTGCATTGTGAATAATTAATGCATATGTTTTTCCACAGGATTTGAAAGCTAGCAGCTATGATGAGCCAAATTAACAAATGCCAAATTGAAGAGACTGTTTCAATGGGGCACAGTACAACTGAAGATGTTACGCAACAGATACAGTACAAGGAGCACGGCCATCCCTCTGGTGGGAATGAGGGAAGATACCTGAGGGAGAAAAAAAATGCAAAGTCCACCCATTTTCCAAAGCTTAAGGCATGTGTCGCCAAAAATGAAAAATTGCATATAGATGCCCCCAGAATCTTGCACATGATGGCATTCTAACCGAGAGAATATTTGCACTAGTTTTTTGTGTCCTTCTGCGCAGACACGCATTGGACTCCACCCACCTTTTGAGCATGGGCCCTCGATTTGGTCGCGCATGCGCAGTGCGACATATGAGGAAGCCGGAAGTGGGGCCAAACCACGAGCCGCGTGGAGCTGTCTGCTGCTGCTGGAGTTGCTTCTAGGTTTTGGATTATTTAGAATATTTTCGCGTCCTTCTGTGGGAGAGAGAGACTGGGAGGGGGAGCGAGAGAGAGAGAGACTGGGGGCAAAAGAGAGAGACTGGGGGCAAAAGAGAGAGACTGGGTGCTGTGGGGGGGGCAGAGAGAGAGAGACTCAGGGAGGGAGGGAGAGAGAGCCTGGGGTGGTGGGGGAGAGAGAGAGACTCGGGGGGGGGGGAGAGAGCCTTGGAGGTTGGGGGAGAAAGAGAGACTGGGGAGGGAGCGAGAGAGAGAGAGAGAGAGAGACGGGGAGGGGAGGTTGGAGAGAGAGGGACTGGGGGGAGTGAGGGAGACTGGAGGGGAGAGAGAGACTAGGGGGATGGGGGGGAGAGAGAGAGAGACTGGGGAGGGAGCGAGAGAGAGACTGGGAGGGGAAAGGGGGAAAGAGAGAGAGAGATGGGGAGAGAGAGACTGGGGGTGAGTGAGGGAGACTGAGGGGAGAGAGAGACTGGGGGGGTGGGGAAAGAGAGAGAGGGACTGGGGGAAGTGAGAGAGAGAGAGAGAGAGAGAGAGAGAGAGAGAGAGAGACTGGGAGGAGAGGGAGAGAGAGACTGGCAGGGGGAATGGGGAGAGAGAGACTGGGGAGGGAGAGAGAGAGAGAGAGAGACTGGCAGGTGGGAGAGAGAGACTGGGGGGGAAGCGAGAGAGACTGGGGGAGAGAGCGACTAGGGAGTGTGGGGAAGAGGGAGAGAGAGACTGGGGAGGGGGAGAGAGACTGGGAGGGAGAGAGAGAGAGACTGGTGGAGAGAGAGACTGGGGGGGGAGAGAGGCTGGGGGGGAAGAGAGAGAGACAGAGACTGGGGGAGAGAGAGGGGAAGCGGGAGAGGGGATTGGAGGGGAGAGAGGGAATTCAGGGAAGACGGATCACGTTCTTCCAATCCCCTTTACACCCACACCCGATTTCTCAGAAAGCTCGGTGCATGTGTGACAAAGGACATCGTTGGAGTGGATGAAACCTGGAAGTCAACGTCACTATTCACTGTGTAGCGTATGTAGGCACCTTTAGTAATAACTCCACGAGGCAGGGTATGATAATTAAACTGACTCGACCTGTAGTCCTTTATTAGCAACTCCTGAGTGATGACAACAAGCTGTGAGTTCCTTTTTATACTGGGCTACCCGCAGTGTGCAGTCAACCCTTAGGTCTCCAGCAGCAGCACCCTCTGGTGTACAGGCAAGGTGTGTACAGTGTAAGGGTACATTCAGTGTTGCGTAACAGTGTCTCAGACATCACACAATAAACAGGCATGCATACACAACACACTGCATACCCAATAAACCTGTTAACAATCCGTGACCCACACATAATGCCCGATCTGTGGCGGGGCGGGGGGGGGGGAGCGGGGGTGGGGGGTAAGGTCCGGAATTTGGGCTTGGATGGGGTAGGACTCGGGCTGGGATGGGGACAGGAACTTGGGCTGAGGATATCAGGAACTTGGGCTGGGATGGGGCAGGAACTTTGGCTGGGGGCGGCATGAACTTGGGCTGGGGGGCATGAACATAGGCTTCGGTGGGGGAAGGAACTTGGGCTGGGGAGGCATAATCTTGGGCTGGGGGGGTGGGGTAAGGATGTTGGGCTGAGGGAGTAAGGAACTTTGGCTGGGAGAGGCATAAACTTTGGCTGGCGGGGGGGGGCGGGGGGGTGGGGTAAGGAATTTGGCCTGGGGCGGGCATGAACTTGGGCTGGGGCAGTCAGGACTTGGGCTGTGGGGGGTAGGTCAGGAACTGTGGCTGGGAGAGGCATGAACTTAGGCTGGGGGGAGTCAGGAATTTGGGCTGGGGTTATCAGGATCTTGAGCGGGGATGGGGAGCTCCATCCTGTCTGGGTCAGAATGACTCGAATTACACTTTGCAAAGTCACTCAGAACTTGGGTTGGGCGGTTCCAATTACACATTCCAGGGACTTATCCTCCAAGGGGACCAATCAGCAATCAGGTTATGTGATCATGGAGAACCTATCAGAGACAATCAGAGCATTTTTCTAGTGCAAATAGCTGCGTTTTATTTTATATAGCGGATAGATGGATTTTCGATGTGCATTTCGACGGCGAAATTGACTTTTTTTTATAGCCCCATGTGCACCTCCGGTAGGGGGCGCTAATGGGGTGTAACGAGGTTATCGCCCGGGGAAGGGGTTGATAGTGCCTCTGGGGAAATTACCCCAGAGTTTTGGAGGGTATTGAGCCATTAGCGCCACGCGATTTGCGCCCCGGACAGCAGCACACACGGTGATGACGTCATCGCCGTGCGTGCCAATCCCTCACCACCCTGCGCCGACACTTTGCACCCCGGGGGGGGGGGGGGGGAGTTGTCCCACGGGCTGCAAGGATGGCACCAGCCGATGTCACTGCCAACTTGCCGCCGGGGCTCCCCTTAAAGGGGAGGTCTTTGTGCCGTGGGCCGCCATATTTTTCTGTCGGCCGACTCTTCTGTTGGTCCAACAATGGTGGTCCTCGCCTCGACCAGGCCGCCATGCTGCAGCCTGGCACTCTGTTTTGGTGCCGGGCTGTTGGCCCAGTCGAGGGCGTCCCTGGTGGCCCAGTGGTGGCCGCCAAAGGGGCTGCAGAGTGCGCAACGGCCCTCCCCTTTAATTAAAGGGGAGGGACGTTGTGATGCATTAGTGCCACGCTGATGTGGTCAGCACGGTGCTGACTTACATCACTCCACTTCCACCCCTCTACTGCCCCATGGAAGTGCAGAGCGCCTCCGATAGTGCCCCGGACCTTTTTCAGATGTAAAGACCCAAATTCCGGGTCACTTACCTATATTTTGCGCCGAGCGATAAATTTTCATATAATTCGAATTATGCGCCCCGAATGGGTCGCAGGGCAATTTCGCCCCTGAAGTCTTTGTTTGCTAATATCCCATGTCATAATTTTAGTGCCGCAGTTTCTTTTATTATCCATGCTCTAACTTAAGCAGAAGAAGCCAGTAGCCAGTTCTGTTGGCTGGAGATCAAAAGGACTCAAAGGAGATTGTGCAGAGGAGCTACTTGGGGAAATCAGAGCTGATTACAATAAGGAGAATGGCAACGTTGCTGGAGAAAGGGAGCGACTACAGATGAGTTGTAACTTGAATAAGAAATTATAGAGTAAATTCAGTCCTCCCAGTGGGGAGCCATGGTCAAACAGAGATGGGTCAACAACACTGTCGTCCAGATTCTCCGACCTGCACTCCCTTTGAGAGCAGCTCCCCATTGGGAGTATGGGAGCACTGACACATTGTGAGTCCTGAAGTTAGGTAATAACTGGACAAGAAAATAAAGCTGCGGAGAGGTTCGCAAAGTCAAAGACTGAAGCAAAGGAGACTATATTAGAGGAGTCAAAGGAATGAAGTAAAGAGAGAAGGTTGGAAAAGAGGGAGTGTAGCAGAAGTCACTGGGTGTTGCCAATTCTTTTGAGATTCACGTGTAATTTTATCAAGTCTTAAACTTAATAAAAGATATTCCTTTATAGCTGTAGCAATTCTGAATTCCTTTGAGATTCAGAGATATGGGAATCAGGCAACTGTGATGCAGAAAATTACTTTCACTGTTCAATGTGAGGTTGGATAGAAATTCTACCATGTCACAAAAATTACCTTTGGTGTAGTGAGAAATTTACAGAACATTTAATGAATGGGATAGAGTCCATAACAGGTTAGATTGTACATGGTCCACGGAAGGACTGATAATGATTGGCCAAATGACCGTTTCATGGTTTCCGAAAGATGTTGACTCACATTGAGTACAGTGTACCTCACCTGGTTATTTTCAATATGTGACAGCAAATGTTAGTAGGCTATTTGATTCTGAGGCACTTCAAAGTTGAGCCTCTATCATGTTATCACCTGACAGTCACACAAGTGTACACACACATAAGTGTACACACAAGTACAAACACATATACACATGCATGCACACACACACACACACACACACACACTTTCCAGCAGGAGTCATCAGACAGTAATCAGGAGCAGGAACTTAGGAAGCTGAGGCCAGTCTATTTCCTGCTGAGTAACTAACTGAACATTAATTTGGAGCCTTCCTGGTCTGTAGGACCCAGTCACACTCTGGGCAGTGAATTTACTAACTGAGTCACCACACCTTATTATGTGATCAACATTGTGTTAATCCACAAGTGGCCAATAATTCAGCAGCAAAGAATAATTTAATTTGTTCTTAAAACATTTTTTTGATCTCCTCACCTTGAATACTTTTGCTCTTCTAACAAGCCCATCCTCCTCTGCACTTCCGATCAGTAAGTCCACCTTGTGGAACCGGCCGCTGCTTAGGGCTACGAGGGGGGTTTCCTGCAGGTAAACCTCATCAACTATGGGGGCCCATGACCGGAATGGCCCACTGACTGATAATAGCTGTGGAGTCACAAAAAAAAACAACATGCAACTAAGAGCTCGGCCTGAATACAGTCCCTTGTCATGAAAATTATGTTATGCCATTGAATTTACATAGGAATATAGGAATTACTCGAAAAAAGACCAAAGTCCATCTCGTTCTCCTTCTACCATCCTGATGGTCATATGATACAATGATAATACAGTTGTTGACTAATAATAGCCATGTTTAAAAAAACTGTTAAGTGAAAACATCCCCAAACACACTCTTGTGAAGATAGATTTACAATTCTGTGCTTGAATCTTTATGCCAGGATTCATAAGTTCTATCCTACACTGAAAGTGCAGTGGAACAAAGGCTTATCATATCTAAGCTACATGTCTGTCCAACATTGCATCACTTGTTCAGTAGAAAATTGTGAGAAAAATTGCAGGGATGTTTCCTCATTTCTTGTGGAGCTGTTGTTGTCATGCATTGATACTATCTGAGCTCAATCTGATCAACTGCTTTAAAATCATTTATGCGGTTGTGAAGGGATACCGAGCCATTCTTCCCCTCCCGCGTGTTAAACCCGCTCAGTTTAAATCACCATTCTTCACCCCCTCGCCAGTTAATGCTGCTCCTCTTCTACACTCCATCCTCCACCCCGATATCCGATCCTGCTGCACCCCTCTCCTTCAAATCTGCGGTCATCACCCCTCTCCTCAAAAAAACAGCCCTTGACCCCACTAAGCTTGCTAGCTACCATGACGTCTCCAACCTCGCTTTCCTCTCCAAAGTCCTTGAATGTGTTGTCACCTCCCAAATCTGTGCCCATCTTTCCCGGAATTCCATGTTTGAATCCCTTTAATCTGGTTTCTGCCCCTGCCACAGTACCGAAACGGCTCTCATCAAAGTCACAAATAAAATTGATTGTGAATGTGACAAAGGTAAACTATCCCTCTTCGTCCTCCTCAATCCGCCTGCAGCCTTTGACACAGTTGACTACTTTATCTTCCTCCAACATCTCTCCACCATCGTCCAGCTGGGTGGGACTGCACTCGCCTGGTTCCATTCTTATCTATCTAATTGTCGACAGAAAATCTCTTGCAATGACTTCTTTTCCTACTCCTGCATTGTTACCTCTGGTGTCCTTGGCCCCCTCCTATTTCTCATCTATATGCTGTCCCTTGGCGATATCATCTGAAAACACAAAGTCAGTTTCCACATGTGCGCTGATGACACCCAGCGCTATCTCTCCACCACTTCTCTCGAACCCTCCATGGTTAATAAATTGTCAGACTGCTTATCCGACATCCAGTACTGGATGAGCAGAAATTTTCTCCAATTAAATATTGGGAAGACCGAAGCCATTATCGTTGGTCCCCGCCACAAACTGCGTTCCCTAGCCACTGACTCCATCCCTCTACCTAGCATCTATTTGAGGCTGAACCAGACTGTTTGCAACCTAGGCATTATATTTGACCCTGAAATATGCTTCTGTCCACATATCCACGGCATAACTAAATCTGCCTATTTCCACCTCAGTAATATTGCCCGCCTCTGCTCCAACCTCAGCTCATCTGCTGCTGTAACCCTTATCCATGCCTTTGTTACCTCTAGACTTGACTACTCTAATGCATTTCTGGCTGGCCTCCCACATTCTACCTACGTAAATTTGAGGTTATCCAAAACTCAGCAGCCAGTGTCCTAACTCGCACCAAGTCACAATCACCCATCACCCCTATGCTCGCTAACCTTCATTGGCTCCCGGTTAAACAACACCTCGACTTCAAAATTCGAATCCTTGCTTACAAATCTCTGCATTGCCTCGCCCCTCCCTATCTCTGTAAACTCTTTCAGCCTCACAACCCCTAAAGATGTCTGCGCTCCTCAAATTCTGCCCTGATTATAACTGCTCAACTATTGGCGGCCATGCCTTCAGCTGCTTGGGCCCTAAGCTCTGGAACTCCCTCCCTAAACCTATCCACCTCTCTACCTCTCTTTCCTCCTTTAAGACTCTCTTTAAAACTTATCACTTTGTCCAAGCTTTTGGTCATCTGCCGTAATTTCCTCTTATGTGGCTCGGTATCAAATGCATTTGTTTTGTCTTATAACACTGCTGTGAAGCACCTTGGGACATTTTACTACGTTAAAGGTGCAATATAAATAAAAGTTGTTATTGTTGTTGAGCCCCGCATCCCCCCCTCAATTCATGTTGCACCTTGACGCCCCTCCTCAGTTCATGCTGCACGCTTCTCCCCAGATTATGGTAACACCCTCTTGCCTCTCCCTACTTCAATTCATGCTCCACCCATTTCTCCCTGCCCCGTTACTGCTGTTCTCTGCTCAAAGCCACATAACCTCAAAACCCGATTATGTGTAACTCAATCATTGCCATGTATGCAAGGCTCGTAAATCATTTTTATTTTTCTTTCACTATGTTGGTAAGGGCTATCAGCGCTGGGGTATGGAATACTTTAGAAACTTTAAAACACCACTAAGCACTTTCTGGTCATGTCAGCGACAGTTTAGATTTACAGAACTGTTCCTCCTGTGTAAACAATAGACTTGATGGGTTTTCTCGTTCATCCCTTTCTAATGTTCTTGTGTACCCTTTCCAAAAATGTACCTTAATGCCAATGCCTCAGAAGAGTGCCCTACTCTGACAGGGTGTCATTTACATTACTTATACCACACAACCATGCGATATTTTTTAACTGTGTCCAAGAATTTAGGGATAAAGTTTATGATTTGGCACAGGGCTTTGTATGACAAAAGCGTTAAATTGTAAAATTTACAAGTTCTACAAGTGCCAATTTGAGCATAAATATGGATTGTTTATGTTATTTCCTGGAAACTGATTGAGGCTGTCCAGACTCATATTACTTACAATGCTTCCATTTGGCAGAGAGAAGAGACATTCATCTTCTCTGTCTGGACTGGATTTGAACCCACCAACCAGATGTCCAGGGTTATTGCTCTATTTCTAATCTGCTGTGTCACGTAGTCACCATTAAATAAAACCTAGACTTCCTCTCTGGCTCCCATGTTTTTTGCCCTGGTTTTCCTCCTCACCATCATTCCAATGTTAACTGAATCCTCCCAATCTTCCAGAATTTCTTTCACTGCGAGAATATAGACATGGGGTTAGAACCTCCACTTTTGTGCATATCGCCCAAAAATTTCCGTCGTGGGCGTTAAAAAAAAGGGTTTTCAGATCGCTGGCTTCTTGCCCGTTCTCAAAACACCTAGTTTCCATTTTAAAAAATGGCCGTTACCGCGAGCGATATCAAATGGGCGGTAGCGTTACATTTTTTTGACCTTCTGCCATAAAGTGTGGCCGTCCTTAGCAACGGCATGGCAATGCTTGATTCTCGCGCTTCTGGAGGTCAAGGGTCATCATGACATGCGCAGAAGAGGAGACAGAGAGAGAGGGAGCTCAGAGGGACTGAAGGCGTGTCTGGGTGTGGTGTGGATGCTTTGAGAGAAAAGAAGGAGACTTTAGAGCTTCACAGCAAGCGGGCAAACAAAAATTAGCTGTTACCAGCCACATATTTGACTAAATTTGGCCTATAATGGAGAGAGAGGAGGAGGCATCACAGCACGCCTTGGAGACTGACGCTGGAGAAGGCAGTGAGGTGGGAGAGGAGCACATTGAAGGCCACAAAAGAGCCAGGAGGTTCTCGGACGAGGCAAATGCCTCCCTCCTGCAGGAGGTCGAGTTACGCTAGGGTGATTTGACACATGGAGGGCGTGGGAAACTCACCCCAAAGGCATACTAGAAAATATGGACCGAGATAGCAGAGGTGGTCTCGTCGGCGACCAATGAGGTGCGTGAGGGCAATCAATGCCGCAAACGATGGAACGACCTTGTGGGATCCGCAAGAGTAAGTATTACATTGATTTACATGTACTTATATATTTATATAATTTGATTTGTAACAGTCATGAGTGACTATCATCAGAAGTGAAGTTTTTCACTTTTACCGGGAATGTTTTATTCAAAGCCTGCGGTCACGGTGCATGTCTTTAAGTAAAGAAGGATCATTTTCATAATAATGTTGATTACATCTGTCAGTTATGTGTTGTATAAGTCTCTGTGACAGTACCTAGCAATGATATCATGCAATGATCTCATGCCATGTTGTCCTATCACCTTTTACAGAAGAAGCTTATCGACGATGAGGCCATGCAAAGGCGAACGGGTGGGGGGCCACCAGTCCCCAGCGACATCACTGACATGGAGGAGCGTCTGCTCGCAATCATGGGGAAGCACCCCCGGACAGCCACAGATGCATCTGCTGACCCTGAAGTGATGCCACGTGAGTAAAGCTTACAGCATTGTGTAATGTACAGTCAATAGATGCCACACCCACTCATATCCAAACAATCTTATATGATAGGTGATTTCTAAAATTGTCATGGAAATAATGATGGCCTAATGAAAATCATTGGAATGCAAATGTGTTGATGGTCATGAAATGTGATGTCTGCAATGATTTTGAGAGCGGTGGTGCGTTTGTTGTACGTATGCTGTGTGCAGCACTGGACTCACCTTGTGACCCTAGCACCCACTTCTCCTCTAATAACCTCATTTGTGTTTTTCAGCTCAGCCAGCAGCGCGTCTCAAGGCAAAGACCACAGAGGCCAGAAGGTGGGGGCGCGGGGCAGGAGTCGACAGATGAACTTACATCTGGTGCTGAGGAGCTCCAATTCTCGCCCCTCAATCCGCTGGGTCTGTTCTCCACGGATGAGAGCACGGATTTCGAGGAACCTGAATTGCCAGGCTCCAGAAGCCATTCCACCCCAAGTATTCTAGTGGTCTTCCAGTCATTCCTGCCTCCGCTCTGGAGGTACCTGTCCCATGCACCTCGCCACAGGGCACACCATTTGTCCCCAGGATGGCGCCGACCCCGCGGAGGTCCCGTGGACGCGGCAGATCTGTTCCACGAGTGCCACATGACAGCGGAGAGGTGGTACAGTTGTCATGGAGGAATGCAGACATTGGTAACCAGCTCATCGAAGCATTGGGGGGCATATCCCGACAGCTGGCCACCATGACCGAGTACATTCCGCGGATGACGGAGGCCCTGGATGCGATAGCCAGGAACATTGCTGTCACAGGCCTCCTAGTGGTCCCGGAGTGCAGCGCTCCACCCCTAGGTTCTGCACCACCACTGTGAACAACAGATGAGAGCAAGGACCAAGATCCTGCTTCTGCATCAGAGAATGTTGCCCCCTCGGCACCACCCCGCTCCCGTACCCGTGCAACGACCGCATCTGTCTTCATCCCCCCCCAATAAGGTACCGCCTAAGGAGCTCCTTAGCCAGGTGCCGTGGAGCGAGGAGGGGAAGGGGTAGAGATGGGGATAAGAAGGTGAGGGGGGAAGGAAAGTGAGATGCATGTCCGCAGGTGATAGTTGTGTTATATCTCCATCTGGGTGTATGCAATTTGTTGTAATGTATGGGAGCTGGGGACCACGCTCCTGCTTTGCCTTTGTATTCTGTGCTGCTGTACACATTGAATATGTAATTGATGTCAATGGTGGAAAAAGTGGGGTGTGGGCGGGGGTTGGGTGTTATTGCCTGTGATACTTATGATTTCAGACCAATGTTGGTATAAAATTTTTGTTATTGAACATAACCTTGCTGCGCATTGTCTCAGATAGCTGCACCATTACACACTGTTGATTCCTTAACATGAAAGGGTTAACTACAACTTAACATCAATCAAAGTAAACTTTAACTGGCACCAAGGTGATGGGCACCATTGATGTTTGAGTTGCACACACACACAGCAGTGTGTCAGCGTTGTCACTCACATCAACGCTCTTTCAGGCAAATCATTCAGATTTCAGCTCCTCACGTAATAGTGGGATTTAAAAAATGCCAGCCACACTGCTGCCGTTCATTTAGAACAGTTCCACTTTTTCTGGACGTTTTTTTGGGTGAGCGATTTTGTGGGCGATATGTGTGCGAGCTGGGGAAAGTGAAGGTGGGTGATCTCCTGGGCATTAGTTTCCCTAAATGTGCTTTTTACAATAAAAAAAGTGGGCGGGCAGTATTATTGAATATCGGCATTAATTCCATGCGGAAAGTAATGCTGGGCGATATCATGGGCGTTGATTTCGCCCATTCTGATGATTCCGCCCCAAAAAAGTGGGCGGGCGGTAATATTTTTTCCCAGCGTTAATGCCTGGTGATAAGCTTCCAAAAAATGCCCGCCAATTTCCATTTTGTGCCAAAATGGGCGATATATGGGCGTTATATGTCATTTCAGCGGTAAAATGGACGTTAAGTGGGCATTATGCATGCAAAAAAAGTGGAGGTTCTAGCCCATGGGTTCTGTGCTTTCGATCTTGATTCTCAAATATGCCCGGTAACCTTCCCAACTTTCCTTTTACACCTTCAGAACTTGAGATGGTACAAGCTGTAGATGTCTCCCTGAGGTTGTTGTATGCCAGGCTTCCCCTCTCCTGAATACAGTAGCTTAGTACTGTACAACGTCACGTCTAGCTGCCCAGCTGAAAACAGCCAAAGCACACCCCTGTAAGCTTTGAGCAACAGCCATCCACTGGAATCAAGCACGTTAACCTTCTCAGTAGGATTTCTTCCACAGAACCACATAGTGACCACAGCCTCCAAGAACTAAAAAAGGATAGAGTGATACTTCACATTCAGCCCATCGTGCCTGTGCTGGCTCTTTGAATAAGTTAGCTAATTAGTCCCACTCTCTGCCCTTTTCTCATAGCCCTGAAAATATTTCCCCTTCAAGTATTATCCATTTCCTTTTTAAAAGTTAATATTGAATCTGCTACCACCATCGTTTCCGGCAGTGCATTCCAGATCATAATAACTTGCTGAATAAAAACAATTCTCCTCATCTGTGTCCTCCTCACAACTTGCCTTCCCACCAATCTTTGCCTCATTAGAAAATTTGGCTACAGTACACTCGCTCCCTTCATCCAAGTCATTAATATAGATTGTAAATAGTTGAGGCCCCAGCACTGATCCCTGTGGCACCCCATTAGTTACAGTTTGCCAACCTGAAAATGACTCTCTGTTTTCTGTTAATTAGCCAATCCTCTATCCATGCTAATATATTACCCCCAACCCCGTGACCGATCTCTTATCTTGTGCAGTAACCTTTTATGTGGCACCTTATCAAATGCCTTCTGGAAATCCAAATACACTACATCTACAGGTTCCCCTTTATCCACCCTGCTTGTCACATCCTCAAAGAACTTTAGTAAATTTGTCAAACACAATTTCCCTTTCATAAAACCATGTTGACTCTGCTTGAGTATTATGATTTTCTAAATGTTGTACTACTTCCTTAATAATGGATTCCAGCATTTTCCCACTGACAGATGTTAGGCTAACTGGTCTTTTGCACTGGCCTGCCAATGGTATTCTCTCACAGGTCGGGGGGTGCCGCACTGGATCCAGGGCCGCTCCAGCTCTTTTATCTCTGACCTGCCGATGGTGCTGTCTCCCAGGTCGGGGCGCGAGCTCCCCCATGCCCAACCTGCCGATGGTGTCCAGTCCACACTGCGTCCTATGAATCCCATGGACAGTAGGAGTATGTGTGCATACTAGGTCCATGCAGCAGAGCTTGGTGTCCAGTTGTCTTAGTTAACCCTTGCCACTGGACCAAGACCTTGCTCTGTCAAGCCCGTGTGGTGGCTGGTGTGCAACGGCCACTCCACATTAAAATAATTCACGCACAGACATCTTCCACCCTTCAAGATGTAGTTCAGGACCTGGAATGTCACATTCCTTATTTGAAAGACCTGTGAACTCATACTTTTTTGGTGTGGAAGCAGGTCATCCTCGGCACGAGGGACTGCCTAATACTACTAGTTTCCTGCTTTTTGTCTCCCTCCTTTCTTGAATAGGGGTGTTACATTTTCGGTTTTCCAATCCACTGGAACCTCTCCAGAATCCAGGGAATTTTGGTAGATTACAACCAATGCATCCACTATCTCTGCAGCCAATTCTTTAATGACCCTAGGATGCAGGCTTTCAGGTCTAGGGGACTTGTCTGCCTTTAGTCCTATTAGTTTGCCTAGTACCCTTTCTCCAGTGATAGTGATTGTTTTAAGTTCCTCCCTCCTTATAGCCCCTTGATTATCTATTATTAGTGGAATACTTTTAGTGTCTTCTATCATGAAGACCGATACAAAATATGTGTTCAAAGTCTCTGCCATTTCCCTGTTTCCCATTATTAATTCCTCAGTCTCATCCTCTAAGTGACCAATGTTTACTTTAGCTGCTCTCTTCTTTTTATATAATTTTAGAAGCTCTTACTGCTTGTTTTTATATTTCTTGCTAATTTACTATCATAATCTATCTTCTCCCTCTTTATTATTTTTTTAGGCGTCCTTTGCTGGTTTCTAAAAATTTCCCATTCCTCTGGCCTACCACTAATCTTCACAACATTGTATGCCTTTTCTTTCAATTTGATACCATCCTTAACTTCCTTAGTTAGCCATGGATAGTTCATCCTTCTCATAGAGTCTTTCTTTCTCACTGAAATATCTCCTTAAACATCTGCCACTGCTTATCTACCATCTTACGAGCAAGGTTAGTGCTTCAATGCTGGGGATGTTGGCCTGAGCGAGAACACTGACGTTGGTGCATCTATCCTCTCAGTGGATTTGCAAGATTTGCAGGGTCTTTCCCCAGCACCCTTTCCTTCAACCACTGTCTGCCCCACCTGTGACAGAAACTGTAATTCCCGCATTCAACTGTTCAGCCACCTGAGAACTCACTTTTAGAGTGGAAGCAAGTCTTTCTCGATTTCGAGGGACTGTCTATGATGATGATGATGATAACTCACTTACCCTTTAGTCTATTTTCCCAGTCCAGTTCAGGCAACCCTGTCTTTATACCTTTGTAGTTGCCTTTATTTAATTTTAGGACACTAGTTTCAGACTGAAGTTTCTCACTCTCAAACTGAATTTGAAATTCCAACATGCTATGTTCTCTCTTCCCTAGAGGAGCCTTTACTATGAGATCCTTAATTAATCCTATCTCATTACACATTACCAGACCTAAAATAGCTCGCTCCCTGGTTGGTTCCACAATGTATTGTTCTAAGAAACCATCGCGAATACCTATTCCCCTTAGCAGAGGGGCAATAACCAGGGGGAATAGATTTAAAGTAAGTGGTAGGAGGTTTCGAGGGGATATGAGGAGAAATCTTTTCACCCAGAGGGTGGTGGTGGTCTAGAACTCACTGCCTGAAAGGGTGGTAGAAGCAGAAACCCTCATAGCATTTAAAAAGTACTTGCATATGCACTTGAAGTGCCGTAACTTACAAGGCTACGGACCAAGAGCTGGAAAGTGGGATTAGGCTAGATAGTTCTTTATCGGCCAGCACAGACACGATGGGCTGAATGGCCTCCTTCTGTGCTGTAAATCTCTATGATGATTCTATGATTCTATATCAAAGTTGATTGGGAAACACTCACATTCCAATTCATAATGGCAGATGTCAACATAAAAACATGACCCAAAATTCCTGATAACAGGAAGTAAGGTTTCTGTGCAGGAAGTACCGTCCTTTGCCAGATTATTAATATAATATAGACATATTAAAATAACATTTACTGTACTGCTACCAACCTTAGTCTGTGCGGTGTTCAGGGTTAGTGCAGGTAGAGTACGGAGGCATGATAAAAGCATTGTTTTGTTAAAGGTTGGACAGCCAACCTCTTTAGCCAGGTTGATTGCTTGCTCCTGTGCGCTCTTCTTACTCATCACTACACTCGGAGCCAAGGCTGATCCTCCCTTGAAAACATGAAAGAAATTCAAAGGGTGAAAGCTGAATTAGTATTGAAGCAGAATGATATCAATTTGTTAATTTTAAACAGCTTCCTTCCTAGTAACAGATAGGAAAAAAAGCAATCAGAATACAGTAACACTTGTCATGTCACGTCATAGTTCTCCAGCTTCTGCGTTATAAGCTTTAATAATTCCCCCCAATTTCTATGCCTATTTGCCCTGAAGCTGCTGGGTTCACGCTAAATTTTAAAAAACCTGTGAGATAGTAGGTGGAAGGGAAAACTGAGGGAGGTAAAGAATTTGGAGTTCCTGGGAAAGAATGAGGTAGAGTAGGAGTCTTTTCCTGCATTGAGACATATCACAACTTTGTTTCACTTAAGACCCTTAGTAGCTATCAGAGAGTGAGAAGCCTCAGTTTATCTAGGATTTGCAAATGTAGCACATGTACACCACACATTTCCTGATTAGCAATATATTAACTGTTATATATGTAAAGCTGTAAATACCTTGTTTAACCACCAGAGGGCTCTCCTGGAGTCCCAAGGGATCCCGCAATCCCTTGGGAGCACCTGTACTTAAGGAGGCCTCACAGGCTGGAGAGGCACTCTGGAAACATGCAATAAAAGACTAAGGTCACACTTTACTTTGAGCTCACAGTGTTCAGTCCGACTCTTTCTCCATACACATCAACTGGCGACGAGATACAGATATTGAACCCCACTGCAACGATGCAGAGTACAGTGGGCATCCTGGAGAAATTTTCAGACGGAGAAGATTGGGAAACCTTCGTGGAGCGACTCAACCAATACTTCGTGGCCAATGCGCTGGAAGGAGAAGCGAACGCTGCCAAACGACGGGCGATTCTCCTCACCGTTTGTGGGGCACCAACGTATGGCCTCATGAAAAATCTGCTTGCTCCAGTGAAACCCACAGAGAAGTCGTATGATGATTTGTACACACTGGTCCGGGAGCATATTAACCCGAAGGAAAGCGTTCTGATGGCGAGGTACCAGTTCTACACATGCAAGAGGTCTGAAGGCCAGGTAGTGGCGAGCTATGTTGCTGAGCTAAGACGCCTTGCAGTACATTGCGAATTTGAAGGACATTTGGAGCACATGCTCAGGGACTTCTTTTACTTGGCATTGGCCATGAAGTAATACTTTGCAAACTTTTGACTGTAGAGAACCCAACCTTGAGTAAAGCCCAGGCGTTCATTGCCACCACTGACAATACTAAGCAAATCTCTCAGCACACGAGTGCTGCTACAAGTACTGTGAACAAAGTAATGTTGTTTTCGAATCGTAACATACAGGGCAGGCCTCACAAGCCTGCAGCTGCATGTCTGCAGATGTCTCAGAGTCTACCAAGGGTGATAAATGCTAGGCCATTAACGATGAATGCTAGGCCATTAACACCTTGTTGGCGCTGCGGGGGTGATCATCGTTTCCATTCATGCCGCTTCAAAGGATATGCTTGCAAGAACTGTGGAACAATGGGACATCTCCAACGTATGTGCAGGCGAGCTGCAAACCCTGCTAATCCTGCAGACCACCATGTTGCAGAGGAGGACAGATCCACGGCGGGTCATGACGCACCAGAGCCTCAGACCGAGGAGGCAGAGGTATATGGGGTGCACACATTTACCACAAAGTATCCCCCGATAATGCTGAAGATTGAATTAAATGGACTCCCAGTGTCAATGGAGCTGGACACGGGCGCGAGCCAGTCCATAATGAGCAAAAATAATTTCGATAAATTGTGGTGCAGCAAGTCTCAAGGCCAGTCCTGACTGTTATTCGCATTAAACTGAGAACTTACACAAAGGAACTGATTCCCGTAATCGGAAGTGCTCCTGTAAAGGTCTCCTACGATGGAGCGGTGCACAAGTTTCCACTCTGGGTGTTACCGGGTGATGGCCCCACGCTGCTCGGCAGGAGCTGGCTGGGAAAGATACGCTGGAACAGGGACAACGTCTGAGCGCTCTCACCTGTCGACGATACTTCGTGTGCCCAGGTCATAAACAAGTTCCCCTCGCTGCTCGAACTAGACATTGGGAAGTTCCAAGGAGCAAAAGTGCAGATCCACCTAATTCCGGGGGCGCGACCCATCCATTACAAGGCGAGAGCAGTACCGTACATGATGAGAGAAAGCATAGAGATCAAGCTGGACCGGCTGCAACGAGAGGGCATCATTTCGCCGATCGAATTCAACGAATGGGCCAGACCGATTGTTCCAGTCCTCAAGGGAGACAGCACCGTCAGAATCTGTGGTGATTACAAAGTAACTATCAATCGTTTCTCCATGCAGGATCAATACCCACTACCAAAGGCAGACAACCTTTTTACAACGCTGGCGGGAGAAAAGATGTTCACAAAGCTGGACTTGACCTCGGCAGGAGCTGGAGGAATCATCGAAAGGTCTCACCTGCTTCAACACGCTCAAAGGTCTCTTCATTTACAACAGATGCCCGTTTGGGATTCGATCAGCTGCGGCGACATTTCAGAGAAACATGGAAAGCTTACTGAAGTCCGTCTTGTGCACCGTGGTCTTCCAGAACGACATCTTGATTATAGGTCGGGACACAGTTGAGCATCTGCAGAACCTGGAGGAGATTCCTAGTAGGCTTAATCGCGTGGAGCTAAGATTAAAATGAAGTGTGTTTTCCTGGTGCCTGAAGTGGAGTTCCTGGGGAGAGGAATCGTGACGGAAGGCATCAGGCCCACCGATTCGAAGACAGAGGCAATCGAGAATGCACCGAGGCCACAGAACGTGACAGAGTTGCGGTCGTTTCTAGGAATCCTGAACGACTTTGGTAACTTCTTACCGGGTCTCAGCACACTGTTAGAATCACTACACGCCTTACTGCGTAAAGGAGATGAATGGTTATGGGGTAAAAGGCAAGAAAATGCCTTTGTAAAAGCTAGAAAACTGTTATGCTCAAACAAATTGCTTGTGTTGTATGATCCATGTAAGCGTTTGGTATTAGCATGTGATGCGTCGTCAAACGGTGTCGGGCGTGTATTGCAACAAGCTAATGAATCTGGGAAATTGCAATTGGTTGCTTATGCATCCAGAAGACTGCCTAAGGCTGAGAGGGCCTACAGCATGATTGAAAAAGAAGCGTTGGCATGTGTTTATGGGGTAAAGAAAATGCATCAATATCTGTTTGGGCTCAAATTTGAATTGGAAACTGTCCATAAGCCACTGATAACCCTCTTTTCTGAAAGTAAGGGGATAAATACGAATGCATCGGCCCGCATCCAGAGATGGGCGCTCACGTTGTCCGCATACAACCTTGCCATCTGCCACAGGCCAGGCACAGAAAACTGTGCCGATGCTCTCAGTAGGCTGCCGTTGCCCACCACAGGGGTGGAACTGGCACAGCCCACAGATTTAGTTATGGTAATGGAAGCATTCGAGAGTGAGCAATCACCTGTTACCGCCCAACAGATTAGAACCTGGACCAGCCAGGATCCCTTACTGTCCGAAGTAAAAAACTGTGCTTTACGAGAGCTGGTCCAGTGTCCCATTAGAAATGCAGGAAGAAATAAAGCCGTACCAGGGTGCAAAGATGAAATGTCCATACAGGCAGACTGCTTTCTGTGGGGTAATCGGGTAGTGGTACCCAAAAAAGGGCAGGGGCACTTTCATTAGTGATCTCCACAGTACCCACCCAGGCATTGTAATGATAAAAGCGATAGCCAGATCCTACGTGGCTCTTTACAATATATATTAATGATTTGGATGAAGGAATTGAGTGTAATATCTCCAAGTTTGCGGATAACACTAAACTGGGTGGCGGTGTGAGCTGTGAGGAGGACACTAAGAGGCTGCAGGGTGACTTGGACAGGTTAGGTGAGTGGCCAAATGCATGTCAGATGCAGTATAATGAGGATAAAGTGAGGTTATCTATTTTGGGGGCAAAAACACGAAAGCAGAATATTATCTGAATGGCGGCAGATTAGGAAAAGGAGAGGTGCAATGAGACTTGGGTGTCATGGTTCATCAGTCACTGAAAGTGGGCATGCAGGTACAGCAGGCGGTAAAGAAGGCAAATGGTATGTTGGCCTTCATAGCTAGGGGATTTGAGTATAGGAGCAGGGAGGTCTTACTGCAGTTGTACAGGGCCTTAGTGAGGCCTCACATGGAATATTGTGTTCAGTTTTGGTCTCCTAATCTGAGGAAGGACGTTCTTGCTATTGAGGGAGTGCAGTGAAGGTTCAGCAGACTGATTCCAGGGATGGCTGGACTGTCATATGAGGAGAGACTGGATCAACTGGGCCTTTATTCACTGGAGTTTAGAAAGATGAGAGGGGATCTCATAGAAACGTATAAGATTCTGACGGGACTGGACAAGTTAGATGCAGGAAGAATGTTCCCAATGTTGGGGAAGTCCAGGACCAAGGGACATAGTCTTAGGATAAGGGGTAGGCCATTTAGAACTGAGATGAGGAGAAACATGTTCACTCAGAGAGTTGTTAACCTGTGGAATTCCCTGCCGCAGAGAGTTGTTGATGCAAGTTCATTGGATATATTTAAGAGGGAGATAGATATGGCCCTTACGGCTAAGGGGATCAAGGGGTATGGAGAAAAAGCAAGAAAGGGATACTGAAGGAATGATCAGCTATGATCTTATTGAATGGCGGTGCAGGCTCGAAGGGCCGAATGGCCTACTCCTGCACCTATTTTCTATGTTTCTATGGCCCAGTATCGATACGGACTGAGAGTCCTGCATGCACAAATGTAACACATGTTCACAGTTAAGCAATGCACCCAGGGAGGCTACTAAGTTTATGGTCATTGCCCTCCAAACCGTGGTCTAGGGTCCATGTCGACTATGCAGGCCCATTCTTGGATAAAATGTTCCTAGTGGTTGTAGGTACGTACTTTAAATGGATTGAATGTGAAATAATGTCGGCAAGCACATCCGCTGACATCACTGAAAGCCTGCGGGCCATGTTTGCTACGCACAGCCTGCCTGATGTCCTTGTGAGTGACAATGGGCCATGTTTCACCAGTGCCGAGTTCAAAGAGTTCATGGCCCGCAATGGGATCAAACATGTCACATCTGCCCCGTTCAAACCGGTATCCAATGGACAGGCAGAGAGAGCAGTGTAAACTATCAAGCAGAGCTTGAAGAGGGTAACTGAAGGCTCACTGCAGACTCGCCTATCCCGAGTCCTGCTTAGTTACTGCATGAGACCCCACTCGCTCACTGGAATTCCAGCCGCTGAACTGCTCATGAAAAGGGCACTTAAGACAAGGCTCTCGTTAGTCCACCCTGATCTACACAAACAAGTAGAGAGCAGGCGGCGTCAACAAAGTACATCTCATGATAGCGCAAATGTGTCACGCGAAATTGAGATTAATGATTCTATATTTGTGTTGAACTATGGACAAGGTCCCAAGTGGCTTCCCGGCACTGTTGTGGCCAAAGAGGGGAGTAGGGTGTTTTGGGTCAAACTTTCAAATGGACTCATCTACAGGAAACACTTGGACCAAACCAAACTCAGATTCATAGACTATCCAGAGCAACTCACATTAGACCCTATCTTTTTTGACCCCCCAACACACACACCAGTGGCAACCAACACAGCGGTTGACCACGAAGCAGAACCCATCAGCCGCAGCAGCCCAGCAAGACTCATCACACCAGGCAGTCCAGCAAGGCCAGCTGTACAGCAGTCCAGCGAGGGCCCAACAAATGACTCACCAAAACCAGCATTTGCACTGAGACGATCAACCAGGGAAAGAAAGGCCCCAGATTGACTCACCTTGTAAATAGTTACACTATTGACTTTGCGGGGGAGTGTTGTTATATATGTAATCCTGTAAATACCTTGTTTACCCACCAGAGGGCTCATCTCCTGGAGTCCCAAGAGATCCCACAATCCCTTGGGAGCACCTGTACTTAAGGAGGCCTCACAGGCTGGAGAAGAACTCTGGAGACCTGCAATAAAAGACTAAGATCACACTTTACTTTGAGCTCACAGTATCTGGTCAGACTTTATTCATACACTACATTAACCACAGGTTTCCCTTGTATCAGATCTGTGGTGAGCTAAACGTGAAGATATTTTTCACAGATTATTAGTGTGAAATTTTGCATACATTTTTAAAATCATTCTCAGGATGTGGGTGATGCTGGCAAGGCACCTCTCATTGCCCTTGAGAAGGGTATGGGCCTCAACATACAGTCCATGTGATGAAAGTGCTCCTACAATGGTGTGAGGTAGGGAGTTCCAGGATTTTGATTCAACAACGACGAATGAACAACAATATATGTCAGGGTGGTGTGTGACTTAGAGGGGAACTTGGAGGTATGGTGTTCCCATGCACTGCTGCCCTTGTTCTTCTAGGTGGTGGTACAGGTGGTACAGATCTTACAGGTGGTGATCTTGCTGAGGTACAGTTCGACAGGTCAAGGCTGCCATCCAGCTCCTCAGTGGTGGCAGACAGCCTAGATGGTGAGCGTCAGCAGATTATTTGACCACGGAGGACTATTCTGGTCTTACCTCATTATCACACTTCCCACAGTGCAGTAGAAAAGCTTTCTGACATGTGTTCCTCTTCTAGCCTAAGGGAACTAATCTATGCCCTATCTAAAATGAGCTAATACAGCTCAGACAAAGGATTGAACCTTGGTTCCTCTGGTTTGAATATAAGCTTTACCCCTGTTTTATTGTCTTGCGAAGGACACTCAGGGTGTCCTTCTCAAGACAATAAAAAGGTACCAAGTAAACTATTCATAGAATCATAGAATGGTTGCAGCACAGAAGGCCCATCAATCCCGTGCTGGCTCTCTGCAAGAGCACTTCAGCTAGTCTTATTCCCCCGCCCTTTCCCTTTCCCTGTAGCCCAGCAATTTTATTTCTTTCAGGCACTTATTCCCTTTTGAAAGCCATGATTGAATCTGCCTCCAACACCCTCTCAGGCTGTGCATTCCAGATCCTAACCACTCGCTGCATAAAAAAGTTTTCCTCATGTCGCCTTTGGTTCTACTGCCAATCACTTTAAATCTGTATCCTCTGGTTCTCGACCCTTCCGTCAATGGGAACAGTTTCTCCTTATCTACTCTGTCTGGACCCCTCATGATTTTGAACACCTCTATCAACTCTCCTCTCAACCTTCTCTGTTCTAAGGAGAAAAAACCCAGCCTCTCCAGTCTATCCATGTCACTGAAGTCCTTCATCCCTAGAACCAGTCTTGTAAATCTTTTCTACACCCACTCTAAGGCCTTCTAAGGTGCGGTGCCCAGAATTGGCAAAATATTCCAGTTGAGACTGAAACAGTTTTTTTTTTACAAATGTTCATCATAACTTCCTTGCTTTTGTACTCCTGCTTCTCTTTATGAAGCCCAGGATCCTGTATGCTTTTTGAACCGCTTTCTCCACCTGCCCTGACACATTCAATGATTTGTGCACATACACCCCCAGGTCACTCTGTTCATGAACCCCTTTTAGAATTGTATCCTTTAGTTTATATTGCTTTTCCTCATTCTTCCAACCAAAATGTATCACTTCGCACTTTTATGCGTTAAATTTCATCTGCCACGTGTTTGCCCATTCCACCAGCCTGGTGATGTCATAGAAACATAGAAACATAGAAAATAGGTGCAGGATTAGGCCATTTGGCCCTTCGAGCCTGCACCGCCATTCAATGAATTCATGGCTGAACATGCAACTTCAGTACCCCATTCCTGCTTTCTCGCCCTTGATCCCCCTAGTAGTAAGGACTCCGTCTAATTCCTTTTTGAATATACTTAGTGAATTGGCCTCAACAACTTTCTGTGGTAGAGAATTCCATAGGTTCACCACTCTCTGGGTGAAGACGTTTCTCCTCATCTCGTTCCTAAATGGCTTACCCCTTATCCTTAGACTGTGACCCCTGGTTCTGGACTTCTCCAACATCGGGAACATTCTTCCTGCATCTAACCTGTCTAAACCCATCAGAATTTTAAACGTTTCTATGAGATCCCCTCTCATTCTTCTGAACTCCAGTGAATACAAGCCCAGTTGATCCAGTCTTTCTTGATATGTCAGTCCCGCCATCCCGGGAATCAGTCTGGTAAACCTTTGCTGCACTCCCTCAATAGCAAGAATGTCCTTCCTCAGGTTAGGAGACCAAAACTGTATACAATACTCCAGGTGTGGCCTCACTAAGACCCTGTACAACTGTAGTAACACCTCCCTGCCCCTGTACTCAAATCCCCTCGCTATGAAGGCCAACATGCCATTTGCTTTCTTAACCGCCTGCTGTACCTGCATGCCAACCTTCAATGACTGATGTACCATGGTCTCATTGCACCTTCCCTTTTCCTAATCTGTCACCATTCAGATAATAGTCTGTCTCTCTGTTTTTACAACCAAAGTGGATAACCTCATATTTATCCACATTATACTTCATCTGCCATGCATTTGCCCACTCACCTAACCTATCCAAGTCACTCTGCAGCCTCATAGCATCCTCCTCGCAGCTCACACAGCCACCCAACTTAGTGTCATCTGTAAATTTGGAGTTACTACATTTAATCCCCTCGTCTAAATCATTAATGTACAATGTAAACAGCTGGGGCCCCAGCACAGAACCTTGCGGTACTCCACTAGTCACTGCCTGCCATTCTGAAAAGTACCCATTTACTCCTACTCTTTGCTTCCTGTCTGCCAACCAGTTCTCAATCCACATCAGCACACTACCCCCAATCCCATGTGCTTTAACTTTGCACATTAATCTCTTGTGTGAGACCTTGTTGAAAGCCTTCTAAAAGTCCAAATACACCACATCAACTTGTTCACCCTTATCCACTCTACTGGAAACATCCTCAAAAAATTCCAGAAGATTTGTCAAGCATGATTTCCCTTTCACAAATCCATGCTGACTTGGACCTATCATGTCACCTCTTTCCAAATGCGCTGCTATGACATCCTTAATAATTGATTCCATCATTTTACACACTGCCGATGTCAGGCTGACTGGTCCATAATTCCCTGTTTTATCTCTCCCTCCTTTTTTAAAAAGTGGGATTACATTGGCTCCCCTCCACTCCATAGGAACTGATCCAGAGTCTACTGAATGTTGGAAAATGACTGTTAATGCATCCGCTATTTCCAAGGCCACCTCCTTTACTACTCTGGGATGCAGACCATCAGGCCCTGGGGATTTATCGGCCTTCAATCTCATCAATTTCCCGAACGCAATTCCCGACTAATAAGGATTTCCCACAGTTCCTCCTTCTTACTAGACCCTCTGACCCCTTTTATATCTGGAAGGTTGTTTGTGTCCTCCTTAGTGAATACCGAACCAAAGTACTTGTTCAATCGGTCTGCCATTTCCTTGTTCCCCGTTATGACTTCCCCTGATTCTGACTGCAGGGGACCTACGTTTGTCTTTACTAACCTTTTTCTCTTTCCATATCTATAGACGCTTTTGCAATCCGCTTTAATGTTCCCCGCAAGCTTCCTCTCGTACTCTATTTTCCCTGCCCTAATCAAACCCTTTGTCCTCCTCTGCTGAGTTCTAAATTTCTCCCAGTCCCCGGGTTCATTGCTATTTCTGGCCAATTTGTATGTCACTTCCTTGGCTTTAATACTATCCCTGATTTCCCTTGATAGCCAGGGTTGAGCCACCTTCCCTTTTTTATTTTTACGCCAGATAGGGATGTACAATTGTTGTAGTTCATCCATGCGGTCTCTAAATATCTACCATTGCCCATCCACTGTCAACCTCTTGAGTATCATTCGCCAATCTATCCTAGCCAATTCACGCCCCATACCTTCAAAGTTACCCTTCTTTAAGTTCTGGACCATGGTCTCTGAATTAACTGTTTCATTCTCCATCCTAATGCAGAATTCCACCATATTATGGTCACTCTTCCTCAAGGGGCCTCGCACAACGAGATTGCTAATTAATCCTCTCTCATTACACAACACCCAGTCTAAGATGGCCTCCCCCCTAGTTGGTTCCTCGACACATTGGTCGAGAAAACCATGTCCTCTTGAAGTCTATCACTATCCTCATCACTGTTCACTAAACTTCCAAGTTTTGTGTCGTCTATAAATTTTGAAATTGTGCCCTGTGCATCCAAGTCCAAGTCATTGATATATATCAAGAAAATCAATGGTCCTAGTATCGACCCCTGCGGAACAACACTGTGTACCTTCTTCAATCCGAAAAACAACAGTTCACCACTACACTCTGTTTCCTCTCACTTAGCCAATTTCGTATCCATGCTACTATTGTCCCTTTTATTCCAAGGGCTTTAGCTTTGCTATGATGTGGCACTTTGTCAAAAGCCTTTTGGAAGTCCATGTACACCACACCAACTGCATTGCCCTCATCAACCCTCTCTGTTACCTCAGAAAAAAACTTAATCAAATTAGTTGAACAAGATTTGCTTTTAACAAATCTGTGCTGGCTTTCCTTAATTAATCCACACTTGTCCAAGTGACTGTTAATTTTGTCCCGGATTATTGTTTCTAAAAGCTTCCGCACTACTGATGGTAAACTGACTGGCCTTTTGTTGCTGGATTTATCCTTACACACTTTTTTGAACAAGAGTGTAACATTTGCAATTCTCCAGCCCTCTGGCACCATCCCCATATCAAAGGAGGATTGGAAGATTATGGCCAGTACCTCTGCAATTTCCACCTGTACTTCCCTTAGCATCCTAGGATGCATCCCATCCTGGAGACTTATCTACTTTAAATACAGCCAGCCTTTCTAGTACTTCCTCTTTATCTATTTTTAACCCATTCAGTATCTCAACTACCCCCTCTTTACTGCTGACTTTGGCAGCATCTTCTTCCTTGGTAAAGACAGATGCAAAGTACTCATTTAGTACCTCTGCCTCCATGTTTTGGTCTCTTTTTGATCCCTCCTCTTACTATTTATATGCCCAGAGAAGATTTTTGGATTCCCTTTTATGTTATCTGCCAATCTATTCTCAAACTCTCTCTTTGCTCCTCGTATTTCCTTTTTCACTTCTCTGAACTTTCAACTATATTCAGCCTCGTTCTTACTTGTATTCTCAACCTGACATCTGTTGTATGCCCCTTTATTCTACTGCATCTTATTCTCTATCTATATGTACCTCGACTGTACTTGAACCATCTCCTCTTTAAAGCCAGCCCATTATTCCATTACAGTTTTTGCTGCCGATCTTTGATTCCAATTTACACGTGATAGATCCATTCTCAATCCACTGAAATTGGCCTTCCTCCAATTAAGTATTTTTACTCTAGTTTGCTCCATGTCCTTTTCCATGGCTAATCTAATCCTCTGATACTATGATCACTGTTCCCTAAATGTTCCCCTATTGACACTTGCTCCACTTGACCCACCTCATTTCCCAGAACCAGTTCCAGCAATGCCTCCTTCTTCATTGGGCAGGAAACGTGCTGATCAAGAAAGTTCTCCTGAATGCACGTCAGAAATTCTTCCCCTTTATGCCCTTTACACTATTACTATCCCAGTCTATATTAGGGTATTTGAAATCCCCCATTATCACCACTCTTTTGATCTTTCACCTCTCTGTAATTTCCCTGCAAATTTGCTCCTGTATATCCTTCCCACTACTTGGTAGCCTATAACATAAACATAGTAATGTAATGACACCTCTATCATATAGGGGTCCAATACAGTTATATTTAATGACCAATGAGTGGCAATGAGTGTCGGGATCTAAGTCATTCACTCTCGCATTTCTACTGGTGGGATATCATAAATTGCGACAGTGTCACTTTCAGAGCGTGTGACAGATTGGTGGTAGAAACACAAGTTATAAATGCAAATGGAAAAAGTTACAAGATAAAACCCATTAAGAAAGCATAAAATCTGGAAGAAGGTGCACATGCCCAAGAAGTCGTGTATAGCACACTCTTGCGATTGCACGAGCTTCACTCATATGGTTTATGGTGTAATAGCAAACCCCTCCCCCCTCCGCCTCCCCGCCTCCCCTAAGGGCTTTATAGCCTTGGAACAGACGACCAGACAACTGAATATGACCCTAATGCCTGGTAATTGTCAATATCCTGCTCCAGTTAATGCTGTGTAATGTATTGTGAAGCTAAATACAAAGGGGCAAGACACCTGCGATCCAAATCATACGAGTGATGTTAGTCACCACCTCTTCTTTTTATTGCAAGGATGCCAATGTCTCTCTTTTTATTTTTTAAGCTTTTTTTTAAGATTTTAACATATTTAAATGGACAGCTTTATTACAATTTTAGATTTTTTTTTTTACCTCAGATACCTTCTACGCACCAAAGACAACTCCTGTTAAGTGAGCTCTCACTTGCTGTGAATCAGTTTGCCTTCCTGTGCCTGATATCCTGATGTCTGATAACTGTAGTGAGTCCAAGGGGCCGATTTTCAGCAAGGCCTCCGCCCGCCCAAGTGCCACCCAAAGTGCCGCCGATGGCCACTGAGGTACCGGACGGTACTTTGGGCGGGATATTCATGAAGAAGGTCCCTCGGAGGTCGGCGGGCAGCAAATGGAAGACATAGGGCGCCAATCTGGGCGGCAGTGGGCGGGAGGTCGCATTCCCGGTGGCAGAAGCACTTGCCGCCCAAGTGCCGCCGAGGATGGAGTCGGGCCCACAGAGGGTCAAAGACCTGAAAATAAAAATCATAAATAAAAAATACAAAAACTATCTGAAGACCTTCAGGGGACCTCATGCAGTTGACGAGAGTCAATGTTGAAAATTTTTTTTAAATGTTCACTTACCTTTTTTTCAGGTACTTCAGACTTACTGTCGGGGACAGATCAGGCTGCAACCAGCGGTCCATCCCTGTTCTGCCACCGACTCCCGCCCACAGGAATCTGGGAGCTCAGCAGACGGGAGCTCAGTTGCGCCACTCGGCCGTCTGCTGATGTCAGCGGGCAGTTCCCGGCGGCTCTTCCCTCCCGCCCGCTCCAGGCCACCTCCAAAGTGGCACTGGGCGGATCTGCAGGAGGAATGTTGCCGGGAGTGGGCGGCAGTCAGCGGCAGTGGGTGGTGGGCTGCTGAAAATCGGCCCCCAAGTCTCAAAGAAAAACTCTTGTCACTGTAGTTGGCTTATTAAGCAAGACTTAGGAAGGTGATTGAATAAACAACCGATCAGACCATTGCTTAGATGACCAAAAGAGATGTATTAATAATAAATAGATAAGGAAATAGTGGCAAAAAGAGAAAGAGTTATGGTAAATCACATGTAATATGATGATTCCAACTTGAAATATAGAAAATAACAATTTAATTTCTTCACTAAAACTCACAGTAAAACCAGAACCAGAAACAAAGGGATAGATTTTCCATCCATGCGGATTTCAGAAGGCTGGCGAGTGCACTGGCAGGCCACTCAATAATGAGGAGGGAGACCTGGTCCATTTTGAGGGCCAGTCCTCACTAACAGGGCAAATGGGGTGCAAACAGAAAACAAAAGGCCCTGTGCAGTCCACTGTCTCCAAGTGGCTGCAGTACCAGGCAGCTTGGCCAGTATCCAGATTTGGAAAATGATAGGTCTGGGGGGTGGGGCATCCGTTTGGGTAGGGGGAGACCTAGGGCGGCAGCAGCCCAGATTGTTTTTGCACCTCTGCTCCTTCCATCCCCACAATAAAAAACGAAAACTTAAATTCCGTGTTGCTTGACTCGGCTGCCAGTTGAAACGGTGCAGATGTATGCATGACGTACTCTCCACCTAGTTGAGTCCTAAAATGTTAATCAGGGTCCTATATAGGTCTTAGGACCCCGATTTGCATATTAACAGGGCCTACTGCCTGACTTAAGTTGCTGCTCTGGCTGCTCAAAAGCAGTCTTTTGGGAATACAGCATCGGCCACACCGTTGCCAGGAATGAGGCGGTAAGTCATACCCCACCATTTTTGCAGTGCTACTGCCCTGCTTCCACTGGACAGGAGGCCTCAAAATCTCCCCCAAAGTCCTTGACCATAATATTATGTTGATGGTCGCAGCTTATCTTACAAGAAGCCACTTGGTTCTCTTAGCAAGACTGACCATGATACACTTCGCAATTCCTTTAAATTTCACGAGAAACAAAGTAAAGCAAATGTGTAGATCCTCTGATTGAATCAGCAGACAGCGATAGGATGGCAAACAGAAAGGATATTTTCTGGTCAAGGTAACCTCTTGCACTCTTTGAAGTTTATATCTGTAATGCAGAATACTAGCACTTATACAGATAATATCAAAGCAGGTTGCAGCCAAGGACCTGTGGGAATGATCCCTAGAAAGATAGGTGAAGGGGGTGAATCTTAGGCGATCGAGGAAAACCTGGAGCACGGGAGGCACAAGAATTCCTTGTGGGGCATGGAGGAGTACGTTTGCTCCTCTTCGCCTCCCAAAGGTGCTGATCTTGCTACTGCTGGTTACATAGTACGCGGGATTGGAATGGCATCATCAGACCCCAATGCTTAAATGTCAATGCGGTCCTCGCCTGCCTGGAGCGAGAGCCTCACACACTGCTTGAACTGGATCTATTAAAATGACGTGAGCCAAATGTATAGCTATACACCAGTGAGTGCCATGCTATGTGATGTATCTGTGCTTATATGCAAAAGTTCTGTTTGTTAATACATATATTAAAGAATAGGATAAGTACAGGGAGCATTATACTTTTAATAAGGCATGCTTGTTGTAAGGTAATGTCAGAAATAATCACAAAATCAAACTTCTCATATGTAGTAGAGCGGGATATAACTCACTGTCTCTCAGCCCCGCGTATTATATAACTGTATATAACCCACTGCACCTTTGAAATCACATGTGGCATAACTGTCTCTCAGACTGCATGTATTGTATATAACCCATTTCCTCTCAGGCCCTATGAGTCGTCTAACTGGTAATAACCTATGGGCTCTCAGTGCCAGTCAGCCTCTGTGTGAGAAATAACAATTTTTTCTTTTTTTTTTTAAATAACAAGTTATATCTTGTAGTGAATCCTCCTATGGCAGTACTAGTATCTGAAATCTTAACCAGGAAAAGAGACCAAATTGATTCATGGCAATAATGTGTCCTATAGTGCACAAGACACGGATACATTCCAGAAATGCTCTGAGCCATTTTATTAGGGATTATTTGCTATTCCTTTCCCTTAAGCATGCTGTCAGTGACTTATCTCAGATGAGCCTTCATTGACATTAGCTAGTCGATAGAACTGGCAAATGAATTCGACATCAGCCAAAAAGACTGGATTCCAATTACAAAGGCCACTCTCTTCCCAAAACAGTCACTCAACTATTCCATTGTCAGCTCAGATTTCATGCATAGTGTACTTTTCTTAGAACTGTTGTTCTCCTCAATCCAAAAACTTTTGTTTCAAGAGATTTATTCGAGAAGTCGGGAAGGAGGGAAACTAGGATATATATTAGATACTGTCCTCTCCCATACACAGCCAATGATTCACTTTCTCCTTTCCACATTCTCATATTGTTGAAGTCAAGTGTCATAGGAACATAGGAATTGCCAGACGAAAAAAGACCAAGGTCGATCGAGTTTACCTTCTACCATCCTGGTATGATGAAACAATAATGGAGTTGTTGACTAAGCATAGCAATCAATCTCGATCAATTAGTTTACAACAGACCCAGACAGAACATCTGGAAAATCCCTGTGGTGAAGAGTCACTCTTTTTCTCTCAAGCATGCTACACTTACCATGTCATGTCTCAAATTACTCATATACTGGATCCCAAATATTTTCTGCAAAGGAAACAATCTATTTTGCATTTGAATGAATTATTATCAACTGTTTCCATCATTTCCCTAGTGAGTCTATTCCATAGATTCATTGAAATATTGTTTCCACGGTTTAGTTTTGAGTTTACCCCCATTCAAGCACAGGCCGTGCCCTCTGATTCTACTGTTATGGGCAAGGTGAAACAGCTTGTCATGGTCTCATTGCATCCTCTCCTACTCATTCATTCCCTCCCAAGTCATCAAAACTGTTGGACTTCTTACATAACTTACAATCTGCTTTCTCCGATCATCGACAGGATTCTAAATGCTAAAACAAGCCACAAACTCCAAATTTGTCTTCTCGATCTACTTTATTTGACCTTGATGGTATCCTGCACCATGGGCCATAGTCCTTCACCTTGGTTTGTCAATAAAAAACAATCACTGATGTTTGGTTTCAAATCCAACCAAGGAATGAAGGTCTTTTCTTTCTTTGCAGACCTTATGTGAGCTAGGTCTGAGGCAAGTCAACCTAAATTATCGTGGATATGGACCGTAGCACAAACATTTGGCACTAAATTGACAATTTCCTTCAAAGCTATCTGGCATAGGAAATGGCAATAACACAATGATACAGTCCAGGTGCTTTTCCTCGGTTATTAGGAGTCAGTTTTCACATATACATTGAGGACATTAAATTCCACTTTTTGTCAGACATCATTTCCTCAATAATTTTAGCCCACAACAAACTCTGCTCCTTTGTTACTGACTCATTGGCAATTCTCTCAACCTGAGCCAAAATGTTCACAACATTGATGTTCTGTTCTATCCTGAGCTGAACTCCAGACTCTATACGTCTCCATGACAAAGACCACCATCCTCCACAGCAATGCCCCCTCTTCCACTGAAACTCTTAGAAACATAGAAACATAGAAAATAGGTGCAGGAGTAAGCCATTCGGCCCTTCGAGCCTGCACCACCATTTAATATCATGGTTGATCATCACCGCAGTACCCCTTTCCTGCTTTTTCCCATACTTCTTGATCCCTTTAGCCATAAGGGCCATATCTAACTCCCTCTTGAATATATCCAACGAACAGGCATCAACAATTCTCCACAGCAGGGAATTCCACAGGTTAACAACTCTCTGAGTGAGGCAGTTTCTCCTCATCTCGGTCCTAAATGGCTTACCTCTTATCCTTAGACTGTGTCCCCTGGTTCTGGACTTCCCCAACATCGAGAACATTCTTCCTGCATCTAACCTGTCCAGTCCCGTCAGTATTTTATATGTTTCTATGAGATCCCCTCTCATTCTTCTAAACTCCAGTGAATACTGGCCCAGTTGATCCAATCTCTCCTCATATGTCAGTCCTGCCATCCCGGGAATCAGTCTGGTGAACCTTCGGTGCACTCCCTCAATAGCAAGAATGTTCTTCCTCAGATTAAGAGACCAAAACTTAACACAATATTCCAGGTGAGGCCTCACCAAGGCCCTGTACAACTGCAGTAAGACCTCCCTGCTCCTACACTCAAATCCCCTAGCTATGAAGGCCAACATGCCATTTGCCTTCTTCACCACGTGCTGTACCAGCATGCCAACTTTCAATGACTGATGTACCATGACACCCAGGTCTCGTTGCACCTTCCCTTTTCCTAATCTGCCACCATTCAGATAATATTCTGCCCTCGTGTTTTTGCCACCAAAGTGGATAACCTCACATTTATCCACATTATACTGCATCTGCCATGCATTTGCCCACTCGCCTAACCTGTCCAAGTCACTCTGCAGCCTCTTAGCATTCTCCTCACAGTACATACTGCCACCCAGCTGAGGGTCATCTGCAAACTTGAAGATATTACACTCAATTGATGTATATTGTAAATAGCTGTGGTCCCAGCACTGAACCCTGCGGCACCCCACTAGTTACTGCCTGCCATTCTGAAAAGGACCCGTTTATCCCAACTCTCTGCTTCCTGTCTGCCAATTAGTTCTCTATCTACGTCAATACCTTACTCCCAATACCATGTGCTTTAATTTTACACACCAATATCTTGTGTGGGACCTTGCCAAAAGCCTTTTGAAAGTCCAAATACACCACATCCACTGGTTCTCCCCTGTCCACTCTGCTAGTTACATCTTCAAAAAATTCTAGAAGATTTGTCAAGCATGGTTTCCCTTTCATAAATCCACGCTGACTTGGACCGATCCTGTCACTGCTTTCCAAATGCGCTGCTATTTCATCTTTAATAATTGATTCCAAAATTTTCCCCAGAACTGATGTCAGGCTAACCGGTCTATAATTACACGTTTTCTCTTTCCCTCCTTTCTTAAAACGTGGTGTTACATTAGCTACCCTCCAGTCCATAGGAACTGATCCAGAGTCAATGGACTGTTGGAAAATGATCACCAATGCATCCACTATTTCTAGGGTCACTTCCTTAAGTACTCTGGGATGCAGACTATCAGGCCCCGGGGATTTATCGGCCTTCAATCCCATCAATTTCCTTAACACAATTTCTTGATTAATAAGGATTTCCTTCAGTTCCTCCTTCTCACTTGACCCTTGGTCCCCTAGTATTTCCGGAAGGTTATTTGTGTCTTCCTTCGTGAAGACAGAACCAAAGTATTTGTTCAATTGGTCTGCCATTCTTTCTTCCCCATTAGAAATTCACCTGATTCTGACTGAAAGGGACCTACGTTTGACTTCACTAATCTTTTTCTCTTCACATATCTATAGAAGCTTTTGCAGTCAGTTTTTATGTTCCCAGCAAGCTTCCTCTCATACTCTATTTCCCCCCTCCTAATTAAACCCTTTGTCCTCCTCTGCTGAATTCTAAATTTCTCCCAGTCCTCAGCTTTGCTTCTTTTTCTGGCCAATTTATATGCCTCTGCCTTGGATTTAACACTATCCTTAATTTCCCTTGTTAGCCACAGTTGAGCCACCTTCCCCATTTTATTTTTACTCCAGACCGGGATGTACAATTGTTGAAGTTCATCCATGTGATCTTTAAATGTTTGCCATTGCCTATCCACTGTCAACCCTTTAAGTATCATTCGCCAGTCTATTCTAGCCAGTTGACGTCTCATACCATCAAAGTTACCTTTCCCTAATTCAGGACCCTAGTCTCTGAATTAACTGTGTCACTCTCCATCTTAATAAAGAATTCTACCATATCATGGTCACTCTTTCCCAAGGGGTCTCGCACAACAAGATTGCTATTAGTCCTTTCTCATTACACATCACCCAGTCTAGGATGGCCAGCCCTCTAGTTGGTTCCTCGACATATTGGTCTAGAAAACCATCCCTAATACACTCCAGAAAATCCTCCTTCACCGTATTGCTACCAGTTTGATTAGCCCAATCTATACGTAGATTAAAGCCGCCCATGATAACTGTTGTACCTTTATTGCATGCATCCCTAATTTCTTGTTTGATGCTGTCCCCAACCTCACTACTACTTTTGGTGGTCTGTGCACAACTCCCACTAGCGTTTTCTGCCCTTTGGTATTCCGCAGCTCTACCCATACAGCTTCCAGATAAGTTTTGGTCATCTCCAGACTTGATCTTGCTAGCCTCACATCCTCCTTCCTCCCTAAACTTGAAGCTTGCCCCAAACTCTGCTGCCTGTATCCTATCCTGCAGCAAGATCCACTTACCCATTATCTGTGTCTTTGCTGGCCGACATTAGCTCTCCGACCCCAATGCCTCAAGTTTAAAATCCTTGTTTTTATTGTTATTCTCTATTATGACTTCTTTCTGCAACCTTTTCCACCCCTCTATCCTTCCCAAACTCCCCATTTCACTGACTCCATCGTGGTGCATCCCCCGCCACACCCCCAACCGCCTCTTTGTCCCATCACTGGTAGCAGCACCTTCAGCTGTTCAAATCTTACTCTCTGTAATTCCTTCTCTAAATCCCTTTACCACTCAACCTTTCACTCTCCTCCTTTAAAATCATCTTACGAATGTGTCGCTTTGACCATGCATTCGGTCACCCCTCCTAATCTCTCCCTAAGCTCAGCTTCATATTTTCCATACGTGAAGTGCCTTGGGACATTTTTTTATGTTAAAGGCACTGCACAAATCCAATTTTTTGTTGCAGCACATTGTTGGGCCAGAATAGAGAGACTTTTATTCTGAATATCTTTCGGATGAGACATTAAACCAAGGCCCCGTCTGCCCTCTCACATGGACGTAAAAGATTCCATGGCACTATTTCGAAGAAGAGTATGGGAGTTATCCCCGGTGTCCTGGCCAATATTCATCCCTCAAGCAACATAACAAAAACAAACTATCTGGTCATTATCACATTGTGGGAGCTTGCTTGGCGCAAATTGGCTGCTGCGTTTCTCACATTACAACATTGAGTACACTTCAAAATAACTTTATTGGCTGTAAAGCGCTTTGAGATGTCCAGTGGTCATGAAAGGCGCTATATAAATGCAAGTCTTTCTTTCTTTCTTTCAATATGGTCATATGAGAACTGGCAATGCTTGTGGCTAAAACTGGAGTATGCAAGAGCCTTAAACATATCCATTTATTATCTGGATACCTCTTACCTTAATAAGGTACTCTTTGAAAAAAGGAAACATTTTTGTCTCCTTTTTCAACATATACTTCAGGTAAGAATAGGAGAATTTTAGGAACAAGATAGCTCAATCCTCACCGACCTGACTTTTCACGACAGGCAACTTGAGTGAGACTGTACTCCGAGAGAGGAGATTCACCAGACAGGAGTGTGAGTGGAAGACAGGACAATAACACCTTAGCTCCAACACTCCCATCTAGCAAGCCTCTGTGTGCAGTCCCGCTGAATTTGCTCTTATATCTCTCAATCTCTTTTGTCTCCAGAAACAAATGTATTTGCTTCATTTACACCATCCACTTCTATAGTCTGCGTTGGTAATCATAAATTTATATTGCCTTTTGGTAAATTAAGTTTTACCTGACTTCACAACTGACTCATAACTTCCTCGTTTTGGACTGCATCCCCCTGACTCTTCACCATATTAAAATCAGGAGGTTCTCTAAGTCAGGTAGATCGTGTCTGCAGATCTGGGGCCAAGTCATCTAAGTCAGAGATGTCTCTCATTCACACCTGACAAACCTGAAGCAGGCCAGAAAGCTGCATACTCTCCTCTGGCACTGCTTCATCAAAAGAATCCAATAACATGACAGCGGACACCTCCAATGCTCAATTATTACCTGATGTTGCACTGAGTCATACAGACCTAGGATTGATCACCAGTCTGTTCTGAATTAACTGACCTGTGTTTGGGTGGTAGTAGCTGTCATGTATTCAACTATCATTGTAACCCATGTATAAGCTAACCTAAGTTGTACAGCTTGAGAACATTAACCACAACTTGTGGGAGACACTCGTAACCTGGACTTTTCGGTACCAAAGGGGAAGCTCCACCCACCTTCATCACTTGCGGTCTTGGTAATAAAGGTAACTGGTCACAGAGTGACCTTCTCTCAAGTATGGGCCTCGTGTGCATTTATACTGTATAGTAAGGTCATATCATTGGCGAGGAGAAACTGGGATTTAACCACGCGAGCATGGCCACTAGCAGCACAGAAGAGGGGTACTGTGTTGGTGACGATTGGGACGACTTTATTGAGAGACTACAGCAAAGTTTTGTCACTAAGGAATGGTTGGGACAGGATTCGGCCGACAAACATAGGGCTCATCTCCTGACGATTTGTGGATCCAGAATGTACTCCCTGATGAAGGACCTTCCAGCGTCAGAGAAGCCGGCGGACAAGACGTTCGAAGAGCTCAGTAAGTTGATCGGGAAACACCTTAAACCGACGAGCAGCATGCACATGGCGAGACACCAGTTTTACATGCACCGGCGGCGAGAAGGGCAAAGCGTTCCAGACTTCGTGGCAGATCTCTGGCGACTGCCGATCTTATGTAAGTTCCCAGATGCATGCAGAGCGGAGATGCTGCGAGACTTTTTTATTGAGGGCATCGGGCACACTGGGGTTTTCAGGAAACTGATTGAGACCAAAAACTTGACCTTGGAAGTGGCGGCTCTGACAGCCCAGACAATTATCTCAGGGGAGGAAGAGACCAGAATGATTTATGGCAAAAATCTTGGCTCAAATGTGGCAAACGACCAGGGAGTCAACATTGTTAACGCGACACACAGTTCTCTAGGCAGACAAGGGCAATCGGATATGCAGGCAGCTGAACCCAAGGGGGAATTCAACAGAGACAATGGCTAGCTGAACGGCGATTCATGCCATTGCCATGGGCAATGTGGCCAGTAATGGGGTCATCAACACCTGTTAATGGTGCGCTTAAGGACAGTTACAGAGACAGTCAGAGACGATCGACTGGTAATGGACCTTTTGTTTCCAACAATGGGGCCTGTAGCTCATGCTGGAGGTGTGGAGGCAAACACCCAGCCAGAGCTTGCAGGTATCAGCAATATACCTACACAAACTGCAAAGTCAGCGGTCATTTGGCGCGTATGTGCAGGAAGCCTGCAGCCAGGTTGATGTATGAGGAGGACGGGCCCGAGGTAAGCCCTACAAGGCCAAATGAATACTGGGGGAAATCGCTGGAAACTGAAGTTCAGCAAGTTCATGTGGAGCACATATACAGTTCATATACCAGGACGCCACAGATAATGATGAAAGTGCTCCTCAATGGCATCCAAGCATTAATGGGGCTAGACATGGGGGCCAGCCAGTCCCTGATGAGTATCAAACAGTTCGAAAGATTTTGGTGTCCAAGGCCAGGAGGCCAAAATTATTGCAGATTGACGCACAATTACGGACATATACAAAGGAAATCATTCTGGTGCTAGGCAGCACCACAGTAGTCGTGACCCATTCGGAGAACAGGTTGCCACTCTGGATTGTCCCGGAGGATGGTCCCCCACTACTGGGGAGGAGTTGGCTTGCTGTCATGAACTGGATGTGGGGCGATGTCAATGCAATTTCTTCTGTGGAGCGAGTATCATGCTCATAGGTCCTGGACAAATTTGACTCATTATTTCAACCCGGCATCGGCACTTTCATGGGGACCAAGGTAGTGATTCACATAAATCTGGACGCCAGGCCAGTACACCACAAGGCCAGAGTGGTGCCATACATGATGCGGGAAAAGATAGAATGTGAATTGGATCACCTGCTGAGGGAAGGCATCATCTTGCCAGTCGAATTCAGTGACTGGGCTAGCCCGATTGTGCCGGTGCTCAAGGCCGATGGGTCGGTCAGGATATGTGGCGATTACAAGCCCACCCTCAATCGGGTGTCACTCCAAGACCAGTTCCCGCTACCGAGAGCGGAGGACCTCTTTGCGACGCTATCCGGTGGCAAACTTTTTTCAAAATTGGACCTGACCTCAGTTTACATGACCCAGGAGCTGGTGAGTGAGTCGAAGAAGCTGACCACCATCACGACACACAAGGGGTTGTTTGAGTATAACAGATGTCCGTTCGGGATTCATTCGGCCGCCACGATCTTTCAGCGAAATATGAAAAGCCTCCTCAAGTCGATTCCAAGAACGGCGGTTTTTCAAGACGACATCCTCATCATGGGTCGCGATACTGAAGAACAACTCCACAACCTGGAGGAGGTGCTACGCAGACTGGACCGGGTAGGGCTGCGACAGAAAAAGGCGAAGTGGGTCTTCTTAGCTCCAGAGGTAGAATTCCTAGGGAGGAGGGTAGCAGCAGACGGGATCAGACCTACTGCATCCAAAATAGAAGTGATCCAGAGAGCACCCAGACCCCATAACATGATGGAGCTGTGTTCATTCCTGGGGCTCCCGAACTATTTTGGTAACTTGCTTCCCACATTGAGCATGTTGTTAGAGCCGCTACATGTGCTCCTACACAAAGGTCGTGATTGGGCCTGGGGGGACAGCTAGGAAAGGGCTTTTGATAGAGCACGTAATTTGTTGTGCTCCAACAATCTGTTAACGCTATATGACCCGTGTAAGAAACTTGTTTTAACGTGCGATGCGTCGTCCTATGGGGTCGGGTGTGTGTTGCAGCATATGAATGCCAATGGTCAGTTATAGCCGGTAGCTTATGCCTCTAGAAGTCTGTCCCAGGCAGAAAGGGGCTACGGGATGGTAGAAAAGGAAGCGCTAGCATGTGTCTATGCAGTAAAAAAAATGCACCAGTACCCGTTTGAGCTGGAGACAGATCACAAACCCCTAAAGTCCCTTTTGGCCGACAACAAGGCCATAAATGTGAATGCATCGGCCCGCATACAGAGGTGGGCACTTACGTTAGCCGCCTATGACTACACAATTCGGCACAGACCGGGCACTGAAAACTGTGCCGGTGCACTCCGCAGGCTCCCACTAGCCACCACTGAGGGGGCAACTGACCATGATGCTGAGATGGTCATGGCTGTTGAAGCTTTCGAAAGCGAAGGTTCACCTGTGACAGCCCGTCAGATTAAAGTCTGGGCAAATAAAGACCCGCTACTGTCTTTAGTTAAGAAATGTGTCCTGAATGGGGACTGGGCAGCCATGTATGGGCATGCCTTGAGGAGTTTAAACCATTTCATAGGCACAAGGATGAACTCTCGATTCAGGCCGATTGCCTACTGTGGGGAAACCGAGTAGTCATGCCCCAGAAGGGCAGAGAGGTGTTTATCAGAGAACTTCACAATGAGCACTCGGACATTGTCATGATGAAGGCAATTGCCAGGTCACACGTTTGATGGCCAGGGATAGATGCAGACCTGGAACTTTGTGTTCACAGGTGCAACACGTATGCTCAGCTAGGCAATGCACCCAGGGAAGCCCCCTTAGCCCCTGGTCCTGGCCCGCCAAGCTGTGGTCACGCATCCATGTGGACTACGCAGATTCTTTCATGGGAAAAATGTTTTTGGTTGTAGTAGACACCTACTCTAAATGGATTGAGTGTGCCATTTTAAATTCAAGCACATCCTCTGCCACGGTAGAAAGTTTACGGGCAATGTTCGCCGCCCATCTTGGTCAGCGACAATGGCCCGTGCTTCACAAGCACTGAATTCCAGGACTTCATGGCAGGCAATGGAATCAACCATGTCAGAATGGCACCGTTCAAGCCTGCCTCAAACGGCCAGGCGGAACGAGCAGTGCAGATAATCAAACAGGGGATGCTCAGAATCCAAGGGGGTTCCCTACAAAGCCGCTTATCATGCCTCCTGTTGGCCAATAGATCCCGACCACATTCGCTCACAGGGGTTCCACCCGCAGAGCTGCTAATGAAAAGGACGCTCAGAACCAGGTTGTCCCTTACGCACCCTACTATGAAAGAAATTGTTGAGAGCAGGCGTCAGTCACAATGTGACTACCATGGCAGGAATGCGAGGGCGCGATGTATTGATGTCAATGACCCTGTTTTTGTCCTTAATTATGCTGCAGGGCCCAAATGGTTTGCAGGCATTGTGATTGCCAAAGTGGGGAATAGGGTTTTGGTAGTTAAGCTTACCAATGGACAAATCTGCCGCAAACACGTGGATCAAATTAAAAGGAGGTTCAGCAACCCCATAGAAGAAGCAAAGGAAGAACACGACGTAGAGTTTACTCCACCACAGGTGACCGAACACCGGAACCAAGTGGAGGAGAGCCCAGTCACTGTGGGCAGTCCGGACAGGCCTGAGGCACCGCAAACAGCAGACACTCAGGCCAGCGCCCAACAACCAGAGCCCCAACTCAGGCGCTCTACAAGGGAGTGTAAATCACCAGAGAGACTTAACCTGTGATCCAAATAAGACTTTGGGAGGGAGGTGATGTCATGTATTCAACTATCATTGTAACCCATGTATAAGCTGACCTAAGTTGTACACTTTGAGAACACTGGCCACAAGGGGCGAACTTGTGGGAGGCACTCCTAACCTGGACTTTCCGGTATCAAAGGGGAAGCTCCACCCACCTTCATCACTTGAAGTCTTGGTAATAAAGGTAACTGGTCACAGAGTGACCTTGTCTCACGTATGGGCCTCATGTCCTTACTATACAGTATAAATGCACAGATCAGTAGCAGGTGCTCTAATTGGCCTCAGCATCCCTGGACTAAGAAAGGGGGAAAATACCAGCCAAGCTTTCCACCTCCTTTCTCTATCCTATAGAGCTGTACCCTAGTAGGAGTCAGAGCCTTCAGGAGAGGAGGGGGATAGAAGTGGCAAGCTGGCAGACAGAAAGAGAAGAAGAGGTTCTGCTATTAAACATAGCTACCACCCAGGGGCAGATTAACCATGGGACTGATGGGGCTGCAGCCCCAGGCCCACCAAAGAACATAGACTCACCAAATAAATGTAGGAAAAAAAATATAAGGCCTCTGAAATAGGCTGAATAGAATAGGAGAGGAAAAACAAGACCGAGGAAAATATTGTTTATTGGCCTAACATGTACATATCTATTTTTGCAGAGACAAGATATTTACTATTTATCTATTATTATTTAACTGTTATTATATGATATATATAATATATAAAATATATGTTAATATAGAATATATTATATTAATATATTGTCGTATAAGTCCACTGTTCTGTGCTCAAGAGAGTGAAAAATAAAATTCGGTCAAAGATGGGCCAAACCAACTGAATGCCCTTTCACTTTTGTGTATTGAACATGACTTGTTTGCTACTATTGAAATGGGAGACATCATTGAAAAATTCACATATATGAAGTCTCACAATGCGATCATGTGAAGTATCTATAGGATATATACCTGCTTATACAGGCTAGATTCATTTGTTTATACCTATATACAGAAGTACCTAAATATACTAATGTATCTAAATACAGAACAGAATATGCACTAGCCTGTTTTATTTCACATGTTATTGATGGAAATTTACATATCGGAATCTAGTATTGCATTGTTACCAGAACCAGAATATATACCTACTTGATACAGAATATATGCTTTCATTGTTGAATATACTGGCCTATGTTTTCATAAATTATCTCCTAGTAAAGGATCCTCTAGGAATGAATGACCTTAACATGGTTGAATTTCAAATTCAGTTAGAGGGTGAGAAAGTTGGATCTCAAACCAGTGTACTAAGCTTAAATAGAGGAGATTACAAAGGTATGAAGACAGAGTTGGCTAAAGTGGACTGGGAAAATAGATTAAAGTATGGGACGGTTGATGAGCAGTGGCAGACATTTAAGGAGATATTTTATAACCGCAACAAAAATATATCCCAAAGAGAAGGAAAGACTGTAACAGAAGGGATAACAATCTGTGGCTAACTAAGGAAATAAATGATGGTATCAAATTGAAAAGAAGGGCACACAATGTGGCCAAGGCTAGTGGGAGGCCAGAGGATTGGGAAACATTTAAAAGCCAGCAAAGAACGACTAAAAAAATAATAGAGGGAAGATAGCACGATATATACAAACAGATAGTAAGGGTTACTACAGGTACATAAAAAGGAAAAGAGTGGCTAAAGTAAATGATGGTTCCCTAGAGGATAGAAACATAGAAACATAGAAAATAGGTGCAGGAGTAGGCCATTTGGCCCTTCGAGCCTGCACCGCCATTCAATAAGATCATGGCTAATCATTCCCTCAGTACCCCTTTCCTGCTTTCTCTCCATACCCCTTGATCCCCTTAGCCGTAAGGGCCATATCTAACTCCCTCTTGAATATATCCAATGAACTGGCATCAACAACTCTCTGCGGCAGGGAATTCCACAGGTTAACAACTCTTTGAGTGAAGAAGTTTCTCCTCATCTCAGTCCTAAATGGCCTACCCCTTATCTTAAGACTATGTCGCCTGGTTCTGGACTTCCCCAACATCGGGAACATTCTTCCCGCATCTAACCTGTCCAGTCCCGTCAGAATCGTATACGTTTCTATGAGATCCCCACTCATCCTTCTAAACTCCAGTGAATAAAGGCCCAGTTGATCCAGTCTCTCCTCATATGACAGCCCAGCCATCCCTGGAATCAGTCTGGTGAACCTTCGCTGCACTCCCTCAATAGCAAGAACATCCTTCCTCAGATTAGGAGACCAAAACTGAACACAATATTCCAGGTGAGGCCTCACTAAGGCTCTGTACAACTGCAGTAAGACCTCCCCTGCTCCTATACTCAAATCCCCTAGCTATGAAGGCCAACATACCATTTGCCTTCTTCACCGCCTGTTGTACCTGCATACCAACCTTCAATGACTGATGAACCATGACACCCAGGTCTCGTTGCACCTCCTCTTTTCCTAATCTGCCGCCATTCAGATAATATTCTGCCTTTGTGTTTTTGCCCCCAAAATGGATAACCTCACATGTATCCACATTATACTGCATCTGCCATGCATTTGCCCTCTCACCAAACCTGTCCAAGTCACCCTGCAGCCTCTTAGCGTCCTCCTCACAGCTCACACCGCCAGCCAGTTTAGTGTCATCTGCAAACGTGGAGATATTACACTCTATTCCTTCATCCAGATCGTTAATATATATTGTAAAGAGCTGGGGTCCCAGCACTGAGCCCTGCGGCACTCCACTTGTCACTGTCGGCCATTCTGAAAAGGACCCGTTTATCCCGACTCTCTGCTTCCTGTTTGTCAACCAGTTCTCTATCCACGTCAGTACATTGCCCCCAATACCATGCGCTTTGACTTTGCACATCAGTCTCTTGTGCAGGACCTTGTCAAAAGCCTTTTGAAAGTCCAAATACACCACATCCACTGGTTCTCCCTTGTCCACTCTGCTAGTTACATCCTCAAAAAATTCCAGAAGATTTGTCAAGCATGATTTCCCTTTCATAAATCCATGCTGACTTGGATCGATCCTGTCACTGCTTTCCAAATGCACTGCTATTTCATTCTTAATGATTGATTCCAACATTTTCCCCACTACTGATGTCAGGCTCTTGGTAGTCTGTCATATCCAACAAAGACGTTGTTGTGCTAATCATCAATGGCATGTGTCTTCAAGTGGCTGTATAGGCCAATTCTGGATGCACATAGTCTCTTGCATACCGGACAAGGGAAGTTTAGTGTGCCTGATGCTGACAGTACTGCCACCTGATGTTGTCTATCTCTAGTGTCCCGCAGGTGTTGACATCGGCTTTCTTCGAAGGTCTGGCAGGCAGTCCTCGTGAGGGTTCGCCACTGGATTTTATTAGCTGCTGTATTCTCGAGGTCCTTTGGTCTGATGCCACAGTACTGGAGGTTAGCCTTAACGCAATCTTTGTAGATCTTTCGGGGGCTCCCCTGGTGTCTTCGGCCTTCACAGAGCTTGCCGTGAAGAAGCTGACGAGGGATCCTTGACTCATCCATGTGGATGACATGTCCAGCCCACCGGAACTGGGCTCGCATGATCATCATCTCAATGCTAGTTGATTGTGCTCTCTCCAGAACCTCAAAGTTTGACACGCAGTCTTGCCAGCGTATGTGGAGTATAGATCTGAGACTGCGCATACGGAAAGCTTCCAGATTTTTGGTGTGTCACCTGTAGGGTGTCCAGGTCTCACATCCATAAAGGAGAGATGAGAGAACGACTGCTCTATACACCAACAGTTTAGTTGACAGTCGGATGTGGTGGTGACTCAACATCTTAGTGCGCAAGCGACCAAGTGCCTGGCTGGTTTTACAGATCCTTGCATCAATCTCCTTGTCCAAGGACCCGTCACTTGATATGGTGCTGCCAAGGTACTTGAAGCTGTCCACTGACTTTAGTTGTATACTGCCGATGGAGACTGTGGGAGCAGGTGCTGTGGTGCCAGGGGCAGGTTGATAGAGAACCTCAGTTTTACTAAGGCTGATGGTTAGGCCAAACAATTCTGTTGCCTCAGCAAATTTGCTGAGTATGAATTGTAGGTCACTCTCCTTGTGTGCCATGAGGGTGCAGTCGTCAGCAAAGAGTGCCTCTAGCATGAGTCGTTTCCGTACTTTGGTTTTTGCAGCAAGGCGGCGGAGGTTGAACAGTGAACCATCTAATCGATATTTCAGGTAGACCCCAAACTCCAAGTCTTTTATGGCATTGTTCAAGACACAGGTAAAAATAGGTTGTTCAGAACTGGAGCGAGTACACAACCTTGTTTTACTCCATTTGAGATGGCAAATGGGGCCATGTTATGCCGTCTGAGAGCACTTCACCTGTCATGTTGTCATGAAACAGCTCGATGATGTGGACAAACTTCCTTGGGCACCCAAGTTTCATCAAGATTGACCACAGCACTGCTCTGTTGACATTATCAAAGGCCTTAGTGAGGTCGATAAATACAGCGTACAGGTCCATATTCTGCTCAATGCACCTCTTCTGCACTTGTATGAGTGCAAAGATCATGTCTGCTGTGCTCTGACCAGGTCGAAAGCCACATTGTGTTTCTGGAAGATTTACTTCTGAGACACTAGCCATGAGTCGGTTCAGCACTATGCGGGCAATGATCTTCCTAGCAATGGACAGAAGCGATATTCCTCTGTAATTGCCACAGTCTGCTTTGTTGCCCTTGTTCTTGTAGAGGGAAACTATCATAGTGTCACGAAGGTCCTGTGGCATGTCTTCCTCTTCCCAGATGCTGGTTATTATGTTATGAAAGGCCTCGAGAGTTGCTGGGCCTACTGCCTTGTAGATTTCGGCAGGGATTCCATTCTTTCCTGGAGCCTTTCCTGTACTAATCTGGTTGATGGCTTTCTTTACTTCGTCCATGCTGGGAGGAAGATCAAGATCTTCTTTGATAGGTTGCTGGGGTATGGAGTCAAGTGCTTCTTCATTCACTGTTGAAGGTCTATTAAGAAGATTGCTGATATGTTCTCTCCATCTCTCATTTATGCCAGTCCTGTTTTTGATCAAAGTGCTGCCATCTACTGAAAGGAGTGGAGTAGTGCTGGGTTTTGATGGTCCATCGACTGACTTGATGGCGCTGAAGAACATCTTTGCATTGTGAGTTTCAGCATAATGTTCCATTTCCTCTGCTTTCATCTGCCACCATTTGTCTTGCATCTGGCAAAGGTCTCTCTGTGCTTTGCTCTGCATATGTCTGTAGCGGTCCCTCTTGGAAATTGAGGAAGGGTCATTTTGCCATTTTAGATATGCTTTTTTCTTTTCATCCAGTGTCTTGCAGATCTCAATGTTGTTTTCATCGAACCAGTCTTGATGTACCTTTTTTTTAAGTCCAAGAGTTGTCTTTGCTGAGTCTGTCGCCATCTGTTTGAGCTTTGTCCACTTTTGTGTGGTGTTGCCAGTGAGCAGTCCGTGAGACATCAGCCTGTTATCGAGGTCATCCTGGAACTGTTCATGGTAACACTGATGTTTCAGCCTAGCTGTGTTAAAGGCACTTCTGCTTGGTTTTGGACGCTTGCGCTGAAGTGGAGCAATGTGCAGCTGGAGAGTGGATCTGACTAGACGGTGATCTGTCCACCATTCTGCTCCCCGCATGGCTCTTGTGATCTATACGTCTTTAATGTCTTGCCTTCTTACAATGATATGGTCTATCATGTGCCATTGCTTAGACCTGGGGTGCATCCAAGTTGTTTTGTACTTGTCAGCCTGCCTGAATAGAGTATTTGTAATAGTCAAGTCATTCTCCGCACACATACTCAAGAGGAGGAGACCATTACTGTTCAACCGGTCTATAATTACCCGTTTTCTCTCTCTCTCCTTTTTAAAAGTGGTGTTATATTAGCTGCCCTCCAGTACATAGGAACTGATCCAGAGTCGATAGACTGTTGGAAAATGATCAACAATGCATCCACTATTTCTAGGGCCACTTCCTTAAGTACTCTGGGATGCAGACTTATCAGGCCTCGAGGATTTATCAGCCTTCAATCCCAACAATTTCCCTAGCACAATTTCCCACCTAATAAGGATATCCCTCAGTTCCTCCTTCTCACTAGACCCACAGTCCCCAAGTACATTCGGAAGGTTATTCGTGTCTTCCTTCGTGAAGACAGAACCAAAGTATTTGTTCAATTGGTCTGCCATTTCTTTGTTCCCCATTATAAATTCACCTGAATCCGACTGCAAGGGACCTACATTTGTCTTCACTAATCTTCACATATTTATAGAAGCTTTTACAGTCAGTTTTTATGTTCCCTGCAAGCTTCCTCTCGTACTCTATTTTCCCCCTCTTAATTAAATCCTTAGTCCTCCTCTGTTAAATTCTAAATTTCTCCCAGTCCTCAGGTTTGTTACTTTTTCTAGCTAATTTATATGCCTCTTCCTTGGTTTTAACACTATCCTTAATTTCTCTTGTTAGCCGCGGTTGAGCCACCTTCCCCGTTTTATTTTTTACTCCAGACAGGGATGACAATTGCTGAAGTTCATCCATGTGATCTTTAAATGTTTGCCATTGCCTATCCACCGTCAACCCTTCATTTGCCTGTCTATTCTAGCCAATTCACGCCTCATACCGTCGAAGTTACCTTTCCTTAAGTTCAGGACCCTAGCTCCAAGACATCCTTGACCCTTGCACCAGGGAGGCAACATACCATCCTGGAGTTTCGGTTGCGGCCACAGAAACGTCTATCTATTCCCCTTACGATCGAATCCCCTATCACTATAGCTCTCCCACTCTTTTTCCTGCCCTCCTGTGCAGCAGAGCCACCCATGGTGCCATGAACTTGGCTGCTGCTGCTTCCCCCTGATGACTCATCTCCCCCAACAGTACCCAAAGCGGTGTATCTGTTTTGCAGGGGGATGACTGCAGGGGACCCCTGCACTACCTTCCTTGCACTGCTCTTCCTGTTGGTCACCCATTTACTATCTGGCTGTGTACCCTTTACCTGCGGTGAGACCAACTCACTAAACGTGCTATTCACGTCATTCTCAGCATCGTGGATGCTCCAGTGTGAATCCACCCGCAGCTCCAGTGTCGCAATGCGGTCCGTCAGGAGCTGGAGGTGGATACACTTCCCGCACACGTAGTCGTCAGGGACACCGGAAGCATCCCTGACTTCCCACATAGTAGAGGAGGAGCATAACACATGTCCGAGCTCTCCTGCCATGTCTTAACCCTTAGATTAACTTAATTTGGCAACAGCAATGATAAGGTTACTTACTGATATAGAAAAAGGAGAAAAACTACTCACCAATCAGCAGCCAATCACTTACCCCCTTGGCTGTGATGTCACCTTTCGATTTCTTTCTACTTTTTTGGCTCCCCACTGCAGCTGCACTGGCTGGGCCCCTTGTAGGCCTCACCAACGTCCTACTCTGCCTCCCGACGACACTGCCACTGCTCCCTGCAACTACTGGGCCTCTTGAAGGCCTCACCAACATCCCACTACGCCTCCCGACAACACTGCCGGTGCTCCCTGCAACTACTGGGCCTCTTGAAGGCCTCACCAACGTCCCACTCCGCCTCCCGACAACACTGCCGGTGCTCCCTGCAACTACTGGGCCTCTTGAAGGCCTCACCAACGTCCTACACTGCCTCCCGACAACACTGCCGCTGCTCCCTGCAACTACTGGGCCCCTTGTAGGCCTCACCAACGTCCCACTCTGCCTCCCGACGACACTGCCGCTGCTCCCTGCAACTACTGGGCCCCTTGTAGGCCTCACCAACGTCCTACTCTGCCTCCCGACGACACTGCCGCTGCTCCCTGCACCTACTGGGCCCCTTGTAGGCCTCACCAACGTCCTACTCTGCCTCCCGACGACACTGCCGCTGCTCCCTGCACCTACTGGGCCCCTTGTAGGCCTCACCAACGTCCTACACTGCCTCCTGACAACACTGCCGCTGCTCCCTGCAACTACTGGGCCTCTTGTAGGCCTCACCAACGTCCTACTCTGCCTCCCGACAACACTGCCGCTGCTCCTTGCAACTGCTGAGCCCCTTGTAGGCCTCACCAACGTCCCACTCCGCCTCCCGACGACACTGCCGCTGCTCCCTGCAACTACTGGGCCTCTTGTAGGCCTCACCAACGTCCTACTCTGCCTCCCGACAACACTGCCGCTGCTCCCTGCAACTGCTGAGCCCCTTGTAGGCCTCACCAACGTCCCACTCCGCCTCCCGACAACACTGCCGCTGCTCCCTGCAACTGCTGGGCCTCTTGTAGGGCCTAAAGAAGTAGTACTCGGTAAAATAATGGGACTAAAAGCAGACAAGTCCCCTGGACCTAATGATTTATATCCTAGAGTCTTAAAAGAAGTAGCTGCAGAGATAATGGATGCATTGGTTATAACCTACCAATATTCCCTGGATACTGGGGAGGTCCCAGCAGATTGAAAAACCACAAATGTATCGCCCCTGTTTAAAAAAGGGGGCAGATAGAAAGCATGAAACTATAGACCAGTTAGCCTAACATCTGTCATTGGGAAAATGCCGGAGTCCATTTATTAAGGAGGCAGTAGCAGAACATTTGGAAAAGCATAATTCAATCAAGCAGAGTCAGCATGGTTTTATATAAGACAAATCATGTTTGACAAATTTGCTGGAGTTCTTTAAGGATTTAAAGAGCAGGATGGATAAGGGGGAACCAGTGAATGTGGTGTATTTGGATTTCCAGAAGGCATTCGATAAAGTGTCACATAAAAAATTACTGCACAAGATAAAAGTTCACAGGGTTGCGGGTAATATATTAGCATGGACAGAGGATTGGCTAACTAACAGAAAACAGAGAGTCGGAATAAATGAGTAATTTTCCGGTTAGCAAACAGAAATTAGTGAGATGCCGCAGGGATCGGTGCTGGGGCCTCAAATATTTACAATCTATATTAATGACTTGGATGAAGGGACTATGTGTAATGTAGCCAAGTTCGCTGACGATACAAAGATGGGTGGGAAAACAAATTGTGAAGAGTACACAAAGAAATATGCAAAGGGATATAGACAGGCTAAGCGAGTGGGCAAAAATTTGGGAGATGGAGTGTAATGTGGGAAAATGTGAAGTTATCCACTTTGGCAGACAAAATAGAAAAGCAAATTATAATTTAAATGGAGAAAAATTGCAAAGTGCTGCAGTACAAAGGGACCTGGGGGTCCTTGTGCATGAAACACAAAAATTAGTTTGCAGGTACAGCAAATAATCAGGAAGGCAATTGGAATGTTGGCCATTATTGCAAGGGGGATACAGTATAAAAGCAGAGAAGTCCTGCTACAACTGTACATGGTATTGGTGAGACCACACCTAGAGTACTGCATACAGTTTTGGTCTCCGTATGTGAGGAAGGATATACTTTCATTGGAAGCTGTTCAGAGAAGGTTCACTAGGTTGATTCCGGAGATGAGGGGGTTGACTTATGAAGATAGGTTGAGTAGGTTAGGCCTATACACATTGGAGTTCAGAAGAATGAGAGGTGATCTTATCGAAGCATATAAGATAATGAGGGGGTTTGACAAGGTGGATGCAGAGAGGATATTTCCATTCATGGGGTAAACTAAAACTAGGGGACATAGTCTCAGAATAAGGGGCCACCCATTTAATACTGAGAAAAGGAGGAATTTCTTCTCTAGGAGGGTTGTATGGAATCTATGAAATCTATGGAATTCTCTGACCCAGAGAGCTATGGAGGCTGGGTCATTGAATAAATTTAAGGCGGAGATAGACAGATTTTTGAGCAATAAGGGAATAAAGGGTTATGGGGAGCTGACTGTATTCTCAGATCAGCCATGATCTTATTAAAAGGCGGAGTGGGCTTGAGGGGCCAAATGGCCTACTCCTGCTTCTATTTCTTATGTTCTTATGTTCTTACGTTCATACTCAGAATCAGAATCATATGCGTAATTTAATGAACATGAACAAACATAACTATAGGCCCATTTGAATCAATCTGACCCGGGCCTATCAGACCCTTAATCCAGCCCTGCTACCACCCATAGTTTCATACTGAAGGCACGTCCAAATCAATGTTGCCTCGAATTTTCTTTTGGGTGTGCGGCCTCTTTAATGGGTATGGGGCCCATTCAAATTTCTGTGCATGTGTGTTTTTTCATTTAAAAAGCTGGTGAGCCAGCCTGCATGCGACTTCCAGACTGTGTGGCCGCTTAACGGGAACATTGATCCCAGTCCTTACCCTTTATTTCTATGGAGAAGTTCAAACCAACCCTCCATTCAGGGCTCACAACCTCTGACTATAATTAAGCTAAGAGAAAAAAAGGACCAGGCAACCAAGGCAAGAGCTATAACTTGGTAGCATGATCGCCTTTGAGTCTGAGTCTGGACAAGTAATCCAGAGGCATGGACTGATAATCCAGAGAATGTGAGTTCAAATCCCACCATGGTAATTTGAGAATTTGAATTCAATTTAAGAAAATGATCTGGGAAATAAAAAGCTGGTGTCAGTAAAATAATGACCATGAAGCTATAGAATTGTCATAATAATCCAATTGATTCGGTCATGTCCTTCAGGGAAGGAAACCTGCTGTCCTTACTCAGTCCGGCCTATATGGTTGACTCTTAACAGTCCACATAAGTGGCTCAGCAAGCTACTCAATTTTTTCAAACTCAGGGCAAATAGAGATGGGCAATATCCTGAGAATGAATATAAGAAAGTATAATATATGCAAAATTTCACGCTAATAATGTGTGAAAAATATCTTCGAGGAGGCAGAGCGGCAGTGTCGAGGAGGCCTATAAAAGGACCAATGTCGGAGCAGCGGTAGATCGAGGAGGTGGAGCGGCAGCGTCGAGGAGGCCTATAAAAGGCCCAACGTCGGAGCAGCGGTAGATTGAGAAGGTGGAGCGGCAGTTTCGAGGAGGCCTATAAAAGGCCCAACGTCGGAGCAGCGGGAGATCGAGGGGGCCAGCTGATGCAGGGAGAGAAGGCAAAAAAGAAGTATAAAGAAATCGAAGGGTGACGTCACAGCCAAGCGGGTAAGTGATTGTCTGGTGATTGGTGAGTAGTTTCTCTTTTCCTTTATCAGTAGGTAACCTTTATCATTGTTGCTAAATTAAGTTAATCTAAGGGTTAAGTAATGGCAGGAGAGCTCGGACATGTGTCATGCTCCTCCTGTACTATATGGGAAGCCAGGCATGCTTCCAGTGTCCCTGACGACTACATGTGCAGGAAGTGTATCCTGCTGCAGCACCTGACAGACCACATTGCGGCACTGGAGCTGTGGGTGGATTCACTCTGGAGCATCTGCGATGCTGAGGATATCGTGAATAGCACGTTTAGTGAGTTGGTCACACTGCAGGTAAAGGTTACACAGACAGATAGGGAATGGGTGACCAACAGGAAGAGCAGTGGAAGGAAGGTCGTGCAGGGGTCCCCTGCGGTCATCCCCCTCCAAAACAGATACACTATTTTGGGTACTGTTGGGGGGATGACTCATCGGGGAGGGCAGCAGCAGCCAAGTTCATGGCACCGTGAGTGGCTCTGCTGCACAGGAGGGCAGGAAAAAGAGTGAGAGAGCTATAATGGTAGGGGATTCTATTGTAAGGGGAATAGATAGACATTTCTGTGGCTGCAATCGAGGCTCCAGGATGGTATGTTGCCTCCCTGATGCAAGGGTCAAGGATGTCTTGGAGCGGGTGCAAGGCATTTTTGAGGGGGAGGGTGAACAGTCAGTTGTCGTGGTGCATATAGGTACAAACGATATAGGTAAGAAATGTGATGAGGTCCTACAAGTCAAATTTAAGGAGCTAGGAGTTAAATTAAAAGGTAGGACCTCAAAGGTAGTAATCTAAGGATTGCTACCAGTGCCACGTGCTAGTCAGAGTAGGAAATGCAGGATAGCTAAGATGAATACGTGGCTTGAGGAGTGGTGCAGAAGGGAGGGATTCAAATTCCTGGGACATTGGAACCGGTTCTGGAGGAGGTGGGACCAGTACAAATTGGACGGTCTGCACCTGGGCAGCACCGGAATCAATGTCCTAGAGGGAGTGTTTGTAAATGCTGTTGGGGAGGGATTAAACTAATATGGCAGGGGGATGGGAACCTAGGCAGGGAGACAGAGGGTAGAAGAATGGGGGCAGAAGCAAAAGATAAAACGAAGAAAAATAAAAGTTGAGGGCAGAGAAACCCAAGGCAAAAATCATAAAGAGCCACATTACAGCAAAATTCTAAAGGGGCAAAGTGTGTTAAAAAGACAAGCCTGAAGGCTCTGTGCCTCAATGCGAGGAGTATTCGTAATAAGGTGGACGAATTAACTGCGCAGGCAGTAATTAACGAATGTGATGTAATTGTCATCACGGAGACATGGCTCCAGGGTGACCAAGGCTGGCATCTCTACATCCAGGGGTATTCAACATTCAGGAAGAAGAGACAGAAAGGAAAAGGTGGTGGGGTAGCGTTGCTGGTTAAAGAGGAAATTAATGCAATAGTAAGGAAAGACATGAGCTTGGATGATGTGGAATTTGTATGGGTGGAGCTGCGGAATACTAAAGGGCAGAAAACGCCAGTGGGAGTTGTGTACAGACCACCAAACAGTAGTAGTGAGGTTGGGGACAGCATCAAACAAGAAATTAGGGATGCATGCAATAAAGGTACAGCAGTCAACATGGGCGACTTTAATCTACATATAGATTGGGCTAACCAAACTGGTAGCAATACGGTGGAGGAGGATTTCCTGAAGTGTATTCGGGATGGTTTTCTAGACCAATATGTCAAGGAACCAACTCGAGGGCTGGCCATCCTAGGCTGGGTGATGTGTAAAGAGAATGGACTAATGAGCAATCTTGTTGTGTGAGGCCCCTTGGGAAGAGTGACCATAATATGATAGAATTCTTTATTAAGATGGAGAGTGACACAGTTAATTCAGAGACTAGGGTCCTGAATTTAAGGAAAGATAACTTCGATGGTATGAGACATGAATTGGCGAGAATAGACAGGCGAATGATATTTAAAGGGTTGACGGTGGTTAGGCAATGGCAAACATTTAAAGATCACAATAATGAACTTCAGCAATTGTACATCCCTGTCTGGAGTAAAAATAAAATGGGGAAGGTGGCTCAACCATGGCTAACAAGAGAAATTAGGGATAGTGTTAAATCCAAGGAAGAGGCATATAAATTGGCCAGAAAAAACAGCAAACCTGAGAACTGGGAGAAATTTATAATTCAGCAGAGGAGGACAAGGGTTTAATTAGGAGGGGGAAAATAGAGTATGGGAGGAAGCTTGCTGGGAACATAAAAACTAACTGCAAAAGCTTCTATAGATATGTGAAGAGAAAAAGATTAGTGAAGACAAACGTAGGTCCTTTGCAGTCAGAATCAGGTGAATTTATAATGGGGAACAAGGAAATGGCAGAGCAGTTGAACAAATACTTTGGTTCTGTCTTCACGAAGGAAGACACAAATAACCTTCTGGAAATACTACGGGACCGAGGGTCTAGTGAGAAGGAGGAACTGAAGGAAATCCTTATTAGACAGGAAATTGTGTTAGGGAAATTGATGGGATTGAAGGCCGATAAATCCCCGGGGCCTGACAGTCTGCATCCCAGAGTACTTAAGGAAGTGGTCCTGGAAATAGTGGATGCATTGGTGAGCAATTCAATCAACTCTGGATCAGTTCCTATGGACTGGAGGGTAGCTAATGTAACAGCACTTTTAAAAAAAGGAGGGAGAGAGAAAACGGCTAATTATATACCAGTTAGCCTGACATCAGCAGTGGGGAAAATGTTGGAATCAATTATTAAAGATGAAATAGCAGCGCATTTGGAAAGCAGTGACAGGATCGGTACAAGTCAGCATGGATTTATAAAAGGGAAATCGTGCTTGACAAATCTTCTAGAATCTTTGGCGGATGTAACTAATAGAGTGGACAAGGGAGAACCAGTGGATGTGATGTATCTGGATTTTCAAAAGGCTTTGAACAAGGTTCCACACAAGAAATTGGTGTGCAAAATTAAAGTACAAGGTATTGGGGGTAATGTACTGACGTGGATAGAGAACTGGTTGGCAGACAGGAAGCAGAGAGTCAGGATAAACGGGTCCTTTTCAGAATGGCAGGCAGTGACTAGTGGGGTGCCGCAGGGCTCCGTGCTGGGACCCCAGCTATTTACAATATTCATCAATGATTTAGATGAAGGAATTGAGTGTAATATCTCCAAGTTTGCAGATGACACTAAGCTAGGTGGCGGTGTGAGCTGCGAGGAGGATGCTAAGAGGCTGCAGGGTGACTTCGACAGGTTAGGTAAGTAGGCAAATACATGGCAGATGCAATATAATGTGAATAAGTGTGAGGTTATCCACTTTGGTGGCAAAAACAGGAAGGCAGAATATTATCTGAATGGCAGCAAATTAGGAAAAGGGGAGGTGCAACGAGATCTGGGTGTCATGGTACATCAGTCATTGAAAGTTGGCATGCAGGTACAGCAGGTGGTGAAGAAGGCAAATGGTATGTTGGCCTTCATAGCTAGGGGATTTGAGTATAGGAGCAGGGAGGTCTTGCTGCAGTTGTACAAGGCCTTGGTGAGGCCTCACCTGGAATATTGTGTTAAGTTTTGGTCTCCTAATCTGAGGAAGAATGTTCTTGCTATTGAGGAAGTGCACCGAAGGTTCACCATACTGATTCCCGCGATGGCAGGACTGACATATGAGGAGAGACTGGTTCGACTGGGCCTGTATCCATTGGAGTTTAGAAGGATGAGAGGGGATCTCATAGAAACATATAAAATTCTGACGGGACTGGACAAGTTCGATGCAGGAAGAATGTTTCCGATGTTGGGGAAGTCCAGAACCAGGGATCACAGTCTAAGGATAAGGGGTAAGCCATTTAGGACTGAGATGAGGAGAATCTTCTTCACTCAGAGAGTTGTTAACCTGTGGAATTGTCTACTGCAGAGAGTTGTTGATGCCAGTTGATTGGATATATTCAAGAGGGAGTTAGATATGGCCCTTATGGCTAAAGGGATCAAAGGTTATGGAGAGAAAGCAGGAAAGGGGTACTGAGGTGAATGATCAGCCATGATCTTATTGAATGGTGGTGCAGGCTCGAAGGGCCAAATGGCCTACTCCTGCACCTATTTTCTATGTTTCTATGTTCAGTTCACTACAAGGTCTTCTGACACAGAGGAAACCTATGTGGTTAATATATTTCTCGTCAGGCAAAAATAGTGGGTCACATTTGCAGACAAGTTTTAATTCGGTCTCAGACCAACTGAGGCTTCTCTCTCTGTGGTGTATGCTTGGGGTGTTAAGTAAAATGAAATTGTAATACATCTCAAAGCGTGTTCGAAATTATCATAATTAGTTTTGTTATTATTTATGAAATAGATTAGCATATTATTCCCTTACCCCGGGGCCTGGATTTAAATCCAGGTCGGACTGCTGGATAACGACCAGATAGGTGCCAGACGCAAACTAGAAGGATGCAACATTCAGTGAGCTGAAGGCAGTCTCAGCCTAATCCCCTTTTTCGGATGACAATCTCTTCTCTCCGTTGGCTGTAAATTAGTTTGGGTACTCTCAATCCAACTCCTGCTGAATATGGGCCTACAGCACAGAACCTGCTCCTAATCCAGCACTAAATTGGCAATCTCATTCTGACAGACCACAAGGATGGCTGGTTTTCAACCACCGGTATCGTAATATTATTCTTCATGTAAGTAGCAGGTCAGGTGGATAAGGTGGTTAAGAAGGCATACGGAATGCTTGCCTTTATTGGCCAAGGCATAGAATACAAGAGCAGGGAGGTTATGCTTAAATTATATAATATACTGGTTAGGCCATAGCCGGAATACTGCGTGCAGTTCTGGCCGCCATATTATAGGAGGACGTGATTGCACTGGAGAGGGTGCCGAGATTGGTGCAGAGGAGATTTACGAGGATGTTGCCTTGAATGGGGAATCTTAGCTATGAGGACAGATTGGATAGGCTGCATTTGTTCTCCTTGGAACAGAGGAGGCTGAGGGAAGACCTCATTGAGGTGTATAACATTTTGAGCGACTGGATAGAGTGGATAGCAAGGGCCTATTTCCCTTGGTGGAGAGGTCAATTACAAGGGGGGCATAGGTTTAAGGTGGTTGGTGGAAGGTTTAGAGGGGATTTGAGGGGAAGCTTCTTCACGCAGAGGGTTGTGGGGGTCTGGAACTCGCTGCCTCGAAGGGTGGTGGAGGCAGAAACCTTCACCACATTTAAAAGATGCTTGGATGTTTACTTGAAGTTCCGTAACCTGCAGAGTTATGGACCTAGAGCTGGTAAATGGGATTAGACTGGATAACATAGAATCATAGAAATATAGAAATCTACAGCGGAGAAGGAGGCCATTTCGGCCCATCATGTCCGTGCCGGCTGACAAACATCCACACGGCCCTCGGTCAGCAGCCCTGAAGGTTACACATAAACCTATGAACAATGGACAATAGCAAAAAGGTAAAGAGCACCAGCCTAACCAGTCCACCCCACACAACTGCGATACCTTATATTGAAATATTCTACACCTCACCCAAACTGGAGCCATGTGATCTCCTGGGAGATGCAAAAACCAGATAAAAACCCAGGCCAATTTGGGGGAAAAAAATCTGGGAAAATTCCTCTCCGACCCAACCAGGCGATTGAAACTAGTCCAGGAGATCACCCTGGCTGTAATCGATTCCCTGCAGTACTTACCATCATGTTGGCTCACGCAGACACGATGGTAAGTACATCATGTAATCTAATATGGCCAGAGTGATCACCTGGAATAGTTTCGATCACCTGGATGGGTCAGAGAGGAATTTTCCCAGATTGTTTTCCCCAACTGGCCTGGGTTTTTAGCTGTTTAATTTTGCCTCTCTCAGGAGATCGCATGGCTCCGGGTGGGGTGGAGTGTAAAATGTTGTGATACATGGGGGATCCCGGTTGTGTGGGGCGGACTGGTTGGGCCAGATGCTTTTTACCAGTCCGCCATTGTTCATTGTTCAGACGTTTATATGTAACCTTCAGGGCTGCTGACCCAGGGCCGTATGGCCTCCTTCTGTGCTGTAAATTTTTATGTTTCTACGTAATAATAACTTTTGAATCTAAATAGGCCGGAATAAGAGCTATAATAGTTAACAACTCCAGAAGAAAAGGTGAATGATAAATTTGGTATTATATGTGGGGAAATGGGGGAATGCAGAGAGAGGGGGTTTATGCCAGTTTATGAAAATTACCTTTTTGAGGTAAACAGCTAATGCCATTAGCCAAAAAGAGACCAATCACATAAAAGTTTTAAAAATGTCATTGTTGGGATGTGGGCGTTGCTTGTTATGCCAGGATGTATTTCCCATCCCTAGTTGCCCTCGAGAAGGTGGTGGTGAGTCTTCCTCTTGAAACGTTGTAGTCCAGTGTGGTGAAGGTACTCCCGCTGTGCTGTTTGGTAGGGCGTTCTAGGACTTTGACCCAGCAACGATGAAAGAATGGCGATATATGTCAGGATGGTGTGTGACTTGGAGGGATGTTTTTACCCTTCTGTTGTCTTGTCCCCTGGGTGGTGGAGGCCGCATGTTTGGAAGGTTCTGCCAAAGAAGCTTTGGCAAGTTGCTGCAGTATGTCCTGTAGACAGCATGCGCTGCAGCCATGATATTCCAGCGATGGCGGGAGTAGATGTTTAAGGTAGTGGATGAGGTGCCAATTAAGCTGACTGTTTTGTCCTGGATGGTGTTCTCCTCAAAGCCTCCTTGAAAAAGTGCAAAATCCCTCCAGACAGCTCAGAATCCCTGGCCCAAGACCGGTCAAAGTGGAGGAAATGCATCCGAGAAGGCGCCGAACACTTCGAGTCTCTACGACGGAGGCAAGCTGAAGCCAAGTGCAAACAGCAGAAGGAGCGCACGGCAACCCAAGCACCCCACCCACCCGTTCCTTCAACCACCGTCTGCCGCACCTGTGACAGAGAGTGTAGGTCCTGCATTGGACTCATCCGAGAACTCATTTTTAGTGTGGAAGCAAGTCATCCTCGACTCTGAGGGATTGACTAAGAAGAAGAAGAAGAGGATGGTGTTGAATTTCTTGAGTATTGTTGCAGCTTGCCTGAATGGGTGCAGCTGCAATAACATCAAGAAGCTCAACACCATCCAGGACAAAGTTGTCCGCTTGATCGGCACTTCATCTATTAGCTTAAACATCCACCCCCTCCACTCACTGCTTCAGAGAAAGAGAAAGATATAGAAAGCATCAACCAATATTCACCGCTCATAAAGTCTACAGATTAACGAAAATAATAGAGCGCTTTGTTTCCCTCTTAAATGACCAGGTCGTTCATTAGCATACCATCTGTGCCTCCAGGGTGGATGAACTCTGAGTCACTCTGAGTAATGGAGCAAGAAGGCATGTTAATTGCACCCATTAGAGTGGGCTCTACCTCAAGGCAGGCTTTTGTATTTCTCAATCATATTCCAAGTAATAATGTTTCATTCAAATTATTGTATTTTCTATGAGATGTTCTATCATGAAGTAAAACAAGGCATCTTTTACCCAACAAGAGCATGCCATTCTCCAGAAAGAGCCTCCAGCTCTCAATTTGGTTATTATTGTAAATCAGCACCAAACATAACTACATATTGTAAAACACCAAACTTTAGGGAGACAATATCGCCATACAGAACGTTCTCAAAACTATATAAGGTGGAGGGGGTGCTGTGGGGTTTACACTGCAATTAACTGACCCATAGCTGAACTGGGTGTTCTTGACATTATTTTTCACACAGTATTAGTGTCAAGCTCTCCCAGGTCAGATATAGGTCAGTTAATGGCAGAGCAAACTGCCTTCTATCTTGCCCCAACCTAGAAGGAGCCCTCCCCTCCCTTACTACCTAGTGTGACACTTCTCGTTCCCAGAGTCACAATCTCTGAATGACACTGCCATCCTCTAGTGGCAACCTGTGTTACATTATGGGTAGTCTGTCACATTCCTTTGTTTTTGCATTGACATTGCCCCAAACTAGGGTTGCCGACTCTAGCTGGAGGTTTCATCACATGACCTCCCTCCCTCTAATCCCTGCCCCCCTGCCCCCACCATTGATCGTACAACACATTCATCCAGGCGATGCACCGCCTTCCCACACCAATTGGAAAGCGAACAGATGCATCATTTCCCGATCGGATGATTCTTGACTGTCAGTCAAACAGCCTTTTCTTTCCCACCAACAGTTTTTTAATGCCCCTATGATTTATCTCCAGGGTTGCTCCAGCAGGGCCCCGCAGACTAATCTTCAATTCTTGAAGACTCTAGGGCAATCCTGAAGGGTTGGCAACCCTACCCCAAACTCATATCAAGTAGGGCCCATGCAGCTAGCGGTGAACCGAGACTTTCAGCCTATCGGGCTGGGCTGGGTTCATGCAAAGACCTAAGAAGTGAAAGGAATGTGTGCACCACCCTGGGCCCTCAAAGATTTCATTTTAAAAAACAAGTTCACTAAATGGTCAGATGCTGAAACGATAAAGCAAGAGAATCAAAACACGTGTCAAAGAAAACTACTGAACAGGCCTGAGATAATTGAGAACAGATGAAATATCAACAACTGGAGCTCTATTTTGGGAGGTATTTCTCATAGCCTGGTAAGGATATGTTCTCAGTTTTGATTTATTTCATTTTTATTGACATTATTTAGCACAGGGAAAAAATACCATTTAATGGTATTTAAAGCTTTATTTAGATTTTTTTCAGTTTTCTGCAGAAGGTGGTGATTCATTCCAGGGTAAAAGTTCCACAGGTTCCACCAGACCCCACAAGTGGCCATTCTTCAAGCAGAAGCAATTCTACCTCTGGAGCATCACAGACCCAATCCTGCCCTCACACACACTTTCAGCCAGGATTCCTGGACAGGAAGCTGGGTGAAGTTTTTGTGTCTCCTCTCTCTAGTCCACCTCCACTTAAGCCGCATGTAGTCCTCCCACTTTTACTAACTTGTTAACATTAACTTAAACAGGGAATCACACCTGGGACCTCTCAGCTCTACATGGCTCATCACTTCATCACCTGAAGCTCTTTTCCTTTGAGCATCTTTATACACATTGGGGTAAATTTCCACCTTCACTCTATGTAATCTGGCAGAGTGGATCGCTTGCCCTACTTCCAATCAAAATCGGGTGGGTTCTATAAAGGACAGGATTATCATTCGTATGGTGAAGGCAAACATGTAGCCCACTATTTATCAATTCAGAATATAGGGCTCAATTTTCCCCAAAGCTGTTTTTTGGCGTAGTTGAAGAGTTACGCCCATTGTTTTAGGGCCCAAGTACGCCAAAAAAAAGTCTTCCAAGTTTCCCCGTTTGATTTCTTCATTTTGGCGCCACCTAGCCTGTCGTTTAGTTTTGGGGGTGGAGCCTTGATCTGCGCCAAAAAGATCGGGTTGCCACGGTAACCAGGGACACAATGCGGGCTGAGGCTGGAAAGTGACACTTACAGCCAGCTCACAGCAACCAAGCACAAGCACATTAAACATTGCAGCAACTTACCTCCATTAAATTATTAAATTTCACCCCCTGCATGCCGGTGCCGGTCCCCGCACCTATCCCTAGTGGAATGGCCTCCTCCCTCCGGGTCCCCGCACCTAATTATACTTGAAAGGCTTCCCCTCCCTCTCTCCCACTGTCTCTTACCTCTCCTGCTGCTGCTGTCTGGGCATCTGCTGCGCTGATTTAATTGCCTGCGCCGATTTTCTTAACTCACCAGAAAGTTTTTCGACAGAGGCCTGCCTAAGAAGAACTGGAGTAATTCTGAGCTGGCCAAATTTGCCTAACTGGCCAGAATTGGTGCAGGTGGCAGGTTACGCCCTCTTTGACTGAAAAAAAAAACTAAAAAAATTGTAATTGAGTTACGCTGGTGCAAATTGATTGGGGAAACTTGTAATTTATAATTAGGCCGAAAAAAGTGGTGCGCACCAAAAAAAGGGCGCAAATCACTGGGGAAAATTGAGTCTATAAAATTGGTAAAGATGCCATCAACAAAAATTATGTACAGGTCTGCTTCCCCCCGCTGCCCGCTAAAATGATTCCTGAGCACTTTTTCCATCAGTTTTCTCCTCTTCCTTTTCTGTAAGCTTTGATTTTTTCCTGAGGCGTAGCCACACTATGCGACCACGCTCGAGCGGCCATTATCAAAGTATGAGCTTTAAAACTGAGTTAATGCAACTGCTAGGAACATCACAATTAATTATAGCACGGCAGCCCCGGCTGAGATCTGCTAACCTGGGATTTCCCTGGTCTATACAGTTAAGCTAGCTACTGCATAACTCGTTGAGCCATCAGAAGAATGTTCAACATTCTGCATGAAAACAATTTCCCTTTAAAGTCGACCAACCAAACCTATTTTGCTAGCTCTCCTCTGCTGCACTTCCCGTTCTGGCAGAGATTCTACATACTTTGAAAGCAATTTGAATTTTCACAACAGTACATATTATTTAAAGGCAATTACCGTAGTGAGGAGATAAAAGATAATCTTTCATTTATTCCATTTAATGTAACCGTTTTCATGCTCCACTGATCTCCAGACCCATAAATAAGTTGCTCTACAACCTGAAAGAAGTATATTTATTTTAAAAAAAGCCCTTATCACCCTCTGTATCGATTTGGAAAGGCTCATTCTGTTTATGTTAAGCTGAGGCCTCAAAGGACGTCTCATTCTAATGAAAAGAATTGTTAGTAACTGTAACAGTCTCTGACACAGTATGATCACTGAGATAAGGCTCCCTCTCTAACAGAGAACCAAGCACAAAACACTCATTCGGTAACACAGCTGTCTCAATTGTGCATTATTTTGGTTGCTAAGCACAAAAGTTCCTGCCAACCAAAGTGATTCTCCCACCCCTCAACCCGCACATTATCTCCGATTTAACAAGGGCAATTAAAAAGGAAGCCTGTTGTCATGTATGTAACCTTTATGTAACAACATTGCAATACTGTATATACGTAAGAAATGCATACCTTGACCACAGGGGGTGAACTTGTGGGAGACACTCCTCACCTGGTCACCCAGGTATATAAAGGGAGGTCCCACGCAGGGTCATCGCTTATTGGTCCTGTGAATAAAGGTTCAGGTCATGGAGCGACCTTGTCCATAAAATGTGCCTCGTGTGGAGTTGTGGTATTGTGTAAGGACTTTACATTGGCGACGAGAAACGGGAATCAACGACCCACGAGAATGGCCACCGGCAGCACAGATGAACGGTACTGTGTTGGTGAGGACTGGGACAATTTCATTGAGAGGCTCCAGCAGAGTTTTGTCATGAAGGACTGGCTGGGAGACGCAGCGGCTGACAAGCGAAGGGCTCATCTGCTGACCAGCTGTGTACCTAAGACTTACGCGCTCATGAAAGACCTGCTAACACACGAGAAGCCGACGGACAAAACCTTCGAAGAGCTCAGCAAACTAATCGGTGAGCACCTCAAACCGGCGAGCAGCGTACACATGGCCTGACACAGATTCTATACCCACCGACGTCAGGACGGAGAGAGCATACCGGATTTCGTTGCGGACCTTCGGCGCTTGGCCAGCCTCTGTAAGTTCACAGATGCCTGCAGGGGGGAGATGCTAAAGGATTTCTTTACTGAGGGCATCAGTCATGCTGGGATTTTCAAAAAGCTAATGAGACCAAGGACTTGACCTTGGAAGCGACAGCGTTGATGGCTCAGACTTTTATGGCGGGGGAGGAGGAAACCAAGATAATATATGCGCGCAATTCTGCCTCCAATCAGGGAGTCAATATCATAAACGCGACACAGAGCCCCGCAGGCAGGCAAGGGCAGTTCGACACACCCAAGGCAGCAATAGACCCAAGAGTAAGTCTCCAACAGAGACAATGGCAGGCTGAATGGACATTTACGTCCCCCCAGTGGACAATGCAGCCCAGGATGGGGCCATTGACACCCACTAACAGGATGCTCAAGAGCAGTCAAAGGGACAATAAGCGAGGAATGCCTTGCAACAGCTCTTTTGTTCACAACAATGGGAATCTCAGTTCATGCTGAAGGTGTGGGGCAGACATGCTGCCAGGACTTGCAGATTTCAACAGTTTGTCTGCAGAAATTGTAACCTCAATGGCCATTTAGCCAGAATGTGCAGAAAGCCTGTAACCAGGCTAATAGAGAGGCGGATGAACCAGATGAGGAGTCTGCGAGGCAGGATGACGCTTGGGGAAAATCAATGGACGCTGAAGTTCAGCAGGCTCATGTGGCAAACATTCACAGTTCATATACCAAAACGCCACCTATGATGATGAAAGTCCTATTAAACGGCATCCCTGTACGCATGGAGCTGGACACAAGGGCCAACCAGTCACTCATGAGTGTTCAACAATTCGAAAAGATGTGGCTACTCAAAGCCAGCAGACCCAAACTAGAATGCATTGAGACGCAATTACGGACATACACCAAAGAAATCATTCCAGTAATAGGCAGTGCAATGTTGGTGGTCACACACAATGGATCGGTGAACCTGGGACCATTGTCCCAGGCAATGGTCCCGCACTGTTGGGGAGGAGCTGGTCAGCTGAGATGAACTGAAAATTGGGGGATGTGCACGCCATGTTATCTGTGGAGCGAAGTTCGTGCTCACAGGTCCTACAGCAATTTGAGTCACTATTTCAACCTGGCGTCGGGACGTTCAAAGGTACCAAAGCAGTAATACGCATCACCCCGGACGCCAGACCAGTGCACCACAAAGCCAGAGCTGTGCCGTATGTGATGCAGGAGAAAATTGAGAGCGAATTGGGCCGATTGCTGAGAGAGGACATCATCTCGCCCATTGAATTCAGCAACTGGGCAAGCCCCATCATTCCCGTCCTAAAAGCGGATGGTTCGGTCAGGATCTGTGGCGACTACAAGGCCACACTCAACCGGGTGTCCCTACAAGACCAATACCCGCTCCAGAGAGCGGAGGATCTTTTTGCCATGCTGGCAGGCGGCAAGCTGTTCATCAAGTTGGACCTCACTTCAGCCTACATGACCCAAGAACTGGCCAACGAATCTAAACTACTAACGACCATCACCACGCACAAGGGACTGTTTGTTTACAACAGGTGTCTGTTTGGCATTCGATCAGCGGCCGCGATTTTTCAAAGAATCATGGAAAGCCTGCTCAAATCCATTCCTGAACAATCGTATTTCAGGACGACATCCTCATCACCGGTCGTGACACCGAGGAACAACTCCACAACCTGGAGGAGGTGCTACGCCGACTGGACCGGGTAGGCCTGCGACTCAATAAGTCTAAGTATGTGTTTTTGGCTCCCGAGGTTGAGTTTCTGGGCAGGAGGGTTGCTGCGGACTGGATTCGGCCCACCAAATCCAAAACGGGGGCGATTCGACGAGCGCCCAGGCCCTGCAACACATCGGAGTTGCTTTCATTTCTGGGACTCTTGAACTATTTCGGGAACTTTCTGCCGAACTTAAGCACATTGTTGGAGCTGCTACACGTGCTCCTGTGTAAGGGTTGTGATTGGTTTTGGGGGGATTGTCAGGAACGGGCTTTCAATCGGGCGCGGAACCTACTTTGCTCAAATAAGTTGTTGATCCTGTACGACCCTCGTAAGAAATTGGTTCTGACATGTGATGCATCGTCCTATGGGGTTGGGTGCGTGTTGCAGCAGGGTAACGCTGAGGGCCAACTACAACCTGTGGCTTATGCCTCCAGGTCACTCTCTCAAGCTGAACGCGGATACGGGATGGTTGAGAAGGAAGCACTCGCATGTGTCTATGGGGTGAAAAAGATGCATCAGTACCTTTTTGGCAGGAGGTTTGAATTAGAAACGGACCACAAGCCGTTAACATCCCTGCTGTCAGACAGCAAGGCCATCAATGCCAATGCGTCAGCTCGCATACAGCGATGGGCTCTCACGCTCGCTGCGTATGACTACTCCATCCGGCACCGGCCCGGCACTGAAAATTGCGCTGACGCGCTCAGCAGGCTTCCACTGGCCACCACCGAGGGGGCAGCGGAGCAAAGCACTGAGATGGTCATGGCTGTCAATGCCTTTGACAGAGCAGGCTCCCCCATCACAGCCCGCCAGATTAAAATCTGGACCAACAGAGATCCCCTCCTATTCTTGATTAAGAAATGTGCCCTGACTGGGGATTGGGCACCCGCACACGGAGCATGCCCTGAGGAAGTCAGACCGTTTCACAGATGGATGGATGAGCTTTCCATCCAAGCCGACTGCCTACTATGGGGCAGCCGGGTAGTCATGCCCCAGAGGGGCAGGGAAACATTCATCAGGGAACTCCACAGCGAGCACCCAGGCTTCGTGCTGATGAAGGCCATTGCCCGGTCACATGTGTGGTGGCCGGGAATTGATTCAGGCCTGGAACACTGTGTTCGCAGGTGCACGACGTGTGCCCAGCTAGGTAATGCCCCCAGGGAGGCCCTGCTCAGCCCGTGGCCCTGGCCCACCAGGCCATGGTCACGTATTCACGTAGACTACGCGGGCCCGTTCATGGGAAAAATGTTTCTCATTGATGCGTACTTGAAATGGATCGAGTGCATCATTTTGAATTCGTGCATGACATCCACCACCGTGGGGAGTCTGCGCACGGTCTTTGCGACCCACGGCTTGCCGGACATCCTTGTTAGCGATAATGGCCCATGTTTCACAAGCTACGAATTCCGGGAGTTCATGTCGGGTAATGGCATTAACCATGTCAGGGCAGCACCGTTCAAGCCGGTCTCCAATGGCCAGGCGGAACGTGCGGTCCAAATCATAAAGCAAGGCATGCTCCGGATTCAAGGACCCGCCCTTCAATGCCACCTATCGCGCCTCCTGCTGGCCTATAGGTCGCTCATGGGGGTCCCGCCCGCGGTGCTACTCATGAAACGAACACTCAAAACTCGGCTGTCCCTCATTCATCCAGTCCTATCCAACATTGTTGAGGGCAAGCGCCAGTTCCAAAACGAGTACCATGACCGAAATTCAAGGGGGAGATGCATAGAAATTGATGACCCCATATTTGTTCTCAATCACGCTTTGGGGCCCAAATGGCTTGAGGGTACTGTAATAGACAAAGAGGGGAATAGGATCATAGTGGTTAAACTTAACAATGGGCAGATATGCCGCAAGCATCTGGACCAAGTAAAAAAAAGGTTCAGCATGGACACTGAAGGACCTGAGGAAGATCATGAGATGGTATTCACACCACCGCCAGTGAACGAGCAACAAGAACATTCAGCAGCATGCACAATCCTTGCAGTCAGCCCGGACAGGCCGGAATCTGACCGACACGCATACCAAGACTCAACAACCAGAGCCCCAACTGCGGCGCTCCACGAGAGAGCGCAGACCACCCGAGAGACTTAACCTATGATCCCAATAAGATGTTGAGGGGGAGGTGATGTCATGTATGTAACCTTTATGTAACAACACTGCAATACTGTATATACGTAGGAAATGCACACCTTGACCACAGGGGGTGAACTTGTGGGAGACACTCCTCACCTGGTCACCCAGGTATATAAAGGGAGGTCCCACGCAGGGTCATCACTTCTTGGTCCTGTGAATAAAGGTTCAGGTCATGGAGTGACCTTGCCCGTAGAACGTGCCTCGTGTGGTATTGTGGTATTGTGTAAGGACTTTACACCTGGGATACATTTTATGATTTTGTGCTCCTGATACATACTGGGAATTCAGACACAGAGGTCAGTTCACCCCATTCACGACCTGCGCAATTCTCCATCTGTTAAATTTAAAAGCTCTGTGCCATGAGCTCCAAATTATAACATTTTGCACTTTATGTCAAAACTAAAAACAGAAAATGCTGGAAATTCATATTAAATCAGCATCTGAAAGTGAGTTTTGATGCAGGGTCGCAAACAGAACATTAACCTATCGTTTCTCTTTCGGATGTTGACTGATCTGGTATACATTTCCAGCATTTTCTGTTTTTTTAAAAATTCATTCTCGGGACATAGACATCGCTGGCTAGGCTGGCATTTATTGGCCATCCCTAGATGCCCTGTGTAATGTATGCATCTGTGAGTAGGCTCACAGGTTTGTAGAGCTGTTGCATTGTGAGTGGTTTAGCCAGTCACGTGGTGTTCACAAGACTCAATAAAACCCCAGTCAGTTGGGTTTAGGTCATCCACGGTGACGTATGCAGTTGTGAGCCTAGTGGATGAACTGGTAGTGTGTAGTGTGATTGTTAAACCTTTGTTAATAAACCAACTAGTTCTTAATAGCAATGTGTTGCTATGAATTTTTAAGCAAAGAACTCATGAAGCAAATACATTACATCCTGAGATGGTGGTAGTGGGCCTTCTTTGTAATGTTTTGATACAACTGCTTGATAAAATGGCTTGCTAGGCTACTTTAGAGGACAGTTAAGAATCAACGATATCAGTGTGAGACTGGATTCACATATAGGTCAGACTGGGTAAGGATGGTAGGTCTCCCTGGCTAAAGGACATTAATGAAACAATTGTATTTTCATGACAATTCACAGTTTCATGGTCACTTTTACTGACACTGACAAGTTTCTTATTTCCAGATTTTTTTTTTAACAGAATTCAAATTCTCATAATACCAAGGTGGGATTCTGAACTGATATTCTCTAGGTTACTTACCCAGTAACATAACCACCACACTCTCATGCCCTGTTTCAAGCTATACTTCCTTTCTAATAGAGAGTTCATATTCAAATGAAAAATAAAATCAAATGCCTGCCTATATCTATAACATGTTCTGATATAACAAACATTGCTTACAGCTCCCTCTTTAATAGAGGCCTCATATAAACCACGTGTTATAATGTGCATTCTCCAGAGCATGTTATGATAATGGCTTCTGATATAATGAACATGGCTTATAGCTCCCACTCTAATATAGACCCCACATAAGCCAATCATACCTTCAGGCTCGTTCTCAATAGCATGTTCCATTATATAATTATTGCTGACTAAATGAACATTGCTTACAGTTCTCTCTTCAGATCCCCAGCATTGAAGCACTGACCACACTTGATCAGTTCCGCTGGGCAGGCCACATAGTTCGCATGCCAGACACGAGTCTCCCAAAGCAAGCGCTCCACTCGGAACTCCTTCACGGCAATCGAGCCAAGGTGGACAGCAGAAACGTTACAAGGACACCCTCAAAGCCTCCCTGATAAAGTGCAACATCCCCACCGACACCTGGGAGTCCCTGGTCAAAGACCGCCCTAAGTGGAGGAAGTGCATCCAGGAGGGCGCTGAGCACCTCGAGTCTCCGCCGAGAGCATGCAGAAATCAAGCGCAGGCTGCGGAAAGATCGTGCGGCAAACCAGCCCCACCCACCCCTTCCCTCAATGACTGTCTGTCCCACCTGTGACAGAGATTGTGGTTCTCGTATTGGACTGTACAGCCGCCTAAGAACTCATTTTAAGAGTGGAAGCAAGTCTTCCTCGATTCCAAGGGACTGCCTATGATGATGATGATTAGAAAGCCCACATAAACTATTCACTCTTTTCATCTCTATAACATGCTGAGGTTCATAATTATGTCAAATACAATGAAAATTGTTATAGCTCCCTCTCTGATAGAAACTCCACACAAGCCACTCATTCAATAACGGACGTGCTACCACTCTGTATGAATTTTGATGTGAAATAATCTGTGACAATAATAAACATTGGGCCCGAATTTGATCACCCTATCGCCAGCTGCTGCTGAGTTTTCTCGGTGGTCTCCCCGTTTTTTTGGCGCTCTCCTCTCTGTGTGAGATTGGTGAGGCCCTCACGCCGGCGGTTTGAAAAGACCGCTGGAGAGCGTCCGCTGATGTGCGCCGGCATGCAACGCCGAAAAAAGTCCTCCCGCCCGATCCCGCCCGAGATTTATCCGAGCGGTCCTCCGCTCCTGCAGGAGAAAAGACCACCGAGTGGAAGCAGGTCTTACCTGGACGGTGGGTATGAAGACCTGCAAGAAAAGGTTAGTGAGATGTTTTTCTTTAATTCTTTTGCAACAATTTTGTTTGAAAGGGTCCTCTGAAGGTTTTGTCATGTTTTGTTTTTTACTTATTGAACTTTCTTTTTTTGCGTTCCTCTCTCCCTGGGCCCCGGGCATTTGCCGCCCAGAATCCGACCTACTGATCGCTACTGCCCAGAATCGCCGTGTAACGGCCATTTTTTCCGCCGGGCGTTTTTTTTCCCATTTTTCCCCCAAACTTCTGCCCAAAGTACCATCAGGATCTTAGCGGTCTTTGCGACGGTAAACGGATGGAACTTGGCTTTGATCAAATTCGGGCCCATTGTTCCTAGCACGCTCTCCATTAAAGAACATGCTTTATATCACCCGTGATCTAGTAGCCGAGCATTCTGGCATATCAGTCTGTAGGAATGTGATAGATTATGGTACTGAGTGATAATTCTGAATATTTTAGTAGCACAAGTCATTCTGGTCGGCTCCCATTGATCAACCCAACTTGCGATCACAGATCAAACTAAAAAGGAAAGCATAAAATGCTGAAGGAAGAATTTGTTATGCAATGTCTTTCACTCTCACTTATTTTTCATTCTTTTCCTGTGACATTCTCACTGTGGCCTCCACTCAGTGCCTATCCATGCTGGCGAAGCTCAGATTAGGAATTCACTGCATTTGAGGAGAAGGGATTCATAGCAATGATCAGCATTTAACTGCTGTCCATCTCACCCCCAGCGTGGCGGCCCCGACCTGCGAGAGACCTTCAGCGGCAGTTCGGGGCCATAAAAGGAGTGGCAGCGTGGCGGCGTATCACTGCAAGGTACAGCGTGAGCTGGTGCAGGAGGGTGACGGCAGCGAAGAGGGACATCATCAAGGTCCAGGTCGGTGATTGGAGCGTGGGCAGATACAGCAGGAGTGGCGAGGTCGGGGCGAAGGAGCGGCTAGAGAACATAGAGGGATGTGATCGGGACCCGGGAGAGGTGTGAATTCAGGGCCAGTAGAGGTGAGCGCCCAGGGGCAGCACGGGCCAGTCCACACTGTGATTGTGTGCACACTGGGTCCGTGCAGCAGAGCATGTCTCCAGTCATCTTGGGTAATCCTTGCCACTGGACCAAGACCTAGCTCTGTCAAGCCCGTGTGGTGGCTGGTGTGCAACAGCCACCACACATTAAAAAAAATCCATGCACAGGTATCTTCCACCCTCCAAGATGTAGTTTGGGATCTGGAATATTAGGTCCTTCATTGAAACACCTGTGAACTCATCCCTTTTTGGCGTGGAAGCAAGTCATCCTCATTTTGAGGGACTGCCTATGATGATAATGATCTCACCCCCAGCATCAACATAAATCTGCAGTGTCAGGAGTGAGAACATCAGTTTCATACTCTTTTGTGTCAATTCTCCTTGAGATACCTTCAGTTATATCAATTTGTTTTGCCTTCCTTGCAACTCCTCCAGGACCTCAACCCCTTCAGCACCTGATGCAAGCCTTTTTTCTTGACATTCTTCTAAGCTTGGAAACATTCTTTTGAACCCATAACTGGTGGGAAATTGTAGGCTGAGGAACAATGTAGAAAATCTTAGCCATTGAGTGTTGGCAGGCTATTTGACCATAGAGAGCCCAGCAGCTTCATCCCGTCCTCAAGAAAAAGAAATAGTCAGTTCCCTTAGAATCCTCTTTCTCCCTGTAAGACGCTCTCTAAATCCACCTCGTCTATCCTAATATCTCCTTATGTAGCAGGGTTCACGAGATAACAATCAGGAATGGGAGCCCTGGCAAATTCCCTAAATCAATGGTACTGAGGTAAATGTTAACAATGCCCCCCCCCCCGCCTTCCCCACTCCCCAACTACTTCTGCTGCAGATATCTGGTCAGCTAACTCAGCATAGGACTAAATCTAAGAATTTCCTTGCTCAGTTTCATACAAGATAGTGTTTTAAGCCACTGACATATCAACAACATCAATGTGTATTTATATAGCACCTTTAAAGTATTAAAATGTCCCAAGGTGCTTGACAGGAGCATTATCAAACAAAATGTGACAACAAGCCACATAAGAAGATATTAGGATAGATGAGGTGGATTTACATGGCGTCTTAAAGGTAGAAGGAGGATTCTAAGGGAACTGACTATTTCTTTTTATTTTTATACTCATCAAGGTGAAGAATATAACTGTTATGGAAATTGAACTTTTTTCTACTTTTTGCACCCAGTTTCAGCATCAAACATTCTGAGGTCAACTGCAGAATAGAAACATAGAAACATAGAAAATAGGTGCAGGAGTAGGCCATTCGGCCCTTCGAGCCTACACCACCATTCAATAAGATCATGGCTGATCATTCACCTCAGTACCCCTTTCCTGCTTTCTCTCCATACCCCTTGATCCCTTTTGCCGCAAGGATCATATCTAACTCCCTCTTGAATATATCCAATGAACTGGCATCAACAACTCTCTGCGGTAGGGAATTCCACAGGTTAACAACTCTCTGAGTGAAGAAGTTTCTCCTCATCTCAGTCCTAAATGCCTTACCCCTTATCCTTAGACTATGTCCCCTGGTTCTGGACTTCCCCAACATCGGGAACATTCTTCCTGCATCTAACCTCTCCAGTCCCGTTAGAATTTTATATGTTTCTATGAGATCCCCTCTCATCCTTATAAACTCCAGTGAATACAGGCCCAATCGATCCAGTCTCTCCTCAGATGACAGTCCTGCCATCCCGGGAATCAGTCTGGTGAACCTTCGTTGCACTCCCTCAATAGCAAGAACATCCTTCCTCAGGTTAGGAAACGAAAACTGAACACAATATTACAGGTGAGGCCTCACGAAGGCCCTATACAACTGCAGTAAGACCTCCCTACTCCAATACTCAAATCCTCTAACTATGAAGGCCAACATACCATTTGCCTTCTTCACCGCCTGCTGTACCTGCATGCCAACTTTCAAAGACTGATGTACCATGACACCCAGCTCTCGTTGCACCTCCCCTTGTCCTAATCTGCCACCATTCAGATAATATTCTGCCTTCATGTTTTTGCCCCCAAAGTGGATAACTTCACATTTATCCACATTATACTGCCATATGTTTGCCCACTCACCTAACCTGTCCAAGTCACCCTGCAGCCTCTTAGTGTCCTCCTCACAGCTCACACCGCCACCCAGCTTAGTGTCATCTGCAAACTTGGAGATATTACACTCAATTCCTTCATCTAAATCATTAATGTATATTGTAAAGAGCTGGGGGCCCAGCACTGAGCCCTGCAGCACCCCACTAGTCATTGCCTGCCATTCTGAAAAGGACCCGTTTATCCCGACTCTCTGCTTCCTGTCTGCCAACCAGTTCTCTATCCACGTTAGTACATTACCCCCAATACAATGTGCTTTAATTTTGCATACCAATCTCTTGTGTGGGACCTTGTCAAAAGCCTTTTGAAAGTCCAAATACACCACATCCACTGGTTTTCCTTTGTCCACTCTATCAGTTACATCCTCAAAAAATACTAGAAGATTTGTCAAGCAGGATTTCCCTTTCATAAATCTATGCTGACTTGGACAGATCCCGTCACTGCTTTCCAAATGCGCTACTATTTCAACTTTAATAATCGATTCCAACATTTTCCCCACGTCTGACGTCAGGCTAACAGGTCTATAATTATCCGTTTTCTCTCTCCCTCCTTTCTTAAGCTACCCTCCAGTCCATAGGAACTGATCCAGAGTCGATAGACTGTTGGAAAATGATCACCAATGCATCCATTATTTCTCGGGCTACTTCCTTAAGTACTCTGGGATGCAGACTATCAGGCTCCGGGGATTTATCAGCCTTCAATCCCATCAATTTCCCTAACACAATTTCCTGCCTAATAAGGATTTCCTTCAGTTCCTCCTTCTCACGAGACCCTCGGTACCCTAGTATTTCCGGAAGGTTATTTGTGTCTTCCTTCGTAAAGACAAAACCAAAGTATTTGTTTAACTCGTCCGCCATTTCTTTGTTCCCCATTATAAATTCACCTGAATCTGACTTCACGGGTCCTACGTTTGTTTTCACTAATCTTTTTCTCTTCACATATCTATAGAAGCTTTTGCAGTCAGTTTTAATGTTCCCAGCAAGTTCCTCTCATACTCTATTTCCCCCCTCCTAATTAAACCCTTTGTCCTCCTCTGCTGCATTATAAAATTCTCCCAGTCCTCAGGTTTGTTGCTTTTTCTGGCCAATTTATATACCTCTTCCTTGGATTAAACACTATCCTTAATTTCCCTTGTTAGCCACGGTTGAGCCACCATCCCCATTTTATTTTTACTCCAGACAGGGATGTACAATTGCTGAAGTTCATCCATGTGATCTTTGAATGTCTGCCATTGCCTATCCACCATCAACCCTTTAAATATCACTCACCAGTCTGTTCTAGCCAATTCACGTCTCATACCATCGAAGTTACCTTTCCTTAAGTTCAGGACCCTAGTCTCTGAATTAACCGTGTCACTCTCCATCTTAATAAAGAATTCTACCATATTATGGTCACTCTTCCCCAAGGGGCCTCGCGCAACAAGATTGCTAATTAGTCCTTGCTCATTACACATCACCCAATCGAGGATGGCCAGCCCTCTAGTTGGTTCCTCGACATATTGTTCTAGAAAACCATCCCTAATACACTCCAGGAAATCCTCCTCCACCGCATTGCTACCAGTTTGGTTAGCCCAATCAATATGTAGATTATGATAACTGCTGTACATTTATTGCATGCATCTCCAATTTCTTGTTTGCTGCTGTTCCCAGCCTCACTACTACTGTTTGGTGGTCTGTACATAACTGCCACTAGCGTTTTCTGACCTTTGGTATTCCGTAGCTCTACCCATACCGATTCCACATCATCCAAGCTAATGTCCTTCCTTACTATTGCATTAATTTCCTCTTTAACCAGCAAAGCCACCCCACTTCCTTTTCCTTTCTGTCTATCCTTCCTGAATTTTGAATACCCCTGGAAGTAGAGTTCCCAGCCTTGGTCATCCTGGAGCCATGTCTCCGTGATGCCAATTACAAGATATCCGTTAACTGCTATCTGCGCAGTTAATTTGTCCACTTTATTACGAATACTCCTCGCATTGAGGCACAGAGCCTTCAGGCTTGTCTTTTTAACACACTTTGCCCCTTTAGAATTTTGCTGTAATGTGGCCTTTATGCTTTTTGCCTCGGGTTTCTCTGCCCTTCACTTTTACTTTTCCTCTTTCTATCTTTTGCTTCTGCCCCCATTAGACTTCCCTCTGACTCCCTGCATAGGTTCCCATCCCCCTGCCATATTAGTTTAACCCCTCCCCAACAGCACTAGCAAACACTTTTCCTAGGACATTGGTTCCGGTCCTGTGTAGGTGCAGACCGTCTGGTTTGTACTGGTCCCACCTACCTCAGAACTGGTTCCAATATCCCAGGAATTTGAATCCCTCCCCCTTGCACCATTCCTCAAGCCACGTATCCATCTGAGCTATCCTGCGATTCCTACTCTGACTAGCACGTGGCACTGGTAGCAATCCTGGGATTACTACTTTTGAGGTCCTATTTTTTAATTTAGCTCCTAGCTCCCTAAATTCATCTTGTAGGACCCCATCCCATTTTTTACCTATATCGTTCGTACCTATATGCACCACGACAACTGGATGTTCACCCTCCCTTTTCAAAATGTCCTGCACCCGCTCCGAGACATCCTTGATCCTTGCACCAGGGAGGCAACATACCATCCTGGAATCTCGATTTCGGCCGCAGGAACGTCTATCTATTCCCCTTACATTAGAATCCCCTACCACTATAGCTCTCCCACTCTTTTTCCTGCCCTCCTGTGCAGCAGAGCCACTTACGGTGCCATGAACTTGGCTGCTGCTGCTCTCCCCTGATGAGTCATCCCCCTCAACAGTACCCAAAGCGGTGTATCTGTTTACAGGGGGATGACCGCAGGGGACCCCTGCACTACTTTCCTTCTACTGCTCACCCATCCCCTATCTGCCTGTGTAACCTCTAGCTGCGGTCTGACCAACTCACTAAACGTGCTATTCACGATATCTTCAGCATTGTGGATGCTCCAGAGTAAATCCACCCGCAGCTCCAGTGCAGGTGCTGCAGATGGATGCACTTCCTGCACATGCAGTCGTCAGGGACACTGGACAATGGGTTAGAAGCAAAGTATAGCTTCCTTAAATACTGTTCCAACAATGTGCAGCAAGATGAATTTTCCATTCCTCACACCACCTATTCTTATGGCTTCTCTTATGGGCAAGTTCAGAAGTTGCCAGTTTGAGGCTGCTTTAGAACAATACTTCTGGTTCTGCATCACTCTCTAGTCAAGCATCTCTGCTCACGAACTCTTGCACATGGCTTTGTTCGCAGGTACCCAAATATGATTTTATCTTTGATAATGTAGAAGTGATGGAGCAGTTGGCTCTTTGTTATTACTATTGCCTCAGCTATACTAAAGCAAGTGAGAAATCATGGTGTTATGAGACCATCTCCTGCTTACTACTCAGTTCAGAAAATTCACTCACTAATTACAGTACAGGTTTTGTGTCAATGTAATGTCAAAATTCATTGCATCAACATAAAATCTGCCTGGCGAAAGGCGAACAATCCCAGCTTCTCTAGTCTCTCCACATAAGTGAAGTCCCTCATTCCTCGTATCATTCTAGTAAATCTCCTCTGCACCTTCTCCAAGGCCTTGACATCCTTCCTGAAGTGTGTGCCCAGAATTAGACACAATACTCCAGTTGAGGCCTAACTAGTGATTTACAAAGCCTTAGCATAACTTCCCTGCTTTTGTACTCTATGCCTCTATTTATAAAGCCAAGGATCCCATATGCTTTTTAACAGCCTTAGCAACTTGTCCAGCCACCTTCAAAGAGTTGTGTATGTAAAAGTTGATTTTAATTTCTCAATCAACAAAACCTATTTTCTGTGGCATTTCAACAAAGCAACAATTTGTCTTGATATCAAAGTCTATAATGCAGACAAATGCTCAAAATTGCTTTGTGTAACTAAAGGGATCCAATTTCAGACTGTCAGCAGGTCCAGGGAAACTCATGTCTACCTGCGCTGACTTCACTCTTTGAGATCAAGACAAATGGTAAATATTAAAGTAATGAGGCTACTTACATATTAGGAGTATAAAGTTATAATATTAATCTTGAACTGCCAAAAGCTTTAATTTAAAATAAAATTAAACACTACAGCCTAGAAATTTGGGTTGTTTGCACCTCCTGGAGCGCAATGGAGCGCAAACGGCTTTTCGCCCGGGCATGGTGCTGCTAACGACTCCCGCTAAGTTCCACGGGAGGTTAGTGGCGGCGGTAACCCATAGCGTCCCACTCCCCCAGCGATAACATCGTCATCACCGTGCCCAGCGCCAAGTTAGCGCCCCGGACCCTAAATTGGGTATCGTCCCCTGAAGCTGTGTTGGATGATGCCGGCCGCTCGTGAGGCACAAGTTAAAGGGAAGGTGCGAGCCATGCAGAAAAAAAAACATCCAATTGATTGCTGCAACCCGCCAGCGCTTTGAATGCGGGGTCCGTGCCGCGATCGGTCAGCCCGGCAATCTACTTGAGTGCGGGGCTGTTGGCTTGGCACCCCCGTTCCCCGGTGGTCCAAGGAGCACCATTATTCCAGTGCAGAGTTTGCAGCTTGGGCTCTTCCCTTTAATTTTTTCCAATAATTTTTCCACCACTGAGGTTAGGCTGACTGGCCTGTAATTACTTGGTCTATCCCTTTCTCCCTTTTTAAACAAAGGTACAACATTACCAGTCCTCTTGCACCACTGCAGCCAGAGATGCTTGGAAAATGATGATCAGAGCCTCTGCTACTTCCTCTTTTGCTTCTTTTCACAGCCTGGGATACATTTCATCTGGGCTGGGGATTTATTCACTTTCAAAGCTGCTAAGCTCCTTAACACTTCCTCTCTCACTATGTTTATCACGTCTAATATTTCACACTTCTCCCTTTTTGCAAAGTCTGCATTGTCCCTCTCTTTTATGAAAACAGATGCAAAGTATTCATTAAGAATCACACCCCACATCTTCTGCTTCCACACACATCGTCCCTTTATGGCCTCTAATAGGCCCCACTCTTTCTCTAGTTATCTTCTTGCTCTTAATGTATTTATAAAACATCTCTGGGTTTTCCCTGATTTTACTTGCCAACATTCTTTCATGCTCTCTCTTTGCTTTCCTGATTTCTTTTTTAATTGCACCCTTGCACTTCTTATACTCCTCTAACGTCTCTGCTACTGCCTAGTGCGTAGCGCTGTTCCCCGCTCCTGTCCCGTCCGCCCCGCTAGCACCCCAGAGAGAATGTGGAGTGCGTTATTTTGCGCTCCACTTCCTTTTGGAGCGGTAAACCAAAGCTCACGAGCGGGGCGGGACTTCGGCACCTGCCGCAAAATGTCCCACCTCCTGGATGTTAGCGCCCCCAAATGGGGCACACTGGAAATTTTCCCCCAATAACTTGGCTCAGCCTGTCACCAGCTTTCGATCCATTCATTCACATTTTCCAGCTGCTTGGTACGCATTTTCTCAATTTTACAGCTGAAATTATATTTTATTTATTTATTCATTCAAGGGATATCGCTGGCAATGCCACATCAATTTTGGTTTGGGGTCTGCGCAGACACTAATGTGATAATATAACTCAAGAGTCAGGCCCCAATCTAACGTCTGAGAATACCAGTGCTGTGTGGTGCAAGGTCCATGTCACACCAGGTGTTGTATAACTCCAATTTAGTGTGAAGCTAGGTTAATAAAATGCTTAGGTAGCTCATGGAAGCTTTATAAATTAAAGCTAAGTATTCTAATGTTAGGATAAAATGGACACTGCACGGCGGTGAAAAAACTATGTGAAAGTGTTTATTTAACCAATCAAATTTTTAGAATGTAGAGGTTGACCTGGTTGTATTATTTAAATGGAGAAAAATTACAAAATGCTGCAGCATAAAGGGACCTAGGGGGTCCTTGTGTGTGAAACACAAAAAGTTAGTTTGCAGGTACAGCAAGTAATCAAGAAGCCAAATGGAATGTTGGACTTTATTGCAAGAGGGATGAAGTATAAAAGCAGAGAAGTCCTGCTATAACTGTACAGGGTATTGGTGAGGCCATACCTAGAGTACTGCGTACAATTTTGGTCTCCTTATTTTATTCCTGAGATGAAGGCGTTGACTTATGAAGAAAGGTTGAGTAGGTTGGACCTGTACTCATTGGAGTTCAGAAGAATGAGAGGTGATCTTATTGAGACATATAAGATAATAAGGGGACTCGACAAGGTAGATGCAGAGAGGATGTTTCCACTGTAATGGATCCGTTGATAAGGATCACGGTCTGCATGTCGTCATGGAGCAGGCGGAGGATGGTGCCGAACTTTTGGGGGCATCCGAAATGGAGGAGGATGCTCCATAGACCCTCGCGGTTGACAGTGTCAAAGGCCTTTGTAAGGTCAAAGAAGGCCATGCTTAAGGGCTGGTGCTGCTCCCTGCATTTTTCCTGCAAAAATCATGTCCGTTGTGCCCCGTAGGGGACGAAATCCGTACTGTGACTCCGGGAGGAGCTCATGAGGGAATCTAGAACTAGGGGGCATAGCTTCAGAATAAGAGGTTGACCATTTAAAACTGAGAAGAGGAGAAATTCTTCTCTCAGAGGGTTGTAAATCTGTGGAATTCTCTGCCCCAGAGAGCTGTGGAAGCTGGGTCATTGAATATATTTAAAGCGGAGATAGACAGATTTTTGGGCAATAAGGGAGTAAAGGGTTATGGGGAGTGGGCTGGGAAGTAGAGCTGAGTCCATGATCTGATCAGCCATGATCTTATTGAATGGCGGAGCAGGCTCGAGGGGCCAAATGGCCTACTCCTGCTCCTATTTCTTATGTTCTTATGCATCATTCATGACCAAAGGACAACCTATAGAATCTAATGTCCTCACTGAAGGCATCAGTGTGAGTTCAGTAGCAGCATTCTCACCTCTGAGTAAGAAGATTATGGGTTCAAATCCCACTCCAGAGACGGCAGCACATAATCTAGGCTGCCACTTTAGTGCAGTACTGAGGGAGTACTGCCCTGTCGGAGGAGACGTTACACCGAGGTCTCATTTGCCCTCTCAGCTGGATGCAAAAGATCCCATGGCATTAGTTGAAGAAGAGCATAGGAGTTCACTCCAGTATCCTGGCCAATATTTATCCCTCAACTAACGTAATTAATGCAGATTATTTTGTCACTGTCTCATTATTGTTTGTGGGAGCTTACCATGCGCAATTGGCTGCCACATTTCCTGTATCGCAACAGTGACTACACTCAAAAGTACTTCATTCGCTGCAAAGCACTTTGGAACGTCCTGAGGTTGTGAAAAGTGCTATATTAACGCATGTTCTTTATTTTAGCAGGAGCTGGCTCAAGTACCCAGAGATAAATAACACAGTTGCAATTCATGAGCTTTTGACATCTTATAAGTAGAGGTTTATTATCGGAACAAAAACTATAATAACCTGGACATCATTTAGTCGATTGGTACGGAGCAGCTTAGAAAACAAGTATGAAGGGCTGTCAGTGACTTGCAGGTCTGATTGATGATAACATAATACTGTAGGAATGAGAAATAGGTATTTTACCGATAAAACTAACTTTGTCATCCAGGGTCTGCTTGAGGGCCTGCTTTATCTTGATGTCCTGCGCAATATTTGATCTATCAGGCTGTTTAAGATGACAGGGTAAGGTACAGTTCTACGGATGTGGCTCTAAATGTGGCCTTGGGTTTTCCTCTCTCACCAGTGCAGGAGCCTGATAAGAGGCCAACAGAAACCTGAGTCAGACCACCAGCACAAATGGCAAGTTTCCTTCAGACAAAAGAGGGGAAGAGGTTGGAACTTCCTGTAAATCAACCGCAAGACAAAAAGCAAGCAAGTTGCTGAAGCACAAAGGCCGCAGAGAGTATGGACGTCCAAGTTATGTCTACACAGATCAGATATATGAAAATCCCTGCTGAATAGAAAGAATTCAATCTCAAAATACCATGTATCCAACTGGGCTTTGGTCTTGGGGAAAAAAAAAGTCTTGCATTTACATAGCGCCTTTTGTGAGCGCAGGACGTCCCAAAATGCTTTACAGCCAGTGCAGTACTTTTGAAGTGTAGTCATTGTTGTAATGTAGGAAATGCAGCAGCCAATTTGTGCACAGCAGGGTCCCACAAACAGCAATAATAATCAGATAATTTGATTGGTGGAGTGGTAAATATTGGGCAGGATACTGGGCAAATGCTCCTGCTCTCCTTTGACTAGTGCTGTGGGACCTTCTTTGTCTACCTGAGAAGGCAGGCAGGGCCTCGTTTAATGTTACATCTGAAAGACGGCACTGAACCCACAAACTTCTGGCTCACTGGCGAGAGTGCCATGGCTCTTTGAAGCCAAGGTACAAAAGTCACAATGCTGGCATTGTAGTGATATGGTGGGTCACTGCACCGTTCTAACACTTCTGTGATCTGGCTTTGAATTCAGCCCAGATGTTTATTGTGAAAGTCACCTCACTCTGTCCATCCTGAGGCCTCTAACTATGAATTTGGGGCTGCCACAATGTCAGCACAAGTCCACAGCACAAAACTACCCACAGTTCAGTGCAACTTGATACAAGATGACTCATCTCGCTCACAGAACATGGCTGAGGTGGGAAACAGAAATATCACACTGGTGCAGTTGGTAATGTTCTTCTGAGTATGGGACAAAGTAGAGTGAATTTTACTCTGCATCTGATCTGGAAATGCATGATACCTTTACGGTATGCTAAAAGCAAACAAAAAAGGGTCTTTGCCCAATATCTGTCACTTTCATGAGCACAAATATCTCTAAAAATAAATTAAATAGAAGCAGAAGGAATGAGTGATGCAGTGGGCTCCCACAATCCCATTTCACTTCTTGGACCAAGGTTGAGTCTAACCTAGACAGATGAGAGAAAAAGTTATAAGCTCCCTACGTGAGGCTCTCAGAATGCAAGTGTCACTTCAATCCCAAAAGAAGATAAGAACATAAGAAATAGGAGCAGGAGTAGGCCATTTGACCCCTCGAGTCTGCTCTGCCATTTAATAAGATCATGGGTGATCTGATCTTGGGCTCAGCTCCACTTCCCTGTCCGCTCCCCATAACCCTTCACTCCCTTGCAAAAGCTTCTTATGCACACATAGCAGCGTGCTACCTCAGGCAATCCTAACATGTAGGTGACACCTAGACAAGGCAAGATGAGGTTAAAGATATACTCAATTAGCACGCAGAAGTACTCTCGACTCAAACACTAGGCACGTACAGAACAGTTTGGATCCTTGTACCTTGAGGCCACATTGGCCCTGTTCCAGTAACAAATCGATTATGTTTGATTATGTTGCTTGTTTATGCTGATTTATGAGGGATTTTACTTTCAGGCTTATGCTATTGAGTTTGTGCGGAAACTTGGGCATAACTTCACCTCGGAAAAATTTTACATTTTGCATCCCACAGGAACTTCCAGGCCAAGCTGTTTAAAATATATTTATCTGAATGTGGAGCCGGATGGAGCAGGCCTGTTCCTCCTGACCCCACATTAAAAGTACTGCGCCCCCCCCGACCCCCGCCCCCTTCAAGTACCACTGCTACCCTGCCTCCTGTGAATCCCTGACCTCTGCCCCCCCCCAATCCTGACCTCTGGTCTCCCTAATCATGGGCTCTGTCCTCCCTGATCGCTGTCAAAGTGCAATCGCCACAGTGTGCTTACTCTCATCAGGAGCCGTCCAGTGTTCAACGAACAAAACACGAGTAAAACCCATATCAGAACCGCCATTGATGTTGTGAAATGCAACCCAAATGTGTGAATGAGGCGAATTCCTCCAGCACCAGGAGACCCCGCATATTACACATCTGTTTCTGCTCAAAGTGGTTCCATGATACGAGGAGACCACAACACGAAAGCTAGTTAATAATAAAACTCATTTTGTTACAGAGCTAGCAAAATTCAATCACACTTTTCTAGCATTTATCAAAATGAGTGGACATGTTCACTGCAGCTCCAGCTACATCTCCTCCTCCGCCTTCTTTCCATGCCTTGTTTCTATATCTCGTCAAAGTTATGAAAACACCTGTTGTGTTATTTCTGCAGGCCCTCTGAAGCTGCTCGCCTCATCTTTGCAACAAAATACATTTGGTAAACCTTTTTCTTTGTTGGCAAATACGTAGCTCAAAAATACATATTGCCCCGTGATATGTGATCACGTTATTTGTGTGTAGCAGCACTGGTAACAATGACATACTGCTTTTATTCTTCCCTAAACAAAAATTAACTTTTCCAAAGGTTTTTTTTCTGTTACGGCCTGGTTCTCTACATCGCCTACAACTTTCACATGAAAGTGGAGGACACAAGCTGAATGAGTAATGAAAAACAGCTCTTGCTAATATATCCATGAGGCCTGAAAACTCTTTTGCCACTCAAACACAACTCTTCTCTCTCTCAGTTTGTACACAATGCATCATGGCTGTTAATTGCATAGACTGCTGCCCAAGGACTTCGACAATGCATCCCAGCCCCACTACATCTACCACCGAGAAGAACAAAGGCAGCAAAGTCCTTGGAATACCATCTCTCCCCCACTTCCTTCAACCTCACACACCATCCTGACTTGGATACATATTTCTATTCCTTCGCCAGCACTGGGTCAAAATCTTGGAATTACCATCACCACAAGGACTGCAGCAGTTCAAGAAAAAGCTTCACGCCACATTCTCAGGGCAACTAAGGATATGCAATAAAAGTGGTCTTGTCAGAAAAGCACATAATGGTGAAGGTGCTCCCACATGCTGTCAGGTAGAGAATTCTAGGATTTTTATGATCTGTGACTTGGAAGGGAATTTGGAGGTGGTGGTTTTCCCATATACCTGCCACGGTGGTGGAGGCCACGGATTAGGGAGGTGCTGCTGAAGAAGCCTTGGTAACTTACTAGAGTGCATCCTGTAGATAGTACACACTGTAGCCACAGTACTCTGGTGGTGGAAGGAATGGATGTTTAAGCTCGTGGATGGGGAGTCAATCAAGCGGACTGGATAATGTTGAGCATCGAGTGTAGTTGCACCCATGCAGGCAAGTAGAGAGTATTCCATCACACACATGACTTGTGCCTTGTAAGTGGGTATAGACGTTGAGGAGTCAGGAGGACAGCCATTCGATGCAGAATAACCAGCCTGCTCTAGTAGCCACGCCAGTTATGTGGCAGGACCTGCTGAGTTTCGAGTTATGTTGATATTGGGAGAGTCAGCGATGATAATGTCAATGAATGTCAAGGGTAGGTGGCTATATTCTCTCTTGTTGAAGGTGGTCATTGCCTGAGAATTATTACTTGCCGCTAATTAGGCCAAATCTGGATGGTGTCATCCTTGAGATCTGTCAAAATTGGAAGTGGATCCGTGGGGATGTGTTAATATTGGCAGAGAGGCTCTAAAGGTTTGTAAATATTGGCAGAATCCCTGGAGGTGTGTCAATATTGACAGAGTCCCTTGAGGTGTGTCAATATTAATAGAGAATCTCTGGAGGTGTATAAATATTGGCAGAGAATCCTGAGGGGTGTGTAAATATTGGCAGAATCCCTAGGGGTGTATCAATATTGGCAAAGAGCCCCTAAGGGTGTGTAAATATTGGCAGAATCCCTAAGGGTGTGTAAATATTGGCAGAGTCCCTAAGGGTGTATCAATATTGGCAAAGAGACCCTAAGGATGTGTAAATGTTGTCTGAGGTGATCAGGAGTGTGCTTGTTTGGGGTCTCTGGGAGTGTGTTGGTATTGACAGGGAATCTCGCACCTAGAAAGGTTTGAATCCATGGTAGATGGACAGAAGCGCATCACAAGGTAGAAATACACATTACAGCTAATAAACAGCTTATTTCATTACACTGTGGTTTCTATTAAGCATTCTGCTGAGTGTGCCAAGATCGTCAGCTTTCTCTTGTCAGCCTTTAGCTACGGAAGATGTTTAAACATTTCCTGCTGATTTAGAGGAACAGTCACAGTATTTAAACAGCAGTGATAGAATCTCCAGTCCAGTGATATGAATGAAACTTTAACATACCCCACCACCCCAGCCCACTTACCCTGAGGTAATAGTTAGCGATAAAAATTTGCAAAGTTTTTGGTCCTAGGTCTGTGTGGAGTTAGTAGATCTCAATGGGAGCAATAGTAGGGACACTAAATTGGTCTAAGCTCTACTGGAGAATTGAGAGGAAAGCCCAATTGCTATCCAGTGAACCCGTTTGAAAGTGCGTGTGTTGGATGTTGGAGGATAATGAGGTTGGGCTTAAATAACCACTCACTATCAAGGTCATGAACAATGGCCATAGGAATATAGGAACAGGAGTAGTCCATTTAGCCCTTTGAGCCTGTTTCGCCATTCAATGCGATTATGGATCTGAGACCTAACTCTATATATCTGCCTTTATCCCATATCCCTTAATAACTTTGGTTAACAAATATCTATCAATCTCAGGTTTGAAATTAACAATTTTTCTAGCATCAATTACCGTTTGCGGAAGAGTTCCAACATTTACTATCCTTTGCTTGTAGAAGTGTATCCTAACTTCACTCCTGAAAGGCCTGGCTCTAATTTTTAGACTATGACCCCTAGTCCTAGACTCCCAACCAGTGGAAATAGCTTCTCTCTATCTACCCGATCAGTTCCTCTTAATATCTTGAAAACTTTGGTCAAATCACCCCTTAACCTTATAAATTGCAGGGAATACAGCCCTAGTTTGTGTAATCTCTCCTCATAATTTAACCCTTGCAGCTGGCTGTCATTCTGGTAAATCTACGCTGCACTCGCTTCAAGGCCCATACATCCTTTATAAGATGTGGTGCCCAGACTGCACATAGTATTCCGGCTGTGGTGTAACCAGGGCTTTGTATAGCTACAGCATAACTTCTACCCATTTGTGTTTCTCCTTTCTTAGTAAAAGCTGCTGACAGGAACCATTCAAATACTATCTAGTGTGGTGCAATTGTTTGAGCTGCACCTGGGCAGGACCGGAACCAATGTCCTAGGGGGAGTGTTTGCTAGTGCTGTTGAGGAGGAGTTAAACTAATATGGCAGGGGGATGGGAACCAATGCAGGGAGACAGAGGGAGACAAAAAGGAGGCAAACGCAAAAGACAGAAAGGAGATGAGGAAAAGTGGAGGGCAGAGAAACCCAAGGCAAAGAACAAAAAGAGCCACACTACATCATAATTCTAAAAGGACAAAGGGTGTTAAAAAAACAAGCCTGAAGGCTTTGTGTCTTAATGCAAGGAGTATCCGCAATAAGGTGGATGAATTAACTGTGCAAATAGATGTTAACAAATATGATGTGATTGGGATTACGGAGACGTGGCTCCAGGATGATCAGGGCTGGGAACTCAACATCCAGGGGTATTCAACATTCAGGAAGGATAGAATAAAAGGAAAAGGAGGTGGGGTAGCATTGCTGGTTAAAGAGGAGATTAATGCAATAGTTAGGAAAGACATTAGCTTGGATGATGTGGAATCTATATGGGTAGAGCTGCAGAACACTAAAGGGCAAAAATCGTTAGTGGGAGTTGTGTACAGACCTCCAAACAGTAGTAGTGATGTAGGGGAGGGCATCAAACAGGAAATTAGGGGTGCATGCAATAAAGGTGCAGCAGTTATAATGGGTGACTTTAATATGCACATAGATTGGGCTAGCTAAACTGGAAGCAATACGGTGGAGGAGGATTTCCTGGAGTGCATAAGGGATGGTTTTCTAGACCAATATGTCGAGGAACCAACTAGGGGGGAGGCCATCTTAGACTGGGTGTTGTGTAATGAGAGAGGATTAATTAGCAATCTCATTGTGTGAGGCCCCTTGGGGAAGAGTAACCATAATATGGTGGAATTCTGCATTAGGATGGAGAATGAAACAGTTAATTCAGAGACCATGGTCCAGAACTTAAAGAAGGGTAACTTTGAAGGTATGAGGCGTGAATTGGCTAGGATAGATTGGCGAATGATACTTAAGGGGTTGACTGTGGATGGGCAATGGCAGACATTTAGAGACCACATGGATGAATTACAACAATTGTACATTCCTGTCTGGCGTAAAAATAAAAAAGGGAAGGTGGCTCAACCGTGGCTATCAAGGGAAATCAGGGATTGTATTAAAGCCAAGGAAGTGGCATACAAATTGGCCAAAAATAGCAGCGAACCCAGGGACTGGGAGAAATTTAGAACTCAGCAGAGGAGGACAAAGAGTTTGATTAGGGCAGGGAAAATGGAGTACGAGAAGAAGCTTGCAGGGAACATTAAGGCGGATTGCAAAAGTTTCTATCGGTATGGAAAGAGAAAAAGGTTAGTAAAGACAAACGTAGGTCCCCTGCAGTCAGAATCAGGGGAAGTCATAACGGGGAACAAAGAAATGTCAGACCAATTGAACAAGTACTTTGGTTCGTTATTCACTAAGGAGGACACAAACAACCTTCCGGATATAAAAGGGGTCAGAGGGTCTAGTAAGGAGGAGGAACTGAGGGAAATCTTTATTAGTCGGGAAATTGTGTTGGGGAAATTGATGGGATTGAAGGCCGATAAATCCCCAGGGCCTGATGGACTGCATCCCAGAGTACTTAAGGAGGTGGCCTTGGAAATAGCGGATGCATTGACAGTCATTTTCCAACATTCCATTGACTCTGGATCAGTTCCTATCGAGTGGAGGGTAGCCAATGTAACCCCACTTTTTAAAAAAGGAGGGAGAGAGAAAACAGGGAATTATAGACCGGTCAGCCTGACCTCAGTAGTGGGTAAAATGATGGAATCAATTATTAAGGTGTCATAGCAGCGCATTTGGAAAATGGTGACATGATAGGTCCAAGTCAGCATGGATTTGTGAAAGGGAAATCATGCTTGACAAATCTTCTGGAATTTTTTGAGGATGTTTCCAGTAAAGTGGACAAAGGAGAACCAGTTGATGTGGTATATTTGGACTTTCAGAAGGCTTTCGACAAGGTCCCACACAAGAGATTAATGTGCAAAGTTAAAGCACATGGGATTGGGGGTAGTGTGCTGACGTGGATTGAGAACTGGTTGTCAGACAGGAAGCAAAGAGTAGGAGTAAATGGGTACTTTTCAGAATGGCAGGCAGTGACTAGTGGGGTACCGCAAGGTTCTGTGCTGGGGCCCCAGCTGTTTACATTGTACATTAATGATTTAGACGAGGGGATTAAATGTAGTATCTCCAAATTTGCGGATGATGAGGGGTAAGCTTCCCTGCACACAGGTAATTGATTTATCTTAGTGATCAGTTCTTGACTGGCATCGGAGCGTGAGTCAGTCTATCCAGGCCATTCTGGTACATTCTGCATTGACTGGATTTGGACGGGCAATAATGGGTGCAAAGGAAGTTGGTTATCTATTAGGCTATTCTCTTGGTGTGAATTACATTCAGAAAATATATCAGGAAAAACTTCTTTAGTCAGAGAGAGAAATGTATGGAATACTCTACCAAGCAAAGGAATCATCATCATCATAGGCAGTCCCTCAGAATCGAGGAAGACCTACTTCCACTCTAAAAGTGAGTTCTCAGATGGCTGTACAGTCCAATGCGGGAATTACAGTCTCTATTATAGGTGAGGCAGACAGTTGTTGAAGAAAAGGCTGGGTGGGGAGCCTGGTTTGCCGCACGCTCCTTCCGCTGCTTGCGCTTGATTTCCTTGGCAACGAGACTTGAGGTGCTCAGCGCCCTGTCGGATGCTCTTCCTTCACTTTGGGTGGTCTTGGGCCAGGGATTCCCAGGCGCTGGTGTGGATGTTGCACTTTATGAAGGAGGCTTTGAGGGTGTCCTTGAAACGTTTCGTCTGCCCACCCGGGGCTCACTTGCCGTGTCGGAGCTCCGAGTAGAGCGCTTGCTTTGGGAGTCTCGTGTCGGGCAATTGGACGATGTGGCCCACCCAATGGAGCTGGTCGAGCGTGGTCAGTACTTCAATGCTGGGGATGTTGGCCTGAGCAGTAACACAGACGTTGTTGTGTCTATCCTCCCAGTGGATATGCAGCATCTTGCAGAGGCAGCGCTGGTGGTATTTCTCCAGCGGTTCTCCAGCTGTGTAAAAGTCCACGTCTCTGAGCCATATAAGAGAACGGGTATCACTACTGCCCTGTAGACCATAAGCTTGGTGCCAAATTTGAGGTCCTGGTCTTCAAACACTCTCTTCCTCAGGCGATGAAGTCCTTACTACTAGGAGGATCAAGGGGTATGGCGAGAAAGCAGGAAGGGGATACTGAAGTTTCATGTTCAGCCATGAACTCATTGAATGGCGGTGCAGGCTAGAAGGGCTGAATGGCCTGCTGGCACACTGGAGGTAGTGTTGAACCTCATCATCGATATTTGCCCTTGCTGATAGTAGCTCCCGAGATATGGAAAATGGTCCACGTTGTCCAAGGCTGCGCCGTGGATTTGGATAATTGGGAGGCAGTGCTGTGTGGCGGGGTCAGGTTGGTGGAGGACCTTTGTCTTACGGATGTTTAGTGTAAGGCCCATGCTTTCGTACGCCTCGATGAAGGTGGTAATGATGGCTTGGAGTTCGGCCTCTGAGTGTGCGCAGATGCAAGCGTCATCCGTGTACTGTAGTTCGATGACAGAGGATGGGCCAACTTTGGATCTAGCCTGGAGGCGGCGAAGGTTGATCAGGTTCCCATTGGTTCTATCGTTTAGTTCCACTCCAGTGGGGAGCTTGTTGAGTGTGAGGTGGAGCATGGCAGCGAGGAAGATTGAGAAGAGGATTGGCATGATGACGCAGCCCTGCTTGACCCCGGTCTGGACGTGGATTGGGTCTGTGGTGGATCCGTTGGTCACGGCTTGCATATCATCGTGGAGCAGGCGGAGGATGGTGACAAACTTTTGGGGCAGCCGAAATGGAGGAGGATGCTCCATCGTCCCTCACAATTGACAGTGTCAAAGGTCTTTGTGAGGTCAAAGAAGGCCATGTACAAGGATTGATGCATTTCTCTAGTAGTTGGTGCACGGTGGAGATCATGTCTGTTGTACCCCTTAGTGGATGGAATTCGCATTGTGATTCTGGGAGGAGCTCTTCATCCACAGGTAGAAGATGGTTGAGGAGGATTCTTGCAATGACTTTCCCAGTGGCCGACAGCAGGGAGACTCCTCTGTAGTCGGACTTGTCCCCTTTTTTGAAGATGGTCATGATTACGGCATCTCTGAGATCTCCTAGCATGCTTTCCTCCTTCCAGATGAGAGAGATGAGGTCATGCATTCGTGCCAATAGTGTTTCACCACCATACTTTAGTGCCTCGGTGGGGATTCCATCTGCTCCTGTTGCCTTGTTATTCTTGAGCTGACGGATGGCCTTTTCTACCTCGTGCAGGGCTGGGGTTTTGCTGAGATGGTGGCGGGTAGCGGGATGGAGTCGAGGACACTCGTGTCGAAGACAGAGTCTCGGTTAAGGAGATCTTCGAAGTGCTCCTTCCAGCGGGCATAGGAAAAACTTCTTTAGTCAGAGAGAGAAATGTTTGGAATACTCTATCAAGCAAGGGAATAGAAGCAAATGGACTTATTGTACATTATGGGAAAATTAATATATTAGAGGGATGCATTTTGATAGGGTGATTGGTATCATTCTCATTCCTGGCCTTTCTCATTCAGTAAGGCAAGTGTGTCCTGTCTAAATTTTGGAATTGCTGCTTTAATTGTGTCCATTTTGATTTGTATTATGTCTCTGTGAAGCCTCTTGGGATGTTGTTCTATGTTAAAGGCGCTATATAAATACAAGTTGTTGTATAAAAGTTGCACAGAAATTACAGTATCATTTTTATAAAAGATAAAAGGGGAAAAAGCCTCCTTTACTCAGAGAGAAATACGTGTTTGAGATCGACAAAGGGAGGAACACATTGTGAGAGAAACCTAAACTGCGGATGGCTACGTGAATAAATGCCCAATCTGGTGTGATATTGAGCCATACAACAACAACAACTTACATTTATACAGAGAAGTCTCACATCTGTGAAGATCCCAGGCGAAAATTAGGAAGAATCAGCCAGGATCACTGCTCCTGATTACACTGACCCCTGCTGGAATGTGTGAGTGTAGCAAACGTGGATTTTATGTTCTTGTTGAATTTTTAACTTGTATATCTTTTTACTCGCAATAGCATATAAGTGTTATATTGCATTATCATACAAGGTAGCTCAGTATCAGACAGACTGGCTGTGATAGCTGACAAAGTATGAAGTGTTAAGGAAAGCACATTAAGGTGTTAATTACTTAAGTAACCAGAGCCATTGCAGTCAATCACAAACTTCCTTGCCATTGTCAAAGGTAAGGGAATGTCATTCCTTCATAGGTAGTCTTACATCACCTTGGATAGATATAGAATCAGACCCAGCTGTGTCTAAGACATTGAGAAGGGGAAAGGGACATTGATTGGCTGTAGTTCTCTCTGACCGACAGCTTAGTGGCCAGGAGTCGCCAATTATTATGCCTTATATGAAGCTTCATTTGGTTTCTTCAACAGTCAGTTTTCAGCTGCAACAAAACTAGCCAGCAACAAAATTCTGTGTTTTAAGTTTTACTATGTTAAAGGCGCTATGTTGTTGCTGTTTATTACTGCCTAGTGTTGAAGCTAGGCCAATTTGAAGCTACAGCAAGTTTTACAATATAAGGAGTGATCTGCAAAGCCTATGTTTCATCCACTCCATATTGAATTCCTTCAATTGGGTTTCTGCCCCGCCACAGCGCTGTAACAGCCCTTATCAAAGTCACAAATGACATTATACGTGGCTGTGACCATGGTAACCTATTCCTCCTATCCTTCTCGACCTGTCTTCAGCCTTTAACATGGCTGAACACACCATCCTCCTCCAACGCCTCTCCTCCGTCGTCCAGCTGGATGAGACTGCGTTCATCTGGTTCCATTATTACCTATCTAATCGTAGCCAGAGAATCACCTGAAATAGCTTCTCATCCTGCTCCTGCACCATTACTTCTGGAGTCCCCTAAGGATCTATCCTTGGCCCCATCCTATTCCTCATCTACATGCTGCTCCTCAGCGTCATCATCTGAAAACCTGTCAGGTTCCACAGGTACGCTGACTACATCCAGCTCTACCTAACTACCACCTCTCTTGAAGCTTCCACTTTTCTGATTTGTCATGCTGCTTGTCCAACATCCAGTCCTGGCTGAGCAGAAATGACCTTCAACTAAATATTGTGAAGACCAAAGCCATTATCTTCAGTACCCGCCAGAAACTCCATTCCCTAACACCGACTCCATCCTTCTCCCTGGTCACTGTCTTGCTGCCCAATTTGACCAACCCATTTTGAGTTACCATCCAAGATGACTTTCTACCCCTTTATCTTTTTTATGACTATGAGGGTCCAACATATCTGCTCCCAATACTAAGACCATCTATGTAATACTGTATCGCCTGTCTCTGCCCCTGCCTCAGCTCATCTGCTGTTAAAACCTTGATCCATGCTTTTGTTATCTCCAGATTTGACTATTCTAATGCTCTCCTGGCCAGCCTCCCATCATTCACCCTCCAGAAATGTTAACTCATCCAAACTCTGCTGCCCGTATCTTCACTAATACCAAGCCCCATTCACCCATCATCCCTCTGCTCACTGACCTACATTGACTCCCTCTATAGCCTTGCCCCTTCCTATTCTGTAACGTCCTCCAGCTCTACAATCCTTAGAGATCTCTGTGTTTTTCCATCTCTGGCCTCTTGGGCATTCCCAATTTTACGCGCTTCACCATTGGCGACTGTGCCTTCAGCTGCTTGGGCCTGAGACTATGGAATTCCCTTTCTAAGCCTCTCTGCCTCTCTACCTCTCCTCCTTTAAGCTGCTCCTAAAAACCTACCTCTTTAACCAAGCTTTTGGTCATCTGTCCTAATATCTCCTTATGTGGCTCGGAGTGAAGTTGGGACATTTTACCATGTTAAAGATGCTCTTTAATGGCAAGTTGTTGTTGTATATATTTCATGTTTTTATTGTAGGAAAGTGTAAAGTTTGCCTTCGTGTGCTGTATAGTTAATTCAGTCAACCTGTGAATGAGTGAATTTGCCTATTTAGTGTCATTTGGCACAGAATTATTGTCATTTTTGAGATGTAGATCTATACTCCCTAGGAACGGGGTTAAGACTGTCTCAAATTCCTCCCAGGTGGCATCCTCACAGCCATAAAAAAGGAGATAAAGGAGTAGAGGTTCATCTTGGATGTTCGTGCAAAAGCAGTGGTATTATATATGCTGCCTGTTATACGCCTGCCCGATATTCAGTTCAATTGAAGTCAATACAATGCACCCATTTTGCATTACCACCCAAGATGAATTTCTGACCCTTCATTTTAGGCTGGGCTCAACCCTGAGGTGCAACAGTAGCTTGACTGATCTTCATTTTGTATAAAATTAAAGCATTCCTCCAAACTCAAGTCCAATGCTCAACCTCACTCAGAAGGCCATTCTTCAAATCTTTGACAACGAAATAGAGGGGAGCATTGCAGCCAACAATCCTGTCTCCATGATATCTATGGGTGCACTTACCAGCAGAGTTCACTGGACAGTGATCAGGAGCGGCAACCTAACCCAACGCATCAATTATAGTGAACCCAAGGACCACTCCTCCCTGAACAGACCACATCAATTGTAGTGCACTCTAATTGAGATCAGCTAACTCAGTATATTTTGGGGAAGGAGGAGAGGTTAAACATGGGAATATCCGGCTCTGTAGAGGCAATGCATTTACCAACCAGGCCTTACAGACATAATTCAATATTTCTACATCTATATCCATTCCTCATTGTGCCAACCACAGGTAGCCTTGTCTTACACAAGTTACCTTCACTCTTTCTCATACAAGCTTCTAACGTGGCTGTCTAATTTTGCCTGCAGACTGACTGCTATAGAAACTTCAGACATGTGGTACACCAAGCCTAAGATGTGGATTTGATTCCAATTATCACCAAGCGACACAATTCCATCCCTGACATTTAACTGTATTATTGGACAGGGTAATGCCAGCAAACAGCACATGTTAATTAAAAGAGATAAAAAAAAACCTCCAATACTGGGAGAAAAGTTCAGGCAAGATTCTTTATAACAACATGATGAACTTTCCCTTCTGAATATAACGCAGCTGCTGTGGCTTGATTTTCAATGTGTATTTAAAGTATATTTTTACACAAATTATTGGCTATTCATGTCTGTATATGATTGTAGCCAGGATTGAAGGGGTGGAGCCTCATATGCAGTTGCTAGCTGCTTCAGACTGGGTGATACAACGTATTAAACATCAAGGATGTATAGAAATGGCTTAGTCGGTAAATACACTTCTTGATATAGTATTGAGCCATACAGACCAAAAGGCTCTAAGTTCAATCCAGCCTGTGCTGAGGTAACTGATCTCAAGTTGGAGGGAGTCCTGCTCCTGATGACTAACTAGTGACCTGTGCACATATGGGGATGTCAGATGAGAGCAAGATAGAGTGTTGTTGTGATGCATACCATGGTATAAGAGCTTTTCAGAGCTTACCATCTTGCCTATAAATAAAAGATGGTGACTTGATGTTGCCTATGAAACCATAAGCTAGCAAGAACCAGTGACCTGCTCTTTTTATTTCCTTTTAGAGGTTGAAATATCTATTTTTTTATATATATTCTTTCCTTCCCTTCTTTTGGTACACCTATAGATGCGTCCTCATCTGCTGAGAGGACTTGTAGGTGGTCAGCTGCCAGGTCTCAGACATTACTGCTCTGAAACCAGCTACCATCCACAACAACAACTTGCATTTATATAGCACTTTGATGTAGTAAAGTATCCCAAGACGCTTCACAGGAGTGTTATCAGGCATTAAATGACACTGAGCCAAAGAAGTAGGCATTAGAACAGGTTACAGGTAAAACTTGATCAAAGAGGTATGCTTTAAGGAGAAGAGAGAGATGAAGAGGTTTAGGGAAGGAATACCAGAGCTCAGGGCCAAGGCGGTTGAAGGCACGGGCACCAATGCAGCTGCGACATAAGTGGGGGATGCACAAGAGGCCAGAGATGGAGGACTGCAGAGCTCTCAAAGGGTTGTAGGGCTGAAGGAGGTTACAGAGATAGGGAGGGGTGAGGCCATACAAGAATTTGAGCATGAGGATGAACCTTTTCAAATTGAGGCCTTACTGGATCAGGAGCTAATGTCAGTGTCAGTATGTCAGTGAGCACAGGAGTGAATGGGACTTGGTGGAAGTTAAGATATGGGCAGCAGAGTTCTGAATGAGCTTAAATTTATGGAGGGTGGATGAAAGGAGGCCAGGAGGAGTAGATTGGTGCTTCTGGAGGTAACAAAAGCATAGATGAGGGTTTCAGCAGTAGATGGGCAGAGGTTGGGCGGAGACGGATGATAAAACGGAGGTGAAACTAGGCAGTTTTAGTGAAAGAGAGGTAGAAGAGATGAGTCTGTGTTGACTGTCCATGTGATTCTTGAAGTCTTTCTGCGTATTCATTCTGTACAGACCTTTTGTGGTAAATTTCCGGCAACAGTGTTTACGCCATTTCTTTGGGATTTCTGCAGATCTTCCGCCAGTTACGGTGGCTAATCGTGTGAACCCCCACAGAAATCTGCCGCCTTTGTATTTCGTACTTCTATCCATGCACGAATCATGGAAGGAATTGTAAGGCTGACTATGCAACATTATGTGAGTTTTGGTTTACTGAGAAAATGCTTATTTTCTAACCATCACTTTAATTAATATCTGTAGCTTCGTTAGATGCAGACCTGGATGAAGTCACTACTATGGAAAATAAATAAAAGGTATTGCCTTTAATAACATTCAGCTCATTGAGATTGAGAGCGATAGAGAGCTGCAAAGATACACTTCAAAGAAAAGTAATTAAACGAATGCAGAAACATACCACAGAGCATCCTTTGGAATCAACCAAATTTGTAACAGAAAGTAGAAATGTCTGGTGCTACCTGTGACAATCAGCTCTTATTTTAGTAGCCCAGGAGGACACTCAACTTTACTCTTGTGATCTGAAACTATGAGACACTATTGATCACCTCTCACACTGGGGTAGAGGTTGAAAGTGCTTTCAGTACAGGAAGCAAATATGGTCTTGAACAACTTGTACAAAGTGTCTATTAATCAAATAATTTAAAATAAATTTTCCTGAAATTAGATCAGGTCACTTAAATGTTGTTTATTAGTGAGGAACGTAGGTGGAGGCCCTAGGCTTGTAGTGCAGGCACCATCGAGGTTGAAAAGAGTGGGAGCAAAGATGAGGTAAAGCAAGAAGTAATGGTGAGCTGATGTCAAGCTTGCGTTGTAAAAGCCTGCACAGATTGTCGGAGAAAAGGAAGACTGAAGGATGTGAGTAATTCCACTATTTTCAGATCTTGGGAATAGGAAGACCATTCTGTTTTGTGGTGAGGGGGAGGGGGACATTTCTCAATTGTGATATTTGTAAACTGGTCAGAACCTTGTCATGCACTTTGGCAGAAAAAATCAAAGAGCAGGTTATTATTTAAATGGAGAGAGATTGCAAAGTGCTGCAGTACAGTGGGACCTGGGGGTACTTGTGCATGAAACACAAAAGGTACAGCAAGTTTTCAGGAAGGCCAATGGAATCTTGGCCTTTATCGCAAAGAGGATGGGGTATAAAAGCAGAGAAATCTTGCTACAGTTATACAGGGTATTGGTGAGGCCAAACCTGGAATACTGTGTGCAGTTTAAGTTTCCATATTTACGAAGGGATATACTTGCTTTGGAGGCAGTTCAAAGAAGGTTCACTAGGTTGATTCCGGAGATGAGGGGGCTGTCTTATGAGGAAAGGTTGAGTAGGTTGGGCCTCTACTCATTGGAATTCAGAAGAATGAGAGGTGATCTTATCGAAACGTATAAGATTATGAGGGAGCTTGACAAGGTGGATGCAGGGAGAATGTTTCCATTGATAGGGCAGACTAGAACTAGGGGGCAACATCTTAAGAATAAGGGGCCGCCCATTTAAAACTGAGATGAGGAGAAATTTCTTCTCTCAGAGGGTTGTGGATCTGTGGAACTCAGTACCTCAGAGAGCTGTGGAAGCTGGGACATTGAATAAATTTAAGACAGAAATAGACATTTTCTTAAACGATAAGGGAATAAGGGGTTAAGGGGAGCGGGCAGGGAAGTGGACTTGAGTCCATGGTCGGATCAGCCATGATTGTATTGATTAGCGGAGCAGGCTCGAGGGGCCGTATGGCCTACTCCTGCTCCTATTTCTTATGCTCTTATGTTCTTATGCTCTTATGTTCTTATATATATTATCACATGAGGGCATCCATTTTTTTAACCATGCAAATGGATGTTGGACTGAGAAAGCTAGGAAAGAGTGAGTTAGATTAGGAGACAGTGTGAGGGGATTTCAAGAAAAGGAAGATGGAGTGAGGAAGAAGAGCATGTAGAATATCATATTGGAAACTTGGGAGAATCAACAGAGAAATGTTCAGAGCGTCAAAGCCCACAGTAGTATTGGTCAAACTGAAATTTAAATCGGATGATAATTGCTGGTTATTGGTAGCATCCCAACCTAAAACCTTCAGGGTTGATTGCATTCAGATTTAGAATCTGAATTTTTTCTCCTTGCATGTTAGAACTGAAAGAGAGTTGCCATGGCAACAGTTAACAACATATGGTTCAGGATTCTCTGCTGAGAGAGAGGTGTCTCCTAGGGTCAGGAAATAGTGCTGTTTCCTGTGATTATTTATAACATTTAATAGACATGGGATAACACACAGTGTGCAGTGAATTGCTGGCAACGCTTGCTAGCCTTGTGACCAGAAGGAGTTTTTTTGGCACTCACAGTGTGTGTGGGAAATTCAAAGAAGTGGGAAGCTACATTTAACTTTCCCAGTAGTATTAAGAAACGTATGCAACTTGTGAGGCTCACAATTGTGAGTTTTGGCCATGCTGACTTTGTGATACACTGAAACATCGAAGGGCGACAATGGCTTCGTAAGCCACTAAGATACAGGCCAAAAAGTCCATCAGCATCATCTCAATGCCATGATATGTTATTGTATTACAATATATTCCAGGATGGAGTAAAACATAGCTACCTTAATTGTCAGTCTTGGCTCAGTAGTAGTACTCTCACCTCTGAGGCAGAAGTCCCAGTCCAGAGACTTCACCACATAATCTAGGCTGACACTTCACTGCAGCACTGAGGAAATACTGCACTGTCGGAGGTGCAGGTTTGGATGTGAAAGATCCCACAGCACTATTCAAAGAAGAGAAGGAGAGTTCTCCCTGGTGTCCTGGTCAATAATTATCACTCAACCAACATTACTAAACTGAATTATCTGGTCATTAAAAAACAGTTTAATTGGTCATGATCTCATTGCTGTGGATCCTTGCTGTGTGCAAATTGGCTGCCATGGTTCCTAGATCACAACAGTGACTGCACTTCAAAAAAATACTTAATTGACTGTAAAGTGCTTTAGGATGTCCTGAGGTCATGAAAGGCGCTGTATAAATGCAAGTCTTTCTTTCCTATTTTTGCTTTAGTGTACTAATGGTTAATTTTCTCCAATTCAGTGTAATAAAATTGTTTGCACGTTACATAGGCTGGTATTCAGGGCCATTTTTGAGTTGTCAGATGTTTTAATCATCATTGTCACATAACAACAATACCAGCTTGCATTTATAATGCACCTTTAACATGGAAAATTATCCCAAGGCACTTCACACAGGTGCAAGAAAATTTGGACACTCATACAATCATAAAATCATAGGGCTCAAAATTGGCCCCTGCAGATTTTTGCCGCACTCCCTGGAGCTGCGCCGCTTTTGTACGATGAAAAGGGCACTGAAAAATGTCCTCTGATTCTGGCCGTTGTGTTGCCTCTCCCGGGGCTTGGCGCATCGTGGCCCAAGGATTGGGGGCGGAGCTACTGTCCCGGTGCTGAAAACAGTGCCGGGACGTCTGCACATGCGCGTTAGAGTGTGCGCGCATGCGCAGTTGCTCCTCGCCCCCAGCGCGTCCTGCAACTTGTGTGGGAGGGACCCAATGCTCGCCACCCCTATCCCTAGCCGAGTAGTCTCCCGCACTGACCGGGCTCACTGTGGAATGTATTGTAAATGTGAAGAATTGTAAGTAAGTGCTGTTCAGAGGGCATTGTCATTTATTTATAATTTTGTACATCAATAATACAATACCAGGAATTGGTGAGTGTAGATGAAGGGAGTCTTGTGTTTTGAGATGAAGGTAGGACTTACTTCTATTTTTTGTTTGTTATTGAATGTTTATTACTTTTTGTGCTTTGTTTAGTGCTTTGTAAGTCTTGGTGCTTTAGTTGCAGGTCATCTCCGCTTCCTTCTATTTTTATTTGTTATTACATGCTTATTTTTGTGCTTTGATATGAAGGTAGGACTTAGTTTTATTTTTTATTTCTTCTTGAATGTTTTTATGTCTTCTTGAATGCTAACTACTTGTTGTGCTTTGTTTAGTGCTTTGCAAGGTCCTCTCCGCTTCCCTTCCCGCTCCATCTCTGGCCGAATGGTCTTCGATGTACCTACCTGCACTGATTTCTTAACTCTCCACAAGGGATTTCACAAGCAGCCACAAGTGGCCACATACACTGGCCTAAGTTAGTTTGGAGTAACTATTAGCTGTCCAAAGTGGCCTAAATGGCCAAAACGGGTGTAGGTGGCTGGTAATGCCCCCTTTTGGAAAAGAAACTAAACTAAAAAAAATCCTAACTAACTCACTTACACTGGCGCAAATTGAAAGTGCAAAATGGGGATTTTTAAGATACTCCAGAAAAATCAAGTTGCTCCAAAAAAAAAACGGAGCAACTCCTGGGCAATTTTGAGCCCGTAGAATGGTTACAGCACAGAAGAAGACCATTCAGCCCATCGAGCCCATGCCAACTCTCAGCTAGTCCAACTCCCCTGCCCTTTCCCTATAGCCCTGCAATTTGATTTCCTTCAGATACTTATCCAACTCCCTTTTGAAAGATAAGATGCGTCTCCCTTCACCACCCTTTCGGCAGTAGATTCCAGATCCTAACCACTCACTGCGTAAAAAGATTTTTTCTTACATCGCCTTTTGGTTCTTTTGCCAATCACCTTTGACAAAGAAGAAAATATTAGGAGGGGTTAGCAAAAGTTCAGTCAAAGAGATGCATTTTAAGGAAGGTCTTTAAAGGAGGAAAAGAAAGGGTTTAGAGATGGAATTCCAGAGTGTGAGGCCAAAGCAGATGAAAGCACAGCAGCCAATAGTGGGGTGAAAGGAGAGGGGTGGATGAGATTGGAGTCAGGGAAGCAGAGAATTCTGGGGGAGGAGGTGTTTGGAAGACTTGAGGAGGTTACAGAGATAAGGATGGGTATGTCCATGAAGGGATTTAAAGACAGGAATGAGTATTTTAAATTTGAGACTTGGGGGTCAGCAAGGATAAAGATAATGGGTGAGCAGGACTTGTTGTGGGATAAGATACACGCACCAGAGTTTTGAAGTAGTTGGAGCTTATGAAGTGTAGAGGATGGGAGTAATTTTGGGTGACAAATGCCTGAATGAGGGTTTCAAAGCAGGTGGCCTGAGATCGGGGCAGAGGGGAGCGATGTTATTTCGGTGGAAATAACAGTTTTGTGATGGAATGAAGATGGCGTTGGAAACTCAGCTCGGAGTGGAAAAGGCTATAAAGGCTGTGAACAGGCTCATTCAGCCTGAGACATATGATTTGAGCCTGGGATCTTCCTGGTCTGTGTGGCTCAGTACCATACTGCATTGCCTGTTTACTCATCCACAAAGCCCAACTAATTTATTTTCACCCAGGAATATGACTATTGTATTTCTAAAGCTGTAGGTAAAAGGAAAAATGAATTGTGAATATTAGAGGAGGAGATAGGATCTGGAGGGAATAGGAGATTTCTTAAGAGACAAAATACTCAAAGCAATTTGTTCCCTAATTAAAAACCCAGCAGAACATAAGATCATAAGAAATAGAAGCAGGAGTAGGCCATTTGGCCCCTTAAGTCTGGTCCGCCATTCAAAAAGATCATGGCTGATCTGATCTTGGCCTCAACTCCACTCCCCTGCCTGCTCCCCATAATCCTTGACTCCTTTATCGTTCAAAAATCTGTCTTTCTCCACCTTAAATATATTCAATGACCCAGCCACCACAGCTCTCTGCAGCAGAGAATTCCAAACATTCACAACACTCTGAGAGAAGAAATTCCTCCTCATCTCTATTTTAAATGGGCGACCCCCATTCTGAAACTATACCCCCTAGTTCTAGATTCCCCTCAGAATCTTATATGTTTCAGTAAGGTCACCTCTCATTCTTCTAAACTCCAAAGTGTATAGGCCAAACCTGCTCAAACTTTCTTCATAAGACAACCCCTTCATCTCAGGAACCAACCTCGTGAACCGTCTCTGAACTGCCTCCGAGCAAGTATATCCCTCCTTAAATACAGACACCAAAACTGTTCGCAATAGTCTAGGTGTGGTGTACAGTTGTAGCAGGACTTCACTACTTTTATATTCCATCCCTCTTGCAATAAAGGCCAACATTCCATTTGCCTTCCTAATTACTTTCCAGGTAAATATTGTAGTTTATGGGGATTTCCACAAAACATTCCTGGGTTCTTGGAATCTCAGGGAGTCAGAGGAACCCAAGGTGCTCGATCTATTGATTCTAGTGTATACCTCCAGCACAGATTACAGAAGCTAATTGCATTCGCCAGGGCTCCCTCCAGCACTTTGTGTTTATCTCCAATGTACTTCCACACAAGAATACTAAAATACCAGTTATTTAGCACAATGATTTCTATTGCTGTGCCTCCACTCTGCCTTTTGTTTCCCAGCAAACTGAGTGTCCTACTTAGTGCCACTGTCATTCGGTGTCGCCGTTAGTATGGGTGTGATTCGGTATTACTGTTAGTGTTTGATGCCCTAGTCCCTGTTAAAACAATTACTCTCTCTCACCCTGGTCATTCCCCCTGGTACGGCCCTGCTCTTCGCTCCCTTAAGTCCAAGGGATGCAGACTTGAACGAGTATGACGGATAATTGGTTTAGCCATTCACCACCACATCTGGCTGGACCACAAAAAGCACTATCGGGTCATGATCTTGTCTGCCAAAATTGTTCCAGAATCATTCTGGAATGTAAAGATAAATCCTGGCTTCTATTCTCCACTGCTAACTGTCTTTTTAAACCACTCTCCCCAATCTCCACCCTCACCTCCGACAATAAGTGTAAGGAGCTCATGGACTTCTTGGAAAAGGGGAGGTTCAAAGAGACCTGGGTGTCATGGTACATCAGTCATTGAAGGTTGGCATGCAGGTGCAGCAGGCGGTTAAGAAAGCAAATGGCATGTTGGCCTTCATAGCAAGGGGATTTGAGTACAGGGGCAGGGAGGTGTTGCTACAGTTGTACAGGGCATTGGTGAGGCCACACCTGGAGTATTGTGTACAGTTTTGGTCTCCTAACCTGAGGAAGGACATTCTTGCTATTGAGGGAGTGCAGCGAAGGTTCACCAGACTGATTCCCGGGATGGCGGGACTGACCTATCAAGAAAGACTGGATCAACTGGGCTTGTATTCACTGGAGTTCAGAAGAATGAGAGGGGACCTCATAGAAACATATAAAATTCTGACGGGGTTAGACAGGTTAGATGCAGGAAGAATGTTCCCAATGTTGGGGAAGTCCAGAACCAGGGGTCACAGTCTAAGGATAAGGGGTAAGCCATTTAGGACCGAGATGCGGAGGAACTTCTTCACCCAGAGAGTGGTGAACCTGTGGAATTCTCTACCACAGAAAGTTGTTGAGGCCAATTCACTAAATATATTCAAAAAGGAGTTAGATGAAGTCCTTACTGCTAGGGGGATCAAGGGGTATGGTGAGAAAGCAGGAATGGGGTACTGAAGTTGAATGTTCAGCCATGAACTCATTGAATGGCGGTGCAGGCTAGAAGGGCCGAATGGCCTACTCCTGCACCTATTTTCTATGTTTCTATGTTTCTATGTCTCTCAGATTGAGACCATCCATTCGGCCGCCTCTGCCTCTTCCCTTCCTTCCCCTTGCCCACTGGGCCAAACTTCCTCTAAGGATCCCCCCTGCCCTAGCTCTGACCTCACATCTTTCCCCAGTTTCTCCCCAACCTTCCCTTATTACCTTTCTGAACTTATCGTGTCCATGAGACCTACTTCATGCTCCCTTGACCTATTTCCAACAAACTACTGACCACCCAACTTCCTTTTCTGGCTTCCATGTTATCTGGCATTGTTAACGATTCTCTCTCCTCAGGTACTATTCCAGTCTCACTCAAATCCACTGTCATTACCCTTCTCCTCAAAAAAACAGCCCTCAACCCCTCCATCCTTGCAAACTACTGCCCCATTTCCAACCTCCCTTTCCTCTCTAAAGTTTTGGAACATGTAGTTACCTCCCAAATCCGGGCCCATCTTTCCTGCAATTCCATGTTTGAATTCATCCAATCCGGTTTCCGCACTGGCCACAGTACCGAAACAGCTTTCATCAAAGTCACAAATGACATCCTCTGTGACCATGACAAAGGCAAACTATCCCTTCTCCTTCTTGACTTATCTGCAGCTTTTGACACGGTTGACCACTCTAGCATCTACACCGTCGTCCAGCGAGGTGGGACTGCACTCGCCTGGTTCTATTCTTATCTATCTAATTGGAGCCAGAGAATCAACTGCAACGGCTTCTCTTTCCGCCCCCACATCGTTACCTCTGGTATCCCCCAAGGATCCATCCTTGGCCCCCTCCTATGTCTCATCTACATGTTGACGCTTGGCGAGATCATCTGAAAACACAGCATCAATTTGCACATGTATGCTGATGACACCTAGCTCTACCACTTCTCTCGAACCCTCCACGGTCTCTAAATTGTCAGACTGCTTGTCCGACATCCAGTTCTGGATGAGCAGAAATGTTCCCCAATTGAATATTGGGAAGGCTGAAGCCATTGTTTTCAGTCCGCGCCACAAACTCCATTCCCTAGTCACTGACTCCATCCCTCTCCCTAGCATCTGTTGAGGCTGAACCAGACTGTTCACAACCTTGGTGTCATATTTGACCCTGAAATTAGCTTTTGACCACATATCCGCAGCATAACTAAGACTGCCTATTTCCACCTCCGTTACATAAGAACATAAAAAAAGAGCAGGTGTAGGCCATTTGGTCCCTCGAGCCTGCTCCATCTTTTAATAAGATCATGGCTCATCTGATTTTGGGCTCAGCTCCACTTCCCTGCCCACTCCCCATAACTCTTCACTCCCTTAGCATTCAAAAATCTGTCGATCTCCACCTTAAATATATTCAATGACCCAGCCTCCACAGCTCTCTGGGGCAGTGAATTCCACAGATTTACAACCCTCTGAGAAGAAATTCCTCCTCATCCCAGTTCTAAATGGGCGACCTCTTATTCTTAATCTGTGTACTCTAGTTGTAGATTTCCCCACGAGTGGGAACATCCTCTCTGCATCTACCTTGTCGAGCCCCCTCAGTATATTATATTTTTCAGTAAGATCACCTCTCATTCTTCTGGAGTTGTTAACTATTATAGCTCTTACTCCGGGCTATTTAGATTCAAACATTATTACATAGAAACATAGAAATTTACAGCGCTGAAGTAAGACCATTTCGGCCCATTGTGTCCGCGCCAGCCAAGACAGAGCCACACGGCCCTCGGTCAGCAGCCCTGAAGGTTATATATAAACCTATGAACAATGAACAATGAAGGACAGGTAAAGAGCATCTGGCCCAACCAGTCCACCCCACACAACTGCGATAGCCCATGTATTGCAACATTTTACACTCCACCCCACCCGGAGCCATGCAGTCTCCTTGGAGAGACAAAAAAACAGCTAAAAATCCAGGCCAATTGAAGAAAAAATCTGGAAAAATTCCTCTCCGACCCATCCAGGCGATCGAAACTAGTCCAGGAGATCACTCTGGCTGTATTAGATTCCCTGAAGTACTTACCATCGTATCTGCACCAGCCAACAAGAAGTTATCCAGTCTAATCCCACTTACCAGCTCTAGGTCCGTAACCGTGCAGGTTACGGCACTTCAAGTGCCCATCCAAGCACCTTTTAAATGTGGTGAGGGTTTCTGCCTCCACCACCCTTCCAGGCAGTGAGTTCCAGACCCCCACAACCCTCTGCGTGAAGAAGCTTCCCTTCAAATCCCCACTAAACCATCCACCAACCAACTTAAACCTATGCCCCCCCCTTGTAATTGACCCCTCCACCAAGGGAAATAGGCCCTTGCTATCCAGTAGATCCACGCCCCTCAAAATTCTATACACCTCAATGAGATCTCCCCTCAGCCTCCTCTGTTCCAAGGAGAACAAACCCAGCCTATCAAATCTATCCTCATAGCTAAGATTCTCCATTCCAGGCAGCATCCTCATAAATCTCCTCTGCACCGCCTCCAGTGCAATCACGTCCTTCCTATAATACGGCGGCCAGAACTGCACGCAGTACTCCATCTGTGGCCTAAACAGAGTATTATACAATTTAAGCATAACCTCCCTGCTCTTGATTCTATGCCTTGGCCAATAAAAGTAAGCAGTCCACATGCCTTCTTAACCACCTTATCCACCTGGCCTGCTACTTTCAGGGATATGTTGACTTGTGGTTTGTGCTTCATAATGTGAAAGAATAGCACAGACCTGATCGAGGCTGCACTGTAGCATGATGTAGGGTGTCCCTTTGTTCATCTACACTTCTAAATGGCCTACCATTTAATGTGTATAAATTTTCTTTGTTAGCTCTCCCCAAGTGCATTACCTCACACTTCTCCAAATTAAATTCCATTTGCCACTGTTCTGCCCACCTGACCAGTACATAAGAACATAGAATTAGAAACAGGAGTAGGTCATCTAGCCCCTCGAGCCTGCTCCGTCATTCAACAAGATCATGGCTGATCTGGCCGTGGGCTCAGCTCCACTTACCCGCCCTCTCCCCGTAACCCTTAATTCCCTTATTGGTTAAAAATCTATCTATCTGTGACTTGAATACATTCAATGAGCTAGCCTTAACTGCTTCCTTGGGCAGAGAATTCCGCAGATTCACAACCCTCTGGGAGAAGAAATTCCTTCTCAACTCGGTTTTAAATTGACTCCCCCGTATTTTGAGGCTGTGCCCCCTAGTTCTAGTCTCCCTGACTAGTTGCAGCAGGACCTCCCTGCTTTTGTACTCCATCGCTCTCGCAATGAAGGCCAACATTCCATTCGCCTTTCTGATTACCTGCTGCACCTGCAAACTAACTTTTTGGGATTCATGCACATGGACCCCCAGGTCCCTCTGCACCTCAGCATGTTGTAATTTCTCCCCATTCAAATAATATTCTCTTTTACTGTTTATTTTCCCAAGATGGATGATCTCACACTTTCCGACATTGTATTCCATCTGCCAAACCTTAGCCCATTTGCTTAACCTATCTAAATCTCTTTGCAGCCTCTCTGTGTCCTCTACACAACCCGCTTTCCCACTAATCTTTGTGTCATCTGCAAATTTGGTTACACTACACTCTGTCCCCTCTTCCAGGTCATCTATGTATATTGTAAACAGTTGTGGTCCCAGCACCGATCCCTGTGGCACACCACTAACCACCGATTTCCAACCCGAAAAGGACCCATTTATCCTGACTCTCTGCTTTCTGTTAGCCAGCCAATTCTCTATCCATGCTAATACATTTCCTCTGACTCCGCGTACCTTTATCTTCTGCAGTAACCTTTTGTGTGGCACCTTATCGAATGCCTTTTGGAAATCTAAATACACCACATCCATCGGTACACCTCTATCCACCATGCTCGTTATATCCTCAAAAAATTCCAGTAAATTAGTTAAACGTGATTTCCCCTTCATGAATCCATGCTGCTTGATTGCACTATTCCTATCTAGATGTCCCGCTATTTCTTCCTTCATGATAGTTTCAAGCATTTTCCCCACTACAGATGTTAAACTAACCAGCTTATAGTTACCTGCCTTTTGTCTGCCCCCTTTTTTAAACAGAGACGTTACATTAGCTGCTTTCCAATCCGCTGGTACCTCCCCAGAGTCCAGAGAATTTTGGTAGATTATAACGAATGCATCTGCTATAATTCCGCCATCTCTTTTAATACCCTGGGATGCATTTCATCAGGACCAGGGGACTTGTCTACCTTGAGTCCTATTAGCCTGTCCAGCACTACCCCCCTCGTGATAATGATTGTCTCAAGGTCCTCCCTTCCCACATTCCTGTGACCAGCAATTTTTGGCATGGTTTTTGTGTCTTCCACTGTGAAGACCGAAGCAAAATAATTGTTTAAGGTCTCAGCCATTTCCACATTTCCCATTATTAAATGCCCCTTCTCATCTTATAAGGGACCAACATTTACTTTAGTCACTCTTTTCCGTTTTATATATCTGTAAAAGCTTTTACTATCTGTTTTTATGTTTTGCAAGTTTACTTTCGTAATCTATCTTTCCTTTCTTTATTGCTTTCTTAGTCATTCTTTGCTGTCGTTTAAAATTTTCCCAATCTTTTAGTTTCCCACTAACCTTGGCCACCTTATACGCATTGGTTTTTAATTTGATATTCTCCTTTATTTCCTTGGTTATCCACGGCTGGTTATCCCTTCTCTTACCGCCCTTCTTTTTCACTGGAATATATTTTTGTTGAGCACTATGAAAGAGCTCCTTCAAAGTCCTCCACTGTTCCTCAATTGTGCCACCGTTTAGTCTGTGTTTCCAGTCTACTTTAGCCAACTCTGCCCTCATCCCACTGTAGTCCCCTTTGTTTAAGCATAGTATGCTCGTTTGAGACACTACTTCCTCACCCTCAATCTGTATTACAAATTCAACCATACTGTGATCACTCATTCCGAGAGGATCTTTTACTAGGAGATCGTTTATTATTTCTGTCTCATTACACAGGACCAGATCTAAGATAGCTTGCTCCCTTGTAGGTTCTGTAACATACTGGTCTAAGAAATAATCCCGTATGCATTCTATGAATTCCTCCTCCAGGCTACCCCGTGCGATTTGATTTGACCAATCGATATGTAGGTTAAAATCCCCCATGATTACTGCAATTCCTTATTTACATGCCTCCATTATTCCCTTGATTATTGCCCGCCCCACCGTGAAGTTATTATTTGAGGGCCTATAAACTACGCCCACCAGTGACTTTTTCCCCTTACTATCTCTAATCTCCACCCACAATGATTCAACATTTTGTTCATTGGAGCCAATATTGTCTCTCACAACTGCCCTGATATCATCCTTTATTAATAGAGCTACCCCACCTCCTTTCCCTTCTTGTCTATCTTTCCAAATTGTCAGATACCCCTGTATGTTTAATTCCCAGTCTTGGCCACCCTGCAACCACGTTTCTATAATGGCCACCAAATCATACCCATTTGTAATGATTTGTGCCGTCAACTCATTTGCTTTATTTCGAATGCTGCGTGTGTTTCGGTAGAGTGTTTTAATACTAGTTTTTAATCCATGATTTTTAGTTTTGACCCCTCCTGCAGCCCCTTTATATTCAGTGGCCCTTTTTGTTTTTTGCCTTGGGTAGATTGATATCCTTCTGCAGTCCATGACTTTCCGCTTCATTATCAACCACACAACCAATTTTAGTGTAATCTGCAAACTTCTTAATCATACTCTCTGTATTCAAATCTAGATCATTGATGTATACCACAAAAAGCAAGGAACCCAGTTCTGAGCCCTGCAGAACCCCACTTGAAACATCCTTCCAGTCATAAAAACATCCATCAACCATTATCCATTCCTCCCTACCTCTAAGCCAATTTTGGATCCAACTTGCCACTCTGCCCTGGATCCCATTGGCTTTTACCTTCGTGACCAGTCTGCCATGTGGGACCTTATCAAAAAGCTTTGCTAAAATCTATAAACACTATATCGTACACACTACCCTCATCGACCCTCCTGGTTACCTCCTCGAAAAATCCAATCTGGTTATTCATAAGAACATAAGAACATAAGAAATAGGAGCAGGAGTAGACCATATGGCCCCTTGAGCCTGCTCTGCCACTTAATACGATCATGGCTGATCCGATCATGGACTCAGGTCCAGTTCCCTGCCTGCTCCCCATAACCCCTTATTCCCTTATCGGTGAAGAAATTGTCTATCTCTGTCTTAAATTTATTCATGATCCAGCTTCTACAGCTCTCTGAGGCAGTGAAGTCCACAGATTTACAACCCTCCTCATCTCAGTTTTAAATGAGAGGCTCCTTATTCTAAGATTAGGCCCCTTAGTTCTAGTCTCCCTATCAGTTGGAACATCATCTCTGCATCTACCCTGTCAAGCCCCCTCATAATCTTATACGTTTCAATAAGATCACCTCTCATTATTCTGAATTCCAATGAGTAGAGGCCCAACTTACTCAACCTTTCCTCATAAGTCAACCCCCTCATCTTCGGAATCAACCTAGTCAACCTTCCCTAACTGCCTCCAAACAAGTATATCCTTTCTTAAATATGGAAACCAAAACTGTACGCAGTGTTCCAGGTGTGGCCTCACCAATACCCTGTATAACTGTAGCAAGACTTCCCTGCTTTTATATTCCATCCCCTTTGCAATAAAGGCCAAGATTCCACTGACCTTTCAGATCATTTGCTGTACCTAAAAACTAACCTTTTATGTTTCATGCACCAGGACCCCCAGGTCCCGCTGGAGTGCATCACTTTGCAATTTTTCTCCATATAAACTGCCAAATTTTTGCCCACTCACTTAGCCTGTCTATGTCCTTTTGCAGTTTTTTTTGTGTCCTCCTCACACATTGCTTTTCCTCCTATCTTTGTATCGTCAGCAAACTTGGCAACATTACACTCGGTCCCTTCATCCAAGTCATGAATATAGATTGTAACCATTTATCCAACTTTCTGTTTTCTGTTAGTTAGCCAATTCTCTATCCATGCTAATAAATTACCCCCAAACCCGTGAACTTTTATCTTGTGCTGTACCTTTTTATGTGACACTTTGTCAAATGCCTTCTGGGAGTCTAAATACACCCCATCCACTGGTTCCCCTTTATCCACCCTGACCGTTACATCCTCAAAGAATTCCAGCAAATTTGTTAAATATGACTTCCCCTTCATAAATCCATGCTGACTCTGCCTGACTGAATTATGCTTTTCTAAATGTCCTGCTACTGCTTCTTTAAAATTGGACTCCAACATTTTCCCAATCACAGATGTTAGGCTAACTGGTCCATAGTTTCCTGCTTTTTGTCTGCCTCCTTTTTTAAATAGGGGCATTACATTTGCAGTTTTCCAATCTGCTGGGACGTCCCCAGAATCCAGGGAATTTTAGTAAATTACAACCAATGCATCCACTATCCCTGCCGCTACTTCTCTTAAGACCCTAGGATGCAAGCCATCAGGTCCAGGGGATTTATCCAGGGCCTTTAGTCCCATTATCTTACTGAGTACTGTTGTGTAACTGCAAAGCATGCACTCCCATGTTCCGCCACCAGGGAGCTCAACCCCTGAAGTCCCAAAGGATCCCAGCATCCCTTGAGAGCACTGTATCTAAGCCGGAGCCTAAGGCCTGTTCCTCACTCTGGAGTGTCCTATTAAAGACTGAGGTCACTGTCACTTTAACCTCCCTGTGTGCAGCCTCATCTGTGTTAGGAACACAATAACTGGCGATGAGAATACAAATCCAACGCAAAGATGCAGCAAACTGTGGGCATCCTGGAGAGGTTCTCGGAGGGTGAGAACTGGGAAGCCGATGTCGAACGGCTAGACCAGTACATTGTAGCCAACAAGCTGGACGGAGAAGGAAGCGCTGCAAAAAGGAGAGGGGTCCTCCTCACAGTCTGCGGGGCACCGACCTACAGCCTCATGAAGAATCTTCTGGCTCCGGTGAAACCCACAGATAAGGCGTATGAGGACACTGGTTCGGGAGCATCTTAACCCGAGGGAGAGGGTGCTGATGGCGAGGTATCGGTTCTACACGTGCCAGCGATCTGAAGGTCAGGAAGTGGCGAGCTACGTCGCCGAGCTAAGGCGACTTGCAGGACGATGTGAGTTTGATGGCTACCTGGAGCAAATGCTCAGAGACTTTTTTGCACTGGGCATTGGCCACGAGACCATCCTACGAAAACTTTTGACTGTAGAGACACCGGCCCTCAGTAAGGCCATTGCGATAGCACAGGCGTTTATGTCCACCAGTGATAACACCAAACAAATCTCTCAGCACACAAGTGCTAGCAATGTTCATAAATTAACTGGAACTGTGTTTGCGAGCAGAAATGCACAGGGCAGAACCCACGGGTCTGCAACTGCCAGCATACCTCAGGTGACCCAGGTGACTCAGAGTCCCCAACAAAGGATGAATGAAAGGCACTTCACACCTTGTTGGCGTTGTGGAAGCTTCCATTCAGCCTATTCATGCTGCTTCAAAGAGTATGTTTGCAAGAGCTGTGGAACAATGGGGCACCTCCAGCGAGCTTGCAAACGAGCTGCAAGCTCTGCAAAACCTGCTAACCACCACGTGGCAGAGGAAGACCGGACCATGGTGGATCAAAGCAATTTTGAGCCTCAGAGAGAGGAGGCAGATGCTGAAGTACATGGGGTGCACACATTTTCGATGAAATGTCCATCTATAATGCTAAATGTAAAATTGAATGGCTTACCCGTAGCCATGGAACTGGACACTGACGCTAGCCAATCCATCATGAGTAAAAAGATGTTTAAGAGACTGTGGTGCAACAAGGCATTCAGACCAGCCCTGAGCCCCATCCACACGAAACTGAGAACGTACACCAAAGAGCTCATCACTGTCCTGGGCAGCGCCATGGTTAAGGTCACCTACGAGGGCACGGTGCACGAACTGCCACTCTGGATTGTCCCGGGCGATGGCTCCACACTGTTTGGAAGGAGCTGGCTGGGCAAAATCTGCTGGAACTGGGATGACATCCGAGTACTATCACATGTCGATGCGGCCTCATGTACCCAGGTTCTTAACAATTTCCTTCCCTTTTTGAACCAAGCATTGGAAACTTTTCCGGGGCGAAGGTGCGGGTCCACTTGGTCCCAGAGACACGACCCATTCACCACAAGGCACGAGCGGTACCTCACATGATGAGGGAGAGATTGGAAATCGAGCTGGACAGGCTGCAATGCGAGGGCATCATCTTCCCAGTGGAATTCAGCGAGTGGGCCAGCCCGATTGTCCCAGTACTCAAAGGTGATGGCACGGTCAGGATATGCGGCGATTATAAAGTAATTATTAATCGTTTCTCACTGCAGGACCAATACCCACTACCTAAGGCAGACGACCTATTTGCGACGCTGGCAGGAGGCAAGACGTTCACCAAGCTCGACCTGACTTCGGCCTACATGACGCAGGAGCTGGAGGAGTCTTCAAAGGGCCTCACCTGCATCAACACGCACAAGGGATTGTTCACTTACAACAGATGCCCGTTTCGAATTCGGTCGGCTGCAGCGATCTTCCAAAGAAACATGGAGAGCCTACTCAAGTCGGTACTAGACACGTTGGTCTTTCAGGACGACAAATTGTTCACGGGTCAGGACACCGCTGAGCACCTACAAAACCTGGAGGAGGTCCTCCAGCGACTGGATCGCATCAGGCTGCGGCTGAAGAGGTCGAAATGCGTCTTCATGGTAACAGAAGTGGAGTTTTTGGGGAGAAAGATCGCGGTGGATGGCATTCGGCCCACAGACACCAAGACAGAGGCTATCAGGAACGCACCCAGGCCACAGAATGTCACGGAGCTGCGGTCATTCCTGAGACTCCTCAACTATTTTGGTAACTTCCTACCGAGGTTAAGCACCCTTTTAGAGCCCCTACATGTGTTATTGCGCAAAGGTGAGAACTGGGTATGAGAAAAAAAACAAGTAATTGCTTTTGACAAAGCCAAAAACATTTTATGCTCCAATAAGCTGCTTGTATTGTATAACCCGTGTAAAAGACTTGTGCTAGCACGTGACGCATCGTCGGACGGAGTCGGGTGTGTATTACAACAAGCTAACGTTGCGGGAAAGTTGCAACCTGTCGCCTATGCTTCCAGGAGCTTGTCTAAGGCCAAGAGGGCCTACAGCATGATTGAGAAAGAAGCAATAGAATGTGTGTTCGGGGTAAAGAAAATGCCTCAGTACTTGTTTGGCCTCAAATTTGAGCTGGAAACCGATCACAAGCCCCTCACATCCCTGTTCGCTAAAAACAAGGGGATAAATACTAATGCCTCAGCCGCATACAAATGTGGGCACTCGCGCTATCAGCGTATAACTATACCATCCGCCACAGGCCAGGCACCAAGAACTGTGCGGATGCTCTCACTCAGCTATCATTGCCCACCACGGGGGTGGAAATGGCGCAGCCTGCAAACTTGTTGATGGTGGCGCAGCCCACAGACTTGTTGATGGTCATGGAAGCGTTTGAAAATGATAAATTACCTGTCATGGCCCACCAGATTAGGACTTGGACCAGCCAAGATCCTCTGCTGTCCCTAGTAAAAAGCTGTGTACTGCATGGGAGCTGGGCCAGCATCCCCGTTGAAATGCAAGAGCCAATCAAGCCATTCCAGCGGCGAAAGGACGAGCTGTTCATTCAGGCAGACTGCCTATTGTGGGTAACCGCATAGTGCTACCAAAAAAGGGCAGGGAGATGTTCATCTCGGATCTCCACAGCACACACCCGGGTATAGTAATGATGAAAGCGATAGCCAGATCCCACGTGTGGTGGCCCGGTATCGACTCTGACTTAGACTCCTGTGTATGGCAATGCAGCGTATGTGCTCAGTTGAGCAACGCGCCCAGAGAGGCACCACTAAGTTTGTGGTCCTGGCCCTCCAGACCTTGGGCAAGGATCCATGTCGACTATGCGGGCCTGTTTCTTGGTAAAATGTTCCTGGTGGTGGTGGATGCTTTTTCAAAATGGATTGAATGTGAAATAATGTCGGGAAGCACCGCCACCACCACCATTGAAAGCCTGAGGGCCATGTTTGCCATCCACGGCCTGCCTGACATACTGGTCAGTGACAACGGGCCATATTTCACTAGTGCCGAATTCAAAGAATTCATGACCCGCAATGGGAGCAAACATGTCACATCAGCCCTGTTTAAAACCAGCCTCCAATGGGCAGTCAGAGCGGGCAGTACAAACAATCAAACAGAGCCTTAAATGAGTCACAGAAGGCTCACTCCAAACCCGCCTGTCCCGAGTACTGCTCAGCTACCACACGAGACCCCACTCGCTCACAGGGGTGCTCCCGGCTGAGCTACTCATGAAAAGGACACTTAAAACCAGACGCTCGCTGGTTCACCCCAACCTGCATGATCAAGTAGAAAGCAGGCGGCAGCAACAAAATGTAAACGATGGTTGCGCCACTGTGTCACGGGAAATTGATTTGAATGACCCTGTGTATGTGCTAAACTATGGACATGGTCCCAAGTGGATCGCGGGCACGGTGATAGCTAAAGAAGGGAATTGGGTGTTTGTAGTCAAACTAGACAATGGACAAATTTGCAGAAAACACCTGGACCAAACGAGGCTGCGGTTCACAGACTGCCCTGAACAATCCACAGCAGACATCACCTTTTTCGAGCTCACAACACACACCCAAAGGATCAACGACACCATGCCGGACCAGGAAATTGAACCAATCACGCCCAGCAACCCAGCAAGGCCAGGCTCACCTAGCAGCCCTGCAGGGCCAACAACACGCCAGCCCAGCGAGGGCACAGCCAACACACCAGAACAGACATTTGTACTGAGGCGGTCCACCAGAGAAAGAAAGGCTCCCGACCGCCTCACCTTGTAAATAGTTTTCACTTTGACTTTGGCGGAGGAGTGATGTTGTATATCTGTAAAGCATGCACTCCCATGTTCCGTCGCCAGGGAGCTCATCCCAGCATCCCTTGGGAGCACTGTATATAAGCCGGCCCTGAGGCCTGTTCCTCACTCTGGAGTGTTTTAGTAAAGACTGAGGTCACTGTTACTTTAACCTCCCTCTGTGCAGTCTCATCTGTGTTAGGAATACAATAATACCATCTCCTTAGTGATTGTGATTGTGTTAAGTTCCTTTCCCCCTATAGCCTCTTGACTATCCACCGTTGGGATATTTTTAGTGTCCTCTACCGTGAAGACTGATGCAAAATATTTGTCAGAGTTTCTGCCACCTCCATGTTCCCCATCACTAATTCCCCAGTTTCGTCCTCTCAGGGACTAACATTTACTTTAGCCACTCTTTTCCTTTTTATATTCCTGTAGAAACTCTTGCTATCTATTTTTGTATTTGTGCTAGTTTATTTTATAGTCTATATTCCCTTTCTTAATCATTTTGTTTGTAATTATTGCTGGTTTTTAAAAGCTTCCCAATCATCTGTCCTCCCGGTAGTTTTGGCCACTTTGTACGCCCTTGCTTTTAATTGAATACCATCCTTTATTTCTTTAGTTCGCCACGGATGGCTATCTTTTCCTTTATACCCTTTCTTCCTCACTGGAATATATTTTTCTTGAGATTTATGAAATATCTCCTTAAATGTACATCACTGTTCATCAAACACCATCTTCCCATAACAAATCTGTGCTGACTGTCCTTGATTAATCCTTGCCTTTCTAAATTTAGATTTGTCCTGTCCGTCAGGATTTTTTCCAATAATTTTCCGACCACTGAGGTTAGGTTGACAGACCTGTAATTACTTGGCCTATCCCTTTCTCCCTTCTGAAACAAGGGTACCATATTAGCAGTCTTCCAGTCCTCCGGCACCATGTCTGAATCTAAAGAGGACTGGAAAATGATGGTCAAGGCCTCTGCTATTTCCTCTTTTGCTTCGCTCAACAGCCTGGGATGCATTTCATCCAGGCCTGGGGACTTATCCATTTTCAAAGCTGCTAAACCCCTTAATACCCCCTCTCTCACTATGTTTATTTCATCCAGAATTTCACACTCCTCCTCAATAGCAGTATCTGCATTGCCTCTATCCTTTGTGAAAACAGATGCAAAGTATTCATTAAGAACCGAATCCACATCTTCCGCCTCCCCACATAGATTACCCTCATGGTCTCTAATAGGCCCTACCCTTTCTTTAATTATATTCTTGCTCTTAATATATTTATAGAACATCTTTGGGTTTTCTTTGATTTTACTTGCCAAGAATTTTTCATGCTCTCTGTTAGTATTCTTAATATCCTTTTTAATTTCACCTCTGAACTTTCTATATTCCTGCAGAGATTCTATAGTCTTTAGCCGTCAGTATATAACATAAGCTTCCCTTTTTTACTTTATCCTCCTCTGTAAATCCATAGACATTCACGGGGCTCTAGAATTGTTATTCCCCCCCTTTTTCTTTAAGGGCACATGTTTGGCCTGAGCCCTCCGGATCTCCTCCTTGAATGCCTCCCACTGTTCTGACACTGATTTACCTTCAAGTAGCTGTTTCCAGTCTACTGTGGCCAAATCACTTCTCAACTTAGCAAAGTTATCTTTTCCCCAATTTGGGACTTTTATTCCTGGTCTATCCTTTCTATTATCTATAACCACCTTGAATCTGACTGAATTAATGTCACTGGCACCCAAGTGCCAGGTCGGCCTGACAATTATGCCCCTGGGTTCGGCCAGGCTGCTGACAGGCAGTCTGGCATCTCCTCTTAGGTGCCAGGCCACAGACCTGGCTGAAGCCCTCCCTGGTGGTCCAGTAGACCGAAGTTTTAAAATCACAGAGGTTCTCCCCTTTAATTGAAGAGGAGCGCCATGGTGACATGGTGCCATGATGACGTCATTGCGATGGTTACTACGCAAAGCCCCCAACTTCCACACCTCAGGTGTTGTCACTACCGCGTATCTGACCCTCAAGTGTTGTCATCGCCCCCATTAAGAGCCACTTCCATAATTAAGGGAAAAAAAACAACAAAGAGCGGAATGTTGCTCAAGAGGCGACCTAAACCGCAGCTGTGGTAAAAACCATTCAAACGGCGTGCATGCACCCCATTTTGGGCTGGGGGCAATTTCTACCCCATGAACTCTTACTACAATTATACAGGACATTGGTGAGGCCACACCTGGAGTATTGTGTACAGTTCTGCTCTCCTTACCTAAGGAAAGAGATATTGCCTTCAAGGGAGTGCAACAAAGGTTCAGCAGACTGATTCCTGGGATGAGTTAATTGCCCTATGAGGAGAGATTGAGTAGACTAGGCCTATATTCCCAAGAGTTTAGAAGAATGAGAGGCGATCTAATTGAAACATATAAAATTCTTAAGGGGCTTGATAGGGTAAATGCTGGGAAAATGTTTCCCCTGGCTGGGGATCACCATCTCAGAATAAGGGGTCGGCCATTTAGGACCATGAGGAGAAATTTCTTCACTCAGAGGTTTGTGAATCCTTGGAATTCTCTACACCAGAGAGCTGTGGATGCTCAGTCACTGAGTATATTCAAGACAGAGGTCAATACATTTTGTGGGAACTAAGGGATTTATGGGATATGGGGATAGTCTGGGAAGGTGGAGTTAAGGTAGAAGATCCGCCATGATCTTGTTGAATGTCGGAGCAGGCTCAAAGGGCCAAATGGGCTACTCCAGCTCCGATTTCTTATGTTCTTATGTATCACTGTTAGTGCTGGTGAGATCCGGTATCGCCGTTAGTACTGGTGAGATCCGGTATCGCCGTTAGTACTGGTGAGATCCGGTATCGCCGTTAGTACTGGTGAGATCCGGTATCGCCGTTAGTACTGGTGAGATTCGGTGTCACCACTCGTGCTGCTGAGATTTGGTATCACCATTAGTGCTCATGTCATTTGATGTCACCAGTGGTGCTGGTGTTATTGAGTGTCATAATGAGGAAGGTGGACTTACGCCCTGCCGATGCTCCGGCTGCTGCCACTTTTACAGCGGCCTACTGCTGGGCGGCTGAAGCACCCACCTGTTTCAGATGGTAGGTCCCTTTTAATATGTAAGTTGATGTATCAGCTAATCTGTTTTTGTGATGTTGTTCGAGGGATAAATCTTGCCCAGGACACCGGGAGAACTCCCCTGTTCTTATTCAAATGATGCCTTGGATCTGTGTCCAGCAGAGATGGCAGAGAGGGCCTCGATGTAACGACACCCACTAGTGACCCCTTAACATTTCCAGCAGCATCATTCTCATAAAAGAACTAGAGGTCGAAATTTGGTATCGACCCGTTTGCGGGAGGCGAGACTTCCTGCACCCGACGCAGATGTCCTGCCCCAGCAGAGAAATTGGGGTTACTGCCCCCGAGAGGAAGTGGATCGCAACGTCGGGCACTCCACCTCCTCTCGGGGTTGGTATTGGGGTGGTATGCGTGCGAATGTTACATAGCACTGACGTGAGCACAGGGCCCTCCCCTTCCATTAAACGGGAGGGCACGTTGCGAGCTCTGCAGTAGAATGAGGGGTTTCCACTAGGCCATTGGGGATGTGGGGTGCCGTGGCTGCAGCCCGACACAGAGGCGGAGTGCCAGGCTGCACCATCGCGGCACAGATCGCACGCAATGAAGAATGGAAGGCCGGACCAGTAAGTCAACCATGAGAAAAAGATGGCGCCGCGCACCTCCCCTTTAAATTTTGCTCCGCGAGCGGAGTGCAGCCCGGTTTGCGACTCGTGATGCTGGCGCTGACATAGGCTATGGTGGCCTCTCGGGGCTCTGCCAATTTGTGCCGCGCGCCGAGAACAGGGCGCTGCGCATGTTGATGATACCATCATCACCAGCGCAGCAGCCCGGCGCGCCACCGGCGTGAGCGGGAAGCTGCCAGTGTTGCGCCTCTGCTAACTCTCGTGCAATTTTGCAGGAGCCGGTAGCGCCCCCACCCCCTCTCCTTCGCCGGGTGAAAACCCATTTGCGCCCCGTTAGCGCCCCTCTGAGGTGCTAATGCCAGGCACACAGGAGCCCAATTTTGCCCCCGTAGCATCTTGCAAAGCTTCCTCTACTTGTCCTGGGTCCTGTTCACTCTTGCAGGTGAAAGTGTAGTGAGATTGAGTATAGATGCATATTAATTCTTTTGGCACAACAGACCATGATGCCTATTCTCTATAAATTGAAGGAACAGCCTGCAGTAACCCTGTGCATGCTATGACCAGCAAGACGGAATTTAACAAACAATCCAATAAATAATTCTCCCTGACCGAAATGACTTAATTTTTGTCACACATACACACAACATAAAGACAGACATACACAGAGGCATTGACACACGCATATGCACAAATACGCACAGAGACATCGAGAAACACAGTCACAGACACACGCAGCAAGGCACACAAATGAAGTCACATGCTTACAAGTATATTTTGAGTGGAGTACCCAAACTCAAACAGGTCTCAAACCGAAAAAAAATAAGGAGAAGGAACGAACGCACCAAGTGCGTCTGTCTACTGTAACAGGAAGCACGTGGAAAACAAAATAACCACCAATCATTCTGACATCACAACTTCAAATAAAAAAAACAAGTGCTGCTGATCAGCAGATGGCACTGACTGTTGCCGCAAATTCCGCTCAGCACAGATAGCTCACGATCACGATAAGAATCTTGTCTGACGTTCTGTTTTACTTCGGGAGGTTTGGCTGAGGCTAAAGTTCTCGGAATGATGAGTGTCCCTCGGAAAGACTGCAATACGCCTGTAATGTCATAAGGAAGGTGCCCTGTTTGAAAAGGTAATTTTTTTATGCCAATAGAATATATTTTTTTTAATTATGAAATTGCTGACAGAAAGTTTATTTATTGTCAAATATAAACAAGTAGAGATGTGAGTCGGAGCCTTCAAACTTATTGTTGTTATTTGTTTCCAAATCGCTCCATGGCCTTGCCTCTCCCTATCTGTAATCTCCTCCAGCCCCACAACCCTCTGAGATCTTTGCGCTCCTCCAATTCTGGCCTCTTGTGCATCTCCAATTTTAATCGCTCCAACATTGACGGCCGTGCTTTCAGCTGCCGAGGTCCAAAGCCCTCTCCGCTTCGCTACCTCTCTCTCTTCCTTTCAGATGCTCCTTAAATAAGTATTGAACAGCAGGATTGCAACCATATACTTAAAACAACATTTCTCCTTTCCTCACCCTGATGCTATTCCTTTACTGTGCCCCAGCAGTCTGCAACTTCAGATGAGGGAGAGTAATTTATTTTTTAAACTGATAATATCTATAAAGACTACAAATTATATTTTAAAGTTGATGTGAAAGGAGGGAAATATGTAATAAGGTTTATATAAAAGGAAAGGATAGTCTAAAGTGAGCACTTAGGCTTAATACTTCCTCCTTCAATAGAACAAAATAATCTACGTACTGGAGATTTCTTTGTTATTTTAGTGTAGTTTAAGTTAATTTTTTGGAATTTAATGACCATCCCTAGTTGCCCTTGAGTAGGAGGTAGTAGGCTTTCCTCTTGAACTGTGTGGTAAAGATCCTCCTACAGTGCTTTTAGATGGGCAGTTCCAGAATTTTGACCCAGAGACAATGAAAGAACAGTGATTATATGTCCAATTCAGGATGGTGTGTATTGTAAAGGATAGTAATTTCAGTACAGACAGAACCCACTCAATAATTTTTTATAAATGCCACGCTCCAAGTTTCTCCCAACCTTTTCTAACTCACGTTCTCTGGATTACTAGTCCAGTAACATATTTACCCTAAAACTATAATGATTGTTGTTTTATAAACAAGCACAGCAGCTATCTTGCAAACAACGAGGTCCCGCAAACTGCAATGAGACAATCTATTGTTGGCGCTGTTAATGCAAGGCCAGAGGATTGGGAAATTTTTTTAAGCCAGCAAAGAACGACTAAAAAATAATAAAGAGAGGGAAGATAGATTATGAAGGTAAACAAGCACGAAATATAAAAACAAAAAGTAAGAGTTTCTACGTACATAAAAAGGAAAAGAGTGGCTAAAGTAAATGTTGGTCCCCTGGAGGATGAGATAATCCAATAGTGGATAATCAAGGGGCTACAGGGAGGGAGGAACTTAATACAATCCCTATCACTAAAGAAGTAGTACTAGGTAAACTAATGGGACTAAAGGCAGACAAGTCCTCTGGACCTGATGGCTTACATCCAAGGGTCTTAAAAGAAGTGGCTGCAGAGATAGTGGATACATTGGTTGTAATCTACCAAAATTCCATGGATTCTGGGGCGGTCCCAGCAGATTGGAAAACCGCAAATGTAATGCCCCTATTTAAAAAAGGAGGCAGACAAAAAGCAGGAAACTATAGATCAGTTAGCCTAACATCTGTCATTGGGAAAATGCTGGAGTCCATTATTAAGGAAGCAGTAGCGGGACATTTGGAAAAGCATGATTCAATCAAGCAGAGTCAGCATGGTTTTATGAAAGGAAAATCATGTTTGACAAATTTGCTGGAGTTCTTTCAGGATGTAACGAGCAGGGTGGATAAGGGGGAACCATAGGATGTGGTGTATTTGGATTTTCAGAAGGCATTTGATAAGGTGCTGCACAAGATAAAAGCTCGCGGGGTTGGGGGTAACATATTAGCATGGATAGAGGATTGGCTAATTAACAGAAAACAGAGAGTCGGGATAAATGGGTAATTTTCCGGTTAGCAAACAGCGACTAGTGGGGTGTCACAGGGATCGGTGCTAGGTCCTCAACTATTTACAATCTATACTAATGACTTTGATGAAGGGACCGAGTGTAATGTAGCCAAGTTTGCTGATGATACAAAGAAAGGTGGGAAATCAAATTGTGAAGAGGACACAAATAATCTGCAAAGGGATATAGACAGGCTAAGTGAGTGAGCAAAAATTTGGCAGATGGAGTATAATATGAGAAAATGTGAGGTTATCCACTTCTGCAAAAATAATATAAAAGCAAATTATAGTTTAAATGTAGAAAAATTGCAAAGTGCTGCAGTACAGAGGGACTTGGAGATCCTTGTGCATGAAACACAAAAAGTTAGTACGCAGGTACAACAAGTAATCAGGAAGGCAGATGGAATGTTGGCCTTTATTGTAAGGGGGATAGAGTATAAAAGCAGAGAAGTCCTGATACAACGGTACAGGGTATAGGTAAGGCCACACCTGGAGTACTGCGTGCAGTTTTGGTCTCCGTATTTAAGGAAGGATATACTTGCATTGGAGGCTGTTCAGAGAAGGTTCACTCGGTTGATTCTGGAGATGAGGGGGTTGACTTATGAAGATAGGTTGAGTAGGTTGGGCCTATACACATTGGAGTTCAGTAGAATGAGAGGTGATCTTATCGAAACATATAAGATAATGAGGGGGCTCGATAAGGTGGATGCAGTGAGGATATTTCCACTCATAGGGGAAACTAAAACTAGAGGACATAGTCTCAGAATAAGGGGCTGCCCATTTAAAACTGAGTTGAGGAGAAATTTCTTCTCTCAGAGGGTTGAAAATCTATGGCATTCTCTGCCCCAGAGAGCTGTGGAGGCTGGGTCATTGAATATATTTAAGGCGCAGTTAGACAGATTTTTGAGTGCTAAGGGGAGCGGGCAGGGAAGTGGAGCTGAGTCCATGATTAGATCTTATTGAATGGCGGAGCAGGCTCGAGGGGCCAAATGGCCTACTCCTGCTCCTATTTCTTATGTTCTTATGGTTAGCAGAAAATGTTGTCTCGGGCACTGGCAGAATCATAGAAATTTACAGTACAGAAGGAGGGCATTCAGGCCATCTTGCCTGTGCTGGGTCTTTGAAAGGGCAATCACACTTCAACTTTTTGCCCATAACCCCATAAGTTCCTCATCCTCAAGTTCATGTCCAGCTCCCTTTTTAAATTATTTATGGAATCAACTTCCACCAACTTTACAAGTTGCATGTTCCATATCCTGACAACTATCTGAGTGAAAAATATTTTCCTCATCACCCTTCTAGATCTTTGCCAAAGAATTTAAATCTATGACCTCTGGTTATTGACTCACTTGTAAGAGGGAATAGTTTTTCTTTATTTACTCTATCAAAACATAAGATCATCTTGAAAAGCTCTCTTAGATCACCTTTTAACCTTCTCTGTTCCAAGAAGAACAGTCATAACTTTTCCAACCTCTCCTCATAACTGAAGCCTCTCGTCCCTGGTAACATCCTGGTAAACCACCTCAATACCCTTTCTAAGGCCTTTACATCTTTCTGGTGTGCTGCTCAGAATTGTCCACAATACTCCAGATGAGGCATAACCAGTGATTTATAAAGTTGTAACATGATCTCTCTGCTTTTATATTCTATGCCTCCATTTATAACAACAACGACAACAACTTGTATTTATATAGTGCCTTTAATATAATGAAATGTCCTAAGGCACTTCACAGGAGTAGTATGACATTTGACACCAAGGAGAAATTCGGGCAGGTGATCAAAAGCTTGGTCAAAGAGGTAGGTTTTAAGAAGCGTCTCGAAGGAGAAAAGAGAAGTTTAGGCAGGGAATTCCAGAACTAAGGGCTAGGCAACAGAAGGCACGGCCACCAATGGCTGAGCAAATATAATCAGGGATGCTCAAGAGGGCAGAATTAAAGGAGGGCAGGCATCTCAGGGAGTTGTGAGGCTAGAGGAGATTACAGAGATAGGGAGGGGCGAGGCCTTAGAGAGATTTGAAAACCAGGATGAGAATTTTGAAATCGAGGTGTTGCTTAACCAGGAGCCAATGTGGGTCAACGAGCACAGGGGTGATGGGTGAGTGGGACTTGGTACGAATAACCCATATGCTTTTTTAACCACCTTATCAACGTTGCCAAGTGTCGTATCACCTGCAAACTTCATAATGCCTCTCCCTACACCTGAGTCTAGATCGTTTATAAAAATTGAAAGAGAAATAGACCAAAAATGATCCTTGGGTAACGCCACTGCAAGCCAACTCCCAGTCTGAAAAACATCCATCCACTACCTTCTGCTTCCTGTCACTGAGCCACTTCCTTATATACCACCATTTCTTCTCCTTAATTCCATGGGTTTCCATCTTCTTAACAAGCATCCTATGTTGCACTCTGTAGACTGCCTTCCTAAAGTCCATATATACAACATCTACTCTGTGCTTTTCTTCAAATAGTGCTACAGGATTTCTGGATAGGAAGATGGGACCAGAATTTTAATGTCCCATCCAACCCGAATGCAGCACCCCCTCAGTACTGCTCTGAAGTGTCAGCCTGGATTATGCACTCAAGTCATTGAAGTGCAGTAGGTGGTGGTGGGGGTGGAGGGGGGGTGCAGTGCTTGAACCCACAACCTTCTTACTAAGAGGCAAGAATGGTACTGTAATATATTTGTTTCATGGGTTCTTGCTTAAAAATTCATAGCAATACATTGCCATTAAGAACTAGTTGGTTTATTAACAAAGGTTTAACAATCAATCTACACATTACCAGTTCATCCACTAGGCTCACAACTGCATACCTCATCGTGGAATACCTAGACCCAACTGACTGGGGTTTTATTGAGTCTTGTGAATATCACGTGATTGGCTAAGCCATTCACAATGCATCAGCTCTACAAACCTGTGAGCATACTCACAGGTGCATACATTACAGGTACCACCTGTTTACATAAGTTAAAAAATGTTTTTTGAAAACTAACCAAAAATCACAGTATGGAACCACACAAGGCACATTCTGGGGACAAGGTCACTCTGTGACCTTAACTCTTTATTCACAGGACTCCAAAGACGATGACCCTGCGTGGGACCTCCCTTTTTATATCTGTGTGATCAGGTAAGGAGTGTCTCCCACAAGTTCACCTCTTGTGGTCAAGGTGTGCATCTAGGTTGAGTGTATACAGTAACACAGTGGTGTTACATTGTGGTTACATACATGACAGAAACCCTAACAAATCAAATAGCCTACTGCACCTGGTATTCCCAAGCTGGCTCCCATCTCAGTACTAACCAGGCCTGATTCTGTTTTGCTTCTGAGATCAGATGAGATCGCGCTTGCCCATAGTAGTTTGGTCGCAGGCCTATTTACATTTTAGCTCAGCTCAGCTTCAGCAGTAATAGGTTTGTGACTGTGCAATTTGCCACTACACCCTCAGTGTTGTTGGGGAAGGTTAGCGACTAGAAAATCATACGGCTGACCTGCATAAGTAGGTTGAGCCTTTGGCCTGACATAGCTTGAAAAAGTGTTGCCCAGGGTCAAGGATAGTATGATTTTACATTGCTGCTGTGGAACAGATGTTTCTGAAAGTGGCAGGAAAATACAGCACCAGAAGCAGCAGTAGTGTTGCCTAACACAGTAGTCACCATCAGGACTCCCTTTTTAAGAACATTATTGTACTGAGGCCCCTTTTAAAGAGGAGGTCTCACCATCTTAAACTTTTTGAACTATTATTATAGAATCATTTGGTCAATCTTGCTTGTGCCAACTCTTTGAAAGAGCTATCCAATTAGTTCCATTCCCTTACTCTTTCCCCATAGCCCTGCAAATTTTACACCTTAAAGTATTTATCCAATTCCCTTTAGAAAGTTATTATTGAATCTGCTTCCACCACCCTTTAAGGCAGCACATTCCAGATAATAACAACTCGAAGTGGAAAATAACTTCTTCTCAGCTCGCTTCTTGTCTTCTGCTAATTACCTGAAATCTGTGACCTCGGGATATTGACCCTTCTGCCAGTGGAAACTGTTTCTCCTTATTTACTCTATCAAAACCCTTCATAATTTTGAACATCTCTATTAAATTTCCCCTTAAGCTTCTTTGCTCTAAGAGCCCCAGCTTCTCTAGTCTCTGTCTAGAAATCCCTGGTACTAGCCGAGTAAATCTCATCTGCACCCTGTCCAAGGCCTTGACATCCATCCTCAGAATTGGACACAATACTCTACCTGCTTCCTAACCAGTGATTTCTAAATGTTTAGCATAACTGTCTTGCTTTTGTACTGTATGGCCTGGATATTAACAGGGGAGGATTAAGTAGGCGGGTGAGTGGAGTTTTGGACGGGAAGGTTTCCCCGCATGCTGTGGGGTTTTAATTCTACAGCTTGCGTCTTTTGTCATTGACAGGTTCCCCAACTGGAAGTCAGCCTGATCAATAGACACGGCTTCCAGTTGGGCAGGGAAGCCTCCCGAGCAGGCCTCAGGAGCAGGTTGGTCTGATCCCCGACTCCGGCAGGGGGGGGGTCCGGTCCCAGAGGTCTTTGTATGGGGTGGGTCTGATGGGGGTGGGTGAGCTTGCGGGCCGGGGGGGGTGGGGGGTGGGGAGGGATAAAGTACTCCTGCTCTTCCTGACCCACAACCAATGCTGTATAGGTACTTACTTTCTTCCCTAAGTTGTCCTTGCCTCCCTTCACCTGCTTGGTTCGCCGAGGTCTGGGAAACAGCCGGGAACTGTTACATCATATGCTGTCAGCTTCAGTAAATTGGCAACCCACCTCCTGGGAGCGAGTTGGCTGTCCACATCTTGTCCCGCCTCTGTTAAACCCAGAAGTGAGTGGGTTGAAGCTGGGTTGGGGTCGAGCTTCAACATTTACTTACATTTCCGAGCTTTGTGTAATCTTCAAAATTTGAAATTATGCATGGTACATCCAAGTTCAGGTCATTAATATACGCCATAAAGAGCAGTGGTCCTAATACAGTTCACTGGGGAACACCACTGTATACTTCCCTCCAGTCTGAAAAACTATCGGTCACCACTACTCTCTGCTTATTGTCTCTTAGCCAATTTTGTATCCACGCTGCCACTGCCCTTTTAATCCCATGGGATTCAAATTTTTCTGACACATCTATTATTTGGTACTTTATCAAACTCCTTTTGAAAGTCCAAACAACATCAACCATGCTACCTTCATCAACCTAGGACTTCTTTTTAAAAACAGTGTTGTATTTTGTCTGTCCTTAAAAAGACAGGCTCACCCATCAGGAATCCCTGTAATAGAGGGACTTTCAGTGTCAGGATTAGAAGAAATATCTCCACCAATAGATAATGTTTGCATTGGAACTCCTTTTTAAAGGGGAGCTGTCACCATCAAAGCCTCTTTCACAACAGAAATCTTGCTATCAGGACATTTTTTTTAAAGTGGGAGTATCACCATTAGACCCCCTTTAAAGAGGAACTGTAGGCATTAAGATCCCTTTTTAAATGAGGACCACCATCATCAACGTCCCTTTTAAAAAGGGATTCTTGCTATCAATATAGCATCCGAATTTGATGTTGTCAGGGACAAGGTTAAATGCTGGGTGCTTTTTGAGACACCAAAATCCTAGTGCTGCCAGCTACATGGCACTGAATAATCTACAAGGGCTGCAGTGTCACTTGAAGTCATTACAGATGGAACAAAACACTGTCAAATGGGGAGGAAGGGATAGGCTTGCACAAGGGAGTTGAGAGGCCCTAACACAGTGTTGCACAAGAGAGTCATGTGGATGGAACACAACATCCCACAAGGGAGTTTTACGATCAATAACAGGGGAGTTCAATGGAAAGAGAACGATGAAGCAGAACTGCCGCAGAGCAAAGTGTTTAAGAGATACAAATGTGACACATTTTTTTGCCAGTGAGAATTGCAATCACACTCGCATTTGGCTTCCCACACCCAAATATATCATAGATTTTACATTTCTATTGTAGCTTAATTTGCATCCTCAAGAAAAGTACAGACACTTTCTGCTGTCGATAATGAGCCCACGCTCAGTGTCAACACGCTCATAAGGCCCAATTTCAACCCTGCCCGCCCAGCGCAAACCGGGCGGGTGAGCAGTAAAAACTAGGGCAGCGCAGTCCCCCTCTGATCCTTTGATTTTCGCCTGCTGATGATGGGCCAGAAGATGGAGGGGTTTTGTTTTAAATATGCAGATCAGGCTCTGGTGATGTCAGCAGGGCCTGATTGCAATTTTAACCCCAGGCCTGCATGGTATAAACCGTTTTGGTTTCCCCGCAAGACCAACCTGGCGGCACATGTAATCTGAAGCCAGAAAACAAAATTGGTTAATATTCTGTAGGTTTCCTTGTGGACTACGAAGAGCAAGAGTGCTATTTTGGGCCCAACAAGGAAACTTTGAGCATCCCATGCTTGGAATTCCCCACCTAACACCCATCCCCCTCCTCGACTACGATGTCCTTCCGACCCTCCACTGTGTAGTTATCGGACTGCCAGAGACTGTTCCTTCAGGTCCCTGGCAATGGCCTCCTCAATATCTAACTCCTGCCTGTCAGCTGGGTTTGGGCTGGAGACTGACTATCAACATGCAGATGAGGGATGGGAGTAAAGGCCTCCTGGGCCTCAGCTGCAGGAGGGGGTGTGGGGGGGGTGGTGTATGGTTTGCTGCCAACATTGCACCTGACCAAAAGATTCCCGCCAGGAGTTAAAATGTAAACGTTGTTTTTTGATAATATGAATAGTACCCTACACCTGTTGAGTAGGTAAATACAGCATGTGATGGTGTTCTGAATCATACAGGAAAATCTCCCGCATCTGATGCTCTTAGCTGGAATGGGAGTAAGGGTTTCCCAACTGGCTCCTTTGGTGGGGGGGGGGGGGCGGGGAGGTGGGCGGTTAGGTTGCTACTCCTGGTGTAAAGAAAGAAATAGGAAAGAACTTGCATTTATATAGCACCTTTCATGACATCAGGATTACCTAAATGAAGCCAATTAAGTACTTTTGAAATGTGTTGACTGTTGTAACATATGAAACGCAGAATCCAAACTGCGCACAGCAATGTGCCGATGATGAGATAATCTGTTTTAGTGATGTTAGTTGAGGGATAAATATTGGCCAGGACACTTCGAAATAGCGCCATGGGATCTTTTATGTCCACCTGAGAGAACACATAGGGTCTCAGTTTAACATCCCATCTGAAAATCGGCACCTCTGACTGTGCTGCACTCCCTCCGTACTGCACTGGAGTGTCAGCCTAGATTTTTTGCTCACGTCTCTGGAATGGGACTCGAATCCACGAGCTTCTGACAAGTGAGCCATGGTTGACACTTGGTGCAAGTCCAGTGGGCGGGACATTGGATAGGAAGCCATTCTGCTGGCTCCCTGCCAGCTGCCTCCACTCTGGAATTTTCCATTGGATGTGGCATATTCCCAGATGTGGACGGGCATAGGGAAATGACACATGGCACATTTCCCATCATTTGCGCCATAGTAACACTTGATGGGAGAAGCGTTGTGCACCATTAACTTTCCTTTGGGTGCCCTATAGGCAGCCTGTGAGGCCATGCTGCCAAGTTCCATCCCTCTCCCATGGCAGGCTCTCCAACACACACAGGAATCCTGTCAAGGAGTCCACCAAAATGACCAATCTGAGTCTGTAGCCTCTAATTATCTTTAGAAGTCACACTTAAAAAGGCATTAAAATCAAAAAAGGAACATGGAGGGTGAAATCATTCTCCAAGCCAGGAGTCAATGTCTTCAGGAGAGGAGGAGAGTGTAGCATGCATGAGAGAAAAGGTGACCTTTGACCTATGGTTAACAAAGCTCTCCACTACTGGAATTTTGTTCGTGTCATGTCTGGATCTGTTGTAGGATAATTGATAGAGATTGCTTGCTATGATTAGTCAACAACTCCATTATCATTCTGTCATACGAAGGCAAATGAATTTGGTACTTTTTGTCTAATAATTCCTATGTTCCAATGAGAGGGAAGAAAACTAGCAGGGCACGATAATAACATGTTATATTATCCCTCAGAGAAGCAATAACATGGTTAGTACAAAGATACGAACAATGACGGACAGGTAAAGACCATCTGGTCCATCGAGCCTGTCTCACACAATTGCGATACCTTGTGTATCACAACATTTAGGGGCCAAAATTGCCCCTTCCATTAAGGCCTGTTGCCGCTGGAAATTGGCAGCCACGCTGCAGAGTGCAATGGCCGCCGATTTTTCATGTAATGGCTGCCATTTTTTAAATTCCACTCCTGCGGTATCCCGGAGGTGACCCGCTTCTCCCGCCCCACCAACTCTGCTGCTGCCGATCCATCCTAAGTGCGTCATAAGAGTGTGCACCGCCGATGTTCCCCCCAATGTCGAAATTCTGCTGTCGCCTCGTGGTGCCAAAAGCTGCTTTTTTTCTGCTGGTGCAGAGAAACTGTAGCCCTTGTAAAATGGCGATGTGGCTCCCATTAAAGGGGAGGACCTACTTCCGCTGCCGCCATTTTTGTTTTTTGTCGGCCAACTGCCATGTCGGGCCAACAATTATGGCCCTGGTTCGGACGGGCTGCCAACAGGCATCCTGGCACCCCCTCTTGGATGCCAGGCCGTTGGCCTGGCCGAAACCCTCCCTGGTGGCCCAGTGGACCGAACGTAAACAATCGCGCAGGCGCTCCCCTTTAAGTGAAGGGGAGAGCCATGGTGATGTGGAGCGTGATGATGTCATCAGCGCTACATTGATGACTGACAGCAGCAGATACTCTGCCCGCCCCCAACTTCCGCCTCTCCAGAGTGCAAACTTCCGCTCACCGCCACATATCCGCCCCTATTATGACCGACTTCCGGTCCTCTGAAAAAAAAGCCAAAGAGCCGAATTTCACTCAAAAGGCCACCGCATCCACCGCGCCGGTAAAAACACATAAAACAGGATAGATGTTCCCCGTTTCCAGCGGTTGGCAATTTTGACCCCATATACTCCACCCCAACCAAAACCATGTGATCTCCTGGAAGAGGCAAAAAAACAGATAAAAAACCCAGGCCAATTTGGGGAAAAGAAATCTGAGAAATTCCTTTCCAACCCATCTAGACAATTGAAACTTGTCCAGGAGGTCACTCTGGCCTTAAATTCCCTGCAGTACCTAACTTCTGTAAGAGCTGATCTCCGTCACAGCTAGAACAAATCCAACTTTCGCTTAAAGTGTGGGGAATGTAGTTAATTTGGTGCAGTACAGATGCTCTTCTGAGCCTGGGGTTACGGCATGTTGATGAGAAAGATAGCAGAGAGCTTTATGCTGAACCTAACCAGCACTTAGTGGGTGTAGAGGGTGCTTTACTTCGTATCTAACCAGTTGTATACCTGACTGTCAGAGCTTGATGCCGACACCATGACAAAAGTGGGAAGTGTGCCATCAACCTCCCTCAGTAAATAAACGTAGTAGATTGCTTGTGGATATAGCTGACTTGAATCTGCTCAGTTCCTTGACAAAAAGTTATCTCCAGCTGTTTCTAGTACTGAAGCAGCAACATGATCAGCAGTGGACTGACCGGGCAATGTGCTCCTTACTGTGGCAGAGTGTGGGCGGAATTCTGTTTCACTTGTGTCATCACTTGGTGCAACAACGTTCAATTAGCAAATTATTGAATGAACGCAGAAACATTTTTGTTCTGTTCCCTTCAATTAGTGATGTAGAAGCTTTTCTTTCTGCAACTTGGGAGAAATGCAAGTCTTCCTTTCTGGTACTTTCAACTCAGGAGCATCCAGCAGAAGAAGCTCATGAATATGAGAACATAAGAAATAGGAACAGGAGTAGGACATATGGCCCCTCGAGCCTGCTGCGCTATTCAATAAGATCATGGTTGATCTGATCTGATCTGATCATGGACTCAGCTCCACTTCCCCGCCCGCTCCCCCTATCCCCTCATCGTTTAAGAAACTGTCTATTTCTGTCTTAACTTTATTCAATGTCCCAGCTCTCTGAGGCAGCGAATTCCACAGATTTACAACTCTCTGAGAGAAGAAATTCCTCCTCATCTCTGTTTTAAATGGGCGGCCCCTTATTCTAAGATTATGCCCTCTAGTTCTAGTCTCCCCCATCAGTGGCAACATCCTCTCGGCATCCACCTTGTCAAGCCCCCTCATAATCTTATACGTTCCGATAAGATCACCTCTCGTTCTTCTGAATTCCAATGAGTAAAAGCCCAACCTACTCAACCCTTCCTCATAAGTCAACCCCCTCATCCCCGGAATCAACCTCATGAACCTTCTCTGAACTGCCTCCAAAGCAAGTATATCCTTTCTTAAATATAGAAACCAAAACTGCACGCAGTATTCCAGGTGTGGGCTCACCAATACCTTGTAGAGCTGTAGCAAGACTTCCCTGCTTTTATACTCCATCCCCTTTGCAATAAAGGCCAAGATACCATTGGCCTTCCTGATCACTTGCTGTACCTGCATACTATCCTTTTGTGTTTCATGCACAAGTACCCCCAGGTCCCATTTATATTGCACTTTTCACGATCTTAAGGTGTCCAAGAGCACTTTACAGTTAATGATGTACTTCTGAAGTGTAGTTACTTTTGCAATGTGGAAGCTAATAGAATGTTACAGCACAGAAACAGTTCATTCAGACCCTCAGGTCCACACCAGTGCTTTTGTCCACGAGGTGCAGATTTAGTTAGGGCACAGTTGGAGTATTGTACAATTTGGAAATACATTCCTGTCTTCTTTCAATGTCCTTTTTAAGAGCTATCTAATTTTCTTTCAAAAGTTCAGAAGGATTCTACTTCAATAATAGTTTGTGCCAGAGGATTCCATGTTCAAGCCATTCTCTGTGCAAAGAATTTTTTTCTAATTTCTCCTGTAATTCTTTTTCTGATTATCTTAATAATGTGGCCTTTCGCGACTGTTGGTCACTATCATAAATAATAAAATAACTTGCATTTATATTGCGCTTTTCACGATCTTAGGGTGTCCAAGAGCACTTTACAGCCAATGAAGGACTTCGGAAGTGTAGTTACTTTTGCAATGTAGAAGCTAATATGCGCACAACCAGGCCCCACAAACAGCAATGTGATAAAGATCAGATCATCTGTTTTTATAGTGATGCTGGTTAAGGAATAAATGTTGGCCATGACACCAAGGAGAAATCCTCTGCTCTTATTCGAAATCGTGCCATGGGATCTTTTATATCTACTTTAGAGGGCATACTAGGCTTTAGTTTAATGTCTCATCTGAAAGACAGCATCTCCGACAATGCAGCGCTCTCTCAATACCTCACTGGAGTGTTAGCTCAAGTCTCTGATCTCATAGGCGGTCCCTCGAACGAGGATGACTTGCTTCCACGAGTTCACAGGTGTTTCGATGAAGGACCTGATGTTCCAGTCCTGAACTGCAATTGAGGGGGTGGAAGATGCCTGTGCGTTAATTTTTTTTAACGTGTGATGACCGTTGCACACCAGCCACCACACGGCTTGACAGAGCTAGGTCTTGGTCCAGTGGCAAGGATTAACCAAGACGACTGGAGACCTGCTCTGCTGAATGGACCTAGCGCGCACACATATTGCAGTGTGGGCTGGCCCGTGCTGCCCCTGGGTCCTCAGCTCTTCTGGGCCCCTCCTCCGCCATAAACATTCACCGCATCTCGCCACAAACACTTGTTGCTCATCTGCCCCGACCTTCCCACTCCTCTGTACCTGGGTCCTACCGATGTTCCTGCCCATGTTCCAAAACAGAGACCAGGGTTTTGATGACGTCACCCAGTCGCCTATCTCAAAATTGTCGCATACTTGGAGCAGCTCGCGCTGGAAGTTGAAGTGGTATGCCACTCCAGCTCTTTCATAGCCCAAGCTGCGGAGCTGTTCTCTCGCAGGTCGGGGGGCCATGATGTTCCAGGGCCTACCGCTCCTGCTCTTTTATAGCTCAACCTGCGGAGCCAAGTTGGGTCAAGTCTCTGAAGTGGGATTTCAACACACAACCTTCTGACTCTGAGCCACGGCTGACACCTCTTAATCTTGAAGATGTCTTTCAACCTTCTCAGCTCCAATGGAAATAAGGCCCGAACTTTCTCTTGATGACTGCAACCTTTCAGACTGAATTCACAGTGTACCTTTCCATTGCATTTACATCATTCCTAATAAAAGGGTTATCAAGACAATACACAATGCTATAATTGCAGCTTAACTAAGGTCTTGTACTAATCTAGCTTTGACGCCCTGAATTTGAATTCTATGGTATGGAAATTCCTGTTCCATAGAAAAATGGTAACATAGAAAATAGGAGTAGGCCATTCGGCCCTTCGAGCCTGCACCACCATTTAATATGATCATGGCTGATCATGCAACTTCAGTACCCCATTCCTGCATTCTCTCCATACCCCTTGATCCCTTTAGCCATAAGGGCCACATCTAACTCCCTTTTGAATGCTGAAAACAGAGAATGCTGGAAATCTCAGCGGGTCAGGCAGCATCTGTGGAGAGAAAAACAGAGCTAACGTTTCGGGTTGACGACCCTTCGTCAGAACTACTGAATGTTTGAAAAAAGCACATTCTTAAGCATTGAAAGGCGTAGAGGCGTAGAAGAAAAAAGAACAAAAAGGAAGGTCTGTGATAGGGTGGAAGGCAGGAGAGATTAGAGAGACAAAAGAGATGATGGGCCCAATTGAAATGGTAATGATAGAGGTTCGAAAAAGGTTCATCTGAACGGGGTCTCTTCTACATTGGGGAGACAAAAAGTAGATTGGGTGACCGCTTTGCTGAACATCTCCTTTCAGTCCGTAAGTACGACCCTGAGCTTCCGGTCCCCTGACACTTTAATTCTCCACTCCACTCCCACTCTGATATCTCCATCCTCGGTCTCCTCCACTGTTTCAATGAAGCTCAACGCAAGCTCGAGGAACAGCACCACATCTTTCGTTTAGGCACTTTACCGCCTTCTGCACTCAAAATCGAGTTCAACAATTTCAGAGCATAACCTCTGGCCATCTTTGGTTCCCTTTCCCTCCACCCCATCTTATGTTTTTTTTCTCTCATTGTCTATAATGGCAGCTGGTCATTACTATGCCATTCACACCCCATCCAGATTAACCTTTTTCTAACCACTTTTATTATCATTTCAATTAGGCCCATCATCCCTTTTGTTTCTCTAATCTCGCCTGCCTTCCTCCCTATCACAGACCCTCCCTTTTGTTCTTTCTTCTCCTCCCCGTTCAATGCTTAAGAATGTGCTCTTTTCGAACATTTGGCAGTTCTGGTGAAGGGTCGTTGACCAGAAACATTAACTCTGTTTTTCTCTCCACAGATGCCACCTGACCCGCTGAGATTTCCAGCATGCTCTGTTTTTATTTCAGATTCCGGCATCCACCGTATTTTGCTTATGTCATACCTTTTAATGTAGTTTCCCAATCTATCTTAGCCAACTCGCCCCTCATACTTATGTCGTTTGTTTTGTTTAGATTTAAGACCCTAGTTTCGGATTGAACTAAATCACTTTCAAACTTAATGTAAAATTCTATCATATTATGGTCACTCTTCCCTAAAGGTACCTTTAATGCAAGGTTGAGGAAGTTCAGTTACATAGAGAGATTGGAGAAGCTGGGATTGTTCTCCTGAGAGCAGGGAAGTTTAAGGGGCGACCTCATCGAGGTATTCAAAATTAGGAGGGATTTTGATAGAGCGACTAGGGAGAAACTGTTTCCTCTGAAAAATGGATTGGTAATCAGAGGTCATGGATTTAAAGTAATTGGCAAAAGAAGTAGAGGGGAAATGAGGAGAATTTTTTTCACACAGGGTTGTTAAGATCTGGAATGCACTACTTTAAAGAGAGTGGTGGAAGTAGATTCTATACAAAATTTCAATAGGCAGCTGGACTAATTTGCAGGGTTGTTAGGAAAAAGCTTGGGTATGGGACTAACGTGGATAACTTTCAAAGAGCCAGCACAGGCACGATGTGCTGAATGACCTCCTGCTGTGGTGCAAGATTCTATGACCCTACTCATTAGAAAATGTCATGGTGAAGTTCCTTGTTTCCTCTCTATGCAGAGGAAGTTGCTGCTGTCTGCTCGTTGCTCTTCTGCACGCAGCATGCAATTTGCACACTCACACATGTTTTGCAATTCAACCCAAAGTGGAACAACAAGCCTAACAGAAATGTCCAATTGGGAAACACATTTTATTCGGAAGCCGAGTATATAATTAGCAACTATTTTAGTGAGCAGGCAAATTACTTTTAATAGTTCTGTACTCTTTGTTCCTCTACTCTTCTGTCAATCAAGAGGGTTTGTGGCTCTGATCTTTCTCTTGCAAGGTCCCTACCTTCCAAACACATTCAACTTCTCCTTTATGTAGAGGAAGCCCTTCATACAACAGAGCTGATTGTGCAACGTACAGCAGAAACTTTATGAACTCAACTCAAAGTCAATTAGACTGCAGAGTCTGAAAGCGGAGAGCTCTTTCCCAGCTGATTCATACGTGATTCCCATACATCTCAGTGGCAGTAGCTCCTGATATATGTAAAGCGCATGCTGGGTTAGAGGAAGGTAACATTTCATTCTCATATTTACCATTATATAGCTTATTGATATAAGGGGTACAGTAATATAGTGGTTATTTTAATGGACTAGTAAACCAAAGGCCTGCACGAATAATGCAGAAGAATGGGTGTTCAAATCCCACCATGGCAGTTAGAGAATTTCAATACAGTTTTTATTTTAATCTGAAAAATAAAAAAAACTGATAAAAGTGAGCATGAAGCTGTCAGATTGTCGTGAAAACCCAACTGGTTCACTAATGTCCTTCAGGGAAGGAAACCACCTGTCCTTACACTGCAGTCTAACCTACATGTGACTTTAGTCCCACACCACTGTGGTTAACTTGTGACTGTCCTTTGAAGTGGCTTAGCAAGCCATTCAGGTGTAAGAAGGTTACCCACCAGATTCCCCATAGCAAATAGGAATGGGGAATAAATGTCAGCCTTATAATGCCAACATCCCCAAAAATTGTTTTTTTAAATAACATTGCAATTTTGAGTCTTGTATATTGGTATAGTAAACTAGGTAATCTGTAACCCATTAAAATGAAGGACGTACATTTGAGAGAATGAGTTATGTTGGGAATCAATAACTATTTGTCTGGTATAAGTCGGTGGGGGGTGGGTGCAAGATTCCCTTTATGCAATTAAATCATAAAGGTGGTTAATTAAGCATGGCTTTATGTTTTTGTTACACAATCCCCTGCCTCAGTTCAGTTCAGTAATTATTATACTTCATCACAAATGTAGCTGGCTAACCCAAAAGATAATATGTGAAGAGAAAAAGATTAGTGAAGACAACTGTAGGTCTCTTGCAGTCAGAATCGGGTGAATTCATAATGGGGAACATGGAAATGGCAAACCAACTGAACAAACACTTTGGTTCTGTCTTCACTAAGGAAGACACAAATAACCTCCCGAAAATGCTAGGGGACCGAGAGTCTAGTGAGAAGGAGGAATTGAGGGAACTGAGGGAAATCCTTATTAGTCAGGAAATGGTGTTAGGGAAATTGATGGGATTGAAGGCCGATAAATTCCCAGGGCCTGATAGACTGCATCCCAGAGTACTTAAGGAAGTGGCCCTAGAAATAGTGGATGCATTTGTGGTCATTTTCCAACATTCCATGGACTCTGCATCAGTCCCTATGGATTGGAGGGTAGCTAATGTAACCCCACTTTTTAAAAAAGGAGGGAGAGAGAAAACAAGGATTTATAGACCGGTTAGCCTGACATCAGTAGTGGGGAAAATGCTGGAATCAATTATTAAAGATGTAATAGCTGCGCATTTGGAAAGCAGTGACAGGATCGGTCCAAGTCAGCATGGATTTATGAAAGGGAAATCATGCTTGACAAATCTTCTAGATTTTTTGAGGATGTAACTAATAGAGTGGATAAGGGAGAACCAGTGAATGTGGTGTATTTGGACATTCAAACGGCTTTTGACAAGGTCCCACACAAGTGATTAGTGTGCAAAGCTACGGGGATAGAGAACTGGTTGGCAGACAGGAAGCAAAGAGTGGGAATAAATAGGCCCTTTTCAGAATGGCAGGCAGTGACTAGTGGGGTGCCGCAGGGCTCAGTGCTGGGACCCCAGCTATTTACAATATATATTAATGATTTAGATGAAGGAATTGAATGTAATATCTCCAAGTTTGCAGATGACACTAAGCTGGGTGGCAGTGTGAGCTGTGAGGAGGATGCTAAGAGGCTGCAGGGTGACTTGGACAGGTTAGGTGAGTGTGCAAATGCATGACAGATGCAGTATAATGTGGATAAGTGTGAGGTTATCCACTTTGGTTGCATAAACAGGAAGACAGATTATTATCTGAATGGTGACAGATTAGTAAAAGGGGAGGTGCAATGAGACCTGGGTGTCATGGTACATCAGTAATTGAAAGTTGGCATGCAGGTACAGCAGGCAGTTAAGAAAGCAAATGGCATGTTGACCTTCATAGCGAGGGGATTTGAGTATAGGAGCAGGGAGGTCTTGCTGCAGTTGTACAGGGCCTTGGTGAGACCACACCTTGAGTATTGTGCGCAGTTTTGGGCTCCTAATCTTGCTATTGAGGGAGTGCAGTGAAGGTTCACCAGACTGATTCCCGGGATGGCAGGACTGACATATAAAGAAAGACTGGATCAACTAGGCTTATATTCACTGGAATTTAGAAGAATGAGAGGGGATCTCATAGAAGCATATAAAATTCTGACGGGATTGGACAGGTTAGATGCAGGAAGGATGTTCCCGATGTTGGGGAAGTCTAGAACCAGAGGTCACAGTCTTAGGATAAGGGGTAAGCCATATAGGACCGAGATGAGGAGAAACTTTTTTACCCAGAGAATTGTGAACCTGTGGAATTCTCTACCACAGAAGGTTGTTGAGGCCAGTTCATTGGATATATTCAAAAGAGAGTTAGATGTGGCCCTTATGGCTAAAGGGATCAGGGAGAGAAGGCAGGAGTGGGGTACTGAAGTTGCATGATAAGCCACGGTGGTGAATGGTGGTGCAGGCTCGAGGGGTCACTGGCCTGCTCCTGCACCTATTTTATATGTTTCTCTGTTTCTATGTAGAATAAAACTGTTGAAGCAAATGGTAAAAATTAGCTGAAGAGGGACAGTTAAATGCACTTCTGGAGAGAAAATGGGCTGAGCTGATAGATGGAGTGAAATCACACTGAGATATTAATAAGTTAAAATAGCAGAGGAAAGAATTTCAAGGGTGTCTGTATACTAAGATTGTACAATGGTGATAGTATGACCATGGATGGATTATTAAATGGGCCAAATAAATACCGGTAAAACTCAACATAAAGCAGATAAACTACATGCGACCGCTGGATTAGTTTCATTGAAGCGTACCATATTGTTCAATGATTTATGTTTCATCTGAGTGCAGTACAGTATATTGTTAAAGGATTTGCTTTATTATTAATGTAAATATTCTATGGCCAATTTCTTTGTGCATTTTACTACACGTTTGTGTTTTAATGGATGTGTGGCGGGGAAGTGGGGGGAGGATCAAGAATGGTTTGTGTGCTGGGTGCAGAGAGGTCCAGATTGGTCTTGATTGCCAGGGCCTCAAGAACTCTTAAACCAACTCTGGACAGGACTCATATAGCAGTGGATTCAGATTTAACTTAGTCGAATGGTTCCGTTATGAGCCACGCCTGCTGCTGTCTGGTAGCAGACACAGCCCGGTTACTGCCTTGTGAGGGAAGTACAACTTCTCATAGAATCATACAGTACAGAAGGAGGCCATTCGGCCCATCTCACCTGTGTTGTCTCTTTGAAAGAGCTATCCAATTAGTCCCATGCCTCTGCTCTTTAATAGAGTTGCAAATTTTTCCTTTTCAAGTATTTATCCAATTCCCTTTTAAAAGTTGAATCTGCTTTCACCACCCTTTCAGGCAGTGCATTCCGGGTCATAATAATTATCTACATAAAAAATTCTGCTCCTCTGCCCTCTGGTCATTTTGCCAATTACCTTCACACGCATTTGGAAATAATCAGAGTCAAGTGGGCCTTCCTGGATCTGCAGACACATGGGCTGGAATCTTCTCAGCCCTGTGAGTGAGGGTTTGGAGGCGGGCCCACTGTCAAAATGGCCCTGATTGACAGCGGGGCGGGATCCCGCTCTGAACTTGCCTCCGTGTGAATTTCTCAGCTGCCAGGTCGGCATTCAGATAGCAGACATGACAGAAAGCAGTGGAATAGGTAAGTAACATCATTAAAAGGTACTTAAATGCTACTCAAGTGGCTTAAAAGCAGGCACTTACAATTTTACCAACCTTTGGATGGCTTTGCCATCCCTCAGGTTTCACGTCAGATAAGTGGAGTCGGATTCTCAGTGACTCTATTGCTTTGACTAGTTGACAGCTGCAGAGGTCGTATAAAAGCTACCATTTCACAGCTGCTCACTTTCCAATGTCAGAAGCTGAAGCCTTCAGGATTTGGAAGAAATTTTTGAGCTGTATGCACTTTGGAATTGTTTACAGTGAACTCTCTATTCACTCTCACCTCCTTAGAGCAACCTCTCTCACCATTGAGCGGGCGCTTCACAATTCAACCTCAGTGCCATCTATTCCATCAGCAGTGGTGCCCTTGAAAAAAATTTCACCTTGATTCTTAAAACCCCACCACGATCTGCTCCAACACCAACATCACCAGCCACACCAGCATCATCAACAACAACACCAACCTTTTCCGCAATCACCTGATGCTGCACAGTACACAGGGCATCAGCACCCGACCACATTACTGCCCGGGAGGTCAGTGATGGCCTCACCATGACCACATTTACTTCACTTGACGCTGTACACCCTGGCGCCAGGTCGGCACCACCCCACACCAACATCATAAAGCATCCCTGCAATGTTCAAACCATTTCACACTCATCACCATTGTGGGGGGTACCCTTATGTCTCACCATTCACTACAACTCCCTAAGCCACTTCCAAAGGTGCACACAAAGTCCTGAAAATAAAGATTTAAAGGTTTGACAAACCATCAACATTAACTATACATAAACATTAGCTAAAGGACCCAAGTGCCTACCCTTGTGTGTTGTGGTTGGTATGATTGGACAAGGATGAGGATGAGTGCAAGGGGTGGCAAGTGAAATGGGGAACTGATTATGTAGATAGAGAGAGGCGGGGATAGTTGGGCATGGTCCCTTTAAGGAAACTGGCTGATGACGTGTCATCAGATGACGTCATCAGACCCGCTTCCAGTTAATGGGCCAGAAAACACGCAGGGCAGGCTTAACAAGCCCCATCCACGGAACGTTGCTGTTCAAAGGTGGGCTGCAGCTGGGTGTCTGTTCCCCGCACACCACCGAGACCACCCGCACCCAACTCGCACCCGTTGGCAAAATCACATGGGCATCAGCTTATGTTTTCTTTGCAGTATGATGTGATTGCTTAGAAGATAATAAAGGATTTTTAGGAACATGAAAAACCATTATGTGCCTTTATGATGATTATCCTCCCCCATTATATTTTTGGCTAGCATTCTCAATTTCTCGCCAGGAACAGATCTAATTGCCTCTTGAATTGCCTGTTTGAATGGCTTTACCTGGTAACTTGGGTCCAGCTTGACTCAGTTAATTGCACCCTTGCCTTGAGTGTAGAAGACTCTGGGTCTAAAACCCACTCCAATTTAAGTACATAACCTGGCCTGATATTTCAATCCAATATTGAGGGAGTAGTGTACCGTCAGAATTGCCATCTTTTAGATGAGAAATTAAGCCATGTCTTCTTGCTCAGGAGGTTGTAAAAGTTCCTACAATTTGATGAATGCAGGAAATTCTTGTGGTTCCCAGGCTAACATTCCTCTCTCTCAAACAAAACTGCTGAAATTAGATTAGCTAGCCTTTCAGTCATTTACTGTTGTGGGTCTTTGCTGTGTGCAGATTGGTTGCCACTTTTACCTACATAACAACAGTGACAAACACTTCAAAAACAACTAATGGGTTTGTAAAGTGGTTTGGGAGATCCTGAGAATCTAATGAGGCACTAGATAAAATGTATTTCTTTAACATCCCTTAACAGTGTTTCCGTTTGGGAGAAAATGTTCCCCCTGACTTCTGACTCCTAACTTCATCATCTTGAACTGGTATTTGAACTTTTCACCACAGTGAATTATTTTGCCAGATTAACTTTGTTTTGACAATTTCAATCAGGCCGGCTCTAAAGAATTGGTTTTCTAAATGCATGTTACCAGCAGTGAGCTTCAGGAAATCGTGGGCGTGCGGTCCACAGTTTACCCTACACCTGACCAACAAGCCAGATTCACCAGCTGTAGCACACATGCAGAATATCGGTCTGATCTTGTTTCTAAAGAGTGAAGTCCAACTTCCAAAGCTTTGCTCACAACTTAGATTGCTGACACCCACCCCTTCTCCCCCACCCCACCCCCTCTGACATTCTTCTCGAATGATCTTCTCTTCCACCTCTGCACCAGTTAATGTTTTAGGCAATTTATTTCATTGTGCCAATCAGTGTCAGCCTTGGCTCAGTGGTCGCACATTTGCCTCTGAGTCAGAAGGTTTGGACTCACATCCCACTCCAGAAACATGAGCACAAAATTCCAAGCTGACATTCCAGTACAGTATTGAGGGAGTGCTATCTGTAAATTAGGTTGCTGTGTTTCCTACATTAAAATGATGATTACATTTCAAAAGTATTTCATTAGCTGAAAAATGCTTTGGGATGTCCTGAAGTCATGAAAGGTGCTATATAAATGCAAGTTCTTTCTTTACATTATATATTTATTTTTGTCTTGGATAATGCAGCAAGAGCACTGGACCCAGTATATTCTATGTATATAGAGCGAGATCAACTAATTTGCATCATTTATCCGTTCTCCGGTGAGGAAGGGGAGGTTGTTGGGGCGGGGTTGGGGGGTAGAGTGTTCAGTCAACGGGGATAGGAGGGCACGAGGACACTAAGTGTGGAGAGTTTCTCAAATTTTTCAGGCCATTAACAGTAGCCTCACATTCTAAGTGGCCCCAATGCAGCTGGAGTGTTGCTCAGTTATTCTAGTTGCATTACGGCGCATCCATCCGAGTAGCTTATAGCTCAACTCATGAGCAGGGTCCTAGTCCCCACCCTTTGCACTTGCCACCTAAACTGAGGCTACTGAGGGTCTCAGGTACATCGATAGCCTCCAGCCTACATGTTACATTTTCTAAGGTGTATTCCATCATTGGGCACCTATGAAATATGGGCATCTATGAAATAATAGACTCTACAATTATATGATGAATGTATTTGTGCAGTGGTATATAACAATATTTCACATGATTATTCTTTATGCAGGATTATGGGGTTCAACCTTTTCCTGAGGTTGTGAAAGGCACTTAAGTTCTTTCTATATGTCAAACATTACAGACATGTGATACATCATACTGACTGCATAGTACACTAAATAACATTATTCTGGGTATAATGTATAATTCTGGATCTAAATATGTGCCCGGGGTTCTCTCCACTGGCTGCCCTCCTGCTCTGTCTGCCCACCTGTTGGATATTACCATTGTCGACATCCAGCTCTGTTCTCATAGAAATCATAGAAACTTACTGCAAGGAAGGAGGCCATTTCGGCCCATCGTGTCCGCACCAGCCGACCAAGAGTTATCCTGCCTAATCCCACTTTCCAGCTCTTGGTCCGTAGCCCTGTAGGTTACGGCACTTTAAGTGCACATCCAAGTATTTTTTACATGTGGTGAGGGATTCTGCCTCTACCATCCTTTCAGGTAGTGAGTTCCAGACCCCCAGCACCCTCTGGGTGAAGAAATTTCCCCTCATATCTTTTCTATACCTCCCCCCAATTACTTTAAATCTATGTACCCTGGTTGTTGACCCCTCTGCCAAGGGAAACAGGTCCTTCCTATCCACTCCATCCAGGCCCCTCATAATTTTATACACCTCAATCAGCCTCCCGTCAGCCTCCTCTGTTCCAAAGAAAACAGATCCAGCATCTCCAATCTTTCCTCATAGCCAAAATTCTCCAGTCCAGGCAACATTCTTGAAAATCTCCTCTGCACCCTTTCCAGTGCAGTCACATCTTTCCTGTAATTGCACTGGAAAGGATGCAGAGAACAGTTCTCTCCTGCTATTGTGTGTAAAACAGCAAAGAGCCACGACTGGGGAGATCGGATTCAAGCAAGTTACATGGTTCTATAAAACTATTGAAACTAAGATTTTCTTGGAACTATTAGTCCCACTAGGATATTTCCCTCTTCTTCCAGTGGGGAAATGCCTGACTTTCACTCCATAACAGTCTAAAGTAGCTCGCCTGAGATCAGGTACTTATCACATGGAGATGTGTGTCAGAGCAGGCCCACAGCCTGTGATTCCATGCTGCAGTGTGTTGTAACATCCCTGAGATCAGTTCTCGAACAAGACAATCTTTGGGATTGTGACTGTCAATGTCACAAAATCAACAGCCAAAATAAATCACATTGGCTACAATATATGTCACACAATCATTGAGAGTCCAGCACAGAAGGAGATCATTTGGCTCACAATGCTGTATGGTGTTAGCTCCACATTACAGTTTTCTACTCTAATCCCACTTCCCTGCTTGTTATCTATGTCATTTAGTATGTTTCAATCTAAATGTTGTAATTGATTCGACTTTATAGTCACTTGTGGTAATGTATTCCTCACTCTAATCATCATCATCATCGGCAATCCCTTGGAGTCGAGGATGACTTGCTTCCACACTAAAAATGAGTTGATGTTGGACTGAGCGAGGACACTGATATTGGTGCGCCTATCCTGCCAATGGATTTGCAGTATCTTGCGGAGGCAGCGTTGGTGGTACTTCTCCAGTGTTTTGAGGTGCTTGCTGTACATAGTTCATGTCTCTGAGCCATATAGGAAGACAGGTATCACCACTGCTCTGTAGATCATGAGCTTGGTGCGGAGTTTGAGGTCCTAATCTTCAAACACTCTCTTCCTCAGGCTGCCAAAGGCAGCACTGGCACACTGAAGGCAGTGTTGGACCTCGTCGTCGATGTCTGCCCTTGTTGATAGTAGGCTCCCGAGGTATGGAAAATGGTTCACGTTGTCCAAGGCCTCGTCATGGATTTTGATAACCGGGAGGTAGTGCTGTGTGGCAGGGGCAGGATGGTAGAGGACCTTTGTCTTACAGATGTTTAGTGTCAGATCCATGCTCTCGTAGGCCTCTGTGAAGGTGCTGACGATGACTTGGAGTTACGCCTCTGAGTGTGCGCAGATGCAAGCGTCATCTGCGTACTGTAATTCAATGACGGAGGATGGGACGACCTTGGATCTGGCCTGGAGACAGCCAAGGTTGAACAGATTCCCCTTTGTCCTGTAATTTAGCTCCACTCCAGTGGGGAGATTGCTGAGGGTGAGATGGAGCATTGCAGCAAGGAAGATTGAGAAGAACATTGGTGCGATGACACAGCCTTGCTTGACCCGATTGTGGAATGGGTCTATGGTGAATCAGTTGGTCAGGATCACAGCTTGCATGTCATCATGGAGCAGACGGAGGATGGTGACAAACTTTTGAGGGCAGCCGAATCTGAGGAGGAGGCTCCATAATCCCTCATGGTTGACAGTGTCAAAGGCTTTTGTGAGGTCAAAGAAGGCCATGTACAAGGATTGGTGCTGTTCCCTGCATTTCTCTTGTATCTGCTGCGTGGTGAAGATTATATCCATTGTGCCCCTTAGTGGGCGGAATCCGCACTGCGACTCTGGGAGCAGCTCTTCAGCCACAGGGAGAAGGCGATTCAAGAGGATTCTTGTGATGAATTTCCCAGTGGTCGACAGCAAGGAGATTCCTCTGTAGTTACTGCAGTCGGACTTGCATCTTTCTTGAAAATAGTCACAATGACAGCATCTCTGAGATCTCCTGGTATGATCTCCTCCTTCCAGATAAAAGTAGTGCTTCTCCGCCATGTTTTAGTGCTTCGGCGAGGATTCCATCTGCTCCTGATGACTTGTTGTTCTTCAATTGTCGGATGGCCTTTCAAACTCGTGCCGGGCTGAGGTTATGCTGAGATGGTGGCAGGTGGCATGCTGTGGGATGTAGTCGAGGACATTCACGTCGAAGACAGAGTCTCGGTTGAGAAGATCCTCAAAGTGCTTCTTCCAGTGGGCACTGACTGCCTCTCTGTCCTTGATGAGCACCTCTCCGTTCTTGGCCAGTAGTGGTGTAGGGCCTTGGGTGCTTGGGCCGTAGATCGTCTTAACTGCACCGAAGAATCTTCGCACATCGTGGTTGTCAGCTAGCTGCTGGATTTCTTGAGCTTTCTCCACCCACCTCACTCTAATAACTCTGTAACCACTGGATGTAAGGTTTCACTATTCACCCTTTCAAACCTTCTCTGTTCCTATGAATACAACCTTAGATTTCAAGTCTCTCATTATAACCACATCCACTTATCCCTATTATTGTCTAGTCATACTATGTATGGTATGCAGCGTATTGCAGAATTATATCGTGTACAGGGTGTTACAGTTCGTTCTGGCATATAAAGGCAAATTCACAGATCCCACAACTGTAGTGCTCAAAGGGAGTATAATCACAGGCCGCAGGTACATGGTGTAGCCCTGTCTCTGACCTGCATGGTTGAGCATGGTTCCTTGCTGGGAGCAGAGATCAGTGAAGTGAACCTACAGCATTTAGTGGGTAGTTTATTATAATGATGTAATGGTATCTTTAGGATCTCTGATAAGCTGCCCAAATGAGTAAAAAAAAATTATATTTTGATAGGACTAACAAAACACAAATAAAATCACCCATAGATCTGTACCTCAGGTGAGGAGGAAGTGAAAGAGAGTAAATGGGGGGAAGCAAGGAGATGTGTTCGAAGACTTTAATGCAATCTGTGTCTTCCAGTAACTGTAGCTTTAATCTCCTGATATTCTCCCCCTCCTCCTCACATCTCCAGAGCCAACAATTGCTGCTTTGGCTTTATAGCATCTCCTCACACTATCTTTCACACTATCTTTCACACTAAAGGCTTTGTGTCTTAATGCAAGGAGTATCCGCAATAAGGTGGATGAATTAACTGTGCAAATAGATGTTAACAAATATGATGTGATTGGGATTACGGAGACGTGGCTCCAGGATGATCAGGGCTGGGAACTCAACATCCAGGGATATTCAACATTCAGGAAGGATAGAATAAAAGGAAAAGGAGGTGGGGTAGCATTGCTGGTTAAGGAGGAGATAAAGGCAATAGTTAGGAAGGACATTAGCTTGGATGATGTGGAATCTATATGGGTAGAGCTGCAGAACACCAAAGGGCAAAAAACGTTAGTGGGAGTTGTGTACAGACCTCCAAACAGTAGTAGTGATGTTGGGGAGGGCATCAAACATGAAATTAGGGGTGCGTGCAATAAAGGTGCAGCAGTTATAATGGGTGACTTTAATATGCACATAGATTGGGCTAACCAAACTGGAAGCAATACGGTGGAGGAGGATTTCCTGGAGTGCATAAGGGATGGTTTTTTAGACCAATATGTCGAGGAACCAACTAGGGGGGAGGCCATCTTAGACTGGGTGTTATGTAATGAGAGAGGATTAATTAGCAATCTCGTTGTGCGAGGCCCCTTGGGGAAGAGTGACCATAATATGGTGGAATTCTGCATTGGGATGGAGAATGAAACAGTTAATTCAGAGACCATGGTCCAGAACTTAAAGAAGGCTAACTTTGAAGGTATGAGGCGTGAATTGGCTGGGATGGATTGGCGAATGATACTTAAGGGGTTGACTGTGGATGGGCAATGGCAGACATTTAGAGACCGCATGGATCAACTACAACAATTGTACATTCCTGTCTGGCATAAAAATAAAAAAGGGAAGGTGGCTCAACCGTGGCTATCAAGGGAAATCAGGGATAGTATTAAAGCCAAGGAAGTGGCATACAAATTGGCCAGAAATAGCAGCGAACCTGGGGACTGGGAGAAATTTAGAAGTCAGCAGAGGAGGACAAAGGGTTTGATTAGGGCAGGGAAAATGGAGTATGAGAAGAAGCTTGCAGGGACCATTAAGACGGATTGCAAAAGTTTCTATAGATATGTAAAGAGAAAAAGGTTAGTAAAGACAAACGTAGGTCCGCTGCAGTCAGAATCAGGGGAAGTCATAACGGGGAACAAAGAAATGGCGGACCAATTGAACAAGTACTTTGGTTCGGTATTCACGAAGGAGGACACGAACAACCTTCCGGTTTTAAAAGGGGTCGGGGGGTCTAGTAAGGAGGAGGAACTGAGGGAAATCCTTATTAGCCGGGAAATTGTGTTGGGGAAATTGATGGGATTGAAGGCCGATAAATCCCCAGGGCCTGATGGACTGCATCCCAGAGTACTTAAGGAGGTGGCCTTGGAAATAGTGGATGCGTTGACAGTCATTTTCCAACATTCCATTGACTCTGGATCAGTTCCTATGGAGTGGAGGGTAGCCAATGTAACCCCACTTTTTAAAAAAGGAGGGAGAGAGAAAACAGGGAATTATAGACCGGTCAGCCTGACATCGGTAGTGGGTAAAATGATGGAATCAATTATTAAGGATGTCATAGCAGTGCATTTGGAAAGAGGTGACATGATAGGTCCAAGTCAGCATGGATTTGTGAAAGGGAAATCATGCTTGACAAATCTTCTGGAATTTTTTGAGGATGTTTCCAGTAGAGTGGATAAGGGAGAACCAGTTGATGTGGTATATTTGGACTTTCAGAAGGCGTTCGACAAGGTCCCACACAAGAGATTGATGTGCAAAGTTAGAGCACATGGGATTGGGGGTAGTGTACTGACATGGATTGAGAACTGGTTGTCAGACAGGAAGCAAAGAGTAGGAGTAAATGGGTACTTTTCAGAATGGCAGGCATTGACTAGTGGGGTACCGCAAGGTTCTGTGCTGGGGCCCCAGCTGTTTACACTGTACATTAATGATTTAGATGAGGGGATTAAATGTAGTATCTCCAAATTTGCGGATGACACTAAGTTGGGTGGCAGTGTGAGCTGCGAGGAGGATGCTGTGAGGCTGCAGAGCGACTTGGATAGGTTAGGTGAGTGGGCAAATGCATGGCAGATGAAGTATAATGTGGATGAATGTGAGGTTATCCACTTTGGTGGTAAAAACAGAGAGACAGACTATTATCTGAATGGTGACAGATTAGGAAAAGGGGAGGTGCAAAGAAACCTGGGTGTCATGGTACATCAGTCATTGAAGGTTGGCATGCAGGTACAGCAGGCGGTTAAGAAAGCAAATGGCATGTTGGCCTTCATAGCAAGGGGATTTGAGTACAGGGGCAGGGAGGTGTTGCTACAGTTGTACAGGGCATTGGTGAGGCCACACCTGGAGTATTGTGTACAGTTTTGGTCTCCTAACCTGAGGAAGGACATTCTTGCTATTGAGGGAGTGTAGCGAAGGTTCACCAGACTGATTCCCGGGATGGCGGGACTGACCTATCAAGAAAGACTGGATCAACTGGGCTTGTATTCACTGGAGTTCAGAAGAATGAGAGGGGACCTCATAGAAACATTTAAAATTCTGACGGGGTTAGACAGGTTAGATGCAGGAAGAATGTTCCCAATGTTGGGGAAGTCCAGAACCAGAGGTCACAGTCTAAGGATAAGGGGTAAGCCATTTAGGACCTAGATGCGGAGGGACTTCTTCACCCAGAGAGTGGTGAACCTGTGGAATTCTCTACCACAGAAAATTGTTGAGGCCAATTCACTAAATATATTCAAAAAGGAGTTAGATGAGGTCCTTACTACTAGGGGGATCAAGGGGTATGGCGAGAAAGCAGGAATGGGGTACTGAAGTTGAATGTTCAGCCATGAACTCATTGAATGGCGGTGCAGGCTAGAAGGGCCGAATGGCCTACTCCTGCACCTATTTTCTATGTTTCTATGTTTTCTATGTAACTCATGTGTCATGAGCTACAGTTCTTTCACAACTGATCAATAACTGTGGTGAAACGTTACTGATGCAACACACTGATAATGGCTGAGGAAGAGTCAGGAACCAAAAATAAACGCGTTCACAAACCCAAACATGGGCTGTGCCAGCACATATGCAATGCGGTGCAGTATTATAATCTCACAATGAAATACCCTCATCTACATTCATCACTGTATGCACATTAGACACAGACAGACAGTTTATCTATATTTCTATCCCACTTGTATGTTCAATGGCCTCATCTCTACCAACCCCATCAGTACACATGCACATAAACATTTACAAGTCAGGAGTGTGATGGAATACTCTCCACTTACCTAGATGGGTGCAGTTACAACAGTTACGACACCATCCAGGACAAAGTAGTCCTCTTGATCAACAGTCTATCCACCACCTTAAATATCCACTCTCTCTACTACTAGCGCACGGTGGCTGTAGGATTCTATCTATAGGATTCCATGCAGTAACTCGCCAAGGCTTCTTTGACAGCACCACCGAAGCCCATGATTCCCACCACCTAGAAGCACAAGGGCAGCAGGTGCATGGGAACACTACCAGATCCAAGTTCCCCTCCAAGTCGTGCACCATCCTAACTATGACTTAGATCCCCGTTCCTTCATCATTGCTGGGTTAAAATCCTGAAACTCCCTACCTAACAGCGATGCAAGAAGGCGGCCCACCATCACTTTCTCAAGGGCAACTAGAGATGGGCAATAAATGCTGGCCTGTCTAGTGATGCCCATATCTTGAGAATAAATAAATAAAATAACCACATTTTATTATTTAGCAGTCTTTCATTTGCATAATTTCTTCACGTGTAAAGACCAATAATAAATAATAACTGGGCCGATTTCCTGTGGTATTGCTCATGGATTGTCTAGGCTCTGGAACAAGGTTCTGTATCGCTCTAGCATAGCGTTTATGACGTCACCAACACATTGTAACTAGAGGAAATATGAGCTTCACTCTGCATCAAAACCACTGTATCAGACCTCAGAGTGCTTGACACTGACCAAAATAGAAAATGTTCTGCTCCTCAGTACGGACATTTCATTGGCTCCATAGACACAAAAAACACTTTTAAAAAAGGAACAAACAAGCCCAAAACTGAAAACAAAAGGAATTGTAAAAAACAGAAGAGAAACGCTGCATCTTCGACTTCTTGTAATATCCCATGTAAATTCTTCTTGCTGCAAACTCAGAACAAAAGCACAATGAAAATATACCTAGAGATTACGAAAAGATTCCAATTTTGCTATCACTTTGAATAGTTTATACAAGTAAGCATGCGGTAGGTTTTGGGGTCTGGCACACAAAGTTTGCATATGTGTAAGTGCTAGTGTTTTTTTGAGAAATGGACTAATGGAAACTTTGGCTTGCACTTCAGCCCCGACTTCCCCATTTTGAGGTTCAGCCTGATCCATCTGATAGCACAGCAGTTACAGCTGGGAAATTGTCTTGAACTTTGTTTTTTTTAAATAAGAACCGACATTCTTGCTCTGTTTGGTCTCTACTTACAGTGGGTTTTAATTTTCTCTGTCTATTGTTTTTACCGCACTGGTTAATGTATTCATGTTCAATGCACTCTCTTAACCTGGTTACAAAAACGAAAGAAAGGTCTGTATTTATATAGCACCTTTTACGAACTCAGGATGTTCCAAAATGCTTTACAGCCAATTATGTACTTTTGAAGTGTAGTCACTGTTGTCATGTAGGAAACGCAGCAGCCAATTTGTGCACAATAAGGTCCCACAAACAGTCATTTTTATTGATGTTGGTTTAGGGATAAATATTAGCCAGGGCACCAGGGGAACTTCCCTCCTCTTCATTGAAATAGTCCACCTGAGAGAGCAGACAGGGCCTCAGTTTAACATCTCATCTGAAATACAGCAACTCTGACAGTGCAGCACTCTCTCAGAGCTGCACTTGAGTTTCAGACTAGATCATATGCTCAAGTATCTGGAGTGGGCCTTAAACCCACAACCTTCTGACTCAGAGGCAAGAGTGCTACCACTGGGCCACAGGTTAAAGACCGAAATCTGTAAATGCAAAAGTGGTAAAAAACAAGAAAATGAAGGCCTAACATATCTAAGTAAAATGTGTTTATGAAATCTAGGCTGCATATGAAATCGTATTCTGGAAGTGAAAGTGCAGTATTTAACTCAGTGCACGTCATGGACCCTGAACATCATGAGATCAAGCACTCCCAGGTCAGGTACAGCACAGTCAGATGTGGAATAAAATTCAGTCTCGAGAGTTCTCTGCATAAATTTGCAATTGTGCAAGTCGGATTTTGTTACACCAGAGTCTATTGCACAACAGGACAGTGTGATTTATGCACTTGATTAAAACTAAACAATACAGAAACAACTTTCAATCCCTGCTTCTCTAAAGTACTTTCTTTTGAAAACCACACTTGGTAAAGAGACTGGAGAAGCATTCTTTTGTAGCTCTTTTTTTTCAGTATTTGCAATTAACAGGATGAAGGGATAGTAATGCTGGGGAGCGGAACACTTGTCCACTTCAAGCACTCAGTGTCAGCCTCAAGCACTCACAGGTCAGGTATATCAAGTACTGAAAGCAAAGTAAAGGTGGCTCAACAATGTGCCCTAAACTCTGATATCTGAAGACATCCTTACTGGAGCAGTGCGACATTTTCATTTACCACACCAATGAACAGAAACAAGAAATAAAGCATTTATACAGCAACTTTTACGACCTCTGCACTTTACAGCCATTTAACTTTTTAAGTGCATTTACTGTCGAAATGTAGCAAACGCGGGAGCCAATTTGCACAGAGCAAGGGCCCACAAACAGCAATGAGATAATGACCAGATCATCTGTTTTAGTGATATTGGTTGAGGGATAAATATTGGCCAGGACACCGGGAGAACTCCCCTGCTCTGCTTCAAAATAGTGCCATGGAATCTCAGTTAAACGTCTCATGTGGAAGCTGCCACCTCGGACAGTGAAGCTCTCCCTCAGTACTGCACTGGAGTGTTAGCCTAGATTTTGCGCTCAAGTCTCTGGAGTGGGACTTGAACTCACAGCCTTCTGACTCAGAAGTGAGAGTGCTGCCACTGAGCCAAGGCTGACATCTTAGTTTATGCCAAATTAATTTTATGCCATGGGCCTAAGCTGGTCTGCAACTAGTTTGCAACTGTCCGAACTCATTTCACAAACGACCCAACCAGCCTGTAGAGAGAGGAGACTTTGCTTACATTAGAACAGTTGCTGCACTCTAAAGTCATTTGTTGATTGTGAGGTGCTTTGATATCTTATTGAATGGCGGAGCCAGATGGCCTACTTCTGCTCCTATTTCTTATGTTCTTATGATATGATCTGAGGATATGATAAGATGCTACATAAATGCAAATTGTTTCTTTCTTTCTTTATTTCGGAACATGGTATATGAGTAGCATGTTATAAATGTAGCATGTTAGGGGGGAATAGGGGACTTTGGAACTATGGTCCCAAAATTTTCTCCCACTGGGATTTTCCTCATCTCATGTTTGGGTCTGTTGTAGAATAATTGATCGAGATTGATTGCTATGATCAGTCAACAGCTCCATTATCATTGTATCATGCGACCAGCAGGGTGGTAGAAGGCGAACTAGATGGACCTCCGTCTTTCCCTGTCAAGCAATTTAAATGCTCCTATGATTTTTCATTTGACTGGGTGATCCCATGGTCAATGGATAAGCCACTGCATCATCCAGGCTCCCAAACATTTTGTACCTGTACCATACAGGCAGGTAAACAAACCTGGTTTCATTATTATGTGAGGACGTGACTGTACAGTTAAGTGCCAGCTTCGCTCAGTTGGTAGCATTCCTACTTCTGAATCAGAATATCTCATGTTTTCCTGCCCACAGTGTTTACACACAAATGCTGAGGATTAAGACATGGGGAACACTTTAAAGCTTGCACCAGTCGAGACGGAACCACCTCTACAGGATCCCCTTACAGGTAAGCTGTGACTCAATTCCATAACTGGATGATGAACGCTGATGAGGAAAATAAATGAATGCATGTTTCTCTTGGAGGATGGGGTAAATTTGTAACTTACTAAATATTCAGCGAGTGGCACAGTCCCATTCAGCATCTTGCTCAATGACCACTTGCAGCAATGCTCCAACACAGTGTGATGGGAAACAGATCTGCAATCGCAGTTCCTTGACTTCAAACGTGTCAGTCAATGTAGTTTCCGAGCTATCCAGGGCACTTTCAAAAAAGGGTGATTTCCCAACATTGGCAATTTGGCTTTGTTGTGAGAATACAGTTCCTCAGACTTCAGGAACCCTCTAGTTCCTTGTCCATTTATGCAAGTGTGTGAATTTTGACAGTGAGTGACAGCCAAGCCATCTGACCTTGAAGAAGTCGGACCTCGTTCTCAACTAATGTCCACGCACTCACACTTCCAGCAGAAGTGGCTGGGTAGTCATCCACCGACCGGTAGGTCTGATATTTTAATTGCGCTCTACGGATGACAAGGTAGCCCTGCTTCCTAACAACACTCCTTTGCTTTCTCTCATTGAACAACAAGAGAAAGAGAAGGAACAGGGCTGAATCCAAGCTCTCGCAACATTCCAAAGCCAAGCAGGTTGTGGATAAAGGCCCAGCGTTACAAGAGGGGCCACATGGGAAGGGGAAACATGGCTGCACTGGCCTTTGGTGGTATATTGAGTGCCACTGCTGTGGGGTATTGTTGACTTGCAGGAATTTTCTGAGCTCTATGAATAATAAATTAACGGCTGCTTGGGGAGGTTCCCTTGATCATCTGCAGTTAGTGGCAACGCAAAGAGCTCCCAGCTGGTCCCTTCGAAATTGCACTGAGACCTTGAGATGCTTCCCTAAAACAGCAAGAAATGTGCTATATTTTGCATGATAACATGGCATTAAACAGGAAATAAAATAGAAGCATTGTAAAGTGGGGGCAAGGAACTGCTAAAGAGAGGAGGAAGGGAAAGGGATTGCAAAGATTTTTTTTATCTTTGTTTGATTTTTGTTTGGAGAAGAAAATGAAGCAGGATATTCAAAAATTATGCTCTGGGATTCTGGGCACATTCTAGGAATATGCTCTAGGATTCTGGGATTAGCTCTATACTACCATTCAAACCCCAAATCCAGAGGAAACATGAGGTGGAGGGACTGTGTGCAGACAGTATGCAATCAAGTGATGGTGTGTAACCAACAGGTTAGAGATGCAATTTGGCTCTTGATACTACAAAGATTGTCAGATATTTAACACTTGAACATTAAATTCCTGTGTGCAATATGTTCATAGAATCATAGAAATTTACAGCATGGAAGGAGGCCATTTTGACCCGTCGTGTCCGCGTCGGCCGACCAAGAGCTATCCAACCTAATCCCACTTTCCAGCTCTTGGTCCGTAGCCCTGTAGGTTACAGCACTTTAATTGCACATCTAAGCATTTTTTAAATGTGGTGAGGCTTTCTGCCTCTACCACCCTTTCAGGCAGTGAGTTCCAGACCCCCACCACCCTCTGGGTGAAAACATTTTCCCTCATATCTACTCTAAACCTCCCCCCAATTACTTTAAATCTATGCCCCCTGGTTGTTGACTGCTTCGCCAAGGGAAACCGGTCCTTCCTATCCACTCTATCCAGGCCCCTCATTATTTTATACACCTCAATCAGGATCCTCTTAGTCTCCTCTGTTCCAAAGAAAACAGACCCAGCATCTCCAATCTTTCCTCATAGCCAAAATTCTCCAGTCCAGGCAACACTCTTGTAAATCTCCTCTGCACCCTTTCCAATGCAATCACATCTTTCCTGTAATGTGGTGGCCAGAACTGCACACAGTACTCCAGCTGAAGCCTAACCAGTGTTTTATACAGTTCAAGCATAACCTCCTTGTTCTTGTATTCCATGCCTCGACTAATAAATGCAAGTTTTCCATATGCCTGCTTAACCACCTTATCTACCTGGCCTGCAATCCAAGGTCCCTTTGTTCCTCTACACTTTTCAGTGTCGTACCATTTAATGCGTATTCCATTGTTAGACCTCCCCAAATGCATTACCTCAGAATTATCTGGGTTGAATTCCATTTGCTACTGTTCTGCCCACCTGACCAGTACATTGATATGTTATTAGAGGCACTAGCCCACTTATTTTAAATAGAAAAGGAGAAAGAAAGACTTGCATTTATATAGCGCCTTTCACAACTTCAGGACATCCCAAAGCATTTCACAGCCAATTAAGTACTTTTGAAATGTAGTCAATTTGCTCACAGCCAGGTCCCACAAACAATGAGACAGATGACCAGATAATTTGTTTTAGATGTCAGTTCAGTGTAAAGGTGCAGTGGTAAAAATTCCTATTCATCGTGTGCTAGGCTCCATCTCAATCTCTCTCCAGTATCTCTGGGGTTCCAGTGCTGCCATACACTCAGTTCCTGGCAGGCCACTGGGGCATATGTAGCTACCTTTCAGGGCAGTAAAACTGTCTTAAAACAGATATGTATACTCGTCAAAGCCAGACACAACCTGATAGCTCCAGGACTGAGCAGCAGTATCTGCAAACGGCAGTGTGCTAAAAGGGTTAATGTAAGTGGCAGTTAGCTTCCCCTTCCTCTCAGCACTGATACCACATGAGGAGGAACTAGATTCGCAGAAAAAACAATCTCACATGCAGTGCCTTCTGACGAAGTGTGTGATGTATTTTCCTGATTATTGTACACATTATTTTTCTGAAGGCACTCTCAGGTAAGGTAATATGTGTGTTAGCAGCAACCATTCCATAGGACCATAGGTACAGGAGTAGGCAATTCAGCCACGTGGACGTGTTCATCCATTCAATTAGATCATGTCTGATCTGTATCTCAACTCCAGTTACTTGCCTTTTGTACATATCGATTAATACCCTTAACTAACAAAAATCTAGCGATCTCAGTCTTGAAAATTTCAATTGACTCAGAATCCACAGCCTTTTGGGGGAGAAAATTATAGATTTCCTTTAATCTTTGTATAAAAAAGTGCTTCATGATATTACTCTTAAATGGGGTCGCTCTAATTTTAACACTATGGCCATTTGTTCAGCATTTCCTCACCAGAGGAAATAGTTTCTCTACATCTACTCCAGCTATCAGCTCTGGCTTGTGATAGCTGTCTCACCTCTGAGTCAGTAGGTCGTGGGTTCAAATCCCATTCCAGAAACTTAGTCTTCGTGTGGAAAAAGTGCTTCCTGATTTTACGCAAAGGAGGAGGCCATTCGGCCCATTATACCTGTGCCGCCTCTTTGAAAGAGTTATCCAATTAGCCCACTCCCCTTTCCTTATAGCCCTGTCAATTTTTTCCCATTCAAGTATTTATCCAATTCTCTTTTGAAAGTTATTATTGAATCTGCTTCAACCACACGTTCAGCCAGTGCATTCCCGATCATCTGGTTCTTCTGCCGATTACCTTAATCTGTGTGCACTGGTTACCGACCCTTCGGCCAGTGAAAAGTTTCTCACTATTTACTCTATCAAAACCCATCATAATTTTGAACACCTCTATTAAACCTTCCCTGCTCTAAGGAGAACAATCCCGGTTTCCCTAGTTTCAACATAACTGAAGTCCTTCATCCCTGGTAGCATTCTAGTAAATCTCCTCTGAACCCTCTCCGAGGCTTGATACCCTTCCTAAAGTGTGGTGTCCAGAACTGGTCCAACTGATTAATAAAGGTTAGGCATAACTTCCATGCTTTTGTACTCTATGCCTCTTTTTATAAACATAGAAACATAGAAAGTGGGTGCAGGAGTAGGCCATTCAGCCCTTCGAGCCTGCATCACCATTCAATATGATCATGGTTAATCATGCAACTTCAGTACCCCATTCCTGCTTTCTCTCCATACCCCTTGATCCCTTTAGCCATAAGGGCCACATCTAACTCCCTTTTGAATATATCTAACAAATTAGCCTCAACAACTTTCCGTGGTAGAGAATTCCACAGGTTCACAATTCTCTGAGTGAAGAAGTTTCTCCTCATCTCGGTCCTAAATGGCTTACCCCTTATCCTTAGACTGTGACCCCTAGTTCTGGACTTCCCCAACATTGGGAACATTCTTCCTGCATCTAACCTGTCCAATCCAGTCAGAATTTTATATGTTTCTATGAGATCCCCTCTCATTCTTCTAAATTCCAATGAATATAAGCCTAGTCGATCCAGTCTTTCTTCATATGTCAGTCTTGCCATCCCAGGAATCAGTCTGGTGAACCTTCGTTACACTCCCTCAATAACAAGAATGTCCTTCCTCAGATTAGGAGACTAAAACTGAACACAATACTCAAGGTGTGGTCTCACCAAGGCCCTGTACAACTGCAGTAAGACCTCCCTGCTCCTATACTCAAATCCCCTCGTTATTAAGGTCAGCATGCCATTTGCCTTCTTTACTGCTTGCTGTACCTGCATGCCTACCTTCAATGACTGATGTACCATGATACCCAGGTCTCGTTGCACCTCCCCTTTTACTAATCTGTCACCATTCAGATAATAATCTGCCTTCTTGTTTATGCAACCAAAGTGGATAACCTCACATTTATCACATTATATTGCATCTGCCATGCATTTGCCCATTCACCTAACCTGTCCAAGTCCCCCTGCAGTCTCCTAGCATCCTCCTTGCAGCTCACACTGCCACCCAGCTTAATGTCATTTGCAAACTTGGAGATATTACATTCCATTTCTTCATCTAAATCATTAATGTATATTGTAAATAGCTGGGGTCCCAGCACTGAACCCTGCATCACCCCACTAGTCACTGCCTGCCATTCTGAAAAGGACCCGGTTATTCCCACTCTTTGCTTCCTGTCTGCCAAACAGTTCTCTATCCACATCAATACATTACCCCCAATACCATGTGCCTTAATTTTGCACACTAATCTCTTGTGTGGGACCTTGTCAAAAGCCTTTTTAAAGTCCAAATGCAGCACATCCACTGGTTCTCTCTTATCCACTCTACAAGTTATATCCTCAAAAAATTCTAGATTTGTCAAGCATGATTTCCCTTTCATAAATCCATGTCCAAAGATCCTTTTCCCTTTGGATGAGCAAAATTCGGTCAGGCAGAGTCAACATGGATTTATGAAAGGGAAGTCATGTTTGACAAACTTGCTGGAGTTGTTTGAGGATGTAATGAACAGGGTGGATAAAGGGGAACCAGTGGATGTGATGTATTTGGACTTCCAGAAGGCATTTGACGACGTGCAACATAAAATGTTACTGCACAAGATAAAAGTTCACGGGGTTGGGGGTAATATATTAGCATGGATAGAGGATTAGCTAACTAACAGAGAACAGAGAATCGGGATAGATGGTTCATTCTCTGGTTGGCAACCAGTAACTAGTGGGTTGCCGCAGGAATCAGTGCTGGGACCTCAACAATTTACAATCTATATTAATGACTTGGAAGAAGGGACTGAATGTAACGTAGCCAAGTTTGCTGATGATACAAATATGGGAGGAAAGGCAATGTGTGAGGAGGACACAAAAAAATATGCAAAAGGACATAGACAGGCTAAGTGAGTGGGCAAAAATTTGGCAGATGGAGTATAATGTTGGAAAGTGTGAGGTCATGCACTTTGGCAGAAAAAAATCAAAGAGCAAGTTATTATTTAAATGGAGAAAGATTGCAAAGTGCTGCAGTACAGCGGGACCTGGGGGTACTTGTGCATGAAACACAAAAGGATAGTATGCAGGTATAGCAAGTGATCATAAAGGCCAATGGCATCTTGGCCTTTATTGCAAAGGGGATGGAGTATAAAAGCAGGGAAGTCTAACAACAGCTATATAAGGTATTGGTGAGGCCACACCTGGAAGACTGTGTGCAGTTTTGGTTTCCATATTTACGAAAGGATATACTTGCTTTGGAGGCAGGTCAGAGAAGGTTCACAAGGTTGATTCCGGGGATGAGGGGGTTGACTTATGAGGAAAGTTTGTGTAGGTTGGGCCTCTATTCATTGGAATTCAGAAGAATGAGAGGTGATCTTATCGAAACGTATAAGATTATGAGGGGGCTTGACAAGGTGGATGCAGAGAGAATGTTTCCACTGATGGGGGAGATTAGAACCAAAGAGCATAATCTTGGAATAAGGGGCCGCCCATTTAAAACGGAGATGAGAATTTCTTCTCTCAGAGGATTATATATTTGTGGAATTCGCTGCCTCAGAGAGCTGTGGAAGCTGGGACATTGAAGAAATAGACAGTTTCTTAAACGATAAGGGGATAGGGGTTTATGGGGAGCAAGCGGGGAAGTAGAGCTGAGTCCATGATCAGATTAGCCATGATCTTATTGAATGGCGGAGCAGGCTCGAGGAGCCATATGGCCTACTCCTGCTCCTATTTCTTATGTTCTTATATGCTTTTTTAACAGCCTGATCAACGTCCTGCCACCTTCAAAGATTTATGTACATAAATTCCCAGATTCTCTGTTTCTGCACCCCCTTTCAAAATACTATTTTGTTTATATTGTCTCTCTTCATTCTTCCTTCCAAAATACATCACTTCACACTTTTCTGCATTCAATTTTATCTGCCATGTATCTGCCCATTTCACCAGTCTGTCTGTATCCTCCGAAGTCTGCTATTATCCTTCTTACTGTTTATTCTACTTCCAGGTTTCAGGTCATCTGCAAACTTTGAAACTATGCTGTGTACACCCATGTCCAAGTCATTTATAACATATATATGTATCAAAAAGAGCAATGATCCTAATACCGATCCCTGGGGGACACCACAGTATAGCTCCCTTCAGACTGAAAAACAATTGTTCATCAGTACTCTCTGCTTTCTGTCTCTTAGCCAAATTCGTATCGATGCTGCTACTTTAATTCAATGGGCTTCAATTGAGCTTGAGTACATAATCTAATCTTGCATTTCAGTTGTAGTACTGAGGGAGTGCTACACTGTCAGAGTTGCTGTCTTTCGGCTGAACCATTTAGCAGAAGCTTTGGCTGCCCTCTCAGATGGATGTAAAAGAATGGAACTATTCAAAGATGAGCAGGGAGTTCTTCCTGTCATCCTTGTCCCCTGGGCAATAAATATCCCTTAACCAGCATCACTAAAATGGATTATCAGGTCATTATCTCATTGCTGCTTGTGGGACCTTGGTGTGCGTAAATTGGCTGGTGCCAATTCCTAAATTAAAACCGAGACTACACTTCAGCAAAATTACCTCATTGGCTGGAAGGCAGTTTGGGACTTCCTGAGGCTGTGAAAGGCCCTATATAAATGCAATTTCTTTCTTTCTTCAAGATGTTTTGAACAGCAAGTTTGCCACAAGTTTCACCCAGATTTCCCTCTTTTACAGCGGAAAGCAACGATGTGCTGGTTACAATCTACGACTACCCACCACCAACGATAAGCCAACCAATCTTCAGGATGGGGGAGAAACTGCGCATTGTTGCAGAGTAAGTCAAATCCTACCAACACGATACTTAACAAGGAACACAGTAAGGGTCCTCAGTAATGAAGTATTGCACTTACTATGTTTTTACACAGTAGGCAACATTCACCAATCCCATGCTCCTAGTTTGAAATCACACGCGAAAGATGAATAAGTGCTACGGTATTGTAGCTCTACCTCTGACTCATGCTCTCTATCAGCATCAAGCGCAGGCAGCGGAAAGAGCATGTGACAAACCAGTCCCACCCATCCCTTCGCTCGACGACTGTTTGTCCCACCTGTGACAGAGTCTGTGTTTCTCGTTTTGGGCTGTACAGCCACCTAAGAACTCATGCTAAGAGTGAAAGCAAGTCTTCCTCGATTCCGAGGGACTGCCTATGATGATGATGATCAGCGTTGTCCGGGATTGTGAGCACTCATGGCTGACAGTCATTTTAGGGGTTAAGGGACCACCTCTAAAGCAGGTACAGCAGCAGGAGTAGAAAATATTGGCGGGAATCACTTTGGGGGTTGTTCTGATTGGCTGTCCTAATTGTGGCGGAAGGGCAGCGTAAATGCTGAATATTCACGCAAGTGGTGTTTCTGGTGATCTTCCTCCAAAGTTATGGCAGCTGATCGGGAAAACCCACCCCGAGGAAATTCCCGACGTATGTACCCAAGAAATGAGGAGCAAAATTTATCCTAAAGTGTATGGGGTTGAGGTACAGATCAGCCATGATCGAATTGAATGGCAGAACAGGCTTATTGACACTTTGTATAACACATCACAACTGTTATCAAGAACTCTGTGAGTGAACTTTGAATTGCACAAGTTACGCCCTTGGTTAATACTGACAAGAAAGAACTTGAAAAATGATGGGCAGGAAAAAATAGCTGGTCCATCAGGCCTGCCCCACACTCACGATGGCTGCAGCATTATCAGTAGACTCTTCATACCCACATCCTCACCACATGCCACCCACCCCTGCTCACATCCCCACCCTCCCCTGCAGCCATGAAATCACATACTGCAGCAGCTTGAAACACATTCCAGACGCTCACTTTGTTCTTAGAAAAGAAGAAACCCTCACCCCCAGCATCCAGTCTATTCCTACATTTGAGTTGTTTAAATGCAAGTCATCTGATCTTCCCCAATCTGTCAAAACACACAGGGGGAGAAATTGTGTAGCGCCCCGTAACTTTTGCGTTATCGGCGGGCGTTATGCACTAAAGGGGGCGAGAGGGGTGGTAGTGGCAGAGCGCTGCACAATGATCCAAGCAGCGCTGACGGTTTTACAGGCTCCTTCCCTCCCTTAAAGAGCATTGAAGGCTAATGCTGGGAATGGTTGTCGATGGCACCAGCGATACATGCAGAGCAGCCACAAGCACTCTAAGAGAGTGCAGGACTGAGCAATTGCAGCCTGGAAAAAAATCAAAATACAGCACACTGGGACATTATCAAATTTTGGCATTCCTGACCACCACTACCTTTAATGAGCTCTCCCTGAGCGGCCAGCCGAGGTTATAACGCCTCCTGTAGCTACCGTTGTTGATGCCCACCAATGCTGCAGGGGCGGGTGAATTTTACATCCGGGGCGATAATGGGGAGCAACGATAATGTCATGATCTCTGGGGCGCAAGAGATCGAGGCATTAAGTTTTATCGTCCCGCCATGGAAGTTCACTGGCATCAGTGATTTTGCGGCGCCTGGTCGGTATGCCCTTAGTGCCCTTTATCGCCCCCCGGAGGCATTAACAGGAAGCACAAAGGTGGCCAATTTTTCCCCCATACATATTAGCTGTGACTTTCTGACAGCTTCTCCAAATCTCCTGCTATAACGTTGATGGGAGATCAGCAGAAACCTTGAAGACTGTTTTTACCCATTTGCAGTGTTTTGTCAATCCACTGATTTCCCACTGAAGAGCTCGCCGCAAAAATTCCAGGTGACTTTTTTTAAAGCCTTTACTTAGCTAACATGCCTGCCTTTTATTTTTCTTGACTTTCCTCACCCAAAGACCCTCAATCCTTGCTGAGGTATAGCTCCCCAGGCACTGGTTAGCCTCTGGTAACTTTCCCAAGTTGCTGATCATCAGGTGCAAGCCTTTACAGTGTCAAAAGGCTATTTGGCTGTGGTAGATGTAGAGCCAAGCCATATATTGTCATTTCCTGATGTTCACAGAGATGCATTTTCAGCATTGGGTCACTGAGATCTGGATTGGGATCCCTGACTGATTTGCCCACATAACCCAAGGATGTTGAGGGCAGGAATGGATGTTATACGGCTTTCATAATTGAGATTAATTAACTCAGCACGAAACATACAAACATAAAAACATAGAAAATAGGTGCAGGAGTAGGCCATTCGACCCTTCGAGCCTGCATCGCCATTCAATAAGATCATGGCTGATCACTCCCTCAGTACCCCTTTCCTGCTTTCTCTCCATACCCCTTGATCCCCTTAGCCGTAAGGGCCATATCTAACTCCCTCTTGAATATATCCAATGAACTGGCATCAACAACTCTCTGCGGCAGGGAATTCCACAGGTTAACAACTCTCTGAGTGAAGAAGTTTCTCCTCATCTCAGTCCTAAATGGCCTACCCCTTATCCTAAGAGTATATCCCCTGGTTCTGGACTTGCCCAACATCGGGAACATTCTTCCCGCATCTAACCTCTCCAGTCCTGTCAGAATCTTATACGTTTCTATGAGACCCCCTCTCATCCTTCTAAACTCCAGTGAATAAGGGCCCAGTTGATCCAGTTTCTCCTCATATAACAGTCCAGCCATCCCTGGAATCAGTCTGGTGAACCTTCGCTGCACTCCCTCAATAGCAAGAACATCCTACCTCAGATTAGGAGACCAAAACTGAACACAATATTCCAGGTGAGGCCTCACCAAGGCCCTGTACAACTGCAGTAAGACCTCCCTGCTCCTATACTCAAATCCCCTAGCTATGATGGCCAACATACCATTTGCCTTCTTCACCACCTGCTGTACCTGCATGCCAACTTTCAATGACTGATGAACCATGACACCCAGGTCTCGTTGCACCTCCCCTTTTCCTAATCTGCCACCATTCAGATAATATTCTGCCTTCATGTTTTTGCCCCCAAAATGAATAACCTCACATTTATCCTCATTATACTGAATCTGCCATGCATTTGCCCACTCACCTAACCTGTCCAAATCACCCTGCAGCCTCTTAGCATTCTCCTCACAGCTCACACCACCACCCAGTTTAGTGTCATTGCAAACTTGGAGATATTACACTCAATTCCTTCATCTAATTCGTTAATGTATATTGTAAAGAGCTGGGGTCCCAGCACTGAGCCCTGAGGCACTCCACTAGTCACTGCCTGCCATTCTGAAAAGGACCCGTTTATCCCGACTCTCTGCTTCCTGTCTGCCAACCAGTTCTCTATCCACGTCAGTACATTACCCCCAATACCATGCGCTTTGATTTTGCACACTAATCTCTTGTGCGGGACATTGTCAAAAGCCTTTTGAAAGTCCAAATACACCAAATCCACTGGTTCTCCCTTGTCCACTCTGCTAGTTACATCCTCAAAAAATTCCAGAAGATTCGTCAAGCATGATTTCCCTTTCATAAATCCATGCTGACTTGATCCAATCCTGTCACTACTTTCCAAATGCGCTGCTATTTCATCCTTAATGATTGATTCCAACATTTTCCCCACTACTGATGTCAGGCTAACCGGCCTATAATTACCCGTTTTCTCTCTCCCTCCTTTTTTAAAAATTGATGTTACATTTGCTACCCTCCAGTCCATAGAAACTGCTCCAGAGTCGATAGACTGTTGGAAAATGACCACCAATGCATCCACTATTTCTAGGGCCAAGAACTGTGCAGATCAACAAGGTCCCACGACAATTCTCGAAGCAAGAATTGAACCTGGGACCTTGTTGATCTGCACAGTTCAGCCACATGGATAAATGCAGGAAACTCTTGTGTCCATGGGGGAGCGAAGCTATGTAAATGAATGGCAGAGGGTTTCAGGGCACATTACTTGGAAGTGGCATAAATAATCGAGGAAATTCTCATGTAGTAATGTTTTGACATAAAACTAGCGTAAAGCAGATACGTACAAATTTCTGTGGGAAACACCGAGCAAATTTCTGTAGGTAACTCTGCTCTTATGCTGTAGTTACACCAAAACTTTCCAGGAAATTCCAGACCATTATTCATTGTTTTGATAAAGACAAAATCGAAACTCCCCAAGGGGGCCGAAATTGTTCTTTTCCTTAAGGCCCGTTAACACCGGAAATGGGCGGCCATGCAGCGGAGTGCAATTGCCGCCGACTTTTCGTGTAATGGCCGCCATTATCAAAATTCCGCTCCTGCGATATCCCGGCGGTGACCCGTTCCCCCCCCCCCCCCGCCAACGCTCCGCTGCTGCTGATCCGTCCTAAGTGCGCCATCAGAGTGCGCACCGCCGATGCTCACCCCCCCCCCCACCTCCGACGGCAACATTTCGCCAAGAAAATCTTCCTTCCGTCACGTGGTACCAAAACCTGCTTTTTTGAGATGGCGCAGCGAGGCTGTGACCTTCTGAACTGGTGGTGCGGCTCCCATTAAAGGAGAGGATGCACTGCCGCTGCCGCCATGTTTTTTTTTTGTCGGCCGACTGCCTTGTCGGGCTGACAATTATGCCCACGAGTTTGGCCGGGCCGCCAACAGGCAGCCTGGTACCCCCTCTTGGGTGACATGCCGCTGGCCCAGCTGAAACCCTCCCTGGTGGCCCTGTGGACCAAACTTTTAAATCGCGCACGCTCTCCCCTTTAAGTGAAGGGGAGAGCGGTGGTGACGCAGCGCCATTATGACGTCATCAGCGCTACATTGATGACTGACAGAGGTGGACATTACACCCCGTCCCAACTTACCACCGCATTTCTGCCCCCATTATGAGCAACTTACGGTCCGCCTGAAAAAAAAAGCCAAAGAGAGGAATTTCGCTCAAGAGGCCACCTCAATCACCAGAAACAGGGTGCGTGCGCCCCGTTTCCAATGGTGGCCAATTTCGGCCCCTTTGATTAGATTCCAACTTTGTAACTCAAACCTAGGGATCTATTATTCTCTATGTAAAAAGAAATAACTTGCATTTATGTGGCACCTTTCACATCCTCAAGATGTCCCAAAGCATTTCACAGCCAATTAAATGCTTTTGAAGTGTAGTCAATATTGTAGGCAAAGTGGCAGCCAATATCCCACAGACAGCAATGAGATAAATGAGATAATCTGTTTTTGTGGTGTTGGTTGAGAGATAAATCTTGGCCAGGAGACTGGGAGAACTGCCCTGCTGTTCTTTAGATAACATCACAGGACTTTTCACAGGCTGACTGGGCCTTTGTTTAACAACTTGTTTAAAATTTAAGGTGATATAAATAGGGTCCATGTGGTCCATGAGACTGGTTTCCATCTAAGGGTGAAATTTTTTCCAGATTTTCTCATCTCTGATTGGCCCTGGTGTTTTTCTTTTTTTTAATTCTCCCAGCAGCTTACATGACTGCTGGTGGATATGAGCAGGTAGGTATGGATGCCTTATGGTGCTGCTCCAGGCTTCTCTTAAATTATTCAATCATGGGATATGAGCGTCACTGGGAAGGCCAGCATTTATTGCCCATCCCTAATTGACCTTGAGAAGATGGTGGTGAGCTGCCTTCTTGAGCCACTGCAATCCTTGAGGTAAAGGTACTCCAACAATGCTGTTAGGTGGGGAGTTCCAGGATTTTGACCCAGCGACGATGAAGGACAGTCTTTTCCTGCTGGTCGATTTTATAGGTTTGCATCTCATCCAAAATGTGGCACTTGCAACAGTGCAGCACTCCCTCATTACTGTGCTCGAAGTATCAGCCTAGATTATGTGCTCAGTGGGGCTTGGAACTCATGACGTTCTGACTTAGAGGTGAAAGTGCTATCACTGAGCCAAGGCTGACATGATAGTATTGATTAACTTGCCAAATACTTTACTAATTTTCCTTAGTAAAGTGGATGTTCCACTCATGACGATCTCTTTTTTCCAGAGAAGGTGATAGGTGGAGAGTGAGGCCCATCATTGGTGGATGTGAGAACTACGTCCCACGTACCTATGTCGCTCGAGTGTACCATGGGTAGGTTTATTCGATACAGTTCACCTTTTCTTGTTTTTCTGTCTTGCATTTTCCTGCCCCAACAACAACAACAACATGAATCTATATAGCACCTTTAATGTAGTAAAATGTCCCAAGGCGCTTCACTGGGATGTTATCAAACAAAATTTGACATCGAGCCACATAAGGAGATATTAGGACAAGTGACCAAAAACTTGGTCAAAGAGGTAGGTTTTAAGGAGTGTCTTAAAGAAGGAGATAGAGGTAAACCTGGCAAAGGATACTTAAAGGGTTGACGGTGGATAAGCAATGGCAAACATTTAAAGATCATATGGATGAACTTCAGCAATTGTACATCCCTGTCTGGAGTAAAAATAAAACGGGGAAGGTGGCTCAACCATGGCTAACAAGGGAAATTAAGGATAGTGTTAAAGCCAAGGAAGAGGCATATAATTTGGCTAGAAAAAGCAACAAACCTGAGGACTGGGAGAAATTTAGAATTCAACAGAGGAAGACTAAGGGTTTAATTAAGAGGGCCAAAATAGAGTATGAGAGGAAGCTTGGAGGGAACATAAAAACTGACTGCAAAAGCTTCTATAAATATGTGAGGAGAAAAAGATTAGTGAAGACAAACGTAAGTCCCTTGCAGTCGGATTCAGGTGAATTTATAATGGGGAATAAAGAAATGGCAGACCAATTAAACAAATACTTCGGTTCTGTCTTCACGACGGAAGACACAAATAACCTTCCGATTGTACTAGGGGACAGTACGTCTAGTGAGAAGGAGGTACTGAAGGATATCCTTATTAGGCGGGAAATTGTGTTAGGGAAATTGATGGGATTGAAGGCCGATAAATCCACGGGGCCTGATAGTCTGCATCCCAGAGTACTTAAGGAAGTGGCCCGAGAAATAGTGGATGCATTGGTGATCATTTTCCAACAGTCTATCGACTCGGGATCAGTTCCTATGGAATGGAGGGTAGCTAATGTAACACTACTTTTAAAAAAGGAGGGAGAGAAAACGGGTATTTATAGACCGGTTAGCCTGACATCAGTAGTGGGGAAAATGTCGGAATCAATCATTAAGGATGAAATAGCAGCGCATTTGGAAAGCAGTGACAAGATTGGACCAAGTCAGCTTGGATTTATGAAAGGGAAATCATGCTTGACAAATCTTCTGGAATTTTTTGAGGATGTAACTTGCAGAGTGGACAAGGGAGAACCAGTGGATGTTGTATATTTAGACTTTCAAAAGTTTTTTGACAAGGTCCCGCACAAGAGATGGATGTGCAAAATCAAAGCGCATGGTATTGGGGATAATGTACTGACGTGGATAGTACGTCTGCTTCCTGTTGGCAGACAGGAAGCAGAGTGCCGGGATAAACGGGTCCTTTTCAGAATGGCAGGCAATGACTAGTGGAGTGCCGCAGGGCTCAGTGCTGGGACCCCAGCTCTTTACAATATACATTAACGATTTAGATGAAGGAATTGAGTGGAATATCTCCAAGTTTGCAGATGACACTAAACTGGGTGGCAGTGTGAGCAGTGAGGAGGACACTAAGAGGCTGCAGGGTGACTTGGACAGGTTAGGTGAATGGGCAAATGCATGGCAGATGCAGTATAATGTGGATAAATATGAGGTTATCCATTTTGGGGGAAAAACACGAAGGCAGAATATTATCTAGATGGCAGCAGATTAGGAAAAGGGGAGGTGCAACGAGACCTGGGTGTCATGGTACACCAGTCACTGAAAGTGGGCATGCAGATATAGCAGATGGTGAAGAAGGAAAATGGTATGTTGGCCTTCATAACTCGGGGATTTGAGTATAGGAGCAGGGAGGTCTTACTGCAGTTGTACAGGGCCTTAGTGAGGCCTCACCTGGAATATTGTGTTCAGTTTTGGTCTCCTAATCTGAGGAAGGACGTTCTTGCTATTAAGGGAGTGCAGCGAAGGTTCACCAAACTGATTCCAGGGATGGCTGGACTGTCATATGAGGAGAGACTGGATCAACTGGGCCTTTATTCACTGGAGTTTAGAAGGATGAGAGGGGATCTCATAGAAACGTATAAGATTCTGACGGGACTGGACAGGTTAGATGCGGGAAGAATGTTCCCGATGTTGGGGAAGTCCAGAACCAGGGGACATAGTCTTAGTATAAGGAATGGGCCATTTAGGACTGAGATGAGGAGAAACTTCTTCACTCAGAGAGTTGTTAACCTGTGGAATTCCCTGTCGCAGAGAGTTGTTGATGCCAGGTCATTGGATATATTCAAGAGGGAGTTAGATATGGCCCTTACGGCTAAGGGGATCAAGGGGTATGGAGAGAAAGCAGGAAAGGGGTACTGAGGGAATGATCAGCCATGATCTTATTGAATGGCGGTGCAGGCTCGAAGGGCCGAATGGCCTACTCCTGCACCTATTTTCTATGTTTCTATGTTTCTAAAAGACAGAACGGCTTAGGAAGGGAATTCAAGAGCTTGGGGCCGAGGCACGGCCGCCAATGGTGTAGCGATCAAAATTAGGGATACACAAGAGGCCCAAATTGGCGAGCTCAGAGGGTTGCAGGGCATGAGAAGTTTACAAAGATATGGAGCTCACGAAAACATTTCAGCTCCACATTCAGTCTAAGAACTGGCCTCAGTACCCATGGGCTAAGGAGGGGAAAATCAATCAGTTTCTTCTCTTGAGTACTATCAATTACCCCATAGTGGAAGGTACATTTATGGGGACACTTGGTAAGGTCAAATTCAAGCTCAGCTGGGATACACCTCCATGTCAAATATTCTGCCCACCGAGGCCCGCATACGAAGGATTATCACTTGTCTGAATTACCACGCACTGACAGGTCCCCTGGATTATATCCCAACATAAGTCAGCCTTTTAAGAAAGAAGAGGAACAAATAGGGGGGGATAAGAAAACTGAGATCTGCCTGCACTGAGTTAATAGATCAAACAGGCTCAAGTCTGTTCCTTCAGTCCCAGTTCATTATTTGCTGAAAAATACAAGGTCAGTACAGACTAACTTCCCTGCCAACCCCCCAAAAAACGCATAAACTCCGTGGATAGACAATAGACAGACTGGTCTTCCTGTTGCTTGAATCACACCATCTTTGTGACACCGCAGTACAGGGTTGTCAACCTGCGCTTAAGTTTTAGTGAGAAGATCCAATTGTGCTGAATGTAGAATTTCCCCACCTTGAACAATGTACTTCAGGTACACAATGTATTGAGAGTCTAATGGACCTCATCTAATTGCGGTAATTAGACTTTGTCATCTAGACAAGCTAAACCAAGCAGCACCTGAGCAGCAGAATAATATGCTGTGCATTGCAAGATCTAAACCCTTCTGTCCTCATAAAGCAGCCGATCATAGAATTATCGAATCATAGAATCTTACAGCACATAAGGCGTCAGATAAATAAATTCCAGATTTTCTCATCCCTAATTGGCCCTGGTATTTTTCTTTGTTTTAATTCTCCCTAATTTTCAGGGCTATGGGGAAAGGGCAGAGGAGTAGGACTAGCTGAAGTGCTCTTGCAGAGAGCTGGTGCAGGCTCGATCAGCCGAATGGCCTCCTTCTGCACTGTAATCATTCTATGATTCTATGATTAAGGCGCATCTGAAACAGTGGAAACAGTTCTCCATTTCAAAAGTTATGACCCATCATAATTTTCAATACTTCTATTAAATTTCCCCTTAACCTTTTCTGCTCTAAGAAGAACAATCTCAGATTCTCTAGACTCTCAATATAACTGATGTCGCTCATCTCTGGTGCAATCCTGGTAAATCTCCTCTGCACCTTTTCTGAAGCCTTGATATCTACCTTCATTGTTAGTGTTATGTATTGAATAAAGAGTCTGACCAGATACTGTGAGCTCAAAGTAAGGTGTGACCGTAGTCCTTTATCACAGATCTCCAGCCTATGAGGCCTCCTTATGTACAGGTGCTCCCAAGAGATTGAGAGATCCCTTGGGACTCCAGGGGATGAGCCCTCTGGTGGTTAAACAAGGTATTTACAGATTTACATATATAACAACATTCCCCCCCCAAAGTCAATAGTGTAACTATTTACAATGTGAGTCGATCTGGAGTCTTCCTTTCCCTGATGGATCGTCTTGGTGCAAATGCTGGTTTTGGTGAGTCGTTTGTTGGGCCCTTGATGGGCTGCTGTGCAACTGACCTTGTTGGGCTGCCTGCATGGTGAGTCTTGCTGGGCTGCTGCGGCTGATGGGTTCTGCTTTGTGGTCAACCGCTGGGTCGGTTGTCACTGGTGTGTGTTGGAGGGTCAAAAAAGGTAGAGTCTATTGTGGGTTGCTCTGAATAGTTTGTGAATCTGAGTTTGGTTTGGTCCAAGTGTTTCCTGTAGGTAAGTCCATTTGAAAATTTGACCCGAAACACCCCACTCCCCTCTTTGGCCACGACAGTGCCGGGAAGCCACTTGGGACCTTGTCCATAGTTCAACACAAATACTGAATCATTAATCTCGATTTTGCGTGACACATTTGCGCAATCATGATATGTATTCTGTTGAAGCCGCTGCTCTCTACCTGTTCGTGTAGATCAGGGTGGACTAACGAGAGGCTTGTCTTAAGTGCCCTTTTCATGAGCAGTTCAGTGGGGGGAACCCCAGTGAGCGAGTGGGGTCTTGTGCGGTAACTAAGCAGGACTCGGGATAGATGAGTCTGCAGTGAGCCTTCAGTTACCCTCTTCAAGCTCTGCTTGATGGTTTGCACTGCTCTCTCTGCCTGACCATTGGATGCTGGTTTAAACGGGGCAGATGTGACATGTTTGATCCCATTACGGGTCATGAACTCTTTGAACTCAGCACTGGTGAAGCACGGCCCATTGTCACTCACAAGGACGTTAAGCAGGCCGTGCGTGGCAAACATGGCCCGCAGGCTTTCAATGGTGGCAGCGGACGTGCTTGCCGACATTATCTCACATTCAATCCATTTGGAGTACGCATCTACAACCACAAAGAACATTTTTCCCAAGAATGGGCCTGCACAGTCAACATGGACCCTGGACCACGGTTTGGAGGGCCAAGACCATAAACTTAGTGGCGCCTCCCTGGGTGCATTGCTTAACTGTGAACATGTGTTACATTTGTGCACGCAGGACTCTAAGTCTGCATCGATACCGGGCCACCACACGTGGGATCTGGCTATCGCTTTCATCATTACAATGCCTGGGTGGGTACTGTGGAGATCACTAATGAAGGTGCCCTTTTTTGGTACCACTACCCGATTACCCCACAGAAGGCAGTCTGTCTGTATAGACATTTCATCTCTGCGCCGCTGGTACGGCTTTATTTCTTCCTGCATTTCTAAAGGGACACTAGACCAGCTCCCGTGGAGCACGCAGTTTTTTACTAAGGACAGTAAGGGTCCTGGCTCGTCCAGGTTCTAATCTGTCGGGTGGTAACAGATGATTGCCCACTCTCAAACTAAATCTGTGGGCTGCGCATCTCCACCCCTGTGGTGGGCAATGGCAGCCTACTGAGAACATCGGCACAGTTTTCTATGCCTGGCCTGTGGCGGATGGCATAGTTGTATGCGGACAACGTGAGCGCCCATCTCTGGATGCGGGCCGATGCATTCATATTTATCCCCTTACTTTCAGAAAAGAGGGATATCAGTGGCTTATGGTCGGTTTCCAATTCAAATTTGAGCTAAACAGATATTGATGCATTTTCTTTACCCAATAAACACACGCTAACGTTTCTTTTTCGATCATGCTGTAGGCTCTCTCAGCCTTAGACAGACTTCTGGATGCATAAGCAACCGGTTGCAATTACCCGGATTCATTAGCTTGTTGCAATACACACCCGACACCATATGACGACGCATCACATGCTAGTACCAAACACTTACATGGATCAGACAGCACAAGCAATTTGCTTGAGCATAACAGTTTTCCAGCTTTTCCAAAGGTATTTTCTTGGCTTTTGACCCATACCCATTCTTCTCCTTTACTCAGTAAAGAGTGCAGTCATTCTAACAGTGTGCTAAAACCCAGTAAGAAGTTACCAAAGTAGTTCAGAAGTCCTAGAAACGACCGCAGCTCCGTCACGTTCCGTGGTCTCGGTGCGATCTTGATTGCCTCCGTCTTCGAATTGGTGGGCCTGATGCTGTCCGCCGCGATACTTCTCCCCAGGAACTCCACTTCAGGCGTCAGGAAAACATACTTTGAGTGTTTTAACCTGAGCCCCACGCGATCAAGCCAACTAAGAAACTCTTCCAGGTTCTGCAGATGCTCGACAGTGTCCCGACCTGTAACCAAGATATCGTCCTGGAAGACCACGGTGCGTGGGACCGACTTTAGTAAGCTTTCCATGTTCCTCTGGAATATCGCCGCAGCTGATCAAATCCCAAATGGGCATCTGTTGGAAATGAAGAGACCTTTATGTGTGTTGATGCAGGTGAGGTCCTTCGATGATTCCTCGAGCTCCTGCGTCATGTAGGCCGAGGTCCAGTCCAGCTTTGTGAAAGTTCTTCCTCCCGCCAGCGTCACAAATAGGTCGTCTGTCTTTGGTAGTGGGTATTGATCCTCCAGGGAGAAACGATTGATAGTTACTTTGTAATCACCACAGATTCTGACGGTGCCATCTTCCTTGAGGACTGGAACAATCAGACTGGCCCACTCGTTGAATTCGATCGACGAAATGATGCCCTCTCGTTGCAACCGGTCCAGCTCGATCTCGACCCTTTCTCTCATCATGTATGGTACCGCTCTCGCCTTGTGATGGATGGGTCGCGCCCCCGGAATCAGGTGGATCTGCACTTTTGCTCCTTGGAATTTCCCAATGCCTGGTTCGAACAGCGAGGGGAACTTGTTTAGGACCTGGGCACATGAAGTGTCGTCGACGGACGAGAGTGCTTGGACATCGTCCCAGTTCCAGCGTATCTTCCCCAGCCAGCTCCTGTCGAGCAGCATGGGGCCATCGCCCGGTACTACCCAGAGTGGCAACTTGTGCACCGCTCCATCGTAGGAGACCTTTACAATAGCACTGCTGATTACGGGAATCAGTTCCTTTGTGTACGTTCTCAGTTTAGTACGAAAAGGAGTCAGGACTGACCTTGAGACCTTGCTGCACCAAAATTTATCGAAGGTCTTTTCGCTCATTATGGACTAGCTTGCGCCCGTGTCCAGCTCCATTGACACCGGGAGTCCATTTAATTTAACCTTCAGCATTATCGGGGGACACTTTGTAGTAAATGTGTGCACCCCATATACCTCTGCCTCCTCAGTCTGAGGCTCTGGTTCGTTGTGATCCTCCGTGGATCTGTCCTCCTCTGCAACATGGTGGTTTGCAGGATTATCAGGGTTTGCAGCTCGCCTGCACATACATTGGAGGTGTCCCATTGTTCCACAGCCCTTGAAAACGTATCCTTTGAAGTGGCATGAATGGAAATGATGATTATCCCCGCAGCGCCAACAAGGTGTTAATGGCCTTGCATTCACCACCCTTGATGGTGGACTCTGAGACATCTGCGGACGTGCTGCTACAGGCATGTGAGGCCTGCCCTGTATGTTACAGCATCATTACTTTGTTCACAGTACTTGCAACAGCGCTCGTGTGCTGAGAGATTTGTTTGGCATTGTCACTGGTGGCGATGAACGCCTGGGCTATCGCTATGTCTTTACTCAAGGTTGGGGTCTCTACAGTCAAAAGTTTGCGAAGTATTATTTCATGGCCAATGCCAAGTACAAAGAAGTCTCTGAGCATGTGCTCCAAGTGTCCTTCAAATTTGCAATGTCCTGCAAGGTGCCTTAGCTCAATGACATAGATCGCCACTTCCTGGCCTTCAGATCTCTTGTACGTGTAGAACCGGTACCTCACCATCAGAACGCTTTCCTTCGGGTTTCGATGCTCCCGGACCAGTGTGCACAAATCATCATACTGCTTCTCTGTGGGTTTCGTTGGAGCAAGCAGATTTTTCATGAGGCCATACGTTGGTGCCCCACAAACGGTGAGGAGGATCGCCCTTCGTTTGGCAGCGTTCGCTTTTCATTCCAGCTCGTTGGCCACAAAGTATTGGTCGAGTCACTCCACGAAGGTTTCCCAATCATCTCCCTCCGAAAATGTCTCCAGGATGCCCACTGTTCTCTGCATCGTTGTGGTGGGGTTCATCATCTGTATCTCGTCGCCAGTTGTTATGTATTGAATAAAGAGTCTGACCAGCTACTGTGAGCTGATAGTAAGGTGTGACCGTAGTCCTTTATTACAGGTCTCTAGAGTGCCTCTCCAGCTTGTGAGGCCTCCTTATATACAGGTGCTCCCAAGGGATTGTGGGATCCCTTGGGACTCCAGGAGATGAGCCCTCTGGTGGTTAAACGAGGTATTTACAGGTTTACATATATAACAGTTAGCAAAACCACAGGAGATCTTTTCATAATTTAAAACAATACTAGGACAATACGGTTCACAATTTTGTGCCTCTCTCCATAGAACCGTGCAAGTTTACATCCCAGAAGGAGGCCATCCAACCCATGTGTCTGTACTGGCTCTTTGCTAGAGTAATCCAAAACTAATTCCACTGCGGATCTTTCCCAATAGCTTTATATCTTCTTCTACTTCAAATATTTATTCAATTTCCCCTTTACCAATACAATGGTCTCTGCCTCAAATATTCCCTATGGCAAAAGAGTCCATGTTCCAACCATGTTAAAAAAAATCTCCGAACCTCAATTCAAAATTGATGACACTTCATCGCTGTCTCCCCAACCAGAGGAAAGTCTTTTCCTATTCACTCTATCAAAACTCTTCATAATTTTAAAAATCTTGTTTAAATCTCGCTTAGCCTTTTCTGCTCCAATGGAAATGGTCCCAGTATCTCAAGTGTCTCCTCAAACCTGTAGTTTTCCATCTCTGGTATCATCCTGGTAAATTTACACGATAAATGGCTTTAATGTCCTTTTTATAATGAAGCACCTAAAACTGCACACAGTAATGTAATGAGCCTGACCAATGTTTTCTATAAATTCATCATTACTCATACTCTATTCCCACATTTATAAATATTTCTGTTGGTCTCTTTATGGCTTTCCCTACCTGCACTTACGCTTTCAAGGAATTATGCGGCCAAAATTGCCGCATTAGCGTCTATGGTGGGGGAGGGGGATGAGAGTGCCTCCCAGAAAATTGCCCCGGAGGTTTGGGGGCAGATGTGCCAGTAGTGCCGCACCTCGTGATTTGCCGGGTGCGCCGACTTCTTTGCAACCAGTGGGGGAAATTGCTCCGCGGACCGCAAGGATGGTGCCGGCGAATGTCACCACTAGCAAGGCGCAAAGCTGGCAGACATCCGCCGCCGGGCGCCCCTTAAAGAGGAGGCCTTTTGTGCCGCGAGCCATTTTTTTGGGCCGATTCTTCCGGTCGGCCCGACAATGATGGCCCTCACATTGACCGTGTCGCCATCGTGCAGCCCGGCACGCCGTTATGGGTGGCGAGCTGCTGGCCCGGCCGATTGCCTCCCTGGTGACCCAATGGCGGCCACCTAAGGGCCTGCAGAGTGCACAGTGGCCGTCCCCTTTAATTGAACTCCGACCCGGGAGCGCCCCTCCAAGGACGCGGAGCACCGGGGACAGCACTCCGCATCCTTGGAGGGGTGCACATGACCAATTCTGCGTCGGAGGTGGGACTTCCGGGCCGGGTGATAAAAGTCCTGGCCTGAAAGGTTACCGCCCCCAATCGGGCGTGGGGCAATTTCAGCCCCTATATATTGACACCTCTAAGTCTCAAGGCTCATCCACAATCTTGAAGTTAATGGAAAAGAAAATTGGCTGATTTGCTTTTCATCCATCAATAGGTTAAAAGTACTCCTAGGAGCTGCTGCATTTTTGGAGATTCTGCTTTTCAAAGGAGTAATTAAACTAAGTCCTGCTTGCCAGTTCAGTTGCGTGGAAAAGATTGCATAGCATGATTTGAAGAGCAGGGAGATGTCCTAGCCAACATTCTTTCCTCAACCCAAAACTCGATATTTATCTCTTTCGTTGTTTATGTAAATGTGTGTAAATTTGCTGTTGCATTTCCTTATATAACAACAGTGACTGCACTTCGAAGATGTCTACGATGCCTCTATCAATGCAGGTTCTTTCTAATCAACATTTAGAATGCTTTTCAAAGTAATGTAGTAGAGGTAATTAATTCAAGATCCAGTTTTCTAGATTTATGAGATAAATTGACAGAATGTCCTTCCTCATCTTATTTATCTGGTGAGTGATCACTGGTGCCATGTTCTGTACACAGTTGGCTCTTTGAAGGAATCGGGAGACAGAAGGCAGAAGAGTTGCTGCAGCTGTCCGGCAACAGATTAGGCTCCTTCTTGATAAGGCAAAGCGAAAGTCAAAAAGGTAGGTTCAATTGTACATGAAAAGCATATGTACAGAATCATTAAAAGTTAAAACACAGAAATAAGCCATTCAGCCCTTCAGGTTTGTGTTGGTGTTTATCACCATTTGACTCTCCTCGTCTGATTCCACTCTCCTGTTTGTTCCCTCATGCCTTTTAATATCCCTCCTTTTAAGTAACACAGGGCTGGAATTTCCTATGACTTACTGCCTGGTTTCTGGGCGATATCGGCTATTGTGGGCGGTATTCAGGTGAGCAGAAAATTCCTTACCTGAGTTACGCCAGCAGTTTCGAAGTCCCGATGGGGAGCGGACCGCCAGTATGCACCGTCCATAGATCGCCCTGGCGCGATTTGTGGCTGAGTGGTGACCCGTAGGTAAGTATAAAAAAGAACTGAAAAAAACTTCCTCGAGAAGCGGCGGAGCTGGGCGGTAGGTAAGTAGGTCTTTTGGGGTGATTTAATTTAAAAGTGTCTTGGGAATGTTTATTGGATTTTTTTAGTTAGGTTTTTTTGAAAATTTATTTTTATTCTTGTTTTGGTGTTAGGCCCAACCCGCAGCCTCAGGGTAAATTTTTATAGATTTAAAAAAAAATTTCACCCATTTTCTTTAGGCACTGCCCAATCTATCCTAAATTGCACTTTTCGCTCAGATTGGGGGTGCAAGGCCCATGTTTTTCGCTGGACGGATTTTAAAATTTTTCGGGAAGTTTTCGCAGGTGATTATCTTCCCAGCCTTAGCGGTTTTTTTGCGGCAATTGGGTGTTGGCAGGCTTTGGGGAAATCCTAGCCTATATAATAACTAAGTATTTGTGTATTCTGTTTCAAATATGGTTTGTGGCAGGCAATTCCACACTCTAACCATCATATGGCTAAAGAATTTTTTCAAACGGCAACTTTTTATTATGTTAAATTGGTGCCATTTTATTACCATTTTGCTCACCAGTAGAGCAATCTATCACTATTAATGCTATCCTTTATATTCTTGTATATCTCCAAGAGGTCACCCCTTAACTTCCTGAGCAAAAAAAATGTATGAACTCCAGAATCGATAACTGTAACTTTTCCATTGCTTTTGTTATCCTTCCCAAAACAGCACACAAAATTCCAACTGCAGTCTAAGATCTTGTATAAGTTGAACATTAACTAGTGTTTTGGGGAAGGGTTTAAACTAATTTGGCAGGGGGAGGGTAACCAGGACATAGCAGCAGAGAGGAGGGACCAGGTGCATAGAAAATTAAGAGGAGCAACAGAATAACGAATAGTGTGGAAAAAGTAGGAATTAGATGGAGGAAAAAAGTAAAGTTCATGAGTATGGTGTTGGAATGCATGTGTGTTAATGCAAATAAGGTTGATGAGCTGCAGGCACAAGTAGCCACATAGGGTTATAATATGGCTGTAATGGAGACCTGGCTTAAATATGGGCATAGAAACATAGAAACATAGAAAATAGGTGCAGGAGTAGGCCATTCGGCTCTTCGAGCCTGCACCACCATTCGATAAGATCATGGCTGATCATCACCTCAGTACCCCTTTCCTGCTTTCTCTCCATACCCATTGATCCCTTTAGCCGTAAGGACCATATCTAACTCCCTCTTGAATATATCCAACGAACTGGCATCAACAACTCTCTGCAGTAGAGAATTCCACAGGTTAACAACTCTCTGAGTGAAGAAGTTTCTCCTCATCTCGGTCCTAAATGGCTTACCCCTTATCCTTAGACTGTGACCCCTAGTTCTGGACTCCCTCAACATCGGGAACATTCTTCCTACATTTAACCTGTCAGAATTTTATATGTTTCTATGAGATCCCCTCTCATTCTTCTAAACTGCAGTGAATACAGGCCCAGGCGATCCAGTCTCTCCTCATATGTCAGTCCTGCCATCCCGGGAATCAGTCTGGTGAACCTTTGCTGCACTCCCTCAATAGCAAGAATGTCCTTCTTCAGATTAGGAGACTAAAACTGAACACAATATTCCAGGTGAGGCCTCACCAAGGCCCTGTACAGCTGCAGTAAGACCTCCCTGCTCCTATACTCAAATCCCCTAGCAATGAGGCCAACATGCCATTTGTCTTCTTCACCACCTGCTGCACCTGCATGCCAACCTTCAATGAGTGATGTACCATGACACCCAGGTCTTGTTGCACATCCCCTTTTTCTAATCTGCCGCCATTCAGATAATATTCAGGTTTCATGTTTTTGCCACCAAAGTGGATACCCTCACATTTATCCACATTATACTGCATCTGCCATGCATTTGCCCACTCACCTAACCTGTCCAAGTCACCCTGCAGCCTCTTAGCGTCCTCCTCACAGCTCACACCGCCACCCAGCTTCGTGTCATGTGCAAACCTGGAGATATTACTCTTAATTCCTTCATCTAAATCATTGATGTATATTGTAAATAGCTGGGGTCCCAGCACTGAGCCCTGCGGCACTCCACTAGTCACTGCCTGCCATTCTGAAAAAGGCCCGTTTATCCCGACTCTCTGCTTCCTGTCTGCCAACCAGTTCTCTATCCACGTCAATACATTACCCCCAATAGCATGTGCTTTAATTTTGCACACCAATCTCTTGTGTGGAACCTTGTCAAAAGCCTTCTGAAAGTCCAAATACACCACATCCACTGGTTCTCCCTTGTCTACTCCACTAGTTACATCCTCAAAAAATTCTAGAAGATTTGTCAAGCATGATTTCCCTTTCATAAATCCATGCTGACTTGGACCGATCCTGTCACTGCTTTCCAAATGCACTGATATTTCATCTTTAATAATTGATTCCGACATTTTCCCCACTACTGATGTCAGACTAACTGGTCTATAATTCCCCGTTTTCTCGCTCCCATCTTTTTTAAAAAGTGGTGTTACATTAGCTACCCTCCTGTCCATGGGAACTGATCCAGAGTCGATAGACTGTTGGAAAATGATCACCAATGCATCCACTATTTCTAGGGCCACTTCCTTAAGTACTCTGGGATGCAGACGATCAGGCCCTGGGGATTTATCGGCCTTCAATCCCATCAATTTCCCTAACACAATTTCCTGACTAATAAGGATTGAATAAGGCATGAATAAGAACTAAACATTCCTAGCTATAATGCATTCTGAAGGGTAAAAAGAAAGCAGGAGGTGATCAGGGATAATATTACACTTCTACAGAAAAAGTGCTGTAACATTGCTGAGTGTTTACTATAGACTTCCAAATCATGAGAAGGAGACAGAGAATCAAATCTGTCATCAAATTTCAGAGAAATTTAAAAATAATAGAACAGAAATTGTAGTGGACTTCAATTACCCTGATATAGGCAGAGAAAAATACAGTGTAAAGGGCAAGTAGGGTGATGAATTCCTAAAATGTATACAGGAGAGATTTCTTAATGTTTATTTAACGATGTGTATCAGTACACCAAACTTCCTTTGTGTTTATACTCCATTTAACTCTCCCTTTTGAAAGAAAGACTTACATTTATATAGTGCCTTTCACGACCACCAGATGTCTCAAAGTGCTTTACAGTCAATGAAGTACTTTTTGAAGTGTAGTCACTGTTGTAATGTGCGAAGCTGCATTTAATTTTCCTATTCTTGCTTCCAAAATGTGCTACTTCATATTTTTCTACATTAAACTGCCTCTGCCACCTCTCTGCCCATCTACTATCAACAACAACTTGTATTTATAAAGCGCCTTTAAAATAGTGAAAAGTCCCATGTTTATGTGATAACAACCTGACACCAAGCCGCATAAGTAGAAATTAGCACAGGTGACCAAAAATTTGGTTAAAGAGGTATGTTTTAAGGAGCGCCTTGAAGGAGAAAAGAGAAGTAGAGAGGCGAAGAGGTTTAGGCAGGGAGTTCCAGAGCTTGGGGCCTAGGCAACAGAAGGCATGACCATTAATGCTTAATGCCCACCAATGACTAAACCTCTATACATCCTCGAACATTTTTCACAATCTTTTGTTAAAATTTCCATTAGCCCCATTTTACTACCAGTGAGTTTTGATATAGTTCCTTTAGTTCCTAAATCCATATAATTTATGTATACAGGTACAACGAATGCTCTGTAATCTGTACTCCCAATCAAGAGGCGATTCTCATAGGCAACACATTTCAGGAATTTGTGTGTACACAGTCCACGATTTTCTAGCCATTAAAAATTAATTGAAAAAAAATGCAGTATCGTCTGCCTTAAAATCAGGCATGCAGCAATTCAGTAAATTTCCCTTCTATATTATTCTTTTTTGAATAGATGGATGAGCTAAGATGGGCTGAATTGGCTTCCTCATTTGTATTCATCTGTGATCTAATGCAGTCAAAATGAACTAGCCTTACAACCTTCTGAGATCTCTGCATTCCTCCAATTCTGGCCTCTTACGCATCCCCGATTTTCACCACTGTACCATTGTCAGCTGTGCCTTCAGCTGCCTAGGTCCTAAGCCCTGGAATTCCCTCCCTAAACCTGTCTGCCTCTCTATGTTTCACTCCTCCTTTAAGATGCTCCTTAAAACCTACTTCTTTGACCAAGCTTTTGTTTACCTTTCCCAATAGCTCCTATGTAGCTCGGTGTCAAATTTTGTTTGATAACGCTGCTATGAAGTGATTTATTCTGCATTAAAGACGCTATATAAATGCAAGTTGTTGTTGCTGTATGCTGCCTTTTTGAGATTTGCCTTAAAATAGTGCTCAAAATTTACCTTTTCAACATAATTTGCAAAGCCCTGTTAGTCCCTTTTCATTCATTTCCTTACAAAACAGAAGATGAAAACGTTTTCTAGCCTATCCTTCGAACTTAGTCTTCTGTTATCAGGCATCAGCTTCATTGTACCTCTCTGAATCCCTTTCAAAGCTTAGCTATTTCCCTTGTGTCTTGGTGACCAGAAATGAATGCAGCACCCAAAGTATGGCCTGTTTAGAGCAGTGTACAGTTTCAGAATGATGTTCTGAGACTTGGGGGTAGAAATTGCCGTCTGCCTCCTGCCATAACTTTACCAGATCAGCAGAACTCCCAGCGAAATGGCCTAGATGGCTGAAAATGGTCATCGATGCTGTTTCTCTCGATGTTGCACCAATCTCCCACTGAAGCTAGTGTAGTAGATTGGAATAGCCGCCACAGAAATTCAGGGCCTCAGTGTTCAATTACGATGAATTGACAAAGTCCTGGATCACTGCTTGATTTAGCCTGCAGGATAGGATGGGCACAGAGAGAAACCATCACTCAAACATCTTGGCAAACTTAGAGCCACCTCTCGGCCTCTCATACTGGCAGCACTATGTCCCAACTCTGCTTCCTCTTCCACTGGTTAAGAGTGCAGCCACCAGCTCAGAAGCAACCTCAACCTTAGAAACATAGAAACATAGAAAATAAGTGCAGGAGTTGGCCATTCGGCCCTTCGAGCCTGCACCACCATTCATTAAGATCATGGCTGATCATTCCCTCAGTACCCCTTTCCTGCTTTCTCTCATACCCCTTGATCCCCTTAGCCATAAGGGTCATATCTAACTCCCTTTTGAATATATCCAACCTTCACATACAGTGCTCTCTAACTATACATTCATATCTGTTACCAGCCTATGTATACGTTGAATGTCTTCATATAATGAATATATATACGTGGTAGTGTGACTTTATATTTAGCACAGCTTAAACACATATAAAAACCTTGTGAATTATTTGGTGTTGGTGTGCATGTTCTTGCAGGTACATATTGCCTATCAGTCAGACACTACAGTAATATACCTCAGAAACAGGTAAAGCATTATCGGATCTTCCGTTTGCCCAATAAGTGGTATTATATCCAAGAACGCCTCACCTTCCAGTGCCTAGAAGATCTGGTAAACCACTATTGCGGTTAGTATCATAATAACTTCAATTACGCATCTTCAAAGATCTGTGTTTCAGCTTTGAAATTGAGTTCATTGTGTGCCAGCGGTGGGTTTACCCACTGCCCTTCCAAAATTACTCGGACAGGTTTCAAAACCAGGCCAGAGATATACACCTCTTCTCCATTTTAATCCATTTTAGATAGGTGTCACGCAAAAGTACAAAACTATCCAGAATTAGCAATCTCACTCAAAGAGACTGCAAAAATGGCTGATGTAAGAATTAGAAAGCTCGCCATTAGTGGATGCTGTTGTACGTTTTATGCGCACAGCAAGGTCCCTAAAACAACAGAGATAAATGACTAGATAATCTGGTTTTAGTGATGTTGGTTGAGGGGTAGCTATTAGTCAGGACACCAGGAGAACTTCCCTGCTCTTCAAAATAGTACCATGGGATATTTTACATCCACCTGATAGGAAAGATGGGGCCTTGGTTTAATGCCTCATCTGAAAGCCGGCGCCTTCGACATTACAGCGCTCGCTCGGCACTGCATTTGGGTGTCATCCTGGATTATGTGTTCAAGTCTCTGGAGTGGGCAGATTGAGAGGCTGGCTGGCTGTCGGATGGTTAAGCCTTAAGTATTCGACCACAGCCAGGGAGCAGGGTGGAGGGAGAGAGAGATCAGAAAGGCTGGGTTTTGGGGCGAGTATTGAAGGCCAGAAGGCAGAACGAAGGCCAGAAGAAAGATCAGGGTCTGGAGCAGGGGGGAGATCAGAGGTCAGAAGGAAGATCAGATACTGTGGTTGGGGTGATCAGAGGCCTCGTTGAGGAGGTCAGAAGTCGTGGGGGGCGGGGTTTGAGATCTGAAGAGTGGGGGTGGTGGGGGGAGATCAAAAGGGTTGGGGTGGGGGGTGTCCGATCATGGAGGGTTGGTGAAGCAGGTGAATTGTATCCAGTGGAAAGGCACCTTCTAGATCCAGAAGTCATCGCCTTCCTCTTGCTGTCGGGTTTCCCGAGGCCCAAAAAACAGGGCCGGCCAATAGAATGCTGGTTACAAATGAGACATGCCGCCTCATTGTAATATTTAAATTGCCAACCAGCCTCCTGGGAAAGAGGCAGTTGCCCACGCCCCATTCAGACTCCATTAAGACCGGAAGTGGGCAGTTTGAAGGTGAGCGAGAGTCGGGATTCATATTTTTAACATTTTACTATCCCACCCACCCAAACCCGCCCGCTTTGGGGGGGTTAAAACACCCCCCATTGGCTCCAAAAATCTGTGAACGTTCCAGGAAAGTCTGGGTACATTCTGGGTGGGCAGATCTTTGTGCCGGCGGAAATTAGGGTGGGTCTCTGTCCAGGAGACTGGTTGCTGGCAACTTGCACAAGGGAGGAACTTCCATCTGCCCCAACATAGTCCGTGAAATCAGAGTGGGGGTTAAATGAGGAGCTTTTCCGCACCAGGAATTTCTTAGGGTTCTGCCTCCCTCCTTTCCAGCAATCTGGACACGGAAGAATTTGACGACAGATCGGCTTAAAGGTGCAATCCTGGCCTGGACACCTCTAAAACATGTTGGCTCAGAAAGTAATATGGGCTCCATTATACAGAGGGCTAATTGGTCAAAAGCTAAAAAGAAATGTCCAAATAAGTGACACCTGCTGACCTGCAAGTGACTTGCTAGTGCCGCATTTTCTGCCTCCCTCCCCCCAATGGGAACTCAACATACACACACACTGGAGCAGGTGCCCTCTGATGGTGAGATGCTCCCACCCTGACCATGGATATTCTGGAAGAGTCAGGAGTAGACACTAGTGTCATGTATGTAACCACAATGTAACACCACTGTATTACTGTATACACACCACCTAGATGCACATCTTGACCGCAAGGGGTGAACTTGTGGGAGACACTCCTTACCTGATCTCCCAGGTAAGGGAGGTCCCACGCAGGGTCATCACTTGTGGAGTGCTGTGAATAAAGAGTTGATGTCACAGAGTGACCTTGTCCCCAGAATGTGCCTCGTGTGGTTTCATGCAGTAGAGTAAGGACTTTACAAATAGTACCTCCCATTCCACTGCACTTGCATCAGCAAAGGACTGAGGACTATCGAGGCCATCTAATTATGGGCACGAACCATGGGACCTGGCACAATGTCTTATTGTCTCATTATTCATTAGTTCATTTTCAGTTTGCATTAAAATGACCAATCGCAACACTGCTGAGCTGATGCATCAAATGTCTCTTATTTTAGAGGTGGCAGATGGTCTGTGCTGTTTGCTGACCCATCCTTGCCTGGCTCAGCTCAGCACCGAACACCCTCCGGAGCAGCCTGTTGTCTTACGTCACAACCACTTCAGCTGGAGGAACGTGAGCAGGTAACTGGATTAAAACACTCTATAGCTCCTCTTCAGCAGAACCCCAGGGATCTCAGATATTCATTGGGCCAAACGTTCTATTACAGCAGAGATTACGAGATTAACTCAATTTTCTCCATTTTGAAAAGGAGCTGAAATCAAACCAATCTGTGGTATCTTGTGACATATATTCTCCCATCTCCTTTACATGGCCTTTCTCAGATCCAAATTGGATGACCCCACATTGTACCCCATCTGCTACACTTTTTTCCACTCACATAGTCTGGCTATGTCCTTTTGTAGCTTCAAAGAAGGGAAGAAAAGTAATTGAGTATGGAGAGTTCAGTCTATTGTGCATCTCCCTCCATCCCCTCCTCCATCTGAGGTGCAGCCTACAGCCACCGTAGGGTGGTTAGTCTACTGTGCATCTCCCTACCTTTCCCCCCTCCATTAGTGGCAAAGCCTTCAGCCACCATGCCCGAGCAATCCAGAATATGTTCCTAAACCCCTCCACCTCGTCACGCCTCCCCCAACTTCCAAAAATCACCTCAAAAATTTTCTAAAGAAATACATATCTCTTTGGCCAAGCTTTTGGTCACCTGTCCTAATATCACCTCAGTGTCAAATTTTGTTCGCTAATTACTCCTGTGAAGTGCCTTGGGACATATTACTACGTTAAAGCTGCTGAATAAACGCAAGCTGTTGTTGAAAATAAATAGTTGGCAATGAGTTGCACAACGGATAATAGACAGGAGGTAGTGAATTCTCTATAGGTTCCTGAAGAGGGGAATGACTTGTTTTTCTTATGGTTCGGTTGACAGGGCCGAGCTGCTGAGTGACAACTCAACGTCTCGAGACGAAGCCTTCCTCAGTTACGGGCTGCGGCACAGCATTGCGTCCTACATGACCTTGTCACAGCTAGATGACGACTCATTTAGGGGCAGCAACAAGAGGTGGCTTCAACCCGTCAGATCTGGTGCTCAGAGCCGGCACAGCTGCCTCCTCACCACGGTGCAAGACCCTTATGAGGACGACTTTGAATAAGGCACACTCTGTACCAGCTTGTGATGTACACACGCTTAGGTGCCATGCCACTGACTCTTGTCGTCCCATCTCAAGTCAGACATTGGCAATGGGGGGAGGGAACTGCTCTTCATCTCTTTTCACTGATGGTTTGTGTTTCCTTGCAAAATCTGGATAATTCTCTCAGATTTTTTGAGAAGTTTTATTTGCTTGAATCCAATCCCCGGCTATTTAAGCCCTTGTGTGCTTCCCCTCCGAATACCCCATCCTGAGATTATTGCTTTGTATATATAATGTATTTAAATTGCACAAAAGCATGTTTTTTTCCACTTTGCATTCTTATTTTGGTAGGGGGTCCCCTGCTCAATGGGAACGATTTAGTGAAATGATTGCTCCTGTGCTCAAATTTTGTTTCATGTATCTTTTTAAATTGTGTATTTATATAACTCGCTCAGTGGTTAAAACATCATGCGATGTCACGCAGAATACAAAGTCCCTCGGCCTGTGCTGGTCTCAGCCGAGGCAGCAGTTGGGGAGGGGGTTGCTACAATTTGGCACAGAAAAATCAGCAACCCTCCAATATCTGATCTCTGTTCAGTGACACCCCACTCCAGCCACTGTAAAGTGAACATGTCCAGACATTGTGTGAGAGTGGAATTAGCCTCGGTTGACATATCCTCCACAGTCATCATCATCATTATCAAATAAACTTACAACACTCACTTTCCCACTTCGTATAATAAGAGCACTGCCTAAGGCCTAGTGGGACATGGAGGTCTTCAGTACCAGAAATATACAGCACTAAGGGGGAGAAATTCGGTTGCGCCTCATTTGGGGCGGAGACCCAGGCGGAACGGTAATTTCAGCGCTTTAAAAAAGTTTGTGCACTCCACTCAGAAATTCGTCAGAATCGGATGAAAAGCTGACAGGGGCACTAAATCAGCCGTTGCACACCAGAGCTGGGGGGACGCTAACGAAAATGCCAGTGCTAAATTTAACCGAGTTGTTGCGAATGTGCCGAACTCCGATTCAGAGTCTTAAAGGCACGGCATAGTAATGCACCCATTAAATTTTTCAAAATCGCTTTTTCTCAAGCTGACCTCTTATTTCTGTCAGCTGCAAACTCGGAGGCTCACCACCGTGCTCTGTGTAAATGTTGCACTGACTGTGACCTCCGAGAGAAGCACTTCCTCAACCCTTTAAGTAGCCACCAGTTAACGACTCTACAAGCCTGCACTGACTATTTTTCCAGGTGCTGTTCTTGGTGGCTGCTAATTGAGGCGGCCGCACCTAATTTACCGACTGGGGCGCAAGTGTGGGCGTTGCACCAGGATTATGTCATGATCGGAGTGATCATCAGCAGCCAGGTGCTGCTGGTTTGCGCCTCGAGCAACTAATGAATTTTCGGTCGAGGCGCTAAACGCTGTGTTCCCAGTAAGTAACCTCTTATGCTCCCGTTAACGTCCCTCTGGCCGTGTGGACTGAACTTTAAAAATCGCGCAGTGAAGGGGAGAGCCGTGGTGGTGGGGCGCCGTGATGACGTCATCAGCGCTACGCTGATGACTAACAGCGGCGGACACTATACCCGCCCCCAACTTCCGCCCCTCCAGACTGTGAACTTCTGTTTACCGCCGCACATTCGCCCCTATTATGACCGACTTCCGGTCCGCTGAAAAAAAGCCAAAGAGCAAAATTTCGCTCAAGAGACCACCGCGCCGGTAAAAACAATAGAAATAGGGTAGGTGTGTCCCATTCCAGCGGTGGGCAATTTCGGCCCCACAGAGTACGTCAGCATACATTCCCAAAAATGTATGAGTTGAATCGGATATTGAACTACTACCACTCATGTTTATGTTGCTCATTTTTTGCTGTGTAATATAATATAATCCATTTTCTAAACACTGTGGATCAGTGCTATATGGTACTAGATTGCATGCACAGTAGACTGTATGTAAAAATCACATTGCAATTGTCCATTTCATTCACAGCAAGCAAAGCTTATACAGTATTGTTTAAAGGAGGAAGAAAGTCTGACAGGATTTTTTTTTTGTTCATATTTAATCTCCCTTTGCTTGGAATAAAAGCCAGGAGTTTCTCCAAATCGTCTGCCGTAACTTCGCTGTTTACACTGTTTCTCTGGAGTTTCTGCCAATCTTCTGCCGGAGTTATGGCCAGAGATCATTAACTCCTGGGAAAGACTACCACACAGTCCTTTTTTAAATAAAACATAATTCGGTCAATTCCCCTGATTTTTCCCCCCAGGGAACACAAAGCAGAAGGAAAAGGAGTTCAGACTCATGATGTTCGTCCCTCTCTGTGTTGCCCTCGGAAGTCCGGTGGTTTCCCTGGGGGGGTGGGAGGAACATTAGGAACAGGAGTAGGCCATACTGCTCCTCAAGCTTGCTCCACCATTCAGTTAGATCATCTGTACCTCAACTCCATTTACATGCTTTAGCTAACATTTTCCTTAATACCCTCACCCAACAATAATCTAGAGATCTCAGTCTTGAATGCTCCGATTTTCCCAGCATCCACGGTCTTTTGGTGGAGCAAATTCTAGATTTACACTACCCTCTTTGAAAAAGTGCTTCCTGATTTCACTCCTGAATGGCCTAGCTCTAATTTTAAGATGGTGGGGGTTAAATTGGATAACACCCGAAAACGGGTACAGGAATCATGATGCGTGATTAACCCGCACCCGTTGATTGAGAAGCAGGTAGGACACTAACTTTGTACTGCCTGCACATTACCATGATTTCTGCATGCAGCCAGTACTCCCCGCATGCATCAGCAAGGGGCCCACTATCATGAGTGCCTAGCAGTATTTAAAGCTAGCCTGCAGCTCTTAAAGGGGAGGTGCATTGTGGCTGCTGAAATCATTGGGATTTTTGTGCTGTTCAAATGTCAACAATGGCTGACCGTGGAAGAGACTGGGCACCAAGGTTTTCAGATGCTGCACTGGAGTCTTGATTGAAGAGGTGAAATGGAGGAGAGATGTCTTATATCCACAGGGTGGGGTGGGGGGGAAGGGGACCTCCAGGCACTTGCTCAGAAGGCGGTAGCTAGATATAGCCGCGGAGGTTAATGTAGGAGTTTAGCTCCAAGATAGTGGATGCAGTGCAGAAAGAAGTTTAATGATTTCACATGGTGGTCAAGGTCAGTGAATGCATCTTCAAATGCCATATCCTACCAACTGTATCACCATCCTCAGCCACTGCTCAATTCACCACATTCCCATCACTCACCTACCAACGATCTCTATCAATCAGGACTCATACATAACATATACATGCTTTACCTCACCCTCACATACTTTGTCCTGTTGCAAGCCTCAAACCAACAGCTTGCACACACTGGCAGCGATTTAATGATGGCAGCCACATTACTCAAACAGATTGCACAACACTCACTGAGACACTTCCCCCTCTCTTGCAGGAGATGCTGGCGCACAACCGGAGGCAGCAGGAAGTAGATGATGATCCCTTTAAATAGGGCTGGTGGGGATCTTTCTTGCCATTGAACGAGTGTTCAGCTGTGGGAGGTTAAGAGAGAGGGCGTAGGCTGCAGCGTGGAGCTCCAAAATGGCGATACTGGCATCAAATCATGTCATGATCTACCAGCTCTGCATGCTGCCAGTGGTCATTAGGTGCGCGTGCACTAACCCCTTTACAAATATGGTGAACGCCATTTTGGTAGTTTAAGTGGCCTTGTAGCGCAAACAAAAGAGCGCTACAGATCCCAATTTCGCCACCTCTGTCTCCCTGTTCTTGATTCCCCATCAGAGTAAACAGTTTTTCTGTATCTACCCAATAAAATTCTTTCAACATTGTAAACAACTAGATCTAATTACCATTTCAGTTTTCATACTCAAGGGAATAAAAGCCAAGTTTATGCAACTTGTCCTCATAATTTAACCATCTAAGCCCCAGTATCATTCTGAGGGAGTGGAGCACTTATGTTTACAAAAGCCATATGTATTGAAGTTATTTGGAAATGAGGTGGAGTGATATCACCACACCCTCTCACCCTTCTGGGTGTCAGCTTGCTGGATATCCCATTGCAGTTTTGCTCACAGGCCTTACACCTCAGCTTAGTCGATCTGTGAAAAGGCTGTAAGCAAGGTCTGAAAGGCTGCAAACAGGTAGGTTTACTTTCCCACATCCCTCACAAAGCCCCCACCCCCACCCCCACCCCTCCCCCCGGTACAGCACGACATAGCAGCCAGAAAGGCCATGTAGCTTTTCCTCGCTCCTCCACAAAGCTCTGCTAAGGTTCCAGTGCTGGAGAAATGGCAGGTCTATTAAATTGACCTGAAACCAAAAATGCAGGCAGGTTCGGGTCAGGCAAAGTGCACTTCAGGTGCGTTCTGCCTGATTCGTGCCCAAGGGAATGGGGTAGGGTTTGGGAGAATAATTGGCCTTCAATTTTCTTACTGACATGGAAGATCCCCAAGTAAATTCACCCTCTTTACTAGGCCAGTGGATGTGGCTTCAAATCGGCCCGAGAGCTGTCCTGCATTTACCCTACCCAGAATAACAACAACAACTTGTATTTATATAGCGCCTTTAACATAGTGAAACGTCCCAAGGCGCTTATTATTGCAGGCTCGGAAAGTTGCACCTTCAGCCCTGCAGTGCACTGTCCCAATTGTTCTGAAATTGCACCAGACTCCCAAGCTATTTGCAATGGCATGCTCCCAGAAATAGATGCAACTGGAAGAGATGAGCACAGAGGAAGAGCCAACTCAAGAAAATTCTTTGTTCTGAACAAAAAAAAAGTAAGTCGATTTAAGGTCAGACTGTCATTTTCTTTTCCAAAAGGGAGAGTTACTCTGAGCAAAAAAGCTTCTTTAAAGTAGCCAAATTTCAGCATCTTCCTCCTTCACGACCAGCACTGTCAGTCCCTCCCTCCAAAGAGGAAGCAGTTTGCGGTGGTTATCTGTCCTTTGAATGCCCAATCAACATCAAACGGAAGCCCACCATGGCCACTGGGGTCAGAAAATCACTGGTGCCTGCAATGATTTAAAGAGACCGGCTGCCATCCAGCTAGCCTCTGAGCCAAAAAATAATACCTGCCAGTGAGGGAAAGAGAATCTATTGCCCCACGTTTGATTGTAATCACTGAGGAGCACCACCGAAACATCAGCATGAGCCCAGCAAAAATTCGTTGGGGTTGGCAGAGGCCAGGCAAAAGCCCCACCCAACTATGTTAGACCAGCCATTCCGGCCCGGAGGAAAATCCTTGTTGAAACATCTAAATGTTCCAGGGATTTGAGGTTTGGCACACAACATGTTCAACGTGAACCCTCAACGTATAAAGTCCGCGCACCCACTCCGCCGCCCCAATCCCCAGAATGCACTGAGCCCCTCCCAATTTGGTGGCATTCCCAGAATCCCTTGGGCTGGATTTTCCGGTCCTGTCCGCCTCCGTTTTTGCCCCGAAGAGGCGGCAATGAGCTCTTCTGCGTGGGCGGCCAGCATCCAGCGCTCCACCAGGATTTTCGGGGCGGTATCAGGATCGCCCGCCTCATTAATGCCCCGAAACCCTAAAAGCCGAAAATCCAGCCCACATTTCAAGCTGTCGATGCTGGAAAGCCAAAACAAATCACCAGTTCCTCATCATTGCAGGATCCATAGGATTTAATCCAAAGGTCTTTTTAAAGCATTTGAATCCCTGGGATCAACAGTGTTCATTAACCCTAAATCTAACAGTCGCAATGTTTCCCTAACTTTACAGAGCTCCTGTTTACCAGTAGGGAAGGAATTAATGAACAAATTCACCTCAATAAATAGGTACAAGTTATAACAACAGTCTACAGTAACACCACTCATATAGGTACAACATCTATTTTGCATTAGTTTAGGTAAAGTACAGATAATCTACTTTCTACAGGACGTATACAGACTGTGCAGGATTATATACCTCAGAACTATCTCACTTAAACCCTAACACAATGGTCCCCATTCACATTTCCATCTTTACTCATCTTTGAGGCAATGAGACGATGGGGGTCGTTTAAACCTTGGACGCTATCAGATTGGCCGCCCACCATATACAGAAAATTGCGAAAAATTGGGATATCTCCCATTTTACACTAAAATTACCCCCGATTTTCCTTCCAATCTCCCTGACCTCTCTGGGCCCTACAAGGTGTGCAGTTCAGAGAGTGAGGGCTGACCTACTGAAGAGCTTCAACAGGCAGAGCTCCTCAGCTGGTTACGGTGTAATGCATCATAATTAGACAGGGACAGCTCCCTTTTCCGCCCAATTGGGAATTGCTCAGTTTTGACTGGCCCTTGCCCACAGCAGCACGGCCATAATTGGGAACTCTGAGGTTTGGAAGGGGTGACCTGAAGCAAAAATCGATCCTTTTCAAATAAGCTGCATTAATCACATCAACCTCCCAATCCAAGAGTCAACTAAACCACAATGACACAGATATGATAGAAACGCATTACAGCTGAAAAGAGATGTGGGCTGGGAATTTTCTCTGAGCTACTCCCGCTCAGCTGCCATAACTCTGCTGGAGTGCAATGGAGGCTCTGTTTACATGTGAAAATAGGGTCTCCGCCGCACATCTGGTGAAGTTACAGTGACGGAGAGGGAGCAGCTCTGAGGATGTTTCCAGCCTTGGTATTTTCCCTCCTTACTTCTGCAGAGGGGCAGACCAAGACAGGACCCTTGAGTGTCAAACCATCTGAAAGCATGCAACATGAATTAATTTTTGTTCCCACAATAAAAGTGCCATTTTATGCAGTAGATTACTCCCCACTTCCTCGAAACCTTAATAAGACTGTCTCTTACCAGTAGCATGGCCCGTTCGAAAAGCTTTGTGCCAGATGCAGCGACAAGGTTCATACTGGCAATGTCAGCACCACCGCGGTCTGCAGCGATCGTGACTCGTGACGGAGATCCTCCAAAGTAACCAATGTTTCTCTGCAGCCACTGCAACACAGCCATCTGATCCAACAGGCCCCAGTTGCCACTGGTCACATCAGTGCCTGCAAGGAGAAAGAAACTTCCCTTTATCGAAAGCTTTTTTACCCCCAGTTTGTGTTCCCCTTCTTCTTCTCATGCTGCGGTATGGTTCCACGGAAACTGGAAGCCTTTCGCCACCTCAATCTAGTGGCAGCTTTTCACGGCCTCCCATCTTTCACCATCCGTAAACTTGTGCTCATCTCGAACTCTGCTGGCTGCATCCTGACTCGCATCAAGTCCCGTACACCGACCACCCGCGTGCTCTCCAACTAATGTTGGTGCATCTGTCCTCCATGGGGATTTGTAGGATCTTGCGGAGACATTGTTGGTGGTATTTCTCCAGTGACTGGAGGTGTCTACTGTACATGGTCCATGTTTCTGAGCCATACAGGAGGGCGAATATTACTACAGTCCATGTAGACCATGAGCTTGGTGGCAGTTTTGAGAGCCTGGTCTTCAAACACTCTTTTCCTCAGGTGGCCAAAGGCCGCATTGGCACACTGGAGACCAAAATTAGCATCCTTGACCAGGCCAACATTCCCAGCATTGAAGCACTGACCACACTTGATCAGCTCCTCTAAGCAGGCCACATAGTTCACATGCCAGACACAAGACTCCCAAAGCAAGCGCTCTACTCGGAACTCCTTCACGGCAAATGAGCCAAAGATGGGCAACGGAAACGTTACAAGGGCACCCTCAAAGCCTCCCTGATAAAGTGCAACATCCTCACTGACACCTGGGAGTCCCTGGCCAAAGACTGCCCTAAGTGGAGGAAGTGCATCTGGAAGGGTGCTGAGCACCTCGAGTCTTGTCACCGAGAGCATGCAGAAATCAAGCGCAGGCAGCGGAAAGAGCATGTGGCAAACCAGTCTCACCCACCCCTTCCCTCAACAACTATCTGTCCCACTTGTGACAGAGACTTTGGTTCTCATATTGGACTGTTCAGCCACCTAAGAACTCATGTTAAGACTGGAAGCAAGTCTTCCTCGATTTCGAGGGACTGCCAATGATGATGATGATGCTCTCCAACCCACATTGGCTCCTGGTCCATCGACACCATGACTTCAAAATTCTCATCCAACCCCTCCATGGCCTCATCACTCTCTATATCTGTAACCTCCTCCAGCCTTACAATCCTTCAAGATCTCTGCACTCCTCCAAGTCTGGCCTTGCGCACATCTGATTTTCATCGCTCCAGCACTAGAGGCTATGCCTTCAGCTGTTGAAGCTCTGCAATAACCTCCCTAAACCTCTGCTTCTCTCTCCTCCTTTAGTACCCCCCTTAAAACCTATCTCTTTGACTAAGCCTTTCGTTACCCATCCGAATATTTTCTTCTTTGCTTGGTGTCACTTTCTGCCCCTGTGAAGCGCCTTGGGACATTTTCATATGTTAAAGATATTATATTCAGGTTGCTGTTGAGTGTCAGCAGTTTTCAACCATGCCATTGACCTCAACTGAAGCACACACACACACACACACACACACACACAGAGGCACACTCCATACTTCCCAGTATTAGTCACTGGATGACAATCAGTTGGAGCAACTCGAGCTGATTTGTCTCCTCCCCTTGATCTCTAAGGGGCCGCTAACGGAGTGCAGATGTACTAACGCATGGGCACGGCGGCCAGAACGCTCACCGGGAATTGCCCCCGTGGCTCGGAGCACGAAAAGTGCTTTGCGCTGTGCCCCGCGATTAGCGCATTGGCACACCGACCTCTTTGCGCACCTCGGGGGAAATTATCCCGCGGGACGTGAGGTCGGCGTGGGGTGATGCCACTGATGGCTTTGTGGAGCGAGAAGCTGTGTGGCTGGGGTGCTCCGGTGGCCCTTAAAGGGAAGATGGTTGCGCCGTGGCCACCATCTTTTTTCTGTTGGCCGACTTTTCAGTCGGCCCAGCAATGCAGCCCAGCAACCCCTCACAGGTGCCAGGTTGCTGGCCCGGCTAACACCCTTCCTGGTGGCCCAGTGGGCGCCACTAAAGCGGCTGCAGCGTTCGCAGAGGTCCTCGCCTTTAAAGGAAAGGAAAAGACTTTGTGACGTGTCAGCGTGATGCGGCACATAAGTGCGGTGTTGACATCATCAGTGCGGTGCTGACATCATCAGTGCCATGCTGATGTACTCTGCACGGTGCTGAGAGTCGCGCCCTGTGACCCCCACCACCCCCCCCCCCACACCTTCCGCAAACGCACGTGAACACCCAGCGAACGCCCAGTTACTGCCCCTTACGTTTATTTGCTTCCAAGAGGCGGCAGTTTCCGCCACGGCGTTAAACTTTCATACAATTCATATATTATAACGCAAGGCAATTTCGCACCTGAAGGCCTAGCACCATTAGGATTCAGACTATATAGCTCTGATGTTGACTTAGCATAATGAGGCCTTCCATGACAACAGTTCTGTTGTTTGAAGACTGCCCTGGTGATATTCTTCACTGATGAAATTTTACAAATTAGCATTACCATTGCAGAGTTTTGTGCAGCAGAGACACACATGGGGAATTTGGACGCGGAGTTAAGTTTGGTCGATTTTTGGCTCAGAGGATTTTCTATCCATGCATTTCAATGGTTATAAAAATTTTGCAGGGTTGCACATTGGATTGCCCTAACCTCCATGGCCGATTCCCAATGTGCACTCCTATCCCGTGAAGCTCTGCGTCAGGAGCAATAAGATATAAGTTTCACAACAGAATATGCAGTTTTACTGCTCCATCCAGAGCCTTAAAAGAAATAAGAATGCGTAGCGCCCCGTTTGGTGATAATTTTTCAGGGAGCGCAAAAGTAGCGCCAGGTGGATAAGATTTTTTGATCTTTCGCTTTAGGGCTCCAAGAGAGAAGTGGAGCACTAAATCAAGCGCTATCACTTCCTTTAGAGAGCTACAGTCAGTGAGAGGGGCGATAGCAGCAGAGCGCTGAACAATATTCCATGCAGCACCACCGTCTTTGGAGGCTCCTTCCCTCGCTTCATGGGAAGGGCCAATGTTGATTTGATTCAATCTTCATCCGATCTCGGTGGGGCCACGGTGCATAACAGCCCTAAGCATTCTAAGAGAGTGCAGGACTGACGAATCGCAAGGTCCAAAAAAAGCAAAATACACCAGACTGGGGAGATTAATAAATTTTGCCGTACCTGACCACCACTTCCTTTAAATAGCGCTCCCCAAGCGGCCAGCCAAAGTGGCAACACCTCCTGCAGCTGCCGTTGTTGACGCCCGGCGATGCTGCAGGGGGCGGAAGCAAATATTGCATCTGGGCGGTAACGGGACACTGCGCACCAGATGGTATCACAATCTACGGGGCGCAAGAGAGCGAGGCGGTAAGTGTTAGCGCCAGCGCAAAACCACCAGGGAAGTTCACAGGCATCGGTGAATTTGCCTTAGCGCCCCATTACCGCTTCCAAAAGGCTCAATGGGAGGCGCAAATAAGGCCAATTTCGCCCGCAGGTCACAATTTATCATTTGGCTTACCGTCACTCAGGAATCCGAACACTCCAACCCTATAGTTTGCTGTCACAACTAGGATGTTTCCAATGGATGCCAGGTAGGACCCGTCAATGTTTGTCTGTCTCTCTCCTCTGTAATCCACGGCGCTGTTGTAGAAGAAGACCAGCACAGCGTTGTTCCCAACCTGTCACGCAACAAAACTCAGGATTAATAATGTCAGGAAAACACAGCCGTAGTTCATCTATTTATAGAGGTTTTACCATCCATTTTTTTACCCACTAGATTCTGTCCTTGTATTAAAGTTGAAAACTCAGCAGAATTCCCCCGTCTGATCACTGTAAGCCGAGAGAATTACATTCACTGAGGCTTCTTGTTGTATAAGCTGTAGCTATCACTACTCACAATGCTCTTGGGGACGAATATATTCAGGTAGAGACAGTCTTCGTCCACTGTGGAGTAAACAGCCTTCGCGTCTCCTGGCTGTAGGCAGCTGGATCTAAAACAAAAAAGATTACGAATATTAAATACTTGTTAAAACTCTTTGGGGCTAATTTTAACTTTAGGCGATGGTGTAAAATGGCCGCTATCCAATTGGCTGTCCATTATACGATTAGCCGATTGTCCCTTTGGCCCTGGTTGTCCAATGTACATGATGTCTAATATATCAGTTGTCTATTGGACATCTAGACAAATGGCTAGACCTGGTATTGATGGCCTTCCCTGGTAACCTATCCCACAGCTCTATTACCCTTTGGGTGAAACTATTCTGCCAGACTTTTAGGTGTGTAGAAGGTACAAGAAATAGAGGAAGTAATAATATCCAACCGGAAGGCCATGCTCACCTGTAGAAAGTAGCGTTCCATTCTCCAGTCCAATGAAAGGTTGCTGGGGCTTTGAATCGTCCTTCGCCAGTGGGAGCAGCTGCGTATGGGATGCCCAGGAAATGATTGACAGTCTTCCATTCCACACCAACGCGGGTCACTTGAGATTTTCCAAACAAGATTCCATGACCCGGAATAAAAATGGAAGTTAGTTGGGGCTGGGTTGCTGATAAAGAAGGGTCTGAATTAAAAAGAAATAAAATCTATCAGAACAGATGGAAATGTGGAAAGAGAAACAAAGCCACTTGGCTTGTCAAGACTGCTCCTTCCTGAGTCCAGTTATGATGGGTTTTACCCCACCTCTCACTGCAGCAATTGTGTGTGGGCACTCCCGTGAAGTTTGCTCACTCACCAGCGCAGGTATGAATGTCAGGGCAGCAATCCGCGTAATCCTCACATTTCAAGTTACACTGACAGGTCTCGTCAGGTTGGTAGTTGCCACAGCGACTTACGCATGACCCTCCTATAGCTGAGAAAATATTAAAATTATTTTGTTTGTTCAAAGAATTGTACCTTCCGCTTGTAACTCATGAATTACAACACAGAAAACAAGCAAATAGCTGTGAGTGAAGTTTACATTATTACTGACTTTGTTAAGTTACAGGGGGTTATTTTGAGTTTGTGCGATGGTGTAAAATGGATGATATCGGATCAGCCGCCTCGAATGCATCTCTCCTGATTTTCATTGACATTGAAGTCAATGAAAATCAAAATCGGGAGAGAGGTACAACAAGACGTATGAATCGATATCAGTGCACAATTTCAACATTTGCAAATGACACTGAACTTGGAAGTATAGTGAACAGTGAAGAGGATAGTGATAGACTTCAAGAGGACATACATTATCATCATCATCATAGGCAGTCCCTCGGAATCGTGGAAGACTTGCTTCCACTCTTAAAATGAGTCCTTAGGTGATTGAACAGTCCAACACGAGAGCCACAGTCCCTGTCACAGGTGGGACAGATAGTCATTGAGGGTAAGGGAGGGTGGGACTGGTTTGCCACACGCTCTTTCCGCTGCCTGCACTTGATTTCTGCATGCTCTCAGCGATGAGACTCGAGGTGCTCAGCACCCTCCCAGATGCACTTCCTCCACTTAGGGCGATCTTTGGCCAGGATCTCCCAGGTGTCAGTGGGGATGTTGCATTTTATCAGGGAGGCTTTGAGGGTGTCCTTGTAACGTTTCCTTTGCCCACCTTTGGCTCGTTTGCCGTGAAGGAGTTCAAAGTAGAGCGCTCACTTTGGGAGCCTTGTGTCTGGCATGCGGACAATGTGGCCTGCCCATCGGAGCTGATCAAGTGTGGTCAGTGCTTCAATGCTGGGGATGTTGGCCTGGTCGAGGGGATTTGTAGGATCTTGCGGAGGCATCGTTGATGGTATTTCTCCAGCGACTTGAGATGTCTACTGTACATGGTCCATGTCTCTGAGCCATACAGGAGGGTGGGTATTACTACAGCCCTGTAGACCATGAGATTGGTGGTAGATTTGAGGGACTGGTCTTAAAACACTTTTTTCCTTAGGCGGCCGAAGGCTGCACTGACGCACTGGAGGCGATGTTGAATTTCGTCATCAATGTCTACTCTTGTTGATAAGAGGCTCCCAAGGTATGGGAAATGGTCCACGTGGATCTTGATGACTGGGGGGCAGTGCTGTGCTGCGAGGACAGGCTGGTGGAGGACCTTTGTTTTATGGATGTTTAGCATAAGGCCCATGCTTTCGTACACCTCAGTAAATATGTCGACTATGTCCTGGAGTTCAGCCTCTGTATGTGCGCAGACGCAGGCATCGTCCGCGTACTGTAGCTCGACGACAGAGGTTGGGGTGGTCTTGGACCTGGCATGGAGACGGCGAAGGTTGAACAGCTTCCCACTGGTTCTGTAGTTTGGTTCCACTCCAGCGGGGAGCTTGTTGACTATGAGGTGAAGCATGGCAGCGAGGAAGATTGAGAAGAGGGTTGGGGCGATGACACAGCCCTGTTTGACCCTGGTCCGGACGTGGATTGGGTCTATAATGGATCCGTTGGTAAGGATCACAGCCTGCATGTCATCGTGGAGCTGGCGGAGGATAGTGACAAACTTTTGGAGGCATCTGAAACAGAGGAGGATGCTCCATAGACCCTTGCGGTTGATAGTGTCAAAGGCCTTTGTAAGGTCAAACAAGGCCATGTATAAGGCACTGTTTCCTGCATTTTTCCTGCAACTGTCGCGCTGCAAAACTCATGTCCGTTGTGCCTCATAGGGGACGAATCCACACTGCGACTCCGGGAGGAGCTCCTCGGCCACAGGGAGAAGACGGTTGAGGAGGACTCTAGCGACAACTTTCCCAGTTTTTGATAGCAGGGAGATTCCTCTGTAGTTGCCTCTGTCGGACTTGTCTCCTTTTTAAAAAATGGTCATGATCACTGCATCCCTGAGATCTCCCAGCATGCTCTCTTCCCTCCAGATAAGAGAGATGAGGTCATGTATTTGCTTCAACAGTGCCTCTCCGCCACACTTCAGTGCCTCAGCAGGGATTCCTTCTGCTCCCGTAGCCTTGTTGTTCTTAAGCTGTCCTAAGGCTTTGCCTACCTCTTGCAGTGTTAGGGTTTTACTGAGGTGGTGGCGGGTAGCATGCTGCGGGATGAAGTCAAGACCCCTTCAGTCAAAGGCAGAGTCTCGATTGAGGAAATCTTCGAAGTGCTCCTTCCAGCGGGCCCTGACTGCCTCGGTGTCCTTGATGAGTGTTTCCCCGTTCTTGGCCAGCAGTGGAGCGACGCCTTGGGAGTTTGGACTGTAGGTGGCCTTGACTGCAATGAAGAATCCTTGCACATCATGGCTGTCGGCCAGCTGTTGTGTCTCCTGTGCTTTCTCCATCCACCACCTGTTCTTTATTTTGTGTACCTAAAACTGATGAGACTGCACTCAGGGAGGTTAAAGTAACAGTGACCTCAGTCTTTATTGAGACACTCCAGAGTGAGTAACAGGCCTTAGGGGCCTGCTTATATAGAGTGCTCCCAAGGGATTCTGGGATCCCTTGGGACTTCAGGGGATGTGCTCCCTGGTGGCAGAACATGGGAGCACATGCTTTACAGATACACAACATCACTCCCCCCCAAAGTCAAAGTGAAAACTATTTACAAGGTGAGGCGGTCGGGAAACCTTTCTTTCCCTGGTGGACCGCCTCGGTACAAATGTCTGTTCTGGTGTGTTGGCTGTGCCCTCGCTGGGCTGGCCCTGCAGGGCTGCTGGGTTAGCCTGGCCTTGCTGGGCGGTTGGGTGTGATGGGTTCGATTTCCTGGTCCGGCGTGGTGTCGTTGATACTTTGGGTGTGTGTTGTGGGCTCGAAAAAGGTGGTGTCTGTTGTGGGTTGTTCAGGGCAGTCTGTGAACTGCAGCCTCGTTTGGTTCAGGTGCTTTCTGCAAATTTGTCCATTGTCTAGTTTGACTACAAACAGCCTACTCCCTTCTTTAGCTATCACCGTGCCCGCAATCCATTTGGGACCATGTCCATAGTTTAGCACATACACATGGTCATTCAGATCAATTTCCCGTGACACAGTGGCGCAACCATCGTTTACATTTTGTTGTTGCTGCCTGGTCTCTACCTGATCATGTAGGTTGGGGTGAACCAGCGAGAGTCTGGTTCTAAGTGTCCTTTCCATGAGTAGCTCAGCCGGGGGCACCCCTGTGAGCAAGTGAGGTCTCGTGCGGTAGCTGAGCAGTACTCGGGATAGGCGAGTTTGGAGTGAGCCTTCTGTGACTCGTTTAAGGCTCTGTTTGATTGTTTGTACTGCCCGCTCTATTGGAGGCTGGTTTAAACGGGGCCGAGGTGACATGTTTGATCCCATTGCGGGTCATGAATTCTTTAAATTCGGCACTGGTGAAACATAGCCCGTTGTCACTGACCTGTATGTCAGGCAGGCCGTGGTTGGAAAACATGGCCCTCAGGCTTTCAATGGTGGCTGTGGCGGTGGCGGTGCTTCCCGACATTATTTCACTTTCATTCCATTTTGAAAAAGCATATACCACCACCAGGAACATTTTACTGAGAAATAGCCCCGCATAGTCGACATGGATCCTCGACCAAGGTCTGGAGGGCCAGGACCACAAACTTAGTGGTGCCTCTCTGGGCGCATTGCTCAACTGAGCACACACGCTGCTTTGCCGTACACAGGACTCTAAGTCAGAGTCGATACCGGGCCACCACACATGGGATCTGGCTATTGCTTTCATCATTACTATACCCGGGTGTGTGCTGTGGAGATCCGAGATGAACGTTTCGCTGCCCTTTTTGGGTAGCACTACGCGGTTACCCGACAACAGGCAGTCTGCCTGAATGGACAGCTCGTCCTTTCGCTGGAATGGTTTGATTAGCTCTTGCATTTCAACGGGGATGCTGGCCCAGCTCTCATGCAGTACATAGTTTTTTACTAGGGACAGCAGAGGATCTTGGCTGGTCCAAGTCCTAATCTGGCGGGCCGAGACAGATGATTTATCATTTCCAAACACTTCCATGACCATCAACAAGTCTGCGGGCTGCGCCACCATCAACAAGTTTGCAGGCTGTGCCATTTCCACCTCCATGGTGGGCAATGGTAGCTGACTGAGAGCATCCGCACAGTTCTCAGTGCCTGGCCTGTGGTGGATGGTATAGTTATATGCTGATAGCGCGAGTGCCCACCTTTGTATGCGGGCTGAGGCATTAGTATTTATCCCCTTATTTTCAGCGAACAGGGATATGAGGGGCTTATGATCAGTTTGCAGCTCAAATTTGAGGCCAAACAGGTACTGATGCATTTTTTTTGCCCTGAACACACACCCTAATGCCTCTTTCTCAATCATGCTGTAGGCCCTCTCGGCCTTAGACAAGCACCTGGAAGCATAGGCGACAGGTTGCAACTTCCCCACAAGGTTAGTTTGTTATAATACACACCCGACTCCGTACGACGATGCATCACATGCTAGCACGAGTCTTTTGCACGGGCTATACAATACAAGCAGCTTGTTGGAGAATAAAATGTTTCGGGCTTTCTCAAAAGCAATTACTTGGTTTTTTCCCCATATGCAGTTCTCACCTTTGCACAATAACATATGTAGGGGCTCTAAGAGGGTGCTTAACCCCGGTAGGAAGTTACCAAAATAGTTGAGGAGTCCCAGGAACGACCACAGCTCCGTGAAGTTTTGTGGCCTGGGCGCGTTCCTGATAGCCTCTGTCTTGGCATCTGTGGGCTGAATGCCGTCCGCCGCGATCTTTCTCCCCAAAAACTCCACTTCTGTTGCCATGAAGATGCATTTCGACCTCTTCAGCCGCAGCCCTATGCGATCCAGTCACTGGAGGACCTCCTCCAGGTTTTGTAGGTGCTCGACGGTGTCCCGACCCGTGACCAATATGTCGTCCTAAAAAACCACCGTGCATGGTACCGACTTTAGTAGGCTCTCCATGTTTCTCTGGAAAATCGCTGCAGCCGACCAAATTCCAAACGGGCATCTGTTGTAGATGAACAGTCCCTTGTGCGTGTTGATGCAGGTGAGGCCCTTCGAAGACTCCTCCAGCTCCTGCGTCATGTAGGCCGAAGTCAGGTGGAGCTTGGTGAACGTCTTGCCTCCTGCCAGCGTCGCAAATAGGTCATCGGCCTTAGGTAGCGGGTATTGGTCCTGTAGCAAGAAACAATTAATAGTTACTTTATAATCGCCGCAAATCCTGACCATGCCACACCTTTTGAGTACTGGAACAATCGGGCTGGCCCAATCACTGAATTCCACTGGAGAGATGATGCCCTCGCGTTGCAGCTTGTCCAGCTCGATTTCCACTCTCTCCCTCATCATGTGAGGTACCTCTCGCACCTTGTGGTGAATGGGTCGTGCCTCTGGGGCCAAGTGGATCCGCACCTTCACCCCGGAAAAGTTTCCATTGCCTGGCTCAAAAAGGGAAGGACATTTGTGAAGAACCTGGGTACATGAGGCCTCATCGACATGTGATAGCACTCGGATGTCATCCCAGTTCCAGCGGATTTTGCCCAGCCAGCTCCTTCCAAGCAATGTGGGGCTATCGCCCGAGACAATCCAGAGTGGCAGTTCGTGCACCGTGCCCTCGTAGGTGACCTTGACCATGGCACTGCCCAGGACAGTGATAAGCTCTTTGGTGTACATTCTTAGTTTTGTGTGGATGTGGCTCAGGGCTGGTCTGAGTGCCTTGTTGCACCACAGTCACTTAAACATCTTTTTACACATGATGGATTGGCTAGCGCCAGTGTCCAGTTCCATGGCTACGAGTAAGCCATTCAATTTTACATTTAGCATTATAGGTGGACCTTTCGTGAAATGTGTGCACCCTGTGTACTTCAGCATCTGCCTCCTCTCTCTGAGGCTCGAAATTGCTTTGATCCACAATGGACCGATCTTCCTCTGCCACATGGTGGTTAGCAGGTTTTGAAGAGCTTGCAGCTCGTCTGCAAGCTCATTGGAGGTGCCCCATTGTTCCACAGCTCTTGCAAACATACCCTTTGAAGTGGCATGAATAGGCTGAATGGAAGCTTCCACAATGCCAACAAGGTGTGAATTGCCTTGCATTCATCCTTTGTTATGGACTCTGAGTCATCTGGGTCACCTGAGGCCTGCTGGCAGTTGCAGACTCGTAGTTTCTGCCCTGTACATTTCTTCTCGCAAACACAGTTCCAGTTAATTTATGAACATTGCTAGCACTTGTGTGCTGAGAGATTTGTTTGCTGTTATTACTGATGGACATAAACGCCTGTGCTATCGCAATGGCCTTACTGAGGGTCGGTGTCCCTACAGTCAAAGGTTTTTGTAGGATGGACTCATGGCTAATGCCCAGTACAAAAAGAGTCTCTGAGCATTTGCTCCAGGTAGCCATCAAACTCACATTGTCCTGCAAGTCGCCTTAGCTCGGCGACGTAGCTCGCCACTTCCTGATCTTCAGATTGCTGGTACGTATAGAACCGATACCTCGCCATCAGCACGCTCTCCCTTGGGTTAAGATGCTCCCAAATCATTGTACACAGCTCCTCATATGACTTATCTGTGAGTTTCACCAGAGCCAGAAGATTCTTCAGTGAGGCTGTAGTTCGGTGCCCCGCAGACCATGAGGAGGACCGCTCTCCTTTTTGCAGCGCTTCCTTCTCCATCCAGCCCGTTTGCTACAAAGTACTGGTCTAGCTGTTCGACATAGGCTTCCCAGTCCTCACCCTCCGAGAACTTCTCCAGGATGCCCACAGTTTGCTGCATCTTTGCGTTGGATTCGTGTACTCATCGCCAGTTATTGTGTTCCTCACACAGATGGGACTGCACACAGGGAGGTTAAAGTAACAGTGACCTCAGTCTTTATTGAGACACTCCAGAGTGAGTAACAGACCTTAGGGGCCAGCTTATATAGAGTGCTCCCAAGGGATGCTGGGATCCCTTGGGACTTCAGGGGATGCGTTCCCTGGGGCGGAACATGGGAGTGCATGCTTTACAGATACACAACATTTTAGGTTCCTGGTTTTTTGTTGGACCTCAGCTTTGAGCGGCCTGTAATGCTGCTTTGCTGCTCCCAAGTTGGGTTGTTGCTTCAGGCTCAGAAATGCTCTGCGTTTACGATCTATTAGCTCTTGGATCTACTGATCATTCTCATCAAACCAGCCCTGGTGTTTCCTGGTTGTGTGTCAGAGCGTCTCTTCGCAGGCACTGGTTATGCAGGCCTGGAGGGCAGACCAAGTGCTGTGGGCATTCTGCGTCTCAGGGTCTTCAAGGCACGCCAGGTTAGCTGTGAGGCACTGACTGTATAGTGCTCTCTTAGCTGGGTCTTTAAATGCCCCGGCATTGAGTTTTTGCGGCACTGCTTCTGCTGCCCCCTCCGCCTTTGGGGCTATGTTGATGTCAATGATGGATCGGATTAGGTGGTGGTCCGTCCAGCAGTCGTCAGCTCCTATCATGGTGATGCACACACAGAGGACATAGACAGGCTGGTGGAATGGGCAGACACACAGCAGATGAAATTTAACACAGAAAAGTGTAAAGTGATACATTTCGGTACGAAGAATGAGGAGAGGCAATATAAACTAAAGGGTATAATCCTAAAGGGGATGCATGAACAGAGAAACATATGGGTGTATGTGCGCAAATCATTGAAGGTGGCAGGGCAAGTTGAGAAGGCTGGTAAAAAAAAGCATATGGGGTCTTTGGCTTTATTAATAGTGAAATAAGAGTTCAAAAACAAGGAAGTTATGATGAACCTTTATAAAACACTGGTTCGGCCTCAACTGGAGTATTGTGTCCAAATCTAGGCAACATACTTTAAGAAGGATGTGAAGGCCTTAGAGAGGATGCAGAAAAGATTTACAACAATGGTTCCAGGGATGAGGGACTTCAGTTACATGGATAGACTGGAGAAGTCGAGGTTCTTAGAGCAGAGGAGATCTGATAGAGGTGTTCAAAATCATGAGGGGTCTGGACAGAGTAGATAGAAAATGTTCCCATTGGCAGAAGGGTCGAGAACCAGAGGACACAATTTAAGACGATTGGCAGAAGAATCAAAGACGACATGAGGAAGAATTTTTTATGCAGCGAGTGGTTATGATCTGGAATGCACTGCCTGAGATTCAATTGTGGCTTTCAAGAGGGAATTGGATAAGTGCCTGAAGGAAATAATTTGCAGGGCTCGGGGGAAAGGGTGGTGGAGGGGACTAGCTGAAGTGCTCTTGCAGAGAGCCGGCATGGGCTGATGGGCCAAATGACCTCCTTCTGTGCTGTAACCATTCTATAATTCTAGGATTCTAGGATCCTAGGATTCTCTGATGCCAATCTTTGGAGCTTTAAAATACCACTAAGATGAAGGGGCATAACATTCCAGCAGATGACAGAGATTTGGGGAAGAAATTCGACTGTTTAGTGCCACCATTAGCGCCAGAGAGGGGCCCTAAGGGGCCACTAATCACCTACCGCGCGAGCGCCGCGCTGTCAGCTCCTGCTGCGAATTGAAGGTTTAGCGGCGGCACTGGCAGCTTGTGCTGTGCTCGCTAGCACTGTCCGCTTGCTGACATCATCGAGTGTGCAACACCCACATAGTCCCGCAGTTGTAAAATGTACTATTTCGCCTGTGGTAGCGCCTGGCGCTGATACCATCAGGGGAAAGCAGTCGGTCCAGCGACGATCCTGGGGTGACGTGATTGCACTGGAGAGGGTGCAGAGGAGATTTACTAGGATGTTGGCTGGAATGGAGAATCTTAGCTATGAGGACAGATTGGATCGGCTGGGTTTGTTCTCATTGGAACAGAGGAGACTGAGAGGAGATCTCATTGAGGTGTATAACATTTTGAGGGGCCTGGATATAGTGGATAGCAAGGGCTTATTTCCCTTGGTGTAGGGGTCAATTATGAGGGGGCACAGTTTAAGCTGGTTGGTGGAAGGTTCAGAAGGGATTTGAGGGGAAGCTTCTTCACGCAGAGGGTTGTGGGGGTGCCGTAACCTGCAGGGTTACGGACCTAGAGCTGGTGAGTGGGATTAGACTGGATAACTTCTTGTTGGCTGGTGCAGATACAATGGTGAGTACTTCAGGGAATCTAATACGGCCAGCGTGATCTCCTGGACTAGTTTCGATCGCCTGGATGGGTTGGAGAGGAATTTTCCCAGATTTTTTCCCCAATTTGCCTGGGTCTTTAGCTGTTTTTTTGCCTCTCCCAGGAGATCACATGGCTCAGGTTGAGGTGGAGTGTAGAATGTTGCGGTGCAAGAGGTGTTGCAGTTGTGTGGGGTGGACTGGTTGGACTGGATGCTCTTTACCTTTCTGCCATTGTTCATTGTCCATAGGTTTATATGTAACCTTCAGGGCTGCTGATCGAGGGTCGTGTGGCTCCTTGTCGGCCAGACTGGACACGATGGGCCGAAATGGCCTCCTTCTGCATTGTAGATTTCTATGTTTCTATGTTTCTATATTGTCCGGAGTGTAAGGTAAGTGCTGAAATTTCAGTTTTTAACTTCTTTTTGTTGCAGTAGTGGGGGTGAAGTTTATTGAAACTTTCGGCAGGATTTTTTTTTTAACTTCAGTCACTAAGATACCGGCATCCTAGCGGCAAAATATTGAGTAGGCCTCTAGAAAATCACTCCATTAGCACCCTAAGAGGAGTGTGGAACTCTTTTCTTAGTGCTCCACTCTCTTCTTGGGGCGATACAACTGAATATCGCACTTTGAGGCAGTAGACATTACCGGCACTAAAGGCAGCGTCCTCAAAGCAGGCGATAACGAATTTCTAGCCCTTGTACTTTCAAGAGCTGCTCGTCATCATGCAATTTCTTCATGTTCCCTCGTGAAGGTATTGACTCATGCTGGAGTTCAATTCCTCTTCCATTACTCATCTGTGAGCCAGAGTGAACATGGTCTGGCTATTCAACCATATAGCTCAAGCCAATCTTGTGTGTTCACACATAGGCAGGCGTCACTGATCAGATCTGGAACCCTGGCTAATTTCCACCCCTTTCCCAGTCCAAGGATATAGGCCAAGTTGTTGTACCTTCCCCCACCCACCCATTCCACCACCCTTTCAGCTAGCTCAGCACAGACCAAGGATCAAACCTGGGCCATTCGTATCTGTGTCACTCAGTACTACATTACATAATCACCTGAGAATGATCTTTAGCACAGTTTTAATATATTGGCCCGGATTTTGTGTTACGAGTAACGGTGAGGAATAAATCAGACAGCAACTTCCGGAGTGTGCGCATGTACAGTTAAAAGCGGAAATCCGGAAGTTGCGGATCGAATTACCCTGCTCCTGCACTGTAACAGAACCTCGCTGATAGACTCGACATTGAAATACATGCAACGGTGTGAAGTTGGAGTACTTACCCACTAGTTACCCACTAAACACGCTGGAAGAAGTTAGGGCTGGTACATTCAGGAGTAAGCAATTTTTTAAATGGCATGATAAGTGCTAATTATTGCCAAACAACCTCTCTGACCCTGAAAATTACATTTTTTACTTTAACTTTTTCTGTGTGTCTCTTTTATCTCTCTCTCTTAATCCCATCTTTCTTTCCCAATCTTTATTTTGCTTTTTTTTTACATGATTTAAGTATAATTTATACTTCCTACTTTATACATAGAATAGTACAGCAGAGGAGGCCATTCAGCTCATCAAGCCTGCGTCAGCTCTTTAGAAGAGCAATCCAGTTAGTCCCACTCCTCCGCTCTTTCCCTATACTCCTGCAATTTTTCATCCTTCAAGTATTTATCCAATTATTTTTTGAAGACTACTATTGAATCTGTATTCACCATCCTATCAGGCAGTGCATTCTAAATCCTAAACATTCTTTGGTCAAAAGGGTGTTTCCTCAATTTTCCTGGGTTAGATTCTGTGGGGGAAATTTTTACCGCCCAAAACCGGGTGGGTTTAGGTTGGGTGGGATGAAAAAAATGTTAAAAATCTGAAACCCGACCCCAACCTGCCTCCAACCAACCTACTTCCAGTTTTAATGGAGGTGGGTGGGGAGAACGACCATCACACACCCAGGAGGCAGGTTGGTCATTAAAATATTATAATGGGACTGAATGCTTCAGATTGAATCTCCATTTTAAATTTCACACTGGCCAGCCATGTTTCCCGGGCCTCGGGCAAAGAAATGCTCGATAATGCCTCACTGTTGCTGTGCCATTCTGATCAGAAACGACCAAGGTCAAACCCTAGTCTGTGGCTCGGTTAGTCAATTGTAGCCAGCCATGGCAATAGGAGTGCTATAGTTAGCTTTAGCACCCTTTTGCTCAGGAAGAAAAACCTTAACCAGTGTTCCCGCTCCGAATGAACAGCCAATGACCCGCTGTTGGAAAGTGCCCATGTGTCAACATTGGGTGAAGACACTCACAGTCTAACCTGGTACCAGTAGAATGGCCAATTAGCAAGTTCTAGTGAGCTGTTAGCATCTATGGTACTGCACACAAGATGAATGAGCACCAACAGGGGAGGAGGGGAAAAAATGTGTATGGTGTGGGCACTAACAAACAAAATGGCATCAAAAATGAATACACAGCCAATAAACTACGAGCACTATTGATAGTACTTACCCTTCCTGTGGTAGACCTCATCTGCTGCTTCCTTGAGCAGGATGCGACAGTCATGGCCTTGCAGTCCAGGTCGGCAGCTGTGCGTATCAGGGTAGAAGATGCATCTGACCCCTGATGACTGAGGATGAAGAGAAACTGTGACACAAGCACGGCTGGAAGCACACACTGCACAGGAAAGAAGTGGAAACAAGTAAGAGATGATCCACCAAATGTCTCATTTCCTGGACACCAAAACATTCCCATTTTAATTGGGACTTCTTCACCTCAAAACGGCATCACTGAGAGAATCAGCAAAGGTGGTAAAACCAGCTTCTACACAAAACCATACTCTCGCCCCAAGCAGCAAGCCTGCTCCAACTCTGTCAACATATAGCAGGTTGAGAAGTATGAAGTTCTAAAGAGAATTTATCAGTACCAACTTCAAAAAATTGGCAGCCAGCCTCACTCAGAGACAAGGGAGTAGATTTTGACTTTGTGCGATATTTTGACTTTGGGCATTGAAGACAAAAACAAGGAAGTTATGCTAATAGAGGGAGTGCAGCGAAGGTTCACCAGACTGATTCCTGGGATGGCAGGACTGTTGTATGAGGAGAGATTGGGTCGACTAGGCCTGTATTCACTAGAGTTTAGAAGAATGAGAGGAGATCTCATTGAAACGTATAAAATTCTGACTGGGTTGGATAGATTGGATGCGGGGAGGATGTTTCCCCTGACTGGGAAGGCTAGAACAAGGGCTCGCAGTCTCAGGATATGGGGTAGGAAATTTAGGACTGAGATGAGGAGAAATTTTTTCACTCAGAGGGTGGTGGATCTGTGGAATTCTCTACAGAAGGCTGTGGAGGCCAAGTCACTGAATATATTTAAGGGGGAGATAGATAGATTTCTAGAAACAAAAGGCATCAAGGGGTATGGGAAAAAGCAGAAATATGGTGTTGAGATAGAGGATCAGCCATGATCATATTGAATGGCAGTGCAGACTCGAAGGGCCGAATGGCCTACTACTGCTCCTATTTTCTATGTTTCTATGTAAACCTTTACAAATCTCTGGTTAGGCCTCAGCTGTAGTACTGTGCACAATTCTGGACACCACACTTTAGGAAGGATATCAAGGCCTGGGAGAGGGTACAGAGGAGATTTACCAGGGATGAGGGACTTCAGTTAAGTGGAGAGACGAGAGTAGTTGAGATTACTCTCTTTAGAGCAGAGAAGGCTAAGGGGAGATATCGTAGAGGTGTTCAAAATTATAAGGAGTTTTAATAGGCAGACAACTCGACACCAGAAACTAACTTTAACAATTGCGACTTAAACCAAAGGATAATTTCAACAATTGACAAGAGCTCGTCAGCTCAGAAAAGTCTATCAATGCCAGATTAAAAATACTTAATCAAGTTTCAGTTAGCTGCGCAGCAAAATTTAAACAAAAGAAACATTAGATTTGGTGCAAAGATTAAGGAGCCTCTCAGACTATAATTGAGGGCGTATCGGAACAAGAGAACCATCTCTATTCTGACCATCAGAGGAGAAAGAACTATTCTGACCATTACTTCGGAACAACAAGGTCGAGAGCACATGGCGAGAAAACGCAGGAAGAAACATTGTGACATCGGAGAAAAGAACTCGCCCCAACTGGCTTCAATACGCAGCAGAGGTCTTCTACCACGTCCGGGGTACGGCAAGGCAAACCGGCTATAACCAAAGAACCCTGAAACCGCGAAACAGCCCTAGCTGTCAAAAGAAAGGATCTGGTGAGCATGAATCCCTGGAGCCCTAGAGTTTGACCTAGTTAGAGAGTATGTGGGAGATGGGAGGTATTTCTGTTGTGTTTATTACCTTAATAAAGCATTCCCCATTGTTTAGAACCTTTTTGTAAGATTTGACAGTTTTATTGGAATGTATTTGTGTTATTTGCTTTCTTGAATAAAATCCATACCTTCTTTGTACAAAACAATTGTCTGCTCTACTTTATCACACCCTGATTAATAAATCCAAGCTCGAGAACCAGAGAGTGGGAGCGACTCACAACCGCTCTGGTCAGGAAGGCAAGCTGACAGACCCACCACCCCCTACAGGGTATTTAAGAGTTAATTATGTACGGTTCTTGAGTCACATATATGCCAGTCCAAGTAAATGTCATTAGTGAACCAGTTGGGCTTTTATGATAATCCAACAGCTTCATGGTCACTTTTACTGATACCAGCATTTTATTTCCAGACTTTAAAAAAAAGCTGAATTCAAATTCTCAAACTGTCGTGGTGGGATTAAAACTTTAATTCTTTGGGTTGTTATTCCAGGCCTCTGGATCACTAGTCAAGTAATATGACCACAACACTACTTTACCCGATACGGATAATAAATGCCTAAGGTGGAAAACTGTCCATTTTTCCAGCACGGAATTCCTCATCTCATGGACCATGCACACCCCACAAAAAGGTGGAAACTATATAGAAATAAAATGAAACCAAATTCACTAACAAAAACACACACTGATAGTGTCTGTCCGTAATGAGTTGTCTTTTCGATAGAAATCTGGCCAAAGTTAGAGAGCTTCCTTCAAAAGACTCCCATATGGACAGACACTTACTGGGACCTTATGAGCATGTTAGTCAGGGTCACTATGTACTACTCAACAAATCAGTTCAGCAAACTCTGTAATGTGCACGTTTTGGGTGCTATCTTATTTCGAGTCAAGGATTATGGGGAACAGGCAGGAAAGTGGAGTTGAGGCCAAGATCAGATCAGCTATAACCTTATTGAATAGCAGAGCAGGATCGAGGGGCTGTATGGCCTACTCCTGCTCCTATTTCTTATGTTCTTATGAGAAATTGGTTCTTAAATATCAATACAACATGAGGTTCCTTCTCATACTAGATCAGCTGTTATATGTGTTTACCTGACAGGCACCAGTCTCTGGCATTGTTCCTGAAGTCTTCAGTCATCACAGGAGTCTCGCTATTAATGTGTAAAACGTCAAAGGAGGTAATTGTGGGATCGAGGATTGTAGACACCTTAAGGATCTGCCAGTTATTCAGTGACACTGCAATCAAACCATAACATTAGAGTCAATGATAATATGAAAAGGCATTGATTGTGGCACAGAACTTAAATAAAGCGATATAAGTGGTAAGGGGTATGAGAGCAGCGGTGTGTGATATGTTTCAGCTTGGGCTCATTAACTATAAAGCTCTTTTCAGTTCTGTATGTGTAATGGATGAGAGAGCGATGTATAGTGACAAAAAAGATGGAGGGAGAGAGAGAGAGAAAGGGAGAGGAGATAGAGTAAAAAAGGAGAGAGGAAAAAGAAAGAGAACTTAAATAAATTATCATCCAGACCAAAAATGTCACTAGCTTAAATACGTATGATGAGGTTAGCTCCTCTGATAGGCTTAGCGAGTTTATCCAGTAAATTATACAGCCCAGGAGGATCACAGACAGCTGAGTTAGCTGATCTCAGTTGTAGAGGCACTGCAATTAATCAAACTGCTTCTATGTGAAGGAGGAGTAAATCAGCCAGGATTCTATTCTCTGGAAGGTTATCCAATGGTCCACGATCGAGATGTGGGTGTGTGGACAATGGATAGGGATAGAACAGGGTAAGCTGGGATTTATTTCTAGGGGTATAGAATTCAAAAATGGTAAAATTAAGTTAAACTTGTACAGGACCTTGGTCAGATCGCACTTAGAGTACTGTGCACAGTTCTGGCCTCCATGCCATAAAAAGGACATAGAACCACTGGAGAAAGTGGGAAAAAGATTTACAAAGATAGTACTAAACCTGAGAGATTACAGCTATCGGGAAAAATTGAACAGGTTGGGGCTTTTTTTCTTTAGAAAATAGAAGACTTGGAAGAGACCTGATAGAGGTCTATAAAATGATGAGTGGGTTTGACGGGCTAGATGTGGAGAGAATGCACTTGTGGGAGAATCCAAAACAAGGGGCCATAAATACAAGATAGTTACAAATAAATCCAATAGGGAAATAAGGAGAAATTTCTTTAGTCAGAGAGTGGAACTCACTACCACAGAAGTGATTGAGGCAATAGCTTAGTTGCTTTCAAAAGGAAACTAGACAAGTTCATGAGAGAAAAGGGAATAGAAAGGATATTTTGAAAGGCCGAGATGATGCAGCGAGAATTGGAGGAAACTTGTGTGGAGTATAAACACCAGCACAGACTAGTTGGGGCGAATGGTCTGTTTCTGTGCTGCATATTCTGTAATTCTGTGTAAAAACAGCTATCTAGCAGGTTGTATGCCATTATGGCTGCTATGCAATGGAGCTGTTTCTAAAGCAGCCACTTGCATTTTTTTGCCATCCATTATATCTCCCCTTCCATCCTCATGAGCCCCACACCAGGGATTGAACACAATATCGAGGTTCACAGTCCAGTGCAGCATTGAGGGAGCATTTTATTGACGGAGCTGCCAACCTTCAGATGAGACATTAAACCACTGACTGTTTCAGTGGTTCAGATGAACGTTAAAGATCCCGTGCCACTATTTGACCATAAAAACAGATCAACTGGTCATTCGTCTCATCTTTAAGGTGCCAAATGGCTGCTCAGTTTGCCTTCATAACAGTTACTGCACTTCAAAAATTAATTACATGTGCTAGGCACTTTGAGAAATTGAAAACATATTACCATTGCATAACAGATTGGCTGGAATCACCTAATGTTACACAAGACTTCAATGGCCATGGCATTTTTTGGATTTAATCCTCTTGCCTGCCTCATTGTCAGAATAAACCATGGGAATAACTTTGTGCTTCGGCAGCGGAGAAGAACTGGTGGCATGGGATCGGCTGTGCATTATATACCCCGCCTGTTTATCCTTTCCCTCGCTTGGGGCAATCCGATCCTGCCAGTTCTTCCACCCTCGCCGAAGTTAAGGATTATGGGGAACAGGCAGGAAAATAGAGTTAAGGCCAAGATCAGATCAGTCATGATATTGAATGGTGGAGCAGGCCTGAGGGGCCGTATGGCCTAGTCCTGTTCCTATTTCTTATGTTCTTATGTCTTATGTTCTATAAGGCCCCCCTCCTCCTCTCAAGAGTAGTGATGTGCCCCTGAGACACACCATGGACAGGACAATACTGCTATTTTGTTAGCAGTCTGACTCTGGGAGTGGGATTGGGGCAAAATTTCAGGCTACACGACCATGGTGCCTGCATTAGATGTCAGCTGTGGCTTAGTGGTAACACTCTCGCTCCTGAGTCAGAAGATTGTGCGTTCACGACCTATTTCAGCACATCATCCAGGCTGAGACCTCACTGCAAAGCTGCACTATTGGAGGTGCCCTCTTTCGCATGAGATGTTAAACCGAGGCCCCACCTGCCATCTCAGGTGGACATAAAAGATCCCATAGCATGGTTTAAAGAAGATCAGGGGAGGTCTTCCGCTGTCCTGGCTAATATTTAGCCATCAACCAATAGCATTAAAACAGATGATCTGGTCATAACCTCCTTGCTATTTGTGGGAGCTTGCTGCGTGCAAGTTGGCGGCCACATTTCCCACATTACAACAGTGACTGCACTTCAGAAAGTATTTAATTGGTTGTAAAGTGCTTTGGAATGTCCTGAAGTTGAGAAAGGGGTTATTGAAATGCAAGTGTTTCTTTTTAACCTTAGTATCGTGTACATGATAGAGTACACAGATGGCCTTTTACCCAGAGGGTATCCTCATCTTATCTTCAATTCATATGCTACAAGTGCAGTGAGCCATGTCACAGCTCAAAAAAATAAAATAGGGTTTAGAACAGTTATCACTCAACTCAGAGCAACAAATGCCTGGCTTGTTTCTTGTGGTTTCTGTACCACAGACAATGGGTGCACCTCATTGTGTTAGGGTGGGGATGTATTCCAGGAAGCGTGTGGTTTCTCTGTGAAGGAGGGAAGTGTAAGCACTGACTGTGGTATAGCAGAGTGTTGCAGTGGGTGGGTATTCTCGGCAACTTGCTTCATGTGGTTTCTTTAAGAAAGGGGGCCATAATCTAACAAAGGCTCTGGGGTATTGCAGAGTATATCAGCAAGGGCTGTGTCTTTTTTTCAGAAAATGTTTCCTTTCGCCAAATTAGCAGTATTTCAATAAGCACCAACTTCCCGCCATAGAAACATAGAAATTAGGTGCAGGAGCAGGCCATTCGGCCCTTCGAGCCTGCACCACCATTCATGGCTGATCATTCAACCTCAGTACCCCTTTCCTGCTTTCTCTCCATACCCCTTGATCCCTTTGGCCGTAAGGGCCATATCTAACTCCCTCTTAGATATATCTAACGAACTGGCCTCAACAACTTTCTGAGGTAGAGAATTCCACAGGTTAACCACTTTCTGAGTGAAGAAGTTTCACCTCATCTCGTTCCTAAATGGCTTACCTCTTATTCTTAGACTGTGACCCTTGGTTCTGGAATTCCCCAGCAACGGGAACATTCTTCCTGCCTCTAACCTGTCCAATCCCGTCAGAATTTTATATGTTTCTATGAGATCCCCTCTCATTCTTCCAAACTCCAGTGGATACAAGCCCAGTTGATCCAGTCTCTCTTCATATGTCAGTCCTGTCATCCCGGGAATCAGTCTGGTGAACCTTCGCTGTACTCCCTCAATAGCAGGAACATCCTTCCTCAGATTAGCAGACCAAAACTGAACACAATATTCGAGGTGTGGCCTCACTAAGACTCTGTACAACTGCAGTAAGACCTCCCTGCTCCTATACTCAAATCCTCTAGCTATGAAGACCAACATGCCATTTGCTTTCTTCACCGCCTGCTGTACCTGCATGCCAACCTTCAATGAATGATGTACCATGACATCCAGTTCTCGTTGCACCTCCCCTTTTCCTAATCTGTCACCATTCAGATAATATTCTGTCTTCCTGTTTTTGCCACCAAAGTGGATAACCTCACATTTATCCACATTATACTGCATCTGCCATGCATTTGCCCACTCACCTAACCTGTCCAAGTCACCCTGCAGTCTCTTAGCATCCTCCTCACAGCTCACACCGCCACCCAGCTTAGTGTCATTTGCAAACTTGGAGATATTACATTCAATTCTTTCGTCTAAATCATTGATGTATATTGTAAGTAGCTGGGGTCCCAGCACTGAACCCTGCAGCACCCCACTAGTCACTGCCTGCCATTCTGAAAAGGACCCGTTTACTACGACTCTCTGTTTCCTGTCTGCCAACCAGTTTTCTATCCACGACAATACATTACCCCCATACCATGTGCTTTAAGTTTGCACACTAATCTCTTGTGTGGGACCTTCCTTGTCAAAAGCCTTTTGAAAATCCAAGTACACAACATCCACTGGTTCTTCCTTGTCCACTCTACGAGCTACATCTTCAAAAAATTCCAGAAGATTTGTCAAGCATGATTTCCCTTTCATAAATCCATGCTGACTTGGACCGATCCTGTCACTGCTTTCCAATTGCGCTGCTATTTCATCTTTAATAATTGATTCCAACATTTTCCCAACTACCGATGTCAGACTAACCGGTCGATAATTCCCTGTGTTCTCTCTCTCTCCTTTTTTAAAAAGTGGTGTTACATTAGCTACCCTCCAGTCCATAGGAACTGATCCAGAGTCAATAGAATGATGGAAAATGATCATCAATGCATCCACTATTTCTAGGGCCACTTCCTTAAGTACTCTGGGATGCAGCCTATCAGGCCCTGGAGATTTATCGGCCTTCAATCCCATCAATTTCCCTAACACAATTTCCTGACTAATAAGGATTTCCTTCAGTTCCTCCTTTTCGTTAGACCCTTGAACTCCTAGTATTTCCGGAAGGTTATTTGTGTCTTCCTTATTGAAGACAGATCCAAAGTATTTGTTCAACTAGTCTGCCATTTCTTTGTTCCCCATTATAAATTCACCTGATTCTGACTGCAAAGGACCTACTTTGGTCTTCACTAATCTTTTTCTCTTCACGTATCTATAGAAGCTTTTGCAGTCAGTTTTTATGTTCCCTGCAAGCTTCCTCTCATACTCTATTTTCCACCTCCTAATTAAACCCTTTGTCCTCCTCTGCTGAATTCTAAATTTCTTCCAAGTCCTCAGGTTTGCTGCTTTTTCTGGCCAATTTATATGCCTCTTCCTTGGATTTAACACTATCCCAAATTTTCCTTGTTAGCCACGGTTGAGTTACTTTCCCTGTTTTATTTTTACTCCAGACAGGGATGTACAATTGTTGAAGTTCATCCATGTGAACTATAAATGTCTGCCATTGCCTATCCACTGTCAATCCTTTAAGTATCATTTGCCATTCTATCCTAGCCAATTCACATCTCATACCATCAAAGTTATCTTTCCTTAAGTTCAGGACCCTAGTCTCTGAATTAACACTGTCACTCTCCATCTTAATAAATAATTCTACCATATTATGGTCACTCTTCCCCAGGGGGCCTCGCACAACAAGATTGCTAATTAGTCCTGTCTCATTACACAACACGCAGTCTAGGATGGCCAGTTCCCGAGTTGGTTCTTCGACATATTGGTCTAGAAAGCCATCCCTAATACACTCCAAAGCATCACTCAAAACAGTTATCATTGGTGAGACCACACCTGGAGTATTGTGTGAAGTTTTGGTCTCCTTACCTAAAAAAGGTTATACGTGGCATAGAGGGAGTGCAGCGAATGTTCACTAGATGGCTTCCTGGGATGGCAGGACTGTCGTATGAGGAGAGATTGGGTTGACTAGGTCTGTATTCACTAGAGTTTAGAAGAATGAGAGGGGATCTCATTGAAACGTAAAAGATTCTGACTGGGTTGGATAGACTGGATGCGGGGAGGATGTTTCCCTTGGCTGGGAAGTCTAGAACAAGGTGTCACAGTCTCAGCATACAGGGTTGGAAATTTAGGATCGAGATGAGGAGAAATTTTTTCACTCAGAGGGTGGTGAACCTGTGGAATTCTCTACCACAAAAGTCTGTGGAGGCCAAGTCACTGAATATATTTAAGAGGGAGATAGATAGATTTCTAGAAACAAAAGACATCAAGGGGTATGGGGAGATGAGGGAATATGGTGTTGAGATCAAGGATCAGCCATGATCATATTGAATGGCGGTGCAGACTCGAAGGGCTGAATGACCTACTACTGCTCCTATTTTCTATGTTTCTATGTTTGAGTTGATTTTAATTTGTTCTCAAAATGTGGGCTATCTTGCCAAGGCTACATTTATTGTTCATCCGTACTTACCCGGATGGTGGGCTTTTTCTTTGAACTGTTGCAGTCCTTCTGGTGATGATGCACCCACGATGGTGCTAAGTAGGGAATTACATGATTTTGGCCAAGTGATAATGAATGAACAGCACTATAGATCCAAGTCAGAATAGTGTGCAACTTAGAGGGAAAATTGGAGCTGACTGTTGACAGGTTGCTTAACCATTTTTTATTTAGTCGGGTGCCTGACATGCGTAGAGACCCAACACCATGTTTGCAAGTCTACAATTCAAGCTACTGACAAATCTATATCCATCTGTAATAATTCTGTTTGCCTAATATGGAGCTCACATTCTCTTCCTGTGCGAGAGACACATTCCACTCACCCAAGCCATCATTTCTGGACTCCAAAGTGTGTGCAAGAGTATTACCAGAGTTTAACCAAAGCAGTTTTCCACTTCTTGTCCAACTAGGTTTAACCTCTCCATTGGGAGATGAGGCTGCAGGGTTATTGTGGCCAAGTCGGTGGAATCCCAGCTGCCAGTGACAGGTGTGTAGCTCATGTTTCTATCAATGAGCTGGTCAATCATCAATAGTGCTCTGGACTAATGTGGGCCTATCTGGCTCAGATAGTGGATTACTTGTTTGAAGCAAAGGGTTAAGTTGCTTTCCAAGCTTCCAACACCATGTGTGTCACCTTGGAGCAATCTCAACCCAAAAGAAAGTTCACTTACCACACCCACCACCCAGTGCCTGAGAAACCGGACACCAAAATGTCAATTTTCCGAGGCAAGGGTCCAAGCATAAAATGTCGCTCGCAGGGAGAATCGGCTGCAGAGGTTGTCATGCTCGGACTTTCCCCATTTTAATTTTTCTTTTAATTTTAATAACTGAAATATTCGAAGCACTGTAACTCCGCTGTTCTACCCTACACGGCTGGTTTACTAGCCCCCACTTTCCTGGCTAGAGAAGCATTGTGCTGAGACCCCGGCCTCACATTTTCCCTCAAATGTTTAAAAATACAATTTTCCATTCAATTATGCACCTTATGAAGTGCATTAGAAGGAAAGAAATGTCCTGCTTTTATACAGTGCCTCATCACATCTCTCAGAAATGTCTCTATGTGCTTCACATACAATGAAGGAGTTTGAAGGGCAGTGATCATTGATATGTATGCAAATACAACAGCCATTTTGAGCCCACCAAGATCTCACAAGCCACAATGAGGTGAATGACCAGATAATGTACTTTTGATGGCGTTGGTGAAGTGAAGAATGTTGGCCTGAACAGTGGGAGAATTCCCTGCCCTTTGTATGGTGCCTCTGGATCTTTAACATTCACCCGAACCATCAGAAGCAGGCAGGGATCGTTATTTATCCAGGTTATTGAGGCTTCCAGGAAATTTTCCAGGAAGTTTCCAGGAAGTTTCAGTAGCAAAGAAAGACTCAGATCAACATCTTTCTGATTCTGCCCTCTATTTGGTTTTGCCATTGGCGATTGGAAGTAACCCGTCGGCGCCAACAGGTGCTCTGTGCAACACTACCACTTCACACCGAGCAAAGTATGAACCACTACACCTGTGGGACAGTAAATAAAGGGATCAGTCACGCATGTGCTCATCCTTTGTGATCATTTACCCCCTCCCTCAGTTCCTTTTTTTGATCGTTCTTTGGGCAAGAAAAGTAGGCAGGAGTAAAATGTTTGAATGTACCTTTTCGAGGAAGTGGAGGCAGGCTAACAGGGGGACACATGTTGAGTCCATGATTCCATTGGCTCACTGCAAATAAAAATTGAGAGACAAGTTAACAGATAGTTCACCACCTGAGAAACTGAACTTCATACTTATTCTGTGTTGTTCTTATTATCCCCTCCTCTCCTGAAGGCACTGACTCTTTTTCAGATACCACTCACCAATTCCTCACCCGAGCAGCCATTCTTTATGTGTGAACCTGGACCATGAGTGATGATAGATTGCACGACAGTGGGGGCAGAAGGTTAATCACAGCTGAGTCCGATCCTCAACCAAGGTCCACATAGACGTGCTTTCCAGCAGGGGTTCATTGGACAGAGGTAAACAACTTGAACCTTGGCTGATTTTAGTGCCCCTCACTGCTCCCTCCTCCTTCCCCAGCACCCCAGCACACACGGCTAAGATCAGTTAACAGCACAGACATGGGACTGAACCTAAGATTTTCCTGGTCTAAATGGCTCAGTTCCACTATGCAGAGTGTCTTGAGAAGCTGTTTTCACCCAAATTCAGAGCAACAGTGCTTCAAGCAGAGGACTTCTTGTCAAACTCGTGGCATGTTTATTATTATGGAACTGAGTCAAGGGTGCAAGATTCAGATGCTGTGGCTTGATTCAGTATATTGTTAAAATGAAATGGCTTGTTCCTCATAGCCAATCCTTGGCTCTCAGTTATTATTGTGAAATATCATTGGAAACACATTTATAACACTGAAGATTTCTAGGCACATAAATAAAGGTTTCACACATTTCAAAGTGGTGATGTAAGAGCTGTTAAGACAGATGAAGTAGCCAATAAATGTCTCACCTTTAGAGTTAATGCAAAGCACAACCAGATGCTCTTCTCAGACCAGTCAAATCGTACATTAGAATTTCCTGTGTATTTGCCCTCAACGACATGTGTAATCGAGGGTGTAAAGCAAATACCCAGCGTCAAAAATCAAGCAAACTCAGCCGCGTGATAACTTGGATGAACGTATTTACCCTATGTCTGAATTACTTTGCCCTTTTATGCCTGTCTATCACTCCCTGCCCCGAATTCATCTCGACTCATTGTAATGATGGCTCCCTCCCCAGGCTAACGAACTGTACTTGAGAATTTCCTGCAATTGTACTGGTTCAAAACGAGTGTAAAATTAAACTCAGAATGGTGCCACAGAAAACAAAGTCATTTTCCTGGCCTTTTTATGTTATTTTTTAAGCCATTCAAAGAAAAATGTATCCTTGCTGAGACCTGCACTGTATTTCCTTTTTCTCTGAATGCATTTTTATCTCTTCAGTACCAGTCACATTAAAAATGCAAACACTTCCAGGATTGTATATTTTCAACATGCTGGGGCCGAAATTGCCCCTTTCTTTAAGGCCTGTTACCATCGCAAATCAGCAGCCATGCAGCTGAGTGGATTGGCCGCCGACCTTTGGTGGAATAGCTGCTGATAGCCCAATTGCCCTCCCGAGTTTTCCCGGTGGTGCCCCGATCCCCTCCTCCTTACCGCTCCGCTGCTGCCGATCCATCTTAAGCGTGTCATCACTGTCATGTATCCTACATGGCTACTGTTGGTACTATCTTAAGGTGTGCCACCAGAGGGCACAGCAGTGGGAGACTCGTAGGTTACCTGTACAGGTGTGCCTGGCCTAGTATAAAAGGCAGGCCACCAGGTGTGATCTTCACTCTGGAGTTAACTAATAAAGGACTAAGGCCACTACAGTTCAAATACCACATACTGCCTCGTGGATTCATTGTTAGAGCATCTAAGGACACAACAACTGGCAATGAGATTATAAACTTTCATGCGAAAATAGTTACCCTTGGTGCTTTGCAGCAGTTCGCCGATGATGATGATTGGGATGCCTTTGTGGAGAGGCTCGAACACTTTTTTACAGCAAACAACCTGGCAGGAGATGACCCGGCCGCACTGGCTGATAAGCGCCACGCTATCCTGCTAACCAGTTGTGGGCCCAATGTCTATGACCTCGTCAGGGACTTGCTGGCACCAGCAAAGACAACGACCAAGTCGTACGAGGAGCTCGTAACCCTGATCCAGGAGCAACTCAAGCCCAAGAAGAGCATCCTTACAGCCAGACACTGGTTCTATACCCACCGAAGGCCAGGAAGTCGGGAAGTATGCCGCAGACCTCAGGAGGCTGGCGGCACCGTGCGAGTTTGGCACCCACCTCAATGAAGCGCTGCGGGATATTTTTTTCATTGGAATTGGCCATGAGGACCTTCTTCACAAGCTACTGATGGCGGATACCACAGTCACACTGCAGAAGGCCATCTCTGTGAGCCAGGCATTCATGACCTCGACCTGTGGCTCAAGGCAGATGGACTCAAACCCGGCAGGTACTGTGCACAGAGTGGCACCATTCAGGAGCTGGACTGTAGAGGATGAATCCTCTCAGGGAAGAGAGAACAGGTCCCTGAGTCCGTTAACTCAGAGTCTGCCGACAGGGGCTAATTGAGTAGCACCATGTTGGTGTTGCAGAGGGAATCACAGGGCTCACCAGTGCCGTTTTAAAGACTGTGTTTGCAAAGGCTGCAGCACAAAGGGCCACCTCCAGTGAATGTGTAAGTGAAAAAGGACTCACTGTGTCGATGAGGAGTCCACAGATGGCCATGAATCCAGCGTAGATTATGAATTGTTAGACAGAGAGGCAGCCCAGTCCCACGGGGAGGTACACGGCATGTTTACCTGCACCACTGAGTGCTCCCCGCTGAAGATGGAAGTCGAGATAGAGGGAAGTCCAGTCTTCATGAAAGTGGACACGGGGACGAGCCGGTCAGTGATGAATCAAGGAGCCTTTGAGAGGCTATGGGACAATCCGGCTGAATGACCCGAGTTGGTCCCGGTTCAGGCAAAGCTGCGTACCTACACCAATGAAATCATCCCAGTCATTGGTAGTGTGAATATAAGGGTACTCTGTGATGGCGCGATGCACAAGTTACCTCTGTGGATTGTTGCAGATGATGGACCAACGCTGCTCGGCAGAAGGTGGATGGAGAAGATCCATTGGAAGTGGGATGACTTCACCCCTCCAGCGATCGAAGCCCTCTGCGCTCAGAGGCAAAGCAAACCCTCACCTGAGGGTGGACCCAGCACTGGAGAGCAGACTAGCACGGTACTTGAGACACAGACCACTCAGCACGACTGCGTGGAGATGATACAGCTGAGACGACCCGAATGCACCTTCCAGGCTCCAGTGGCAGGACTCAGGAGGGAGAAAATCGGATCCAGCAGCGACTTCCCAACTGCGGAGGCAGAACTCGGGGAGAAGAGGATCGCCGCAATCGACAGCGTGGACGAAGAAAAGATGACACCTGAACCACGAGGTGAGGCGCTGAAGACAAAGATGGCTGCGACCAGACCACGAGGTGCAGTGCTGATGGAGCAACACGTGGCACCAAACGGAGAACGGATTGGGGTAAAGCAAGCAAGGCTCTCTTAAAGGAGGCCTGCAACCCACTACAGTTAAAGGGGCAGTTCCACACATTTAAGCAATGTAACAGTAATTGTAAGTTAGAGATGAAAGGTGTAACGGATTATGTAAAGCATGTAACCGACCATGTAAAATGTATGACTGATAATCGGAATTGTATACATGCAACCGGTGAGGAAAAGTCGCACAATTATGTACAATGTGTAATTGATGATCTGAAATGTGCATATGCAATCAGCAAGGAAAAGTCACACGATCGTGATCGAACCTCCAGAGTGTACATCATAAGTAAGGAAAAGCTGTACGATGCAGGATTCCCACTGCTTGCAGCCAATGCAGTGGGCAGACACCCATCGGGTGCACACAGGTCCAGCGAGCTACCCAATGCTGCAGCCTGCGTCCCGGGGATCAGAGTCATGCACCACGAAGTGTGGCCACAAGCTGCGAAGCAAGCGACCTCAGCAGAGCAATGGCAACGGTAGTGATACCATGCCCCTGGGTCGGCTCCATCTCTCAGGCAACCGATGGCACCAATGGCCATGAGCCTGAAGGAGCAGACTGCACCAAGGCCATACCCCTAGATGTAGGGTCACCCACCACTGTTCCCCCAGAGGAAACAAGTACCAGCCAGAATTTCAAACCAAGCGACACTCAGGCCAGCGAGTTAGCGGTTCCCTGTGCAGTGCTAGATGACAGCTCCTCAGGGAGCAGCTGGGACCCAGGGCATAAAGGAAGGACAGGGGGGGGGCGGTCACAGACATCTGTGAACCTGCCTGACTCTAGGGACCATGGTAACTGCTCCGCGAGCAGGCTATGCGAGCTAACCGGCTCCCCACTGCCAGCACCGTCACTGAGCCGCCACCAGACTGCAGGGACACCACCCAGAAGCTCCAGAACTAGCCCGTCCTCAAGCAGCATTGATGGAGCAACACATGGAGAAGCGGATTGGGGTAAAGCAAGCAAGGCTCTCTTAAAGGAAGCCTGCAACCCCCCCCTCGTCCTTCCTTTATGGGGAAAGAATGGACTGGTCAGGAACACACACACACACACCCACACAAACAGCAACCACCAGCACGCTACTGCACCCAAGGTTGAGCTGGCCCGCCAGAGGTCTACCAGACAAAACCCACATAGAGCTAAGCCCAGGGCACAGTCAATGCAAAGGCGATTTGCACTGAGGGTTCAGGGGGAAGTGATGTCATGTATCCTCCATGGCTACTGTTGGTACTATCTTAAGATGTGCCACTAGAGGGCACATCGGTGGGAGACTCATAGGTTACCTGTACAGGTGTGCTCACTCTGGAGTTAACTAATAAAGGACTAAGGTCACTACAGTTCAAGTACAACACACTGCCTCGTGGACTCATTGTTAGAGCATCTAAGGACACAACAATCACCGTGCGCGCCGCCGATCTAACCCCCCGACAGCGACATTTCTCTTGGTAAATATTCGGCCCGCCCGGCGCTGCCAAAACAAGCTTTTTCCCGGTGGTCCAGTGAGGCTGTAGCCTTCTGCAATGGCAGTGCGACTTCTCTTCAAGGGGAGGGTGCACTGCAGCTGCTGTCATCTTTTTTTTGTCAGCCAACTGCCATGTCGGTCAGACAATCATTGCCTCCGGGTTTGGCCGGACCGCCAACAGACAGCCTGGCACCCCCTCTAGGGTGACAGGATGCTGGCCCGGCCGAAACCCTCCCTGGTGGCCCAGTGGGCCGAAGTTTTAAAATCGCGAAGACTCTCCCCTTTAAGTGAAGGGGAGAGCCATGGTGACGCAGTGCCATGATGACGTCATCGCGGCGGTGATTCTGCTCCGTCCCGAACTTCCGCCCCTCAGGTGCAGCCACTGCCCCCATTAAAACTGACTTCCAGATCAAAACAAAAGAAAAACAAAGAGCCGAGTGTTGCTCAAGAGCCGACCTGAACTGCAGCTGCGGTAAAAACCATTGTTTATTTACATTTTGGCGTTTGCTAATGAGATTGCAGGAATTTAAGAGTAAATTGACTTCGGCAGATGGGCACACAAATGGGCAATTACGGCCCCACAGAAAATTTCACCCCTTAATACTAAATTGGCTGTTACTATATTTTCCTACAAGTAAACCACCCTCAATTCTTTTTGTAGTCATCAAGGAGAGGGCGGTTGGTGCAATTAAACCCACTGTCAGCACCAGGCACCTCCAGGTTAAGTAAGCAGAGTAAAACTCACCAACTCAAACACTGGCCTCCCGCCTGTAGGACCTGGAGTCAGATCAGGCTGGTGGAATGAATGTAAATCAATTTTTTTAAATCTGGAAATGTAGAGTTTATTACATACCAGGCTTCTGGTACCATCCAAATGGATAGGTTAGTGTGTCCACGTCAGTTGACTCACAGTCCAGGATACGCCAGCTCAGAACTTCTTCACTGCAGATCTGCACTCCAAGACTATTAAGCGTAAGGCACGTCATCGCCATATCTATCAAATGTATTCGATAAAGAAAGTAAATATTAACAGGGATGTAGGTACAGCAAGCAAAAAGGAAGGCAAATGGCATGTTGTCCTTTATTGCAAGGGGATTGGAGTATAAGAGTAAGGAAGTCTTGCTACAATTGTACAGGGCCTTGGTAAGACCACATCTGGAGGACTATGCACAGTTTTGGTCTCATATCTAAGGAAGGATATAGTTGTCTTAGGGGTGTTGCAACAAAGGTTCACTAAATTGATTCCTGGGATGAAAGGGCTGTCTTATAATGAGAGATTGTGTATAATGGACCTATATGCTCTGGAGTTTAGAAGAATGAGAGGTGATCTCATTGAAACATACAAGATTCTGAAGGAGATTGACAGGGTAGATGTTGAGAGGTTGTTTCCCCTGGTTGGAGTGTCTAGAACTAAGGAGCACAGTCTCAGGATAAGGAGTAGGCCATTTAAGACTCAGATGAGGAGGAATTTCTTCAATCAGAGGGTTATGAATCTTTTAAATTCTCTGCCCCAGAGGGTGCGAATAGAAACCTTGGACCCAAGTTTCGGCCTCAGTTGCTCCTGATTTTTTGGAGCAACTGGTGTAGAACGGAGTATCTTAGAAATTCAAATTCTCGGCATTTAGTTTGCTCCAGTTCGAGTCAGTTAGAACAGTTTCACTTTGGAACAGAATTTTTTTTTCAAAAGGGGGTGTGTCCGGCCACTTACGCCTGTTTTCAAAGTTTCGTCAGTGAAAACTTACTCCAAACTAACTTAGAATGGAGTAAGTGAAGATTTTTGTACGCTGGAAAAAAACCTTGTCTACACTTTAGAAAATCAGGCATAGGGAATGGGGAGGGGGGGGGGCGTGGTTTAAAGGGAAGTTTACAGACATTAAACACTTCAGTTTTACAAATAAAGAGCCATCATCAATAATAAATGATAAAAACATCAATAAATCAACCAATAAATCAATCAAAAAACATTAATAAGAAATAATTTTTTTTTTAAATCAATAAACAAAACTTTTTCTACTTACCGACTGCAGCACCGGGAGCCCTCCAACAGCGTGCTGGGATGCCCCCCCCCCCCCCCCCCTCCAGTGTGTCTCTGTCAGTGTCTCTATCTCTCTGTCTGTCTGTGTGTGTCTCTCACTCTCTGTCTGTCAGTGTCTGTGTTTCTGACAGTGAGGGGAGGGGGAGGAGGGGGTAGAGGGGGAGGGATGGGGGAGAAGGGAAGGGGGGAGGGGAGGGAGGGAGGAGAAGGAGAAGGGGAAGAGCTGGAGAAGGGGAAGGGGGGAGAGGAGAAGGGGAAAGAGAAGGGGGGAGAAGGGGAAGGAGAGGGGGAGAAGGGGAAGGAGAGGGGGGAAAGGAAAGGAGAAGGGGAGGAAAGGAGATGGGGGGGAAAGGAGATGGGGGGGAAAGGAGAAGGGGAGAAAGGAGAAGAGGGGGAAGGGGGGGAAGAGGAAGGGGGGGAGGAGAAGGGGGAGGGAGGCTGAATGGGCCGGGCCCGGCCGGGGTCCGGGGTCGGGAGCGTGGGTCGGGGTCGGGAGCGCGGGTTGGGTCCGGTCCTGTCCGGGGGCGGGGCCGGGGGGGGGGGGGGAAGCGGGAGTCGGGTCGGGGTCGGGTCCGGTCCGGGGGGGGAGGGGGGGAAGCGGGAGTCGAGTCGGGTCGGGAGGAAGCAGGAGATAGGCATGGGAGGCAGCCTTATGCATGCAACCCCAGTGAGGCCATTCGGCCAGGGCTAGGGGGTGCGTGCTTCGGGCCCCTCCCGCACAGTTTTGTGCGCCTGGAGCTACTGCACATGCGCGCCCACTGTAGCGCGCATGTGCCGAGGTCCCGGCACTGTTTTCTGCGCAGGGACCTAGCTCCGCCCACCACAGCTCGTGCTGTGCCACGCCCGGCTGCAGAGGACCAGCAGGGAGCTGAAGAATCTGTAAGTTTTTTTTAGGCGCACTTTGTAGCGCGAAAAACGGCCGTCCCGGTCGGGGCTGCGCCGTTCTAGGTGCGGCCCGAAACTTGGGCCCATAGAAACATGGAAAATAGATGCAGGAGTAGGCCATTCGGCCCTTTGAGCCTGCACCACCATTCAATAAGATCATGGCTGATCATTCACTCAGTACCCCTTTCCTGTTTTCTCTCCATACCCCTTAATCTCTTTGGTCGTAAGGGCCATATCTAACTCCCTCTTGAATATATCCAATGAACTGGCATCAACAACTCTCTGCGGCAGGGAATTTCACAGGTTAACAACTCTCTGAGTGAAGAAGTTTCTCCTCATCTCAGTCCTAAATGGCCTAACCCTTATCCTAAGACTGTGTCCCCTGGTTCTGGACTTCCCCATCATCGGGAACATTCTTTAGGCATCTAACCTGTCCAGTCCTGTCAGAATCTTGTATGTTTCTATGAGATCCCCTCTCATCCTTCTAAACTCCAGTGTATAAACGCCCAGTTGGTCCAGTCTCTCCTCATATGACAGTCCAGCCATCCCTGGAATCAGTCTGGTGAACCTTCGCTGCACTCCCTCAATAGCAAGAACGTCCTTCCTCAGATTAGGAGACCAAAACTGAACACAATAGTCCAGGTGAGGCATCACTAAGGCCCTGTACAACTGAAGTAAGACCTCCCTGCTCCTATACTCAAATCCCCTAGCTATGAAGGCCAACATACCATTTGCCTTCTTCACCATCTGCTGTACCTGCATGCCCACTTTCAGCGACTGATGAACCATGACACCCAGGTCTCGTTGCACCTTCCCTTTTCCTAATCTGCCGCCATTCAGATAATATTCTGCCTTCGTGTTTTTGCCCCTAAAATGGATAACCTCACATTTATCCACATTATACTGCATCTGCCATGCGTTTGCCCACTCACCTAACCTGTCCAAGTCACCCTGCAGCCTCTTAGCATCCTCCTCACAGCTCACACCGCCACCCAGTTTAGTGTCATCTGCAAACTTGGAGATATTACACTCAATTCCTTCATCTAAATCGTTAATGTATATTGTAAAGAGCTGGGGTCCCAGCACTGAGCCCTGTGGCACTCCACTAGTCACTGCCTGCCATTCTGAAAAGCACCCGTTTATCCCGACTCTCTGCTTCCTGTCTGCCAACCAGTTCTCTATCCACGTCAGTACATTACCCCCAATACCATGCGCTTTGATTTTGCACACTAATCTCTTGTGCGGGACCTTGTCAAAAGCCTTTTGAAAGTCCAAATACACCACATCCACTGGTTCTCCCTTGTCCACTCTGCTAGTTACATCCTCAAAAAATTCCAGAAGATTCGTCAAGCATGATTTCCCTTTCATAAATCCATGCTGACTTGGTCCGATCCTGTCACTGCTTTCCAAATGCGCTGCTATTTCATCCTTAATGATTGATTCTAATATTTTCCCCACTACTGATATCAGGCTAACCGGCCTATAATTACCCGTTTTCTCTCTCCCTCCTTTTTTAAAAAGTGGTGTTACATTAGCTACCCTCCAGTCCATAGGAACTGGTCCAGAGTCGATAGACTGTTGGAAAATGATCACCAATACATCCACTATTTCTAGGGCCACTTCCTTAAGTACTCTGGGATGCAGACTATCTGGCCCTGGGGATTTATCGTCTTTCAATCCCGTCAATTTCTCAAACACAATTTCCCGCCTAATAAGGATATCCTTCAGTTCCTCCTTCTCACTAGACCCTCGGTCCCCTAGTACAATCGGAAGGTTATTTGTGTCTTCCTTCATGAAGGCAAAACCGAAGTATTTGTTCAATTGGTCTGCCATTTCTTTGTTCCCCATTATAAATTCATCTGAATCCGACTGCAAGGGACCTACGTTTGTCTTCACTAATCTTTTTCTCTTCACATATTTATAGAAGCTTTTGCAATCAGTTTTTATGTTTCCTGCAAGCTTCCTCTCGTACTCTATTTTCCCCCTCTTAATTAAACCCTTAGTCTTCCTCTGTTGAATTCTAAATTTCTCCCAGTCCTCAGCCTTTCTAGCCAGATTATATGTCTCTAACATTATCCTTAATTTCCCTTGTTAGCCATGGTTAAGCCACCTTCCCCGTTTTATTTTTACTCCATATAGGAATGTACAGTTCCTGAAATTCATCCATGTGATCTTTAAATGTTTGCCATTGCTTATTCACCGTCAACCCTTTAAGTATCCTTTGCCAGTCTATTCTAGCCAATTCACGCCTCATACCATCGAAGTTACCTTTCCTTAAGTTCAGGACCCTAGTTTTCGAGTTAACTGTGTCACTCTCCATCTTAATAAAGAATTCTACCATATTGTGGTTGCTCTTCCCCAAGGGGCCTCGTACAACAAGATTGCTAATTAGTCCCTCTCATTACACATCACCCAGTCTAGGATGGCCAGCTCTCTATTTGGTTCTTCGGCATATTGGTCTAGAAAACCATCCCTAATACACTCCAGGAAATGCTCCTTCACCGCATTACTATCAGTTTGGTTAGCCCAATCAATATGTAGATTAAAGTCGCCCATGATAACTGCTGTACCTTTATTACACACATCCCTTATTTCAGCAGGGTAGTAATCAGGAGGAAGAACACTGACTAAACATTTTTACACCCGCTGCCAAAGCCAATCAGTTGCCACCCCAGCTGAGAGCAGCTGGTTAAACACGAGCTGGGAGCCGGTTCTGGGACCTTCCAAGTCTTTCTGGATGAATGAACCACATGATGCAATTACCACCTGAGCGACAGGAGGAGCTTGGTTCAATGCTCTTAGGTAATGTGAACCTGCTGACTGTACGCAATCCAAAAATAAGATGAATCAGGACAATGATTCGAGTATAAAGTTAAACCGAATACTGAATATGGTGCCATCTATACAGCAGTAGTCACACAGGCAAAGAAGGTTGTGTGGTTTATAACGGTGCTTATAGCATTCTGCTGGAGACCGGCCTACTCAGCACAACAGGGATTTTACTTGCGTGTGCACTTACACCAGTGAGGCTCATGGGTAGGACTTCCATGGAGGTTCACCCAATCTCCTCCCGTAAATTTGGCGGAATACCAGTGGAAACCTCAGAGCAAAAGAATAAATGGTTGTTTACATTGTTTCACCGACTCTCCCGCTGATCTTTGGCCGAAGTCACAGTGGGAGATTAGAAGAAACTATGCAGAAATCTGAAGCTTCACAGTATAAATGGAATAGATCCAAATAATAACTTCTGAAATCAAATTTATTGTGCTTATGAGCAGGACCCATACACTTGATCAGTGCTTATGGGTCTACTGAGTCATTTTGTCCCAGTCATTTCGCAGGTGTATTCCTATTTAAGTACAGGATTGGAAAAAGTCAACTATGGAACATCTGCCTAGTCCCAAAGTTCAAAAAGCTGTGTCTCATTGGGCTTTATCTCTGCTACCACTTGATTCCTTTATTTTGCTGCAGAAAAGGCAATTCAGCTCCCTCTTGAATTTGCTAAAGCTGTCCATCTTCACTGTCTTCCATTTCCACACGTTCACCAACCTTTGTGTGAAGGTTAAATATAAGCTGCTTAGTTACCGTACCTCTTCCGGGTTTGCGTCTGTGGTAGCAGTTATGGAGTTTCACTCCAAATATCCTTTGTCCCACTCTGCTGGTGTAAAATGGTGGAGTGGGTGCCACTTCCTCTGGTTGTTACAAGGCCGGAGTATCCGGGATCAGGACATATTTTGCCATATTTTCAGTGCCAGCAAGTCCAAGGAATTTTGGACCCTTTGTACTTTTGTCAAACAATTTATTTTGGTTCAACTTATCTACCCTCTTTAACAGTTTAGTATTTAATGGCTTTCCTCCTTCGATGTGCACAGTCTGCTACACTCTCCTCATTTATTCATTGATAGTTAATACCTGGCATCCGTGGGTCTTTCAGAAATCCAAATCCTTTGCAACAGGAATCCTCATCGCACGAGCGTTCACACTCAAAGAACCTTGGAGCACAAAGATGCAGCAAGTCAGTTCAGCAACACTCTTTACTGCGATATTACTCTAACTTTTTGCCAAGGCTCACAACCCAAACCAACGGTTTTTCCCCAGGGATACCCTCCAGAAAGCTGAAATATATTGCAGGATGGAGTGAAGGGATACAGATCTGAGCATGCAGTTCCCAATCTGGAGCACCTAGTTTCAAACGTGCCATTGTGGTTATTTGTAAAATGAAAAATAGGCATTTCCGCATAGGGAAAGAGGCAATAAAGGGTTAATAGTTCTATTTTAATGGGGTCCTTTTACTTGTTGTATTTATCTGGAATAACTTTGTTTCTTAATTGCATTCCTTTGCCATTTTTTTCCTGAAGACTAGGAAGTAGAGGGGAAATAGCACTGAATCTGAACAGGCAGCATGCCAAGGCTGGGCAGCTGTGCATGGGAGCCAATGACAAGTGAAACAGGAAGGGGCTGAAATTACCCCTCTCCTTAAGGCCTGTTACCACCGCAGGTCGGCGGCCACGTGAGTTGGCCGCTGATAGCCCAATTGCCCTTCCATGGTTTCCTGGCGGTGCCCGGATAACACCCCTACCACTTCGCTGCTGTCGGTTCGTATTAAGTTCGTCATCACCGTGCGCACCGCCGATCTATCCCACGGATAGCGACATTCCCCTTTGAAAATCTTCAGCCCCCCGGTCCAGTGAGGCTGTGGCCTGCAACAGCGCTGCGGCTTCCCTTAAAGGGGAGGAAGCACTGCCGCTGCCGCCATATTTTTTTTAATCAGCCGACTGCCATGCCGGCCTGACAATTGTGCCCCCGGGTTCAGCCGGGCCGCCAACATAAAATAAAACAACAAAGAGCGGAATTTCACTTAAGAGGTGACCTCAACAACACCTGCAGTAAAAACCATTGAAACGGGTGCCCCGTTTTGGGCAGCGGTCAAGTTTGGCTTCGAACTCTGCTCGCACCTAGAAGGAGTAGGGGAGGTGGGCCACAATTGAACCCCTGTCCATATTATAATGAGATTGTCTTATGGTGCAGTGTGTTGATAGGCCAGGGTACTGTGGCACAAACTCCCAAGATTTCCCAACATGGTCAGTTCCTAAAGTGTCTAAACATTGAGCAAGTGAACAACGTTGGCCTTTATCTCAAAAGGGCTGGAATACAAAGGAGAGGAATTGATGCTTCAGTTGTATAGCGCCTTGTTCAGAGCCCACCTGTAGTACTGCATTCAGTTCTGTGCACCGCACCTCAGGAAGGATATAGTGTCCTTGGAGGTGGTGCCACGCAGATTCAACAAAGTGATACCAGCGCTTAAAATGTTAAATTATGAAGACAGTGATATGTATGGAGAAAGAATCAGATTGAACACTGTGAGCTCAAAGTAAAGTGTGACCTTAGTCTTTTATTGCAGGTCTCCAGAGTGCCTCTCCAACCTGAGGCCTCCTTAAATACCTGTGCTCCCAAGGGATTATAGGATCCCTTGGGACTCCAGGGGATGAGCCCTCTGGTGGCTGTACAGCATATATACAAGTTTACATATATAACAACACTCCCCCACCAAACTCAATAGTGTAACTATTTACAAGGTGAGTCGATCTGGGGCCCTTTTTGCCCTGGTTGATCGTCTCGGTATGAAAGCTGGTATTGGTGAGTCAATTGTTGGGCCCTCGCTGGGCTGCTGTGCAGCTGGCCTTGCTGGGCTGCCTGGTGTGGTGGGTCCTGCTGAGCTCTGTGGATGGTGGGTTCTGCTTCGAGGCCATCCGTGGTGTCGGTTGCCACTGGTGTGTATGTTGGGGGGTCAAAGAAGGGAGGGCCCAAAGTGGGTTGCTCAGGAAAGTCCGTGAATCTGAGTTTGATTTGGTCCAAGTGTTTCCGGTGAATGAGTCCATTTGAAAGTTTGACCCGACACACCTTGCTCCCTTTTTTGGCCACGACAGTGCCGGGAAGCCACTTGGGACCTTGTCCATAATTCAATACAAATACAGGACCATTGATTTCAATCTCGCGTGACACATTTGCGCTATCATGGTATGTACTTTGTTGAAACCACCTGCTCTCTACCTGTTCACGTAGATCAGGGTGAACTAACGAGAGCCTTGTCTTAAGTGCTCTTTTCATGAGCAGTTCAGCAGGTGGGATCCCAATGAGCGAGTGCAGCCTCGTGTGGTAGCTAAGCAGGACTCGGGATAGGCGAGTCTGCAGTGAGCCTTCAGTGACCCTCTTCAAGCCTTGCTTGATGGTTTGCACTGCTCTCTCTGCCTGACCATTGGACGCTGGTTTAAACGGGGCAGATGTGACATGTTTGATCCCGTTGCGGGTCATGAATTCTTTGAATTCAGCACTGGTAAAACATGGCCCATTGTTGTTCACCAGGACATCGGGTAGGCCGTGTGTGGCAAACTTGGCCCGCATGCTTTCAGTAGTGGCAGCGGACGTGCTTGCCGACATTATCTCACATTCAATCCACTTGGAGTACGCATCTACAACCACAAGGAACATTTTACCCAAAAACGGGCCTGCATAGGCGATATGCACTCTAGACCACGGTTTGGAGGGCCAAGACCATAAATTTAGCGGCGCCTCCCTGGGTACATAGCTTAACTGCGAGCAAGTATTACATCTGTACACGCAGGATTCTAAGTCCGCATCGATACCGGGCCACCACACATGGGATCTGGCTATCGCTTTCATCATTACGATACCTGGGTGGGTACTGTGGAGGTCACTGATGATGGTGTCTCTGCCTTCTTGGGGACCACTACTCGATTGCCCCACAGAAGGCAGTCTCTGCCTGTATAGAGATTTCATCTTTGTGCCACTGGAATGGCTTTATCTCTTCCTGCATTTCCACTGGGACACTGGATCAGCTCCCGTGAAGCACATAGTTTTTGAATACGGACAATAAAGGGTCCTGGCTTGTCCAGGTTTTGATCTGCCAGGCAGTGACGGGTAATTGCTCACTCTCAAATGCTTCCATAACCATGGCTAAATCTGTGGGCTGCGCCATTTCCACCCCCGTGGTGGGCAATGGCAGCCTACTGAGAGCATCGGCGCAGTTTTCTGTGCCTGGCCTGTTCCGGATGGCATAGTTGTATGTGGACAACGTGAGCGCCCATCTCTGGATGCGGGCCGATGCATTGGTATTTATCTCTTTACTCTCAGAAAACAGGGATATGAGTGGCTTATGGTCAGTTTCCAATTTGAATTTTAGCCCAAATAGATATTGATGCATTTTCTTTACCCCATAGACACACGCTAACACTTCTTTTTCAATCATGCTGTCGGCTCTCTCAGCCTTAGACAGATTTCTGGATGTGTAAGCAACCGGTTGCAGTATCCCAAAATCATTAGCTTGGTGCAATACAGACGTGATGCCATATGACGACGCATCACATGCTAGTACCAAATGCTTACATGGATCATACAGCACAAGCAATTTGTTTGAGCACAACAATTTTCTAGCTTTTACAAAGGCATTTTCTTGGCTTTTGCCCCATGACCATTCGTCCCCTTTACGCAGTAAGACATGCAGTGGTTCTAACAGTGTGCTGAGAGCCGATAAGAAGTTGCCAAAGTAAATCAGGAGTCCTAGAAACGACCGCAGCTTCGTCACGTTCTGTGGCCTCGGTGCATTCTCGATTGCCTCCATCTTCGAATCGGTAGGCCTGATGCCATCCGCTGCGATCCTCCTCCCCAAGAACTCCACTTCAGGCACCAGGAAAATGCACTTCGAGTATTTTAACCTGAGCCCCACGCGGTTGAGTCGACTAAGAACCTCCTCCAGGTTCTGCAGCTGCTCAACTGTGTCCCGACCTGTGACCAAGGTGTCGTCCTGGAAGATCACGTTTCTCTGGAATATCGCCGCCACTGATCGAATTCCAAACGGGCACCTGTTATAAATGAAAAGACCTTTGTGCGTGTTGATGCAGGTGAGGCCCTTCAATGATTCCTCCAGTTCCTGCGTCATGTTGGCTGAAGTCAAATCCAGCTTCGTGAACGTCTTTCCTCCCGTCAGCGTTGCAAAGAGATCGACGGCCTTTGGTAGTGGGTATTGGTCCTGCAGGATGAAACGATGGTAGTTACTTTGTAATCACCACAGATTCTGACAGTGCCGTTTCCCTTGAGGACTGGGACAATAGGACTGGCCCACTCGTTGAACTCGATCGGTGAAATGATGCCCTCTCGTTGCAGCCGGTCTAACTCGATCTCTACCCTTTCTCTCATCATGTACGGTACTGCTCTTGCCTTGTGATGGATGGGTCGCGTCACCAGAATTAGGTGGATCTGCACTTTTGCTCCTTGGAACTTCCCGATGCCTGGTTTAAACAGTGAAGGGAACTTGTTTAAGACCTGGGCACAAGAAGTGTCGTCAGCATGCGATGGCGCTCCGACGTCGTCCCAGTTCTAGTGTATCTTTCCCAGCCAGCTCCTGCCGAGCAGCGTGGGATCATCGCCCGGTACCACCCAGAGTGGTAGCTTGTGCACCGCTCCCTCGTAGGAGACCTTTACGGTAGTACTGCCGATTACGGGAATCAGTTCTTTTGTGTAAGTTCTTAGCTTCGTACGAACTGGAGTTAAGACTGGCCTTAGGCCTTGCTGCACCACAATCTTTCGAAAATCTTTTTGCCCAGTCTTGATGGACTGGCTCACGCCCGTGTCCAGCTCCATTGATACCGGGAATCCATTTAGTTCAACATTCAGCATTATCGGGGAACACTTTGTGGTGAATGTGTGCATCCCATGTACCTCTGCCTCCTCGGTCTGATTCATCGTGATCCTCCGTGGATCTGTCCTCCTCTGCAACATGGTGGTTTGCAGGATTAACAGGATTTTCAGTTCGCCTGCACATATGTTGGAGGTGTCCCATTGTTCCACAGCCCTTGCAAACCTACCCTTTAAAGTAGCATGAATGGAAATGATGATCACCCCCGCAGCGCCAACAAGGTGTTAATGGCCTTGCATTCATCACCCTTGATGGTGGACTCTGAGACATCTGCGGACATGCAGCTGCAGGCTTGTGTGACCTGTCCTGTACGTTGCGATTTGAAAACATCACTTTGTTCACAGTAATTGTAGCAGCACTGTGTGCTGAGAGATTTGCTCAGTATTGTCACTGATGGCAATGAATGCCTGGGCTATCGCTATGGCCTTAGTCAAAGTTGGGGTCTCTCCAGTCAGAAGTTTGCAAAGTATGGTTTTGTGACCAATGCCAAGTAAGAAAAAGTCTCTGAGCATGTGCTCCAAATGTCCTTCAAATTGGCAATGTCCTGCAAGGCGTCTTAGCTCGGCGACATAACTCGCCACTTCCTGGCCTTCAGATCTTTTGTAGGTGTAGAACCGGTACCTTGCCATCAGAACGCTTTCCTTCGAGTTCAAATACTCCCGGACCAGTGTACACAAATCATCATACGATTTCTCCGTGTGTTTCGCTGGAGTAAGCAGATTTTTCATGAGGCCATACGTTGGTGCCCCACAGACGGTGAGGAGGATCGCCCTTCATTTGACAGCGTTCTCTTCTCCATCCAGCTCGTTGGCTACGAAGTACTGGTCAAGTCGCTCCACAAAGGTTTCCCAAACATTTCCCTCTGAGAATTTCTCCAGGATGCCCACTGTTGTCTGCATCTTTGGGTTCGTTATCTGTATCTCGTCACCAGTTGGTGTGTATGGAGAAAGAGTCAGACTGAACAATGCAAGCTCAAAGTAAAGTGTGACCTTAGTCTTTTATTGCAGGTCTCCAGAGTGCCTCTCCAACCTGTGAGGCCTCCTTAAATACCTGTGCTCCCAAGGGATTACGGGATCACTTGGCACACCAGGGGATGAGCCCTCTGGTGGCTGTACAGAGTATATACAAGTTTACATATATGACAGACAGTTTGCATAAACTTAGCTTGTGTTTCCTTGATCTAAAATTATTTAAAATAATTGAAAATTATATCCCCTGATCAGGAATTCAGAACAAAAGGGCATAATCTTAAAATTAGAGCCAGGCCATTCAGAAGTGAATTCAGGAGTTAAATCAGGAAGCACTTTTTCTCACAAAGGAGAGTAGAAATTGGGAGCTCTCTCCCTCAAAAGATTGTGGATGCTGGGACAATTGGAGTATTCACGACTAAGATCGCTAGGTATTTGTTAGGTAAGGTTATCAAGGATTATGGAGTTAAGGCAGGTAAAGGAAGTTGAGATACAGATCAGCAATGGCAGAGCAGGCTCAAGGAAATAAGTAAATCAAGAGGATGAGTCCAATGTCTGCTGTGACCTCCACTGTAAAGAAAGCATCAGAAGATGAATACTTACCCAGCTTGGATCCCTCTTGCAGTCACATTCAGCCTGTTCCTTATTGAGATTCCCCACAGCTTACGAAATGCCAAGCGGCTGTAGAAATTTTTCACACTCCCCTCCAGCACATCTGCAGGAAAGAAAGTGTTATTCAGATTGATTGTTGATTTCCTGACCCATTATCTCTCTCTGGAATAATGCGTTTTCCTCAAAGTCTCAGTGATCCATTTGCCATCATTTGATGGGTATGAAAATTCTGTCTTCACCAACATTTATGCCTCAACCAACATCACTAAAACTGATCATCTGGTCATTGTCTCATTGCTGTTTGTGGGGTATTGCTGTGTGCAAATTGGGTGCCGTGCCAATGTTTTGGATACTGTTGAGGGAGATGACTCATCAGGGGAAGGCAGCAGCAGCCAAGTTCATGGCACCAGGGATGATTCTGCTGTACAGGAGGGCAGGAAAAAGAGTGGGAGAGCTATAGTGATAGGGGATTCTATTGTAAGGGGAATAGATAGGCGTTGTTGCGGCCACAGACGAGACTCCAGGATTGTATGTTGCCTCTCTGGTGCAAGGGTCAAGGATGTTTCTGAGCCGCTGAAGGGCAATCTGGAGGTGGAGGGAGTACAGCCAGTCGTGGTACATATAGGCACCAACAATATAGGTAAAAAATGGGATGAGGTCCTACAAGCTGAATTTAGGCAGCTAGGAGTTAAATTAAAAAGTAGGACCTCAAAGGTCGTAATCTCAGCATTGCTACCAGAGCCACGTGCTAGTCAGAGTAGGAATTGCAGGATAGCTCAGATGAATATGTGGCTTGAGGAGTGGTGCAAAGGGGAGGGATTCAAATTCCTGGGACATTGGAACCAGTTCTGGGGGAGGTGGGACCAGTACAAACGGATGGTCTGCACCTGGGCAGGACCAGACCTGATGTCCTAGGTGGAGTGTTTGCTAGTGCTGTTAGGGAGGGTTTAAACTAACAAGGCATAGGGATGGGAATCTATGCAGGGAGGCAGAGGGAAGTAAAAAGGGGGCAGAAACAAAAAGTAGGAAGGAGAAAAGCAAGAGTGGAGGGCAGAGAAATCAAGGGCAAAAATCAAAAAGGCCACATTACAACATAATTCTAAAAGGACAAAGAGTGTTAAAAAAAGAAGCCTGAAGGCTCTGAGTCTCAATGCGAGGAACATTTGTAATAAGGTAGATGAATTGACTGCTCAGATAGTTGTTAACGGATATGACATAATTTGGATTACAGAGAAGTGGGTCCAAAGTACTCAAGGCTGGGAACCAACATCCAGGGGTATTCAATATTCAGGAAGGACAGACAGGAAGGAAAAGGAGGTGGGGTAGCGTTGTTGGTTAAAGAAGAGATTAATGCAATAGTAAAGAAGGACATTAGCGTGGATGATGTGGAATCTATATGGATAGAGCTGTGAAACACCAAAGGGCAGAAAACATTAGTGGGAGTTGTGTACAGACCACCAAACAGCAGTAGGGAGGTTGGGGATGGCATCAAACAGGAAATTAGGGACGCATGCAATAAGGGTACAGCTGTTATCATGAGTGACTTTAAACTGCATATTGATTGGGCTAACCAAACTGGTAGCAATACTATGGAGGAGGATTTCCTGGAGTGTATAAGGGATGGTTTTCTAGACCAATATGCCGAGGAACCAACTCGAGAGCAGGCCATCCAAGACTGGGTCTTGTGTAATGAGAGAGGATTAATTAACAATCTGGTCGTGCGTGGCTCCTTGGGGAAGAGCAACCATAATATGGTAATTCTTCATTAAGGTGGAGAGTGACACAGTTAATTCAGAGATCAGGGTCCTGGACATAAAGAAAGGAAACTTCGACGGTATGAGACGTGAATTGGCTAGCATAGACTGGCGAATGATACTTAAAGGGTTGACGGTGGATAGGCAATGGCAGACATTTAAATATCACATGGTTGAACTACAACAATTGTACATTCCTGTGTGGCGTAAGAATAAAAAAGGGAAGATGGTTCAAACGTGGCTAACAAGAAAAATTGGGGAAAGTGTCAAATCCAAGGAAGAGGCATATAAATAGGCCAGAAAAAGCAGCAAACCTGAGTATTGGGAGAAATTTAGAATTCAGCAGAGGAGGACTAAGGGTTTAATCAGGTGGTGAAAAATAGAGTACGCGAGTAAACTTGCAGGGAACATAAAAACTTACTGCAAAAGCTTCTATAGATATGTGAAGAGAAAAAGATTAGTGAAGACTAATGTAGGTCCCTTGCAGTCAGAATCAGGGGAATTCACAATGGGGAACAAGGAAATGGCGGACCAATTGAACAAATACTTTGGTTCTGTCTTCACTAAGGAAGACACAAATAACTTACTGAAAATACTAGGGGACCGAGAGTTTGGCGAGAAGGGGAAACTGAGGGAAATCTTTATTAGTCAGGAAATGGTGTTAGGGAAATTGAAGGGACTGAAGGCCGATAAATCCCCAGGGCCTGATAGTCTGCATCCCAGAGTACTTAACGAAGTGGCCCTAGAAATAGTGGATGCATTGGTAGTCATTTTCCAACATTCTATAGAATCTGGTTCAGTTCCTATGGATTGGAGGGTAGCTAATGTAACCCCACTTTTAAAAAAGGAGGGAGAGAGAAAACAGGGAATTATAGACAGGTTAGCCTGACATCGATAGTGAGAAAAATGCTAGAATCAATTATTAAAGATGTAATAGCAGCGCATTTGGAAAGCAGTGACAGGATCGGTCCAAGTCAGCATGGATTTATGAAAGGGAAATCATGCTTGACAGATCTTCTAGAATTTTTTGAGGATGTAACTAGTAGAGTGGATGAGGAAGAACCAGTGGATGTGGTGTATTTGGAGTTTCAAAAGGCTTTTGACAAGGTCTCACACAAGAGATTTGTCATGTATCTTACATTATTATATATAACTGTATCCTAACATGCTATACATGACTGTAATAAGATATGACCTGTAACCACCAGCATACCTTACCACCAAGGGTGCACTTGCAAGAGACAAGTATATAAGGATAGGTCTCAGGCAAGTGCAGCATTCCAGAGCTGTGAAATAAAGGTGCAGGTCCAGAGTGACCTTGACTTCACTACATGCCTCGTGTCAATCTGAACTGAGGGGACAGGATTTTACAGTGGCGACGAGTTACGGGATCACAGAATCCACAGAATGGCGAACAACGGATCAGATGAAAAGTACAATGCTGGAGACAATTGGGAGGACTTTATAGAAAGGCTCCAGCAAAGCTTTGTAACCAAAGACTGGTTAGGCGGTGAGGCAGACAAGAGAAGAGCCCATCTCTTGACCAGCTGTGACTCGAAAACATACGCTTTAATGAAGGATCTGTTGGCACCCGAGAAACCAGCAAGCAAGTCATTTGAAGAATTGAGCACACTGGTAAGAGACCACCTGAAGCCAGCGAGCAGCCTACACATGGCCAGACACAGGTTCTACAACTACAGACGCTGTGTGGGCCAGAGCATACCCGACTTCGTGGCGGAACTTCAGAGGTTGGCTAGTTTATGTGCGTTCTCCGATGAACTGAGGAGAGAAATGCTGAGAGACTTTTTCATTGAAGGAATAGGCCACGCAGACATATTCCGAAAGCTCATAGAGACCAAGAACCTGACCTTAGAGGCAGCAGCACTGGTTGCACAGACATTCTTGGTAGGGGAAGAAGAAACGAGGTTGATTTACAATGCAGGTACGACAACTAACGAAATAATGGAACAAGGTGTTCACAGCATTAGACAAGCTGCTACCCCCACACACAGACAAAACCGGGAGAACAGGCTCTCGACAGCAGGCAGTGGTGCCAGAAGCCATCAAGGGCCACAGGAACGGCCGTTCACACCTCATCAACCCACAATGCGAGCAATCAACTACAAACTGAGAGAAGCTCAAGGGAGATCAGCCAGATGCAGCTCATTCTTTGGGAACAATGAAAGCAGTCTGTGCTGGAGGTGTGGGGGCGGGCACTCATCAAGGGGATGTCAATTTCAGCAGGCTGTTTGCAGGAACTGTGAATATATAGGGCATTTGGCCCGCAAGTGCAAAAAAATGGCAGCTTGGCTGGTATACAGATCGGATGGGTCGGAAAGCGGACCAGAAGACGGTGGAGACAGTACCCGGGACACCGATGTACAGCGGGTCAACACGATCAATGGCCACTGCTCCTACAACAGGACGCCTCCTATAATGATGAGGGTCCTACTCAATGGGATACCTGTCAACATGGAGCTGGATATGGGAGCGAGTCAATCTCTCATGGGCGCTCAACAATTTGAACAACTGTGGCCGCATAAAAGAGACAGACCAAAACTCACAAGGGTCGACACCACACTAAGGACCTATACCAAAGAAATCGTACCAATCCTTGGCAGCGCCATGCTCTCTGCCACACACAAAGGGACAGTGAACCGACTTCCCCTGTGGATTGTCCCCAGAGACCCCCCAGCACTGCTGGGGAGAAGCTGGCTGGCAAAACTAAACTGGAAATGGAATGATGTCCATGCCATGTCATTAGAGGAACGGACCTCCTGCTCAACAGTTATAAAGCGATTTGAACATCTCTTTCAGCCAGTTGTGGGCACTTTCAAAGGGACCAAAGTCAAAATCTACATCACACAGGATGCTAGACCGGTCCATCACAAGGCCAGGGCTGTTCCCTATGTGATGAGGGAAAAGATTGAACACGAACTGGACAAGCTTCTGCGGGAATGCATTATATCACCTGTGGAATTTAGCGACTGGGCAAGTCCCATCGTCCCAGTCATGAAGCCTGATGGATCCGTACGAATCTGTGGGGACTACAAATCTACCATAAAGAGTCTCCCTACAGGACCAGTACCCGCTGCCCAGAGCGGAGGACTTATTTGCCACATTGGCTGGAGGTAAACTTTTCTCAAAACTAGACCTCACATCTGCGTATATGACGCAAGAATTAACCGAAGAATCCAAGCTACTCACCACCATCAACACACATCGAGGCCTTTTCATGTACAATCGATGCCCATTCGGCATCAGGTCGGCAGCTGTCATATTCCAGCGCATCATGGAGAGTCTGCTCAAGTCCATCCCGAGGACGGTTGTATTTCAAGACGACATACTTATCACGGGCAGGGTCACCGACTCCCATCTCCGTAATTTGGAGGAAGTACTAAAGCGGTTGGATCGGGTAGGCTTACGAGTCAAGAAATCCAAGTGCCTGTTTCTCGCACCCGAGGTTGAATTTTTGGGCAGAAGGATTGCCGCTGATGGAATCCGCCCAACAGAGTCCAAAACAGAAGCAATTCGCCTGGCACCCAGGCCCCGGAATGTCTCAGAACTGCGCGCCTTTCTCGGGCTACTCAATTACTTTGGGAACTTTATGCAAAACTTAAGCATGCTGCTGGAGCCTCTCCACGTGCTACTCAGGAAGGGGTGCGATTGGTTTTGGGGGGACGCCCAGGAACACGCCTTCAATAAGGCACGCAACCTTCTGTGTTCCAACAGTGTTTCGACTTTCTTTGATCCAGATAAAAAGCTAGTTCTCACATGCAATGCGTCAGCGTGTGGGGTCGGATGCATTTTACAACATGTCAATACTGCGGGCAAATTACAACCCATAGCTTATGCCTCCAGGTCACTTTCGCGGGCGGAGCGCGGGTACAGAATGGTAGAGAAGGAGGCGCTCGCGTGCGTGTACGGTGTCAAAAAGATGCACCAATACCTTTTCGGGACCAAGTTCGCATTAGAAACCGACCACAAGCCCCTCACGTCCCTCCGATCCGAGAGCAAGGCAATAAACGCCAACGCCTCGGCGCGAATTCAACGGTGGGCACTCATGCTGGCGTCCTACGACTATACCATAAGGCACAGAGCAGGCACAGACAACTGTGCCGACGCGCTCAGCAGGCTACCCCTGGCGACCACGGAAGGCTCTGACGAACAGGACTGTGAGATAGTCGTGGCAATCAATGCCTTTGAGTCCACAGGTTCGCCCATGACGGCTCGCCAAATCAGAGCCTGGATGGCCAGCGACCCCACGTTATCCTTAGTAAAAAGAAGTGTCCTAACCGGTGACTGGGCAGAGGCTCGCGATGCCTGCCCCGAGGAATTAAAACCCTTTCACAGGCTCATGCATGAGCTATCACTACAAGCAGACAGCCTGATGTGGTGTAGCGGGGTAGTCATGCCTCTGCGAGGCAGAGAGGCATTTGTCCGGGAGCTCCACCGCGAGCAACTGGGGATCGTTCTCATGAAGGCCATGGCCAGATCCCACGTCTGGTGGCCTGGTATTGACGTGGACTTGGAGCTCTGCGTCCGAAGGTGCACCATTTGTGCCCAACTCACCAATGCCCCCAGGGAGGCTCCCCTGAGCCCCTGGCCCTGGCCTGCCAAACCATGGTCACGGGTGCACGTAGACTATGCGGGCCCATTCATGGGCAAAATGTTCCTCGTAGTTGTAGATGCATTTTCAAAGTAGACCGAATGCACCATTTTAAACTCGAGCACAACCTCCACCACTGTGGAGAGCCTCGCAACCATGTTTGCAACGCACGGAATCCCTGACATATTGTTCAGTGACAATGGTCCGTGCTTCACCAGTGCAGAATTCCAAGATTTTATAATTGACCACGGCATAAATCACATCAAGACGGAACCGTTCAAGCCGGCCTCCAACGGCCAGGCGGAGAGAGCAGTGCAAATCATTAAACAAGGCATGCTTAAAATCCAAGGTCCCATGCTGCAGAGCCGCCTGTCGCGACTGCTGCTGGCATACAGATCTCGTCCGCACTCATTGACTGGGATCCCCCCCGCGCAACTGTTGATGAAAAGGACTTTAAAAACAGGCCCTCATTAATCCTCCCAAACATGCACGAAATCGTTGAGGCAAAGCGCCGTAAGCTGACTGAGTACCATGACAGAAATTCGAGGGGGAGATGGAATGAGATAGGGAACAAAGTGTTTGTACTAAACTATGGCAGGGGTCCCAAATGGCTTGCAGGGACAGTAACGGGCAAGGAAGGAAACAGGCTACTGGTAGTACAAATGGACAATGGCAAAACCTGCCGGAGGCATGTAAACCAAGTCAAAAGCAGATTTACCAACAACACTGCGGAACCAGAGGCAGACTACAATATGAAACTCGCACCACACCTGGTGGACAGACAGAGGGAACAACCTGAGGAAAGGGCAATCCCAACAGACAGCCCAGGCGAGTCAACAACAATCACACCAATCGAAACAGACAGCCCAGGTGAGATACCAGCAACCACACCCAAAGAAAAACAGACACCAAGGCAAACAACTGAACCACAACTCAGATGCTCCATGCGAGAGCGTAGACCACCTGAGAGACTGAACCTATAAAGGCAATAAGACCTTGGGGGAGGGTGATGTCATGTATCTTACATTATTATATATAACTGTATCCTAACATGCTATACATGACTGTAATAAGATATGACCTGTAACCACCAGCATACCTTACCACCAAGGGTGCACTTGCAAGAGACAGGTATATAAGGACAGGTCTCAGGCAAGTGCAGCATTCCAGAGCTGTGAAATAAAGGTGCAGGTCCAGAGTGACCTTGACTTCACTACATGCCTCGTGTGAATCCTTACTGAGGGGACGGGACTTTACAGTCAGCATGGATTTATGAAAGGGAAATCATGCTTGACAGATCTTCTAGAATTTTTTGAGGATGTAACTAGTAGAGTGGATGAAGGAGAATCGGTGGATGTGGTGTATTTGGACTTTCAAAAGGCTTTTCACAAGGTCCCACACAAGAGATTGGTGTGCAAAATTAAGGCACATGGGATTGGGGATAATGTATTGACCTGGATAGAGAACTGGTTGACAGACAGGAAGCAAATAGTGGGAATAAACGGGTCCTTTGCAGAATGGCAGGCAGTAACTAGTGGGGTACCGCAAGGTTCAGTGCTGGGACCCCAGCTATTTACAATATATATACTAATGATTTAGATGAAGGAATTGAATGTAATATCTCCAAGTTTGCAGATGACACTAAGCTGGGTGGCAGTGTGAGCTGTGAGAACAGAAGAATTAGGAACAGAAGTAGGCCATCTAGCCCCTCGAGCCTGCTCCGCCATTCAACAAGATCATGGCTGATCTGGCCGTGGACTCAGCTCCACTTACCCACCCGCTCCCCATAACCCTTAATTCCCTTATTGGTTATATAGGAGGATGCTAAGAGGCTGCAGGGTGACTTGGACAGGTTAGGTGAGTGGTCAAATGCATGGCAGATGCAGTATAATGTGGATAAGTGTGAGGTTATCCACTTTGGTGGCAAAAACAGGAAGGCAGATTATTATCTAAATGGTGACAGATTACTAAAAAGGGAGGTGCAACGAGACCTGGGTGTCATGGTACATCAGTCATTGAAAGTAGCCATGCAGGTACAGCAGGCAGATAAGAAAGCAAATGGCATGTTGGCCTTCATAACGGCAGGATGTGAGTATCGGAGCAGGGAGGTCTTGCTGCAGTTGTACAGGGCCTTGGTGAGACCACACCTTGAGTATTGTGTGCAGTTTTGGTCTCCTAATCTGAGGAAGGACATTCTTGCTATTGAAGGAGTGCAGCGAAGGTTCACCAGACTGATTCCCAGTATGGCAGGACTGACATATGAAGAAAGACTGGATCGACTAGGCTTATATTCACTGGAATTTAAAAGAATGAGAGGGGATATCATAGAAGCATGTAAAATTCTGACGGGATTGGACAGGTTAGATGCAGGAAGAATGTTCCCGATGTTGGGGAAGTCCAGAACTAGGGGTCACAGTCTAAGGATAAGGAGTAAGCCATATAGGACCGAGATGAGGAGAAACTTTTTCATCCAGAGGATTTTGAACCTATAGAATTATCGACCATAGAAAGCTGTTGAGTCCAGTTCGTTGGATATATTCAAAAGGGAGTTAGATGTGGCCCTTACGAATAAAGGGATCAGCGGATATGGGGAGAAGGCAGGAGTGGGGTACTGAAGTTGCATGATCAGCCATGATCATATTGAATGGTGGTACAGGCTAGAAGGGCCGAATGGCCTGCTCCTGCACCTATTTTCTATGTTTCTATGTTTCCCTTTCTTAATCATTTCTTTAGTCGTTCTTTTTTGGCTTTTAAACGCTTCCCAATCTTCTGTCCTCCCACTTAGTTTTGGCCACATTGTATGCCCTTGAATTTAATTGGATACCATCCTTTATTTCTTTAGTTAGCCACGGATGGCTTTTTTCTCTTACGCCCTTTCCTCCTCACTAGAATATATTTTTCTTGAGAGTTGTGAAATATCTCCTTAAATATACCCCATTGTTCATCAACCGTCCTACACTTTAATCTATTTTCCCAGTCCACTTTAGCCAACTCAGCCCTCATACCTTCATAGTCTCCTTTATTTAAGCTTAGTATGCTGGTTAGAGATCCAACTTTCTCAGCCTCCATCTGAATTTGAAATTCAATAATGCTCTGATCACTCATTCCGAGGGGATCCTTTACTAGGAGATTGTTTATTAATCATGTCTCATTATACAGGACCAGATCTAAGATAGCCTGGCCTCTGGTTGGTTCTGTTACACACTGCTCAAGACTACCCTGACCAATTTGATTTGTCCAATCAATATGGTTGATTATTGCTGTTCCCTTTTTACAAGCCCTCACTATTTCCTGGTTTATGCTCCGACCAACAGAGTTGCTACTGTTAGGGGGCCTATAGACTACACCCACCTGTGACTTTTTCCCTTCATTATTCCTTATCTTCACCCAAAGTGTTTCAACATCCTGATCATTTGAGCCAATATCATTTCTCACTATTGCAGTGATTCCATCCTTTATCAATAGAGCTACCCCACCTCCTTTTCCTTTCTGTCTGTCCTTCCGGATTGTCAAATACCCCTGAATATTTAATTTCCAGTCCTGGTCACCTTGCAACCACGTCTCCGTAATGGCTATCAGATCATACCCATTTGTTTCAATTTGTGCCATCTTCTACAAGGCGTCAGTCAGGAGTGTGATGGAATACTCTCAATTTGCCTGGATGAGTACAGCTCTAACAACACTGAAGAAGCTCGACACCATCCAGGACAAAGTAGCCCGCTTGATTGGCACCCCATCCACCACCTTAAACATTCACTCCCTCCATCACCAGCGCACCGTAGCTGTACACCATCTACAAAATGCACTGCAGCAACTCGCCAAGGATTCTTCGACAGCACCTCCCAAACCCATGATCTTTACCACCTAGGACAAGGGCAGCAAGCACATGGGAATAATATTACCTCCAAGTTCCCCTCCAAGTCACACACCATCCTGACTTGGAAATATATCGCCTTTCCTTCATAGTTGCTGGGTCAATGAACTCCCTCCCTAACAGCACTGTGGGAGTACCTTCACCACACAGACTTTAGCAGTTCAAGAAGCCGACTCACCACCACCTTCTCAAGGACAATTGGGGATGGGCAATAAATGCTGGCCTACATGCGAAGCTCACATACCAGGAACGAATAAAAAGAATTCCTCCATTCACTGGTGCCCTCCCCCAAGTCCCCTCTTTATTTATGGTCTGAAATGTACTGCCTGAAAGGATGGTGGAAGCAGATTGAATAATAACTTTCAAATGGGAATTGGTTATGTACTTGAAAAGGAAGATTTTGCAGGGCTATGCAGGGGGGGTGGGACTAATTGTATAGCTCTCTCAAAGAGCCGACACAGGCAGGATGGACTGGATGGCCTCCTCCTCTGCTGTAAGATTCTATGAAGACCTAAATTCCTGTAGTGTCACACTTACTTCCTGTATCACTTTTCCTGTCGCACTACTGTTATAAAATCTGCAATCTCTAACCCACCGTAAGCAACGTGGCAGAAGATTTGCGAGTAGAATATTAGAAATTGAGGCACAGAGGGAGCCTATTGTTCATTGGAAAAGACCCAGATTCAGGAGCTTGTCAACAACTGGGACTGGGCAAGGGAAGGGAATATATATAAATAAAGCCCTGCTGGTTAGTACTCTGCTCATCAAGAAGAGGTGACTCAGCATCAACACCAATCACCCCAGGTTAGATAAAGCACAACTAGATGTACAGCAAAGGTCCTTCGCTCTGCTCTGCTCAATGTGCCACAGCTCAAACTCAGAAGAGCACCAATGTAACATTTTTCTGTTTTAATTTCCCAGCTATTTCAAGGGCCTTTTAAGTGAAATTACCAAACTGGGGCAGTTGGATGCTGTGAGCCATGCCTGCCAGACTCTGGATGAAAACTCCCCAAACTCATTTCATACAGGGATCACACTGCCACTATCGGGTGGAGACTTTCATCCAATCAGTCTGAGCTGTATTGATCAATGGCAAAAGGCTGTTGCCTAACATACTATAGGCCCGAATTTGGTGAACTTACCGCCGGCTGCCGCCGAGTTTTCTCGGCAGTCTCTCTGTTTGTTGGGCACTCTCCCCTCCGAGCGAGTTTGTTGAGGCCGTCACGCTGGCGGGGAGAGAAGACCAGTGGGGAGCATCCGCTGGCATGCGCCGGTGTGCAACGCCGACAAAAATCCTCCCGCCCGCTCACTCCCCAGATTGATCCAGGCGATCCTCCACTCCGGCAGCAGAAAAAACTGCCGCGTGGAGGCAGGTCTTACCTGAACGGTAGGTACGAGGACATGCAAGAAAAGGTTAGTGAGCTGGTTTTCTTCATTTCTTTTGCAGTGATTTTGCTTGAGATGGTCCACTGAAGGATTTATCATGGTTTTTTTTTCATTTGTTGAACAATTTTTTTCCCCGTTCCCCCCTCCCTGGGCCCGACTCTATCCTCGGCGTTACTTTGCTGAGGATTTAATTTGCCGCCCAGAATCCAATCTACCTCCCGCTGCCACCTAGAATCGCCGTGCAAAGCCCATTTTTTCCGCCGGGCATTTTATTTTCCATTTTTCCACCAAGCTTCCACCCAAAGTACTGTCAGGATCTTAGCAGTCCTTTCGACGGTAAATGGGCGGAACTTAGGTTTGACCAAACTTGAGCCCATAATATGCTTTTCATACTAACTCTCTGAATAAGTTTATGCTGGCACAACATTTAATGCATAGCAGGTGTAGTCTAATTTTTCTTGGAGGCGTATCTAATCTTGAACCAGGAAGAATAGCTACTTTATAATTTCTGTGCTTGCAAAAACAATTGAAGCAAGGTTGCCAGCCTGGAGACAAGAAGACAGGTTCAGTAATTCTCGACACAGGAAAGGTGCAAAGTCTGGGAATCTGAAGGAAGTTTTAACTCTGCACGAGGGAAGACTGTTTGGAAAATATTTTCAGGTTTGGGCTTTTAAAATTTGGGACAAAGCCAAACACAAATAGGCAAATCTTTTGTGATAATTTGCAATGCACTTTGTCAAACACAGGCACAGGCACACACATGTATACACACACACACGTTCACACACACACATGCATACACACAAACACACATGTATATATCAACACCGGTATGGGCGGAGCTGCGGAATACCAAGGGGCAGAAAACACTAGTGGGAGTTGTGTACAGACCATCAAACAGTAGTAGCAAGGTTGGGGACAGAATCAAACAAGAAATAAGGGATGCATGCAATAAAGGTACAGCAGTTATCATGGGTGACTTAAATCTACATATTGATTGGGCTAACCAAACTGGTAGCAATGCTGTGGAGGAGGATTTCCTGGAGTGTATTAGGGATGATTTTCCAGACCAATATGTCGAGGAACCAACCAGGGAGCTGGCTATCCTAGACTGGGTGATGTGTAATGAGAGAGGACTAATTTGCAATCTTGTTGCGCGAGACCCTTTGGGGAAGAATGACCATAACATGGTAGAATGTTTTATTAGGATGGGGAGTGACACAGTTAATTCAGAAACTAGGGTCCTGAACTTAAGGAAAGGTAACTTCAATGGTTTGAGGCGTGAATTGGCTAGAGTAGATTGGCAAATGATACTTAAAGGGTTGACAGTGGATAGGCAATGGCAAACATTTAAAGATCACATGGATAAACTTCAGCAATTGTACATCCCTGGCTGGAGTAAAAATAAAACGGGGAAGGTGGCTCAACCTTGGCTAACAAGGGAAATTAAGGATAGTGTTAAATCCAAGGAAGAGGAATATAAATTGGCCAGAAAAAGCAGCAAACCTGAGGACTGGGAGAAATTTAGAATTCAGTAGAGGAGGACAAAGGGTTTAATTGAGAGGGGGAAAATAGAGTACAAGAAGAAGCTTGCCGGGAACATAAAAACTGACTGCAAAAGCTTCTATAGATATGTGAAGAAAAAAAGATTAGTGAAGACAAACGTAGGTTCCTTGCAGTTGGATTCAGATGAATTTATAATGGGGAACAAAGAAATGGCAGACCAATTGAACAAATACTTTGGTTCTGTCTTCACGAAGTAAGACACAAATAACCTTCCGAACGTTCTAGGGGACCGAGGGTCTAGTGAGAAGGAGGAACTGAAGAATATCCTTATTAGGCGGGAAAGTGTGTTAGGGAAATTGATGGGATTGAAGTCCGATAAATCCCCAGGGCCCGATAGTCTGCATCCCAGAGTACCTAAGGAAGTGGTCCTAGAAATAGTGGATGCATTGGTGATCATTTTCCAACAGTCTACTGACTGTGGATCAGTTCCTATGGACTGGGGGGTAGCTAATGTAACACCACTTTTTAAAAAGGGAGGGAGAGAGAAAGTGGGTAATTATAGACTGGTTAGCCTGACATCAGTGGTGGGGAAAATGTTGGAATCAATTATTAAGGATGAGATAGCTGCGCATTTGGAAAGCAGTGACAGGATCAGTCCAACTCAGCATGGATTTATGAAGGGGAAATCATGCTTGACAAATCTTCTGGAATTTTTTGAGGATGTAACTAGTAGCGTGGACAAGGGAGAACCAGTGGATGTGGTGTATTTGGACTTTCAAAAGGCTTTTGACAAGGTCCCATACAAGAGATTGGTGTGCAAAATCAATGCACATGGTTTGGGGTAATATACTGACGTGGATAGAGAACTGGTTGGCAGACAAGAAGCAGAGAGTCGTGATAAATGAGTTCTTTTCAGAATTGCAGGCAGTGACTGGTGGAGTGCTGCAGGGCTCAGTGTTGGGACCCCAGCTCTTTACAATATACATCAATGATTTGAATGAAGGAATTGAGTGTAATATCTCCAAGTTTGCAGATGACACTAAACTGGGTGACGGTGTGAGCTGTGAGGGAGACGCTAAGAGGCTGCAGGGTGACTTGGACAGGTTAGGTGAGTGGGCAAATGCATGGCAGATGCAGTATAATGTGGATAAATGTGAGGTTATCCACTTCGGGGGCAAAAACGCGAAGACAGAATATTATCTGAATGGTGGCAGATTAGGAAAAGGGAAGGTGCAACGAGACCTGGGTGTCATGGTTCATCAGTCATTGAAAGCTGGCATACAGATGCAGCAGGTGGTAAAGAAGGCAAATGGTATGTTGGCCTTCATAGCTAAGGAATTTGAGTATAGGAGCAGGGAGGTCTTACTGCAGTTGTACAGGGCCTTGGTGAGGTCTCACCTGGAATATTGTGTTCAATTTTGGTTTCCTAATCTGAGGAAGGACGTTCTTTCTATTGAGGGAGTGTAGCGAAGGTTCACCAGACTGATTCCAGGGATGGCCGGACTGACATATGAGGAGAGACTGGATCAACTGGGCCTTTATACATTGGAGTTTGGAAGGATGAGAGGGGATCTCATAGAAACATACAAGATTCTGGCAGGACAGGACAGCTTAGATGCGGGTATAATGTTCCCGATGTTGGGGAAGTCCAGAATCAGGGGACACAGTCTTAGGATAAGGGGTAGGCCATTTAGGACTGAGATGAGGAGAAACTTCTTCACTCAGAGAGTTGTTAACCTATGGAATTCCCTGCCGCAGAGAGTTGTTGATGCCAGTTCATTGGATATATTCAAGAGGGAGTTAGATATGGCCTTTACGGCTAAGGGGATCAAGGGGTATGGAGAGAAAGCAGGAAAGGGGTACTGAGGGAATGATCAGCCATGATCTTATTGAATGGTGGTGCAGGCTTGAAGGGCCGAATGGCCTACTCCTGCACCTATTTTCTATGTTTCTATGTTTCTATGTAACAACAGCTTGCATTTATATAGCACCTTTAACATAGCAAAACATCCGAAGATGCTTAATAAGCGCATTAGCAATACAAATTTGACACCAAGTCACACCAACACATGCAAGCATATATACACACATACATGCATACATACACATGCGTACATGCATGCACATAAACACATACATGCATATATACATACACACACATATAGACACACATGCGTACATACTAATTTTCTATAAGTATATTCAGAGAAAGTGGATGGCTGACGGTAACGTATGCACCTTAAAGACAGACAGGTGATAATGCAATTGAAAATAAGGTAATTGCAGATTTGCTATAAAAAATTACTTTGCATCAGTCTTCACATTAGAGGATGAGGATAAAGTACGAGATGAAAATTAAAAATAAATCAGGGGAAGGGTCTCACTAGTTTAATATAAGTAAAAAAAATGGCAATGGAGAAAATAATGAGACTGAAGATTGACAAATCCCCAAGACATGATGGGTTCCACCCCAGGCTACTAAAAAAGATAGGTGATAAAACTGCAGATGCTTTAGTCATGATCTTCCAAACCTCTCGATTCAGCAATTATCCCCTTAGATTGGAAATTTCCATGTCACTTCATTATTTAAGAAGCGTGGGAGGGAGAAACCAGGAAATTATAGATCTATTAACCTTACGTGATGTGGGCTAGAATCTTCTATTAAAGACACAGTGACTGAGCACTTGGACAAATATGAGCTGATCAGAGAGAGCCAGCATGAATTTGTAAAGAGCAAATCAAGTCTAATTAAAGTATTTGAATGATTTGAGGAGGTTACTATTGCAGTAGTTAAAGGAGTGTCTGTGGATATTACGAACCTCCAGAAGGCGTTTGATAAGAGTCCACACAAGAGATTGGAATTGGAGGCATTCCATTTGTATCACTAAAAACTAGTGGGCGATACAGATATAATTCAAAAGCCTAATGGAATGTTAGCCTTTATTTCAAGAGGGCTGGAATATAAAGTTATACTGCAGTTGTATAAAAATCTGGTTAGACCTCATCTGGTGTATTGCGTTCATTTCTGAGCACCACACCACAGTAAGGATATGTTGGCCTTTTAGGGTGTGCAGCACAGATTCACCAGAATAAGACTGGGGCTAAAAGGGCTAAATTATGAGGAGAAGTTGTATAGATTAGGCTTGAGTATCAAAGATTAAGGGGTGATCTAATTGGTGTTCAAGATGATTAAAGGAGGATAGGGTATATAGAAGAAACTATTTTCTCTGATGGGGGAGTCTTGAACAAAGGGGAGATAACCTTAAAATTAGAGCTAGGGAGTTCAGGGATGATGCTGGGAAGCACTTCTTAACACTAAGGGAACTAGAAATCTGTAATTTTCTCCCCCAAAAAGCTCTTGAGACCAGGTCAATTGAAAATTTTGAAACTGAGATTGATGGATTTTTGTGATGTAAAGGTATTAAGGGATATAGAACCAACATGGGTAAATGGAGTTGAGATAAAGATCAGTCATGATCTAATAAGAACATAAGAAATAGGAGCAGAAGTAGGCCATTTGGCCCCTCAAGCCTGCTCTGCCATTCAATAAGATCATGGCTGATCTGATCCTAGTCTCAATTCCACTTCCCTGCCCGTTCCCCATAACCCTCGACTCCCCTATCTTTCAAAAATATCTCCACCTTAAATATATTCAATGACCCAGCCTCCACGGCTCTCTGGGGCAGAGAATTCCAAAAATTCATGACCCATTGAGTGAAGAAATTCCACATCATCCCCATTTTAAATGGGTGACCCCTTATTCTGGAGCTATGACCCTAGTTCTAGATTCCCTCACGAGGGGAAACATCCTCTCTGCATCTACCCTGTCCAGGCCCCTCAGAATCTTAAACGTTTCAATAAGATCACTTCTCATTCTTCTAAACTCCAAAGAGTGTAGGCCCAACCCGCTCAACCTTTCTTCATAAGACAACCCCTTCATCTCAGGGATCAACCTTGTGAACCTTCTCTGAACTGCCTCCAATGTCAGTATATCTCTCTTTAAATGAGACCAAAACTGCATGCAGTACTCCAGGTGTGGACCAAAGCCCTGTACAGCTGTAGAAGGACGTGTTTGGACATATTGGAAAAAAATCCTGAGGGACAGAATAAGTCTTCATTTGGAAAGACATGGATTAATCAAGGACAGTCAACATGGATTTGTTAAGAGAAGGCTGTGTCTGACTAAATTGATTGCATTTTTTGAGGAAGTAACAAGGAGGGTCGATGAGGGCAGTGCATATGATGTACTGCATATGGATTTCAGCAAAGTGTTTGATAAGGTCCCATATGGCAGACTGGTCACGAAAGTAACAGCCCATGGGATCCAGGGCAAAGTGGCAAGTTAGATCCAAAATTGGCTCGGCAGCAAGAAGCAAAGGGTAATGGTTGATGGGTGTTTTTGTAACTGGAATGTTGTATCCAGTGGGGTTCCGCAGGATTCAGCGCTGGGTCCTTTACTTTTTGTGGTATATATCAATGACTTGGACTTAAATGTTGGGGGTATGATTAATGTAAAGTCCTTACACAATACCACAAATCCACACGAGGCACATTCTATGGACAAGGTCACTCCATAACCTGAACCTTTATTCACAGGACCAAGAAGTGATGACCCTGCGTGGGACCTCCTTTTATATACCTGGATGATTAGGTGAAGAGTGTCTCCCACAAGTTCACCCCCTGTGGTCAATGTGTGCATTTCTCAAGTATATACAGTATTGCAGTGTTGTTACATGAAGGTTACATACATGACATCACCTCCCCTCCAACGTCTTAATGGGATCACAGGTTAAGTCTTTCGGGTGGCCTGCACTCCCTCGTGGAGCGCCGCAGTTGGTGCTCTGGCTGTTGAGCCTTGGCCTGCGTGTCTGTCCCCTGTGGTGATTCCGGCCTGTCCGGGCTGACCGCAGGGACTGTGCATGCTGCTGAATGTTCTTGCTGCTCGTTCACTGGCGGTGGTGTGAATACCATCTCATGATCTTCCCCAGGTTCCTCAGATTCCATACTGAACCCTTTTTTTACTTGGTCCAGATGCTTGCGGCATATCTGCCCATTATTAATTTTAAACACGATGACCCTATTCCCCTCTTTGTCTATTACAGTACCTTCAAACCATTTGGGCCCCAAAGCGTGATTGAGAACAAATACTGGGTCACCAATTTCTATACATCTCCCTCTTGAATTATGGTCATTGTGCTCATTTTGGGACTGGCGCTTGCCTTCAAAAATGTCGGACAAGACAGGATGAATGAGGGACAGCTGAGTTTTGAGTGTACGTTTCATAAGGAGCTCGGCGGGCGGGATCCCCGTGAGCGAGTGGGGTCGGGACCTATAGGCCAGCAGGAGGCACGATAGGCGGCATTGAAGGGAGGGACCTTGAATCCTGAGCATGTCTTGTTTTATGATTTGGATCGCACATTCTGCTTGGCCATTGGAAGCTGGCTTGAACGGTGCTGTCCTGACATGGTTGATGCCATTACCCTACATGAATTCCCGGAATTCATAGCTAGTGAAACATGGGCCATTATCGCTAACAAGGATGTCTGGCAAAATGTGGGTCGCAAAGACCGCACGTAGATCTCCACAGTGGTGGATGTCATGCACAAATTCAAAATGATGCACTCAATCCATTTTGAGTACACATCAACCACGATGAGAAACATTTTCCCCATGAACGGGCCCGCGTAGTCTACGTGAATGCGTGACCATGGCCTGGTGGGCCAGGGCCATGGGCTGAGCGGGGCCTCCCTGGGGGCATTTCCCAGCTGAGCACATGTCGTGCACCTGCAAACACAGTGTTCCAGGTCTGAATCAATTCCCGGCCACCAAACATGTGACCGGGCAATGGCCTTCGTCAGCACAATGCCTGGATGCTCGCTGTGGAGTTCCCTGATGAAAGCTTCCCTGCCCCTCTGGGGCATGACTACCCGGCTGCCCCATAGTAGGCAGTTGATTTGGATAGAGAGCTCATCCATCCGCCTGTGAAACGGTCCAACCTCCTCAGGGCATGCTCAGTGTGCGGGCGCCCAATCCCCAGTCAGGGCACATTTTTTAATCAAAGACAGGAGGGGATCTCTGTTGGTCCAGATTTTGATCTGGCGGGCTGTGATGGGGGAGCCTGCGCTGTCAAAGGCATCAACGGCCATGACCATCTCAGCGCTTTGCTCCGCTGCCCCCTGAGTGTTGGCCAGTGGAAGCCTGCTGAGCGCATCAGTGCAATTTTCAGTGCCCGGCCGGTGCCGGATGGTGTAATCATACGCAGCCAGCGTGGGAGCCCATCGCTGTATGCGAGCTGACACATTGGCATTGAGAGCCTTGCTGTCTGACAACAGGGATGTTAACGGCTTGTAGTCCGTTTCTAATTCGAACCTCCTGCCAATAAGATACTGGTGCATCTTTTTCACCCCATAGATACATGCGAATGCTTCCTTCTCAACCATCCAGCAGCATAGAGTGGCATTCGTGAGTTTGGTAAGTGGGTGAGTTTTAAGGGCAAGTGGGGGTGGCAGGTACTGTTTTGTCTTGTTTTTCCTACCAGTGCTGATACTAGAACAGCTGATAAGGAGTGCGAGAGTAGGAGACGAAGGCCCAGAGACCAGCCCAACCAGCTGCAGACAAAGATAGAGGGGTGCGAAATCGAGAGGTGACGTCACAGCCAAGCTGGTAAGTGGTTAGCTGTTCGACTGGTAAGTATAACTCTCTTTTAGACTGACTTTTAGATTGGTTTATTTGGCAGCGAACTACGAAGTAGCTGTTTGGTGTTTCAGTAAATTTTAGTAAGTAAATTAATTTAAGGCTTAAGTCATGGCAGGAGAGCTTGGACCCGTGTTATGCTCCTCCTGTGCTATGTTCGAAATCACGGACACTTCCAGTGTCCCTGACTACTATGTGTGCAGGAAGTGTGTCCAGCTGCAGCTCCTGACAGACCGCATGACGGCACTGGAGCTGCGGATGGACTCACTCTGGAGCATGCGCGATGCTGAGAATGTTGTGGATAGCACATTTAGTGAGTTGGTCACACCGCACGTAAGGGTTAGGACAGATAGTGAATGGATGACCAAGAGACAAGGCAAGAGCAGGAAGGTAGTGCAGGAGTCCCCTGCGGTCATCTCCCTCCAAAACAGATATACCGTTTTGGATACTGTTGGGGGAGATAACTTACCAGGGGAAGGCACCAGCAGCCAGGTTCATGGCACCATGGGTGGCTCTGCTGCACAGAAGGGCGGGAAAAAGAATGGGAGAGCTATAGTGAAAGAGAACTTTATTGTAAGGGGAATAGATAGGAGTTTCTGCGGCCGTAACCGAGACTCCAGGATGGTATGTTGCCTCCCTGGTGCACGGGTCAAAGATGTCTTGGAGCGGCTGCAGAGCATTTTGGAGAGGGAGGGTGAACAGCCAGTTGCTGTGGTACATGTAGGTACCAACAATATAGGTAAGAAGCGGGAAGAGGTCCTACAAGCTGAATTTAGGGAGCAAGGAGTTAAATTAAAAAGTAGGACGTCAAAGGTAGTAATCTCTGGATTGCTACCAGTGCCATGTGCTAATCAGAGTAGAGGGAGCAGGATAGTTAGAATAAATACGTGGCTTGAGCAGTGGTGCAAGAGGGAGGGATTCAAATTCCTGGGATATTGGAACCAGTTCTGGAGGAAGTGGGACCTGTACAAAAGGGACGGTCTGCACTTGGGCAGAACTAGAACTGATGTCCTGGGGGTAACATTTGCTCATGCAGTTCGGGAGTGTTTAAACTAATATGGCAGGGGGATGGGAACCTATGCAGCGAGACAGGGCGAAGTAATATGGAGTCAGAAACAGATGGTCGAAAGGTAAAAAGCAATAGTGGAAGGCCGAGTAAACAAAGGCAAGAAACAAAAAGGGCCACACTACATCATAATTCTAAAAAAACAAAGGGTGTTATAAAAACAAGCTTGAAGGCTTTGTGTCTTAATGCAAGGGGTATCTGTAATAAGGTGGATGAATTAACTGTGCAAATAGATGTTAACAGATATGATGTGATTGGGATTACAGAGACGTGGCTCCAGGATGATCAGGGCTGGGAACTCAACATCCAAGGGTATTCAACGATCAGGAAGGATAGAATAAAAGGAAAAGGAGGTGGGGTAACATTGCTGGTTAACGAGGAGATTAATGCAATAGTTAGGAAGGACAGTAGCTTGGATGATGTGGAATCTATATGGGTAGAGTTGCAGAACACCAAAGGGCAAAAAACATTAGTGGGAGTTGTGTACAGACCTCCAAACAGTAGTAGTGATGTTGGGGAGGGCATCAAACAGGAAATTAGGGGTGCATGCAATAAAGGTGCAGCAGTGATCATGGGTGACTTTAATATGTATGTAGATTGGGCTAACCAAACTGGAAACAATACGGTGGAGGAAGATTTCCTGGAGTGCATAAGGGATGATTTTCGAGACCAATATGTCGAGGAACCAACCAGGGGGGAGGCCATCTTAGACTGGGTGTTGTGTAATGAGAGAGGATTAATTAGCAATCTCGTTGTGAGAGGTCCCTTGGGGAAGAGTGACCATAATATGGTGGAATTCTACATTAGGATGGAGAATGAAACAGTTAATTCAGAGACCATGGTCCAGAACTTAAAGAAGGGTAACTTTGAAGGTATGAGGCGTGAATTGGCTAGGATAGATTGGCGAATGATACTTAAGGAGTTGACAGTGGATGGGCAATGGCAGACATTTAGAGACCGCATGGATGAATTACAACAATTGTACATCCCTGACTGGCGTAAAAATAAAAAAGGGAAGGTGGCTCAACCGTGGCTATCAAGGGAAATCGGGGATAGTATTAAAGCCAAGGAAGTGGCATACAAATTGGCCAGAAATAGCAGCGAACCCGGCGACTGGGAGAAATTTAGAACTCAGCAGAGGAGGACAAAGGGTTTGATTAGGGCAGGGAAAATAGAATACGAGAGGAAACTTGCAGGGAGCATTAAGACGGACTGCAAAAGCTTCTACAGATATGTGAAGAGAAAAAGGTTAGTAAAGATAAATGTAGGTCCCCTGCAGTCAGAATCAGGGGAAGTCATAACGGGGAACAAAAAAATGGCAGACCAATTGAACAAGTACTTTGGTTCGGTATTCACTAAGGAGGACACAAACAACCTTCCAGATATAAAAAGAGTCAGAGGGTCTAGTAAGAAGGAGGAACTGAGGGAAATCCTTATTAGTCAGGAAATTGTGTTGGGGAAATTGATGGGATTGAAGGCCGATAAATCCCCAGGGCCTGATGGACTGCATCCCAGAGTACTTAAGGAAGTGGCCTTGGAAATAGCGGATGCTTTGACAGTCATTTTCCAACATTCCATAGACTCTGGATCAGTTCCTATGGAGTGGAGGGTAGCCAATGTAACCCCACTTTTCAAAAAAGGAGGGAGAGAGAAAATAGGGAATTATAGACCGGTCAGCCTGATATCGGTAGTGGGTAAAATGATGGAATCAATTATTAAGGATGCCATAGCAGCGCATTTGGAAAGAGGTGACATGATAGGTCCAAGTCAGCATGGATTTGTGAAAGGGAAATCATGCTTGACAAATCTTCTGGAATTTTTTGAGGATGTTTCCAGTGGAGTGGACAAGGGAGAACCAGTTGATGTGGTGTATTTGGACTTTCAGAAGGATTTCGACAAGGTCCCATACAAGAGATTAATGTGCAAAGTTAAAGCACATGGGATTGGGGGTAGTGTGCTGACATGGATTGAGAACTGGTTGGCAGACAGGAAGCAAAGAGTAGGAGTAAATGGCTACTTTTCAGAATGGCAGGCAGTGACTAGTGGGGTACCGCAAGGTTCTATGCTGGGTCCCCAGCTGTTTACATTGTACATTAATGATTTAGACGAGGGGATTAAATGTAGTATCTCCAAATTTGTGGATGACACTAAGTTGGGTGGCAGTGTGAGCTGCGAGGAGGATGCTATGAGGCTGCAGAGTGACTTGGATAGGTTAGGTGAGTGGGCAAATGCATGGCAGATGCAGTATAATCTGGATAAATGTGAGGTTATCCACTTTGGTGGTAAAAACAGAGAGACAGACTATTATCTGAATGGTGACAGATTAGGAAAAGGGGAGATGCAACGAGACCTGGGTGCCATGGTACATCAGTCATTGAAGGTTGGCATGCAGGTACAGCAGGCGGTTAAGAAAGCAAATGGCATGTTGGCCTTCATAGCGAGGGGATTTGAGTACAGGGGCAGGGAGGTATTACTGAAGTTGTACAGTTGGTGAGGCCACACCTGGAGTATTGTGAACAGTTTTGGTCTCCTAACTTGAGGAAGGACATTCTTGCTATTGAGGGAGTGCAGCGAAGGTTCACCAGACTGATTCCCGGGATGGCGGGACTGACATATCAAGAAAGACTGGATCAACTTGGTTTGTATTCACTGGAGTTCAGAAGAATGAGAGGGGATCTCATAGAAACGTTTAAAAGTCTGACAGGTTTAGACAGGTTAGATGCAGGAAGAATGTTCCCAATGTTGGGGTAGTCCAGAACCAGAGATCACAGTCTAAGGATAAGGGGTAAGCCATTTAGGACCGAGATGAGGAGAAACTTCTTCACCCAGAGAGTGGTGAACCTGTGGAATTCTCTACCACAGAATGTTGTTGAGGCCAATTCACTCAATATATTCAAAAAGGAGTTAGATGTAGTCCTTACTACTAGGGTGATCAAGGGGTATGGCGAGAAATCAGGAATGGGGTACTGAAGTTGCATGTTCAGCCATGAACTAATTGAATGGCGGTGCAGCCTCGAAGTGCCGAATGGCCTCCTCCTGCACCTATTTTCTATATTTCTATGTTTCTATCCCATATCCACGTTCTGCTTGAAAGAGCGACCTGGAGGCATAAGCCACAGGTTGGAGTTGCCCCTCAGCATTGCACTGCTGCAACACGCACCCAACCCATACGACGATGCATCACATGTCAGAACCAATTTCTTACAGGGATTGTACAGGGTCAACAACTTATTTGAACAGAGTCGGTTACGCGCCCGATTGAAAGCCCGTTCTTGACAGTCCCCCCAAAGCCAATCGCAACCCTTATGCAGGAGCACATGTAGCAGCTCCAACAATGTGCTTAAGTTCGGCAGAAAGTTCCCGAAATAGATCAGGAGTCCCAGAAATGAACACAACTCTAATGTGTTGAAGGGCCTGGGCGCTCGTCGAATCGCCTCTGTTTTGGATTTGGTTGGCCGAATCCCGTCTGCGGCAACCCTCCTGCCCCAAAACTCAACTTCGGGAGCCAAAAACACATGCTTCTTGGGTCGCAGGCCTTCCCGGTCCAGTCGGCGTAGCACCTCTTCCAGGTTGTGGAGGTGTTCCTCGGTGTCCCGACCCGTGATGAGGATATCGTCCTGGAATACAATCGTTCCAGGAATGGATTTGAGCAGGCTTTCCGTGTTTCTTTGAAAGATCGCGGCCGCTGATCGAATGCCAAATGGGCACCTGTTGTAAACAAACAGTCCCTTGCGCGTGGTGATGGTCGTTAGTAGTTTGGATTCGTCGGCCAGTTCTTGGGTCATGTAGGCTGAAGTGAGGTCCAACTTGGTGAACAGCTTGCCACCTGCCAGCGTGGCAAAAAGATCCTCCGCTCTCGGAAGCGGGTATTGGTCTTGTAGAGACACCCGGTTGATAGTGGCCTTGTAGTCGCCACAGATCCTGACCGAGCCATCCGCTTTTAGGACGGGAACGTTGGGGCTCGCCCAGTCACTGAATTCAACGGGCGAGATGATGCCCTCTCTCAGCAAAATGTCCAATTCGCTTTCAATTTTCTCCCGCATGACTTACGGCACAGCTCTGGCTTTGTGGTGCACTGGTCTGACGTCCGGGGTAATGCGAATCACTACTTTGGTGCATTTGAACGTCCCGACGCCAGGTTGGAATAGTGACTCAAATTGCTGTCGGACCTGTGAGCATGAACTTCGCTCCACAGGTGACACTGCATGCACATCCCCCATTTCCAGTTCATCTCAGCTCACCGGATCCTCCCCAACAGTGTGCGACCATTACCCAGGACAATCCAGAGCGACAGCCGGTTCACTGATCCATTGTGTGTGACAGCCAACATTGCACTGCCTAGCACTGGAATGATTTCTTTGGTGTACGTCCGTAATTGAGTTTCAATGCGTTCTAGTTTGGGTCTGCTGGCTTTGAGTGGCCATAGCTTTTCGAATTGTTGAACGCTCATGAGTGACTGGCTGGCCCCCGTGTCCAGCTCCATGCGTATCGGGATGCTGTTTAATACGACCTTCATCATCATAGGTGGCGTTTTGGTATATGAGCTGTGAATGTTTGCTACATGAACCCGCTGAACTTCAGCGTCCATTGATTTGCCCCACGCATCATCCAGCCTCGCAGACCCCTCTTCTAGTCCATCTGCTTCATAAATTAGCCTGGTCGCAGGCTTCCTGCACATTCTAGCTAAATGGCCAGTGAGGTTACAATGTCTGCAGGCGAACTGTTGAAACCTGCAAGTCCTAGCAGCATGTCTGCCCCCACACCTCCAGCATGAACTGAGATTCCCATTGTTGTAAACAAAAGAGCTGTTACCAGGCATTCCTTGCTGATTGTCCCTTTGACTGCTCTTGAGCACCCTGTTAGTGTGTGTCAATGGCCCCATCCCAAAACGCATTGTCCACTGGGATGGCGTAAATGTCCGTTCAGCCTGCCATTGTCTGTGTTGAAAACTTGTTCTGGGGTTTATCTTGGTTTCCTCCTCCCCCGCCAGCAACGCCGCCGCTTCCAAGGTCAAGTCCTTGGTCTCAATTAACTTTCTGAAAATCCCAGCATGACCGATGCCCTCAATAAAGAAATCCCTTCATATCTCCCCCCTGAAGGCGACTGTGAACTTACAGAGGCTGGCCAAACGCCGAAGGTCCGCAACGAAGTCCGGTATGCTCTGTCCTTCCCGATGTCGGTGGGTATAGAATCTGTGTCGGGCCATGTGTATGCTGCTCGCTGGTTTGAGGTGCTCACTGATTAGCTTGCTGAGCTCTGCAGAGGTTTTGTCCGCCAGCTTCTCGGGTACTAGCAGGTCTTTCATGAGCGCATAAGTCTTAGATCCACAGCTGGTCAGTAGATGAGCCCTTCGCTTGTCGGCCGCTGCATCTCCCAGCCAGTCCTTCATGACAAAGCTCTGCTGAAGCCTCTCAATGAAATCGTCCCAGTCCTCACCAACACAGTACCATTCCTCTGTGTTACCGGTGGCCATTCTCGTGGGTCGTTGATTCCCGTTTCTCGTCGCCACTGTAAAGTCCTTACACAATACCACAAATCCACAGAGGCACATTCTATGGACAAAGTCACTCTGTGACCTGCAGCTTTATTCACAGGACCAAGAAGTGATAACGCTGCGTGGGACCTCCCTTTATATACCTGGATGACCAGGTGAGGCGTGTCTCCCACAAGTTCACCCACTGTGATCAATGTGTGCATTTCTCAAGTATATACAGTATTGCAGTGTTGTTACATGAAGGTTACATACATGACAATTAAGAAGTTTGCAGATGACACTAAAATAGGCTGTGTGGTTGATAATGAAGAAAAGAGCTGTGGACTGCAGGAAGATATCAATGTACTGGTCAGGTGGGCAGAATAGTGACAAATGGAATTCAATTCGGATACATGTGAGGTAATGTATTTGGGGAGCTCTAACAAGGCAAGGGAATACGTATTAAATGGTACAACACTGAAATGTGTAGAAGAAGAAAGGGACCTTCGGCGGTGCAGGTCCACAGATCCCTGAAGGTAGCAGGCCAGGTAGATAAGGTGGTTAAGAAGGCATATGGAATACTTGCCTTTATTAGTCGAGGTATGGAATACAAGAGCAATGACGTTATGCTTGATGTATAAAACATTGGTTCGGCCATAGCTAGCGTACAGCTAGCGGTTCTGGTCATCATATTACAGAAAATATATGATTACATTAAAAAGGGTGCAGAGGAGATTTACAAGAATGTTGCCTAGACTGGAGAATTTTGACTATGAGGAAAGATTAGAGATGCTGGGTCTGTTTTCTTTGGAACAGAGGAGGCTGAGGGGAGACCTGATTGAGGTGTATAAAATTATGAGGGGCCTGGATAGAGTGGTTAGGAAGGATCTGTTTCCCTTGGCAGAGGGGTCAACAGCCAGGGGCCATAGATATAAGTAATTGGGAGGAAGTTTAGAGGAGGTATGAGAGGAAATTTCTTCACCCGGAGGGTGGTGGGGGTCTGGAACTCACTGTCAGAAAGGGTGGTAGAGGCAGAAAGCCTCACCACATTTAATAAGTATTTTGAAGTGCACTTAAAGTGCCGTAATCTGCAGGGCTAGGGACCAAGAGCTGGAAACTGGGATTGGGCTGGATGGATCTTGTTCAGCTATCGTGGACACACAATGGGCTGAAATGGCCTCCTTCCGTGCTGTAAGTTGCTATGATTCTATAAGGACTTCCCTACTTTTATACTCCATTCCCCTTGCAATAAAGGCCAACAGTCCATTTGCCTTCCTAATTACCTGTTGTACCTGCATGCTGATGTTTTGTTTTTCAGATCCCCTGTACTGCAGCATTTTGTAATATTTCCCCATTGAAATAATAATTTTATTTTTCCTACCAAAATGGATAACCTCACATTTTCTCACATTATACTCCATCTGTCAAACTTTTGCCCACTCACTTAGCCTGTCTATATCCCTTTGCAGATTTATTGTGTCCTCCTCACAATTTGCTTTCCCATCCACCTTTGTATCATCAGCAAACTTGGTTACATTACACTCGGTCCCTTCATCCAAGTCATTGATATAGATTGTAAATAGTTGAGGACGCAGCACCGATCCCTGCGGCACCCCACTAGTCACTGTTTGCCAACCGGAAAATTACCCATTTATCTTGACTCTCTGTCTTCTGTTAGTTGGTATATGGTGGGATGGTTTAATGGGCTCCCACAACCCACACAATGGCTGAGATTTTCTGATTTGTCAGCGGGATCAGTGGTGGCTTGGGTGTGAAAATGTTTTTTTTTGATAGCAGGTCAGGAACCCGCTGCAACACGCCTTTCCCAATGTTGGGTCCATCAACGCTGAGCAGACACGACCGGTAGTGGCGGGCGACCCAATTATAATCATTCACATCAGATGATTAACAGTCTTTTTTAACTTATCTTTTGACTTTAATTGCATGACCACGGGAACCACACTGTTCAGGGGCCACGGATGTCAACCTGAGGGGTGAGTTCAGTGGCCACTGCTCCAGCTGATTACTTGACAGATTCAAATGTACAGTAAAATCTCCCACCTGACAGGTGCACCAGCAGCACCAACAACAACATCAACCTTCTCCGCAATCACATGATGCTGCACAGGACAGAGGGCATCAGCACCCGACCACATTGCTGCCTGGGAGGCCAGAGATGGCCACATCATGGCCAGATTTACTTCACTTGACGCTGTACACCCTGGCTGTCACATGACGCGCCAGGTTGGCACCACCCACACCATGAAGCATCCCTACAATGTAAAATCTCCCACCTGACCGATCATCACTTTCCTCAGCCACAAGCTGTTTCTCAGTCTATTTCCAGCACAGATTCTGCAGGCTTACCACTTTCCACTCTCCATCTACTCTCATCTCATTGAAAGAACTCTCTCACCTTTGACAGAATGCTTCTGTCATCTTTACTTCACCTGACACCTATTCCATCAACATGGGTGCCCTTTATACTGTCTTACCTTGGTCCTCAGAATCCAACCACGATCAGCCCCAACACCAGTAGCAGCAGGCACACCAGCAGCACCAACAACAACACCGCAATCACCTGATGCTGCACAGGACACAGGGCATCAGCACCCAAACACACTGCTGCCCGGGAGGCCAGGGATGGCCTCACCATGTTCAGAATTACTTCACTTGACGGTGTACACCGTGGCTGCCACATGATGCACCAGGTTGGCACCACCCCACACCAACACCATAAAGCATCCCTGCAATGCCCAAGCCATTCCTTTCACACTCCTCACCATTGTGGGGGGTACCGTTATGTCTCACCGTTCACTGCAACTCACTAAGCCACTTCCAAAGGTGCACACAAATCTGTCCAAGAACGCAAAGTGTTGAAAATAAAGGTTTTAATGTTTGACAGCACATTAACAGAAACTTTACGTGAACAAGTGGCTTCCCTTGGGTGTTGTTAGTTGGTATGATTGCGTTACAATGAGGGTGAGTATGAGGGGTGGCTAGTAAGATGGGGATGTGATAATGTACATAGAGAGAGAGGGATGGGTGGAGGTGCAAGGTAAGTTGGTGAGTAAGGATGTGCAGGAGTAGGGTAGGAAAGGCAGAGTGATGGGGATGTGGTGAGTGGCACAGCAGGATGAAGGTGTGTGTAGATTTGTGGTTAAATCTGGCTGTGATCCAGTGTGTACCATAAACCCTGCTGGAAGGTCCATGTGTGAGCTTTGGGTGAGGATGAGACAACTTTTGGTGTCATATAGCCTGCAGACACTCACTGTCTTGGCTCATGCACAAATAATGGCCTCTTGCTGAAGATATACATGGATCCGTACCGAGGCAAGAATTATCAGCGTCAGAAGAAAGGAGAAATTAATCAGCTATGAGACTTTGTGGGGGTGTAACTGGTCTTGAAGTAAATAGAAAAGAAAATTGGGCTAGGTGTAAAATAGGCTGGCGATTCACTATGAGCCCGTTTTATACTGCTGACAATGACCAATTTCACACCCTGTGTGTCCAATAAAACAGAAATGAAATAAGAAAGATTTTTTTTTAAGTTCCTAAAATCAAAAACGTCATTCCTTTTATACACAAATAGTTAATTATGTTCTGTGTAGGGTGGAGATTTCAAACACACGGGAAAGGGAAAACTCAGCAAGCATAAGATTCACCTCAGGCAGTCTCTGTCTCTCATGCTGACCTGTCTGCATCTTTCCATCTCCTCCGAGGTGATTTAATCCTTTAATCTAAATCTTCACAGCTGGAGAAACCCACTGCTGTAAAATGCTATGTATCATAAAACCTCAGATGAAAGAAACCTTGCTGCAGACTGGTATTATTCTTCTCTAAGTAACCTGACTGGGGGCTAATGATACGATACTCTGCTGTTTTGAGGGAAAAAAACCATGATTAGTGCCAGTGCCTTTCATTTTCAGAATCCAAATTTTACATGTGTCATCAACAATATGAAGCAAGCGAATGAGTGAATAAGGGCAGAAAGCAAAAAACAAAATGGTCTCCTTATTAGGCCTCACCCAAGGCTTGGGCATTGATTTAGGTGCATTTACTTCAAAAATGGAAGGAAACATTTTAAGGAAAGTTTCTCTAGATTCCCAAATGTCCTGTGGCTGGGAAAATTAACTTCACATGCAGGAAAACAAAACAAAAAAGACTGGAATTAGGGGTACATAAATCCACCCTTCCCCATCCTCCTTTCACCACATTTGAGATACTTTGAATCCAATCCATTCACCCCTCCTAATCTCTTCCTCATGAATGTATATGAAAAACAGCAGTGGTCCTAGTACTGAACACTGAGTACTGAACCACTGTATACCCCCCACCCCTCCAGTCCAAAAAATAGCCGTTCCTGCAACTCTCTGTTTTCTACCCCTCAGCCAATTTTGTATCCATGCAGCTGCTGCCCCTTTTATCCCATGAGCTTCAATTTTGCTAACAAGCCAAATATTTTGTACATTATCAAATGCCTTTTCAAAATCCAGAACACATCAATTGCACTGTCATCATCCACCCTCTCTGTTACCTCATCAAAAAACTTAATCAAGTTAGTCAAACACGATTTGCCTTTAACAATCCATGCTGTCTCTGCTTTATTCGTCCATGCTTGTCCAAGTGGCTATTAATTTTCTCCCCGATCTTGCTGTAAAAATAACAGCAAATCATGACGCACGCTGTTATTAATGTGAAAATTGGTCAGGAAGTTGAGGGGATTAAAAGATACGTCATGAGTTGCAAACCTCTAGAGCTTGCTGATCAATTTACGCTGTCCCACCGTTTGCTTTGCACAAACAGCATCTCACCCACAGACTTGCTGGATTTGCACATTAATTTCCCATTAAACTCAACGCAGAAAGTCAAGTCTGGTAATTAACAGCCTAAGTACCTTTTTACCAACATAATAATTATTAATGCTGATAAGAGCGATATCTGCAGCTGTTAAAGGGTCACACACATCCATCAGGTAAGTTTGAATTGAAAGGTTTGGTCTTTGTTTCTTGGGTTTTATTGAAATGGTGGCTTGCTGCAATATATGTGAAACATTTTTAAAGTGTTTAGGAAGTGCTTCTGGACGTTTACAAGGGCTCGGATGGTAAATGAAAACCTTTGAGAAGATAGAACATGCTGCGTATACTCAGCAGGTCACACTACATCCATGGAGAGAAAAACAGAGTTCACATCTCAGGCTGACATGTTGCCTGTCCAACTGAGTATTTGCAGAATCTTATGCTGTCAATGTACATTTACAGCATCTGTTTGCAGAGGGAAGAAGAAGACGCAGAAAAGGAAGACACAGAAGAGCAAGATGCAGAACTGGAGGAATCAGGAAAGGATGCATCCCAGACAGCCCCTTTGTGGATGGGATATCTGGGATAGAATCATCTGCCTATGGTCCCACTGGCTGGGCAGACTGCCTCTTCTTGTGACCCACTGGCTGGGCAAGCTGCATTTCTTGTGTGTGCGAAATGAGGAAGGACAAGGGTGGAGATGTGCTGACGGGAGGGTGGGAAAACCTAGAGGAGCATGCCAGAAGGGGGATAATATACGAGGATACCCACATTTTGTATCCTATCAGCCCTGCCGCTGGCCATGAGCTCAGCCATGACTCTGCCAAGAATAGCTTTGCACCGTCTGCTCCAAGGGGATGAGGTGAGGCTAAGAATGCGAGATGTGCTACGTCATTTGTGCAGATTGTTGGTAGGTGAGTGATTGGGAATCCTGCATTGAGTAGTGTGTGATGCTAGTGATGCAGTTGTTCTGCATGCCCGACACAAGACTCCCAAAGCAAGCGCTCTACTCGGAACTCCTACATGGCAAGCGATCCCCAGGTGGCAGAGGAAACATTTCAAGGACACCCTCAAAGCCTCCTTGATAAAGTGCAACATCCCCACCGACACCTGGGAGTCCCTGGCCAAAGGCCGCCCTAAGTGGAGGAAGAGCATCCGGGAGGGCGCTGAGCACCTCGAATCTCGTCGTAGAGAGCATGCAGAAAACAAGCACAGGCAGTGGAAGGAGCATGCGGCAAACCAGTCTTCCCACTCACCCTTTCCTTCAACGACTGTCTGTCCCACCTGTGACAGAGACTGTAATTCCTGTATTGGAATATACAGTCACCTGAGAACTCACTTTTAGAGTGGAAGCAAGTTTTCCTCGATTTCGAGGGACTGCCTATGATGATGATGATGATGGTAGGTGATGGCTTTTGAAGATGCATTCACTGAACTTGACCAGTGGTCTGAGGTCAAGAAGCTTCTTTAGGCACTGGGGCCAGGTGGTGGTGGGGAACACTGCTGGCAATTGGTAGAGGGCCAGTCTTGCAGTGTTGACCCCCTGTACAAAGGTGCAGTGCTGCGTGCGAGACCCTGGGTGCCCCTTCCCTGGCTTTCTGAGCCATTTGTTCAGTTTAGGAAGGTAAGTCAGATTTAACAGCTGAATAATCACATTGGGAACGTCTCTAAAATATTGAATATTTGTGAAAATATAGAAAAATGTATTGAATCAGTGCATTTTATTTTGTCTTGCTTCAATGTGCATGGTCCCATTAAATTTCAGAGCTCTCTACTGTCCACAATGCATTGCGAGTTTCACAGCCTCGCACACAGACGCTCGGGGAAGCAGCAACGCCGCACCAGGACTACAAATTGTTCCTGGATCCCTCGTGCAACACCACCAGGACAACGTTGTGCCACCTACCTCCAACCTCCATGCGCCTCCCCCCCCCCCCCCTACCAATTTAGGTCGGTTAGCCCTGCAGCCATTTCGGGCGGCCATTAACGGCAATTGGCAGTGACACCAACTGCTTTGCTGGTGATCACCAATTGTTTCCCCCCTTAAACCTCATTGGTCAAGGAGATACACTGTTGGTCCCACCGTTCACCATGGTCCCAGATGCCATGTTGCCCTTGCCACAGCGCTATCAGGTCACACTTCCAGCAAATTATGGCACAAAACACTTTTTGGATAAGGGTGTAGAAAAAAGCCTAACAAACAGATTATGCCACCAGATGCCCCTTTCCAGCAAGATCCGGCCCACGGCCCACGGAAGACACAATCCATTTTATAAACAAATCCCGCTTTGTTTTCGTACTCTCACATGCTACTCATTGCTGACTTCAGGTGATGCAGCAATGAAAAAATACAATTAATTTGTGGGAACATTTCTTGGATTAATAAGAACATCTGCAATTTTCACCTCAGCATCCTCCAGCCCCTTAAACAAAAAATATCTGAAACAGGACTGGCTTTAGGACACTGAGGTTTCCTCAAAACCAGTTTCTAGTTAAAAAAAACAGAGGCAGGCAACACATGGTCTGAATCCTTCACGACTATGTTGTGCGGCTCACAGGCTACCAAGCTCCAGTATACCTGTTGCTATCATCTGACTTGGGATTGTTCAAGGAAACTGATCCCAGCTGTTTAAATAGGAATGAAAATGCCTCACTGTCTCCAAGGCAACGCACAAAAACAAGGACTGAGTTCGGGTCCAAGGGGTAGGGGGTTCCTTTCAGCATCGATCAGCTTGTTTAAATTGCAACGACACAGCATGAGAGAGAATGAAACTACGGAAATGTAAACTCTCGCCCATGTCCTGTCATGTAGTAATTAGCAAAGTAGGGAGGGAGGAAGAGGAGAGGCCTTTGGTATAGTGAGGGGAGTGTTCATCAAACACTTTTTGGCCATTATTAAGAGCTCAGGATCTGGAACGGATGTAAAAACATGCTCCAAATGACAATTATCTCAAATGCCATTAAGCCACTCAATATGTTTTCCAGCATTAAACCAAGGAAATTAGATTTAAGTACAGTCCATTTTAAAGGGGCAGCAAGTTCATGAAAAAATATTTGGCATGAGCTGGACAAATGTCTCAGTGGATGAGTGCACGAGCCGCTGTGGTACTGAGTCTCACACACACACGAGTCGCTGTGGTACTGAGTCACACACACACTAGCCGCTGTGGTACTGAGTCTCACACACACAATAGCCGCTGTGGTACTGAGTCACACACACGCTTACCGGTGTGGTACTGAGTCACACACACGCTTACTGTTGTGGTACTGAGGCACACAGACAGTTACCAGTGTCGTACTGAGTTACACACACACTAACCACTGTGGTACTGAGTCACACACACATTCGCCGGTGTGATAGTCAGTCACACACACACTAGCTGGAGTGGCTTTCTTTGACCTCAGAAAGGCCTTTGACTCTCAATCATGAGGGATTATGTAGTGTCCTTCGCAAATGCGACTGTCCTCAAAAAATTTTCACCATCCTCCGTCTGCTTCACGATGACATGCAACCCATGATTCTTACCAACGGATCCACCACAGACCCAATACAAGTGCAAACCAGGGTCAAGCAAGAACGCTCTTCTTAATCTTCCTCGCTGCAATGCTTCATCTCACCTTTAACAAGCTCCCCACCGGAGTGGAGTTAATCTACAGGACAAGCAGGAAATTGTTCAACCTCCAACACCTCCAGTCCAGATTCAAGGTTGCTCCAACCTCTGTCATTGATTTACAATAAACAGACGATGCTTGTGTTTGTGCTCACTTGGAGGGTGAACTCCAAACCGGCATACGAGAGTCTGGGCCTTACATTAAACATCAGTAAGGCAAAGGTTCTCTACCAACCTGCCGCCGACACACAGTACTGCTCCCCGATTATCAAGATCCATGACAAGACCTTTGACAATGTGGACCACTTCCCATGCCTTGGGAGCCTACTATCAGCAAGGCAGACATCAATGACGAAGTCCAACACCGCCTTCAGTGTGCCAGTTCAGCCTTCAGCCGCCTGAGGAAAACAATGTTCGAAGACCAGGATCTCAAACCTTGCACCAAGCTCATGGTCTACAGAGCATCGAGGCATTGACCACGATCAGTTCTGATGGGCGGGTCACATTGTCCTCACGCCCGATATTAGTCTCCCAAAACAAGCGCTCTACTCCAAGCTACATCATGGTAGGCGAGACCAGGAGGGCAGAGAAAACGCTTCAAGAACACCCTCAAAGCCTCCTTGAAAAAATGTAACATCCCCACCGACTCTTGGGAATCCCTGGCCCAAGACTGCTCAAAGTGGAGGAGAAGCATCCGAGAAGGTGCCAAACACTTTGAGTCTCTTCGCAGGGAGTACGTCTAAGCCAAGTACAAACAGCGGAAAGAGCGTACAACAAATCAAGCACCCCACCCATCCGTCCCTTCAACCACCATCTGCCCCACCTGTGACAGAGACTGTAGATCCCGCATTGGTTTCATCAGGCACCTTAGAACTCATTTTAGTGTGGAAGGAAGTCATCCTCGTCTCCGGGGGATTGCATAAGAAGAAGAGAAGAGCCAGTGTGGTACTGAGTCACACACACACTAGCCAATGAGGTACTGAGCCACACACACACTGGCCAATGAAGTACTGAGTCACATACACACTGGCCAATGAGGTACTGAGCCACACACACACACTGGCCAATGAAGTACTGAGTCATACACACACTGGCCAATGAAGTACTGAGCCACACACACTCTAGAAAGGTCACAATCAGTCTGTGCTGAGTTAGCCAATCATGTAAAGAAGAAAATATTAAAGGGTACAGGAAAAGAGTAGGGGAATAGGTTTCGAGCAGATAATGGAAAGTAGCACTGACATAGCCATAATATCACGAATGGCCATCCTTCTGTACAATTTAACATTTGTTGATAACAGTCAATTTTCTTTAATACAAATTCCCAGTAGAAATCGATAGAAACTGTATCCAAACAACAACTTACACTCAAGTGACATGTGCAGAAATTTCTGTGGGGTTTCTCCCGATCTCCCACCATAACTTCGGCGGAATATTGGCAGAAACCCCAGACAAACGGTGTAAACTGTTACTGACAGAAATACATCGTCTGACATATTTTCCATCGCAAATGCCTTGGCAATGTCGGACATCAGGGCACCATTAGTTTCCTTGCATCCCACACTGTTAAAACTGTGATATAAAATGGAGGCTATTCATTCACTACCCAAACCAATGACCTCCTCTTCCTAAAAGGACAAGGGCAGAAGGTGCATGGGAGCATCATCACTTCCAAGTCTCCCTCCCTCCAAGTCGCACATATAGGGCCATGTATGTACTGGATCAAAATCCTAGAACCTCCAACCTAACAGCACTGTGGGAGCACCCTCACCACACAGACTGCTGTGGTTCAACAAGAAGCTGTACCTTTTCAAGGGCAACTAGGGATGGGCAATAACTGCTGGCCTAACAGTGACATCCTTACCAGAGAATTAAAAAACCATAGTGCAACTGATTACTGAACGATCGGCTGTACTCAGCACTATGAAAAAGACTGGCACCTAGAGCATATAACACTGCGGCAATGTCTCAGCAGTTCTTGATATGGTTAATGCAGATACTCATAAGGCACTATAGACCAGAGTCTATTGCTTGAGGAAAAACTGCTGTACTAAATTTGAAAATCAGCCTGGTAATCCATCACTAGACGGTAGATTGGCTCTTTAAACAGTTCTTTATGAAATGTTTTTGTAATATATGAATTATTTCCTCTGAAAACAAAACAGACAATGTCAATACATTAACTGGAACTGAGAATGGAGAACTAGAGGCTTGAGAACAAAGTTAAGCAACACTACAAATTAGAAGGAATTTCCTTCACCCATATACAGAGAATCAGACATGTGGAATGGACTCGGGAAGGCATGTACCAGAGTCTTCAGTCAAGGAATGATCAAAACTTGGCACGGTCTTCCAGAGAAGGAATGGATGGCCTACGTCACATGTACAGTTTGTGTCTGTGTGTATGGCTCTTTAGCCAATATGAGATGAGATCTGTTTGGGCGCAGAGATCGATGGATGGGCGTAAAAGAGCAAGGATGTTCAAGGGTAGTGTAATCACATACGTAACACACTTCCGCCTGCGTTTTACATCGGGTATTTGTTTAAGCTCTGATTACACGTGTCTCTGGGGGCAGATGCACAAAGGTGTCGATTATATAATCCATGCTCGTGGACCTCCCTTGGAGTTGTTCACAGGTAGTTCAGGCCTGCGGTGCAGTTTCTGACTTTTACCACAGTTCTTTATGAAATGTTTTTGTAATATATGAATTATTTCCTCTGAAAACAAAACAGACAATGTCAATACATTAACTGGAACTGAGAATGGAGAACTAGAGGCCATGAGAACAAAGTTAAGCAACACTACAAATTAGAAGGAATTTCCTTCACCCATGTACAGAGAATCAGACATGTGGAATGGACTCGGGAAGGCATGCACCAGAGTCTTCAGACAAGGAATGATCAAAACTTGGCACGGTCTTCCAGAAAAGGAATGGATGGCCTACGTCACATGTACAGTTTGTGCCTGTGTGTATGGCTCTTTAGCCAATATGAGATGAGATTTGTTCGGGCGCAGAGATCACAGAAATGTGAGGTCCCAGAAATGTTCCGATCTGAAGCAGCCTCCTCAGTGACTCTGACTGAGACACTGGTGATGAAAAAGATGACTAACAGAAGTTCACGACAGACACTGCAGTAAATGTGCATGGTGGGACAGCCTCCTTTACGTGTTATTAGTAAATGACCAATCATGTCCCATGCAGTTTGTTTCAACAGTGCCGTCTCCAAGGAGAATCTTTTTCCTGAATACCAAATAAATGAAAAAGAGCCGCTAGCAACGCTCCATAAATTAATTATCATCTGAGATTCGGCTAAAGTCGCACGCACTGAGAATAAACGAATAAAGTCGGGCTGAGCTACACAGCTCCCCCTGAAACGTCTCTAAACTGCCAAGTGACCCCAATACACCTGTTGTGTCTTATCCAATTGCATTCTGAGTTGTTGAGACATGGCCTCACTTCTTCGAGCTCTGTCATGTCAAATCCCCACCCGCACTTTCCAGCAAGAGTTACTGGATAATGGCTGGGTGAGAGAACTCCTACTGATTTTATCTTTTCTCCTTCTTAGCCCAAGGCTAGGTTAACAATTGTAGCACCCCCATCACCTCAGATGAGCTCAGCTATGTTTGTATAAATAGAATTACATAGAAATTAAATAGAATTATGTACAATTACATACAGTGACAGAATAATATAAAAATTACATACAATTTCAACATGGAAACCGGTGTTTTGGCTCAATGAGTCTATGTTGGTGTTTATTCTCACGCAAGCAGTTGTCCTAATCCCAGGTGCCCACACTGTTCATATCCCTTTGTTGCCTTTTCCTTCAACCATCTATTCGTAGACGGTGACAATCAGTGCATTCTACAGCCTCACAACACTCTATGTAAAAAAGTTTCTCCTGCTCTCTGTCCTAAATCGCGTACAGTTAATCTTGTACCTAAGTTTCCCTCATTCTAGACCCCTCAACTTCTGGAAGCAGTCCGTTTCTATGTGTTGCAACCCATCTCTTCATAAAGACCAATTATCAATTGTGGGACCATCCTGATCTGCATGGTATTTAACTATTGTGAATGTTCCCTTTATTCTAAAACCCATACTCTGATTTCTGTAAAGCCGCATTGAGTGACTCACCCTTCTTCCGGTACAGTACTTGTGGTTCCTCAGGTAGGACAAGGCTGCAGTTCATTGCAGGAGACTCAGGGTCACTACTAGGTTGGCAAAGCTGCGTGTCCGGGTACAGCACACATTCATAATGCAGCACCCTGCTGTCCCATAAAGATGCCACCTTGCAAAAGCTCTCCTCTGTACAACCTGAAAAAAAAATGAAGAAACCATCTCAATGGTCAACAAAAAGCAAACGGTGAACTCAATTTCAATTGAGCCAGCTTGGACACTCCAATGAACACCTCACACCTTAGTTCAAAGTGGGGCAAGGGTGAGCCTGGTTACTTTGAGTGTCGTGCTCTGCATTTCCTGCCCCCTGGAAGAGTTGGAACTTGAGCTAAGGTGTCAGCTGTGGCTCAGTAGGTAGCGCACTGGCCTCTGAGTCAAAAGGTTGTGGAGTTTTCCCTGAGTCCTGGCCAATATTTATTGCTCAACCAACATCACAGATAAACTGATTATCTGGGCATTATCACAGTGCTGTTTGTGGGATCTTGCTGTGAGCAAACTGGCTGCTGTGTTTCCTATATTACAACAGTGACTACACTTCATGGCGACATCATTGGCCGTAAAGTGCTATGGGACATCCTGAGGTTGTGAAAGGTTCTATTTAAGTACAAGTTCTTTTTAAAGTTCCTTCTTTCACATTGGTGGTTCTAGACCAAAGTTTCAGTTTTAAAATCAGGGATAAAGACACAAAATCGATTAAAAACAAATAAGAGATAGCTCTAAACTGGATTACTCACGGGCCAGGCACCACAGCTCAGCCTGTGCAGTTGGAAATTGATGTTTGAAGAGCTGGTAACGTTGGTTTGGAACAGACTGGTTCAGATCTACTCGGACAAGCCTGGAGTCCAGTCGTGTGAAAAGTTCCCTGGTGGTTTCTAATCAACACAGAGAGCAAGTTTTAAATCCACATTGACCCCTAAACCCATCATCTAAAGCTGTCACATATTGGTCACTACCATCTTTTTCATGCATCCAAAATAATAAAATACATCTGAAAGTATCTGAGCCAGAACAAGGACCTCCACGTTTCCGAGTTCCCCCACACCCGCGCTCCCCCACTTCCTCCCCCGCCGGTAAATATCAGCGGCCTATTTGCCTGCTACTCCAGTGGAGATATTAACTAATTTAAAATAAACAAGTTAACTCATTTCCTCAAATGGCAAACAAAAGAACTTGCAGTCATTTACGATCCAATGGAAGTTTTCAAAATTATGGGAGATTTAGATAAGGTAAATGGGGAAAATTTATTTCCACTGGTTGGTGAGTCAATAACTCAATGGCATGAAATTAAGATAAACAAAAGAATGAAGAGAGAGATTAGGAGAATTTGTTTTTATGCAGATGTTTGGTTGGTCCTAGCAGAAACAGGCAGAAAATCCTTTGACAGGGTGGTGGATAAATATTTGAAAAAGAAAAACTTAAATTGTATGGAGAAAGTGCAGGGGAATGGGACTTAGTGGGTGACTCTTTCAGAGAACGAGCACAGGCACGATGGGTCAAATGGCCTTCTTATGTGGTGTTAAATTCTATGAATCTCACGTGAAGCTTTTGTATGCTATCATTACACAGAACAATTCACAGGCCATAAAATCTGTAATAAAAGGCCAGTGATGGGCATTATGGTAGGGCAACAAGTTGAAGCGCTCGAATCCCCTCCCCCATCCAATGCATTGATGATTTCAACCATGTGAGGAATCACTTAGTCGACCCCAAGTGCTCCCTCACTGGGAGGCAAGGAAAGCAAGATGGAGACTTCCTGGCATCTGGCTTCAGGCTGGCTTTGCTCAAGACCTGCATTTCTGTCTGCCGGTGGTGGGATGTGGACAGGAAGAGAAGGAAAACAGGATAAATATTACAGGGTAAGTCACTTGCACAAGTGATGAAAAAAAAAGGTTTGAGCGGCTATTGAAAAGGAATAATTAAACGGTCTGTACAACTGCTTCCGCAATCGTGTGCTCCCAGGGCTCACGGAACAGTGGTTGGGAATTCAGGACTCAAAACGGATGTAAAATGAAGGGCTGCGGACCCGGAGCACTCCCTCGTCGAGAGCGCAGTCGGGGAATCAGCCTTTGGGCTGAATTTTCCCATCTCAGTCTTGAAAGCTCCAATTGTCCCAGCTACCATCTGAAATTATTAGTAAATATTCAATATTTGCTAGTGCACATCATAGTTTGTGCAAATACACTTAATACAACATTGTTTTTGGAGAATGCAAGATCTGTAAAAACAGCTATAAACAGATCTCTTTTGTCCCAGCATTATAAATACCTGGCGGATCTGGCGTCTGTTGATCCTGGGGAACTTTTCCAGCACACTCAGGGGTTGACTTCAGCCGTGTGTTAACATTGGAATCTGAAAATCATTTGGAACAGTAATTTTGGTTCAAATTTCAGCCAGTATTGCTAGTGTCGGATTTGTGGGTTAAACCTGCCTGTAAGAATATTTCCTGGGCCGGGAACTCAAGTGATATGGTGTGAAGGAGCCTCCGACTCTGAGTGTCAGTGTGTTTTATCAATCTTGCCCATCAACAGTGATACTCCATATGCATCTCATTCTTGGAACAGACAAATCGCTGTGTATGGTTTTGCCATCGATTTGCAATTTATGAGCTTGAGTTTAAGGTCAGTGCTCAGCCCTGAATCTCAAAACTCAGACAACCTGTTGCGATCAGGACTGGTCTTCATAGGAGAGCATAGTTCATCTCTATTATTCATTCTATAACAACCATTTGCTGTCTAGGAATTCTAGAGTAAAAGACCTTCCGATCAGGATACGGGTCCCATCCTAATGGCACTGCATTTGGGAACAACACATATAGCACTGATTAAACTGATGTATTAATGGATGAACAATCAGATGCTGGGCGGGCGGGGGAGGGCACTGACTTCCACATACAAATTCCCAATATATATTTGCGTCATGTGATACTCTGCATCAGGAATGCTGATTTATGCACATCTACCACTTAGTGAGAATAAATCATGGTTGAGCAGCCATTACTTCTCAGCTCCCTAAGAGATCAATACTACCTTAAATAAATTGGCTGACCTAAATGATTTAGTGTAAATGTGGTGCTGAGGCATATAGAACAGAAAGGCCATAGGTTCTATTCCTAGTCCATGCTAACTTAACTCATCACAGGCAGTATGGTATTGGGGAGCTATAATTTGTTTTCATTTTATCACTAAAGGAGGAAAGGAGGGGAGGATAAGCACACAAGTAGACATGCAAGTGATGCGTGCCACAGTGGAATAGCCATCAGCGCTTACTTTCAAGGCTCCCACCAGAACAATAGTCACTTGAGCAAGGTACCAGAGGACTGCTGGCATCCTAAAACCATATCCAACATGAGATGCGGAAGGGGTTAGAAGTCTGGGGGGGGGGGGTTACGGGGGGGTGGGGTGGTGCGGGGGAGAAACAACAATAAATTTAAAGCAATAATATAGCAAAGTACAACAGAATATAAAGCTCACCCTGCCAGAGATAAATATGCTGGAAAGGGTTAAACAATTTCTGAATTTCTTCCTTCATGTCTGGAGTCAGTTCTGTTGAGTACTCAGCATCCACAAAGCTCTTTGATAAAAGCGCATAAGCTGTACGGAAATAAAATACCTTAGTTTATTTCAAGTTATCTTTCCTTTGGCAGTAAACTGATCTTTCATGTGATGTGTGTTAATTTTGAAAGTTATAAGCATCTCCTTGTGCACAAGAGCGAGAGCGAGGAAGAAAATAATCTTTCGGTGTAGAGGGCAGGAATCAAACATACACAAGCACAGTGAGGGAGATGAGAGGTTAGAGAGCTAAGGACCAGAAGCTTTTCTGCAACATTCTTACTGTACTGACATAACCCGCTGTGTTTAAATAGATGAAGGCTTATTGGATCACCTACATTCTATCAACTTATCAGAACCACATGAACAGGTGATGATAGGTTAATAGGGTTTGGTAATGAGCCATCTTTTCAACTGCCTTTCTTATCTCTCTCTTTCCCTCTCTGTTTTATTGATATTATGGTCAATGCTCTCTGAACCTCTCTCCTGTGTGTCATGTATGTAACCACAATGTAACACCACTGTATTACTGTATACACTCAACCTAGATGCACACCTTGACCACAAGGGGTGAACTTGTGGGAGACACTCTTTACCTGATCACTCAGGTATAAAAAGGGAGGTCCCACGCAGGGTCACTGTTTTTTGGAGTCCTGTGAATAAAGAGTTCAGGTCACAGGGTGACCTTGTCCACAGAAGGTGCCTCGTGTGGTTTCATACTGTAGAGTAAGGACTTTACACTGAGTTGCTCCAATTTTCATTATAACCACTCTTTCTCCTCCTTCCATCATTCACTTTGTTTTAAAGTCAAAACTCACTGGCCACTTATTTCAACTCATTTATTTTTGCCTCGGGTCCTTCCTCTTACAGTCCACAGACTTTAAATACCATGCTGTATTCAACTAACCACTGCTCATTAATTATTCCCCACCCCCACCCCCACCGCCCCGCCCTTTTCACTCTTTATGTGCTCATTTTGAAAGTTATAAGCATTTCCTTGTCCTTTAGCAGGTAAATGAAGTTGAGGTATAGATCTGGCATGATCTAACTGAATGACATAGCAGGCTCAAGGGGCTGTATGGTCTACGCCTATTCTTATATTCAAAATGCCATCAGACTGGATAGGATCTGAACATAGTTTCCAGAGGTGCCTACCCCCTGTATCACCCAGCCTCGCCAACAAAGAATAAAGTTTAAACATCTTAGGTAAGCCAACCCTTTAACACCGCTGGGAGCAGAAGCTAGTGTTGATGTTGGGAAATCACAGCCCTATGAGGCACTGCTGGCCCAAAGCCCGGAGATCTCAGGGGTCGATACTCGGTCAAAGAGAAGCACGACAAAGAATTGGGCCTGTATGTTGCAATGAATGGCAAGGATCCAGCTTCAAAAATTAAATTGTTGCCACAATATTTTAACATCAAACTGTGCAGTCTCCTCAATGTAAAAAGCAATGAATGTGATCAACATGTTGTGGAGATGCATTAGTCATGGATGTTTATTATCTAACTGATGGTTACAAACATTTGTTTAGTTGAACAGTCAGTAAATTTACTGGACGTTATGCAGGACTTATTATTAATATAAATCCGGCAAATTCACACAGATCATTCACGTTCTTTAAGAGAGGGTTACCAGTGTAGTCTAGTTATACTGTACAGGTTTGTCTTGATGCAGAGTGATTCTGACTCCATATCGAAGCAAGTTGTGCAGTATATCTGGGGCTTGATGTGGGATACACCAGGTCTAATATGTCCAAACACGTTTGAGACAGTCTCATAGCTTTTCAACTTCACACTGGCTACAGTTTAACTGAAACTGTGTGAAAAGAACTCTAAGCTTCAAATCCCATACTCTTGCCACTAGCTCCATTCCGCCTTCTGACCACTCGCACAGGATGAACCAATCCAGGTGAAAAAAATTGGCGCCGATTTTTCGAGGGGTCAGTGGCAGGTCGGTTGAAAAAATGTTTTTTTTTGACAGCGGGTCGGGATCCCACTGTCAACCCGTCGCCACGCACCTTTCCCACATGGCAGGTCTGTCAGCGCTAAACAGCGCTGGGGTAGGCAATTCAGGTCATTATGACCTTGTTAACAGCCCATTAAGAAGTATTTTGAGCTTACTTTTACATTTCACAAGGTCGCCCACAGGGATCACGTTGCTCGGGGATCACGTCAGGTTAGCAGGTCAGGAGTTGTATGACAATGGAATCATCTCGTTACTTGACAGCTGAAAATGTGCTATAAAAGCTCCCATCTCACAGCTGTTCACTTTTCAAGCACAGACTCTGTTGCTTACTGCATTTAGAAGACAGATTGAGCTTTATGCTGGTTGCAAGTGTTTAGAGTAAACTCTCTATCCACCTCATTGACACAACCTCTCTCACCATTGGCTTCTGTCATCTCAAGTTCACCTGCCATCTATTACATCAGCATGGGTGCCCTTGAAATTATCTCACCTTGGTCCTCAGAATCCCACCACGATCAACCCCAACAACAGAATCACCATACGCCAGCAGCATAAACAACAACACCAACTTTCTCCACAATTAACTGATGTTGCACAGGACATAGGGATTCAGCACCCAATCACATTGCTGCCCGGGACTCCTGGACAGATTTACTTCAGTTGATGCTGTACACCCTGGCTGCTACATGATGTGCTAGATTGGTACCACCCCACACCAGCACCATTAAGCAACCCTGCAATGTCCAAGCCATTCCTTTCACACTAATCACCATTGCAGGGGGTATCGTTATGTCTCATCATTCACTGCAACTCACTAAGCCACTTCCAAAGGTGCAAACAAATCTGTCCAAGAACGAAAAGTGTTGAAAATAAAGGTTTCAATGTTTGACAACACATGAACAAAAACTTTACATGAACATTGGCTAAAACACCCACGTCCCTACCATTGTGTGTTGTTCGTTGGTATGATTGGGCTAGGATGAGGGTGAGTATGCCGGGTGGCTAGTGAGATGGGGAAAAGATAATGTAGATAGAGAGGGATGGGTGGTGGTGTAAGGTAAGTTGGTGTAAGGATGTGCAGGAGTAGGGAAGGCAGAGTGGCAAAGGATGAGGTTGAGTGTGGCTTTGCAGTAATATTTTGGATCTACTGAGATCATTGAAAGGTTTGCGCCACTGCAGCTTGGTCATCCTGACGACAGCCCTGCTTGTTTCCTCCTGTGCAATGTGCAACCAGGCTGCGTTGGTCTCCTGGGAAAGACTCTTCTGTCCATTGGAAGGGAAGAGAACCTCTTTGTGTGCTGTGACTCCCTCCATAAGCATATGGAGAGAGTCATGGGAGAGCCTGGGTGGTGCCGTGCACCTTTGTACAGTGCTTGTCTGTGTGTTGAACACTGACAGCACAAATGTCAAAATAAATTTGCGCATGACTCCTTTAAGGAAACCGGCTGATGATGCGTCATCAAATGACGTCATCAAACACGCTTCCTTCAATTGGCAGTGAAACGCATTGGGCGGTCTTAACAAGCCCAATCAGGGGAAAATCATTTTGGACAGCAGGCTGGAGCCAGCAGCGAGGCCGGGACCCTCCACCAACGTCGCCCACCATGGATCTGCCGAGGTTGGGGAAATCACGGCCACTGTATCCGAAGCCCACATTTTATCCATCACCTCTGCAACATTGGCTGCTTCTATCCCAGTTCCATCACTGCTGAAATTCTCGTCCATGCTTTCATTATCTCTGGACTCAATGTGTGGAATTACACACACAAACTCATGCCAGGCCATTGTGTCACCCTTTGTTGGTGCTCTAATTCACGCACCAACACCCTACCTCTTCTGTTCTTCATGTGTGACTAACAGGCTGTTCAATGAAAGACAAGCCAGATCATATGCTCATCTGATATCCACGGCCAACTTTTTAGCATGTCCCCTGGATAGCCACAGGAACAGGAACTTTGAATCCTTTTTTTCCCTTTCTAGCTAGAGGCTACCAACACCCTGGTGAGAACAACTAACTCAGCTCAGACCAGGCACCAAATCTTGTATCTTTCTAGTGTGTATAGCTAAGAGGCTGCAGGGTGACTTAGACAGGTTAGGTGAATGGGCAAATGCATGGCAGATGTAGTATAATGTGGACAAATGTGAGGTTATCCACTTTGGTGGCAAAAACAGGAAGGCAGATTATTATCTGAATGGTGACAGATTAGGAAAAGGGGAGGTGCAATGAGACCTGGGTGTCATGGTATATCAGTCACTGAAGGTAGGCATGCAGGTACAGCAGGCAGTAAAGAAAGCAAATGGCATGTTGGCCTTCGTAGCAAGAGGATTTGAGTATAGGAGCAGGGAGGTCTTACTGCAGTTGTACAGGTCCTTGGTGAGACCATACCTTGAGTATTGTGTGCTGTTTTGGTCTCCTAATCTGAGGAAGGATGTGCTTGCTATTGCAGGAGTGCAGCGAAGGTTCACCAGACTAATTCCCGAAATGGCAGAATTGACATATGAAGAAAGACTGGATCGGCTAGGCTTATACTCACTGGAATTTAGAAGAATGAGAGGGGATCTCATAGAAACATATAAAATCATGACAGGACTGGACAGGTTAGATGCAGGAAGAATGCTCCCGATGTTGGGAAAGTCCAGAACTAGGGGTCACAGTCTAAGGATAAGAGGTAAGCCATATAGGGCCGAGATGAGGAGAAACTTTTTCACCCAGAGAGTGGTGAACCTGTGCAATTCTCTACCACAGAAAGTTGTTGAGTCCAGTTCATTGGATATATTCAAGAGGGAGTTAGATGTGGCCCTTACGGCTAAGGGGATCGGGAGTATGGAGAGAAGGCAGGAATGGGGTACTGAAGTTGCATGATCAGCCATGATCATATTGAATGGCGGTGCAGGCTCGAAGGGCCGAATGGCCTACTCCTGCGCCTATTTTCTATGTTTCTATATTTCTAAACCAAGCCATTGTCTCTATTTGAAGAGCAGAGGAGCTCTCCACGGTGTCATGGTCAACATTTATCTCACAACCAACAGATTATCTGGTCATTATCTCATTGCTGTTTGTGGGAGCTTGCTGGGTGCAAAATGCCTGACACGTTTCCTACGTTCCAATTGTGACTGCGCTGCATTGGCTGTAAAGTTGGGATGTCATTAAATCATGGAAGGTGCTATATAAATGCAAGCCTTTCTTTTCTTTTGATTATTTAAGACTGTTAAATCATAGTTGGATCAGGAACTATCCATGCTTGCAAGCTGTTTACTTACTGCCGAAGAACTCCAGTCCTCCAAAGCTGAACATGAATGTCTTCTTCTCTAAGTTGGACTTCACACCTCTACAAACACCCTCTCCACTAAGCAGTGATGTTTTCTGCCAGTCATCATCATTGCAGAGCAGTACATCTGGAAAACTGATCAGACCACAGAGGAGGGTACCTGAAATCCAAAACCCACACAAATAAGTGCCATGGATGTCCTTGCAATCCCACTCCATTCAATGCAATGTACTGGCAAAATAATCCTCAACTGATGGGTGAATGGTGAGATTAAAGAAAGCCCCAGACAGATAGTATGTGGAGGAGGTGCTATTACATTGGAGAATGCACTAGAGGGAGCACTTCTGTATAGTTGTAGACGTAATTCCTGCCACGAGGAATATAAATTTCAACACAGAAGTATAAATAGGCCCTGTAATTATGGCGCTTTCGCATACACTATCAGCAGCCTTCAGAAAGGCCCCGCAAGTTCTGGGTTTCGACATGTGCTGAGCACGCGCGAAAACCCGCACCTTACGATCTTTCGCATTGGTAGATCCTTTGCATCTGCTGCAAAATCACTTTCGCTGGAGCAGAGTTCGGCTATTTGCCCAACTACTGCCCAGCCAATGTCCACAAAATCCATACGCTTGGTACAAGGATATGTAAAAATATATATTTTTTAAATGATTAAAACATACACATTTATTTTTATTTTAAGTGCTTAATCAAATGGTCTTTTAATTAACTTTGAACATGGGAACATTTATTTTTATTTAAGTGGCGTGAATTCTTATTTATTTAGGGATTTCTAATATGCTTGCGGGGATTCCGTACGTAAATGATTGGTTGACTGGGCCTCTGTGAACCGCTTGCCCCACTAGGACCGTGGGCCTTTATGCAGGCCTTCAGCCGGAGGCCCAGGACCCGGAGAGGCTGAAGCTCCGGAAACAGCAGGTACATTCAGATTTTTGGGGGTTCAGAGGCCTATTCTTCTGGTATGCCCCAAACCACAAATTCAGGGCCATTGAAGTTACAACACAGAAACAGGCCATTCAGCCCAAGCTAGTCCTATATTTTTATTGGGAGAAGGATCTTTGAAGTTCAGAGATTACAATGGCTGAAAATTGAAGTTTTATGCATCAAATACATTTTAATTAAAAGATGTGGAGATATGTAAATTATTGCAAATAGTATTTTGGTAAGCGATTGCTATTGAAATTGTTTGTGTGCTTTTATAAATTTAACTATTATCTACTTTGAATTCAGTTGAGCTGGCTTACCTGTTTCTTCTGTTACCTAAGCTCAATAATTAAATTTACTCAAGCTTAAAAAAGTTTATTCTATGAATTCATAGAATCAAAGAATCTTTAAACATAGAAGGAAGCCATTTAATGCATCATGCCTGTGCTGGCTCTTTGAAAGCTATCCAATTAAACCCACTACCAGGCTCTTTCCCCATAGCCCTGCAATTTTCTCCTATCAAGTATTTATCCAATTTCCATTTGAAAGTTACTACTGAATCTACTTTCACCATCCTTTCAGGAAGTATACTCCAGATCATAACAACTCGATGCGTAAAATAAAATCTGCTCATCTCCCCTCTCATTCTTTTTTTTGTCAGCTGTGGGACAATAACTTTGGTGCCATAAGGAGACGGAAGGAAAAAATTGCGGAAGAAAAAGAAAATACTATTTGACAAATATTCAGTTATTTACAAGAATGCAACACCCAGACCAAATCAAAGCTCATAATTGTAATGTATGCACCTGTGAGTATTCTCAAAGGTTTGTAGAGCTGTTGCACATTCTGATAGCATAGTGGTTAAGTTATGGGACTTGTAATCCAAAGGCTTGGACTCATAATCTGGAGATGTGAGTTTGAATCCCACAATAATTTAAATAAAATAGTTAGTGTCAGTACTGGGTATTATGGGCTAGAATTTCAAAAAAATCCACCAGTGCCGGATTGCTGCCCAAAATACCGCTAAGATTGTCCAATTATCGCCGGCGAAAAATTCCATTAAAAAAAAAAGTCTGCCTGGTGAAAATGGAACCTTGGGCCAATTGGGCGGTTCTTAAAAAAAAAACGGGATAAAGTGGCAGAGTGGTTATATTACCGGATTGGTAACCCAGAGCCTGGATAATGATCCAGAGACATGAGTTCAAATCCCACCATGGCAGCTGGGGAATTTAACTAAATTAAATAAATCTGGAATAAAAAGCTAGTTTCAATAATGGTCACCATGTAACCACCGGATTGTTGTAAAAACTCACCTTACTCGGTCTGGCCTATATGTGAGTCCAGACCCATAGCAATGTGGTTGACTTTTACAACAAAAGAGTTGTAGAGTTGTTGCATTGTGAGTGACTTCGCCAGTCACGTGATGTTCACAGACTCAATAAAACCCCAGTCAGTTGAGTCTAGGTCATCCACGATAAGATATACAGTTGTGAGACTAGTGCATGAACTGTAGTGTGATTGTTAAACCTTTGTTAATAAACCAACTAGTTTAGACAAGATAGAGAGCAGGGTAAAAAGGGGGAGGGAGTTGCGGTACTGATTAAATAAACTATTACAGCGTTAAGGAGGGATATGTTAGAGGGATCATCAAATGAGACTATATGGATCGAATAAAAAAATAAAAAACGGGCGATCACACTGCTGGGTGCATATTATAGACCTCCAAACAGTGGGAGGGAGATAGAGGAGCAAATATGTAGGCAAATTGCTGTGAAGTCCAAAAACCATTCGGTAGTAATAGTAGGGGATTTTAACTATCCAAATATTGATTGGGACAAATTTAGTGTGAAGGGTATAGAGGGTCCAGAATTCTTGAAATGCATTCAAGAGAACTTTTTTAGTCAGTATGTAGCAAGCCCAACACGAGAGGGGCAGTCTTGGATTTAGTTTTGGGGAATGAAACTGGGCAGGTTGAAGGGGTATTAGTGGGAGAGCACTTGGGTGCCAGTGACCATAATTCAGTCAAATTCAAGTTGGTTATGAATAAGGACAAGAATCGGCCTGGAATAAAAGTTCCGAATTGGAGAAAAGCTAATTTTGCTAAGTTAAGCAGTGATTTGGCCATAGTGGACTGGAAAAAGCTACTTGTGGGTAAATCAGTGTCGGAAAAGTGGGAGGCATTCAAGGAGGAGATCCAGAAGGCTCAGGCCAAACATGTGCCCTTAAAGAAAAAGGCTGGGAAAAATAATTCTAGAGCCCCCTGGATGTCTAGGGACTTACAGGGGAGGATTAAGCAAAAAAGGGACGCTTATGTCATATACCAACGGCTAAATACTTTAGAATCTTTAGAGGAATATAGAAAGTTAAGAAGCAAAATTAAAAAGGATACTAGGAATGCTAAGAGAGAGCAGGAGAAATTCTTGGCCAGTAAAATTAAGGAAAACTCTAAGATATTCTGTAAATATATTAAGAGTAAGAGGGTAACTAAAGAAAGGGTAGGGCCTATGAGACGACGAGGGTAATCTTTGTGTGGAGGCAGAAGATGTTAGTAGGGTTCTTAACGAATACTTTGCATCTGTTTTCACAAAGGAAAGGGATAATGCAGATACTGCTATCAAGGATGAGTGTAATATTCTATATGAAATAAATATAGTGAGAGAGGAAGGATTAAGGGGTTTAGCAGCTTTGAAAGTAGATAAGTCCCGAGGCCCTCATGAAATGCATCCCAGGCTGCTGAGCGAAGTAAAGAAGGAAATAGCAGAGGCCTTGATTAATGTGCAAAGTTAAAGCACATGGGATTGGGGGTAGTGTGCTGACGTGGATTGAGAACTGGTTGGCAGACAGGAAGCAAAGAGTAGGAGTAAATGGGTACGTTTCAGAATGGCAGGCAGTGACTAGTGGGGTACCGCAAGGTTCTGTGCTGGGGCCCCAGCTGTTTACATTGTACATTAATGCTTTAGACGAGAGGATTAAATGTAATATCTCCAAATTTGCAGATGACACTAAGTTGGGTGGCAGTGTGAGCTGCGAGGAGGATGCTAAGAGGCTGCAGTGACTTGGATAGGTTAGGTGAGTGGGCAAATGCATGGCAGATGAAGTATAATGTGGATAAATGTGAGGTTATCCACTTTGGTGGTAAAAACAGAGAGACAGACTATTATCTGAATGGTGACAGATTAGGAAAAGGGGAGGTGCAACAAGACCTGAGTGTCATGGTACATCAGTCATTGAAGGTTGGCATGCAGGTACAGCAGGCGGTTAAGAAAGCAAATGGCATGTTGGCCTTCATAGCGAGGGGATTTGAGTACAGGGGCAGGGAGGTGTTACTACAGTTGTACAGGGCCTTGGTGAGGCCACACCTGGAGTATTGTGTACAGTTTTGGTCTCCTAACTTGAGGAAGGACATTCTTGCTATTGAGGGAGTGCAGCGAAGGTTCATCAGACTGATTCCCGGGATGGCAGGACTGACCTATCAAGAAAGACTGGATCAACTGGGCTTGTATTCACTGGAGTTCAGAAGAATGAGAGGGGATCTCATAGAAACGTTTAAAATTCTGATGGGTTCAGACAGGTTAGATGCAGGAAGAATGTTCCCAATGTTGGGGAAGTCCAGAACCAGGGGTCACAGTCTAAGGATAAGGGGTAAGCCATTTAGGACCGAGATGAGGAGAAACTTCTTCACCCAGAGAGTGGTGAACCTGTGGAATTCTCTACCACAGAAGGTTGTTGAGGCCAATTCACTAAATATATTCAAAAAGGAGTTAGATGTAGTCTTTACTACTTGGGGGATCAAGGGGTATGGCGAGAAAGCAGGAATGGGGTACTAAAGTTGCATGTTCAGCCATGAACTCATTGAATGGCGGTGCAGGCTTGAAGGGCCGAATGGCCTACTCCTGCACCTATTTTATATGTTTCTATGTTTCTATGACCATCATTTTCCAGTAACTCTTTGGATCCGGGCATGGTGCCGGAGGATTGGAGGACTGCTAATGTAGTACCCTTGTTTAAGAAGGGAAAAAGGGATAGGCCGAGTAATTACAGGTCTGTCAGCATAACCTCAGTGGTGGGAAAATTATTGGAAAAAATCCTGAAAGACAGGATAAATCTGCATTTGGAAAGGCAAGGATTAACTAGGGATAGTCAGCACGGATTTGTTAAGGGAAGATTGTGTTTGACTAAACTGATTGAATTTTTTGAGGAGGTAACCAAGAGGTTCAATGAGGGTAGTGCGTATGATGTAATATGTATGGACTTTAGCAAGGCTGTTGATAAGGTCCCATATAGTAGACTGGTTATGAAGGTTAAAGCCCATGGGATACGGGGCAAAGTGGCAAGTTAGATCCAAAATTGGCTTAGAGGTAGGAAGCAAAGGGTAATGATTGATAGATGTTTTTGTGACTGGAAGAATGTTTCCAGTGGGGTTCCACAGGACTCAGTACTGGGTCCCTTACTTTTTGTGGTATATATCAACGGTTTAGATTTGAATATAGGGAGTATGATTAAGAAGTTTGCAGATGACACTAAAATTGGCTGTGGTTGATAATGAAGAGGAAAGTCATGGGCTGCAGGAGGATATCAATCTACTGGTCAGGTGGGCACAGCAGTGGCAAATGGAATTTAATTCAGAGAAGTGTGAGGTGATGCACTTTAGGAGGGCTAATAGAGAAAGTGTATACACATTAAGCGGTAGGCCACTTAATAGTGTAGACGAACAAAGCGACCTTGGAGTGCTTGTCCACAGATCCCTGAAAGCAGCAAGCCAGGTGGATAAGGTGGTAAAGAAGGCATACGGAATGCTTGCCTTTATTGGCTGAGGCATAGAATATAAGAGCAGGGAGGTTATGCTTAAATTGTATAATACTTTGGTTAGGCCACAGCTGGAGTACTGTGTGCAGTTCTGGCCACTGTATTATGGGAAGGACGTGATTGCACTAGAGAGGGTGCAGAGGAGATTTATTAGGATGCTGCCTGGAATGGAGAATCTTAGTTATGAGTACAGATTGGATAGGTTGGGTTTGTTCTCATTGGAACAGAGGAGGTTAAGAGGAGACCTCATCGAGGTGTACAAAATATTGAGGGGCCTAGACATAGTGGATAGTAAGGGTCTATTTCCATTGGTGAGGGATCTATTACAAGGGGGCATAGTTTTAAGGTGGTTGGTGGAAGGTTTAGAGGGGATTTGAGGGGGGGCTTCTTTACGCAGAGGGTTGTGGAGATCTGGAACTCGCTGCCTGGAAGAATGGTGGATGCAGAAACCCTCACCACTTTTAAGAGATGGTTGGATGGGCACTTAAAGTGCAGTAACCTGCAGGGTTACGGGACCTAGAGCTGGTAATTGGGATTAGACTGGATGACCTTTAGTTGGACGGTGCAGATATAATGGTAAGTACAGCAGAGAATAGTTTTGATCACCTGGATGGGTCAGAGAGGAATTTTCCCAGATTTTTTCTCCCTAAATTAGCCTGGGTTTTTATCTGGTTTTTGCCTCACGCAGGAGATCACATGGCTCTGGTTGAAGTGGAGTGTAAAATGCTTCAGTATAAGGGGTTGTGTGAGGCGGACTGGTTGGGCTTGGTGTTCTTTGCCTTTCCGTCATTGTTCATAGATTTATATGTAACCTTTAGGGCTGCTGACCAAGGGCCGTGTGGCTCTTTGTCGGCCGGCACGGACACAATGGGTCGGAATGGCCTCCTTCTGCGCTGTAAATTTCTATGTTTCTATGATTCTTAATAGCAATGTGTTGCTATGAATTCTTAATCAAAGGACGCATGAAGCAAATATATTACAAATATATCAAAATATATCATAGCAATGAACACAAAGTTGTGTCTTCAACCAACACCGCCTAGAAATAAGCTGACTGGCTATCCATCTCATGGCTGTTTGTGGGATTTTGAGGTACACAGATAGCTGCCACATGTGATTACATGACAACGGTCACATCAAAAGAGTAATACATTTATATGAAATACTTGGAGATGCTCAGACAACATGATAAGCTGTTATATTTCCCTTCTGGCTAATCTCTCCATCTGAAACAAAACTACATTTTGACAAAGCTTGTTTATGAAATAACTGCCTTTTTAAACAATTTAAATAAAAACACAACAGAAATTACTTGTTATTCCAAGAATTTTTCCCACAATTTCTTTGTAGCTGAATCATATGAATACAAACTGTGAGAAATTGTTTCCATGACATGAGAACCCAAACATTTTTGGTATAATTTTAAGCATTTTATTAGCATGACTGAATTTTCCTGCAGTCAACAGACAGCAAGATATTCCTTTAACATTGTGATTTACAGCTCTACTAAGGCGGTGAAGAAGGCAAATGGCATGTTGGCCTTCATAGCGAGAGGAATTGAGTATAGGAGCAGGGAGGTCTTACTGCAGTTGTACAGGGACTTCGCGAGGCCACACCTTGAATATTGTGTACAGTTTTGGTCTCCTAATCTGAGGAAGGACATTCTTGCTATTGCGGGAGTGCAGCGAAGGTTCACCAGACTGATTCCTGGGATGGCAGGACTGACCTATCAAGAAAGACTGGATCAACTGGGCTCAGAAGAATGAGAGGGGATCTCATAGAAACGTTTAAAATTCTGATGGGTTTAGACAGGTTAGATGCAGGAAGAATGTTCCCAATGTTGGGGAAGTCCAGAACCAGGGATCACAGTCTAAGGATAAGGGGTAAGTCATTTAGGACCAAGATGAGGAGAAACTTCTTCACCCAGAGAGTGGTGAACCTGTGGAATTCTCTACCACAGAAAGTTATTGAGGCCAGTTCGTTAGATATATTCAAAAGGGAGTTAGATGTGGCCCTTATGGCTAAAGGGATCAAGGTGAATGGAGAGAAAGCAGGAATGGGGTACTGAAGTTGCATGATCAGCCATGATCTTATTGAATGGTGGTGCAGGCTCGAAGGGCCGAATGGCCTACTCCTGCACCTATTTTCTATGTTTTCTATGTTTCTATTACACGGCAAAGTTCTCCAAAATATTGCAGTAAGTCAACTAGTCGAACATTTGAACTGATATAGAACTCTGCATTATAGTCTGGCACATAGGTCTCCACTGTTTCAAAGAGAGCCTATCCAGTCCAGGTGCACTCCCCTGTATAATGTAGGACCCAGTCCAGGGGCTCTCTCCTAATTAATGTAGGGCCCAGTCCAGGGGCTTCCTCCTAATTAATGTACGTCTCAGTCCAGGGACTCTCCCCAGATAATGTAGGATCCTGTCCAGGGGCACTCCCCTGTATAATGAAGGACCCAATCCAGGCGCTCTCTCCTATCTAATGTAGGACAGTGCAGTGGTTCTCTCCTATTTAATGTAGGACCCAGTCCAGAGGATCTCCCCGGTTTAATGTAGGATCCAGTAAAGGGACTCTTATATAAAAGATTGGAAAACTGCAAATGTAAGGCCCCTATTTAAAAAAGGAGGCAGACAAAAAGCAGGAAACTATAGACCAGTTAGCCTAACATCTGTGGTTGGGAAGATGTTGGAGTCCATTATTAAAGAAGCAGTAGCAGGACATTTGGAAAAGCAAAATTCGGTCAGGTAGAGTCAGCATGGAATTATGAAGCGGAAGTCATGCTTGACAAATTTGCTGGAATTCTTTGAGGATGTAACGAACAGGGTAGATAAAGGGGAACTAGTGGATGTGGTGTATTTGGACTTCCAGAAGGCATTTGACAAGGTGCCACATAAAAGGTTACTGCACAAGATAAAAATTCACCAGGTTGGGGCATGGATAGAGGATTGGCTAACTAACAGAAAACAGAGAGTCGGGATAAATGGTTCATTCTCGGGTTGGCAATCAGTAACCAGTGGGGTGCTGCAGGGATCAGTGCTGGGACCCCAACTATTTACAATCTATATTAACGACTTGGAGGAAGGGACCGAGTGTAACGTAGCCAAGTTTGTTGACAATACAAAGATAGGAGGAAAAGCAATGTGTGAGGAGGACACAAATCTGCAAAAGGACATAGACAGGTTGAGTGAGTGGGCAAGAATTTGGCAGATGGAGTATAATGTTGGAAAGCGTGAGGTCATGGACTTTGGCAGAAAAAATCAAAGAGCAAGTTATTATTTAAATGGAGAAAGATTGCAAAGTGCTGCAGTACAGCGGGACCTGGGGGTACTTGTGCATGAAACACAAAAGGTTAGTGTAGGCACAGCAAGTGATCAGGAAGGCCAATGGAATCTTGGCCTTTATTGCAAAGGGGATGGAGTATAAAAGCAGAGAAGTCTTGCTACAGTTGTACAGGGTATTGGTGAGGCCACACCTGGAATACTGCGTGCAGTTTTGGTTTCCATATTTATGAAAGGATATACTTGCTTTGGAAGCAGTTTAGAGAAGGTTCACAAGGTTGATTCCGGAGATGAGGGGGTTGACATGAGGAAAGATTGAGTAGGTTGGGCCTCTACTCATTGGAATTCAGAAGAATGAGAGGTGATCTTATCGAAATGTATAAGATTATGAGGGGGCTTGACAAGGTGGATGCAGAGAGAATGTTTCCACTAATAGGAGAGATTAGAACTAAAGAGCATAATCTTAAAATAAGTGGCTGTCCATTTAAAACTGAGATGAGGAGAACTTTCTTCTCTCAGAGGATTGCATATCTGTGGAATTTGCTGCCTCAGAGCTGTGGAAGCTGGGACATTGAATAAATTTAAGACAGAAATAGACAGTTTCTTAAACGAAAAGGGAATAAGGAGTTATGGAAAGCGGACAGGGAAGTGGACCTGAGTCCATGATCAGATCAGCCATGATCGTATTGAATGGCAGAGCAGGCTCGAGGGGCCGTATGGCCTTACTCCTGCTCCTATTTCTTATGTTCCTATGTTCTTAGAATGTAGGACTCAGTCCAGGGTCTCTCCCCTATGTAATGTAGGACCCAGTCCAGGAGCTCTCTCCTATATAATGTAGGGCCCACTCTAGTGTCTCTCATGTATATGATGTAAGATCCAGTCCAGAGATCTTCCCTATGTAAAGTAGGACTAAATCCAGGGGCTCTGCCCTATATAACGTTGGACCCAGTTCAGTGACTCTCTGCTATATAATGTAAGACCCAATCCAGGGTCTCGCCTCTATATAATGTAGGACCCATTCCAGCATATCCCCTTTATAATGTAGGACCTATTCCTGGATATCCCCTTTATAATGTAGGACCTATTCCAGGGGCTCTCCTATATAATGTAAGACCCAGTCCTGGGGCATTCTCCTATATAATGTAGAACCCAGTCCAGAACTGTCTCCTATAAAATGTAGGACTCAATCCAGGGGCTCTATCCTATCTTACATAGGACCCAGTCCAGGGCTCTCTCCTATAAATTTAGGACCCAGTCCAGGTCCTGTCCCCTATGTAATGTAGGACTGAATCCAGGGGCTGTATTATAGGACTCAGTCCAGGGACATTCTCCTATATAATGTAGGACCCAATCAGGGGCTCTCTCCTATATAATGTGGGATCCTGTCCAGTGGCTCTCCCCTATATACCCCAATCCAGGGGCTCGCCTATTTAATGTAGGACTCAGTCCAGCGGCTTTCTCCTATCTAATGTAGGACCCAGTCCAGGAGCTCTCTCCTATATAAAGTCCAGGAGCTCTCTCCTATTTAATGTAGGATCTATTCCTTGGGCTCTCCCCTATGTAATGTAGGACTCAGTCCAGAGGTTTTCTCTTATTTAATGTAGGACTCAGTCCAAGGCTCTCCCCCATGTAATGTAGTATCCTGTACAGATGCTCTTTTCTATACATTGTATCATCCAGTCCAGGAGCACATTCCTATACAATGTACTGCATTACACCAGTGGCTGCACCAAAATAAAATTGCATGTAAAGTGCTTTGAGACATTTTTGAGGGGTGTGATGAATTCCAATATGAGTGCAAGTACTTGTTTTTAAAGGTATAAAATTGTACCTCTGTTAATTATTATCTCACTCAATATGAAGCCATCACAGCACTGATCCTTGCCACAGGTCTGTCTGCAGAAATGGTGTACATCGGTTAAGCTCGAACCATCTGCGGAAAAAGCCGATGCCTGGTATACGCCTGTAATCACGTTACGAAAATCTGTCCGTATGAAGGTCTTGCGAAATGAAGTAGTGAATTCATGACCTAGAGAGAATTGAAAACATGCATAGAATCATCGAGCCCGAATTTGGTGAAACCTAAGTTCCGCCCAAGAAGTGTCGAAGGGACCACTAAGATCCTTACGGTACTTTGGGTGGAGGTTTGGTGAAAGAAATGGGCCTTACACGCCAATTCTGGGTGGCAGCGGGTGGTAGGTCCCATTCTAGGGGGAAATGCAATCCTCGGCGAAGTACCGCCGAGGATAGAGTCGGGCCCAGGGAGGGGGAAACAGCAAAAAGCAAAAATTTTCAAAACAATAAAAATAAACTACCAGAAATCCTTCAGAGGACCCCATCAACCAAAATCCCTGCAAAAGAAATAAAGAAAAGAAGTGGACTAACTTTTTTTGCAGGTCTTCATACTTACTGCTGCCTCCAAGCAGTGGTGTCTTCTGCTGCTGGAGCAGAGGACCGCCCGAACCAAACTGGGGACTCAGGGTGGGAGGACTTTTGTAGGCGTTGCATGCCAGTGGATGCCAGCGGACGGTCCCCAGTGGTCTTTTCTCCCGCAAGTGTGAGGACCTGACCTCGCTCGGAGGGGAGAGTGCCCCAAAAACATCGAGACCGCCGAGAAAACTCGGTGGCAGCCGGCAGTAAGTCGACCAAATTTGGGCCCATAGAATCTTAATACACGGAAGGAGGTCCAGCATGCATGTATCGACTCTTTGAGAGAGCTATCCAATTAAACCCACTCCCCCGCTCTTTCCTCGTAGTCATGCAAATTTTCCTTTTCAAGAATTTATCCAGCTCATTTTGAAAGTTACTACTGAAGCCTCTTCCACCACCTTTCCAGGCAGTGCATTCCAGATCATAACATAACATGTACAGATTAAGGTAAGATCATTTGACCTATTATACCTGCACTATCCTGAACTCTGCCTTATCTGTTATAGGGGAAGCACACTCTAAGGGAAGATATTTCCTGTTCAGTTGTTCATGAGGAATATGCTTGCTATGCTTAAAAAGAAATTTTCAAACTCATTGTCTAATGGAGACCCTCCATTTTCTCTTCGGAGACTCTATTTTCTCTTAGGGTGTCACAGAAGGGGAATAACTGCTTGCAACTTGGGCCTGCAACTTCAGTCTGGCCTGGGGACAAATTTTATGCCCTAACATCTTGAAAAATATGAATCATAGATTTGTTACATAAGGACAGGTGGATGTAAAATATACCATGGCACTATTTCAAAGAAGAGCAGAGGAGTTATCCCCAGTGTCCTGGCCAATATTTATCCCTCAATCAACATAACAAAAACATATTATCTGGTCATTATCACATGTTGTGGGAGATGCTGTGCACAAATTGGCTGCTGTGTTTCCCACATTTCAACAGTGACTACACTCCAAAAATACTTAGTTGGCTGTAAAGCACTTTGAGGGATGTCCGGTGGTCATGAAAGGCACTATATAAATGCAAGTCTTTCTTTCTTTTTACAGCCCAGGAGGAGGCCATTCAGCCCGTCGAGCCTGTGGTGGCTCTCTGCATGAGCACTTCAGCTAGTCCCACTCCACCACCTCCCCCCCCGCCCCCCTTTCCATGTGGCCCTGCATTTTCTTTCCCTTCAGGGAATTCCCTTTTGAAAGCCACGATTGAGTCTACTTCCACCACCCTTTCAGACACTGCATTCCAGATCCTAACTACTCGCTGCATAAAAATGTTTTTCCTCATGTCGCCTTTGGTTCTTTTACCAATCATGTTTATCTGCGTCCTTTGGTTCTCGGCCCTTCTGCCACTGGGAACGGTTTCTCTCTATCCACTCTGTCTCGACCCCTCATGATTTTGAACACCTCTATCAAATCTCCTCTCAACCTCTCTGCTTTAAGGAGAACAACCTCAGCATCTCCAGTCTATCCACATAGCTGAAGTCCCTCATCCCTGGAACCACTCTCATAAATCTTTTTTGCACCCTCTCTGAGGCCTTCACATCCTTCCTAAAGTGCAGTGCCCAGAATGGACACAATACTCCAGTAGAGGGTGAACCAGTATTTTATAAAGGTTCATCATAACTTTCTTGGTTTTGTACTCTATGGGCCCGATATTGGTGGCCTTACTGCCCACCGCCACCTGCTGCAGCCGACTACCGCCGAGTTTTGCCTCCGGTTTCCTCTCTCTCCCAGTTTCCACTTGGGCTGGAGCGGGCGGGAGGGAAGCACCACCGGGAACTGCCCGCTGACATTCACTGGTGGTCAAGTAACACAAGTGGCCTCCCGCCCAACGAGATGCCAGATTGATGTGGGCGGGAGTCAGCGCCAACAAGGGGAAGGACTGCAGCTCGAGGCTGTTCTAACCACGATGATAGGTACAAAGAAGGGAAAAAAAGGTTAGTGAAAATATTTAAAATGTTTTTTTTACAGAGACATATCTGGATGGGGTCCCCTGAAGGTGTTCCGGTGTTTTTTTTTTCATTTCCTATGATTTTTATTTGCAGGTCTTCCACTCTCCCTGGGCCCGGCTCCATCCTCGATGGCACTTGGGCGGCAAGAGCTTTTGCCGCCGAGATTGAGAGCTCCCACCCGCTGCCACACAAATTGACAGCGTAAGCCATTGTTTGGCCGCCGGGCGGTATTCTTTTAGAAGAATCTTTCAGGCAAAGTAACGCCCAGTCTCTCGGCGGCCATCAACGGTCCTTTGGACGGCACTTGGGCAGGCCTTGGCCCTCATCAATTTTGGCCCTTATGCCTCTATTTATGCTATCCTAACCCACACAAAGTCCCATTTACCCATCATCCCTTTGCTCACTGACCTACATTGGCTCCCGGGCCATCAACGTCTCCGTTTTGAAATTCTCATCCTCGTGTTCAAATCCCTCCATTGCCTCACCACTCCCTATTTCTGTAATCTACTCCAGCCCTACAACCTTCCTGCATTCCTCCAACTCTGGCCTCTCGTGTTTTCCCCACTTCTTTTGCCCCAGCATTGATGGCCGTACCTTCAGCCATCTAGGCCCTAAGCTCCCTAATCCTTTTCACCTCTCCACCACTCTCTCCTCCTTTAAGATACTCCTTAAAACCTACCTCTTTGACCAAGTGTTTTGTCATCCATCCTAATGTCTCCTTCTTTGGCTCAATGTCAATTTTTGTCTGATTACGATCCTGTGAATCGCCATGGGATTCTATATTAAAGGCGCTATATAAATGCAAGTTGTTGTCATTGTTTTTCCCAGGTTCTTAAAACTGGAGTTCCTTACCTTCCTGAATTCTCACTTTCTCTAACTACCTGCAGGCTATTGAAACCTGAGCTTGGTGTCAAATAATCACCACTACCCAATTTACCTCATGTTCTCCCTTACCCACTACACCTGGGTAGTGCCCTGCACTGTGGGCCTTAGTCTTTCATATAGGTCTCAATTTTTTTTAAACTTGTTGTGAGCATGTAGCCAAATGCTGAAAAGACATCCTCTGCCAAAAATAACCAGACTACAAAAAGGACACCTCAGTAAGTTTTTAACTTCACTTTACCCATGTCCATTTATCTGTTTCTAATATAAACATTCCCATCATAACCACGGAAACATTGCTTCCACTCTGCTTCCTGACAAGAATGTGTTTGCTTGTTTGAAGTTGGTATCAAAAAAATAAACGTTCCTAATTTGGAAAAGCTGAAGCGGAGAAGCATTTCCCATGATTCAAATGCTAGTTGTCCAGTTCTTATTATTCCAACTATTCATGCACAGAGAGCAGAAACATTTGTTTTTGATAACTACTTCAGACAAGCAACTAGATTCTTGCCAAGAAGCCGAGAGAAAGGAGGTTGGCCATAGCTGGGTCACATGCTCACCACAGAGGGGACACAGGTTGGGAGAGATCAAGGGAAAAGGAGGGGAGAAAACATCCACAAAAAAGCAGTCTTCTCCTTCAAAATAACTAAAACCACTTTCGCTGTCTATTGAGGTTATATGTTGCTTCATCAAGATTGAGGACTATAGAACGGAAGTTATTGTTAGTGAAATTTATGGGCAAATTCTCAGTATTTTTGTATTTACCATTTTAACAGAGTTATTAACCCAATTTAAACAGGTTAATATCGCCATTAAAGTAGCAAACAAAGATATTTCATGCCAGCTTGTTAATTGTTTGCTCACTAATATTTGCTCGGTAATTTTTATTTGATTGTCCTGTTGAAGCAAAATGTGCTCCTGCCAGCCATAAAAGTGGCTCTAATTATTATTACGAAGCTGAGATTCCTTTTTAAAGGCATTTTGTCCTTTCACTCTGCACATAGCGAGCATGAAATATGCACCTAGGCCTTTGGCAATATCATTCTGAAAATGACCACAATACAGGTATCACATTTGGGAGAGTGTAGTGGCTTTTCCTACAATTTTCCTTGGGCGGGTGTGTAGCACGTGTCCATACTGTTCCACGTGTAATCAGACAAAGAGAATGTTATTGTGTAACAATCTGAAAATGGCCAAGTACACCATGCCTGGAATGTTTTGAGAACAGTTCACTTAGTTGCCAACAGAGGTAATATCCAAATGATGTCATCGGTACTATGAGCATGGTCTCTGTCTGACTGACAGCACAGTGAACCTTTGTGTTCTGATTAGGAAAGAGAAGCAAAAACTGGTCATCGCTGTTCATTCTGAACTCTATCATCACACAACTCCCGGACAACGTTTGGGTTTTCTTTCCACCAAGAAAAGCTGAACCCATTTTCAGAAAAAGTGAATTGGGGGAGAGTTTATTCCAAGGATGAACTCAGCAGAAAATCAGGTTGGAAGAGAGTAGGATGGTGAAGCATGTGGGTGGTGGAAGATAGAAGAAAATAAGAATATAAGAAATAGGAACAGGAGTAGGCCATACAGCCCCTCGAGCCTGCTCCGCCATCAATAAGATCATGGCTGATCTGATCATGGACTCAGCTCCACTTCCCTGCCCGCTCCCCATAACCCCTTATCCCCTTATCGTTTAAGAAACTGTCGATTTCTGTCTTAAATGTATTCAATGTCCCAGCATCCACAGCTCTCTGAGGCAGCAAATTCCACAGATTTGCAACTCTCTGGGAGAAGTCGGGTATGGCCTTATCTGTGATTCAGATGATGGAAGTAGAGAGGCCGAGTGAGATAACATGGTTAAGGGAATGGTCGTGAATATGGATAGGGGAATTTAAATGGAAAGAGAGGTTGATGAAGGCAGTGAAGAAAGGACACAATGAATTAAGATGGAGATGGAAATCACCGAGGGTGAAGTCACAGTGCAGAGGCTGAGGGTGGAACGGAGGAAGGATATCTCCATGAAAAACTCAGAGTGGGACTTGGGGCAATAGAGTATAAGGATTTTAAAGGAGGCGAGAGGGGTGGAAGAGGTGAGGTGTTTGAAGGAAGAGAGAAGTACCTTTTCTTTCTTGAAAAGAGAAGATTGAGAAGGGGATATGATAGACGTGTTTAAAATTATGAAAGGTAGGATCCAAGTAAGCTTTTCTGCTGTTTTGAGCATAAGGTGTCATATTTACAAATTAAGGACAATAAAGGAGATGCAGTAAGAACTTTTTTATTAAAAAGTTGGTAAGTATGTAGAACATATTACCAGAACGGGCGATGGAACAAGAAGGAAGGGACTAGACAGGTTCTTGTCAAAAAATGGGATTCAGCATTATTGAAGTGCACCAAGGGAATACTGTGGAGAGGTGGGCTATGCCTAAAACTGTTACCATGTAAATTGGAAATCAGAAGAGTAGTGATGGCTGGAGTAGGGATTGGAGGGCAAACTTCCCAAAATGGGAGAAATAAAAGGTGACATGGCAGCAAAGCAGGAAGAGAAGAGAGACAGGAGAGAAGAGCCCAAGTGGGGGTCAAGATTTTGAAAAAAAGGAAAATAGAAGTAATGGGCTCTGGTCTAGAGTCAGCTTGGATCAATTCAGAGGTAGTTGTGGAGGGTGAGTCAGTCGAGGAGCTGTTCAAGAGGCAGAGTATTGCTGGAGATTGCCCAGTGGAAAATAGAAAGCCAAGGAAGTGTGAGGAGTCAACCATGAGCCAGCAGAGGTTGATCCAGGGGTCCATCAGAGGTGCGTAGTGGCGTGGACGATTAGCAATGCATACTCATAGATTTGGTATACTAACAGAGGAGCAAGGAGCAGTGGGAGTGAAACCCAGGGACTGAGAGCTGTGCAGCCCAGGGAGGCAGAAGAGGGTGAAAGGTGAATCCACAGGATTGGTGCAGATGAGCGAGACGGTCCAAGGAACAGCTGTAGGAACAGGCAAGTTTTGGGAGTAGTAGTAAGAGTCTGAGGAGCGGTCCAACACAGTCCAGTGAAGGGTGACAGAGGAATTCTGAAGGATGAGTGGAGTCAGTGGCCAAGGGAAGCAAATGGAAAGCGTAAAGCAAAGTTCACTGAGCAGAATCCAGAGGAGGATGGGAAGAAGCAGAAAAAGATCGGAAATATCTCAGTGTAGAGTGAAAATTTCTCAGCAGAGGAGCAGGAAACTGAGGACGCAGGAGCAGGCCAGGAATTTCAGCAGAGAATACTGTCTCTGCAGGAAGTGATGACACAAGTGGAGGAGAAAGTAGATTTCTGTTCCGGACCCAACACAGCAACAAAGTAAAGCTGAGAAGCTAGCAGTAAGTATACTGAAGTACAGTCCTGAAGCTCTGCAGGTAACAGCACCAGTTGGGGAATGGGCACTGTATGCTGAAACAGGTTACCTTAAAACTTGAAGCGACTAAGTAGCAGAACAGAGTCATGGCAGCCGACTCTTTCAGTGATAATTTAATATGGTATAATCCAATCAAGGGATTTAGAGAACATTATAAACCATGACGGCAAGGCCAGTTGGAGAAATCAGACAATTCCTGCAGAATATTAATGAGTCTGTGACCATTCTTTGATTGTCCATTGCTGAATATGCATTTATATTCCCTGCTGGTTCGATAGATGCCCTGTCCCCTATATGTCCTGGCAGTGCAATTGGTAGAGCATTCCTGAGCTTCATTTTGAGTTCATGATTGTGCAGATTTTAGGATCATTCAAAGTCAAGCCCAGAAAATAATACATTTCCAGCCCATGCAATAAAACATGTCCACATCTACAAATGGTTCATGTCCATCAAATTCTTGTAACACTCACCCTTCTTCCTATATACGCTCAGATTCCTCTCACCGCTACCTCTGATTCTGAGCTGGCAACTAATCCCTTCATATGTGTCTGTAGCTGAGTTCCCCAGGAATCCTTGATCCTAATAAAGAAAGCATAAGCAGAATAAGATACAGTTAGAATAATAAACAGCTAACTGTGAATTACAAACAGTATATGAGACAGTCGTCAATAAGTAACATGGAGGATAATAAATGGCTGGGAGTGAATTACATCGCTGATAATAGATGGTTGAAAGTGTGTGACATAGAGGATGCTAAACAGCTGACAGTGAGTTAAATGTGCTGCCCAAACAACTCGATATTAAAATTCTTATCCTTGTGTTCAAATCCCTCCATAGCCTCATCCCTCCCTCTCTCTGTAACCTCCTCCAGTTCTACAACCCTCCAAGAACTCTGCATTCTTCGAACTCTGGCCTCTTGTGTATCCCCCACTTCCTTCACTCCACCATGTGTGGCCATGCCTTCAGCCATCTCGGTCCTAAGCTTTAGAATTTAGTCCCGAAACTTCTCTACCTCTCCACCTCTGTCCTTCTTTAAGACCCAGCTTAAAACATACCTCTTTCACCAAGCTTTTGGTCACTTGTCTTAATGTCTCATTCTTTGGGTCAATATCACTTCTATCTGATTATCCTTCAGTGAAGTGCCTTGTGGCAATTTTCCTATGTTAAAGCCACTATATAAATAGAAGTTGTTGTTGTTGGATAAGAGATGGTTGGTATGACAATAGACAGGAGGTAACAAATTATCCAAAGGTTTCAATGAAAGAATGATCAATCCTGTATATTCCAATGATATACAGGATAATTGGTGACTGACAGTAATTGACTGAAGAGTAATTTACTGCAAGACTAAAGGTAATTTTGTCAACATCAGCAAAATCTGGATTCAGAGGCCCCAGACGAGCCCCGCCATCTTGATCAGCCATGATCTTATTGAATGGCAGTGCAGGCTCGAAGGGCCGAATGGCCTACTCCTGCACCTATTTTCTATGTTTCTGAGTTATGAGACAAGGCTGAAGAATCATGCCTTTATGATCTTTGAATGGAGACAACTGACAGGTGATCTCATAAAGGTGTATAAGATATTAAATGGTATCGAAAAGGTAGATCCAAAACACGACTTTAAACTAGTGAATTGGATTTTTTTGAATAAGCATTCAAGGGATATGGACATTGCTGGCAAGGCCACATTTATTGCCCATCCCTATTTTCCCTGAGACGGTGGTGGTGGTTCTTCTTGTTGAACCAGTGGTAGTGGTTTGATATGACAGAGTGATTTGCTAGGCCACTTCAGAGGGCACTTAAGAGCCAAGTACATTAGAAACATAGAAAGTAGGTGCAGGAGTAGGCCATTCGGCGCTTCTAGCCTGCACCGCCATTCAATGAGTTCATGGCTGAACATGCAACTTCAGTACCCCATTCCTGCTTTCTCGCCATACCCCTTGATCCCCCTAATAGTAAGGACTTCATCTAACTCCTTTTTGAATATATTTATGAATTGGCCTCAACAACTTTCTGTGGTAGAGAATTCCACAGGTTCACCACTCTCTGGGTGAAGAAGTTTCTCCTCATCTCGGTCCTAAATGGCTTACCCCTTATCCTTAGACTGTGATCCCTGGTTCTGGACTTCCCCAACATTGGGAACATTGGGAACATTCTTCCTGCATCTAACCTGTCTGAACCCATCAATTGGTGTGGGGCTGGAGTCACATATAGGTCAGATGGGGAAGGCATGCTGGTTTCTTTCCCTAAAGGACCTTAGTGAAACCGTTTAGGGCTGATGTCAGGAAGTTCTGTACAAAAGTGTGATTAACACATGAAATTGACTTCAGATAAGTTGGTGGGGATAAAAACCTTGAAATAATTTAAGTAGATACTGTGCTGGCAATGCTCTAGGATGTTTTTCTGAATGGGTGAGCTCTGATTGGTTGAACGACCTTCCTCATCTATATCCAACTTGTGAAAACCACAAGACCAAAATGTGGCCTCAGTGCAATTGAAATCTTCTTCTGACTAGATGAAGGATCCTCATGGAGGGAAGAGGACAAGACATCATGGGAGTGTTGAAAATCAAAAGAGGATCAGAGGGATAAATGTCAAAGACTTCACCTGAGCAAACAATGAGACAAACATCCCACTATGGGGAGACACTGAGCAGGGACCATGAACTTTCCCATTGGAGTGGGGAGAAAAATCAGATAGAATGTCATCCTGGGTCATTTTCACATAACTCACAGCATCTGCTGCACAGCAGTATTGCTGGAGATTCAGAAGTAGTGAGGAAAAATTTGGTACTGCCCCATTTTGGGGTCGTAACACTCGCGAGGCGCGAAACATTGCACCAGGCTGAGAAGACCCACTTCTTGTGAGAAATTGGGATTACCGTCCCCGAAATGAAGTGGAGTGAAAAATAAAGCACTCCACTTCCTTTCTGGGGCGGTAGCGGGGCGGACGCGTCGGGAGCAGGGCGCAGCACTACGCACTGGGCCACGTGGCGCTGTTGCATAGGAGGGACTCGTCCCTTAATTAAAGGGAAAGGCCCAAGCTGCATACTGTGCAGCAAAAAAAGGGTCCTACTTGGACCACTGGGGAGTGGGGGCGCCGTGCCAACAGCCCGCACTCAAGCAGAGCGGCCAGTACGCGTTGCCTCAAGCTGTCGCTGTCATTGCCCGGCTCAGCTTCAGGGGGCAATACCAAATTTAGGGTCCGGGGTGCTAACAGGGCACTGCACACGGTGATGAGTCAGCATCGCTGGCGCAGCGGAACGGGGCGCTATGGGTTACTGCTGGCGCTGCTGTCGTTAGCTGCGCCACGCCTGGTCACAAAGTCGGAGGTGCAAATGACCCGAATTTCTAGGCCAATGTCTCCAGCCAGATAAGGTGCATGACGTGGAAAGGAGAAATAAGGAGAAAAAAATAAAAATAAATTTTAAATTAACCAAATGTAATAGATTCCCAATGGGCTCAGTCAATATTTATATGGTGGAACCATTCATAAAGGAAATGAACAGTCTCTAATTTATCGAGTTGTAAATGATCTTGGACACTCATCTTTCTACCTATTTCCTCACTGTGTTGAAATTCAGGCTCATCTCACTGCCTCCTACGTTAATTCTCTCCCAGTCCCTTGTATTCTGGAATGACATACTCTTCACTCTTCCCTTTCTCCTAGAGATTTTTAGAACTCAGGCCCATCGGTCCCTAACCACTACTTTGTTTATCGTGCGCTCTTTCCCACTCTTACGAAACACGGTTTGCCTTGATCCTTCGCCTAGTTTTCTCAGTTTAAAAAAGGAGAAGGGCTTGGTGCCAGTGCAGGAGGAAGTTGAACATGGCCTACATGGGTTCTGAGAGTGTACCTGCACAGTGGGATTTGCTGTGTAGACATTTTCTCATTTCTACTCTCTAATGATCGTGCATTATGACAGGCACATTAATATCACATAGGATTCGGCTAGTGATGTCAATAATTTGGATATAAGAGCAATAAAACATCTCCCCTACCTGGCCAAAAGTTTTGCAGAGCAAGTTGGATTCTGAGTTATTATACAGCTCACACTGGATCAGCTCTCCTTTGCTGAATAATGTCAGAAAGTTACACATCTCATTTCTGGAACATTCTGCAAAGCGAAACATTTATGTTTTCTTTATGCGTGACTTCATGGTTTATTTTAAACCTGAATAAAAATATTTTAACAGAAAAGCCATATGGGAAACAAAGAGGCTCAGTTATCTAACTGCATATGTTACGAAAGCATCTTTAAACACTTTTGTACTGTGTGAAGTGGGTATTCCAGTGGGTTTGAATAAGGTTCCAGCACATTTAGAACTTGGAGTCAAATCAAACACAACTGATGGGTTAAAAATCTTTCATTTCTGCTGATTGGAACAGCATAAAGTGAGCAGAGTTTGCAAATGAACAAAAGAATTGAAAATGAAGAGAAATGTTTTTACAAAGCAAGTTCTTATCTGGTCTGGAATGCACAGAAAGTGTGCTGGAAGCAGATTCAATAGTAACTTTCAAAAGGGAATTGGACACATGTTTGACAAAATAGAGATCTTTAAAATTATGAATGGGTTTAACGGTAGATGTAGAGAAGACATTCCTACTTGTGGGGGGCTTCAAAACTAGGGGGCCAAAATATAAGATAGTCACTAATAAATCCAATAAGGAATCCAGGAGTAACTTCTTTACCCAGAGAGTGGTTAGAATATGGAACTTGCTATCACATGTAGTTGAGGCAAATAGTATAGATGCATTTAAGGGGAATTGAGAGATGTTCACGAGGGAGAAAGGAATAGAAAGATATGCTGATAGTGTTAGATTAAGTAGAGTGGGAGGAGGCTTGTGTGAAGTATAAACATCGGTATTGACCAATTTGGCTAAATGGTCTGTTTCTGTGCTATAAATTCTATGTAATATACTTGAAAAGAAAAAATTGCAGAGCTATGGGAAAGAGCAGGGAAATGGGGCTAAGTGGATAGCCCTTTCAAAGAGGCGGCACAGGCACAATGGGCCGAATCACCTCCTTCTGTGCTGTACGATTCTATGAGTTTGTGGCATGAACTGAGTTTCAGGGGACATGAGTCACACAACTGAACTCTTTTCCATTCAGGATGGTGCCGTTTTAGAAAATGGAACGATTGTGTTCCTAACACAGATGAGGCTGCACACAGGGAGGTTAAAGTAACAGTGACCTCCGTCGTTAATAAGACACTCCAGAGTGAGGAACAGGCCTTAGGGCTTATGTACTGTGCTCCCAAGGGATGCTGGGATCCCTTGGGACTTCAGGGGATGAGCTCCCTGGTGGCGGAACATGGGAGTGCATGCTTTACAGATACACAACATCACTCCCCCCGCAAAGTCAAAGTGAAAACTATTTACAAGGTGAAGCGGTCGGGAGCCTTTCTTTCCCTGGTGGACTGCCTCGGTACAAATGTCTGTTCTGGTATGTTGGCTGTACCCTCGCTGGGCTGATATGTCGTTTGCCCTGCAGGGCTACTAGGTGAGCCTGGCCTTGCTGGGCTGTTAGGCATGATGGGTTCGATTTCCTGGTCCGGCGTGGTGTCGTTGATCCTTTGGATGTGTTTTGTGAGCTCGAAAAAGGTGGTGTCTGCTGTGGGTTGTTCAGGGCAGTCTGTGAACTGCAGCCTCGTTTGGTCCAGGTGCTTTCTGCAAATTTGTCCATTGTCTAGTTTGACTACAAACACTCTATTCCCTTCTTTAGCTATCACCGTGTCCGTGATCCACTTGAGACTATGTCCATACTTTAGCACAGCGATAGTCTGGTTTTAAGTGTCCTTTTCATGAGTAGCTCAACCGGGGGCACCCCTGTGAGCGAGTGAGGTCTCGTGCGGTACTCGGGATAGGCGAGTTTGGAGTGAGCCTTCTGTGACTCGTTTGAGGCTCTGTTTGATGGTTTGTACTGCCCGCTCTGCCTGCCCATTGGAGGCTAGTTTAAACGGGGCTGAGGTGACATGTTTGATCCCATTGCAGGTCATGAATTCTTTAAATTCGGCACTGGTGAAACATGGCCCGTTGTCACTGACCAGTATGCCAGGCAGGCCGTGGGTGGCAAACATGGCCCTCAGGCTTTCAATGGTGGCAGTGGCGGTGCTTCCCGACATTATTTCACATTCAATCCATTTTGAAAAAGCATCCACCACCACCAGGAACATTTTACCGAGAAACGGACCCGCATAGTCGACATGGATCCTCGACCAAGGTCTGGAGGGCAAGGACCACAAACTTAGAGGTGCCTCTCTGGGCGCGTTGCTCAACTGAGCACATACGCTGCATTGCCGTACACAGGACTCTAAGTCAGAGTTGATACCGGGCCACCACACGTGGGATCTGGCTATTGCTTTCATCATTACTATACCTGGGTGTGTGCTGTGGAGATCCGAGATGAACGTCTCCCTGCCCTTTTTTGGTAGTACTACGCAGTTACCCCACAACAGGCAGTCTGCCTGAATGCACAGCTCGTCCTTTCGCCACTGGAACTGCTTGATTGGCTCTTGCATTTCAACGGGGAAGCTGGCCTAGCTCCCATGCAGTACACAGTTTTTTACTAGGGACAGCAGAGGATCTTGGCTGGTCCAAGTCCTAATCTGGCGGGCCGTGACAAGTGATTTATCATTTTCAAATGCTTCCATGACCATCAACAAGTCTGCGGGCTGCGCCACCATCAACAAGTTTGCAGGCTGCGCCATTTCCACCCCCGTGGTGGGCAATGGTAGCCGAGTGAGAGCATCTGCACAGTTCTCGGTGCCTGGCCTGTAGCGGATGGTATAGTTATATGCTGATAGCGCGAGTGCCCACCTTTGTATGCGGGCTGAGTCATTAGTATTTATCCCCTTGTTTTCAGCGAACAGGGATGTGAGGGACTTGTGATCGATTTCCAGTTCAAATTTGAGGCTAAACAGGTACTGATGCATTTTCTTTACCCCGAACACACACACTAATGCCTCTTTCTCAATCATGCTGTAGGCTCTCTCGGCCTTAGACAAGCTCCTGGAAGCATAGGCGACAGATTGCAACTTCCCCGCAACGTTAGCTTGCTGTAATACACACTCGACTCCATACGACGATGCGTCACATGCTGGCACAAGTCTTTTACACGGGTTATACAATACAAGCAGCTTATTGGAGCATAAAATGTTTCTGGCTTTCTCAAAAGAAATTACTTGGTTTTTTCCCCATACCCAGTTCTCACCTTTGCTCAATAACACATGTTGGGGCTCTAAGAGGGTGCTTAACCCCAGGAGAAAGTTACCAAAATAGTTGAGGAGTCCCAGGAATGACCGCAGCTCCATGACGATCTGTGGCCTGGGTGCGTTCTTGATAGCCTCTGTCTTGGCATCTGTGGGCCGAATGCCGTCCGCCGCGATCTTTCTCCCCAAAAACTCCACTTCTGTTGCCATGAAGACGCATTTCAACCTCTTCCGCCGCAGCCTTACACGATCAAGTCGCTGGAGGACCTCCTCCAGGTTTTGTAGGTGCTCGGCGGTGTCCCGACCCGTGACCAATATGTTGTCCTGAAAGACCACCGTGTGTGGTACCGACTTGAGTAGGCTCCCCATGCTTCTCTGGTAGATCGCTGCAGCCGACTGAATTCCAAACGGGCATCTGTTGTAGATGAACAGTCCTTTGTGTGCGTTGATGCAGGTGAGGCTCTTCGAAGACTCCTCCAACTCCTGCGTCACGTAGGCCAAAGACAGGTCGAGCTTGGTGAACGTCTTGCCTCCTGCCAGCTTCGCAAATAGGTCGTCTGCCTTTGGTAGCGGGTATTGGTCCTGTAGCAAGAAACGATTAATAGTTACTTTATAATCGCCGCAAATCCTGACCATTCCATTACTTTTGAGTACTGGAACAATCGGGCTGGCCTACTCACTGAATTCCACTGGGGAGATGATGCCCTCGCGTTGCAGCCTGACCAGCTCGATTTCCACTCTCTTCCTCATCATGTGAGGTACCGCTCGCGCCTTGTGGTGAATGGGTCATGCCTCTGGGACCAAGTGGATCTGCACCTTCACCGCAGAAAAGTTTCCAATGCCCGGCTCAAAAAGGGAAGGAAATTTGTTAAGAACCTGGGTACATGAGGCCTCATCGACATGTGATAGCGCTCGGATGTCATCCCAGTTCCAGCGGATTTTGCCTAGCCAGCTTCTTCCAAGCAGTGTGGGGCCATCGCCCGGGACAATCCAGAGTGGCAGTTCGTGCACCGTGCCCTCGTAGGTGACCTTGACCATGGCGCTGCCCAGGACAGTGATAAGCTCTTTGGTGTACGTTCTCAGTTTCGTGCAGATGGGGCTCAGGGCTGGTCTGAATGCCTTGTTGCACCACAGTCTCTCAAACATCTTTTTACTCATGATGGATTGGCTGGTGCCAGTGTCCAGTTCCATGGCTACGGGTAAGCCATTCAATTTTACGTTTAGCATTATAGGTGGACATTTTGTCAAAAATGTGTGCACCCCGTGTACTTCAGCATCTGCCTCCTCTCTCTGAGGCTCGAAATTGCTTTGATCCACCATGGACCGAGCTTCCGCTGCCACATGGTGGTTAGCAGGTTTTACAGAGCTTGCAGCTCGTTTGCAAGCTCATTGGAGGTGCCCCATTGTTCCACAGCTCTTGCAAACACACCCTTTGAAGCGGCATGAATAGGCTGAATGGAAGCCTCCACAACACCAACATGGTGTGAATTGCCTTGCATTCATCCTTTGTTGGGGACTCTGATTCATCTAGGTCACCTGAGGCCTGCTGGCAGTTGCAGACTCGTGGGTTCTGCCCTGTACATTTCTGCTCGCAAACACAGTTCCAGTTAATTTATGAACATTGCTAGCACTTGTGTGCTGAGAGATTTGTTTGGTGTTATCACTGGTGGACATAAATGTCTCTGCTATCGCAATGGCCTTACAGAAGGTCGGTGTCTCTACAGCCAAAAGTTTTCGTAGGATGGTCTTGTGACCAATGCCCAGTACAAAAAAGTCTCTGAGCATTTGCTGCAGGTAGTCAGCAAACTCACATTGTCCTGCAAGTCACCTTAGCTCGGCGATGTAGCTCACCATTTCCTGACATTCAGATGGCTGGCACGTGTAGAACCGATACCTCGCCATCAGCACGCTCTCCCTCGGGTTAAGATGCTCCCAAACCAGTGTTCACAGCTCCTCATACGACTTATCTGTGGGTTTCACCGGAGCCAGAAGATTCTTCATGAGGCTGTAGGTCGGTGCCCCATAGACTGTGAGGAGGACCGCTCTCCTTTTTGCAGCGCTTCCTTCTCCGTCCAGCTCGTTGACTACAAAGTACTGGTCTAGCCATTCAACATAGGCTTCCCAGTCCTTACCCTCCAAGAACTTCTCCAGGATGCCCACAGTTTGCTGCATCTTTGCGTTGGATTCGTATACTCGTCGCCAGTTATTGTGTTCCTAACACAGATGAGGCTGCACACAGGGAGGTTAAAGTAACAGTGACCTCAGTCTTTAATAAGACACTCCAGAGTGAGGAACAGGCCTTAGGGGCTGGCTTATATACAGTGCTCCCAACGGATGCTGGGATCCCTTGGGACTTCAGGGGATGAGCTCCCTGATGGCGGAACATGGGAGTGCATGCTTTACAGTTACACAACAGCAACTGCAACATTGGAGCATTAAGAAATGATCTTCTGATATTAGGGTTTAAAGGAAAAAAAGACTTCCATTTATATCGTGTATTACAACAGAAACATCTGAAATGACCCACATACCAGGAAGTACACATTGCAGTCCACAGGGCTACCACTGGCCAGACCATACCTCTGATGGGAGACTGCTGGTTACCCCAGAGAAACAGTGTAAACAGCCATATACCCCATTTGTCCAGGTTTTCATCAGTCCTCCTGTGAGACTGGAGGAACCTCAGCTGTATTTCAGGGTCACTGTTTTTATCTGGTCAAAAGCAACATACTGCAATGAAGCTGGAGGTAAAGACTGATAGTTCTGACAAAGAAGATAATGGTTATTGAAGCCAATCAGAAAAATGTGACGGATGATTTTCATGCTGCACATATGCCTCACGTGCTGGGTGTTATTTATACCTTCAGTATGATGTGTCCAACATGCAAAATGTTTAATTACAGATACCTGTATATACTTGAATGAAGTTGCCATTTAACTAACATTTTTCTCGACTATGGAGCTTTGGCTTAACTCAACTTTCCTCCTCTCTATCTGTTCGTTTGTTTCAGCAATTTAAAAAAAAATTCAGAATGTGAGCATCACTGGAAAGGACCACATCAGAGGGCATTTAAGAGTCAGCCATGTTGGTATGGAACTGGAATCACACACAGGCCAACTTCTCAAATTGCCATGGCAGGATTTGAACTCACGTTCTCTGGAATATGAGTCTAGGCCTCTGGATTACTAGTCTAGTCCTTAATATCATTGAGAAGGTGTATGAAATGCACTTTTAACCTTTGTCGTTACAGACCTTTGATTAGAACAGACTTTATATGGAAAATAAAAGGCTTAATCAATCCTCGTTAAAATTATCCTTGCCATAATAAACACAATTTAATTGATTCGCTACAAACTTGTAAAAAGGAGTGTTCTCAGGATGTGGGAATCATTGGCAAGGCTGCATTTATTGCCAATTCTAGTTGACCTGAAACTGTGGTGGCGGGCCTTCTCCTTGAACATGCAATGCCTGTGGTGACGGTGCACCCCTCATTAGTAATATTGTTTGCTGTAATTTATTTTATCATGCCACCCATAAAATATGCCTGACTCTCAAAGGTGATCAACAATAAGAACATAAGAATTAAGAGCAGGAGTAGACCATACGACCCTTTGAGCCTGCTCCATCATTCAATAAGATCATGGCTGACCTTCAACCTCAACTTCGCTTTCCCGCATGACCTCCATATCCGATGATTCCCCTAGAGTCCAAATATCTATCTATCTATCTCAGCTTTGAATATAATCAATGAATCAGCACTAACAGCCCTTTGGGGTAGAGAATTCCAAAGATTCACAACCTTCTGAGTGAAGAAATTCTTCCTCATCTCAGTCTTAAATAGCCGACTTCTTATCCTGATACTTTGCAGCCAGGGGAAACAACCTCTCAGCATCTACCCTGTCAATCCCCTCAGAATCTTGCATGATTTAATGAGACCACCTCTCATTCTTCTAAACTCCAGAGAGTATAGACCCAATCTACTCAATCTCTCCTCACAGGACAACCCTCTCATCCCAGGGATTAATCTAGTGAACCTTTGTTGCACTGCCACTAAGGCATGTATGTCCTTTCTCAGATAAAGAGACCAAAACTGTGCACAGTACTCCAGGTGTGGTCACGCCAAAACCCTGTCCAATTGTAGTAAGACTTTCCTACTCTTGTACTCCAATCCCTTTGCAATAAGGGTCAACATGCCATTTGCCTTCCTAATTGCTTGCAATACCTGCATGCTAACTTTCTGTTTCCTGTATGAGGACACCTAAATCTCTCTGAACACCAACATTTAATAGATTTTCACCATTTAAAATGTATCCTGTTTTTCTATTCTTCCTACCAAAGTGAATAACCTCACATTTCCTTACATTATACTCCATCTGTCATCTTATTGCCCACTCAATTAACCTGTCTATATCCCTTTGCAGACTCTGTGGGGCGAAATTGCCCCATGCCTGGTTTTGGGCAAATAATTTGAATTAAAACAAAATTTAGCGTCCAGCGAGATGGGTTGCTAAATCACGCGGAATTGGGGTCTTAGAGCAAAAGAAATGTGTGGTGCGTTAATGGAGCGGTAACGGGAACGTAACGGGGCATGACTCTCTTTTAAAGGGGAGGGCCACTGCAAACTCTGCAGCTGCTTTAGTGGCGCCCATTGGGCCACCAGGGAGAGTGTCGGCCGGGCCAGCAGGCCAGCACCCAAGAGGGGGTGCCGGACTGTATGCTGATGGCCCAGCCGCATCACAGCAACTATTGTCAGGCCGACTGAAAAGATGGCAACGCTGGCACTACCAGTTCCCCTTTAAGGGTGGCTGGGGTGCCCCAACCACCAAAGCTTCTCGCCCCACGAAGTTGTCGGAGGCATCGTCCCACGCCAACCTCGCTTCCCGGGGAGCAAAGCTCTTTTCGCGTGCCGAGCCCCGGGAGAAATTCCGGGGGGTGCGTTCTGGCCACCGCGCCCGGGTTAAAACCCTTTAGCGCCCCATTAGAGCCTCCTGGAAGCGCTAATGGGCCTTTCTCAGAGGGGTAATTTCGGCCCCTTTGTGACCTCCTCACAGCTTACTTTCCCACCTAGCTTTGTATCATCAGGAAACTTGATCTAAGTCATTAATATAGATTGTAAATAGCTGAGGCCTAAGCAATGATCCTTAGGGCACCCCACTAGTTACAGCCTGCCAACTGGCAATTGACCCGTTCATCCCCACTCTCTGTTTTCTGCATATTAACCAATCCTCTATCCATGCTGATATATTACCTGCAACTCCATGAGCCCTTATCTTGCGTAGCAACCTTTTATGTAGCACCTTATCGAACGCCTTATGGAAATCCAAAAATACTACATCCACCACATCTACTCTGCTAGTTACATCCTCAAAAAACTCTAATAAATTTGTTAAACACGATTTCTCTTTCATAAAACAATGTTGACTCTGCCTTGTACCACTTCCTCAATAATGGTTTCCAGAATTTTCCCGATTAACTGGCCTGTAGTTCACTGTTTTCTCTCTCCCTCCTTTCTTGAATAGTAGGGCTACATTTGCTACCTTCCAACCCGCTGGGATTGTTGTGAAATGAAATGTTGAAACCATCAGAGCAAACATGGCCTTGACTGACCTGTGAGACAATCCAGAAGCTGCCTCTGATGATCAGCATGTGCTGTCAAAACTTCAATGATTTCTGTGCCTTCAGAGTTCAGAAGCAGCTGGGATCGATTGATGCTGTCAAACTGTCGGAACACTGCGGGTAGGGAAATAAAGAACAGTGTTTTAAAGAGACCGTGGAATGAGTAAACGCCATTCAGTCCGTTAATTGGCACTTGCCATGCTCGGCCTGGTGATCCAGGTTGTGCATATTGAAGAGGATACTAGGCATAGCATAGAAAGTGCCAATTAATGGAGAGTTTCCATATATTGGCTTTACACAATACCCCAGATAGAGCATTGAAGACAAGTAGAATACCAATAACAAGAGAAACATTATGAAGTATATTTTAAGAGATCAGGCAATGTAACTCTTTTCCCTTGCTATGTCCCTTGATCAGCTTTCTCTTCATTTTAACTTGAGGCAAGTGATCCCTCACTCTTTCTGTTGCAATCTATTTATATCATGCCACCCATCAAAAACTGTTGATCCTCAAAGATTACCAAGAAAAATTCCAGAATATCCTCAAAACTTCACTAATCAACTTGGGATTGCTGTCCATCACAAACGACACCTTGCCCTTCCATCACCAATATATTCTGTGAGTTATTTGATTTGCTCAGTCAAAATATATCTCTAAAAACCTCTGATTCCATTCCCAGATATTTATCCAACTTCATTTATCTGCCTGCCAATGTTTTTCCCTGAATGAGAATGTCCGATGACCTGGGACCTTACAATGTGCACATAAAGCAAAGTCAACTGATTCCATTCGTGTTGGGAAAGTGCAGATTTGAATAGATCAGGGATTAACCCTTACCGCACCATAGAGTGCACATTTCCAGATACATTATTACTCTAGGGGCCTGTCAAATAATGACTCATTAGTCAGTAGCAACTCTTTCATGTTTTGACAATAAAAACACAGTAGAGATTGACCTCGTTGAATCTAAAATGTGATCACGTGTATCATTTTTTGATTAACTAAATATAAATAGACCCAGGACCTGTTTTGATAGCTTTAAAAAAATATATTGCTCCAGCCTCCAAAATGACTGGTAGGGCTGGGCGGAAGAACATTGGCAGTGAAGTTTAGCCTTGAAAAGAATGGCTCAGCTATCTTCCAAACGATTATACACTTAGTTTGTATAATTCGGGAGTAGAAACTTTCCAGGGTGGTGTCTAAAAGGTAAATCAGTATCTCAATAGTAGTGACAGTCAGGTAGCCTGGACTAAAAGATTGCAGGATTATGACTGACAATGTGAAAGTTGTTAATACTCACTCAAAAGCCAAAAAACACACCCATTAATAAAATTTCACTGCAACCCAAAAGGGAATCAAATAACCTAAAATACATCTACTCACCAATACAGTCTGACTCAGTGAGGGTTCCATTGGTCTCAGTCCAGGCTAATCGCACTCCATTCGCAGTGACGCAGTAAGATTTCTGAGTGTTGGCATCTTGCTGAGCTGCTCTATACCTTCCTTGAGGGTCACATTTTGGGCTCCAGGGACTGATTTCGCACTCTGTTAAACCTGTTAGGGTCAGATGGATAAAGGTATGTAGCATCTGGAAACTGGAGCAGAAAAGATTCCTTACCAGGGAATGTTAGCTTTCCCTCATTGGCAGGGTAAGGGGGCTTCATTGCCTGCTCCATTTCCACCAATCTGCGATTCTATTGCCACAAGTTTTGATGGCAGAGCAGGCTCCCGTTGGACACTGGCAAGAGCCTCATTAATAACAGCAAATCGAGGTATCATGTATGTGTAGCCCCGATGATAGTTTAACACGCTCCTGAGCAGAGCAAACACCATTGCCGTTCTGTTCGGTGAAGCTGTCAGGAATCCAGCAAAGGAAAATAATACCTTTCCTTATTGAAGCCCGGAGGAGCAGGAGTGTCCAGGAAAGTCTGGCCCATTGCTTCCTGGGGGGTTCCCATCCCCTCCCCTTTTAACCACTACATCCTCACAACCACCCCCTCCCGGACTTATCTTGCTGCCCATAGCTTCTCCCGATGCCACCAGCTGTCGCTTTCCGATGGGAATGGCCAAACAGCTGACCGGCAGCATTCAAAGGAGGCCCTGCGATAATATCTGCCAAGCTTCCGCCTCAAATTCCAGCACGGAATTGATGTCTGCTCCCGTCGAGAGTTAAAATCGGCCCTTCAGACAAAGTAGGAGACTTTGAGGTGGCCTTAATTGAAGTTTCTAAACAATGTCAATCAGGAAGGACTGTTCATTGTGGCAAAGGCTTCAAACACCAGGACATTAAAAATTAGCAGTAAGAATGGAACTGAGTTTGTACAAAGGGTAATAACTTAGCCGAATAAGGTATCACCGAGTCCAACTTAAGTTTGCAATTGAATGGATTGAAGAGGCAATTAGATGTAGTTCTGGAGAGATTAGGGATTGAGGGATATAGTTCGAAGGCGAATAGGTGGGGTTGTCTACCAAAAATGAATGAGCTGATGGCCTTTTTCCTGTTGCTAAACATGTTTAACCCAAAAATTTTGTTTGCAGTAGAACATATTTGTATCAGTCCTCTGCCTGCTTTTTCAGCAGACGCTTTAATTGATTTTGAATAATAGGCCAGAACTTGTATTAAAATGCCATAATGTTCATCAATAATATTGTCAACAGTAATTTCTATGTTGTTATGTTCTTAATACTGATCCATTTGGTACATGTGACAGCAATTATAAAGACTGGATAGACTCAGTAGCCAAGCACATATTCTGGGGCTCAGTAGACCACTACCACCTAGAAGGACAAAGGCATCAGGCGCATGGGAACACCTGACCAACTTAGCAGTTGCCCGAGCGCCCATGCAGTTTGGGCGCAGGTCTACATCCTGGTAAATTGGTTATTGTAGCACTTGTTTCGGGTCCATAAAATGTTCAATTTAGACCATTGGCATTCCCTGGGTTGTGAGAGTGAAAAACCAGCCATGGTTCCCACTCCTGATCTCGATCCAGAAAATGCTTGTGTGCATGTTGAGGACAGCTGGCCCTGGCATTAACAACAGTTGGTATCCTGCTAACACTCAGTGTCCAGTGTCAATCACAAGGAATGGCTTCTCAGGTGAGGCATCGGAGGGCACTCAGCATTTTTGAAAGGGAAATGACACACGAGTCCTTGCCTTCTGGGGAAGAGGATAACGGGAAAAAAATATTCAGCGGAAAAAAATCTTGAGTTAATCAAAGAGATTACAGTTGGATGCTGCATGCTGAAAATGCCACATTTCCATTGCTGGGAACAACAACTATTCCAGGAATTCATTATTTCTGATCTTTGATGGCTAAGGAAGGTGGATTGTACACTCTGTTTGTGGCCACAGACCCTAACACCAGATGACTGGTTCCTGCTTCCAATTTTTGGATCATTAGCAAATTATTACAATATCACTCTTGCAAACCATGTTGTCTCAGGTTTTTGAGCAATGGAGCTTGAGAAATGTCAATTAAGCAGCTCAGGCACATGCAATACTCGGAATACACTACTGCCAAGCAATTATCCCTCAACTAACACCACCAACATAGATTATCTGGTCATTTATCTCACTGCTGTTTGTGGGACCCTGATGTGTGCAAATTGGGTACAGAGCTGTATTTGCATACATTACAACAGTGATCACACTTCAAAGGTACTTCATTGGCTGAGAAGCATAATGGGACATGAGGATTTGCTATATGTTCTTTCATTTGTTTCCTTCTTAACTGGATATTTTCTGTTAAATATTTTTAATATCATAAAAATATTCTAGAAGGCCATAGTGGGAGGTGGGGGCATGGAGAGATTGGAAGTTTGGTGTGGAGAGATCAGGGCAGGGAGGGGGCAGGGGAGAAAGATTAGAGGCCATGGATGGATGAAAGTGACTGGAGACTAATGGGGGGGAAGAGATCGGAGATTGTGTGTTGGGGGGGGGGGTGGCGGCGGCGGAGGAGATCAGAGACTATGGGGGAGGAAGAGATCGGAGGCCGGGAGGGAATGAAATCGGAGGCCTGGGGTATGGGGGAGAGATCGGAGGCCAGTGGTTGGGAAGGGGGAGTAGAGTGGGGAGAGATCAGATGCCACGGGCAGGAGAGAGATCAAAGGCCAGGTCGGGAAAAAGATTGTAAACCATGGGAGAAAGAGGTCGGAGGGAAATGTTAGATGACAAGACAGGGAACTAGAAAAGAGGAAAATATATTCAAAATGGAGTCAAGTAAAATACTTACACTGATGGGCTGAGAAAGCTCCAGGCGACTCCGCCTTTCTTCCTGCTGGGCATTTGCTACACTTCATGCTTCCTGCGTCCTCCTGATAGAATCCATGGGGGCACAGAATACAGCTGCCACTCTGGGAAAAGCTGCCAGCTGGGCACACAACTATAGAGAGAAGGACCACAATTATCCGTCTGTTTGCAGAGTAGAAAAGGAATCGGCTTCAACATTGCACAATTGAAATGTAATATTCATTGCCAACGAGATTCTTTTTGTGAGCTTAATTTATACTCATCCAGGTGAGGAATGTCAGTTTTCACACTTTTTGCTCAATAATCACTCACGGGTCTGATATACATCAAACCTCCCTCTACAGTACCTCATGGAGCAGTCATAGCTCAGGAATGATGTAGATCATACACAGAATAAAGGTTCCTCTACACTGTCTCACTGAGCACACAGGCCAGGTATACTGCTAATTATATACATAGTGAACAATCCTCGGCAAACTACCGCGCATTCATAATATCATTGGAGAGACCTCAACATTGTCCCTCCTAGATTGTTTGTGACCTATAATTATGAAGCAATAAGAAACATTGGGGCTGAAATTCCCCTGTTGTGCGCTACTCGTTAGTGCCTCCGGCCCCAGAGAGGTTATCGCTCCCAACCGGGGCTATAGCCAATTTCGCCCCCATTATCTCTACACTCCTCTGTACCACGTGGTTCACACTCAATCTATCATAATCTCCCTAATCTCAGGCTGTGTGCTCTGTTGTTCACACCCACCTTGCCACTAACTCCCTACTCAAAGCTGTAATTGAAATTGGGTGTCTTTGCACCTCCCGTTTGCGCCCCCGGGGTCGCCAACATGGCGCAAATGGCTTTGCCACCGGGCGAGGCAATGACATCAACTCCCGCCATATTCGACGGGAGTTTTGCGGTGGTGCTACTGCGTTGTGCCCCGATCTTCTTCGCCCAGAGATCATGCCATCATCGCCGTGCGCATCGCTCCGGTAGCACCCCAGACCCGAAATTGACTTCCGCCCCCTGCAGCAGCGCCAGGCGAAAACACCGGCAGCTGCAGGAGGCATGCATCGGACAGACGGCCACTTCAGGGGCGATGCTTAAAGGTGAGGTGGCCGAAGTAAGTAAAAAAAACTTCCTTTTTCCTTCTGGTTTTTCCCCCGAGTGTTTGCCCACAATCGATCAGCCCGGCACTCTGCTTGAGTGCCAGACTGATCACGTAGGATCGTGACTGCCTTGGTGGCCCAGGTAGGTACTTTTTATTTTACAGAGCCTGCAGCGATGGCCCTTCCTTTTAAGGGAAGGAAGGAGCCTTCCAACGCGGCAATGCTGCATGGCCCAGAGTGCAGTGCTGCTGAAGTCACCACCCCATTTGCTGCCAATTGCGCTCCAAGAAAGAAGCAGAGCGAGCACTCCACTTCCTTCTTGGAGTGCAAACAACACATTTTTTAATAGTTTGAAATCGTTAGCACCTGGCGCTAACTTTTCAAACTTTTAAAAATTAGCGCCCCAAATGGGGCGATTATGATTTCTCCCCTCCAGAAACTTAAACTAATAAAAAGAGTAGTTAGCTGGGTTTTCAAAAAGGAGGGTTATGCTTGACCAACCTGACTAAATTCCTTGAAAAAGTAACAGAGTAGACAAGCGTAATGGAGCAGTATATATTTGGATTTTCAAAAGGCCTTCGATAAGGTACCACATAGTAGACTCATGACTAAGGTCAGAGTATATGGAGTCAGGGGACAGGTAGCAGAATGTTTGGCAAGCTGGCTGCAAAACAGGAAAGAGAGTAGGGGTTAAGGGTAGATACTGAGACTGGCAAAAGGTGGGAAGTGGTGTTCCACAGGGATCGATGCTGAGGCCACAATTTACATAAACAATTTGGACTCGGAATTGGAAATACAATTCCAAAATTTGCGCACAACACCAAATTTTGGAGAGGAAGAATGCGCCAAATTACAAGAGGACATAAGCTTGCAGAATGCGTGTATAATTGGCGAATGAATTTCAATATAGATAAGTGTGAGGTAGTGCATTTTGGTAGGAAGAATAAAGTGGCCACATACAACTTGGATAATAAGTCTAAATGGATACAGGAGCAAAGGAAACTCGGGATACAGATAAACAAATCACTAAAAGCAGCGACGTAAGTCAATAAGGTCATTAAATAAAGCAAAGCAAGCAATGGTGTTCATTTCTAGAGGGATAGAATTGAAAAGCAGAGCAGTTATGTTAAACTTGAATCGAACTTTGGTTATATAAGAACATAAGAGCATAAGAAATAGGAACAGGAATAGGCCATGCGACCCCTCGAGCCTGCTCCGCCATTCAATAAGATAATGGCTGATCTAATCATGGACTCAGCTCCACTACCCCACCCACTCCCCATAACACCTTATCCCCTTATCATATAAGAAACTGTCTATTTCTGTCTTAAATTTATTCAATGTCCTAGCTTCCACAGCTCTCTGAGGCAGCGAATTCCACAGATTTACAACCCTCTGAAAGAAGAAATTTTTCTTCATCTCTGTTTTAAATGGGCGGGCCCTTATTCTAAGATCATGCCCTCTAGTTCTAATCTCCCACATCAGTGGAAACATCCTTCTGCATCCATCATGTCAAGCCCCCTCACAATCTTATACATTTTGATAAGATCACCTCTCATTCTTCTGAATTCCAATAAGTAGAGGCCCAACCTACTCAACCTTTCCTCATAAGTCAACCCCTCATCCCTGGAATCAACATAGTGAACCTTCTCTGAACTGCCTCCAAAGCAAGTATATCCTTTCGTAAATATGGAAACCAAAATTGTACTCAGTACTCCAGGTGTGGCCTCACCAATACCTTATATAGCTGTAGGAAGACTTCCCTGCTTATATACTCCATCCCCTTTGCAATAAAGGCCAAGATACCATTGGATTTCCTGATCACTTGCTGTACCTGCATACTATCCTTTTGTGTTTCATGCACAAGTACCCCCAGGTCCCGCTGTACTGCGGCACTTTGCAATCTTTCTCCATTTAAATAATAACTTGCTCTTTGATTTTTTTCTGCCAAAGTGCATGACCTCACGCTTTTCAACATTATACTCCATCTGCCAAATTTTTGCCCACTCACTTAGCCTGTCTATGTCCTTTTGCAGATTTGTGTCTTCCTCACACATTGCTTTTGCTCCCATCTTTGTATCGTCAGCAAACTTGGCTACGTTACACTCAGTCCCTTCTTCCAAGTCGTTAATATAGATTGTAAATCACACTTGGAGTATTGTACACAATTCTGGTCTCCATATTATAAAAAGAATATATAGGCACTGGAGAAAGTGCAAAAAGAATTCACAAGGATGATACCTGAACTGAGAGAATATACTTATCAGGAAAGGCATGAAAGGCTGAAAGGGCTGGGGTTCTTTTCTCTAGGAAAAAAAACTGAGGGGGTGGCCTGATAGAGATCGTTAGGATAATAAAAGGTTTGAATGGGTAGTCGTAAAGAAAATGTCTCCACTTGTCGAAAACTAGACATCATAAATATAAGCTAGTTACGAATAAATACAATAGGGAATTCATGAGAAACTTCTTTCCCAAAGAGTGGTAAGAATGTGGAACCACAAGTAGTAGTTGAGGAAAATAACATAGATACAATTAAGGGGAATCTAGATAAGCACATTGGAGAAAAGGAATAGAAGGGGATGCTGATAGGGTTAGATGAAGAGGGGTGGAAGGAGGCTCGTGTGGAGCATAAATGCCGGAATAGACTAGTTAGGTCGAATGGTTTGTTTCTATGCTGTAGATTTATGTAACTCGATGTACTCTGGATCTGTGTGCTCCATTGTTCACACGCATCCTATCACTATCTCCATACACTGGGCCTGTGAGCTCCATTGTTCACACTCACCCTATCACTATCGCCATACTCTGAGCCTGTGTGCTCCAAGGTTGACACTCAGGCCTCGTTCAGCCTGTCATTATCTCCATTTTATCATCTTTTGGTATACATACGAGATTCTTTCCACAAAGGAGAAGATCAATGCAGTTAAAAGAAAGAACTTGTAATTATATAGCACTTTTACACAACCTTGGGACCTCTCAGTTTTGAAGTGTAGTCTCTGTTGTAATGTAGGAAATGCAGCAGCCAATTTGCACACAGCAAAGTCCCACCAACAGCAATGTGATAATGACCAGATAATCTGTTTTAGTGAGCTGGTTGAGGGATCAATAAAAACATAAGAACATAAGAACATAAGAATTAGGAACAGGAGTAGGCCATCTAGCCCCTCGAGCCTGCTCCACCATTCAAAAAGATCATGGCTGATCTGGCAGTGGACTCAGCTCCACTTACCCGCCCGCTCCCCATAACCCATAATTCCCTTATTAGTTAAAAATCTATCTATCTGTGACTTGAATACATTCAATGAGCTAGCCTCAACTGCTTCCTTGGGCAGAGAATTCCACAGATTCACAACCCTCTGGGAGAAGAAATTCCTTCTCAGCTCGGTTTTAAATTGGCTCCCCCGTATTTTGAGGCTGTGCCCCCTAGTTCTAGTCTCCCCGACCAGTGGAAACAACCCCTCTGCCTCTATCTTGTCTATCCCTTTCATGATTTTAAATGTTTCTATAAGATCACCCCTCATCCTTCTGAACTCCAACGAGTAAAGACCCAGTCTAAATCTATCATAATAAGGTAACCCCCTCATCTCCGGAATCAGCCGAGTGAATCGTCTCTGTATCCCCTCCAAAGCCAGTATATCCTTCCTTAAGTAAGGCGACCAAAACTGCACGCAGTACTCCAGGTGCGGCCTCACCAATACCCTATACAGTTGCAGAAGGACCTCCCCTGCTTTTGTACTCCATCCCTCTCGCAATGAAGGCCAACATTCCATTCGCCTTCCTGATTACCTGCTGCACCTGCAAACTAACTTTTTGGGATTCATGCACAAGAGTGACGGAATTCCTCATCGGCGCCAAACCCCGGAACCTCCCTCGGGGGCCGGCGCCTCACAACTTGAGCCGCCTCCGGGAAATCCCCTCCGTGCCTTTCAGTTCCGCGCGGAGGGGTTTCCTGTACGGGCTGCTCCTGCACACCCTCAACTTTGCCATCCTCGCCGGCCGTCCGGACACGCCATGGCGTACCATCTTGCCGTCCGGAGGAGGCGGGGGTCCCCGATGGAGGGCACTCTACGCAGGGGTCCTCCCACTATTCATCGGGGACTTGGCCTGGAGGGTGGTGCATGGAGCAGTGCCGTGCAACAAATTTTTAAGCCGGTTCACGGACTCCCAGGCCGCCTGCAATTTCTGCGGTCTGGAGGAGTCCGTGTTCCATGTTTTTATTGAATGCACGAGGTTGCAGCCCCTGTTCCACTATTTGAAGGGGCTGCTCCTGAAATTCTGGCTGCACTTCAGTCCCACTCTCCTGATCTTTGGGCACCCTGTGCGGAGGGGAGCGGGTAGGTCCGAAGGCCTCCTCGTAGGACTGCTCCTGGGCACGGCCAAGGGTGCCATCAGCCGGTCCAGGCAGCGGGCGGTCGAGGGGGTCGTTCAACCTGACTGCCTGCCTCTCTTCCGCTCTTACATCCGGTCCAGGGTGTCCTTGGAGATGGAGCACGCGGTGTCCACCGGTACGCTCGCGGCCTTCCACGAGAGGTGGGCACCGGAGGGACTGGAGTGCATCATCACGCCCGGCAACCAAATTTTAATTTGATTTTACGTTTTAAAGTTAATTTGTTTTAATTGCCGGTGCTTTTAGTGTCCCCCTTCCCTTTTATAGGGGGCACTGGGGAAAAATTGTGATTTTAGTGCCCAAAAAAAAAAACCAAAAAAAGAAAAACACAAAAAAAAACACAAAAAAGGGAGGAAAAAAAAGGGCCTTGTAAATGTCTGGAGTGTCACCCAGGTCGGGTGGCACCGTTTAATGTTTTATGTTTTCGCAGGTAAACTCAAAAGAGTTTCATGCACAAGAGTTTCATGCACAAGGACCCCCAGGTCCCTCTGCACCGCAGCATGTTGTAATTTCTCCCCATTCAAATAGCATTCCCTTTTTTTTCCCCAAGGTGGATGACCTCACACTTTCCGACATTGTATTCCATCTGCCAAACCTTAGCCCATTCGCTTAACCTATCTAAATCTCTTTGCAGCCTCTTTGTGTCCTCTACACAACCCGCTTTCCCACTAATCTTTGTGTCATCTGCAAATTTTGTTGCACTACACTCTGTCCCTTCTTCCAGGTCGTCTATGTATATTGTAAACAGTTGTGGTCCCAGCACCGATCCCTGTGGCACACCACTAACCACCGATTTACAACCCAAAAAGGTCCCATTTATCCCGACTCTCTGCTTTCTGTTAGCCAGCCAATTCTCTATCCATGTTAATACATTTCCACTGACCCCGCGTACCTTTATCTCCTGCAGTAACCTTTTGTGTGGCACCTTATCGAATGCCTTTTGAAAATCTAAATACACCACATCCATCGGTACACCTCTATCCACCATGCTCATTATATCCTCAAAGAATTCCAGTAAATTAGTTAAACATGATTTCCCCTTCATGAATCCATGCTGCGTCTGCTTGATTGCACTATTCCTATCTAGATGTCCCGCTATTTCTTCCTTAATGATAGTTTCAAGCATTTTCCCCACTACAGATGTTAAACTAACCGGCCTATGGTTACCTGCCTTTTGTCTGCCCCCTTTTTTAAACAGAGGCGTTACATTAGCTGCTTTCCAATCCGCTGGTACCTCCCCAGAGTCCAGAGAATTTTGGTAGATCATAACGAATGTATCTGCTATAACTTCCGCCATCTCTTTTAATATCCTGGGATGCATTTCATCAGGACCAGGGGACTTGTCTACCTTGAGTCCCATTAGCCTGTCCAGCACTACTCCCCTCGTGATAGTGATTGTCTCCAGGTCCTCCCTTCCCACATTCCTGTGACCAGCAATTTCTGGCATGGTTTCTGTGTCTTCCACTGTGAAGACCGAAGCAAAATAATTGTTTAAGGTCTCAGCCATTTCCACATTTCCCATTATTAAATCCCTCTTCTCATCTTCTAAGGGACCAACATTTACTTTAGTCACTCTTTTCCGTTTTATATATCTGTAAAAGCTTTTACTATCCGTTTTTATATTGGCCAGGACACCAGGAAAACTCGTCTGCTCTTTTTTGAAATAGTGCCCTTGGATCTTTTACATCCTCCTGAGAGGACAGAATGGTTTAATGTCACATCTAATGTCACATCAGCTCCAACAATGCAGCATTCCTTCAGCACTGCATTGATGTATCAGTCTGGATTATATGCTCAAGTCTCTGGAGTGGGGTTTGAACCCAGAACCTTGTATCTCCCAGGCAAGAGTGCTAACCACTGAGCCACGGCTGACATCTAATGGAATGAAAACCTTCTATGGCTGTAAAGGTCCCACTGAAATGAGTTTGGGCAGTCTCAATCCAATTGTGGGTGGCAATGGGCCTACATCAGAAAACTGGCAGTAGTTGGGAATCAGGATGATTGGTGTGGAAAATTGAAACAGCATTAGACTGGTGCAGTAGGGTGTGCTCTTCTGGGGCTGAGGCTTATTGTTGGGGCAGAGTACAGGGAGATTCACTCTGTATCTGGCTGTACCGGATTTGGGAGGACCCAACACTCGACACTTGTAATCGGAAGCATACAGGAAAAAAAACCTTCCTTCTCCCTCCCAGCTGATGGATGATTCCCACGCACCTCCGTCCCACTCTGCCAAGCTAGACTGTGTGCAAATTTGTATGTCTATCAAGTGAGGCTAGAGTCAGGTTTACCTGTTATGCCTTCGCAATCAAAAAGGCTGCTAACATTCACTATCAAGGCTCACACGCATGTAAAAGGGCACCATGGGTTCATACAGGATGGTAGCTAGCACCTGTAGACCACGAGCCCAGCAAGAGCCATCCCCTTCAAGAGGGGAGAGGTGAAAATAGGCAAATAATTTGTAATTTATACAACAGTGTCTGATAATGCTCCCATCTGAACATTTCTCCTTTCCAAAATACTAGCTCAGGGAAAATAAATATGGTGGAAAGAATTTTATTTTTGAAGGGAAGTTTTTCTCGGAAAAAAGCATGAAGATTCTCAGGCACAACTTCCCAACTGGGATCAGGGAGAGGTTGATGTGATCAAGGCCAGCTGCCAACAGACATATTACTGAGGGTTCATTTGAAAGAGGGCAAATTTTTCTGACTGTCCACGATAATGCTAAATCATTGGAGTCGCTCAGCAAAAGGTGCATTATAGGGACATCGGCTTTACAAAGAAGATATTTTTAATGTGAATTTTGTTTGTGTGAAAGTTGAGTGAACATTTTCCAATTTGAGCATTTAGTGTCAGCAGCAAGATCAAATAAAGAAAGATGCACTGTAAGTTCCAACTACTCTGTCCCAGCCCCAACTTGAGAAGTGTATCCCCTACCAAACCAGTGTGACAGTAGCCACCCTGTGGCCAACATAATGCCAATTAGTACTGATTCAGGGGTGGTTTTGTGTTTCAGGACTGGATGAATCTGTCCAGACTCCTAATAATCCTGACTTGAGACATCAGAGCCAAGAAGCGAAGTTGGAGAGCCTGGGATTGTTTACTCTGGAGATGAGAAGGTTCTGGAGGAAGAGGAGATATTATTCACATTTTCAAGATTCTTAAGGGAATAGATAAACCGAACCTTAATAAGAAAGAAAGAAAGACATTTATTTATATAGCGCCTTTCATGGCCAATTAAGTATTCTATGGAGTATAACGACGGTTGTAATGTAGAAAATGTGGCAGGCAATATACGCACAGCAAGGTCCCACAACCAACAACAAAATAAGTGTTGGTTAAGGGATAAATGTTGGCTAGGATACCAGGAGAATTCCCCTGCTCTTCTTCAAATGGTTCAGTGGGATCTTTTATGTCCATCTGAGAGGCCAGACGGGGCCTCAGTTTTATGTTTCATCCGATACACAGCACCTCCAACACTACAGCACGCCTTCAGTACTACACTACACTGCATTGCCAGCGTCGATTATGTGCTTAATTCTCTATAGTGAGGCTTGAGCGCTACCACTGAGCTAAGCCTGAGTGCATTTAATAAGGCCTAAAAAAATGGAGTATGAAAAGAAACTTGCAAGGGATATCAAAATCAATATGAAGAATTTTTACAATTACATTATAAAAAATAGGGTCGTCAGGAGCAATGTTGGCACCTTAAAAACTGAAATTGGTGATATTGTCATTGATAATAAGGAAATGACGGACATGTTGAATAATTACTTTGCTTTGGTATTTACAGTCGATGCATGGATCTTAGGACTAGGGGGCACAGTCTAAAAATTAGAGACAGACCTTTCAGGAGTGAAATTAGGAGACACTTCTACGCACAAAGGGTGGTAGAAGTTTGAAATTCTCTTCCGCAAATTTCAGTTGATGCTGGATCAATTGTTAATTTTAAATCTGAGATTGATAGCTTTTTGTTAACCAAAGATATTAAGGGATATGGGCCAAAGACAGGTATATGGAGTTAGGTCACAGATCAGTCATGATCTCATTGAATGGAGGAACAGGCTAGAAAGGCTGAATGGCCTACCCCTGTTCCTATCTTCCTTACGCCATAACTCTAGAACAAGGGGATATGGGTCAAAGCTTAAAAGAAGCAAGGTGCACAGAGTTTAGATTTAACTACCTTACCCAGAGCCAGCTCACCCATTACAAGTGGACCTTCAGGGCAACCCTCTCCTGCCTGCGAATGGGTAAGTTTTTCTTTAGGTAGAGCAAGGAGTATCAGTGAGGTTGGATGGTTCTAATGTTGCTTTTCTACAACAGACAGAAGGCCATATAGCTAGTACAGTCCACTTTACTCAGCCACTTTTAAGGGGCAGAACTGCACCAGGGGAGTGGCTGGTCTTTGTTAATAGCATAAACCCACAAATAGTGGGCGACTCAGGTTCCATCACTCAGCAGTCACTGAGACTATCTTTGCCTCATTTGTGCTTGGAAGAGGGAATAAACTAAACTCTACAATATGCAAAATTCTAGGGGAGAATTGGATATCTATTTGAGGGAGGGTGGTTCTGAAGTATCATTAGTTTTTGGGACCAGCCAGACAGGCTGCAGAAGCAAATGCTTTTCCAACCCTACACTTTCCTATTTCTACACTACTGTGACTGAAGAGGGCAGCAGGCTAGCATTAAAAAGCAGAGTTGTGAGGGTCTTAAGAGAAGTAGCGGCAGGGATTGTGGATGTATTGGTTGAAAGTTAACAAAATTCCCTGGATTCTGGGGAGATCCCAGCAGATTGGAAAATTGCAAATGTAACGCCCTATTTAAAAAAGGAGACAGATAAAAATCAGTAAACTATAGACCAGTTAGCCTAACATCTGTGGTTGGGAAAATGTTGGAGTCCATTATTAAAGAAGCAGTAACAGGACATTTGGCAAAGCAAAATTCGGTCAGGCAGAGTTAGCATGGATTTATGAAGGGGAAGTCATGTTTGCCAAATTTGCTGGAGTTCTTGGAGGCTGTAACGGAGAGGGTAGATAAAGGAGAACCAGTGGAAGTGGTGTATTTGGACTTCCAAGGCATTTGACAAGTTGCCACATAAAAGGTCACGGCACAAGATAAAAGTTCAAGGGGTTGAGGGTAATATATTAGCATGGATAGAGGATTAGCTAACTAACAGAGAACAGAGAGTCGGGATAGATGGTTCATTCTCTTGTTGGCAACCAGTAACTTGTGGGGTGCCGCAGGGATCAGTGCTGGGACCCCAACTATTTACAATCTACATTAACGACTTGGAAGAAGGGACTGAGTATAACGTAGTCAAGTTTGTTGACGATATAAAGATGGGAAGAAAAGCAATGTGTGAGGAGGACACAAAGAATCTGCAAAAGGATATAGACAAGCTAAGTGAGTGGGCAAAAACTTGGCAGATAGAGTATAATGTTGGAAAGTGTGAGGTCATGCACTTTGGCGGTAAAAATCAAAGAGTAAGTTATTATTTAAATGGAGAAAGATTGCAAAGTGCTGCAGTACAGCGGGACCTGGGGGTACTTGTGCATGAAACACAAAAGGATAGTATGCAGGTACAGCAAGTGATCAGGAAGGCCAATGGTATCTTGGCCTTTATTGCAAAGGGGATGGAGTATAAAAGCAGGGAAGTCTTGCTATAGCTATATAAGTATTGGTGAGGCCACACCTGGAATACTGAATGCAGTTTTGGTTTCCATATTTATGAAAGGATATACTTGCTTTGGAGGCAGTTCAGAGAAGGTTCACTATGTTGATTCCGAGGATGAGGGGGTTGACTTATGAGGAAAGGTTGAGTAGGTTGGGCCTCTACACATTGGAATTCAGAAGAATGAGAGGTGATCTTATCGAAACGTATAAGATTGAGGGGGCTTGACAAGGTGGATGCAGAGTGGATGTTTCCACTGATGGGGGAGACTAGAATGAGAGGACATGATCTTAGAATAAGGGGCTGCCCATTTAAAACAGAGATGAGGAGACATTTATTTTCTCAGAGGGTTGTGAATCTATGGAATCCACTGCCTCAGAGAGCTGTGGAAGCTGGGACATTGAATAAATTTAAGACAGAAATTAACAGTTTCTTAAACGATAAGGGGATAAGAGGTTATGGAGAGCGGGCGGGGAAGTGGAGTTGAGTCCATGATCAAATCAGCCATGATCTTATTGAATGGCGGAGCAGGCTGAGGGGCTGTATGGCCTATTCCTGTTCCTATTTCTTATATTCTTATGAAGGATGAATATATTTCATTGAATTGGGGAACTCAGGGAGATTTTATGTAGAACTTTCTCTCAGATAGACCATGGGACTGGAATTTGGTCAGCATTTCCGCCGGGTTTTTCAGCGGTATTCCTATTTTTTGGTTGAAAACCACCAGGTGCGAGTTTGATCAAAGTGTTCTGCCGGCGGTCTCAAAATACCACTGGGGAACGGACCGCCAGCTTACAACACTGATAAAAATGCTTCCGCCCGAGTTTGGTGGTAGCGGTGACCCGTAGTTGCTGAAAAAAACACCACCCAGGAGAAACCAGTTGGAGCAGCCCTTCGATTGGCGGTAGGTATGAAACCCTGCAAAAAAAGGTAAGTGAAAGTATTTTTTACATTATTTTGCAGCGCTTCACTGGAAAAGAGTCCTGTGAATGTTTTCCAATTTTTGAATTTTTGTTTTATTGAAAAATAGTTTTTGTGTGTTCCCCCACCAGCTCACAGCCACGGACTAAATACAATTTGACCAGGATCGCATTTTCCGCATGGAAACACCGATTTTTCCCGCCGGGCGGAATTTGTTCCATTTTTTTAAATCAATTTTCCGCTGTTCTTAATTGAATATTCTTAGCAGTTTTTTGGGCAATAATCTAGTGGTTTTTGATCAAATTTCAGCTCCATGACACAGTTGATTATACTGGACTGCCAGAGGGCAAAATGGTCATTTCTCATTCCATGATTTCACTGGTCATTTCACCAGGGTCCCACACAATTAGCAGAGAGAAGAGATTTTGTCCATCAGATTGGGTTGGATTTGAACGCAAGAGCCAAAGGTGAAAGGAACTCAAGGGGAATCAAGGGATATGGGGATCGGGTGGGAAAGTGGAGTTGAGGTCGGAGATCAGCCATGATCTTATTGAATGGTGGAGCAGGTTCGAAGGGCCATATGGACTACTCATGCTCTGAATTCTTATGAAAATATGCAGATTTCATGTGCCATCCATTCCCATGTTCCTATGTTCCGTCCCCTGCTGAAAATTCCTTACCTGCTGGGAGGTTTAGTTCCTGCACGGAATTAATTAAAATGGCATTAATACTTACTGCACCCACTAACATTGCGACCGTCTGTCTGAGTAGCTGAAAACCTTCTGTAGCCGTCACTGCATCCGAGGTTAACAGAGGGCGAGAGATCATGGCCTTGGTCCGTGGGGAAATCGGTGAAGACCCCTGCTGGAAAGTGCTTGGAATCCAGAGTGATGTGGTAGTTTCCACTGTTAATCAGTTCAGTGAAACGCTCAATCAGCCTCTCCCCCAGGAGAGCATTTTCTGCAGATTAAAAAAATTAAATTGTCAATATCTACAAATCTTTGCAGTTATCGTGGGATCCTACAGCACAGAAGGAGACCATTTGGCCCATCATGCCTATGCCACCTATTTGAAAGAGCTATCAAATTAGTCCCATTAACCTGCTCTTTCCTCATAGCCCTGCAAATTTTTCCTTTTTAAGTATATATCCAATCCCTTTCCAAAGTTACTATTGAATCTGTTTCGACCACCTTTTCAGGCAGCACATTCCAGATTATAACAACTTGCTACGTAAGAAAATGTCTCCTCATCTCCCCTCTGGTTCGTTTACCAATTATCTTAAATCTGTGTCCTCTGATTACATAAGAACATAAGAACATAAGAATTAGGAACAGGAGTAGGCCATCTAGCCCCTCGAGCCTGCTCCGCCATTCAATAAGATCATGGCTGATCTGGTCGTGGACTCAGCTCCACTTACCCGCCCGCTCCCCGTAACCCTTACTTCCCTTATTGCTTAAAAATCTATCTATCTGTGACTTGAATACGTTCAATGAGCTAGCCTCAACTGCTTCCTTGGGCAGAGAATTCCACAGATTCACAACCCTCTGGGAGAAGAAATTCCTTCTCAACTCGGTTTTAAATTGGCTCCCCCGTATTTTGAGGCTGTGTCCCCTAGTTCTAGTCTCCCCGACCAGTGGAAACAACCTCTCTGTCTCTATCTTGTCTATCCCTTTCAGGATTTTAAATGTTTCTATAAGATCACCCCTCATCCTTCTGAACTCCAACGAGTAAAGACCCAGTCTACTCAATCTATCATCATAAGGTAACCCCGTCATCTCTGGACCCTCCAGCCAGTGGAAACAGTTTCACCTTTTATGTTCATGGCTTGATTAACTTGAGTAAGAAGAGAGAGGAAATGAAAAGACACTCATTTCTTTGGCCTGCCCTGGGACCTCCTTGGACCTGACAGGCAGCAGAGGTCCAGGGCCAAGCCTTAATGCCAGTTTTCATGGGGCAGGCACTGTTGAGTCCTATTGGGAAGCCACACGAAACGCCACTAACAAGATTCTTCCTAAATGGAGAGTCTCACTCGCAGGATCCCTGTGAAGGAGCGAATCTCACCATCAGGAGTCCTCCTAAACAGAGAGTCTCACTGCCAAAGAGTGAGTAAATGGGTTTTCTGCCAAAATTCTGTCAATGTTGGTGGAGTGGCAGAAGCCTTCAGGAAATTCACTTTCCATCACTTTACTGACCCTTGGTGTGTTTTCACTTAACAATGAAGTTGCATATGCAAGCAAAACATTACCCAGGGAAAACACCATACAAAGGGACTGGGCAGCAGAATGGGTAAAAGAACACTGTCTGAATCAAAAGCGCTTATGAAACTTTGATCTTTATCACAAGGGGGTTGGAATACAAAAGTGAGGAAGTGTTGCTTCAGTTGTCTTGGTCAGACTCCCACTTGGAGTACTGTCTGAACCTCAGGAAAGATATATCGACCGTGGAGTGGGTACAGCGCAGATTCAGCAGAATGATACCCGGGCATAAAAGGTCAAATTATGAAAACATGTTGCATGATCGTGGCTTGTATTCCCTTGAGTTTAGAAGGCTGAGCGTGATCTATTAAAGGCCTTTAAAATGATTAAGGTATTTAATGAGAATATAAGAACATTAGAAATAGGCGCAGGAGTAGGCCACCTGGCATCTCGAGCCTGCTCCGCCATTTAATAAGATCATGGCTGATCTGATCATGGACTCAGCTCCACTTCCCTGCCCACTCCCCATAACCCTTTATTCCCTTATCGCTCAAAAATCTGTCTACCTCCACCTTAAGTATATTCAATGATCCAGCCTCCACAGCTCTCTGGGGCAGAGAATTCCATAGATTTACAACCCTATGAGAGAAGAAATTCCTCCTCTTCTCAGTTTTAAATGGGCAGCCCCTTATTCTGAGACTATGTCCTCTAGTTTTAGTTTCCCTTATGAGTGGAAATATCCTCTCTGTATCCACCTTGTCGAGCCCCCTCATTATCTTATATGTTTCGATAAGATTATCTCTCATTTTTCTGAACTCCAATGTGTATAGATCCAACCTACTCAACCTATCTTCATAAGTCAAACCCCTCATCTCCAGAATCAACCTAGTGAACCTTCTCTGAACAGCCTCCAATGCAAGTATATCCTTCCTTAAATACGGAGACCAAAACGGTACACAGTACTCGAGGGGTGGCCTCACCAATACCCTGTACAATTGTAGCAGGGCTTCTCTGCTTTTATACTCCATCCCCCTTGCAATAAACATTCCATTTGCCTTCCTGATTACATGCTGTACCTGCATACTAACTTTTTGTGTTTCATGCACTTGGACCCCCAAGTCTTCTGTACTGCAGCACTTTTCAATTTTTCTCCATTTAAATTATAATCTGCTTTTCTATTTTTTCTGTCAAAGTGAATAACCTCACATTTTCCCACATTATACTCTATCTGCCAAATTTTTGTCCACTCACTTAGCCTGTCTATATCCTTTTGCAGATTTCTTGTGTCTTCCTCACAATTTGCTCTACCACCCATCTTTGTATCTTCAGCAAACTTGGCTACATTATACTTGGTCCCTTCATCCCAAGTTATTAATCTAGATTGTAAATGGTTGAGGCTCCAGCACCGATCACTGCGGCACCCCACTAGTTACTGTTTGCCAACTGGAAAATGACCCATTTATCCCGACTCTCTGTTTTCTGTTAGTTAGCCAATCCACTATCCATGCTAATATATTACCCCCAACCCATGAGCTCTTATCTTCTGCAGTAACCTTATATGTTGCACCTTATCAAATGCCTTCTGAAAATCCAAATACACCTTATCCACCCTGCTCGTTACATCCTCAAAGAACTCCAGCAAATTTGTCAAACATGATTTCCCTTTCATAAAACCATGTTGACTCTGCTTGATTGAATCATGCTTTACCAAATGTCCTGCTACTGCTTCCTTAATAATGGACTAGCATTTTCCCAATGACAGATGTTAGGCTAACTGGTACTAAGATAGATACAGAGAAACTATTTCCTATTGTGGCAGAATCCAGAACAAGAGGTGAAATCTTAAAGTTACAGCTAGGCTATTTAGAAGTGAAGGGTGATCTAATCGAGGCACTTAAAAAAGATCCAATCCGGTCGAGGCAGAAACTATGGGGGCAATTTTACTTTTCAACTATGGTGTAAAACAGGTGATATCTGATTGGCTATCCACTACACAACTCTCCAAATGTTCTTTTCCCTTCACTAGAAAGGTAAATCATGAAATGTGTTTAATGAGCAGAAGATATCTAATTAAATTGCGAAACAGGCTCGAAGCCTGTTCCTCTGCTCCTATGTTGCTATGATTGGTTAAAGTTGTGCCACAGATTATGGCCCTCAACGTCCTGCTTTTAAATTTAGCAGCTAGATCTTAGCAGGACCTTCTCCCTGTGCTTTTCTATCACACATGGATCATGATAAGTGGTTCGTCTCCCTGCCTTACCTAGACAACACACCCTAATGAATGCTCGACAATGATTGTGGTACAATGTCCCCTCCAGGGAACCTGTAAAGGGGCCAAGCAGAGCCAAACAAAATTAGAAGATACCCAGTATCTCACTAATTATAGAATCACCTTATCAATACAACCTTCCTAGTCTATTCTTTCTATTTGAATATAACATTTTCCCACAAGACTTAGATTTTTAAAATAAAATTAAATGGTTCATAATGATCTGGGATTACAGTAGTGTGTTTACCATTGACTGCAAGGCAAAATAATTTAGATTTAGATTCACTGATAATCATCAGGAACAACAAATTATAAATTTAATTGAGGAGATTAAAATCTTTGATTGAAAACACTCAGCTTTCAGCAGCTGCTTTTCTTTTTGTGGTAAAATTCTGTCACCTTGTTGCAAGATGTGATCAAAATGAAAAGCTGATGTGGCGTAGCCTCCCAGTGTAAATGTGCCAAGTGTGAGCAGGGTCGGTATGCAGAGGACACAGATTTAAGATAATTGTCAAAAGAACCAGAGAGGAGACAGCTGGAGACATGAGGAGATTTATTTGTATGCAGTGAGTTGTTATGATCTGGGATACACTGTCTTGAAATGTGGTGGGAACAGATTCAATAGTAACTTTCAAAAGGTGGTACTACTGTGATTCCAGATCAATAGGAACCATTTAATTTTATTTAAAAAATCTAATTCTTGAGGTGGATATGTACTTGGAAAGTAAAAGTTTGCAGGGTTATGGGGAAAGAGCAGGGCAGTGGGACTAATTGCTTAGCTCTTTCAAAGAACTGGCACAGGTATGATGGGCTGAAAGACTCCCTTCTATGCTGTAAAATTCTATGATATAGACTGAGTCATACAGACTAGGGAAGTGCCAGATTCAATTCCCGGTCTGTGTTGAGTTAACTTGGCAGCAGTAGGGACATGGGTTAGAAAGGGGGAAATGTTATCCATTACTGATGGCAATCTGTTGGTCCCTGTTGTAAAGTGCACATGTGTTGACGTTCAATGAGGTCAGGATTAGGGTTCAGGCAGAAAAGCCTGACAGCACTAATTCTCTACAATAACACATGAAGAAAATGTGCACCATACATCAACATGACTGAACACTTACAGAAGGCAGATCATCACTTGAGATATAACTTTTCATGAGAACTGATGAAGAGGCACATCTGATGAAAGGTCACACTCTGCTGCACACGTGTCTTCATTTTAGTTTTCCAAGCATTTTTATTTTTTTATTTCTTATCTCTCCTTATCATAGTTCCAATTTTAAAATGAAATGTCACTATTTTGATTCAACTTTATATTAGATAATGTTTGGAATGCACTGACCCAGAGAGATGTAACCTCCAGTCAAAGATAAACATCTTGAGTTAATTTGCATAGTAGGTCCCCAGAGAAACTTTCTATCAACATCTCCAGCTATGAGACCCCAAACGGATTCAGTTAGTGGTTTCTGCAAATATTTATTTCTCTTTCATTGAATTATTTTTCGTATTAATTAAGTTGAGAGAACTTGGCACCAAGGAATAGAACATGTTTCTAATTTGGGGATTCTAATGTTAGCATCGAGTACTTCCAGGTCAGGTGTGGTATGAGTGAGATGCAGAACAAATCTCAGGTACTTCCCCATAATTTACACCCAGGTCTAGTGCAGCCTGGGCAAGGTATACAATAAAACTCCTTCTATTCTACCCCATCAAGCACTATATTTCTGGTACAGCAAAAGTGAGGTGTAGAGTAAAGCTCCCTCGATTCTACCCCATCAAGTACTCCCAGGCCTGATACAGTATTGGTGAGATATAGAGTAAAATTGCATCTAATTTTCCCCGGCAACATGCCTCTATCTCTAACTCATGTCTCTGTGTGATACTTTCCATTTCTCACACAAGTTCATCCCGTGGGGATTCTAAGCACGACTGTCAACTTAGAACCAGTTAGTGAAGAAACCCACAGGAACATACGTTGCGACTGCTCAAGAAGACTAGTGAATTGTTAAAGCCTGATTCTACAAAAACATTTTGAAAGTACTGTGCTTCCGACTTAGACATATAGCGCTGTTTCTTCATCATCGCTGGGTCCAGATCCTGGATCTTGTTACCTAACAGCACTGAGGGAGGTCCTTTACCACATGGACTGCAGTGGTTCAAGAAGAATGCACACCACAATTATTTCAAGGGCCACGAAGGATGGACAATAAATGCTGTCCTTGCTAGCGATACCCATATCCCAAGAAAAATGTCTGTTTATATATACATGTCTACGAGTTTTATCACTCTGAATCTAGAAACGAACAGTAACTTATTTTATTCTATTGAAAGGACTAAATAACTTTAAAATGTGTATGTAACCAATGTATCAGGTAAACAGTCTTCAGCTAGTTTTATTTGCTTGTACAATAGTTGACTCCCTGCCAATTGAGACAAAATTGGCAATCAATTGGTAAGAAGCCAGCTACTGTGTAAGCGGATGCTGGTATTAAATAATAAGTAGAGCCAATTCATTCTGCAAATCGATCCTCACATCCATTTTCTGTAATTGGTCAAACTAATTGACTCAAATAAACTGTAATATCGCCCAACCAACAAGCTCCTCAGTCAGTTATTTCCCATATTCTACCCATCCATAGGCACTGACCTGAGAAATTAGAGAAAGCAACAGATCCTCGATGTTAATACTGGAGACGAGGACATCGGAACTGACATTCCTTATGTCGGATGACGCTAAGTTAGGTGGCAGTGTGAGCTGTGAAGAGGATGCTATGAGGCTGCAGAGCGACTTGGATAGGTTAGGTGAGTGGGCAAATGCATGGCAGATGAAGTATAATGTGGATAAATGTGAGGTTGTACACTTTGGTGGTAAAAACAGAGAGACAGACTATTATCTGAATGGTGACAGATTAGGAAAAGGGGAGGTGCAACGAGACCTGGGTGTCATGGTACATCAGTCATTGAAGATTGGCATGCAGGTTCAGCAGGCGGTAAAGAAGGCAAATGGCATGTTGGCCTTCATAGCGAGGAGATTTGAGTACAGGGGCAGGGAGGTGTTGCTACAGTTGTACAGGGCCTTGGTGAGGCCACACCTGGAGTGTTGTGTACAGTTTTGGTCTCCTAACCTGAGGAAGGACATTCTTGCTATTGAGGGAGTGCAGCGAAGGTTCACCAGACTGATTCCCGGGATGGCGGGACTGACCTATCAAGAAAGATTGGATCAACTGGGCTTGTATTCACTGGAGTTCAGAAGAATGAGAGGGGATCTCATAGAAACATTTAAAATTCTGATGGGTTTAGATAGGTTAGATGCAGGAAGAATGTTCCCAATGTTGGGGAAGTCCAGAACCAGGGGTCACAGTCTAAGGATAAGAGGTAAGCCATTTAGGACCGAGATGAGGAGAAACTTCTTCACCCAGAGAGTGGTGAACCTGTGGAATTCTCTACCACAGAAAGTTGTTGAGGCCAATTCACTAAATATATTCAAAAAGGAGTTAGATGTAGTCCTTACTATTAGGGGGATCAAGGGGTATGGCGAGAAAGCAGGAATGGGGTACTGAAGTTGCATGTTCAGCCATGAACTCATTGAATGGCGGTGCAGGCTAGAAGGGCCGAATGGCCTACTCCTGCACCTATTTTCTATGTTTCTATGTTTCTATGTTGGCTCTGTCAGACAGTGGCTATGAGTCTCCCAGCAACTGTGCTTGTTTGAAATTCCACCCAACACCTTGAATGGCCAATGGGCACTTTGTTGGAAGGACGTGATTGAGGCGATCAAGTGGTAGCAACCAGGAGCAGTCAGCATTGAATTGACTGGTCTAATTGAATCATGGATCAAGCTCAAATGGCTGAACGGCCTACTTCTGTTCCTATGACAGTTTCCCCCAGCGTCTCAAATGAAAAGTAGTCCTTGAGCTTGTCGCACTTGTTGTTGAAGGTAAAGGAGGAGGGGGCAGAGGAGAGGAGTTTAAGGAGATGGTTGGTAGTGCAGAAAAGCAGCCAGAGCTATGTTTGTTCTCCAGGATGACCCTGAGTAGTGGGGGGCTTTAGCAGAAGAAAGTATGGCCCAATTGCACTAGATGTGGCCAGATGTGGTGATGGATTGCTAAACCAGTTGTGTGCCAGATATGATCCACCCCTTGGACTTGAGAGAGCAAAGATAGGGACCATACTGGGGAATGACCAGGATGGGAGAGAATAAATGTTTTATTAGGGACAAGGGTGGAGGTGAGGGACTGGTTGAGCAGATGAACCACTGTAGAAGTATCATGACAAATGAAAGGCCAAAACCAAGATAATTAACAGCTTGATAGTGCAATTGCAAGAGTTTTCTTCCTTGGACAGACGTAGAAGAAGTTGGAAGGGGATTTGGGTTATAGGTGCTGAGGGATACAAGGAAGGGGTTGGAGTTGACTTTATTTATTTATTTATTTATTTGTGGAATGTGGGCATCGTTGGCAAGGCTAGCATTTATTACCCATCACTAATTGCCCTTGAGAGGGTAGTGGTGAGCCGTCTTCTTGAACCGCTACAATCCGTATGGTGAAGGTACTCCGATAGTGCTGCTAGGGAGGGAGTTCCAGGATTTAATCATTAAAACAGATTATCTGATCTTTTTGGCCCAGCAAAAATGAAGAAGCAGCGATATATATCCAAGTCAATATGGTGTGTGACTTGGAGGGGAACTTGCAGGTGGTGGTGTTCCCATGCGCCTGTTGCCCTTGTCCTCATAGATGGTAGAGGTCATGGGTGTGGGAGGTGCTGCCGAAGAAGCCTTGTAGGTAGCACACATTGCAGCCATGGTGTACTGGTGGTGAAGGGGGTGAAGGTTTAAGGTGGTAGATGGGGTGCCGCTCAAGCAGACTGTTTTGTCTTGGGTGGTGTTGAGATTCTTGAGTGTTGTTGGAGCTGCACTCATCCAAGTTAGTGGAGAGTATTCCACCACACTCCTGACTTGTGCTTTGTAGGTGGTGGAAAGGCTTTGGGGAGTCAGGAGGTGGGCATTGTGTGTGTGTGTGTGTGTATGTGCAGTAGGGAGGGATTATTAAAATCTCTGGCCGGCCATTGAGCAAAATTCCGCACTGAATATTCAAGACCTCAAGTGGTGCCTGCTTACGGTTAGAGGATGCTTTAAATTATTGTGTGTTTCTGTGTGTTTCTGTGTGTGCGTGTGTTTCTCTGTGCGTGTGTTTCTCTGTGCGTGTGTTTCTCTGTGCGTGTGTTTCTCTGTGCGTGTGTTTCTCTGTGCGTGTGTTTCTCTGTGCGTGTGTTTCTCTGTGTGTGTGTTTCTCTGTGTGTGTTTCTCTGTGCGTGTGTATATGTGTGTGTATGTGTGTGTGTATTTCTGTGTGTGTGTGTGTGTGTGTGTGTGTGGTGGCCCAGTCCAGAAATCGGCGCAGTCCCGGCCTGCAAGACCATCAGCAGGCCGGGGCCATTGGAGAGAGCAGCGTGCAGTGGCACACCACTGCAGGGAGCAGCACGTGATGCTGCAGGAGGGCGATGGCTACGAAGCCAGATCGCTGATTGCACTGCGGGCAGGCACAGCAGGAGGGGGAAGGAGCGGGGAGAGATTGTAGAGGGAAATGACCGGGGCCCAGGAGAGGCGTGAGTTTGGGGCCCAGAAGAGCAGAGGGCCCAGGGGCAACACGGGCCAGCCCACACTGCAATATGTGTACGCACTAGGTCCGTGCAACAGAGCTGTCGTCCAGGATAACCCTTGCCACTGGATAAAAGCCTAGCACTGTCAAGCCTGTGTGGTGGCTGGTGTGCAATGGCCACCCCACATTAAAAAAAATCCACACACAGGCATCTTCCACCCTTCACAATGTAGTTCAGAACCTGGAATATCAGGTCTTTCATTGAAACACCTGTGAACTCATCCTTTTTGGCGTGGAAGCAAGTCATCCTCATTTCAAGGGACTGCCTATGATGATATGATGACTTGCATCAGAATGCCCAGCCTCTGACCTGCTCTTGTAGCTACTTGTAGGACAGATTGAGTAGACTAGGCCTATATTCTCTAAAATTTAGAAGAATGAGAGGTGATCTAATTGAAGCATACAAAATTCTTTCAGCGCTTGACAGAGTAGATGCAGGCTTCTGACAAAGGGTCATTGACTGAAACATTAACTCTGTTTCTCTCCACAGATACTGCCTGACCTGCTGAGATTTCCAGCATTTACTGTTTTTATTTCAGATTCCAGCATCTGCAGTATTTTGCTTTTGTAGATGCAGGGAAGATGTTTCCCTTGGCTGGGGAGTCTAGAACCAGGGGTCACAGTCTCAGAATAAGAGGTTAGCCATTTAGGATTGAGATAAGGAAAAAAATTTTCACTCAGAGGGTGGTGAACCTTTGGAATTCTCTACACCAGAGGGCTGTGGATGCTCAGTCGTTGAGTATATTCAAGAAAGAGATCGATAGATTTTTGAATATCAAGGTAATCAAGGGATACGGGGATATTGCAGGAAAGTGGAATTGAGGGAGAAGATCAGCCATGATCTTATTGAATGGTGGAGCAGGCTCGAGGAGCCAAATGGCCTAATCCTGCTCCTAATTCTTATGTTCTTATGCTACAGTATTTATGTGGCTAGTCCAGTTAAGTTTCTGGTCAATGGTGAGCTCCCAGGATATTGATGATGGGGGGATTTGATGACGGTAATGCCATTGAATGCCATGGGGAGATGATTAGACTCTCTCTTGTTGGAGATGGTCATTGCCTGGCACTTGTGTGGCACGAATGTTACTTGCCACTTATCATCCGCAACAAGGTCTTGCTGCAAGCGGGCATGGACTGCTTCATTATCTGAGGAATTGCAAATAGAAATGAATACAGTGCAATCATCAGCAAACATTCCCATTTCTGACTCTGTGAATGTAAATGTGACTGTGGGAGTAAAGAGGCCATAAAAGTTGTCAAAGTCGAAGTGGTGGCAGTGAATATGGGTAGATAAGTTTATATGAAGAGAGAGGTTTAGGGAGGACAGGAGAGGAGTGAAATGAAAGGAGAGAGGGCAAGTTGAATTGAGATGGTGATTGAATTCACTGAAGATGAAAAGTCACTCAGTGTAGAGGCTCAGGGGAAAAGGAGGGGGACACCTTGGTTGGAATTCAGGATGGGGCTTGGAGAGAAGAACCTTTTAAAGGAGAGCCAAGAGCGGTGGAACAATGCGAGATGCTTAAAAGAGGAGAAGGTACCAGAAGAATAGGGAGAGAAACCAAGGTATGATTTGGTGATAAGGGCCACACCACCACCACTATAACTTTGGCAGGACTGGTGGTGGAACATATAGCCAGGTGGGGAGGCTTCGATAGGGGCCGCACCCGTGAGCCAAGATAGCAATGACATCCCAGGAGTGGGAGTAGATTACAAGGCATAGGAAATGGTATGCAGTGAATAGGTTGAAAATCTAAAAAGCACTGGAAAATAATAACACAAAGGAGGAAAATATTTTATTGTGCTGCAATTGCATCGTTATATTTATAATCACAGTGATAGTCATGTAACATCATCCTGGGAAAGTTAAATATCTCAGTCTTTTCATTGCTAAATCCTTTACCTCACTTCCTTGGATGTTCAAAATCATAGCTTAAATAGAATCTTTCTGCAGTTATCAAGTGCTTTATGCAAATCAGGTAGCATATTAAAATTGTTCATTGATGTTCACCCAATAAATGTGATTATGTGCATAAGTTATGAAGCAGAGTAACGTACCTATGTCATGCAGGTCAGGAAGAGAGGATGCTGGGATATCTGCAAGCTGCGCTTTCCAAGTAATGGCTACTCCTAGACGGTCCGTGCTCAAACATCCAACTGACACAGTCGAGTCATCACAGACTGGGACCAGCACCGTTTCCCCAGGAACAGCCACCTAAGAGGAGACAGGAATATTCAGTGTTCTCACTTTTCCTGCAACGTTTACCCTTGTATTCGTTTGATGGTTTTCCTATGTTTTTTGCGAGTTGTGGTAGTTTAAAAAGATGAAGACTGCCAGCACTAGAAATGGAATTCTTTTCCATTTTGAGGAGTTCCACCACAGCACAAGTTAAATGCAGAGTAAAGCTTCCTCTACTTTGCTCTGACAATGTGCATCAATGACAATTTTGGTAGAACATCCTCTACTGCACCATCATGAGTTTTTCCATTTCCAGTTTTCCTTCAAGCCTCCTCAGAGGGTGTTAGTGAGCACCTCGAGTCTCGTCGCCGAGAGCATGCAGAAAGCAAGCGCAGGCAGCAGAAGGAGCGTGCGGCAAACCAGACTCCCCACCCACCCTTTCCTTCAACAACTGTCTGTCCCACCTGTGGCAGAGACTGTAATTCCCGTATTGGGCTGTTCAGTCAACTAAGAACTCACTTTTAGAGTGGAAGCAAGTCTTCCTCGATTTTGAGAGACTGCCTATGATGATGATGTTAGTGTTAGTTTGTATAAAAACTATGTAAAACCTTTTGGGTTTTTTTCATTCTCAAGATGTGGGCATCACTAGCAAGGTCCATCCCTAGTTGTCCTGATGCAACTGAGTGGCTTGCTACTTCAGAGGGCAGTTAAGAGTCAACCATGTTGCTGTGGGACTGGAGTCATATAGGCCAGACCAGGAAATTAAAGGATATTTGTGAACTAGTTGCATTTTTATGACAATCCAACAACTTCATGGTCACTTTTACTGATACAAGCTTTTTTAAAATACATGTATTCACATTTTTTTTTCATTGATTTCAAATTCTCAACTGCGATGGTAGGATTTGAACTCATGTTTTTTTAAATTATTAGTCTAGGCTTCCAGATTATCAGTAATATAATCACTACATTACCCATGTATGCATTCATGTTCACTGAGAATTGAGTAGGAGGTGAGCAGAATCATGCTGTATTTTTCTGTCCATTGTCAACCTGAATGTACATTCCCAGAGAGCAGGTGAGACAGCGCTGTATGAGAATGGTTCACTATCATATTCATCAGTTCAAGTGACCTGGAAGGAGATGGGTCTTGCTGGCCTTTGGGGGATAGTCATTTTTCCATCAGGTCTGGAGGGAGGTGGGGCTGGTTGGCCTTAGGGGTGTACTAGCTCAACTCTTTTATTTGAAAGTAAAGCAGTTAAAGGTTATTAGCTTTGGTCAAGGAAAGGTGTAAAACAGCTCGGGTCCCTGCTGCTGATCATTATCCAGTGACCTGTGCTGGAAAATATAAATGTTCATATTATGTATTGAATAAAGAGTCTGACCAGATACTGTGAGCTCAAAGTAAGGTGTGACTGTAGTCCTTTATTGCAGGTGTCCTGAGTGCCTCTCCAGCCTGTGAGGCCTCCTGATGTACAGGTGCTCCAAAGGGATTGTGGGATCCCTTGGGACTCCAGGGCATGAGCCCTCTGGTGGTTAAACAAGGTATTTACAGGTTTACATATATAACAACACTCCGCCCCCACCGCCCCCCCGCCCCCACAAAAGTCAACAGTGTAACTATTTACAAGGTGAGTCGATCTGGGGCGTTCCTTTCCCTGGTTGATCATCTCGGTGCAAATGCTGGTTTTGGTGAGTCGTTTGTTGGGCTGCTATGCAGCTGGCCTTGCTGGGCTGCCTGGAGTGGTGAGTCCTGCAGGGCTGCTGCGGGTGATGGGTTCTGCTTCGAGGTCAACCGCTGGATCGGTTGCCATTGGTGTGTGTGTTGGAGGGTCAAAAAAGGTAAAGTCTATTGTGGATTGCTCTGGATAGTCTCTGAATCTGAGTTTGGTTTGGTCCAAGTGTTTCCTGTAGGTGAGTCCATTTGAAAGTTTGACCAGAAACACCCTATTCCCCTCTTTGGCCACGACAGTGCCGGGAAGCCACTTAGGAACATAGTGTCCATAGTTCAACACAAATACAGGATCATTAATCTCGATTTCGCATGACACATTTGCGCGATCAGGATATAGAAACATAGAAAAATAGGTGCAGGAGTAGGCCATTCGGCCCTTCGAGCCTGCACCACCATTCAATAAGATCATGGCTGCTCATTCCCTCAGTATCCCTTTCCTGCTTTCTCTCCATACCCCTTCATCCCCTTAGCTGTAAGGGCCATATCTAACTCCCTCTTGAATATATCCAATGAACTGGCATCAACAACTCTCTGCGGCAGGGAACTCCACAGGTTAACAACTCTCTGAGTGAAGAAGTTTCTCCTCATCTCAGTCCTAAATGGCCTACCCCTTATCCTAAGACTGTGACCCCTGGTTCTGGACTTCCCCAACATTGGGAACATTCTACCCGCATCTAACCTGTCCCGTTCCGTCAGAATCTTATATGTTTCTATGAGATCCCCTCTCATTCTTCTAAACTCCAGTGTATAAAGGCCCAGTTGATCCAGTCTCTCCTCATATGTCAGTCCTGCCATCCCGGGAATCAGTCTGGTGAACCTTCGCTGTATTCCCTCAATAGCAAGAATATCCTTCCTCAGATTAGAGACCAAAACTGAACACAATATTCCAGGTGAGGCCTCACCAAGGCCCTGTACAATTGCAATAAGAGCTCCCTGCTCTTATACTCCAATCCCCTAGCTATGAAGGCCAACATACTATTTGCCTTCTTCGCCTGCTGTACCTGTATGCCAACTTTCAATGACTGATGAACCATGACACCCAGGTCTCGTTGCACCTCCCCTTTTCCTAATCTGCCGTCATTCAGATAATATTCTGTCTTCGCGTTTTTGCCCCCAAAGTGGATGACCTCACATTTATCCACATTATACTGCATCTGCCATGCATTTGCCCACTCACCTAACCTGTCCAAGTCACCCTGCAGCCTCCTAGCATCCCCCTCATGTTCACATGTATTCTGTTGAAGCCACCTGCTCTCTACCTGTTCGCGTAGATCAGGGTGGACTAACGAGAGCCTTGTCTTGAGTGCCATTTTCATGAGCAGTTCAGCGGGGGGAACCCCAGTGAGCGAGTGGGGTCTTGTGCAGTAACTAAGCAGGACTCGGGATAGCCGAGTCTGCAGTGAGCCTTCAGTTACCCTCTTCAAGCTCTGCTTGATTGTTTGCACTGCTCTCTCTGCCTGACCATTGGAAGCTGGTTTAAACGGGGCAGATGTGACATGTTTGATCCCATTACGGGTCATGAACTCTTTGAACTCGGCACTGGTAAAGCACGGCCCATTGTCACTCACAAGGGCGTCAGGCAGGCCGTGCATGGCAAACATGGCCCACAGGCTTTCAATGGTGGCAGCGGACATGCTTGCCGACATTATCTCACATTCAATCTATTTGGAGTACGCATCTACAACCACATGGAACATTTTTCCCAAGAACGGGCCTGCACAGTCGACATGGACCTTTGACCACGGTTTGGAGGACCAAGACCATAAACTTAGTGGCGCCTCCCTGGGTGCATTGCTTAACTGTGAACAAGTGTTACATTTGTGCACGGAGGATTCTAAGTCTGCATCGATACCGGGCCACCACACGTGGGATCTGGCTATTGCTTTCATCATTACAATGTCAGGGTGGGTACTGTGGAGATCACTAACGAAAGTGCTCCTGCCCTTTTTTTGGTAGCACTACCCGATTACCCCATAGAAGGGAGTCTGCCTGTATAGACATTTCATCTTGGCTCCGCTGGTATGGCTTTATTTCTTCCTGCATTTCTAACGGGACACTAGGCCAACTCCCGTGAAACACACAGTCTTTTACTAAGGACAGTAAGGGGTCCTGGCTCATCCAGGTTCTAACCTGTCAGGTGGTAACAGGTGATTTCTCACTTTCAAATGCTTCCATTATCAGAACTAAATCTGTGGGCTGTGCCATCTCCACCCCTGTGGTGGATAATAGCAGCCTTCTGAGAGCATCGGCACAGTTTTCTGTGCTTGGCCTGCGGCGGATGGCATAGTTGTATGCGGACAACGTGAGCGCCCATCTCTGGATGCGGGCCAATGCATTCGTATTTATCCCCTTACTTTCAGAAAAGAGGGATAACAGTGGCTTATTTGATATTCACATTTGAGCCCAAACAGTATTGATGCATTTTCTTTACCCCATAAATACATGCTAATGCTTCTTTTTTGATCATGCTGTCGGCCCTCTCAGCCTTAGACAGACTTCTGGATGCATAAGCAACCGGTTGCAATTTCCCAGATTCATTAGCTTGTTGCAATACACACCCGACACTGTATGACAACGCATCACATGCTAGTACCAAACGCTTAAATGGATCATACAACACAAGCAATTTGTTTGAGCGCAACAATTTTCTAGCTTTTACAAAGGCATTTTCTTGGCTTTTACCCCATATCCATTCATCTCCTTTATGCAGTAAAGAGAGTGCAGTGGTTTTAACAGTGTGCCAAGACCCGGTAAGAAGTTACCAAACTAGCTCAGGAGTCCTAGAAACGACCGCACCTCCGTCACGTTCTGTGGTCTCGGTGCGTTCTTGATTGTCTCCGTCTTCGAATTGGTGGGCCTGATGCCCTCCGCCGCGATTCTTCTCCCCAGGAACTCCACTTCAGGCACCAGGAAAGCGCACTTCGAGTGTTTTAACCTGAGTCCCACACGATTAAGCCGACTAAGAACCTCCTCCAGGTTCTGCAGATGCTCGACGGTGGCCCGACCTGTAACCAAGATGTCGTCCTGGAAGATCACAGTGCACGGGATGATTTCAGCAAGCTTTCCATGTTCCTCTGGAATATCGCCGCGACTGATCAAATCCCAAACGGGCATCTGTTGTAAATGAAGAGACCTTTGTGCGTGTTGATGCAGGTGAGGCCCTTCGATGATTCCTCCAGCTCCTGTGTCATGTAGGCCGAGGTCAAATCCAGCTTCGTGATTGTTTTTCCTCCCGCCAGCGTCGCAAATAGGTCGTCTGCCTTTGGTAGCGGATATTGATCCTGCAGGTAGAAACGATTGGCAGTTACTTTGTAATCACCACAGATTCTGATGGTGCCATCTCCCTTGAGGACTGGAACAATTGGACTGGCCCACTTGTTGAATTCGATCGGCGAAATGATGCCCTCTCATTGCAGCCAGTCCAACTCGATCTTCACCCTCTCTCTCTCATCATGTAAGGTACTGCTCTCGCCTTGTGATGGATGGGTCACGCCCCCGGAATTAGGTGGATCTGCACTTTTGCTCCTTGGAATTTCCCGATGCCTGGTTCGAACAGCGAGGGGAACTTGTTTAAGACATGGGCACATGAATTGGTGTCGACGGGCGAGAGTGCTCGGACGTCGTCCCAGTTCCAGGGTATCTTTCTCAGCCAGCTCCTGCTGAGCAGCATGGGGCAATTGCCCGGTACCACCCAGAGTGGTAACTTGTGCACTGCTCCATCGTAGGAGACCTTTACAGTAGCACTGCTGATTTCGGGAATCAGTTCCTTTGTGTACGTTCTCAGTTTAGTATGAATGGGAGTCAGGACTGACCTTGAGGCCTTGCTACACCACAATTTGTCAAAAGTCTTTTTGCTCATTATGGACTGGCTTGCACCCGTGTCCAGCTCCATTGACACCAGGAGTCCACTTAATTCAATCTTCAGCATTATCGGGGGACACTTTGTGGTAAATGTGTGCACCCCATATACCTCTGCCACCTCGGTCTGAGGCTCTGGTTCATCGTGATCCACCGTGGATCTGTCCTCCTCTGCAACATGGTGGTTTGCAGGATTAGCAGGGTTTGCAGCTCGCCTGCACATACGTGGAGATGTCCCATTGTTCCACAGTCCTTGCAAACGTATCCTTTGAAGCGGCATGAATGGAAATGATGATCACCCCCGCAGTGCCAATAAGGTGTTAATGGCCTTGCATTCACCACCCTTGATGTTGGACTCTGAGACATCTGCAGATGTGCAGCTGCAGGCATGTGAGGTCTGCCCTGTACATTACGATTCTAAAACAACTTAACTTTGTTCACAGTACTTGCAGCAGCACTCGTGCGCTGAGAGATTTGTTTGGTATTGTCACTGGTGGCGATGAACATCTGGGCTATCGTGATGGCTTTACTCAAGGTTGGGGTCTCTACAGTCAAAAGTTTGCTAAGTATTACTTCATGGCCAATGCCAAGTACAAGGAAGTCCCTGAGCATATGCTCCAAGTACCTTTCAATTTCGCAATGTCCTGCAAGGCGTCTTAGCTCGGCGACGTAGCTCGCCATTTCCTGGCCTTCAGACCTCTTGCACGTGTAGAATCGGTACCTCACCATCAGAACACTTTCCTTCGGGTTTAGATGCTCCCGGACCAGTGTGCACAAATCATCATATGACTTCGCTGTGGGTTTCGCTGGAGCAAGTAGATTTTTCATGAGGCCATACGTTGGTGCCCCACAAACGGTGAGGAGGATCGCCCTTCGATTGGCAGCATTCACTTCTCCTTCCAGCTCATTGGCCACGAAGTATTGGTCAAGTCACTCCACGAAGGTTTCCCAATCATCTCCCTCTGAAAATTTCTCCAGGATGTCCACTGTTCTCTGCATCATTGCGGTGGGGTTCGTCATCTGTATCTCGTCACCAGTTGTTATGTATTGAATAAAGAGTCTGACCAGATACTGTGAGCTCAAAGTAAGGTGTGACCGTAGTCTTTATTGCAGGTCTCCAGAGTGCCTCTCCAGCCTGTGAGGCCTCTTTATGTACAGGTGCTCCTAAGGAATTGTGGGATCCCTTGGGACTCCATGGGATGAGCCCTCTGGTGGTTAAACAAGGTATTTACAGGTTTACATACATAACTGTTCAGACGTTAGGTGAGGACAGAGCTAGGCTAAGATGTCAAATAGTCTGTCAACACTCAGCACGAGGGTTCACATGTGAGGTACCAAAGGGCTGCCAATCCTTGAGGTACCAACCCAAGGCAATATCTCAGAAAAGAGGAGAAAATTGGAAAACAAATGGAATATTGTTATATAAGCACCTGAATGTGACAGAATCCTCGAGCCCTCAGATCATCTGTGATGAAGGTTTTAAATGCCTTCAGTAATCCGGAATAATCACTGTTACATGCTTTCCCAGAAGGCAAGAGGAGCTGGAACTGTGTTTGGGCCTGAACGACTTGAAATATTTGGATTTCTGTGAGGTAAAACAGATCAAAAATCTTCACAAAGGATGTTTTCTTAATTCACTTTTCTAAACCATACCTTTTATTTCTGCTCTTACTGCGGAATTCCCTGCGGGAAGGTTCCATCATATTATTTGATTTTTGTCACTGGGGGCAGTGTAGCAAATGTGTCCAGTGACATATGTTGTATTGTTCTAGTCTCAATTCCTACTACCAAGAAGGTTAATTTCGACATACAAATAGAAATACATAAAAGTTACAACACGGAAAGAGGCCATTTGGCCCAACCAGCCTGTGCCAGCGTTTATCTTGCATGTGATCAAATAGTTCTGTCGCATTTACCCACCCTGTCCCCCTATCCCTTAAAGCCATGTTCCTTCGTCCAGCTATCTAATCTAATCTCGAATGTTGACATAGTTTCTTCCTCAACTAACCCTGAAAGTGAATTCCACAGTCTCGCAACTCTTTGTGTAAAGAAGTTTCTCCCGCCGTCTGTTTTAAATCTCTTACATTTAATCTTGTATGTATGACTGTCAATACTGCTCCATGACCAGATGATGTGTGGTTCCGCGGACAGTGTCAAAAATCTTGGTTAATTTTTCCCCTCCCATCCCACATGAAACATCCTGAGTCATCCAGACATGATGTCATCCAGTGAAATTCAATATACATATCCAATATATTTCAGTTCAAAAGATCATTTGGAATTTAAGAATTTGGGGGAACAGGAAAATGCTATTAGACTCATAGACCAGTTACACCAAATGGCCAGTTTCTGTGCTGTAGATTCTATGAAATGTAATTCTATGTAAATGGATTTGGGGAGATGTGATTTGACCATTATACCCACATGATCACTACCAGTGGTGATCATTAATATTGGCCGACCCGTAATCACTTCTGTGTAAGGTAGATGTTAACTTGTGATGTACAATTTGTTAATTTGGTTATCAAGCACTGACGGTACAAAAACAAAATGTCTTTTATCCCACAATCCTGTTATTTTCTCAGAAGAGCCTGAACATAGAGCAAAGAGCCTTTGCATAAAAAACAAACTGAGCTCCCCCCGATCACACATTTTGTAACACACAGTATAGTGCTGAGTCAAGCAGCACAGGTGCAATCTCTATTCCATGTAAAGCTGAGCTAGAGTGTCAGCGGTGTTGCTAAAATTGAATTCATTGTTCCTGAGCTAGGGAGGGGAAAATCTATCCTTGCACCCAAGCATTTTCCAGTCACCCCCTCTGCTAGAAAAGTGTGTACGATTGGACATTAGGTGAGGACAGGATAAAATTCATCTGTGACATTCTCCATAGTCTGGTGCAGAATATCCACATGATTCAGGTAGCAAAGGACTGTCGGCTTAATGGAACTGTATGCCAACAAGAATTTAGGCCTTCAAAGAAGAAAATTTGAGCAGAAAATGAAAGATCAAACTCCCCTGTATCTTATGCACATAAGGGACTGGAGATGTGTGGACTTTTGGCACCAGCACTTACCAGCACTTATTTTAGATAGGTTGCACGATTATTATGATATATGGTATGCTTTACAGTTAGCTCAATAGTAGCAGCTCACCTCTGAGTCAGAAGGTTGTTGGCTCAAGTTCCACTCCAGAGATTTCAACACATAAGCTAGGCTAACACTGAGGGAGGTGTCATTTTTTAGATGAGATGTTAAACCAAGGCCGAATCTGATCTCTTGGGTGGACTAAAAAGATCCCATGGCACAGCAAGGGAATCCTCCAGGTGTCCTGGCCAATATTTATCCCTCGCCCAACATTGTTAAAACAGATTATCTGATCTTTTGCACATTGCTGTGGGCAAATTGGCTGCTGCATTTGTTACATTACAATAGTGACTACACTTCAAAAGTACCGTTCAAAAGTAATTGACAGTAATGTGCTTTAAGGTGTCCCAAGGTGCTATATAAATGTAAGTTCTGTTGTCTTCTACATACAGACAAGATAAACAATGTGGCCACCAAGAAAGCACTATAGTCATTTGCTTGCAAATCTCACTCATCTGCTCCTTAGCTCTCATATGCCAACTGTTCTGAGTGAGGAAGAAACTCGTCTCCAATAAGCTACTCACCCAGCTACCTGGATACAAACAGATGGAAGTTGTTCAAAAAAAAATATGGGACATGATGATCCTTCTGCTACTGGGGATAATGAGTTGGGGGGTGGGGGGGTTTATCTCTGGAGGGCAGCAGCTCAATGTTGAAACATGGATATGTGATTATTGATGATGTATAACTATTCTGCAGATTTGTTTACTTGGTTTTGAAGATTAAGGACCGTTCATGCAAAACTTTTCCAGAGAAGAAGCGGTAGTCAGATAGTAAAGAGATAGAGTCCTTAATAAGATAGGTTGTCGTTAGTCCATGGAAGGAGTGAGCTTGAGGGACCAAAAGGCTTTTTCTTGTTCATTGATTACATATGTTGTTATGACACGGCTAAGACCAGGAACTTCCTGTTTGTGTAGATCAGAAACTGGTAGCCATTATTAACAAACAAGTAGCCAAAATGTTATTTTAAACTTGCCTTTGGCCGTTATTTAAGTGAATGCAGTAGTCAACCTTTAAAATAATGATATGGCAGCCATGACCACCAAAATGGTGGCAAAAATCAGTGCACTGGTAAATGTTCAAAAAAATTAATAATACTTCATAACAACAACTTATATTTATATACCATCTTTAACACAGTAAAATGTCCCAAGGCGCTTCACAGAAGCATAATCAGACAACAAAATTGGCACCAAGCCAATTAAGCAGATATTAGGACAGATGACCAAAGGTCAAAGAGGTAAATTTTAAGGAGCATCTTAAAAGAAGACAGAGGGGTGGAGAGGCAGAGAGGTTTAGAGAGGGAATTTCAGAGCTTGAGGCCTAGACAGCTGAAGGCATGACCACCAATGGTACTTACTCTGACAGGTCTCTGGATGTGGGAATTCTGCAATCCAGATACCATTCTGTATGTTGCACACAAATCTTCCCCCATCAAATGCACTGTGATAGCCTTGACGACATATCACCTGGCAAGGCTGCAGAGATTGACCACTGGGCACATCATCACATAAAACAATGCCACCTGATACAGCAACGGCTTTGAATGGTAGTGCACACTGTGGATCTAGGAAAACAAAACAGTGTTGGATTGGATTGGGAACCCCTTAATTAGATCTCTGATCAAAAAAACACATACCTTTTGCAATCAGAGAAAGATGGAGCAGAATTTCTCAGAGGGTTCTCCCCATTTCCCACAACGACTGTGCTGTTCCATTGAGGTATCTGCCAAAGTTACACCAGGAGATCAGGAGAACCCCTGCAGAATTCTGCTCGAATATGTTCTGTCTTTATAAACAATGCAAGCATTGTAATTGGTATAATTAAAGGGTAATGTAACTCCAGAGTAACTTCCATCACTACTACGTAATTGCCCACAAATTTTACTAATGAGTATGTACTCATAAAGTTCCTGTATTATCACTGATCGGTCATGGCTCTTAGAGTCCATTACGTCTACTGCAGGTAAGTACCTAACCATCGCGCCCATGAGGTTGAATCACTGATAGGTGCATACAAGTCCATCCAAAAATTGTGTGTGGTGCACAAACTCGGGTCCAAAAATCCTTACTTCCATTCATCATGCTTTTTTGTGTCAGCACTTCCCGGCTAACATTTAACATTGAATTCTCCTATGTCAATGTCATGATTTCTCACAATTCCACCATTTCGCCAATAGATATCTCTTAATGAGCTCATGCGCAAATTGGCTGCCGCGTTTCCTACATTACAACAGTGACTACACTCCAAAAGTACTTCATTGGCTGTAAAGCGCTTTGAGGCGTCCGGTGGTCTTGAAAGGCGTTATATATAGCCATGTCTTTCTTTTCTTTCAAAGAAACTTCTCTGTCTGGCCCCTATGCTTGCTGACATTGTAAACGGTTCCCTTCTTTTTAAATCTGTCGTCATCACTCCTCCTCAAAATAACACCCGTGACAACTCTGTCCTTGCAAACTACCGCTTCATCTCCAATCTTCCTTTCATCTTCAAAGTCCTTGAAAGTGTTGTTGCCGCCCAAATCTGAGCCTACCTTTCTCACAAATCCATGTTTGAACCTCTCTAATCAGATTTCCACCCCGCCACAGCACCCCTAATCAAAGTCACAAGTGACATCCTATGTGACTGTGACCACAATGCATTATCACTCTTCATCCTTCTTGACATATCTGCAGCTTTTGACACGGCATCCTCCTCCAATGCCTTTGCTTCATTGGCCAACTGACTGGGACTGCCCTCGACTGGTTTCACTCTTACCCATCCAGTATTAGCCAGAGGTTATGCTGTCTCTTGCTTCCTGCTCGCCCTGTTTTTTACTCTGTGCCACTTTAGGTCCCACTGCTTATTCTTCCCCACTGTTTTCCTTGCGTTTTGTACCACAGCATGTTTCTGCCGTGCTTCTGGTCTTGCAGGGCCGACCCAGATACAATAAAAACTTTGAGGCAATTTCTGGTGTCATTGGTCTCCACCTCCTCTCCACAGCACTTATGCATCACTCCTGGCCTTGCTAACCTTCCTTCTTCCAAGCTTATCGCAAAATTTGGAGCCCAGTCCAGGCCTGCCCAGTCAGAACAGCTCAGAGGGAAAGTTGGGCCACTCCCAACCTTCCCTCTAAGTTTTCTTTTGCTTATTTATTTATTTCTAATTTATACTACTGCCTCTGCTGACACAAGTTCCATTCCTGACTGATTCACCACCTCTCACCCTTTCCGAACATGGTTTTCAATCTCAATCTACCGTCTCAATCTATAGTTTCACCTCGGCTGTTGCTGCATCACTTTGAAACTGACATCATTATTGTTCCTGTTGTTAATCATGGCTCCTGTTGATTTCTAATTGCTCTCGTGGATGTAAAGGAATTTTTGGTTTATTTCTGGGAACATGTTTTAGGATTTTCTTTCAAATTGATTTTCTTTCAAACTGTCTCTAAAATCTCACAGGAAAGTGGGATCTGAGTGATAAGGGAATAAAGGGTTATGGGGAGCGGGCAGGGAAGTGGAGCTGAGTCCATGATCAGATCAGCCATGATCTTATAAAAACATAGAAACATAGAAAATAGGTGCAGGAGTAGGCCATTCGGCCCTTCGAGCCTGCACCACCATTCAATAAGATCATGGCTGTTTATTCACCTCAGTACCCCTATCCTGCCTTCTCTCCATAGTGCTTGATCCCTTTAACCATAAGGGCCATATCTAACTCCCTCTTGAATATATCTAATGAACTGGCATCAACAACTTTCTGCGGTAAAGAATTCCACAGGTTAACAACTCTCTGAGTGAAAAAGTTTCTCCTCATCACAGTCCCAAATGATTTACCCCTTATCCTTAGACTGTGACCCCTGGTTCTGGACTTTCCCAACATCGGGAATATTCTTCCTGCATCTAACCTGTCCAGTTCCATCAGCATTCTATATGTTTCCATGAGATCCCCTCTCATCCTTCTAAACTCCAGTGAATACAGGCCCAGTCGATCCAGTCTCTCATCATCATCCCGGGAATCAGTATGGTGAACCTTCGCTGCACTCCCTCAATAGCAAGAACGTCCTTCCTCAGATTAGGAGACCAAAACTGAACACAATATTCCAGATGTGGCCTCACCAAGGCCCTGTATAACTGCAGTAAGACCTCCCTGCTCCTATACTCAAATCCCCTAGCTATGAAGGCCAACATGCCATTTGCTTTCTTCATCACCTGCTGTACCTGCATGCCAACTTTCAATGACTGATGTACCATGACACCCAGGTCTCATTGCACCTCCCCTTTTCCTAATCTGCCGCCATTCAGATAATATTCTGCCTTTGTGTTTTTGCCACCAAAGTGGATAACCTCATATTTATCCACATTATACTGCATCTGCCATGCATTTGCCCACTCACCTAACCTGTCCAAGTCACCCTGCAGTCTCTTAGTGTCCTCCTCACAGCTCACACCGCCACCCAGCTTAGTGTCATCTGCAAACTTGGAAATATTACACTCAATTCCTTCATCTAAATCATTAATGTATATTGTAAATAGCTGGGGTCCCAGCATTGAGCCCTGAGGCACCCCACTAGTTACTGCCTGCCAGTCTGAAAAGGACCCGTTTATCCCGACTCTCTGCTTCCTGTCTGCCAACCAGTTCTGTATCCACGTCAATACATTACCCCCAATACCATGTACTTTAATTTTGCACACCAATCTCTTGTGTGGAACCTTGTCAAAAGCCTTTTGAAAGCACAAATACACCACATCCACTGATTCTCCCTTGTCCACTCTACTAGTTACATCCTCAAAAAATTCCAGAAGATTTGTCAAGCATGATTTCCCTTTCATAAATCCATGCTGACTTGGACCGATCCTGTCACTGATTTCCAAATGCTGTACCTGCATGCCCACTTTCAGTGACTGATGAACCATGACACCTAGGTCTCATTGCACTTCCCCTTTTCCTAATCTGCCACCATCTAGATAATATTCTGCCTTCGTGTTTTTGCCCCCAAAATGGATAACCTCACATTTATCCACATTATGCTGCATCTGCCATGCATTTGCCCACTCACCTAACCTGTCCAAGTCACCCTGCAGCCTCTTCGTGTCCTCCTCACAGCTCACACCGCTACCCAATTTAGTGTCATCTGCAAACTTGGAGATATTACACTCAATTCCTTCATCTAAATCGTTAATGTATATTGTAAAGAGCTGGGGTCCCAGCACTGAGCCCTGCGGCACTCCACTAGTCACTGCCTGCCATTCTGAAAAGGACCCGTTTATCCCGGCACTCTGCTTCCTGTCTGCCAACCAGTTCCCTATCCACGTCAGTACATTACCCCCAATACCATGCGCTTTGATTTTGCACACCAATCTCTTGTGCGGGACCTTGTCAAAAGCCTTTTGAAAGTCTAAATACACCAAATCCACTGGTTCTCCCTTGTCCACTCTGCTAGTTACATCCTCAAAAAATTCCAGAAGATTCGTCAAGCATGATTTCCCTTTCATAAATCCATGCTGACTTGGACTTATCATGTCACCTCTTTCCAAATGCGCTGCTATTTCATCTTTAATAATTGATTCCAATATTTTCCCCACTACTGATGTCAGGCTAACCGGTCTATAATTCCCCGTTTTCTCTCCCCCTCCTTTTTTAAATGGCGGAGCAGGCTCGAGGGCCAAATGGCCTACTCCTGCAACTATTTCTTATATTCTTATGTCTCTATTTAAATCATCTCAACATTCTTTTTTTTACTGATAGTCAGATCAACGGTGTTTGAAATGGTGATTTCTCATTGTGCCTTCTGATCTACCAGAGAATGATTTAATGAGACAGCTAGAGAACTTTTCAATAACTCAAGGTCTGATTTTAAATTTACTTATAATTAATCTATATATTATTCAATTTTTTTTAAAATATAATTGATCTTGATTATGCTGATTCTACTACAGGTTGTACCTCTCTCATCCGGCATCATTTCTGGCGGGGTGGCATCCCACACTGTTCATGGAGGTAAGCGGACCGGGCAAGGAAAGGGAAGGGAAGGGCAGTCGACTGACTGAGGCCCCGAGATTGAAAAAGAGAGATTCTGAGCGACAAAATGCTGCGCAGTAGGCTTTTGCGCAGCGCATGCGCAGAATGTGGCCGGGTCGTTGTCAGCAGCGTTGTCAGCAGTTACCTCCAGAAAAAGGGCGGCAAACCAGCAGCGTGAGAGAGGGAGGCCATAGATTTCAGCGTGGTGTAAGGCTGCTCCTCTTATTCCCGCTGCCTCCCGTGTTCCCTCCTAGGTCGGGGAGTCGACGCGCTGTGTCCTGGGGCTGGCTGCTCCTCTTATCCCCGCTGCCTCCGGTGTTCTCCACTTAAGTCGGGTCGGTGCGGAGAGGGAGCGAGGCTTGAGTTTTGCACCCGGAGCGTGGCGGAAGTGTTCAGGAGCTCAAGCGCAGTCATCAGGATTCAGTAAATCTAGGGTTGGCGTGACCTCCCGTGGTCCGGAAAATTCTCTGGTCCGGCACCGGTCAGGTCCCAAGGGTGCCGGGCTGGAGAGGTACAACCTGTATTGTCATCATATTCGCTATGGTCGAAGGTCGAAGAAGGCCATGTATAAGGGCTGCCACTGTTCCCTGCAAGATCCAAGACCACCCCAACCTCTGTCGTCGAGCTACAGTACGCGGATGACGCCTGTGTCTGCGCACATACAGAGGCAGAACTCCAGGACATAGTTGACGTATTTACTGAGGCATACGAAAGCATGGGCCTTACGCTAAACGTCAGTAAGACAAAGGTCCTCCACCAGCCTGTCCTCGCCGCACCGCACCACCCCCAGTCATCAAGATCCACGGCGTGGCCCTGGACAATGTGGATCACTTCCCTTATCTCGGGAGCCTCCTATCAACAGGAGCAGGCATTGACGACGAGATCCAACACCGCCTCAAGTGCGCCAGTGCAGCCTTCGGTCATCTGAGGAAAAGAGTGTTTGAAGACCAGGCCCTCAAAACTGTCACCAAGTTCAAGGTCTATAGGGCTATAGTAATACCCGCCCTCCTGTATGGCTCAGAAACATGGACCATGTACTGTAGACACCTCAAGTTGCTGGAGAAATACCACCAATGATGTTTCCGCAAGGAGGACAGACGCACCAACATCAGCCACCTTGACCAGGCCAACATCCCCAGCATTGAAGCACTGACCACACTCGATCAGCTCTGCTGGGCAGGCCACATAGTTCGCATGCCAGACACGAGACTCCCAAAGTAAGTGCTCTACTTGGAACTCCTTCACGGCAAATGAGCCAAAGGTGGGCAGCGGAAATGTTACAAGGACACCCTCAAAACCTCCCTGATAAAGTGCAACATCCCTATTGACATCTGGGAGTCCCTGGCCAAAGATCGCCCTAAGTGGAGGAAGTGCATCCGGGAGGGTGCTGAGCTCTGCGAGTCTTGTCGCCGAGAGCATGCAGAAATCAAGCGCAGGCAGCGGAAAGAGCGTGTGGCAAACCAGTCCCACCCACCCCTTCCCTCAACGACTATCTGTCCTATCTGTGGCGGAGACTGTGGCTCTTGTATTGGACTGTACAGCCACGTTAGGACTCATGTTAAGTGTGGAAGCAAGTCTTCCTCGATTACGAGAGACTGCCTATGATGATGATTCGCTATGTAAATTGAGTTTTTTCCCCTGTGTCTACTTGAGTGCCACTTCGGACCCGAGACATTCATTTATATTTCCACTTTCTTCTCCCACTTTTTCTTTTCTCTCTATCCCTCCCTGACCAGCCTCTCCTGTCATCATGCCGCCGTTCATCTTTCCTCTCTTGGATATTCTGTCCTCCCAGATCCCTACCTCAACCCTTCATTACTTTTCGACCTTCCAACTCTCCTGCTGCCGTCCCAGGCTAGACTCCCTTTTAGACAAACCTGCAGCTTCCCTCTGTGTCTCTCTTGGCATCCTCCAAAGGGCCCACTGTGGCACTCGTCGCTGTCTCCTCACAAAAAGCAACCCCAACTGTCCTATCCTAATCTCTCACCAATCTTGCCGGCCAGCTTGCCCACAGGGGCCTAACCTTGCCAATCCCCACTCCATCCAACTCATCTCTCCAAGCGCTGACCCTGTGTATGCTGGCAATGGATCATCCATCACCAATCCTCTCCAGATCTCCTTCCAGACTGTCAGTTCACTTGCGAACAAGGCCCTTGCCATCCATGAGCTTACCGTGGATGATTGCATCGACATCATGGCCCTGATGGAAACTTGGCTGAGGGGTGATGACACCTTACCTTGAAACGGAGCCTCCCCGCCTGGCTATACCTTCCACCACTTGCCTGGCCCAAACCACCGTGATAGCGGTTGGCTCTCATCACCAAATCATACCTTGGTCTGCCCCCCGACTCCTCCGGCACCTTCTCCTCCTTTCAACATCTCCCCTTATTCCACCCCTCTCACCTCTCATTTAAAATTCTCCTTCTCTACTGCCCACCCAAGTAGGATAAAAATGTTATCATGGAGATATCTTCATTGCTCAGCCTCTGCACCGAGCGACTTCTCATCCTCGGTGAGTTCAACCTCCTTCTCAATTCGTCATGCTCTCTCTCCTCTGAGTTCACTACCCTCCTGTCCTCCCTTAATCCCTCCCTCCATGTGAACTCTCCAACCCATAATCACGGCCACTCCCTTGACCTTGCCATCTCTCACGGCCTCGCTGGTCCAAACGTGTCAATTACAGATAAGACCATCTCTGACCATTTCCTTGCATCGCTCTCAACCGCCATCCCCCTTCCCCCTTCCCCCACCCAGCCTTACTTCCTTCTGCATCCACCCCTGGAAAAAACTCTCTCCAAACTCGCTTACAACTGCACTTATCAACTCCAACCTTTGGTTCTCCTTTCACAATGACATTTCTGTAGCCACCGATCTGCTCAACTACACCCTCACCGCTATCTTTGATGTCCTAGTCCCTATTAAAACAATTACACTCTCTCATCCTGTCCATTCCCCCTGGTACAGCCCTCATCTTCACTCCCTCAAGTCCAAGGGATGCATACTAGAATGAATGTGATGGACAACTGGTTTAGCCATTCATTGCCAGATCTGGTTGGACCACATAAAGCATTATCGGCTTTACTCTTGTCTGCCGAAACTGCTCACTATTCCAGGATCATTCTGGAAGGCTACTATTCTCTACTGCTAACTGTTTCCTTAAATCCCTCTCCCCGGTCTTCACCACACTCACCTCCAACAACAAGTGTGAGTAGTTCATGGACTTCTTTGTCTCAAAGATTGAGACCATCTGATCAGCTGGCCTTTCCTTCCCCAAGCCCACTGAGCCAAACTTCCTCTGAGGTTCCCACCTGCCCTAGCCCTAAACTCGCATCTTTCTCTAGTTTCTCTCCAATCTCCCCTCTTGACCGCTCCACATTCATCTTGTCCATGAGACTCACTTCCTGCTCCCTTGACCCTATTCCTACAAAACTGCTGACCACCCAACTTCCTTTTCTGGCTCTTATGTTAGATGACATTGTTAATGGTTCTCTCTCCTCAGGTACTGTCCCCCTCTCCTTCAAATCTGCGGTCATCACTCCTCTCCTCAAAAAAGCAACCCTTGACCCCACTGTGTTTGCTAGGTACCGCCCCATCTCCAAACACCCTTTCCTCTCCAAAGTCCTTGAACATGTTGTAGCCTCCCAAATCCGTGCCCATCTTTCCCGGAACTCCAATCTGGTTTCCACCCCTGCCACAGTACCAAAACGGCTGACGTCAAAGTCACAAATGACATCCTTTGTGAGTGTGACAAAGGTAAACTATCCCTTCTCATCCTCTTGGACCTGTCTGCAGCCTTTGACACAGTCGACCAGTCCATCCTCCTCCAACGCCTCTCCACCATTGTCCAGCTAGGTGGGAGTGCACTCGCCTGGTTCCATTCTTATCTATTTAATCATAGCCACAGAATCACCTACAACGTCTTCTCTTCCCGCGCCCTCAGGTGTCCCCCAAGGATCTATCCGTGGCCCCCTCCTATTTCGCATCTATATGCTGCCCCTTGGTGATATCATCTGAAAACATGGAGTCAGTTACCACATGTATGCTGACGACACCCAGCTCTAACTCTCTGCCACTTCTCTTGACCCCTCCATGGTCTCTAAATTGTCAGACTGCTTGTCCAACATCCAGTACTGGATGAGCAGATATTTTCTCCAATTAACTATTGGGAAGACCAAAGCCATTGTTTTTGGTCCCCATCACAAACTGTGTTCCCTAGCCACTGACTCCATCCCTCTATCTAGCATCTATCTGAGGCTAAACCAGACTGTTCGCAACCTAGGTGTCATATTTGACCCTGAAGTGAGCTCCTGGCCACATATCCACAGCATAAATAAAACTGCCTATTTTCACCTCCGTAATATTGCCCGCCTCTGTCCCTGCCTCAGCTCATCTGCTGCTGAAACTCTCATCCATGCCTTTGTTACCGCTAGACTTGACTGCTTCAACACACTCCTGGCCTGCCTCCTACATTCTATCCTACGTAAACTTGAGGTCACCCAAAACTCGGCAGCCCATGTCCTAACTCACACCAAGTCCTGCTCACCCATCACCCCTGTGCTCACTGACCTGCACTGGCTCCCGGTTAAGCAAAGCCTCGATTTCAAAATTCTTATCTTTGTTTACAAATCCTTCCATGACCTCGCCCCTCCCTACCTCTGTAATCTCTTTTAGCCTCACAACCCCACAAGATGTCTGTCTCCTCAAATTCTGCCCTCCTGAGCATCCCTGATTATAACTGCTCAACCATCGGTGGCCATGACTTCAGCTGCCTAGGCCCCAAGCTCTGGAACTCTCTCCCTAAATCTCTCCGCCTCTCTATCTCTTTCCACCTTTAAGACACTCCTTAAAACCTATCTCTTTGACCAAGCTTTTGGTCATCTGCCGTAATTTCTTCTTATGTGGCTCAGTGTCAAATTATTTGTTTTGTCTTATAACACTGCTTTGAAGCACCGTGAGATGTTTAACTACATTAAAGGCGCTATATAAATAAAAGTTGTTGTTTTTGTCTCCCTGGACCCGAACTCACCTCTACCTTCCCCCTCCCTTCTCAATGTCCCGTCCCCTCTTCTGCTCCCTTCTCACTATATTAAATAACAATCCCGACCATTTTTTTATTTGCACATTTGTTATTTTCTAGAAGCTACCATAGCCTCATTAGACACACACCACCATGGTACCATCACAGTGTCATTAGACACACATCACTATGGTACCATCACAGCCTCATTGGATGCTCTCCATCACAGCACCATTGTAGCCTCATTGGATGCTTTTCACCACTATACTATCACAGCCACATTAGACACACACCACCACAGTATCATCAAAGCCTCTTTCTTTTACACTGCACCACGGTACCGACACAGCCTCATTGGATGCTCTCCACCACTCCAGAAGCTCCACATAACTTACGTCTACAGGCAGGTTTTGATCCTGTTGTTGTGTTGACTTGTGTTTCAGGGATCTCTTCTCCATTTGTAAAGACACACCAACACCTCCCTTCGTCCTGATCACACTGTACGGCTGAGAAGGAACCATCAAGCTCTTCACAAGCTGGGATGTACCCTGTCCCCACTTCCTGGTGTATCACCTGCTGATTCAGAATTTCACACCTGCTTGGACCTGGTGGTTGGGAAACGAGGAGAGCATTAGTTTGACAGTTTGCAGTTAGCTTGTTAAAGAGTTCACTAATAGGATTGGTTATGACTATTCAGTAACGCTTTCATTCCTTTAAAAGGGATATTCTGAACTAACTGCTAACTTGAGCACAGCTGGAGTACGATTTGATGTGTTATAATGTTGATTTTCAATGGTTGGTTTCTCCTGCTAGTCTAACACTCTTGCTACACTACAAATATTTTATCAGGCTGATTCCCCGATTGGGCACTCCCAGTGAGGATCAACACTTGCAGAGCACTGTGATTGGGAAATTGTGGGTATACAGTCCTGATTTTCTATGTATTTCATTGAAATAGTCAGCATATCAGGGGCTGATGAACACCTGATGGTGGTGCCAGCTTTAAAGGCTGGATTTTCGACTCATTTGCGCCTCGGTTAGAGCCCTGGTGGGACGTTAAATGCTGTTTTTGGCTGCTATGCCGGGCATCCAGGATTTACTGCCCGGCCGGAAGGTTCGGCTATTGGTTTGCAAAAACTTACCGCCCCGCCCTCCGTTTTTAGCATGATGATGACGTCAGTCGTCGTTAAACGCTGCGCTAGCGCCTCAGATGGAATATTCGACCTTAACGCCTCATTTAACGCCCATGCCAGGAAACACCTGAAAAAAACAGGCACTCCCAGGGTGTGGCAAGTGGTATTGGCAGCATTTTTAAATGGAGGATGAGGATCCTACATCGCAGGTCATATTGACTACAACGGTTGCACACATAATGCTGTGTGAAACTTTAACTTGCAAACTTCACTTTTATCTGCCATTACAGTGCCCTTACAACTTCAGTGAGAGAATTTAATGGGGACATGACTAGTTCGCCAGCGCATCATGCTCCATGCTATTGCCAGGTGGTGTCAAGCTAGAGGAAGGACTCTTGGTCATGTCGGCCCACGGATGATGAGAGGCCAAAGATGTCCAGGGAGGAGAGCTTACCCCTCCACAGGATTACAGGCACAAACGCTCAGACCTCCAGCTCTCCGAGGAGCAGTGTGTGAGAAGGCTGCGCTTCCGAAAGGAAGTGCTGACAGAGATATGGCATCTCCTACAGGCAGACTGATGCCTGCACCGCTCTGGAGGCAGCCTTCAGTACTCCCCTCAACAGGTACCCAAATTCATTCTGGTGTGCGGCATATTGCACAGCTTGGCCATCATGAGGGGCCAGGCATTGCCAGTGGGGATTGCATGCCGACCTCAGGAGGAGGACGATGAAGAGGAGCCTGGCGAGGTCCCCATTGGATAAGAACATACATAAGAATTAGGAACAGGAGTAGACCATCTAGCCCCTCGAGCCTGCTCCGCCACTCAACAAGATCATGGCTGATCTGGCTACCCCATCCATGGGGGAGGCAGCGTGGAGATGCTGCCAGACCAACTCTCGCACGTCGCCAGTTCGTAATAGATCAGCTCTCCTAAATGGAGGAAACTGAGGGATGGAGCTAATACTGGACTTGTTGGCACATCTCCGGTGAACATTGGAATGATGCACAAGACACCAATGGCCAATGGCATAAATTTTACTGCAACAAAGTCACAAAAACACTCGCCACCAAAATAAAACCATACAATATACAACGTTATGTTGCAGGGCACTAAACAACAATGAAACTTCGTTACTGCCACAAATTTCGGCTCGGGCGCACAAAGTCCTCCAACTTACATTTTCGCCAAAACTTGCAGACTATTTTCAGAGGCGCAGACTATTTTCAGGTGATAACTTTAACACCCCACCGCATTAACACCCCGAAATCCAAACAGCCAAAAATCCAGCCCTATATATCCGATAGTTAAAAAATATAAATAATTATCAGCTTCCTCCATTGGCCCATCTGACACATGAGAAAGTTCCCCGTTTCCATCTATAGCCAATGCTGTTTGCTCAACTCATGGAGATGGCAGTAGTGCTATAATTGGCCTCAGCACCCCAGGAAAAGCTTTATGTTCCCAATCTCAATCTCCAGACCTCTGTTGAAAAGTGATGGAAAAATCACCTGTCTATTGTCGAGACTCCCATTTGTAGAATGGCTTACTGGGTGAGAGTAACTGTGGAACATTTTTCCACTGCGAATTAGTACTTTTAATAGAAGAAGGCGGAAAAAATACACAGTAAAATGTAATAATCCCTTGCTCCCAGGGAGTGCCACGCTCCAAGAGGGCATGGATCAGAGAATCAGCAACATTGTATTGTAATTGAGTACACAGGATCAGTCCATTTACCCTGCAATTCCCTGCTTAATGTGGTTTTTCTAACCTAAGTGTCCTGAAAGCTAAGCATTCGATTTACTTGCTTTACAGTTTTTTTGCCCAGGAAAGACATAGATCTCTGGATCTTGAGGAGCATAATCACAAATATTTCTGTCATTATTTTGAATAGTTTCCATGCTTCACTCTTTTTCCAATGAAATAAATGGCATATCTTCAACCTCAGTTATTTAAGTCCCTGTTCCATTTGCATTGTTTCTTTTTGAAACCCTTCCAATGTCTCAATAACTAACATTGTCTGCAATTTTCTAAGTGTGGCCGCACCAATGGTTTTTGTGTCCATACAACATCCTTAGATTTATTGTTACAACCCAAGTTTCTATTTGCCTTGCCAGTTGTTCCCATTCAATTTGGCAACACTTCTAATGTTTGACTAACAGATCTAATATTTCACATTGCACTTCATTTAATAATCCACAGAAGCAGTATTATTCATTAATGAGTCAGAAGTCCACTGATGTCTGATTCACTGGAATCCCCCGAGTGAATGTAAGGTTATAAGCAAAATCCCCACCCTTAACATTATCATTCCTCACTCTATGGAACATAAAAGTCATGGATAATTCCTGTCTCTTCTTTCCTCCTCCTCCCAAAAACACCGTTGACTTCCAAATGGTTCATCTAGAAGCAATCCTATGAAAAAACAAGATTCTATCATGTCAGATTTTATTTTTATTTATTCGTTCACAGGATGTTGGCATCACTGGCAAGGCCGGCATTTATTGCCTGTTCCTATTTGCCCTTGAGAAGGAGGGAGCGAGCCACCTTCCTGAACCGCTGCAGTCCGTGTGGTGATACTTCTTTGTAGCAGTTTTGGTATGACTGGGTAGCTTGCTCGGCCACTTTAGAGGGCTGTGAGGGCAGTTAAGAGTCAACCACATTGTTGTGGATCTGGAATCACATATAGGCCAGACCGGGTAAGGACAGCAGATTTCCTTCATGTCAGATAGTTGGGCCAGATCGGTTTGACATTCTAGCCTAAGAGTGCCGTGAACTTCTATTGACCAATTAGCCACATGGTTGAAGGGAAGAATGATGTTGCACTAAACCCAAATGCGTGAATTATTACTGCAAAATATAATTGCTGGACAATTAATTACAGACCAGTCATAGCTGTAAAACTGCTCTAATGCTATTGCACACAGCAGTCCTTACTGTCTATTACAGACTTATCGACAGTACACTGTAGATTGTCGCGTGCTACACCGCACAATTATTCTGAGCAAAATTCTTACTGGTTCCACAAGCTTTCTTCTGTACAGGTTGAAGAGAAACTGAGGGAAAAGAATCCATTCCTAAATATTACTTACAACCTGCTGTTATCTTGAGAGAAGAATAAAAATCTGCCAAAGTTAAAGTATCAAACGAATCTTTTCCCATTACTGGAAAAATCCTCCCTTCATGATGGCACTGGCCATGAACAGAAATATCTGTGTCTTGCCCTTGATCAACCTCACCCCACACACACCAAGAACAAGTGGCTAGCTCATTCATATCATCTGTGTCAGTTTGGCTCAGCTAGTTGGAAGGCTGTGGTTTCAAGCTCATTACCTTAGTTGATGCTAAGGGATTGCTGCATTGTTGAAGGTTTCATCCTCCAGATGAAATGCATTGATACCTCATCTGAATGTTCAAGTGAATGATTCCATTGTGTTAATTGAAATAGAGCAGGGAGTTTTCTTTGTGCCCTCGCCAAAGATCGTCCCAAAGGCAATATCATCAAAAACAGATTACCTGTCCAGTCGTCTCATACCCCTGCTCTCTCCCCAGGTCCTGTATCTTCCTCTGTTTTAAAGGTGTATCTACTCTTCATTTAAAGGATGCAATAGCCTTTATCTCAACTGCTCCCTTGTGGCAAAGTATTCCATGGTCCTTAACTCTCTGCAGAAATGATTACAGCACAAGAGCAGGTCACGTGTCTCATCAAGTCTGCACCATTACTGAGGGTGAGACATTAAACTGAGACCCCCGTGTGCCCTCTCGGGTGGATGTAACAGATCCCATGGCACTATTTGCAGAAGAGCAGGGGAGTCGTCCCCGGAGTTCTGGCCAATATTTATCTCTTAATTAACATCATTAAAACAGATTATCTGGTCATTAGCACATTGATGTTTGTGGGATTCTGCTGTGTGCAAATTGGCTGTCGCTTTCCCCTACATTATTGAAAGTTCAGAGAATTGAAAAATAAAATAAGAGGAGCAAAGAGAGGGTATGAGAATAGAATGGCAGCTAACATAAAAAGTAATCCAAAAGTCTTCAATCGGTATATAAATAGTAAACGGGTAGTAAGAGGAGGGATGGGGCTGAGTAGGGACAAAAAAGGAGACCTACATGTTATATATCTTGTGTAACCACCAGAGGGCTCATCCCCTGGAGTCTCAAGGGATCACACAATCCCTTGGGAGCACCTGTACTTAAGGAGGCCTCACAGGTTGGAGAGGCACTCTGGAGACCTGCAATAAAAAACTACGGTCACATTTTACTTTGAGCTCACAGTATCTGGTCAGACTCTTTATTCATACACTACAACTCGCGACGAGATACAGATGATGAACCCCACCGCAACGATACAGAGAACAGTGGGCATCCTGGAGAAATTTTCGGAGGGAGATGATTGGGAAACCTTCGTGGAGCGACTCAACCAATACTTCGTGGCCAACGAGCTGGAAGGAGAAGTGAACGCTGCCAAACAAAAGGCGATTCTCCTCACTGTTTGCGGGGCACCAACATATGGCCTCATGAAAAATCTGCTTGCTCCAGCGAAACTCACAGAGAAATTGTATGATGATTTGTGCAGGACATTGCGAATTTGAAGGACATTTGGATCACATGCTCAGAGACTTCTTTGTTCTTGGCATTGGCCATGAAGTAATACTTAGCAAACTCTTGAATGTAGAGACCCCAATCTTGAGTAAAGCCACCGCGATAGCCCAGGTGTTCATCGCCACCAGTGACAATACGAAGCAAATCTCTCAGCACACAAGTACTGCTACAAATACTGTGAACAAAGTAATGTTGTTTTCGAATCGTAAGGTACAGGGCAGGTCTCACATGCCTGCAGCTGCACATTCGCAGATGTCTCAGAGTCCACCATCAAGGGTGATGAATACAAGGCCATTAACACCTTGCTGGTGCTGCGGGGGTGATCATCGTTTCCATTCATGCCGCTTCAAAGGTTACGTTTGTAAGGGCTGTGGAACAATGGGACACCTCCAACGTATGTGCAGGCGAGCTGCAAATCCTGTTAATCCTGAAAACCACCATGTTGCAGAGGAGGACAGATCCAAGGCTGATCACGACAAACCAGAGCCTCAGACTGAAGAGACAAAGGTACATGGTGTGCACACATTTACCACAAAGTGTTCCCCGATAATGCTGAAGATTGAATTAAATCGACTCCCGGTGTCAATGCAGCTGGACAAGGGCGCGAGCCAGTCCATTATGAGTGAAAAGACTTGCGATACATTGTGGTGCAGCAAGGCCTCAAGACCAGTCCTGAGTCCCATTCGCACTAAACTGAGAACTTATACAAAGGAACCGATTCCCGTAATCGGCAGTGCTACTGTAAAGGTCTCCCACGATGGAGCGGTGCACAAGTTACCACTCTGGGTGGTACCAGGCGATGGCTCCATGCTGCTCGGCAGGAGCTGGCTAGGGAAGATACTCTAGAACTGGGACGACGTCCGAGCGCTCGCGCCCATCGACGACACTTCGTGTGCCCAGGTCCTAAACAAGTTCCCCTCGTTGTTCGAACCAGGCATCGGGAAATTCCAAGGAACAAAAGTGCAGATCTACCTAATTCCGGGGGCACGACCCATCCATCACAAGGCGTGAGCATAATGAGAGAGAGGGTGGAGATCGAGTTGGACCGGCTGCAACGAGAGGGCATCATTTGGCCGATCGAATTCAATGAGTGGGCCAGTCTGATTGTTCCAGTCCTCAAGGGAGATGGCACCATCAGAATCTGTCGTGATTACAAAGTAGCTATCAATCGTTTCTCTCTGCAGGATCAATACCCACTACCAAAGGCAAACAATCTATTTGCGATGCTGGCGGGAGGAAAGACATTCACGAAGTTGGACTTGACCTCGGCCTACATGACGCAGCAGCTGGAGGAATCATCGAAGGGCCTCATCTGCATTAGCATGCACAAAGGTTTCTTCATTTACAACAGTTGCCCATTTGGGATTTGATCAGCCGCAGCGATATTCCAGAGAAACATGGAAAGCTTACTGAAGTCGGTCCTGCACGACATCTTGGTTACAGGTCGGGACAATGTCGAGCATCTGCAGAACCTGGAGGAGGTTCTTAATCGGCTCAATCGTGTGGGGCTCAGTTATAATGCTCGAAGTACATTTTTCTGGCGCCTGAGGTGGAGTCCCTGGGGAGAAGAATCGTGACGGATGGCATCAGGCCCACCAATTCGAAGACAGAGGCAATTGAGAACGCACCGAGGCCACAGAACGTGACGGAGCTGCGGTCATTTCTAGAACTCCTGAACTACTTTGGTAACTTCTTACCAGGTCTCAGCACACTGTTAGAATGACTGCACGCTTTACTGTGTAAAGGAGACAAATGGGTATGGGGTAAAAGCCAAGAAAATGCCTCTGTAAGTGCTCAAGCAAATTGCTTGTGTTGTATGATCCATGTAAGCATTTGGTACTAGCATGTGATGTGTCGTCATACAGTGTCGGGTGTATATTGCAACAAGCTAATGAATCTGGGAAATTGCAACCGGTTGCTTATGCATCCAGGAGTCTGTCTACGGCTGAGAGGGCCTACAGCATGATTGAAAAGGAAGCGTTAGCATGTGTTTATGGGGTAAAGAAAATGCATCAATATCTGTTTGGGCTCAAATTTAAATTGGAAACTGACCATAAGCCACTGATATCCCTCTTTTTGGAAAGCAAGGAGGTAAATACGAATGCATCGGCCTGTATACAGAGATGGGCGCTCACGTTGTCCGCATACAACTACGCCATCCGCCACAGGCCAGACACAGAAAACTGTGCCGCTGCTCTCAGTAGGCTGCCATTGCCCACCACGGGGGTGGAAATGGCACAGCCCGCAGATTTAGTTATAGTAATGTAAGCATTCGAGAGTGAGCAATCACCTGTTACCGCCCGACAGATTAGAACCTGGACGAGCCAGGACACTTATTCTCCTTAGTAAAAAACTGTGTGTTTCACGGGAACTGGTCCAGTGTCCCATTAGAAATGCAGGAAGAAATAAAGCCATACCAGCGGCGCAAAGATGAAATGTCTTTACAGACAGTCTGCCTTCTGTGGGGTAATCGGGTAGTGCAGGGACACTTTCATTAGTGAACTCCACAGTACCAACCCAGGCAATGCAATGATGAAAGTGATAGCCAGATCCCACGTGTGGTGACCCGGTATCGATGCGGACTTAGAGTCCTGCATGCACAAATGTAACACATGTTCACAGTTAAGCAATGCACCCAGGGAGGCACCACTAAGTTTATGGTCTTGGCCCTCCAAACCGTGGTCCAGGGTCCATGTTGACTGTGCAGGCCCATTCTTGGGAAAAATGTTCTTCGTGGTTGTAGATGCATACTCCAAATGGATTAAATGTGAGATAATGTCGGCAAGCACGTCCGCTACCAACACTGAAAGCCTGCGGGCCATGTTTGCCATGCACGGCCTGCCTGATCTCCTCGTGAGTGACAACGGGCCGTATTTCACCAGTGCCGAGTTCAAAGAGTTCATGACCTGCAATGGGATCAAACATGTCACATCTGCCCCGTTCATACCAGCATCCAATGGTCAGGCAGAGAGAGCATTGCAAACAATCAAGCAGAACTTGAAAAGGGTAACTGAAGGCTCACTGCAGACTCGCCTATCCAGAGTCCTGCTTAGTTACTGCACGAGACCCCACTCGCTCACTGGGGCTCCACCCACTAAACTGCTCATGAAAAGGGCACTTAAGACAAGGCTCTCGTTAGTCCACCCTGATCTACACGAACAGGTAGAGAGCAGGTGGCTTCAACAAAGTACATATCATGATAGCGCAAATGTGTCACATGAAATTGAGATTAATGATCCTGTATTTGTGTTGAACTATGGACAAGGTCCCAAGTGGCTTCCCAGCACTGTCATGGCCAAAGAGGGGAGCACGGTGTTTTGGGTCAAACTTTCAAATGGACTCATCTACAGGAAACACTTGGACCAAACCAAACTCAGATTCACAGACTATCCAGAGCAACCGACATTAGACCCTACCTTTTTTAACCCCCCAACACACACAGCAGTTGACCACGAAGCAGAACCCATCACCCACAGCAGCCCAGCAGGACTCATCACACCAGGCAGCCCAGCAAGGCCAGCTGCACAGCAGCCCAGTGAGGGCCCAACAAATGACTCACCAAAACCAAGAAAGGCTCAGATCGACTCACCTTGTAAATAGTTACGCTATTGAATTGGGGGGGGGGGGAGGGGGAGTGTTGTTGTATATGTAAACCTGTAAATACCTTGTTTAACCAATAGAGGGCTCATCCCCTGGAGTCCCAAGGGATTCCACAATCTCTTGGGAGCACCTGTACTTAAGGAGGCCTCACAGGCTGGAGAGGCATTCTGGAGACCTGCAATAAAAAACTAAGGTCACACTTTACTTTGAGCTCACAGTATCTGGTCAGACTCTTTATTCATACATTACACTACACATAAAGGCAGAAGGTATGGCTGAGGTTGTAAATGAGTACTTTACATCTATCTTCACCAAGGAAGAAGATGCTGCCATAGACATAGTAAAGGAGGAGGTAGAGGAGATACTGGATGGGATAAGAATTGATAAAGATGAGGTACTGGAAAGACTGGCTGTACTTAAAGTAGGTAAGTCACCAGGACCAGATGGGATGAATCCTAAGACGTTGAGGGAAGTGAAGGAAGAAATCGTGGAGGTACTGGCCATAATCTTCAAATCCTCCTTAGAAACCGGGGTGCTGCCAAAAGACTGGAGGATTGTAAATGTTATACCCTTGTTCAAAAAGGATGTAAAAATAAACCTAGCAACTATAGACCAGTCAGTTTAACCAGTTTAGTGGGGAGCTTTTAGAAACAATCAAGGACAAAATTAACAGTCACTTGGACAAGATTGGATTAATTAAGGAAAACTTGTTAAAGGCAAATAGTATTTAACCAAATTGATCGAGTTTTATGATGAGGTAACAAAGAGCGTTGATGAGGGCAATGTGGTTTGCATGGTGCACATGGATTTCCAAAAGGCATTCGACAAGTGCCACATAATAGGCTTGCTAGTAAAGTTTAAGCCCATGGAATAAAAGTGACAGTATGGATATGAAATTGGCTAAGTGACAGGAAACTGAGAGTAGTAGTGAACAGTTATTTTTCAAACCGGCGGAAGGTATACAGTGATGTACTCCAGGGGCTGTTATTAGGGTTTGCTTTTCTTGATATATACTAATGACTTGGATGTGGGTGTACAGGGCACAATTTCAAAATTTGCAGGGGACACAAAACTTGGAAGTACAGTGAACATAAGTCAGGCTGGTGGAATGGGTGGACATGTGGCAGATGAAATTTAACACAGAAAAGTGTGAAGTGATACATTTTGCTTCAAAAATTGAGGCAAGGGAATATAAACTAAAGGGTATAATCCTAAAGGAGTATATGTGCATGAACAGAGAGACCTTGGGGTATACGTGCACAAATCGTTGAAGGTGGCAGTGTTGGTTGAGAAAGCAGTTAAAAAAGCTTACGGGATCCTGGGCTTATGAATAGAGGTGTAGAGTACAAAAGCGTGGAAATTATGATGAACCTGTATAAAACACTGGTTCAGCCTCAATTAGCATATTGTGTCCAATTCTGGACACTGCACTTTAGGAAGGATATGAAGGTCTTAAAGAGGCCAGGATGAGGAACTTCAGTTACGTGGATAGACTGGAGAAGCTGGGGTAGTTCTCCTTGGACCAGAGAAGATTGAAAGGAGATATGATAGAGTTATTTAAATCCATGAGGGGTCTGGACAGAGTAGATAGAGAGAAACTGTTCCCATTGGCGGAAGTGTCGAGAACCAGATGACACAAGTGATTGTCAAAAGAACCAAAAGCAACATAAGAAAAATCATTTTTACACAACGAGTGGTTAGGATCTGGAATGCACTGCCTGAAAGGATGGTGGAGGCAGACTCAATCACTGCTTTCAAAAGGGAATTGGATAAGTACCTGAAAGAAAAAAAAATTGCAGGGCTACGGGGAAAGGGCGGGGGAGTGGGACTAGCTGAGGTACTCTTGCAGAGAGCCAGCACAGGCCCAACGGGCCGAATGGGTTTCTTCCCTGCTGTAACCATTCAATGATTCTATGATTACAACAGTAACTACACTTCAAAAGCACTTAATTGGCTATAAAGCACTTTAGCACGTCCTGAGATTGTAAAAGGCGCTGTATAATTGCAAGCTCTTTCTTTTTCTACAAGCCACCAAGTCCAATCCTACTCTCTTGCTCGATCTCCCTCCCGTTTAATATTCTCCTTTTGCAAACGTCTACCTAATTCTCTTTCAAACTAATTCACGGACCCTGTTTCAACAAGAATTTTTGGCAGTTAGACACTGTAACCACGCTGTATGTATAGATTGTTTTTCTAAATGCCTCTTCACCAGATGGTGCAGTCTCATGCACTGCCCTCCCCAATTGTTAACAATTGTTATTGTTAGAGGACACCACAAATCTGTAGGCAGTATGAGAAATTATTCTGGGGAATTCCGCCCAACTCCCGATAGTAATGAAGCAATCTCTGGGAAATCATGGTTTTGTACACTCACCCTGATATGGACCAGAGCCCTCCTCCCCCACAAACTTGTCAAGCTCTTTTTTAAAGAATAGGAACAGTCCCACGCTTACCATAAATGTTTTAACTTGCTTGTTATTAAAATTGCATGGGAAAATTTCAATATTCAATTCTAATGCATAGAGTGCGATGTCATCATCAGAGGGGAGAGAAGAGGCAGAACGGCCCTGTCTCATTTTTTGACACAAAGGCATTTCTTGACACAACAGGGTAGATTTACAACATGCCAACTGGCCTCGTGGATCAGCTGCCCAATTTTCTGTTCTATAATGGACGGCCGAGCCGCATGCTCCAGTTTAAACCTCGACAGCATATTGAAAATCTACCACAGAATCTTATAGCACAAAAGGAGGCCATTTGGCCCATTGTGCCTGTGACAGCTCTTAGAAAGAGCTATCCAATTAGTCCTATTCCCCTGCTCGTTCCCCGTAGCCATGTAAATTTCTCCTTTTCAAGTATATATCCAATTCCCTTTCGAAAGTTACTATTGAATCTGCCTTCACCACCCTTTCAGGCAGAGCATTCCAGATCATAATAACTCACTGCTTTAAAAAATTCTCCTCATCTCTCCTCTACTTCTTTTACCAATTACCTTAAATCTGTGTCCTCTGGTTTCCAACCCCCTGCCACTGGAAAGAGTTCTCCCTATCCATCAAAACCCCTCAAAATTTTGAACATTTCTGTTAAATCTCTCCTCAGCCTTCTCTGCTCTAAAGAGAACAATCATAGCTTTTCTAATCGCTCCACATAACTGGTGTCCCTCATCCCCGGTACCATTCTAGTAAATCTCCTCTGCAACCTCTCCAAGGCCTTGACATCCTTCCCAAAGTGCAGTGCCCAGAATTCGACACAATACTCCAGCTGAGGTCTAACCACTGATTTATAAAGCTTTAGCATAACTTTCTTGCTTTTGTACTCTATATGCTTCTACTTCTAAAGCCTGTGAGCGCAAACTTGGTCAAAGCCAAGGCCCGCCCAAGTGCCGCCCAAAGGACTGCCAAGGACCGCCGAGAGACCTGGTGGTACTTTGCCAGGGAGATTCCTCTAAAAGATCTGGCAGTACCGCCCGGCGGGATAAAAACGACTTACGCGTGAATCTGGGCGGCAGCGGGCGAGAGCTCTCAATCTCGGCGGCAAATGCGATCCTGGCCAAAGTGCCGCCGAGGATTGAGCCGGGCCCAGGGAGGGGGGAATACCTAAAAATAAAAATGTTTTTTAAAAACAGAATAAAACCAATGGAAAATCTTCAGGGGACTCCGTCCACATAAATTGCTGGGAAACAAAAGAAAAGTTGTTCACTAATTTTTTTTTGCAGGCCTTCTTACTTACCGTTGGGATTAGACCTGCCTCCACGCAGCGGTCCTTCCCTCTGCTGCTGCTGACTCCCACCCGGAGGAATCTGCCAGCTCGGTGGGGGGGAGGCCGTCAGCGGGCGGTTCCCAGCGGTACTCCCCTCCCGCCGGCAGACCTAGAGGAATCTGTCACCGAGGGGAGATCGATGGGAAAACTCGGCGGCAGTCGGCAGCAGCCGGTGGCAGTGGGCGGAAAGGCCACCAAGTTCAGGCCCAAGATTTATAAATCCCATATGCACTGTTAACAGTGTTGTCAACTTGTCCTGTCACGTTCAAAGATTTGAGTACATGGACCCCAGGTCTCGTTGTTCCTGCACCCCTTTTAAAATTGTGCCATTTAGCTTATATTGCTTCTCCTCATTTTCATTCCAAAATGCATCACTTTGCAATTTGCTGCATTAAATTTCATCTGCCATGTGTCTGCCCATTTCCTGAAGAAGTTTGCCTATTTCCTGAAGAAGTCTACTAATATCCTGCTCACTGTGTACTACATTTCTGAGTTTTGTTTCAATTGCAAATTTAAAATTATGCACTTTTTACCCAAGTCCAAGTCATTAATCACCATTATGCTTTATTTTCCTGTGGTATTATTTTGTAACTAAGTTGTTCTAATTTTTCCTCATTCTGGGTTGCCCATGCCTATACCACCTTAAACTATGTATACATGTCTTGCACCACAATTTAATGAAGGAGCACTGTCACATGGTGCCATGGAGTGGCAGGATTTGAATTCAACATGTCATCTTTCACATCTCAGCCATACTGGCAAACACAGGCTTCCTACAGGGAGGGAGGGAAGATCATAAGCAGGGTGTTTAGAAAGCCCGTACATATCCGAGACGACAGTTCAGAATGACATTACCAGAGACTGTGAGGAAGGCTTATCATGTTTGATATGTGGGACCTAGAAATAAGATGAAGCATTGCCCAAAGCATAGATCAGTATCCAAACAACATTTTTTTTTTAAATGTATTCATTCCTGGGATGTGGGCTTCGTTGGCAAGGCTGGCATATATTGCCCATCCCTAATCGCCCTTGAGAAGGTGGTGGTGAGCCGCTTTCTTGAACCACTGCAGTCCGTGTGGTGAAGGTACTCCCCCAGTGCTGACTTTGTGGTCGGGGTTTGGTAGAACTGAGTGGCTTGCTAAGCCATTTCAAGGGCAGTTAAGAGTTAACCACATTGCTGTGGGTCTGGAGGCACATATAGGCCAGACCGGGTAAGGATGGCAGATTTCCTTCCCTGAAGGACATTAGTGAACCATTTGGGAATTCCATTCTTCTATCTCCCTAACCTCACACATCCTCACTGTGTTCAATCCCAGTAACTGTACTTACACTGTGGATGTCCATCCGAATCTGTTACAGCCAGTTGAAAAGCTTTCCCGGTCACTGGGTCAATGCACCAGGCTTTACCATCCCCAGAGTTTGACCACTGCAAGACACTGTATTCTCCCGTCTTCAAAACAAAACACAAATGACACTGAGTAAAAGTGACAGGTAGATAAAATATGAGGCACACTGTAAAGTTTTAAATTTATTTTTGGTATATTTTCATTTTTAAACTCATTGAAGGAAATGTATTTCCTATTGTCTAGTTTCCTATTCAATTTAGCTAGGTGATGTTCATAACTACAGGTCTTGTCCTTCACCTGGCACTCTCAGTTCAGCTTTGTTTGAGGTAAAAATACATCAATAATATGTAACTGGGCAGTGGGAGAGGAACCGAATGAGGTAGTGTGCTAGCACAGTCCTTTCAAACCTCGGAGACTGAAGGAACGAAAGTTTCTGCTAACTATGTAGGTCTAACATGGGAATAACACAGGCAAAGCCTCAGCCAAAATTTCTCGTAGACATGATACGTAGCATAAAATTGTCCCTAATAGGCACCAAATTGACAAAAAGGACACATCACACTGGTACAATACTTAGCTGATCGCTCTTCTTTATAGTGGGCCAATCAGAATACCCTCTGCTAGAATTTCCAGGGTATTTCAAGGTTTGAATTTTAGCTATGAGGTAAGATTGAATAGGCTGCATCTGTTTTCTTTAGAACAGAGGAGGCTGAAGGGAGACCATATTGAGGTGTATAAAATTATCAGGGGCCTAGATGGAGTGGATAGGGAGGACCTATTTCCCTTAGCAGAGGGGTCAACAACCAGGGGGCATAGATTTAAAGTAATTGGTAGAAGGTTTAGAGGGGATTTGAGGGGGAATTTTTTCACCCAGAGGGTGGTGAAGGTCTGGAACTCACTGCCTGAAAGGGTGGTAGAAGCAGAAATCCTCACCATATTAAAAAGTACTTGGATATGTACTTAAAATGCTGTAACCTACAAGGCTACGGGCCAAGAGCTGGAAAGTGGGATTAGGCTGGATAGCTCTTTGTCAGCCGGCCCGGATACGATGGGCCGAAATGGCCTCCTTCCGTGCTGTAAATTTCTATGATTCTATGACCCCACTTCTGCCCGTTCAATGACCTGTGTATGAGGTTCTTCCCAACGTCTAGTTAGCTCGCTGGCCCTCCCTCCTCCAACACCATGGCTATGTTTAGGGGAGACGGAAGTTCCGCTCATCCCAGGCATGGTCCTATAACTTGCTTGTGGTCATTTCTGGCAGAATTTCCTCTTGGCGCTCTGCCAAGGCAATGCCTAACACTCAAACAGTAAGATGAAGATTTATCCCATTCTCTTTAAAAATGAGACTAAGGTCGAGTGTCTCTTCATAAAAGGGGATCCTGATGGTGAGTGTCTCCTTCTAAAAAAGGCACTGGTGGTAAATCTCCCTCCTTAACATGGTGTTCTGTTGCTGAGACTCCCTCTTAAGAGGAACCCCTTTCAAAAGGGGTTGTGATGGTGAGACTCCCTCTTTCAAAAAGGATCCTAATAGTGAGTCTCCCTTTATAGAAGGGCCTTGATGGTGAGACTGCCTCTTTAAAAGAGAGCAGACTTGAAGGTGAGCAAAATAAAATTAGTAACTTTTCTCTTGGCAAGCATATAAAAGGCAATGGTCAACCAGATTAATGGAGACTGCTCTGTTTAAAATGATGTCAGCAAGGAGTCTCTCTGGGATGTCTAATAAATTCCCTTTGATTTGTGTTTTACTTAGTTTGCTAATTAATGATGTCGGCTGCAATACAATCACCCGGAACTACTGCTAAATTAATGTTAAGTATCCATCAATTTAATTAATTCTGTCACCTCACCATCTTATTCAATGCAGATGTCTGAACTTTATTCCGGTTTGTCAATAATGTAGTCTGGTATTTTGATAGTATTACTGTGTAAGGTGTATTTTAGTATCTGTAAACGAACTGTTTGAAGTACAGAACTGTTTTGATTTTAGAACTGGCTGAGCAAATGAAGCTCCATTATGAACTATATTTTATGATTGATGGTAGTTACATGCTTAGCTGAGATTTCAGCTTCAAAGCAAAATATGATTCAGAAATTATGAGAAGCGTCTTGCTTTAAAAGGGGGCATAATGGTGAGATTCCCTTCTTCAGAGGGGGTACCTGAATGTGAATATTTTCCTCTCTTTAAAAAAGTTTAATGATAGTGGCAGTCTCCTGTTAAAAGGGGCCATAGTGGTGAGATTGTTTCCTTCAAAGAGATGCCTGAAGGTAAATCGTTCTCTTTAACTGGCCCTTTAAAAGGTTTTGTAAAGGAAATACTCTAAAGGGAATCCTGATGGTGAGATTCCCTCTTTAAATGTGGGTCCTAATGATGATATTTCCTCTATAAAATGGCAGTGCTGGTGTATTTCAACATTTTGTTTCAAATTTACCTCAGTGCAAGTTGGATTGAATAAATCCCTGATAGTGGTATTAAGCTGTGGACCCATGTGCTTCCATCCAGCCAGAGCTGCATTGTTTTGAGAGCGTTGGCATGGAGTCTGACCTAGAAAAAGAAGGGTGAAACGCTAGCTGCAAAACTTTTATGCTTTGTTATTATCATAAACACAACTGGCCCCACTCCAATGTGTCCCCCAGAATTCTAAATCTGGTCTGATTTTTAAGAGAGATGACAGATAGGATATGGATATGCACAGTGGACCCTCCATGTGGTGAGTTAGTAATCGGAGCTATACCACTGTTGGGAGAAGGAAAAAGATCATGGAAATACTGTAGGCCATAACTCTTGGTTACCGATTTTACAGTCACCCTCTTATTTGGATCAGTATGTCAGAAAAAGGAAAGTGGAGAAAAAAGATGTTTTAAAAAAAGAGTGCTTCCTCAATGGTTCAACGAGTTGGTATTGAGTCAGTACCTAAGGCATACATAAGAGGAAGGGCTCAGATTTAGTCTCTAACCTATGCTCAATTAGATAATCTCAACTATTAAGATGCTAATTGTGCTACAATTGGTGTAACTCTCTCCCTGGTCCTACTGGAAGTATGAAAGGCAGAGAGAATCGGGCTCTGCTCTGATGGCCCCCGAGTGGGATAGCTTACTGACATGTATTATCTAGGCACACACATGAATAATGTGGCCTGGGCATGGTGCCGATGCTCATGGAACATTACACCAATGAGGAGTCATTGCCTTCAGCAGGGGGAGGAAGAAAAAGCATCAGCGAAAAATATAAAACATTTCTCCATCCCATATATTTAGAAAGAAAGAACTTGTTGAAACAGAGACCATAACTTATATTGAAAGAGAATTAGGTCGATGTTTGGAAAAGGGGGAATATTAAAGGATCTAGGGTTCGAGCAAGAGAGTGAGATTGGACTCTGTGGCTTGTAGAGAAACAAAGAGCTTGCATTTATATTGTGCCTCTCACGACCTCAGGACGTCCCAAAGAACTTTATAGCTAATGATGTACTTTTGAAGTGGAAGGCCTGATTTTAACTCCAGGACTGTTTTCAGTAGGAAAGTAGTGTGAGTTAGTAGATCACAGGACCGGGTGTAGGAGCAGTCCCATGGAGTCTCCCTGTCAGCAAGTCCATAGCACAGAAGATCTGAATTTTTCTTGTTGGGCCCGGATGATCAATCCTGCTCCTTTTGGCACTCAGTCCACTTTCCTGCTGTCTTCACCTGGTGGGAAACTCACTGTGGCTTCCCGGTCAGGCCGCCGAGTTAAAATTGCATTCAGGTCCCGAGACTCGACATGCATATGTAAAAAAAGCCCAGCGGCTTTGGATAGGTAACCTTTCCACCTACTCAGTTGAACAATACCAACTTGAATTTATATTGAACTTTTACTGTAGTAAAATGTCAAGTTGTTTCACAGGAGTGATTATAAAATTTGACACTGAGCCACATAAGGAGGTATGAGGATAGTTGACCAAAAGCTTGATCAGAGGGGTGGGTTTTAAGGAGCTTCTTAAAGGAAGTGAAGTAGAGAGGCAAAGAGGTTTAGGGAGGGATTTCCAGAGGTTAGGGCCTAGGCAGCTGAAGGCGTGGCCGCTAATGGTGAAATGAAGAAAATAGGGAATGCGCAAGAGGCCAGAATTGGAGGAACGCAGATTTCCCATAGGCTTGCGGAGCTGGTGGAGGTTACAGGGATAGGGAGGGGTGAGGCCATGGAGGGATTTAAACACAAGGATGATAATTTTAAATTTGAGGCATTGCTAGACCAGGAGCCAAAGTAGGTCCGCGAGCACAGGGGTGATGTGTGAAAGGAACTTGATATGAGTTAGGATACGGGCAGCAGGGTTTTGCGCAACTTCCAACTTACATTGTGGCATCCGGATCAAGCGACTGACCAGTGAACCAGGAATATAACTTCCAGTCTCATCCACACACCAACAGTGACCTGCAGTGAATCAAAGCAACAATTCACTACTAAACAAGACAGGGTCAAACATAATGTCCAATCATAAAGGAGAATGATGAATTACAGGCTGGAATCTCATCCAGATGTTCAAATTGCTTATGTATAGAATAAAAGTAAGTGAGTTACAGACAGCAATCCAGTAGAGGGCTTCAGATGATTTATATATTCCCTCTTTCACATCACTGCCCCAACTCCCCCATTCCCCTTCATCAGTCCAGGCTGGATTGAAACCAAAGTTCCAGAAGTGAAAGGTCAGCGTGTTAACCGAAACACTGCCCAGAAGAGCCGAGGGCCCAGGGGCAGCACGGGCCTGCCCACACTGCGACATGTGTGCACACTAGGTCCGTGCAGCAGAGCAGGCCTCCAGTCGTCCTGGTTAACCCTTGCCACTGGATAAAGGCTTAGCTCTGTCAAACCCGTGTGGTGGCTGATGTGCAACGGTCACCACACGTTAAAAAAATCCACACACAGGCATCTTCCACCCCCTCAATTGGAGTTCAGGACTGGAATATCGGGTCTTCATTGAAACATCTGTGAACTCATGTGGAAGCAAGTCATCCTCGTTCGAGGGACTGCCTATGATGATGAAACTGCCCAGTCTCCCTCTCGTTTAACAGCAACAACTTTCTCAGACCTCTAGTGTCAGTGATGAAAGCAGAAAATACTGGAAACACATGACAACTACTGCATACACTGATCAATATTTGCAAGCAAAACGTTGCCTTCCCTTTCAGATGATAACTAACCTGCTGCACCTGATCTGTAATGATCTATCAGTCTTTGGAACTCTTTCAAAAAAGCACTATGTCTTGGCACCTCTCTTTCTTTCTTCAAAAGCCTCTTTGACCAAATATTTTATTGCCCCACTTAATCATTCCTGTCTCTTGCTTGCCTTTTAAAATTTCCTGCTCAAAACCTGCCTCACGCCTGCACTTTAGATATGTTTTTTCAAGGGGCATTATAGAAAAACAAACTATTGCTGTTGTGCAATTCTCGCATTTTCTATCATAGTGGCAGATTGCTAACATTTCTTTTCCCTCTAGTCCCTGATGACATTTATTGGCTTTCTGGTATTGTTGGTGATATTTTCAAGTTAAACCATTGCACTCACCAGTACTTTCATAGCATTGGGTTGGCTCCCAGTTTCCAAGGCCATCGCACTGTGGGATGTAGGGGCTGTAACCTTTTAGAGTCAGCTCACCAAGAATGCTTTCCTCGATCAATTGATTTCTCCAGTAGAAATGCAGAGCTGTTTGGAAGCACCTCATTAGCAAACTCAGGTATACATGAAACAAGAACTTGATACACAAGTGACTTTATCACAGAAAAGCCTGAGCAGGCTAACATCTCAAAATGCTTCTCCACAAGTACAACATGTTAAAGACTGGCAGTAATCAGATATCTGCATTGTTTACAATATCTAAAGTTTGTCAAAGCTCCTGATTTGTTTTGATTGTTGAGATTTTGTTTACTGCAGGTAATTTTCTGATGAGACATATTTCTAAAGTCTTTATCATAATGGCCCATAGTTTGCTGTCAAAATAACGGCGAGGCTAATAGCACTCCCCATTATTTATATGGAAATGCATACAGCAATTTCAGGCGAGGACCAATGTGAGATTAAACACGGAAATCCCAAAGTTGCTGTCTCAGATGCATGGCTGCACTGTTAGCTTCACAAAAATCGTTATGAAATGCACTTAATGGCATGACATTGCACGATAGATTCGAACTAAACTCACAACAGAAAGTTAAATCCAGTCATTTCAAGTCTAAGTACCCTTTTACGACGTGACATGTGTTAATAACTGCCAGTCAACCCCTCAACACTGAAAATTAACTATTACAAATGTGGAATCTCATTCCTTCAGGTTTTAATTGTTGTTGTAGATTTACATTTTTTTAAATTTTACATTTAAAAAAAATACTTTTCATTTCTGTCTTTTTATTCCTCTCTCTCTTACTCCAATAGTCCTTCCCCTCTCTTTATTTCTCTTTCTGTACCAGATTTAACATTAAATTCACCCACTCTAACTTACACTTCCTTCTCAGTCCTTTGTGCTATTAATTTCACAATCCTTCAATCTGATTGGTTAAGGAGATAAAGAGTTGGTTGTCCTGTTCACTCAGGCTCCAGATGCCCGGTTTTCCTCACTACCCCTTATCAGCTCACACTGTCAGCAACTTGCCACGAAAACGTTTACAAAACCGAAACGTGCAAAGGCAAGTCTAACTAATGGCAGACACCGTTACATGTCCAATTGATTCTCTTTTTGGGAGGGAAGAGAGTGAGATTTTTGTTGGGTCAACTTGACTCCAAGTTGATATGTTTGGCAGTGACAATAACAACAACTTGTATTTAAATAGCATCTTTAATGTAGAAAAATGCCCCAGGCACGTCATAGAGGTCAAATTAAACAAAAATAGATGCCGAGCCAGAGAAGGGGGTCGAAATTCAGATACACCAGAAAACTGTCGCACCTCTGAGTTTTGACGTGGTATTTAGCCCTGGAACTCCTGGTACGGTCAGTAGATCCATTTTCAGGACTTTGAACTGGAGCATATGTGTCACCACGCTCTCTCCCCTCCGTTAAAGGGGAGAGATTCTATCATTTTTTAACTTTAGCCTCTGGGCCACCAGGGAAGAGTTCAGTTGGGCCAGCAGCCTGGCACCCAAGAGGGTGTGCCAGGCTGCCCGTTGGTGGCCCGGCTGAATCTGGGGGCAGTATTTTGCTGGCCGATCGGTAAGTCGGCCGGCAAAAACTATTCCATTGCAGTCGCGGCAGTGGGCTCTCCTCTTTAAGGGCTGCCGCGCTGCTGGGCTGCACTCAGTGCGGAGATGATGCACCGGCAAAAAACCTGCCGGGGGCACCGCGCGGCGGATGGATCAACGAGTTCAGCTGAAAATCACAGGTAAGTATTTTTTTATTGTTCAGCATTGGCAGTGCAACTACTTGGGCGGGATGAGGTCCAGGCCGAAAAATCCCCGCCTTGAATCCAGGTCGGGATGGCCTGTTGACCCCAAAGCGGTGGCTATTCAATTTTTAGGAATGGCCGCCACAAACGGGCATTAACGGGTCTCTTTGAGACCTTGAATTTCGGCCCCTAGGAGTGGTAACCAAAAGATAACTTTTAAGGAAGGTCTTGAAAGAGGAGATGGCAGAGCAGAGACAGAGGTTTAGGGATGAAATTCAAAGAATGTGAGGCCCAGACAGCTGAGGGCACTGCCACCAGTGGTGGGGCAAAGGGAGATAAGATGCACAAGAGTTGGAGGAACACATAGATCTGGGATGCAAGGGGTTATAGAGAACATAGGAACAGGAATAGATCATTGAGCTCTCTGAGCATGTTCCACTATTCAGTTAGACGATAGCTGATCTGTACCTCAACTCCATTTATCTGCCTTTGCTCCATATTCCTTGATATCCTTACTTCACAAAAATCTAGCAATTTCAGTCTTGATAATTTCAATTCTCCCAGCATCCACAGCCTTTTTGGGGGAGAGAATAATAGATTGACACTACCCTTTATGTGAAAAAGTGCTTCCTGATTTCACTCGCATTTCACCTACTTCTAAAGGGTTGGAGCAGGTCACAGAGATAGGGAGGGGCAAGGCCATGAAAGGCTTTAAACATGAGGATCAGAAATTTTAATTGGAGGCGTTTGGGGACCAGGACTTAATGTAGGACAGGGATATTGTGAGTGAGAATTGGTATGGAATAGGACAGTGTTACAGATTTGACTCATTAAATTTGGGCAATAATATTACTCTCAGGATCTGGAGACTGATATAATGATCCCAATCGTAATACAGATTCATGCAGATGATACAAAAATTGATAGTGAGGAAGGAAGCTGTCAATGAATTGGTCAGGTGCGCAGAATGTGGCCAAAATAATTCAATCCGGAGAAGTGTGGGGTATTGCGTTTGGGGAGGGCAAACAAGGCAAGAGAATACACGATAAATGGTAGGACACTAAGAAGTGTAGAGGAACAGAGGGATCTTGGAGTGCGTGTCCACAGATCCCTAAAGGTAGCAGGATAGGTAGATAAGGTGGTTAAGAAGGCATACGGCATACTTTCCTTTATTAACTGAGGCATAGAATATAAGAGCAGGGAGGTTATATTGTATAAAACACTAGTTAGGCCACAGCTAGAGTACAGTACTGGTCACCACATTACAGGAAAGGTGTGATCGCATTAGAGAGGGTACAGAGGAAATTTACAAGGATGTTGCCAGGAACGGAGAATTGGATAGACTGGGGTTGTTTTCTTTGGAACAGGGGAGGCTGAGGGGATATTTTATTGAGATGTATAAAATCATGAGGGTGCTAGATAGAGTGGATAAGAAGGACCTATTCCCCTTAGCATTGAGGTCAATAACCATGGGGCATAGATTTTAAGTATTTGGTAGAAGGTTTAGAGGAGAGTTGAGGAGAACTTTTTTCATCCAGAGAGTGGTGGCAGTCTGGAATTCACTGCCTGAAAGGGTGGTAGAGGCAGAAACGTTCACCGCATTTAAAAAGTACTTGGATATTCACTTGAAGTGCGGTAACCTGCAGGGCTACAGACCAAGGCTGGAAAGTGCGGTTAGGCTGGATAGGTTTTTTTGGACCGGCACAGATGCAATAGGCCCAATAGCCACCTTCTGTGCTGTAAATTTCTATGATTCTATGAATAGCATATGAATACAGACATTAAACAAATTTACTCACTGGATCTGGCAGCCAATTGAACAGCATGGTCAGATTCACTCAACAAAGTTTCCGAAAAGGAAAGACCTGATTGGAACATCCCAGAGGAATGAAGCAGTTCATTGTCAGTCAGCTGTATACCAGTAGCCAATAAGAAACCCTGGGCAAAGGGAATATTGGAATTGTTGGAGGCCATGATGAGTCCATCTGCCTCATCAATAAACTGAAGGACTTGCTGAGCAACATGATCACAGGGTCTTGGACCTAGAAAATAAAACAAGGATGGCACGTTACATAAACATAACACAATGATTGTACATAATCCAAACAAAACATAATGACTGTATATTGAACTAGAATCCAAATAGTCGATGTTTACAGTAAGGTAAAATAAACACTGATATCTAATTTCTTTTCAGTTCTATGGAAATTGCTACACAAATGCAACACTTCCATATTTTGGTAAATTTCATACTTATACAGGTGTGGGATTGTCTCAGGAATGGAACAATTTGCAGGTTTTACCTCTCAGTCTCCCATTAAGTACTCCCAGGCCAGGTACAAAATGCATTGGATACTGAGTAAAGCTTCCTCGAAGACTTCCAGATCAAATACAGCATAGGTTAGATACAGAGTAAAGTTTCCTCTAAATTGTTGCATCAACCATACCCAAATAAGGAATAGAGTTGGATGCTGAGCAAAGCAAAACAAAATAATTCTTATTATTCCCCTGCCATGTATTACCGTGGTACAAGTGGTGCATCATGGAGAATGGAAGTGGTAACTTTTTTAACATAATACACAGGTACTATCAATCCTAAAAAAAGGTGCAAACTCTATGGAGTACCATTGGAGTCATATTAAATTCAAGATAGTTTAAAATTGGTCTAACCCAGGAGGGTTCAAGTTTATTCTCTTTGTGAGTCATTTAGGTCCATATCATGGAGACCACATGCCTCAAACAAAATTGAAATGAATGTTCTCATTAATTTGTCTATATCTAAAGCTGCCAGTGCGAACAGAATCTTGGTGTTCAGTTTAGAATTTATTCATCAATGTGGGTGAGAACCAGGTTCCCAAAATCCAAAAAGGAGAAACTAGCAGAGTAAAAAATATAAGCACATGGAGAGATTAAGCTGTTGGAGTGTCAGATGCCAGGTAGGACTGATGTGGTACAATGAAGTGGTACAATGAAGTGCAGTTTGGACACGCCAAGCCTATATGTCAGATATCTTAAATGGTCCATATTTCTCTTTTTGTAGTGAATTTGTAGATCAGTGCAATGTTAGATGATCTCAGCTGGGCCAACATGGGGTTACTACAATTGGCCTCAACTCCTCAGCCAGGAGTCCCCACTCCTGACTACTGCCCAGCAACTTCTCTGGAAGTTTGTGGACGCTGGATGAAGGTAGAATCTTGCTCTGCTGAGATGCCCCTAGTGGTTAAATAACCTGCCGACACTCATTGTCAAGACCTATATATGAATAATGACTGCTTGGGTGAAATAACAGAGGACCTATTGAACTGTATTCAAGCAAGGACTCACCACGCACAAGAAGAAGGGGAAACATTGGCAGGAAAAAGGGCAGGAAAAAAAAGTTCCTGTGGAAACTGATCACTCGATTAAAGCCACAGAAAAAAGTAACTGTCATACATAATAAAATCACTTGTATTTATATTCTGTCTTATCACATCAATACATCTCAAAATGTTTCACATTCAATAAATCAGTGTTTGATGCTCAGTCACTGTTGTTTTAGAATATGTGGCCATTCTGAGCCAGCAACATTCCACAAACAGCAAGGAGATGATTCACCAGTTAATCTTCTTCTTGTGGTGTTAGCTCAGGATAAAATGTTGCTCTGAAAACCAGGAGACCTTATGGGAACCAGAGGATGGTTTAAGATCTCATTCTGAGGAAGGCCCTAAAGGTGCCTATGAGAGTGTTGCCTGTTGAGCAGCGGTTCTGTTGATTTCTATAATGCCCACTCATCCCTCAAAGCCAATTGTATGCTCCAGCAGTAAATTGAAAATTAGATGTCAGCCGTGGCTCAGTAGTAGCACCTCTCTCCTCTGATTCAGAAGCTTATGGGTTCAAATCCCACTGCTGAGACTTGAGCACATAATTGAGGCTGGCACTTCAGTGCATTACTTTTGGATGAAACATAAATCTGCCCTCTCAGGCGGATGTAAAAGATCTCATAGCAGTCCCTGGAATCGAGGAAGACTTGCTTCCACTCCCAAAGTGAGTTCTTTGATGGCTGAACAATCCAATATGAAAACCACAGACCCTGTTACAGGTGGGACAGACATTCGTCGGGGGAAGGGGTCGGTAGGGCTGGTTTGCCGTATGCTCCTTCCGCTGCCTGCGCCTGGCCTCTTCATGCTCCTTGCGTTGAGACTCAAAGAGCTCAACGCCCTCCCGGATGGACTTTCTCCACCTCGGACAGTCTGCGGTCAGGGCCAGGTGTCAGTGGTGATGTCGCACTTTACCACGGAGGCTTTGAGGGTGTCCTTATAACGTTTCCACTGTCCTCCTTTGGCTCGTTTACCATGAAGGAGCTCCACATAAAGCATTTGCTTAGGGAGTCTCGTATCTGGCATGCGAACTATGTGGCCTGCCCAGCGAAGCTGATCGAGTGTGGTCAGTGCTTCAATACTGGGGATATTAGACTGGTCGAGGACTGATGTTGGTGCGCCTGTCCTCCCAGGGAATTTGCAGGATCTTGCGGAGACATCGTTGGTGATATATCTCCAACGACTTGAGTTTTCTTCTGCACATCGTCCATGCCTCAGACCCATACAGGAGGGCAGGTATTACTACAGCCTTGTAGACCATGAGTTTGGTGGTAGATTTGAGGGCCTGGTCTTCAAACACTCTTTTCTGCAGGCGGCCGAAGGCTGCGCTGGCGCACTGGAGGCAATGCTGAATCTCCGCATCAATGTCTGCCTTTGTTGATAAGAGGCTCCCGAGATATGAGAAATGGTCCACATTGTCCAGGGCCGCGCCGTGGATCTTGATAATTGTCGGGCAGTGCTGTGCGGCGATGACAGGCAGGTGGAAGACCTTTGTCTTACGGATGTTAAGCGTAAGGCCCATGCTTTCACATGCCTCAGTGAATACATTGACTATATCTTGGAGTTCAACCTCTGAATGTGCACAGACGCAGACATCGTCTGCATACTGCAGCTCAATGATAGAGGTTGGGGTGATCTTGGACCTGGCCTGGAGGCGGCGTAGGTTAAACAGCTTCCCACTGGTTCTGTAGTTTAATGCCACTCCATCGGGGAGCTTGTTGATTGTGAGGTGGAACATGGCGGCGAGGAAGATTGAGAACAGGGCTGGAGCGATAACGTAGCCCTGTTTGACCCCGGTCTGGACGTGGATTGGGTCTGTAATGGATCCGTTGGTAAGGATCACGGCCTGCATGTCATCGTGAAGCAGGTGAAGGATGTTGACAAACTTTTGGGGGCATCCAAAATGGAGGAGGATGCTCCATAGACCCTCACGGTTGACAGTGTCAAAGGCCTTTGTAAGCTGAGCTAAAGCATACGTGTCAACCGGGGGAAAAGAAGAAATTGAAAAAAATCAGGCCTTTATCTCAAGGGTATTGGAATACAAAGGGAAGGATGTTATATTTCAGTTGTACAAAGCCTTGATCAGATCCCATCTGGAGTGCTGCATTCAGTTTTGGGCACCATACCTCAGGAAGGATATCTTAGCCTTGGAGGGGGTACAGCACAGATTCGTCAGAATGATACCAGGGCTTAAAGGAATAATTATGAGGCCCGGTTACATACACTTGGCTTATATTCCCTTGAGAATAGAAGGTTGAGGGGTGATCTAATCTTTAAATTTATAAATAGATTTGATAAGATAGATGCAGATTAAATATTTCCTGTGGTGGGGGAATCCAGAACAAGAGGGCAAAATCTTAAAATTAGAGCTAGGCATTTTAGAAATGTAATCAGACAACATTTTTTCACACAAAGGGTACATCACGAACACTCATAAAAGGCTGTGGATGCTGGATCAATTGAAATTTTCAAGGCTGAGACTGAAAGATTTTTGTTGGGTAAGGTTATCAAGGGATGTGAATCAAAGACAGGTAAATGGAGTTGATATATAGATCAACCATCAACCACCAACTCAGTCAGTCAGTCAGTCATAGGTGGCCCCTCGAAATGAGGATGACTTGCTTCCAAGTCAAAAAAAGGATGAGTTCACAGGTGTTTCAATGAAGGACCTGAACTACATCCCCAGGGGTGGAAGATACCTGTGCGTGGATTTTTTTTAACCTGTGGTGGCCGTTGCACACTAGCCACCACACGGGCTTGATAGAGCTAGGTCTTGGTCCAGTGGCAAGGATTATCCAAGACGACTGGAGACCTGCTCTGCTGCACGGACCTTGTGCACACACATATCACAGTGTGGGCTGGCCTGTGCTGCCAACTAATAGATTGACGGAACAGGCACGAGGGGTTGAATAGGCTCCTGTACTTGGATATCTATGTTTCTAGGAAGTAAAATAAAGAAACAGCAAATATTTTTTCTCCAAGACAATGTAATTCTGATAGAATAAAAATGAAATTAAGACAATGAGAGTAACAAGGCAACAGAGAGAAAAGGATTAACAATGAAAGTAGACAGTATAAGGGTGCAAAGTAATAAGGATAGCTAATAATATAAGAAGCATAGAATAAGACAGCAGACAGTATGAAAGTAATAGAGCAATAAAGAAAGCAAGATGGTGAGAGTGAGATTTCCAAAGAAACCGAGGCAGTAAGACAGTAATAAAGAAACCGAGATACTGTAAGTAATGTGTTACAAGGGAATCAAAATAGTGTGCGAGAGTGCGAGAGTGATAGAGTAACAATAAAATTGAGACAGTGAGAGAGTGCTAGAGTGAAGTCAATGAAAAAGAAAATTGGGTGCAGTGTAAAATGGGTTACTTATTCGCTATGAGTGTGTCTCGCGCTACTGGAGAAGACTAATGTCACCCCGATGGAGATTAGTGTTGGAGACCATGAGAGCTGGAAAAGAGAATGTGAAAATGGGAATATATGGAAAGGAAGAGGGATAGAGAGGAAATGGAAGAGATGACTGAAGCACGTAAGAGCAAACGAGAGGGAAAGTTAAGGGAGAGGTAGGGAGAGTCGTGAATGGGTGGTGAGAGAATTGAGACAAAAAAGCGGGAAAGGAAAAGTTGAAAGAAAGAGGGATTGAGAATGAAATTAAGAAGGGAAGGGGGAGAGAGGGAATGAATAGAAAACTTGAAAGAATTTCTAACTGTAGCATTGCTTACATTGTGGAAATCGATTTATTTCAGCTTTTGTCCCTGACAGCTCTTGTCCTTTTTCATCGACGCACCAGCACCTCCGCCGTTCCAAGTTATCGAGTTGCACACTGAAATCAGAGTATGGCCCAGGATAGTGCTTTACGGTACCAAACAACAGTTGCCAAAGCACGAAGGGGTTCAGCAAGATATTGGTGCCCGGTTCAGATGTGACAATTGCTACAAAATCGTCGGCAGAAATAGAATCGAAGGTGGGGTATCTGGAGAACACTGAAAAGACATGCTGATGCTCCTTGTCATAGAGTTCTTTGACGAACACCTCAAAACTCTTGGAAGCACGAGATGACCTACGGTATCCAATGACCTCATTCAAGATGTCAGTGAATGGCACCTCCTGGCCTCCATTATTCTGAGAAATCCACTGTTGATAAAATTCAATGGCATGTTGTGGTGGGCCATCACACTGGACTTGTCGCCAGTCTCCATTTTCTTTGCATTGAGGGATGTGGACTGCAGGTACCGAGAATGAGCTTGGGTCTGATAGCAGCATCTCGATCGTCTTTATGAACCTCTCAGCTGCAGTCAATTGGCAAGCACTGGGGCCTGGAAAGGGAAAAGAATATTAGAATATGTTTCATCCTGATTGTAATTTCCAGTACAAGAATGTTCAGGCTTTGTTTTACTAAATAACCAGTAGGAACAGGTGAATTTTTAATTCAATCTTAGGACATGAGCTTCACTGCCAAGGCTGGCATTTATTGGACATTCTTAGTTGCCCTTAAAGGAGTGGCTTACTAGGGCACTTCGGAGGGCAGTCAAGAGTCAATCACATTAGCGTGATTCTGGAGTCACAAATAAGCCAGTCCAGGTAAGGACAGCAAGAAAGAAGAAATAACTTGCATTTATATAGTGCCTTTCAGGACCTCGGGACCTCAAAGAACTTCACAGCCAATAAAGTACTTTTTGAAGTGTAGTTTCAGTTATAATGTGGGAAATGCGGCAGCAAATTTGAGCACAGGAAGGCCCCACAAACAGCAATGTGATAATGAACAGGTAATCTGTCTTAGTTATGTTGGTGGAGGGATAAATATTGGCCATGTCACCAAGAACTCCCTTGCTCTTCTTCAAATAGTGCCAAAGGATCTTTTATGTCCATCTGAGAGCGCAGATGAGGCCTCGGCTTGACGTCTCATCTGAAAGATGGCACCTCTGACAGTGCATCACTCCCTCAGTAATGCACTGGAGTGTCAGCCTAGATAATGTGCTCAAATCTCTGGAGTGGGACTTGAAGTCACAACCTTATGACTCAGAGGCAAATGTTACCAACTGAGCCAAGGCTGACACCTAAGCAGATTTCCTTTCCTAAAAACATTTGTGAACCAATTGGGGTTTTACAACAATCCAACAACTTCATGGTCACTTTTCCTGATATTATTTTTTTAGTTACAGATTTTTTTTTTAAACTGAATTCAGATTCTCAAATTTCAATGGGAGTTAAACTCACATTCTCTCGATTATTAGTCCAGGCCTCTGGATTACTAGTCAAGTAACAAAACCATTACTCTATCATACTTTAGCTTAAGACCATCGTAAAATTAGAGGAACATGGGGCTAGAACTTCCACTTTTGTGGTTATCGCCCAAATTTCCAGCATGGGCATTAAAAAAGGGTTTTCAGATCACCGGCTTCTAAGTATTTTCAAAGCACCTAATTTCCATTTTTGAAAATGGTCGTACCGCGAGCGATATAAAATGGGCGGTAGCATTAAATTTTTTTGATCTTCTGCCGTAAAGTGTGGCCATCCTGAGCAACGACATGGCAACGCTTGATTCCCGTGATTCAGGAGATCAAGGGTTATCATGACATGCGCAGAAGAAGAGACAGAGAGAGGAGGAGCTCAGAGGGACTAAAGACGTGTCTGGGTGTGGTGTGGCTGCTTTGGGAGGAAGGAGGGAGACTTTAGAGCTTCACAGCAAGCAGGCAAACAAAAATTAGCTGTTACCAGCCACATATTTGACCGAATTTGGCCATTAATGGAGAGAGAGGAGGAGGCATCACAGCACGCCTTGGAGACTGACGCTGAAGAAGGCAGTGAGGTGGGAGAGGAGCACATAGGAGGGCGCAAAAGAGCCAGAAGGTTCTCGGACGAGGCAAATACCTCCTTCCTGCAGGAGGTCGAATCATGCTGGGGTGATTTGACACAGGGAGCGTGTGGAAAGTCCACCTCAAAGGCCTACCAGAAGATATGGACCGAGATAGCAGAGGTGGTGTCGTCGGCGACCAATGAGGTGTGTGAGGGCAACCAATGCCGCAAACGATGGAACGACCTTGTGGGATCCACAAGAGTAAGTATTACATTCATTTACATGTACTTATGTATTTATATAACTTGATTTGTAACAGTCATGAGTGACTATCAGCAGATGTGAGGTCTTTCACTTTTGCCTGCGGTCACAGTGTATGTCTTTAGGTAAAGAATGATAATTTTCATAATAATCATTATTACATCTGTCAGTTATGTGTTATATCAGTCTCTGTGACAGTACCTAGCAATGATATCACACAATGATCTCATGCCATGTCGTCCTGTCACCTTTTACAGAAGAAGCTAGTGACGATGAGATCCATGCAGAGGCAAACGGGTGGGGGGCCACCAGTCCCCAGCGACATCATAGAGATGGAGGAGCGTGTGCTCGCACTCGTGGGGAGCACCCCTGGACAGCCATGGACGCATCTGCAGACCCTGAAGTGATATCATGTGAGTAAAGCTTACACCATTGTGTGATGTAAAGTCAATCGATGCCACACCCACTCATATCCGAACAATCATATATGATAGATGATCTCTAAAATTGTCATAAAAATAATGATGGCCTAATGAAAATCATTGGAATGCAAATGTGTTGCTGGTCATGAAATGTGATGTCTGCGATGATTTTGATAGCAGTGGTGCTTTTGTCGTGCATATGCTGTGTGTAGTGCTGGACTTACCTTGTGACCCTAGCACCCCCTTCTCCTCTAATAACCTCATTTGTGTTTTGCAGCTCAGCCATCCCAAGGAAAGACCACAGAGGACAGAAGGTGGGAACGCGGGGCAGGACTCAGCCGGACGATCCTACATCTGAGGAGATCCGATTTTCGCCCGTCAATCCGCTGGGTCTATTCTCCACGGATGAGAGCACAGATTTCAAGGAACCTGCATCGCCATGCGCCAGAAGCCATTCCATCCCAAGGCCATCTCGTGGTCCTCTGGTCATTCCCGCCTCCACTCTGGAGGTACTGGCCCCAAGCACCTCGCCACAGGGCACCCCATTTGTTCCCAGGACGGCGCAGACCCCGCGGAGATCCCGTGGACGCAGCAGGTCTGTTCCACGAGCGCCACATGACAGCAGAGAGATGGTACAGTTGTCCAGGAGGACTGTAGACATTGGTGACCACCTCATCGAAGCATTGGGGGGCATATCCCGACATCTGGCCACCATGGCCGAGTACATTCCGTGGATGGCTGAGGCCCTGGATGCAATAGCCAGGAACACTGCTGCCACAGGCCTCCCAGTGGTCCCCGAATGCGGCACTCCATCCCTAGGTTCCGCACCATTTACTGCAAACGACAGATGAGAGCAAGGACCAAGATCCTGCTTCTGCATCAGAGAATGTTGCCCCCTTGGCAACCCCCACTCCCGTACCCGTGCAACGACCGCATCTGCCTTCATCCCCCCCCAATGAGGCACCGCCTGAGGAGTTCCTCGGCCAGGCACCGTGGAGCGAGGAGGGGAAGGGGTAGAGGTGGGGAGGAGAAGAGGAAGGGAGGAAGGAAAGTGAGGTGCATATCCGCAGGTGATGGCTGTGTTATATCTCCATCTGGGTGTATGCAATTTGTTACAATGTATGAGGGCTGGGGACCACGCTACTGCTTTGCCTTTGTATTCTGTGTTGCTGGACATGTTGAACATGTGATTTTTGTCAATGGTGGAAAAAGTGGGGTGTGGGTGGGGGTTGGGTATTATTGCCTGTGATACTTATGCTTTCAGACCAATGTTGGTATAACATTTTTGTTATTGAACATAACCTTGTTGCGCATTGTCTCAGATAGCTGCACCGGTACACACTGGTGATTCCTTAACATCAAAGGGTTAAATACAATTTAACATCAATCAATGTAAACTTTAACTGGCACCAAGGTGATGGGCACCATTGATGTCTGAGCTGCACACAGACAGCAGTGTGTCAGCGTTGTCACTCACATCAACGCTCTTTCAGGCAAATCGTTCAGATCTCAGCTCCTCATGTAAGAGTGGGATTTTAAAAATGCCAGCCACACCGCTGGCATTCGTTCAGAACAGTTCCACTTTTTGTGGACATTTTTTTGGGCGAACGATATTGTGGCCGATTTATGTGCGAGATGAAATTGACGCTGAGTGATCTCATGGCCGCCAGTTTCGATAAATATGTTCTTTACGACCAAAAAAAGTGTGCGGGCGGTATTATTGAATCTCGGCGTTAAATCAGTGTGGAAATTAACGCTGGCCAATATTATGGCCGTTGGTTTCGCCCATTCTGATGATTCCGCCCCAAAAAAGTGGGCGGGCGGTAATATTTTTCCCCAGCGTTAAACATATGGGGAAAGTAATGCTCGCCGATAAGTTTCCTAAAAATTGCCGTCAGTTTCCATTTTGTGGCTAAGTGGGTGATATCTGGGCGTCGTACGTCATTTCAGGGGTAAAATGGGCGTTAAGTGGATGTTAAGCATGCAAAAAAAAGTGGAGGTTCTAGCCCATGGAGTTAAAGAAATTAATGTCTGCAATTCAGTCTCTGTGTAATTTCTTTAATAGTTCTATAAAAAAAGATATATAGTGATGTGGTAACTCTTTGTCAGCTGAAGACATGACAATCCCTGGAGACTTTTTAACACTCTATTAAAACTGGATAAATATTTGGGCTTAAGAGGGGAGCCTTGAAGGTAGTCCAATTGAAGCTGTTAAAGTTATAGAAAGTTACTATTGGATCTCCAACATCCTTTCAGGCAATACATTCCAGATCATAACAACTCGCTGCATTCTCCTCATCTCTCCTTCTGGTTGTTTTGACAATTACTTTAAACCTGTATGCTCTGGCTACTGTCCCGTCTGCCAGTGGGAACTGTTTCTCCTTATTTACTCGATCAAAACCCTTCATAATGTTGAACACCTATTAAATTTCCCCTTACCCTTCTCTGCTCGAAGGAGAACAATCCCAGCTTCTCTGATCTGATATGTGGATTGAAAGAGCTGAGCTAAGCAATTTTTTCACTGTGGTGAAGAGTTCAGAAGTTCATATAACAGGCGACGGAAACACAAACCCAGTGTCAGAAGGGACATCAGGCACAAAGGGTTTGAAATTTATGGAATATTTAAGAGTGGATACTCCATTATCTGTCCTCGATTAGCTAACAGAATATTGGTGGGATCAAGCCATGCAGCAGACCTCACCTCATTACAAAGCCCACAATATAGTTCAACTCTCAGGTCAATCTGACATCCAATGTCTTATGTGTTGAAAAACATTCCTTGCGAAAATCAGACTTTACAGTCATATGGGAATCTACAACCACTATTAAATTGGAGATGAATCCTAAGCTGTCATCATCGACAATGATGGAGAAGCCCACGAACACCAGTCTTCAATCTGACAGAAATCAACCTCATAGCCCACGCAAGTTGAAGATAAAATGAAAAGGGGAGATTGTACGTGCCCAGCAGAGTGCTGAGATTTGAGGTGAATGTGAATCAGACAATCGTGGTTACAGTGTTGTAGTCCTACTTCCAGGCTGCAATGCCCACAATTGTGACTCCACATGGAAACATGGTATCACATGAATCATTCTTAAATTTATAGTTTTGCAGTTATCTTCCTTCGCGTGCCTTGGGTATGTGGCTTTTACTGATCCACCATTTCTTGTTAACCACTAAGCAGGTCCTCTCCATTTTGACAGATTGCAGATGTTCCACTGTACTCGGGCAGATGTGCTCAAGAGGAAACTATACACAGGGCAATGGGGAAAGAGCAGGGAAGTGGGGCTAATTGGATAGTTCTTTCAAAGAGCCAGCACAGACATGATAGGCCGAATGGCCTCCTTCTGTGCTGTATGATTCTATATACATATCTGGGGAAAGAAGCGATTGAGGGATCTGGTGAGAAGGTGGAGTTTAAATGCACCAGCAATGGACAGAATTCTGGGGCCAAACGGCATATTTCTGTTGCTGTTTCTAAATATTATTGGGTCTATTTTTCACTGTAAATTGTGTAGTGGATCGTACGTCCGTTGTAGAACCTGCCTGATTTTCATCCCATTGATTTCAGATTACCGCCCAGGTGGTGAAAATGAAAATTACATCAATATCAGACTGAAGCTGGTACAGAACTCAATCTGGAGAGATCTCGGCAAATCAAGCCTCTTATCCAGATATCATACAGGAAATGACCACTCAAGGTGAGTGTGAGATGTTATTGAAAGCTGCTTTGTTACACTTGAGTATACAGAATAAAGTATTCTCTACTTCTCTCATGTTGGGGACAAAAATGTCAAAATATAAAGTGCAATAAAAAATTCAGAACTTACACCGTGTGCCTCTTCTAGCTGGTTTCCTTATTCCAGGTGTTTTCCTGCCCTGCAGATCCACACAGAAGCAATTCATCCCATCGCATTGCATGGGCTGAAAACCACCATCATCTCCACATGAAGGAATGAATACGTCAGATCCCGCTGGCTGCCGTCCTTTCATGACTATTGAACTCTTACGTTCTTGCTCACATTTGGTGGGACATTGTGGCCTTTGATCCTGGATTCTTGAGTTTGGAACCTCCATTCCTTGACCATCCACACACCAGCAGTCTGAGCCTTGACACTGGACTTCTTCATACCGTCCATCTCCAGTGCACTTTGGAACAAAGAGGTTAGAAATCTGGCGGTTACAGATACCAACTCTGGCACTTCTTAAAACTAGCTGGACTGTTTCAGCTAAGCTATCATCATCTGTACCGAAAAAGGTGATGATTTCATGCAATGTTGTGAAGACGTTCCGATGCTCAAACAGTGATTCTATAAGTTTTATAATATTTTGATTCTCCTGTAAATTTACTGCCCGTCCAAAATTGTCCTCAATTGTTTGGTTCAAGTTGAAAATGTCCCTGGAGAATTCTGATGTTCCTTTGGAGAAGTAGGAGTCTTCGATGGGTGAAAACAATTTGGCAAGTTCTACAAAGTTCCCTCCACTGTACATTCCTGTTAAGCCAATCTGCTGGAAGAACTGACTGAAATTAAAGGTCCCCTTGTTCCCTAGACCCCCGGTGAAATTGAAAAGCCCCACGTTTTTCAGAAATTTGCCTCCAAACAGATTTTCAACAAAGAATTTGGGGGATGCAGAAAACTGAAGAGCAGTGAGTGCTAAATCCTTGGATAGGAACGTTCCTTCCACAAACTCACTAAGAATCACTTCCAGGTCGACCCGGCCAATGTTCAGGTCTGCAACCTGGGGGATGGAAAGCAGCAATCCAGATTTTATAAACAGCTCCTTCAGATCTGGGCTGCAGTGGCTGAGAGACTCAACAATCTTTTCTAGAGCTGAGCTTTGAGGTGCAGGTACAGCAAAGGGATCGTTTTGACTGAAGTGGCCAACAGGTCCATAGAAAAGCCGTGACAGCATGCGTCTTCTCTCCGACTCACAGTCTCTTTCATCATTCCCTGGAATTTAAAGAATTAAATCATTAGCAACAAGAGTAGGCCATTCAGCCCCTCGGACCTGCTCCACCATTCAATTAGATCAAGGTTGATCTGTGATCTGCACCTCAAATTCATTTACCTGCTCCATATCCCTTGGGACGCTTACATCACAAAAATGTATCTAAGACTTGAAATCTCCAATTGACCTAGCAACCACAGCCTTTTGGGGAGAGAGTTCCAAATTTCTACCACTGTTTTTGTGAGTAAGTGGTTCTTGATTTCGCTCCTGAATGGCCTAGCTCTAATATTAAGATGATGTCCCGTTGTTCTTGATTGCTCCCATCAATGGAAAATAGTTTCTCCGTATCCACATTATCTAAACCTTTTAACAGTTCCTGCAAATCTGGGCTGCAGTTGCACAAAGACTCAAATCAAATCAATCAGGAGTAATACTGAAAAACGGTTCATTATATTCACGCATTTGCTCGCATACTGAAAATCAATTTCTTTACGGTTAGGATTATTTGGCAGTTGATCAGAAATGCAAAAATAGCCATGGTTTTACAAGATCGCAAGATAGATATAAACGAGAGAAGGCTATTTGACCCAATCTAACTAATCCACCCAGAAAGAGCCTATAGTCTGCTTCTTCAAAAATTCCGTTTTTGCCTCCGCTAGCCAACCCAGAAATCCATCCCAAGAGTTGATCACTCTTTGAGGAAAATGTTATGAGGGCACACACTCAGAAGGTCTTCGCTTGCACCCATCCCACAGGAGAAAATTGAAGGCCATTGCCCATACTTTTCCAATATTCAACGACTGGTACAGAGTCTCGCACAATTTGCATGAAGAATGATTTCCTGCATTTAAATCTAAAGGTCAGAAATTTGACTTTCAATAGTTTTTGAACGTGTGTTGCCTTGTTGGGATAGTCATGGTTTAATCTGAACCTGTTCTGGATTTGGCTTTTCAGGTATCAGGAGTGCACTTTCGGTTGTGTGTGATCTGAGAAGGCACAGGATGAGGATGAGGATGGTGTGTCATTCTTGTGGTAGAGCTTTTCACATTTCAGTGTCCAGAAGTAAAGTAATGTTAATATAACACTGTTGGTGATAGTACAAAATGTTATCACTGCTGTATCAAAGGGGCCAGCATATAAAAATATGCCAGTTCTATGTTAGAGATAAGATAACATCTCTTTAAAAGAGATGTTCAAAATTATGAGGATTTTGATAGAGTAAATAAAGAGAAAGGGGCCGAAATTCAGGCATGCCCGAAACCTGGCGCACCTACGATTTCTTATCTGTTTTTACTGCTGCATGAGAAGAGGTCACCTCCTGACCGATATTCAGTACTTTGTCGTTTTTTTCCGACAAGACCAGAATTCGGTCATAATGGAGGCGCAAGTGCGGCAGTAAGTCCTGGTGAGGGGTGGAAGTTGGGGCAGGATCAAGTCTCCGCTGCTGTCACTCATTGGCTGAGAGGTGGTGACGTCACTGCGCATCTGCGTCACCGCGTCTCTCCCCTCATTTAAAGGGGAGAGAATCGGCGATTCTGTAGGCTCAGCCACTGGGCCACCAGGGAGGGTTTCGGCCGGGCTACTGGCCTGGCACCCAAGAGGGGGTGCCAGGCTGCCTAACGGTGGCCCAGCCGAACCTGGGGCAATAATTAGCCGGCCAATCAGGAAGTCGGCTGGCAAAAATAAAAACATGGCAGCTGCGGCAGTGCTCCCTCCCCTTGAAAGGCCGCCATGCTGCCATGCTGGACACACACAGAACAAGGTGCACCGACAGAAAAAGCTGTCGGGGGCACCGCGCGGAGGAGCGAAGATTTTTGCAGGTAAATTTGAGGCGGAATGTGCGGGAGATCGGCGGTGCACGCTTTGATGATGCGCTTGCGGCGGTCGGCAGCAGCGGGACGGAAGTGTGGACAGGCCTAAAAATCCCCGAGGTGAATTTGGGTCATGGCGGTCAATCGACTGCAACGTGGTGACCACTCGATTCTGCCGCATGGCCGTCGCAAAACGGCGGTAACTGGCCTTATCCAGACCCTGAATTCCGGCCCCAAACTGTTTCCAACTGGTATGAGGCTCAGTAACCAAAGGGCACAGATTTAAGATAAAATAGAATTTTGTTAACGCAGCAAGATGTTATGATCTGGAATGCACTGTCTGAAAGTGTGGTAAAAGCCGATTCAATAGTAACTTTCAAAAGGGAATTAAATATATATTTGAAAAGGAAACATTTGCAGGGCTGTGGGGAAATAGCTGTGGAGTGGGAATAATTAGATAGCTCTTTCAAAGAGCTGGCACAGGCACTATGGGCTGAATAGCCTCCTTCTGTGCTATATGATTGGATAATTCAGAGTGATCTGATTAATGTGTTTAAAATGATAAAGGCATTCAATAGGGTAGGTACAGAAATGCTATTTCCTTCAATGGTGGAATCAAGAACAAGAGGGCACAATCTTAAAATTCGAGCTTCAGAATCTTCTAAACTCAAAGGAATATAAGCAAAGTTTATGCAACCTGTCTTCATAACTTAACCCTTGAAAGCCTGGTATCAATCTGGTGAATCTGCACTGCACACCCTCCAAGGTCAATATACCCTTCCTGACTTGCGGTGCCCAAAATGAACACAGTACTCCAAATGGGGTCTGACCAAGGCTCTGTACAACTGAAGTATGCCTCCCTTTCCTTTGAATTCCACCTCCTTGAGATAAAGGCAATTGGCATTTTTAATTACTTTGTGTACCTATGCACTAGCTTTGAGTGATTTGTGTACTTGGACACTCAAACCCTTTGCTCCTCCACACTTCCTAGTCTCTCACCATTTAGACCTTATTCCAATTTGTCTTTCTTGGATGCAAAGTAGATAACCTCACACTTCCCCACACTGAGTTCCATCTGTCACAGTTTTGCCCAATCACTTAATTTGTCTTTGTCCTTCTGTAACTCCCTGTTCCCATCTACACAATTTATTGTGCTCCTAAATTAGTGGCCCTGAATTTGCGATCCCTACTGGCGTGTACGAGGTGCGCCCATAGGGGCTCCGCAAGTTTCGGGTTTAGGCGTGCACCTAAACCTGGAACTTGCGATCTGTCAAGAATCCTTTTGTCAGATTACACCCGTCCGGAAGTAAAGGGCCTCCGTGGATGGAGAGTTGAGCTATTTGCCCAACTTCTGCCCACCGAATGCCCTTCAAATTTTTACGATTGATAGAAGCAGGCATTTAAAGGACACAAAAATAATTTTTTTTTCAATAATTTAAACATTTAAAAACCTGACAAGTAAGGTAAGTTTATTTTTAAACCCTGTAAAATATGTATAAAAAATTTAGATTACATTTTTGTTTTAAATAATTAATTAAATTCCAGTTTGATTCATTTTAAATGTGATTTTTGAATAAAATTATTTTACGTGTTTGTGTATTTTTTTAGGTATTCCCATTCATACCTATGGTAATTCTGTGGGTGCTCTGTAGCCTAGTCTGAGTGAACAAGTTGTACACCCTGATCTGACCCATCACCTGAATTACCAGTTCAGGAGTTGAATTTGTTCAGCTGTATTGATCATGAATTATGACACCAAGGTATCTAAGATATGTTCTGATCTTACCAGAATATAAATAAAAATCCATTGTGTAATAATAACAGTAAATTGAAGATGTATTACAAAAGGCCCTTAATGGCTTAGAGGGCAAACACAGTAGAGAGCCATATAAGACTTGAAATGAGGCAGCTGTGAGGAGATGTCACTGAGATAAATAAGAAAATAAGTGGCTTGGAAAAGGTAGATCCACAACTCTACTTCAAGATAAACCAGGACACTAGCACACAGAAGCAAGGTTCAAACTAGCAAATGGCAAATTTAGGACTAATATCACAATATTCTTCTTCATACAAAAAGTGCTCAACACATGGGGCCTGAAATTCACCACCATAAGGATTGATTTAGCTCCATCTTTCTCGTCAATATCTCCCCTGAGATTTTGAACATGTTTCCAATTCAATTCCTTGTCTGTTTTCAGTTAAGTGATCTCAGCTGAATCATCAGATTCTGTGGCGTAGTGTGCATTCGTGGAGGTTCAGTAACATTGAAATCAGGGTCAGCCCTAATACTTCCCAAGGTTGAGTATTCTGCTGATAGTCACATATCTAGGCTGACACGTGGGTAAAGTGATTGAGTGCTGCTCGTGCCCATGGGACCCATGATCACTTCCATAGGGGGAGAACTTGCAGACCATGACTTGACCCATCACCTAAATCAGAGATTGCCTCACTCAGAAGTTCAGATTGTTAACTTGATGGCCATTCAGCACACCAGAGCAACTCATGAATGGTGAATGATGAAGACTCTTAGACGTCATAGAGTGAGGTAACTTCACCAGAAGTGCAATGGAAATCCCCCGTAAACTGGGGTCCTGCCTCACTTCCAGTAAAAGAAAGGACTTGCATTTATATAGCACCTTTTACAACCTTATCCCAAAGCGCTTTACAGCCAATGAAGTATTTTTTGAAGTGTAGTCATTGTTGTAATGTAGGAAACATGCCAGCCAATTTACACAGAGCAAGGTCCGCAAACAGCAATGAGATAATAACCATGTTTTAGTAATGTTGGTTGAGCTATAAATATTAGCCAGGAGAACTCCCGTGCTCTTCTTCGAATAGTGCCATGGGATCTTTTACATCCACCTGAAAGGGAAGACAGGGCGTTGGTTTAACATCTCATCCAAAGATAGCACTTGTGACAGTGCCGCACTCCCTCGGTATTGCACTGAAGTGTCATCCTAGATTATGTGCTCAAGTCTCTGGAGTGGAAGTTGAACCCCCCAAATGACTGACTCAGAGGCGAGCTTGTTACCACTGACATTTCAGTTGTGACAGAGGAGTGGGAGCAGCTCCAAGGAAATTCAGGACCATTGGAAATGTGAAATTTATATCTTATAAGTGTTAAACTAGGTGGCAGATAAAACAACCAAAAGATACTTACCACAATCAGGTGCTCTTGCCTGTTGCCTTGTTCCAGATATCTCCTGTCCATTGGAATCTGTGCACCAACACTGACCCCCCTGCTGACACTGGACTGCCAGATAGTTTCCATTGTCGTCGCATGAGGGAGTGAAGACATTACCAAATGAGGAAGCTGTAAATCTCTCGATTTCACATTTTGTTGGGCCTGTAACAAAGGGTAAAACTCAGATCTGAAGTTGAATCCAGAATGGCAAAGTATCAGTAACAAAATGTTTTGATGTCTCTTTACTCTTTTTTTTCCCTTTGACATTTATGATTTCTATAGGGCCCGAACTTGGTCAAAGCTAAGGCCGGTCCAAGTGCCGCCCAAAGGAACGCTGAGATACCTGACGGTACTTTGGCAGGGAGATTCCTCAAAGAGACCTGCAAAGACCACCCGGCGGCAATAAAACAACAGTGTGGGCGGCAGCGGGCGGGAGCTCCCAATCTCGCCGGCAAATGCTATCCTCGCCAAAATGCCGCCAAGGATTGAGTCGGGCCCAGGGAGGGGGGAACACATAAAAATAAAAATTTACACAAAAAAACCCACTGGAAAATCTTCAGGGTACCCCATACACCTGAATCGCTGTAAAAAATTAAATAAATTTACTAACCTTTTTTTGTAAATCTTCATACTTACCGCTGAGGTTAGACCTGCCTCCTCATAATGGTCCCTCCCCCTGCTGCCGCCGACTCCCGCCCAGAGCAATCTGGCAGCTCGACGGGCAGGAGGACACTTCCGCGCCTTTAGCGGGCAGTTCCCAGTGGTCCTCCCCGTCGCCCCCCCCCGCCACCAGCAGGGAGCCTAGAGGAAACTGGCACCGAGGGGAGACCGCCCAGAAAACTTGGCGGCAGTCGATGTCAGCGGGCATCAGCGGGCGGTGACTGCACCAAGTTTGGGACCTATGTGTCAGACTACTCTTGCAGGTGAGCCCTAACTACTGTCCCAGAGAGAATTTTCACTTGCCTGTATATTTAAGTAAAATTCATAGTATGCTCAGGGAATGAACAAAGAACTGTCTTGAGTTTATTTCAGCTATTGGTTTTATTATGCAGCCTGACCTGAAATTCAGGCGCTAAATGGCATCCTAACCTTCCAATATGGCAGAATGCAGCATACGCTCATTACGAGCCAGAAATGCGCTGCCCACCATATTGGTGTAGGTAGATGCATTAGCATTAGGAGCACACATTCGATTTATGCTAAGGGAAGAACATATTATTTAAATTAGGTTCCTATGCTTCTTGCAGAACCCGTTTTCGATATTGGTCCAGTGCATTACTCGACACGTGCTGAACTCGCACAGTACAATATGGCACGAACCGGTAGGAAGGCCCCATAAGGACCTACCTGAATGTAGAGCTGGGAGCAGCACTCCTTCTGACCCCACATTAAAAGAACGGCAGCTGCGATGCAATCTTCAGTTACGATTCACTGTTAGTTCCCGGCAGCTTGCCAACTCCATTGAGATGGGGCCCAGGGCCCAATATTAGGGTGCCTCGGGCCTCACCATTCAGGTGCAGGGTTTGTAACCCTTCACCCGCCCAAAAATGGGCGTGCTGAATTATCTGGGCCAACACTCTGGTAGAATCTGACTTCATCTTTCGCCACCAAACAAATTGAGTCAACAGCAATAGTACAGGAAAATAGTAGCACATATATATAATGACAGTAGTTTTAAGCTTCGCCAGCTCCTCAAGTATTATAAATAATAATTAGTTTGCAACTAAAATATGGCAATGAATAACATTTCTAATGTAGTCGCTCCTTACTGTTTCTCACTATCTGTGCAAGCTGTCTGGCCTGACTATATTCACTCAAAGCTTTCAGAGAGGCTCATTGGTTTGAAAAGGACAGGCAGATCAATACCTTCAAAAGATTGTCGGGGACCCAGTGAATTTAAATAACAGTCTGTTCAATTAAAAAAGAACTTCCAATCAAAAATATATTTGGACAAATCCATACAAGATGAGACAAAAGTATTGAAATTGAAAAGGTTGTTGCTTCCATCGGGCATCTGCCCAACAATAACTACTGATTTGGCAACAAAAGTATAAAAAATGAGCTGGAACGTTCTTCTGTGAGTGAGGCTAGCTTTAACCCCTTATGCACCATAGTGGAATTTCAAATTCAAACTCATATAAAATTAAATCTTACACAAAATGCTTTTGTTTTTGTTACAAGTAATAAGCATTTTTTGTGAATTTTGTGCTCATTAAAAGATGAAGATTTTGGTGTTGGAGAATGGAACATTTTAAATTTCAGGTATCCAGCATTAATAATCAAATTTGTTGATGTGCGTCTGTTTAACAGGTGTGATACGGGCGTCTAAGTGTATGGTGGGCGGCGTGCGTGTGCATGTTCTGCTGCCCGCCATACTGGTAAAGGTTGAAGTATAGGTGTCCAGTGCCCGTGCCTAAACAGGTGTTAGGCTCTTTGCACATGCAAATAGGAACCTAATACCTATTTCAGGGCCCCTTCCTGAGTGCTCCTCCTGGCTCCACCCCCTCCCCAAATCAATCCCCCTCCTTCCCAATTGCCCTCTTCCCTCTCGATCGCCCCTCTCCCTCCCTCCTGGTCGATTGAGTGAAGGATGGAATGTTTACTTTGTGTCAGAGTAAAGTTGTGCTGCAGTTTGTTGCCAATGAGAAGCTGAAACAGTGAAGTGTGAATATAGGTAGAAAAGTGGGCATTGAATTGGCACTCTCCTTGTAGCCATATTGTAACCAACTAATGGATAAACATACACAACAATAATCTGCATTTCTGTAGTGTTCCTCAGATAAATGACCACTTATAAGGCAGAAAGAAACATCCAGTACAGATCGGTGTTCCTGGCGTTGAACTCAATATCCATCCCTTCCATCATAAGTCTACTGTGGTTGCAGTATTTATGATGTACAGGATGCACTGCAGCAACTCACCTAGATTACTTCCACAACACTTCCCTCTGCTGAAACCTCTACCACCACGAAGGGATACGAACATGTCATGGGAACACTGTCACCTCCAAGTCACACATCATCATGACCTTGGACATATATTGCCATTCCTTCATCGTCACTGTGTCAATGTCTTGGAATTCCTTACCTAACAGCACTGTGGGAGCACCATCAGTACAAGGACTGCACTGGTTCAGTGAGAAAGCCTACCATCACCTTCTCAGGGAATGGGCAATAAATGCGGTTGCCCACAACCCAAAATATATATTTTTTAAATGTCAACACCCAGCAGGAAAGGGGATGATTGTTGGAAGCATCAAGAGACCAGAGATACTATCAAGCCTCAATCATGACTTGAGATTGCAAAGATTTATTTTCTCCTGTGGAATATTGGGACGAGAAAGGAAGTAAACATACCGCCAGTTGAAAAGTTAGTGTCAAATTAAAGTATTTAATTCCCACTAGCGAATGGATTGAGATTGCCCAAAACTCTTTTGCCATAAAGCCCTTACAGCTGGGGGACAGAAAGCATCATCGGTATAAATAAGGGCACAGAGGTGAAAGGCTATAGCTAACTTACTGCAATAATCTAGTAACAAGTTATCAGTTAATGTTATAATGACTCATTCTGAAACTCTTCCCTCCGAGCACTTACATCTAAACCTGCCGGTGATCAGCAATCGCACGGCGAGGAATCGCCGCTGTAGAATCCGGTAAATGTTGGTGTCCGTAAACGAGGGCCCAAGCCGTGGGCCAGCGAAGATTGTGTCATAGATTTCTTCCAATAATAACTCCAGACCTGACAAATAGAAAAGAACAAAAGAGGAGCAGGCAGAGTTAGTAGCTACATCTCAACCTCGGAACACAAGTTAAAAATGTGGGAGTTGGGAGTAAGAGTGGAAGCTAGGCAGAACATTTCCCTCCAAAGAACAATAGAGCTGTGGAATAAGTTACCAGGGAAAACTATTGAATTGGATCCTTTAAATGGATTTGAGAAACAATTAAATGTGCTTCTGTAGAGATAAGAGATTGCACGATTTGATGTAGAATTGAACTATGAGAAAGGGACTAGCCTTTTAAGCCAAAGGGCCCTTTCCTGTTCTTACAAATAACATAGAATGACATCGAATATGCAGCATACACAACAAGCCATTCGACCCAGTTAGTTTGTGCTGATGTTTATACTCCACACGAGTCTCCTCCCATTCCATCGACATCATCACAGCCTTTCAGCATATCTTCCTATTCGCTTTTCTCTCATGTATTCGTCTACTTTCCTTTTGAAAGCATCAAAGCTATTTGCATCAACCATTACCTGTGGTGGTGAGTTCCACATTTCAACCACTCTCTGGGTAAAGATATTTCCCTATTAGATTTATTTTTATTATATTTATAGCCCCTAGTTTTGGATTCTTCCACAAGTGGAAACATTCTCTCCCCATCTACCCTTTCCAATCCATTCAGAATTTTAAAGATCTCTACCAGGTCACCTTTAAGTCTTCTCTTTTCTAAAGAAAAAAGCCTTAAGCTGTTCAATCTATCCCGATAGCTGTAATCTCTAAGTTTTGATACCATCCATGTAAATCTTTATTGCACTTTCTCCAGTGCTTCCATATCCTTTTGACAGTATTAAGACGAGAACTGTGCCCAGAACTCTAAGTGCGGCCTGACCAGTTTAACATAGCTTCACTATTTTTGAATTCTACACCCTTAGAAATAAATCCCAGTGCTTTGTTAGCATTTTAATTGTTTTGCTGACATACCATCCTGCTTTTAATGATTTGTTCACCTGTATCCCTAGATCTCATCCAATTCAATTTCTTATTTTCTAAGGTGTAGGTGATGTTTCTATTTTTCCTACCAAAGTCCATCACTTCACATTTATCTATGTTAATGTTAATTTGCCACTTAACTGCCCGGACTGCAAGTTTGCTCATGTCTTCTTATATTATGTTGCATTCTTCCTGGATGTTATCTATAGCCCCCAGTATGGTATCAATATGCAAGTTTTGATATTGAATTGCTTGTTCCTAAGTCAAAATCATTAATGCAAGTTATGAATAACTGTGGTCCCAGCACTGACCCTTGTGGAACACCACTTTCTACCTTCCTCCAATCTGAATAACTATCCTTTAACCCTACCTCCGCTTTCTCTATTTTAGCCAATTTGCTATCCATTCAGCTATTTGTCCCTGATTCCCCATGCTCTAACATTTGTCATGAGCAACTATATTCATTTCAGTTTACTTAAAACTCCTTGTGTTCAACACTGAGCAATCCAGAAAGTTTGAGCATAGGTTTTATTGGGAACTTGGTGTGGCACCTTATTGAAGGCCTTTTGAAAATCCAAGTATATGACATCTACTACATTACCCTTGCCTATTCTTTCCATTAACTCTTCAAAGGATTCTATCAGGTTAGTTAAGCATGCCTTTCGCAACACATGCTGATAATTTATTATTATATTTTCTATATCTAGATGCTCTTCAATCACTTCTTTTAGTATAGATTCCAGTATCACTGATGTTAAGCTGAATGGTCTACACTTCTCAGGTATTGTTCTATCTCCATTTTTGTGTATAGGAACAACATTAACTGTCTGCTAGTCATCTGACACTATCCCCTCTACTAGGAAACTTTTATATAAATATATATATATATATATATAAACTACTGCCTCTGCTATCTTTTCCCTAGTCTCCTTGAGTATACGTGGGTGCATACTATTTAGACTGGGGGCCTTAACCTCTTTTAGTTTTGTTAGTTTGTCAATTATCTTCTCCCTTTCTATCCCGCCGGTATTAATATTCTTTTTAAGCTCATCCTCTAGTGAAGTGAGTATTTTATTATCTTCTTTAGTAAAAACTGAGGCAGATTAGTTATTCAATGGTTCTGACATTTCTCTGCCATTACCTGTGAGTTTATCTTGCTCATTCTTTAGTGGGCCTACCCCTACTTTAATTTTCCTTTTATTGTTTATGTATCTATAGAACACGTTATTATTTCTTTTTATATTCCTAGACAATTTGATTTTGTAATTTCTCTTTCTGATGTTTTTTAAACTTCTTTCCTAAGTTCATATTCCCTTTTGCCCTCCATTTCTTTAGTGTCTAAGTACTTCTTATATGTATTTTTCTTTGGATTCAATTTTCTCTTTAGTTCTTTATTCATCGACATTGCCCCATAATTAGCTTACTTGTTTTTGGCTTTTAGTGGAATACATTTCTCTTGACCTCTACTGATTACCCTTTTAAAGACTTCCCACTGATTTTCTGGCTCTTTGTTTTTCATGATATTCCCCTGGTTTATCTACTTTAGTTCCACCCTAATTTCCTCATAATTTGCTTTTTTCCGATCTATTACCTCTGTCCTACTTATGCCATTCTCGTCACTAATCTTAAACCTTACTATGTTATCACTGTTATTAAAATGCTCCCTTACTTTTACTTCCCCTATATGTTCTGGTTCATTACAAGATCCAGCAGTGATTCTTTTCTTGTTGGACTTCTCATGTACTGAGTGAGAAAGAAGTCCTGTATACACTATAAAACTTAATTCCCTTTTCTCCTTTCGCTACTTCTTGCTGCCAGTTTATTTGGGGGTAGTTGAAATCTCCCATGAGATATGATATGCTTGCTGCTCACCTCATAGATTTTCCTACATATTTCTTCCTCCAGTTTCCTTCCACTATTTGGTGGTCCTATTAGGGTCCACTCTTATTAGGGTGATGGATCCTTTCTTATCTTTTAACTCAATCCATATGGATTCTGTATCTATCTTACTGCTAGTTACACTCCATCTCCTTCCTTCCCTTTCCTTTCTAAATGTGTTCATAAATATTTTGTTGCCGGTCCTGTTCTCTCTGTAGCTGTGGTTCAGTCACCCCTACTGTATCTGGATCCACTTTACAAATTATTGCCTTCAGTTCATCCATTTTGGTTTGATTATTACGTACATTTCAGTACCGACAGTTTAAATTGTTTTTATTTATTATTCCTCTCTCTTTGTTTTTACCTTTATGTTATATGAACGTTATCCGATCTCTGTCCATTCATGTTATCCTTATTACTTCCTTTAGTTTGTCCTTTACTCTCTTTTCCTGATTCTTTCATTGTTAGGTTTCTGAAATTTATAGCAATTAACTCTCTCCATGTTATTAGTTTAAGGTCTTATTTACAACCCTAGTTGTCCTTTCCGCTAGGACCCTGGTCCCAGCCCAGTTCTCGTGTTCTTAGAATGCAAGGGTATTATACTCTCATGTGTGCCAATGTATGTCATTAAGGACAAGGGGAAATAGTCCTCCTACGAAACTCTTTATTTATGTGCCACCTCACAGCATTATTATACCAAGAGGATCAACCTCAGAATATACATTGCATAACTCTGTGTGTCAGCCCTGATTCAGTCAGTAGCACTCTTGCCTCTGAGTAAGAAGGTCATGGGCTCCAGTCCTACTTTGGAGTGAGCACATAATCTAGGCCAATTCCTGCTAGACTGCAGCAACTTAAAGGAACAACAACAACTTGCATTTATATAGTGCCACTAACGTAGAAAAATGTCCCAAGGTGTTTCAGAGTTAGGCATCACCACAAACCTTGTATGTCTGGTAACTAGGATTAACAGTTGCTCAATGTCTGAGAGTTTGGACGCATGGAGCAGACCTTGCAATTTTTCGATGACATCAATGGGCCACTGGCTCAAATCAAGATGAGAGGGGAGGCCCTGGGAAGCAGGGGAAAAGGCCCGACAAGGGAAATGCCAAGGCACAGTGAAAGGAAGTGGCTGTGGCAGTAATCCCATCGGAACAGGGCCTTAGTTTAATGAATAATCTGAAAAAACATTGGATGGAAATATTGTCTTCGGTGGTGTAATGTATGCACCTGTGATTATGCTCACAGCTTTGTAGAGCTGTTGCCACTCTCCACCTTGCCATCCTCGTCGGCCGTCCGGACACAGCATGGCGCACCATCTTGCCATCCGGAGGTGGCGGGAGTCCCCAATGGAGTGCTCTCTAGGTGGGAGTCCTCCCACTATTTATTGGGGATTTTGCCTAGAGGGTGTTGCACGGAGCAGTCATAAGAACATAAGAACATAAGAATTAGGAACAGGAGTAGGCCATCTAGCCCCTCAAGCCTGCTCCGCCACTCAACAAGATCACGGCTGATCTGGCCGTGGACTCAGATCCACTTACCCGCCCGCTCCCCATAACGCTTAATTCCCTTATTGGTTAAAAATCTATCTATCTGTGATTTGAATACATTCAAAGAGCTAGCCGCAACTGCTTCCCTGGGCAGAGAATTCCACAGATTCACAACCCTCTGGGAGAAGAAATTCCTTCTTAACTCAGTTTCAAATTGGCTCCCCTGTATTTTGAGGCTGTGCCCCCTAGTTCTAGTCTCCCCGACCAGTGGAAACAACCTCTCTGCCTCTATCTTGTCTTTCCCTTTCATTATTTTAAATGTTTCTATAAAATCACCCCTCATCCTTCTGAACTCCAACGAGTAAAGACCCAGTCTACTCAATCTATCATCATAAGGTAACCCCCTCATCTCCGGAATCAGCCTAGTGAATCGTCTCTGTACCCCCTCCAAAGCTAGTATATCCTTCCTTAAGTAAGGTGACCAAAACTGCAAGCAGTACTCCAGGTGCGGCCTCACCAATACCCTGTACAGTTGCAGCAGGACCTCCCTGCTTTTGTACTCCATCCCTCTCGCAATGAAGGCCAACATTCCATTCACCTTCCTGATTACCTGCTGCACCTGCAAACTAACTAAAGAGTTTCATGCACAAGGACCCCCAGGTCCCTCTGCACCTCAGCATGTTGTAATTTCTCCCCATTGAAATAATATTCCCTTTTACTGTTTTTTTTCCCCCAAGGTGGATGACCTCACATTTTCCGACATTGTATTCCATCTGCCAAACCTTAGCCCATTCGCTTAACCTATCCAAATCTCTTTGCAGCCTCTCTGTGTCCTCTACACAACCCGCTTTCCCACTAATCTTTGTGTCATCTGCAAATTTTGTTACACTACACTCTGTCCTCTCCTCCAGGTCATCCATGTATATTGTAAACAGTTGTGGTCCCAGCACCAATCCCTGTGGCACACCACTAACCACCGATTTCCAAACCGAAAAGGACCCATTTATCCCGACTCTCTGCTTTCTGTTAGCCAGCCAATTCTCGATCCATGCTAATACATTTCCTCTGACTCCGCGTACCTTTATCTTCTGCAATAACCTTTTGTGTGGCACCTTATCGAATGTCTTTTGGAAATCTAAATACACCACATCCATCGGTACACCTCTATCCACCATGCTCGTTATATCCTCAAAGAATTCCAGTAAATTAGTTAAACATGATTTCCCCTTCATGAATCCATGTTGCGTCTGCTTGATTGCACTATTCCTATCTAGATGTTCCGCTATTTCTTCCTTAATGATAGCTTCAAGCATTTTCCCCAATACAGATGTTAAACTAACCAGCCTATAGTTACCTACCAGTCCCGTGCAATAAGTTTTTAAGTCAGTTCACGGACTCCCAGGCCGCCTGTCATTTCTGCGGTCTGGAGGAGTCTGTGTTCCATGTGTATGTGGAATGTGCGAGGTTGCAGCCCCTCTTCCATTATTTGAAGGGGCTGCTCCACAAGTTCTGGTTGCACTTCAGTCCCACACTCTTGGTCTTTGGGCACCCTGTGCGGAGGGGAGCGGGTAGGTCCAAGGTACTCCTCGTTGGACTGCTCCTGGGCACGGCCAAGGGTGCCATCAGCCAGTCCAGGCAGCCCGACTGCCTGCCTCTCTTCTGCGCTTACATCCGAGCCAGGGTGTCCCTGGAGATGTCGTACGCTCACGGCCTTCCATGAGAGGTGGGCGCCGGAGGGACTGGAGTGCATCATCACCCCCGGCAACCAAATTTTAATTTGATTTTATATGTTTTAAAGTTTAATTTGTTTTATTATGCCAGGTTTTAGTGCCCCCTCTCTTTTAGCCAGGGGGCACTTGTATAATTTGTGGTTTTAGTGCCCCCAAAAAAACACAAAAAAACCCCACAAAAAAACAAAAAAAAAGGGCACTTGAAGGCTGTTTGGAGTGACCCCCCCTTTAATCAGGGGGCACTTGAATTAATTGATTCAGTGTTTTACAGCCAAAAAGAGTTGTAGAGCTGTTGCCACTCTCCACCTTGCCATCCTCGTCGGCCGTCCGGACATGCCATGGGGCACCATATTGCCATCAGGAGGTGGCGGGAGTTCCCAATGGAGTGCTCTCTACACGGGAGTCCTCCCTTTGTTTATTGGGGACTTGGCCTGGAGGGTGTTGCACGGAGCAGTCACATGCAATAAGTTTTTAAGTCGGTTCATGGACTCCCAGGCCGCCTGTAATTTCTGCGGTCTAGAGGAGTCTGTGTTCCATGTGTATGTGGAATGCGTGAAGTTGCAGCCCCTCTTCCATTATTTGAAGGAGCTGCTCCTCAAATTCTGGTTGCACTTCAGTCCCACACTCCTGATCTTTGGGCATCCTGTGCGGAGGGGAGTGGGCAGGTCGGAAGGCCTCCTCGTAGGACTGCTCCTGGGCATGGCCAAGGTGGCCATCAACCGGTCCAGGCAGCAGGCGGTCGAGTGGGTCGTTCAGCCCGACTGCCTGCCTCTCTTCCGCAGTTACATCCGAGCCAGGGTGTCCCTGGAAATGGAGCATGCGGTGTCCACCGGTACGCTCGTGGCCTTCCACGAGAGGTGGACGCCAGAGGGACTGGAGTGTATCATCACCCCCGGCAACCAAATTTTAATTGGATTTAAGTTAACTGTCTAAGTTTACTTTGTTTAATTGTGTAGGTTTTAGTACCCCCTCCCTTTAATCAGGGGGCACTTGTATTAATATTATCAACTAAAATAGTTGTAGATCTGTTGCATTGTGAGTGGCTTAGCCTCAATAAAAGTTGGGTCTCGGTCATCCACGATGAGGTATGCAGTTGTGAGCCTAATGGATGAACTGGGAATGTGTGGTTTGATCGTTAATCCTTTCTTAATATACCAACCAATTTGTTGCTATGAATTCTTAAGCAAGAACCCATGAAGCAAATACATTACAGGTGGGGGCTTTTACTGACGGGGAAACAAAATCGGGCGGATCCACGACAGCCTGCTTTGCACCCCTGCTGAAATTGAAAGTTCTGCATTTTATCTTTGAGGATACAGCTATCCCTCAGTCCTTGACTAGAGCATCAGATTATAATGCTTTGCCTCAGGGATGACACAATACAGTAACGCATGGCCCCGTACGGTATGGGGTGCGAGTGTTGTAGCTTTTCTCCATGCCACCAACTGCCAGTTTTGGTTAAAAAGTCAATCCTTGGACTGTGTTCAGTCAGAGCAGCAATTGGGATGCTACAGTTAGCCTTTGGGCCCCTCGGCTAAAGGGGAGGGGAGTGGGGAAATCAGCCAGAGTTCCCACTCTTGACCACTGTCCTGTGACCCGGGCTGCAAAATGTGATTATGTGCATGTTGGATGAGGCCAGAATCGAGCTCAGCTATGCTTCCTCACCACAATGGTCCAATAGCCTTCACTGTTTAGGCTTCCATCTGATGAAGGGCCACATGGCACCAGAGAACTGCCGTGCCAGTGGAGCCATACCCCAGCAAAGAGTTGGCGATTTTTGGGGAGAAGGGGGATGAACCTGAGGGGAAAGAATACTAACGTTTCTTGTTTTAAGTGCCCTACAGTGAACTGTGATCACTCACCTGTGCTCTGAAGCTCCCGTCCTAAACTGTCAGCACAATAACAGTAAGCAGAAACATCAGCAAAACTCCGCCTGAAGGTACTGAATGTGCGGAATGCACCCGGGAATCTGAAAGGGAAGGAACACAAACAATTTCTCAAATTCCAGTCTACTAAAAATACCCTGAGAACGAAAACATTATTCACAAATTAGCACTCTCTTATTTTTAGAAAAAAAAAATATTTTTTAAGAACATTGCGTGCTTGTTCTGGCAGATCATGTTTGGGATATTCTTCAATAAATAACCAGGCTCCAAATTTGGACGCTTTGGGACGTCCTGAGGCAATGAAAGGCGCTATCGAAACACAAGTTCTTCCTTTCTTAATTGTTGCCAGGCTTGGCAAAGCTCGATCTCATCCTCACCAGGAATTTACATATACATGGTTTCTGCTCCTGGCCATACTCAGAACTTCCATCAACATGGCAGCTCCCAACTGGGAGAGGTTGTCCAAGATAGAGAAAACAAAGGACTTGCATTTATATCGCGCTTTTTACGACCTTAGAACATCCCAAAGTACTTGACAGCAAATGAATATTTTTGAAGTGTAGTCACTTTTGTAATGTAGGAATCACTGCAGCCAATGTGCTCACAGCAAGATCCCACAAACCACAATTGCACACCTGTGCAATTCCTGATTCAACATGAGTGTTATAATCAGTTTCCGTCACAGTTTGTCCCAGTACAACCCCCTCTGATTCTCTCCTCTCCTCTTCCAAAAGTATTAAACGTGGCTGAGGTACATTTCCATGGTCTTGGCAGCCCATTGATACCTATACAAAATGAGTACGTGTGAGCATGGAAATTGAGTTTTGAAGAAAAGCAGGGGAGTTTGCTGACGTTCTGGCAAATATTATCCCTCAACCAACATCAGTAAAAAAAACAGATTATCTGATAATGATCACATTGCTGTTTGTGGGAGCTTGCTGAGTGCAAATTGGCTGCCATGTTCCCTACGTCACAACTGTGACTACACTTGAAAAGTACTTCATTGGCTGTAAAGTGCTTTGGGACGTCCTGAGGCCATGAGAGGCACTATCGAAACACAAGTTCTTCCTTTCTTAATTGTTGCCAGGCTGTCGGACACCTTGGCAAAGTTCAATCTCATCCTCACCAGGAATTTACATATGCATGGTTTCTGCTCCTGGCCATACTCAGAACTTCCATCAACACGGCAGCTCCCAACTGCGAGAGGTTGTCAAGATAGAGAAAACAAAGGACTTGCATTTATATTGCGCTTTTTATGACCTTAGAACATCCCAAAGTACTTGACAGCAAATTAATACTTTTGAAGTGTAGTCACTTTTGTAATGTAGGAATCACTGCAGCCAATGTGCTTACAGCAAGATCCCACAATGCAATAATGATTAGATCATCTGTTTTAGATGTTGGTTGAGGGATAAATACTGGCCAAGATACCAGGAGAACTCTCCCGCTCTTCCTCAAAAAGACCTCTTGAGAGGGCAGACGGGGCTTCGGTTTAACATACCTATTTAACATCTCTCCCTCAATCTGGCACTGAAGTGCCGGCCTAGGTTATGTGATTAGGTGAGAGTGCTACCATTGAACCAAGGCTAATACCTAGGATTAAATGAACACAAGGGCGAGAAAAAAGGCCATCAAGCACATATCGTCAAGACAACGGTGTAACCCTGTACATTGTTAACCAATCCTCTGACCGCTCTATCTTCTGTGAGGGAGAAACCACCCTGCAACTGATTCAAGAAAAACTCTGGGAGATTGCTGTCAAACAAGCCCCAGGAGTCCATGATGATCCATAACTCCTCATCATCCCACCTAATGAGGAACTCATCCCTTATTATCTGAAATGTCCTTTCCTCTCGGCAAGTACCCTTTCAAAGGATTGTGGAGACTCCTTACCCACTGCGTGGTTCGACAGTAATGTCTCCAAGCTGCCCCAGGGTTCTACAGGTAAATCCTCTGCCTAGTGCAGCTCCTAATTGAAAAGACCTCAGGTTCATTCCATAGCTTGTATTGAGTTAGCTGATCTCAGCTAGGGCAGTGCTCAGGATCACTGGCTTAAGGAAGGGACAAGAAACAACCAAGGTTCACGATCTTGACCGCCATCCAGTGGCCCATGCTGGAAATTGCTAAAATTGAAAGTCTGATCTGGAGCAGATTTGGTTCAATTGCAATACTCCTCATGGTCAAACAACCCACCAAAATCAACAACTAGGCCCAGGTATTTAAAAAAATGACCACTTGGCAAGCTTTTTGATTAATTCATTCACGGGTTGTGGGCGTCGCTGGCAAGGCCAGCATTTATTGCCCATAGGGCCGTTAAGAGTCAGCAACATTGCTGTGGGTCTGGGGGCACCTGGGACCAGACCAGGTAAGGACAACATATTTCCTTCCCGAAAAAACATTATTGAACCAGATGGGTTTTTATAACCATCCGATAGTTTCATGGTCACCATTACTGATAGTAGTTTTTTATTCTAGATTTATTTAATTAACTCAATTTAAATTCCCAAGCTGCCGTGGTGGGATTTTGATGTCATGTCGCCAGATAATTAGTCCAGCCCTCTAGATTACTAATCCAGTAATGTAACCACTATGGTATCACTCCCTTAGGCTGGAAAAGAAAGTGCTTTATCCTTGAAGTACTTATCCACACCCAGTTTCCTCTTTATGGGATCTGCTCATAGATGCTGCTACAGTTTTATAGCAATATGAAATAGTCAGGGCTGATAAGAAACATAAGAAATAGGAGCAGGAGTAGTCCATTTTACCCCTCGAGCCTGCTCCACCATTCAATAAGACCATGGTTGATCTGATCATGGACTCAGCTCTACTTCCCTGCCCGCTCCCCATAACCCCTTACTCCCTCATCGTTCAAAAATCTGTCTATCTCCGCCTTAAATATATTCAATGACCCAGCCTCCACAGCTCTCTGGGACAGAGAAATTCATAGATTTACAACTCTCTGAGAGAAGACATTTCTCCTCATCTCAGTTTTAAACAGCCGGCCCCTTAGTCGAAGACTATGCCCCTTAGTTTCAGTTTCCCCTATGAGTGGAAATATCCTCTCTGCAGCCACCTTATTATTATTATAAGTTTCAATAAGATCACCTCTCATTCTTCTGAACTGCAATGTGTACAGGCCCAACCTACTCAACCTATCCTCATAAGTCAGCCCCCTCATCTCCAGAATCAACCTAATGAACCTTCTCTGAACAGCCTCCAATGCAAATATATCCTTCCTTAAATATGGAGACCAAAACTGTATGCAGTACTCCAGGTGTGGCCTCACCAATATACTGTACAGTTGTATAGCAGGACTTCTCTGCTTTTATACTCTATCCCCCTTGCATTAAAGGCCAATATTCCATTTGCCTTCCTGATTACTTGCTGTACCTGCATACTAACTTTTTGTGTTTCATGAACAAGGACCCCCAGGTCTCTCTGTACTGTAGCACTTTGCAATTTTTCTCCATTTAAATTATAATTTGCTTTTCTATTATTTCTGCCAAAGTGGATAACCTCACATTTTCCCACATTATACTCCATCTGCCAAATTTTTGCCCACTCACTTAGCCTGTCTATATCCCTTTGCAGATTTTTTGTGTCCTCTCACAATTTTCCTTTCCACCCATCTTTGTATCATCAGCAAACTTGGCTACATTACACTCGGTCCCTTCATCCAAGTCATTAATATAGATTATAAATAGTTGAGGCTCCAGCACCGATCCCTGCGGCATCCCACTAGTCACTGTTTGCCAACCAGAAAATGATCCATTTATCCCGACTCTCTGTTTTCTGATAGTTAGCCAATCCTCTATCCATGCTAAAACATTATCCCCAATCCCGTGAGCTATTATCTTGTGCAGTAACCTTTTATGTGGCACCTTATCGAATGCCTTCTGGAAATCTAAATACACCACATCCACTGGTTCCCCTTTATCCACCCTGCTCATTACATCCTCAAAGAACTGCAGCAAATTGTCAAATATGATTTCCCTTTCATAAAACCATGCTGACTCTGTTTGATTGAACCATGCTTTTCCAAATGTCCCGCGACTGCTTCCTTAATAATGGACTTCAGCATTTTCCCAACGACAGATGTTAGGCAAACTAGTCTATAGTTTCCTGATTTTTGTCTGCCTCCTTTTTTAAATAGAGGCATTACATTTGCGGTTTTCTAATCCGCTGGGACCGCCCCAGAATCGAGGGAATTTTAGTAGATTACAACCAATGCATCCACTATCTCTGCACCCACTTCTCTTAAGACCCTAGGATGTAAGCCATCAGGTCCAGGGGACTTGTACGCCTTTAGTCCCATTATTTTACCTTGCACAATGGACCCCACAATGATGTAAATATACAATCTGTGTGCAGCAGACTAGTCTGACATGGATCAGCTGTCCTCTTCCACATTACACCATGTCCTTATGATAGGTTTTGTCCTGCACTTGGGTCTTCCAAAAATAATTATGCATCACCTCCTGGTGGAGAGATGAAGAACAGCAGCTGTAATTTTAGCTTTGCCGTGTAGAATGGTTGTAGCACAGAAGGAGACCATTTGGCCCATCGAACCACTGCCGGTTCTCTGCAAGAGCACTTTAGCTAGTCGCACTCCCCGCCCTTACCCCGTAGCCCTGCAAATTATTTTCCTTCAGGTAGTCATCCAATTCCCTTTTGAAAGCCACAATTCAATCTGCCTCAACCACCCTTTCAGGCAGTGAATTCCAGATCCCAACCATTCACTGCATAAAGAAGCTTTTTCTCATGTCACCTATGGTTCTTCTGCCAATCACCTTAAATACGTGCCCTCTGCTTCTCGACCCTTCTGCCAATGGGAACAGTTTCTCTCTATCTACTTTGTCTAGACCCCTCATGATTCTGAACATCTCTATCAAATCTCCTCACAACCTTCTCTGCGCTAAGGAGAACAATCCCAGCCTCTCCAGTCCATGTAACTGAAGTCCCTCATCCCTCAATCATTCTTGGAAATATTTTCTGCACCCTCTCTAAGGCACTCACATCCTTCCTAAAATGCGGTGCCCAGAATTGGACACAATACTCCAGTTGAGGTAGAAATAGTGTAGTGTTTCCAAGTAATAAAGTTATCAACTTTACTAAAGTAAACAAATGATTATATCTTTTATGTTGTTATTTAGATCACCAGTGTAACGGGGTCATCTTTGACTTCAAATAAACACTGATTCCAATGCTCTCTTGGCCAGTCTCCCATCTTTTACCCTTTGTATACTTGAGCTCATCCAAAGTCTTGGTCGCATATCACCCCTGTGCTCATTGATCTTCATTGGCTCCCAGTCCGGCAACGCTTTGACTTTAAAATTCTCATCCTTGCTTTCAAATCTCTCTATGACCTCTGTAACATCCTCCAGCCTTAAAACCCTCTGAGCTGCCTGCGCTCCGCCAATTCTGGCCTCTTGAGATTTTCTTCACTCCATCAACAACGGCCATGCCTTCAGTTGTCTAGGGCCAAAGTTATTGAATTCCCTCCCTAAACTTTCTGCCTCTCTACCTCTGTTCTCCTCCTTTAAAATGCTCCTTAAACCGACCAATCTCTTTGACCAAACTTTTGATCACCTGTCCTAATATCTCTTTATATGGATTGAGGTCAAATTTTGTTTGATAATGGCCCTTGAGAAGTGCTTTGGGATATTTTACTGTGATAAAGGTGCTGTATGCTCACAAGTGCTGTATGCATGCAAGTTGTTGCTGCTGTTGTTTAAACATGATGGGCTTGAGAGGGGAAAAGGAAAATCAGCCAGGGTCCGTGCATCCCTCCTGATTGCTATCCATTGGCTCTAGATGGAAAGCATGTGTACATAGAGATTGGAAGATGGTGAGATCTGGTTCCGTTTTGATTCCCTCTGTTGCTGAATAGCTGCCAATATTCAATCAAACATTTCTTTCCTCTATTTAGAAAGCGAGGGGAGGATACCCACCAGGTTGAAAAAAGTAACACAGAGGATGAGAGAAATGTATCACAGAAACATAGAAAATAGGTGCAGAGTAGGCCATTCGGCCCTTCGAGCCTGCACCACCATTCAATAAGATCATGGCTGATCATTCCCTCAATACCCCTTTCCTGCTTTCTCTCCCTACCCCTTGATCCCCATAGCCGTAAGGGCGATATCTAACTCCCTCTTGAATATATCCAATGAACTGGCATCAACAACTCTCTGCGGCAGGGAATTCCACAGGTTAACAACTCTCTGAGTGAAGAAGTTTCTCCTCATCTCAGTCCTAAATGGCCGACCCCTTATCCTAAGACTGTGTCCCCAACATCGGGAACATTCTACCTGCATCTAACCTGTCCCGTCCCATCAGAATCTTATATGTTTCTATGAGATCCCCTCTCATCCTTCTAAACTTCAATGTATAAAGGCCCAGTTGATCCAGTCTCTCCTCATATGTCAGTCCTGTCATCCTGGGAATCAGTCTGGTGAACCTTCGCTGCACTCCCTCAATAGCAAGAACGTCCTTCCTCAGATTAGGAGACCAAAACTGAACACAAAGGGCCCAAGTTTCCACATGATTCGCGCCTGATTTTTAGGAGCAACTGGTGGAGAACGGACTATTTTAGAAATTGCAATTCTCCACATTTTTTTTTCTGCAGTTCTAGTCAGGTAGAACAGTTCTAGTTTAGAACAGAATTTTTTCTTCAAAAGGGGGCGTGTCCGGCCACTGACGCCTGATTTGAAAGTTTCCACAGTGAAAATGTACTCCAAACTAAAGTAGAATGGCGCCAGTGAAGATTTTTGTAGAACTGAAAAAACCTGTTCTACACATTAAAAAATCAGGCGCAGGTTACAAATTAGGCGCCCAGAACGAGGTGGGGGGAAGGGAACTCATTAAATTCGACAATAAATCCTAATTTATACTTCTACAAATATTATACAAATAAATGCAACCTGAATAAACATTTATAAGCCAAGAAAAGATTAAATAAACCATCTTCCTACCTGTGTGAAAGTGCTTCAGCCAGGGAGAATTCTGCAACTGTTCATGCCGCTGAGCGAGAGAGGGAGGGAGAGAGAGGGAGGGAGAGAGGGGAGAGAGGGAGGGAGAGAGGGGAGAGAGGGAGGGAGAGAGAGAAGGGGAGAGAGAGAGAGGGAGAGAGGGAGGGGAGGGGAGAGAGGGAGGGGAGGGGAGGGAGAGAGGGGAGGGAGAGAGGGGAGGTGAGGGAGGGGAGGGGAGGGAGGGGGAGGGGAAGAGAGGGAGGGAGAGAGAGGGAGGGAGGGAGGGAGAGAGAGGGAGGGAGGGAGGGGAAGAGAGGGGGGGAGGGGAGGGAAGAGAGGGAGGGAGGGGGAAGAGAGGGCGGGTGGGGGGGGAAGAGAGGGAGGGAGGGGGGGAAGAGAGGGAGGGAGGGGGGAAGAGAGGGAGGGAGGGGGGGAAGAGAGGGAGGGAGGGGGGGAAGAGAGTGAGGGAGGGGGGGAAGAGAGGGAGGGAGGGGGGGAAGAGAGTGACGGAGGGGGGGAAGAGAGGGAGGGAGGGGGGAAGAGAGGGAGGGAGGGTGGGGAAGAGAGGGAGGGAGGGGGGGAAGAGAGGGAGGGAGGGGGGGGAGAGAGGGAGGGAGAGAGGGGAGAGAGGGAGGGAGCGAGAGAAGGGGAGAGAGAGAGAGGGAGAGAGGGAGGGGAGGGGAGGAGAGTGAGAGAGGGGAGGGAGAGAGGGGAGGGGAGGGAGGGGAGGGGAAGAGAGGGAGGGAGAGAGAGGGAGGGAGGGGGGGAAGAGAGGGAGGGAGGGGGGAAAGAGAGGGAGGGAGGGGGGAAGAGAGGGAGGGAGGCGGGGAAGAGAGGGAAGGAGGGGGGAAGAGAGGGAGGGAGGGGGGGAAGAGAGGGAGGGAGGGGGGGAAGAGAGGGAGGGGGAGAAGAGAGGGAGGGAGGGAGGGGGGGAAGAGAGGGAGGGAGGGGGGAAGAGAGGGAGAGAGGGGGGGAAGAGAGGGAGGGAGGGGGGAAGAGAGGGAGGGAGGGGGGAAGAGAGGGAGGGAGGGGGGGAAGAGAGGGAGGGAGGGGGGGGAAGAGAGGGAGGGATGGGGGGGAAGAGAGGGAGGGAGGTGGGGAAGAGAGGGAGGGAGGGAGGCGGGGAAGAGAGGGAGGGAGGGGGGGAAGAGAGGGAGGGAGAGGGGGGAAGAGAGGGAGGGAGGGGGGGAAGAGAGGGAGGGAGGGGGGAAAGAGAGGTAGGGAGGGGGCGGCAGAGAGGGATGGAGGGGGGAAGAGAGGGAGGGAGGGGGGGAAGAGAGGGAGGGGGGGAAGAGAGGGAGGGGGGCGAAGAGAGGGAGGGAGGGGGGGAAGAGAGGGGGGGGAAGAGAGGGAGGGAGGGGGGGAAGAGAGAGAGGGAGGGGGAAGAGAGGGAGGGAGGGAGGGGGGAAGAGAGAGCGGGAGGGGGGAAGAGAGGGAGGGAGGGGGGTAAGAGAGGGAGGGAGGGGGGTAAGAGAGGGAGGGAGGGGGGGAAGAGAGGGAGGGAGGGGGAAGAGAAGGAGGGAGGGGGGGAAGAGAGGGAGGGAGGCGGGGAAGAGAGGGAAGGAGGGGGGAAGAGAGGGAGGGAGGGGGGGAAGAGAGGGAGGGAAGGGGGAAGAGAGGGAGGGAGGGGGGGAAGAGAGGGAGGGAGGGGGGGAAGAGAGGGAGGGGGGGAAGAGAGGGAGGGAGGGGGGCGGGGAAGAGAGGGAGGGAGGGGGGGAAGAGAGGGAGGGAGAGGGGGGAAGAGAGGGAGGGAGGGGGGGAAGAGAGGGAGGGAGGGGGGAAAGAGAGGTAGGGAGGGGGCGGCAGAGAGGGATGGAGGGGGGAAGAGAGGGAGGGAGGGGGGGAAGAGAGGGGGGGGGGCGAAGAGAGGGAGGGAGGGGGGGAAGAGAGGGAGGGGAAGAGAGGGAGGGAGGGGGGGAAGAGAGAGAGGGAGGGGGAAGAGAGGGAGGGAGGGAGGGGGGAAGAGAGAGTGGGAGGGGGGAAGAGAGGGAGGGAGGGGGGTAAGAGAGGGAGGGAGGGGGGTAAGAGAGGGAGGGAGGGGGGGAAGAGAGGGAGGGAGGGGGGAAGAGAAGGAGGAAGGGGGGGAAGAGAGGGAGGGAGGGGGGAAGAGAGGGAGGGAGTGGGGAAGAGAGGGAGGGAGGGGGGAAGAGAGGGAGGGAGGGGGGGAAGAGAGGGAGGGGGAGAAGAGAGGGAGGGAGGGAGGGGGGGAAGAGAGGGAGGGAGGGGGGGGAAGAGAGGGAGGGAGAGGAGAAGAGAGGGAGGGAGGGGGGAAAGAGAGGGAGGGAGGGGGGAAAGAGAGGGAGGGAGGGGGCAGCAGAGAGGGAGGGAGGGGGGAAGAGAGGGAGGGAGGGGGGGAAGAGAGGGAGGGAGGGGGGAAGAGAGGGAGGGGGGAGAGAGTGAGGGAGGGGGGGAAGAGAGGGAGGGAGGGGGGAAGAGTGGGAGGGAGGGGGGAGAGAGGAAGGGAGGGGGGGAAGAGAGGGAGGGAGAGGGGGAAGAGAGGGAAGGGGGGGAAGAGAGCGAGGGAGGGGGTGGAAGAGAAGGAGGGAGGGAGGGGGGGAAGAGAGGGAGGGAGGGGGGGGAAGAGAGGGAGGGAGGGAGGGAGGGGGGGAAGAGAGGGAGGGGGAAGAGAGGAAGGGAGGGGGGGAAGAGAGGGAGGGAGGGGGGGAAGAGAGGGAGGGAGGGGGTGGATGAGAGGGAGGGGGGGAAGAGAGGGAGGGAGGGGTGAAAGAGAGGGAGGGAGGGGGGGAAGAGAGGGAGGGAGGGGGGGAAGAGAGGGAGGGAGGGGGGAAGAGAGGGAGGAGGGGGGGGAAGAGAGGGAGGGAGGGGGGGAAGAGAGGGAGGGGGGTGAAGAGAGGGAGGGGGGGAAGAGAGGGAGGGGGGGAAGAGACGGAGGAGGGGGGAAGAGAGGGGGGGGGAAGAGAGGGAGGGGGTGGAAGAGAGGGAGGGAGGGGGGAAGAGAGGGAGGGAGGGGGGGAAGAGAGGGAGGGAGGGGGGAAGAGAGGGAGGGAGGAGGGAAGAGAGGGAGGGAGGGGGGGGAAGAGAGGGAGGGAGGTGGGGAAGAGAGGGAGGGAGGGGGGGAAGAGAGGGAGGGAGGGAGGGGGGAAGAGAGGAAGGAGGGGGGGAAGAGAGGGAGGGAGGGGGGGAAGAGAGGGAGGGAGGGGGCGAAGAGTGGGAGGGAGGGGGGGGGAAGAGAGGAAGGGAGGGGGGAGAGAAGGAGGGAGGGGGGAAAGATAGGGAGGGGGGGGAAGAGAGGGAGGGAGGGGGGGAAGAGAGGGAGGGAGGGGGGGAAGAGAGGGAGGGAGGGAGGGGGGGAGGGGGGGGGGAGAGAGGGAGGGAGGGGGGGAAGAGAGGGAGGGAGGGGGGGAAGAGAGGGAGGGAGGTAGGGAAGAGAGGGAGGGAGGGGGGAAGAGAGGGAGGGAGGGAGGGGGGAAGAGAGGGAGGGGGGGAAGAGAGGGAGGGAGGGGGGAAGAGAGGGAGGGGGGGAAGAGAGGGAGGGAGGGTGGGAAGAGAGGGTGGGAGGGGGGAAGAGAGGGAGGGAGGGGGGGGAAGAGAGGGAGGGAGGGGGGAAGAGATGGAGGGAGGGGGGGAAAGAGAGGGAGGGAGGGGGGGAAGAGAGGGAGGGAGGGAGGGGGGGAAGAGAGGGAGGGAGGGGAGGGAAGAGAGGGAGGGAGGGGGGGGAGAGAGGGAGGGAGGGGGGAAGAGAGGGAGGGAGGGGCGGAGAGAGGGAGGGGGGGAAGAGAGGGAGGGAGAGAGGGGAGAGAGGGAGGTAGAGAGGGGAGAGAGCGAGGGAGAGAGAGAGGGGGAGAGAGAGAGAGGGAGAGAGGGAGGGGAGGGGAGGGGAGGGAGAGAAGGGAGGGAGAGAGGGGAGGGAAGGGGAGGGGAGGGAGGGGGGGGAAGAGAGGGAGGGAGGGGGGGAAGAGAGGGAGGGAGGAGGGGGAAGAGAGGGAGGGAGGGGGGGAAGAGAGGGAGGGAGGGGGGGAAGAGAGGGAGGGAGGGGGGAAGAGAGGGAGGGAGGGAAGAGAGGAAGGGAGGGGGGGAAGAGAGGGAGGGAGGGGGTGGAAGAGAAGGAGGGAGGGAGGGGGGGGAAGAGAGGGAGGGAGGGAGGGAGGGGGGAAGAGACCGAGGGGGGGGAAGAG